>NC_137821.1:59647162-60884662 GCF_963921795.1 Nannobrachium achirus
TCGATTTGTGCGTCTTGCCGCATGCGGTAAAAAACTCATCACTCCTTTTATGACTCCTTTTTTGATCCGCTGCGCCGATTCCGCACAGCATTGCACACCAAATCCAATGCGTTTTATTCATGCCGCAAACGAAAAAAACGCGACTGTCCTGTGTGCAAAAGGCTTTAAGCCCTTTGCACACAGGCGCGTTTATCCGTGCGGATAAAACGGACAATTTCACTTTTTAAAAAGAAAACAATGATTCTCTACGACCTCATGCACACCGGATCCGAATTGGCCGTGCGACGAGTGGCTGCGGCCGCGCGTCTTTTTCTCGATCGAACCCAGTTCGATTCGTGCGTCTTGTCGCATGCGGTAAAAAAAACTCTTCACTCCTTTTATGACTCCTTTTGGGATCCGCAGCGCCGATTCCGCACAGCATTGCACAACAAATCCAATGCGTTTTATTCATACAGCAAACGAAAAAAACGCAATTGTCCTGTGTGCAAAGGGCTTTAGTCTTGTTTGTTTCTTTTTTTATATATATATATACATAAACACAACACCACCAGTTACCATTTGAAAACATGTAGTTCACTGGCTTCCTTCAAAACAGCCCTGAAAATTCACCTTTCAGGAGGTCAAAAACAATCTAACTCAACAAAATCAGGGGGAGTACATTATGACTTTAAGAAATTAAAAACTTCTAGTTTGTGGTTTACAGTCTGGTGAAGTAAAAAAATGGCTTTATCCAAAATTTTAAAATATGGACTTAGACTGTTATTCGTCTCAGGTACTCAAATGTGGAGGTAGTTCCTCTCCCTGAGACAGGCGAGCACCCCCCCCCCCCCCCCTCTCCCCTTACTTCGCCCCCAACATTATTTTCCTACTCTGTACAAATAGTGTTTTATACTTGTGATGATATTGCATGTATTTCATGCTACTTTATATGTTGATGAATTGGATAACAAGGACCCCAACGGTGTTCCTTTTAGACTAAGTAAGTGGATGTGATCGTTCCCTAGCAGCCATGATGGATCACATACTGTAGTCACTGTACTTTATCATTATTTTAGTCAGTGTGGGTTACCATGATGACAACCTTAATCACACTCTTCAAATAAAGTCTCACCACAGTATTCATGTAATCACATAATAAATAGTCAAACTAAACTAATACAAATAATGGTGGTAAATTAGTCTGACCTTAGGACCTGCAGTCTACAATGTGGACTCTTTAGTCCAGCAAAGATCAGCTCCATGGATGAATGGTCCAGTTTGGTCCCACTGAGGTCCAGTTCTGTTAGATGTGAAGGATTAGAGCAGAGAGCTGAAGCCACACCTTCACAGTCTGTCTTGTTGAGGTCACAGCCAGCAAGTCTGTAAAGATGAAATGTAAAATCAAACAGATCATTCACATCCACTGTCAATGAAGTTAACTAAGAGATCAGTTAGACATTGTTTAAGGTGGAGTGCCACCATAAGGCCTATGACCCTATCCAGCGCTGAACATTCAGCCAAACTAGCAGATCTACAAGCTCACAATATGTCGCACATTGAGAGCTTACATAAACATCATAAACAACAACTTATGTTGAAAAGAATAATATAAATAAAAACTGTGAACCATCATGATTGGGATGACCCCAACTGATTTTAGTGTTCAAATAGTCTTTCTTCCAACGCCACCTTAGGTCTAAATGTTCACTGTCACAACATTTCTAAATGTACTGGTCAGATTGTCATGAAACTTGTTGATCACATTTATTCTCCCCACAGGATTAAACTTACTGCTTTACTGACCTCATGACCTCCACTTTAGCACCACCTTTAGGCTAAAATGTCCACTTGCACACATGATGTGTGAAAATCTAATGCGAGTCCTGCAACGGGCCGGGTAGTGGGTACCCATGAATACCCGGTGGGGGTCTGTGTTTGACAGGCAAAAACAGTCGGAAAACACACTTTTATAAGTTTGCGGGTTCGGGAACAGGTGGTACGGGACTAAACACGGGGGGTGACATTTTATTGTGAAAAGAGAGGACTGTTTCATCCCAAATAACATCACCTCACAGTAGCGCACACAGTGAGCAGCAGACACACACACACACACACACACACACACACACACACACACACACACACACACACACACACACACACACACACACACACACACACACACACACACACACACACGCATGCATATAAACAAAGTATAACAGATGTTCTTCACTGCTGCATGAATTGCATTTGCCCATGTTCTGGTGGAGGTAGTTATCACTTTTTCCTGAGACAGGCAAGAATTTCGAATATTTTTACTTCTACTCCACTACATCTTGGATCCAAATACTGTACTTTTACTCCACTGCATTTATTTGAACACTTTAGTTACTTGTTACTTTGCAGATATACATTATAATATTATAAAACATACATTGTAAACCACTTTAGCCCTATTTTATAACTTGGATAATTGCTCACAACGCATCGCAACACGTTGTGAGCTTGTAGATCTGCTATGTTCAAACACTTTTTACTTTTACTTTTGGTACTTTAAGTACATTTTGATGCCAATACTTTCGTACTTTTACTCAAGTAAATTTTGAATTCCAGACGATCCCCAGTTCACTTCCTTACTAGGGACAAGGTATTTAATGAAGAAGGTATAGTTAGCTTAGTGGCCAGGCAGACGCCACTCAGACACCATTGACTATAATGAACAGATGTCAGTCATTTTGTGCATTGTGAATTGTGTCCCAAATACAGAAGAAAAGCCTGCTGTTGTTTCTATTGCTGAACATTTCACTGTATTTATTCAATGTGAGTTCACTGGGAAAAACTGGGTCTCGACATCAGTGAGTGACTGACTGCAGGGGCCAAAGTTATGATAACAGGACTAACATGAAAGCCAAGAATCAGGGAGTGCAAAAATGATTCTGGGCTGACTGTAAAAGCCCTCTCAGACACCCGCTGGGAATCACATATAGAGAGCGTAAAGGTGTTGCGTTACCACCTAGAAGAGGTTGGTAAAATCGCGCTCTTTCGAACGACCATCATTTCGACCGGAGGGTTAGCGACGGAGGTTAGGTGAGGGTTAGAGTCGGGTGTCGAAAAGATGACATGTAGTAACAGCGACACGCTCCCGAAGAGGTTCACATAGCACTGGGAGCGCTGGAGGACTATGCACTCCAGCACAAAGATGGTGTAACGGCAACAGAGGCCAAAAGCCTATCAAAATAAATAATAACGGGGCCATTTATCGTGAGCGTTGTGGTGTGTCATGACATTTTGTTTCAAATAAATAAAGTGAGCAAACAACTACAAAGTCCCACAGTCAGCATGGAAGCCCTTCTAAACAAAATCCATGCTGTCATACTATTTCTCCAGGACTTCAGAGAGAACGGGTTCATGGATGCGCGCACAGATGATTGCTGAAAAGGCCACAGTGGGGAAAAAAGGGCTCTATTTGATTATTAGGGTAAAGATGATCGCCCACCAATTACACCTGAAGAAAAGTACAAGCTTGATATATTTCTCCCCCTGATTGAAAAGGCTCTCTCCAGCATCAGAGAGCGATTTTCAGAGCTAGATAGTTTCAATGATTTATATGGATTCCTCTTCAGCACCGCGGACATGTGGACAGCGATTGAAGACGGTACACTACCTGAGAGGTGTAAACATTTTGCTGAGGAAATGGGGGACATCGATGCTCAGGACATGTGCCTTGAGATAAGACTAATTGTCAACAGCTATCCCCAAAACAAGCCTAAATCTCCATTTGGCATGTTGCGTTACATTTACGAGAAAAGCGTCTTGGACATGTATCCAAACCTTAGTGTTGTCCTGCGCATACTGTTGACTGTGCCAGTAACCGTGGCCTCTGCTGAGAGAAACCTTTCCAAATTGAAGCTCCTGAAGAACTACATGAGATCAAGCATGTCTCAAGACCATCTCAGTTGACTAGGAGAAATAGCTATCGAGCACGAAATAGCTCGCGATTTGGAATGTGTGTGTGTGTGTGTGTGTGTGTGTGTGTGTGTGTGTGTGTGTGTGTGTGTGTGTGTGTGTGTGTGGCGGGGTGCTGTCCCCGGTGCTGAATGGAGCAGAGGAGAAATAGTCACTGCCTTGCTTGCTTTTTGTGGTCCATGGTCCATTCACCAAATGGACCATGACCGCTATTCTGGCCTGAACATTCAGGCCAGATCCGCCCGCCCATCAAAAAATGGACCTGTCACCCACCCCGCTACCCGTGTTTACATGCAGTTAAGTAAATAGCCTACAGTCGTGTGTGCTTCCAAATTGCATCGCACTCGATCGTCCCTGCACGCCATCCTCAGTGTTTGCGACGCAATATACAGTGTATTTACATAAACGCCAGGTCGGCTGTCACTCTTAATTCTTTTAGATAGCCTTTTAAACAACCTGTATGATGAGAACTTGGGCTATGGTGCTAGTGCATGCTGTGGGTGTGTCTCTGTGTGTTGTGTGTGTCCTGACTCCTGCTGCCCACTGACTGTGTGCTCCACGTTGTTTAGGCAGAAACAGTGCTGTATGCATGCCGTGGTTCTGTCCTGCTGCTCAATGTGTGCGCTCCAGTGACGCTGTTTAGGCAGAAACAGTTGTCTGATTTTCACAATAAAATGTCACCCGCCCGTGTTTAGTCGTTCACAGCCCGTCCCTGCGAATTTATAATATTATATATTCCGCCCGTTTTCACCCGTCAATACCAGGCCCGTTGCAGGACTCTGCCGCCTAGTGGTGGACAGACGCCACTGACACCAAAACTGGAAACGGAAGTTCTGTGAAATACATTGGAGTCTATGGTGCAGATACAGAGACTCCAGTGTTGCCAGATTCTAGAAGTGAAACAAGCCATCAAACACTAAACACTGAAAAGGAAAATCACATCTCATCTTGATTCAAGGTGTACGTGTTATGAGGGCTGTTAACAACAACCCAGTAACAATTTTGTCCTGTCAACAAACATCACACATACACGTCTTATGTTTTAATCAGATAATAAATAATCAAACTAAACTAATACAAATAATGGTGGTACATTAGTCTGACCTTAGGATCTGCAGTCTACAATGTGGACTCTTTAATCCAGCAGAGATCAGCTCCATGGATGAATGGTCCAATTTGGTCCCACTGAGGTCCAGCTCTGTTAGGTGTGAAGGATTAGAGCTGAGAGCTGAAGCCACACCTTGACAGTCTGCCTTTTCGAGGTCACAGCCAGCAAGTCTGTAAAGATTAAATGTACAATCAAACAGATTAGACCACATTCACTGTCAGTGAAGTTAACTAAAAGATATTTTATCTAGTTAGAAATGTTGTAAGGTAGAGCACCACCAAATGGACAATGAACCTATTCTGGGCTGAACATGTCAAAAACTGTAATTTCGGGTGCTTTAAGAACTCCCATTACTTGTCAGGTGGAAACCTATACAACAATTAGTTTTTGAGAAGATGTTTTTTTTTAAACAGCAAAATGTGTTAATTAATTAAGAAATATTTTCATTTTCCTTGAACATCACTGAAAAAAATCTATTATTCATTGATTCCTTCTTCTAACATAAAACGTCTGTATCTCTGAATACGGTGAAAATAACGCCAAGGAGGGCGAAATACGCTCTTTTTCAACCATACACTGGGCCGGGATGGTCGGCCGCGGTTAGGATTTTAGTTTTGCGACCGTTTGTAAACAAACTGAACTCCTTCCTGAAATCGTCAGGGTACACACACGTGCACACGCACGAAGCTTCCGGTGCTCTTCAAAATAAAGTGTAAATGAATGGTGACACTGCATATCCATAATAATTTGAGTTAGATGGTGTCCAATGTGTTAACAATGACCAGGCTTGTTGTTAATGCGAGGCGTTGTGAGCTTGTAGATCAGCCAGTTTTGGCACGGAACACACTGTGACAACAAAGTATAAACAGATTTACTTCGGTGATGTGTGTGTGTGCGTGTGCGTGTGAAGCTTGTCAAGCACACTAAACCTGCACACAACCGCCACGAAATAAACTTCCAATCCAAGGGACAGTAGTGGGGAACGCGGCACCAACAAAATGTTAAATGGTGCATTTACAGTATATAGCGCCTTCATCCAAGGCGCTTTACAGAGATTGCGCATTACATTCAGACACACACCCATGTGTCAGTAGTGTCAGGAGGGAAGACAAGTAGACAACAACAAAAGAAAATGAACAGAAAGAAAGCAAGTGGGGCGCAAAACAAGAGGAAGAAAGGGCAAAAAAATGGAATCATATCCAAAATTGACATCTTGTTTTACGGGTATCGCGGCCATGCGCGCCAGCCCCGAGTCTTCTAATGTTACCGGTACCAGTGACGGTCTGCGATCCGGGGATGTTGATTCAGATCATGGGGAAATGGAGCAGGATCCACAGCCACCTGCCGAGCCTGCCCAGGACAACGTGGTGGTGGCTGGCTCTTCTGGTGCGCAAGCTGCTGTAACGCAGCCCAACGCCGTGAGTGAAAATGATGATGATGATGATGATGATGATGATGATGAAGATGATGAAGATATTGAGCCCATGGAGGGCGAGGGTGAAAAAGAGAGTGACAGTGAGACAGAGACTGCAGCAGCAGCACTGGGTGGGTCAGAGTCAGACTCTGATGACCCTGTCATTTTATCTCTATCTGATGACCCCGCATTGTGGCCAAAACAAATCACTGACTCTGTCAGGACAGAGCTCGTTAAAAGAGGCCCAGTGCAAATTATTATGGACTGTAGTTTCCCACAAAATACTGAGTCCCCTCCTCGCTGCAGAAAGAGCCAATACACTTTCCGGCACCTGCACCTGCCGCGGCGCCGCCAGAAGTGTAATTATTCTTAATCCGTGGCATCTGCCGCTGTTGCGGAGGCGTCTGCCACCGTTGTGGAACCTACCCCCCCCCCCAACACCACGACCACCAGACCACCGAACACATCACATTTGCTTCCTCTCTGCCGGCACCTATGTGGGATATCTTGCTCTTTCGAATGACCGTCATTTCGACAAAGGAGCGTCGGGAGGGTTAGCGACTCACCCCACGGAGGTTAGGTTTAGGGTAAGGGTTAGAGTTAGAGTTGGGTGTCGAACAGATGACACGTAGTAACGGCAGGTGCCGGCGGATCCGGAAGATGCCGGCAGGTGCCGACGGATCCGGCAGGTGCCGGTGGTCCCCGGCGGCTCCGGCAGTAACGCGGCTATGCCACGGATTAGGTATAATTGCCGGAAAGTGTATTCGCTGTCCCTCCCTTGCTGATTTAACAAAAGTTAAATCAGTTTCATTACAATCAAGAATGGAGAAAAAATAAAGAGAACATGGCTAATGTACTCAAAATCTGAGGATAGGGTTTTCTGTTTTTGTTGCTTGCTCTTCGGGAAACGTGACATCAGTCAAATGAGGGATATGATGGATGGAAACATGTTGGGGATATTCTAAAAGCTCACAAGCAATCAAAAGCACACACCCGTTGTATGGAAGCGTGGCACACGCTCATGATTGGCATGGCTTCTATGAAGACTGTGGACTGGCAACACATGGATCAAAGAGAGAGAAAAGAAAAATACTGGAGAGAAGTGCTGTGCAGAATTATCTCCATGATCTGCCATTTAGCTGAACGCAACATGGCCTTCCGTGGGACAAACTGAGACAAACTGTACAAGCACTCCAATGGTCATTCTTTAGGACAGGTGGAGCTGATGGCTAAACACGACCCAGTAATGAGCGAGCATTGAGAGACGTGACATAACCACTCATTACCTCAGCAAGCACATACAGAATGAGCTGATTGTGAGGATAGGAGCGATGGTTCTCCAGTCTATCTGTGAAAAGGTGCACAACGCTAAATATTATTCACCCGACACCAGCCATATTGTACAGATGCCAGTCATTTTGTGCATTGTGAATTGTGTCCCAAATACAGAAGAAAAGCCTGCTGTTGATTCTATTGCTGAACATTTCACTGTATTTATTCAATGTGAGTTCACTGGGAAAAACTGGGTCTCGACATCAGTGAGTGACTGCAGGGGCCAAAGTTATGATAACGGGAGTAACATGAAAGCCACGAATCAGTGAGTGCAAAAATGATTCTGGGCTGACTGTAAAAGCCCTCTCAGACACCCGCTGGGAATCACATATAGAGAGCGTAAAGGTGTTGAGTTACCACCTAGAAGATGTTCACATAGCACTGGGAGCGCTGGAGGACTATGCACTCCAGCACAAAGATGGTGTAACGGCAACAGAGGCCAAAAGCCTATCAAAATAAATAATAACGGGGCCATTTATCGTGAGCGTTGTGGTGTGTCATGACATTTTGTTTCAAATAAATAAAGTGAGCAAACAACTACAAAGTCCCACAAGTGGCGTTTCCATAAAGCCACTTTTTGCGCATTAATGGCTTAATCGCTAAATGTTTTTATGGAAACACTTCAAAATGCGAATAAACTTTCTTTATCCGCAAAAAAAGTTATCCGCTTGGAGGAGGAGGATTTTGAGCCTTTATCGAATAAACTAAATGCGCGAAAGTGAATAGAAACGGGTCAGACAATAAATGCGAATAGATTATGACGTTCTAGGTCCATTTCCCCTGCTGCTTTACGTCCATGGTATAGTGTTAGCCCACAAACAAACCGGTTGTTTGTTACACACGGAGTGACACAGACTGTGTAAATTCCTCCCGTTTTCACCTCCCGGAGTCAAGCCATCGGTGGCGAACCCTTCCTCATCACACGGTGTTGCGTGCCTGAAGTGCCCAATCTACAAGCTCACAGCAGCTCGCATCCACGTCTCCGCGCCGCGTTGTGAGCTTGCAGATTGGCCACCTGACTTTCCAGAGGACGCTGAAACTGGATGAGCACTGTGCAACGACGCGACCGCGGTTTTCCCGGTGAACCGGTAGCTTTATGTATTGAGAGGAACTCTTGCCAATTTCGTAAGAGACTAGTCGCCAATTGTAATATATTTAAAAGTTATTTGGGGCCATGATGATGACTGATAATCCCTTCTTCCCACTACTAGACAGCGACCAAGTCACAGCAGTCAGATGTGCAGACGGTGCAGTGCTCAGGTTCGGTCTGAAAAAGATCAGCCCGATCAACTCATGCGACCGTCGCTAATTCGAATGACACCCGCAAATGGAAACATGCTAAATTCGCTTTGTCTTAATGCGTATTTCTGATAATTCGCTTCCCTAATGCGCTTAAGTTTATGGAAACGCCACTACAGTCAGCGTGGAAGCCCTTCTAAACGAAATCCGTGCTGTCATACTATTTCTCCAGGACTTCAGAGAGAACGGGTTCATGGATGCGCGCACAGACGCACAAACGATTGCGGAAAAGGCCACAGTGGGAAAAAAGGGCTCTATTTGATTATTAGGGTAAAGATGATCGCCCACCAATTACACCTGAAGAAAACTACAAGCTTGATATATTTCTCCCCCTGATTGACAATGCTCTCTCCAGCATCAGAGAGCGATTTTCTAACCTGTGTGTGTGTGTGTGCGTGCGTGCGTGCGTGCGTGCGTGCGTGCGTGGCTGGGCGCTGTCCCCGGTGCTAAATGGAGCAGAGAGAGATAGTCACTGCTTTGCTTGCTTGTTTTAATACTGTAAATAGAACTGTAGCCAGCCTTGTTTAGCCTTTCAGAGGCATCATAGGTACATTGCCCAGGGCTTCAGATGTCCTTCAACCGGGCCTGGTCCCGAGCCCAAACCCACGGGTACCGATCAGTCCCACAGGTTTTTGGTCAGGTATCCCAGCTCTAATACACATCAAATTCAGGGTGAGCTTGTAGATCTGCTATTTAAAAATATATAATTATATATCTTGCAAAAATGTAAAAATATTTGAATATTTTTTTTTAAACATTTGAATACAAATAGGCCTGGTACAAATAGTGGAAATGGCAGATCTACAAGCTCACAAAATACGTCCTCATGACTTGTGCATCAGCAGAGAAGCAATTATTAACTCCCAACATATGGCAAAATGAACAGTCAGTCTAGAAAAGTAGCACCTGTTTTGCACTTGTTTAACATAGGTAAAAAATAAACCATAGAAACACATTAAAACAACAGGTGCATGAGGAATCCAGCCTGTCTTGCAGCCCCTGCTAACATCTTATCTTACCTTATCATTATTCTGGTCAGTGTGGGTTACTATGATGTCAACCTTATTCACACTCTTCAAATAAAGTCTCACCACAGTATTCATGTTATAATCACATAATAAATAGTAAAACTAAACTAATACAAATAATGGTGGTAAATTAGTCTGACCTTAAGACCTGCAGTCTACAATGTGGACTCTTTAGTCCAGCAGAGATCATCTCCATGGATGAATGGTCCAGTTTTGTCCCACTGAGGTCCAGTTCTCTTAGATGCGAAGAATTAGAGCTGAGAGCTGAAGCCACAACTTTACAGTGTGTCTGTTTGAGGTCACAGCCAGTAAGTCTGTAAAGATTAAATGTAAAACAGATTAGACCACATTTACTGTCAATGAAGTTAACTAAGAGATCTTCTAGCTAGCTAGAAATGGTGTTTACTGACCATATGGCCAATGACCCTATTCTGGGCTGAACATTCAAACAAAATAGAAGATCTACTGCCCACATTTTTGTGACTTGAGATCTACTTTTAAAATGACCAACTCAACATGATCTAGCCACCCAAAAAACTTTACCTGAGCGGGCTTTGGAATAGAAGCACTGGCGTAACATATAAGTCAAACGAATTTAAATAGCAGGGTAAAAAATATGGAAATAGTGGGGGAAAAAATTATTCTACCCATTCTGTATGGAAGTGGTAGTTTTTCGACTTCTTTGTAATGCTATTGACTCTCGAAAACAAAGCATTGCATTGGGGGTTTGCCTATTTTAGAAGCCACAGGCCCTTCTTGATGTCAATAAATCAAGTTGAATTATAGCCTATATAGTTTTAGGGCATATCATGTGGTCTACCTGCATAGCCTTTGTGATCTACTGGTAGATCACAATCTACCTTTTGGTCACCCCTGATCTACCGGTACAAGCTCAGAATATGTCGCACTTTGATAGCTTACATAAACATCATAAACATCAACATATATTGAAAAGAATAATATAAATAAACAATGTGAACCTTCATGCTCCCCAGAGGATGACCCCTACTGATTTTAGTGTTCAAATAGCAACACCATTAGGTCAAAATGTTCACTGTCACAACATCTCTAAATGTACTGGTCAGATTGTCATAAAACTTGTTGATCACATTTATTCTCCCTACAGGATTAAACCTACTGCTTTTACTGACCTCATGACCTCTTCTCTTGTGCCACCTTTAGGCCAAAATGTCCACTTGCACACATGATGTGTGAAAATCTAATGTGAGGATTGTCATGAAACTTACGGAGCACATTGATGCTCCCTGGAGAATTAACCCTACTGATGAAGTGACCCCACAATCTTCTTTCATCTAACGCCACCCTTAAGCCCCGAAAATATTTTTTTGCTATTGTCCCACATAATAGAAGATAATATGTTGTTAAACATGTCAAAGTTATTCAAGAAGATATCCAGATATACAAGCTCACAACTCGAGCTTGTAGATCAGCCATTTTAATAACTGTCAATGAAAATCACACATGTTAATGTATTGTTATATTTTAGTCATCAAAGAGCTGTGTTTAGCGTAAATTAGTCTGACCTTAGGACCTGCAGTCGACAATGTGGACTCTTTAGTCCAGCAGAAATCAGCTCCATGGATGAATGGTCCAGTTTGGTCCCACTGAGGTCCAGTTCTGTTAAATGTGAAGGATTAGAGCTGAGAGCTGAAGCCACAACTTCACAGTGTGTCTGTTGGAGGTCACAGCCAGTAAATCTGTAAAGATTACATGTAAAATCAAACAGATTAGACCACATTCACTGTCAATGAAGTTAACTAAGAGATCTTCTGGCTAGCTAGAAATGGTTTACGGTAAAATGTGCCACCATATGGCCACCCTATTCTGGGCTGAACATTCAGCCAAAATAGAAGATCTACCGCAGGGGTGCCCTTATTTCTTTTGACTTGAGATCTACTTTTAAAATGACCAGCTCATCATGATCTACCCACCCAAAAAAACGTTACCTGAGGGGGCTTTGGAATAGAGGCACTGGCGTTACATAACGGTATAAGTCAAACACATTTAAATAGCAGGGGGAAAAATATGGAAATAGTGGGGAAAAAATGTATTCTACCCGTTCTGTATGGAAGTGGCAGGTTTTCGGGTTCTTTGTAATGCTACTGACTCTCGAAAACAAAGCATTGCATTGGGGGTTTGCCTATTTTAGAAGCCACGAAGGGAGTTGACAGGCCCTTCTTGATGTCAATAAATCAAGTTCCATTATAGCCTATATATATTTTAGGGCATATCATGTGGTCTACCTGCATAGCCTTTGTGATCTACTGGTAGATCACAATCTACCTTTTGGGCACCCCTGATCTACCGGTACAAGCTCACAATATGTCGTACATTGAGAGCTTACATAAACAACAACATATATTGAAAAGAATGATATAAATAAAGAATGTGAACCTTCATGCTCCCCGGAGGATGACCCCTACTGACTTTAGTGTTCAAATAGCACCACCATTAGGTCTAAATGTTCACTGTCACAACATTTCTAAATGTACTGGTCAGATTCTCATGAAACTTGTCGATCACATTTATTCCCCCTACACGATTAAAACTACTGCTTTTACTGACCTCATGACCTCTACTCTAGTGCCACCTTTAGGCCAAAATGTCCACTTGCTCACATGATGTGTGAAAGTCTGATTGTCATGAAACTTATGGAGCACATTGATGCTCCCTAGAGAATTAACCCTACCCTAAGATACCATTGTTCCCTATTGAGATTGGCACATTTCCTGGGGAAAGCTGCCCAGATCACACATGGCACACGTGTCTTCTTATTTTTCCACTCTCAAAAAGGGCCTGCAATGTAGTGCATTTGAAACTACATTGCAGTGCACATCATGGGGTGATCACTGCTTGCCTCCTGTGAATTGTTTTATTTTTGTTTATCTTCTGTTTATTTTGTTGCTGAGTGAGGTCAGCAGACAAAGTGACGTGAGTGAGATGAAAAAACCTGGGTGAAATGTGCCAATCTCAACAGGAAACACCGGTAATATGTTGTTAAACACGTCAAAGTTATTCAAGAAAAACATCCAGATATACAAGCTCACAACACAAGCTTGTAGATCAGCTGTTTTAACTGTCAATGAAAATCACACATAGGCCTATACATGTATCATTATATTTTAGTCATCAAAGAGCTTTGTTTAGCGTAAATTAGTCTGACCTTAGGACCTGCAGTCTACAATGTGGACTCTTTATTCCAGCAGAGATCAGCTCCATGGATGAATGGTCCAGTTTGGTCCCACTGAGGTCCAGTTCTGTTAGATGTGAAGGATTAGAGCTGAGAGCTGAAGCCAAACCTTCACAGTCTGTCTTTTTGAGGTCACAGCCAGCAAGTCTGTAAAGATTAAATGTAAAATCAAAGCAATTAGACCACAATCACTGTCATTGAAGTTAACTAAGAGATCTTCTATCCAATTTGAAATGGTGTACGGTAGAGCGCCACCATATGGCTGATGAACCTATTCTGGGACATTTATTCTTGCCACCGGATTAAACCTACTGACACATGGGGCAACGGCGTCCCCTCTCTTCTAAAACTAGGATTTGGGTTTTGGTCAATTGATTTAGTTTGTTTTCATATTACATTGACACAAAGCTGTCAGCGGATGAGGCTAGACAGCTTCGTCCACGGATTGGTTGTAATATCGCCCTGACAACCAACAACAACCAATAAAACGCGGACTCTGCTCACTGTCCCTTCGGGCTATAGCATCTAGCTCTAAAACTCGAGTGAGGCTGTTTACCTCCATGCTGTGCGCACTATAAAACTACAAAACATGTCCATTTACAAAGTTGTACGAGGAATCCTCTCATTTGACTACTTGACGATCTTGTCAGCATCATAGCCTAGGGCAAGTAAATTATATTTGCTCTGGTAAAACCCTGTTCAGCAATGAATTCATTCTGCAGTGTAAAATATAGCCAACAGAATAAACATGCTATATTCTGTCTTACCGTTAGTTAGTACTAGAGTTGCTGCTTAATTCCATACACTAATTGCATTTATTAGATACATAGTAACACAACCACAGAACATGTTTTCATATTGTCTAGTTATAGTGTTGCCACTCTGTGCGTGTCCATGCGTTTTGCGCACACGCATGTGAATGCGCATGCACATGGATGTGCGTGCTTGTGCGCATGCACGTGTATTATGAGGCGTCCCCCACTTCTAAAAGTAGCACTACAACACTGGACAGACAGACAGATGGATAAATAAATGTACAATACTAAAACTAATGGTTTACATGAAGAAAATGTAATGTTAATTCATTCATCAAATTAAAAATATGTTTTTCTAAATCAAATATGTAGCAGTTTTACTTTTCATGAATTTTACTAAATACATGTGGAAGATCTGTATTGTTATAATATGAAATAAATAACTCATAGGAAACAGACAGGAGACAGTTTTATCAGAAACATTTCAGAGTAATGGACTGTTTTACTCTGAAACTCTTAGAGACACAACAATTACAATTACAGATCATAGTTGATCAGACTTCTAGTGCTGGTGGGCTGAGGAACCAGCAAACCTTCCAGCCAGTTTGACAGTCAAATGATTACATAACTGGATGTGATCATTCCCAAGCAGCCATGATGGATCACATACTGTAGTCACTGTACCTTATCATTATTCTAGTCACTGTGGGTTACCATGATGATGTCAACCTTATTCACTCTATTCAAATACAGTCTTGTATTCTTTTTATAATCCCATAATAAATAGTAAAACAAAAGTAATACAATATAATGATGGTCTGACCTTAGGGTCTTCAGTCTACAATGTGGACACTTTAGTCCAGCAGAGATCAGCTCCATGGATGAATGGTCCAGTTTGGTCCCACTGAGGTCCAGTTCTGTTAGATGTGAAGGATTAGAGCTGAGAGCTGAAGCCACACCTTCACAGTGTGTCTGTTTGAGGATACGGCCAGCAAGTCTGTAAAGATTACATGTAAAATCAGAAATGACCAACAGATTAAACCACATTCACTTTCATTGAAGTTAAAGACGTAGTGAAATAAAAATATGTTTTTCACACTTTTAGAGCATATCTGTAGTGATAATATGCAGGGGTTAACATAACTGGTGCGCAAGTGCGCATATGGTCAAAATAAATGTTGCGTCGCAAATCAGACAAAATGAAGCACTCTTGCGCGCACTACCTCCTGTACCCTTTCTCCTTTTTAATAGCATCAGTTTACCAACTCTGGTGTCCTGTACTGCACGAACTGCATGTACTTCCTGTAAGTAGACTTAAGAAATAAAACTAGCGTTCACTAATCATTATGAGTGGATCTTATTTTCCGCCGGGTTTAGAGGATGTCCGTATAACCCAGCTGCCATGACGCATGTTTACTGACGGCATCTCGCCAAGCATGACAAGTTGTAATGATGACGAAAACGCTTGTCTAACTAAAGAACCCACATGGATTAAACACAAGCTTTTAGCCAACACCATGCATCTGTGACTTGAAAACAACGTGCAGCATAATGTGAGTAGCCTAGTTCAATTAATCTCTCTGTCTAACTCTCATGCTTGCTGGAGTAACGTTGTGGGATCAGAGCTGTAGCTCCAACAAAACGCTTAGTGTGCAATAATCAGGCCATTGCCGGAGACTTTTCTCTATTCTCTAAACTGTTATTTATTTATTGTTTCTTGCTGCCACGAGCGACTGCTGGATATTTTACTATATCTATTTTGATGCAGTAGCGCTGGTCTCAGTCTCAGAACAGTCTGATGGGGAAAAAAAACAATCATAGTTCTTCATCTATTCATTGTGTTTAAATGTGCCAAAGTGCACATCAGCACTGAAACGCTTGCATTGTAGCCTTCTATTAGGTCATGACCTATATATTTGTATAGAGACACATAGCGCCTACACATTCACGCCACAATTGAGACAGCGGACCCACTTCGGCTAAGGGAGAGCGGTGTACTGCAAGCCAACCCATAGAAAGTCATAGCAATTCAACTGTGGTTAGCCTAATATTAAAATAATCCTACATGAACTGAAGACTATATTGATTTAAATAAAAATATATAAAAATATGTTGTATGGACTGACTCTGACAACATATCTTCTAGTTTTCTAAATAAATTATGTGTGTCTCGTTTAATATGCCACTTGAATGGATTACCCCATAATGTTAACAGAGCAGAGGGGAGACGGCAGACAAAGAACCTGTCGCTTTTCAGTGACATCACTGGCTTTCCTGCTATGCATTTATGAGCGCCGACTTTAAAGATCCCGACATTTTCAACTACAGAGTGAATTCTCCAGGTTAGTATTAATCAAAAAATAACTTGCAAGACTCCGTTTGGAAGAAGCAAGATGCGATAATTTCCCAAAATAAATAGCCTAAATATACATGAGAGACAAGTGTATCTGGGTATTGAAAACCATAAGGGATGCGTCCATGACGTGTGGACCATTCGGCCACTTAAACGTAACATTTCCAATACTAGCACTTTTGATTCACTGATGAAGTATATTAAAGTATATTATAGGTAGTGTATCAAGATGACAGATATTCCACATTAAAAAGGCCAAATTAAACACATGGGACACTTTATTAGAACACAAAGGAAATCGCTACGGCCTCAGTAGTAAACCACTGAAAAAAAAAGAAAAAAACACTCAACTCACGATACGATTCAAATCACGATTCAGGGTTCATGATTCACGATGTCAAGATTTTTTCAACACACATTTTCCAGAAAAAATCCCCCCCAAAAAATCCACAATTCTTACAATTCCAGTATTTTCTTTTCTTTTAACAATATTGTTTTCTCTTATGCCCTTTTCAATAAATTAGAACTATCAAATGACAAAAAAACAACAATTAAATTTCAGTTCTCTTGTCTTCTCTTACAAGGAATCCTGAGATTTTTGAGATGTTCTCTTATCCTCTATACAGTAGCAAATAGCAAATGACGGAAAAGTGTAAACTTATCAATTCTTAAAGCTATACTGTGTAAGTTGCTCAACTAGTGGTCAGTAGCAGTAGAGCAAACCGCGGTCGCGTCTGCTTTTTTCGGCCGTTTTTCGCCGTGGACCGGGCATTCAGACCACCGCGTCCGCCTCGCCGAGCCGAGACCTATCCATAGAGGTCTTTCGTGTCCCTCCCCGGTTGGGGAGTTACATGCTAGACTCCTAGCCCAGTGTAAACACTGCAGTGAACTTCCTGAAGAGCTCAGCAGTGTATGATCTGGGCTTTGATTGGCCGGTAGGGAGACACGTGTACAGAATGATGCATATGACATCATTTTGCCGGGAAAAACAGCCCCGGTCACGGCCACCAGGGCTCAGTAGAACACATATAAAGAAAAGGCTTTGGGAGCTGAAATTAACAGAGTGGGGGTTCTAAAACTTTAGCGATTTAATAGTTAGGACAATTTTAAGATATGTTTTATAAAAAAAGTTACATAGTATAACTTTAAATGTCAAATCCTGTTCTTTTTTTTAAACAATATTCTTACCCTCTTTTCAATACTGTATCAAAGAATGCCTTTTTCCTGTCGTACATAGCAAGCCAAGATAAGTTGGCCAACTGTAAATCAGGCATATTTATGTTCCTTTATCTTAACACTAGACCTTACCTGTTTGAATATATATGCTCCAAAATATGGAGCATATAAGTGTGGGTTATGGGGAAAGTAACTGTAACTGGTGCGTGCATGACAATATATAGGAGCATAATAATGTAAAGAGCAGCCCATTGAGGAGTGCATATTATTGAGACAGACAAACAATGTGTAGAAGGATTGCTTTGCTATAATTGTGAATATAGTTGATCAGTAAAAAAATGAAAAATGAAATAACAATAGACCCATACTTTGAAATGAAAGTAGTAGCCTATATTTATGATGAATGAAAATAATTTAACATCAAAATTAGGTGAATAGAAGTATGGGGAATGGGATTATGTATGTGATAATCTGTATTTGTGTACAACATTTGGGTGCGTTTGGTGTTGAACTCTTTCTCTCTGGGGGTCTCAACACACATGTTGACAACAACAACCCGTGCAAGAGGGAGATGCCTTACCAACAGTAACTGGGGGGAAAACAAATTACCTTACGACCACAGCCAGGAAGTTTGTCATGACACAAGCTTTCTTTTTACAGAATTACTCTGTATTTTACAATGCAGTTATCATCCTATTCGATAGTTTAGACGCGAAATAGACAACGATTTCACCCCCACGCACACACACACACACACACACACACACACACACACACACACACACACACACACACACACACAGAGCCGAGAGCCCTGCTGCAGCAGCAGCCAACAAGCCCAACAACAACAGAGACAGACAACACACTGAACTCAGTCCACTCTCCTTCCCTCCTACCTAGGATATCCTCTTGTTCCAAATAAATAAGTCCTTAAGGTAGTAAACAACTTCCAAACACAAGGCGTTGTGATCATGTTTAATCCACCCGCACCACTGGATTAAGAATTGACGTTTTGTTGTCTTCTCAGCTGTAGCCTATAACTCGTTAAGCAAGCCTTGTCCTAAAGTTTAACAAATGCACTGATCAACAGTTAGAGAGAAGGTGACATTTAAAGTCCATAAAGAGAGGTTAAAAGAACCAAAACAACTGAAGCCTGAAGCAGTGACATAGGGTATTTTTTGTTGTTGTATATAATTGAAAGGCATGAGACTATAATGACATACATTTCTCACCTTGAACATTCAAATTCAGACAGGCATGTACTGCTATGTGTTTGAATGGGGAAACCTTATTTATTTATTTTAGCTTTTAGTCAAAATAAAATGTTTCTTCATTAAAATAAGACTTTGATAAGATACGTTTTGCTATAATCATGCAGCTCTATTACAATGACACAGCTATAACAGCAATGTTTAAACATTTTATAGACTACAGTAGGCCTAGTATAATTCTTTTTAAATTAATATTATTTTTGTAATCACTTTGTCTTTCGGTGCATGGGCATCAATATTATATCCATATCATGATATTAGACTGGATAATTATCGTCTGTGATTTGGGATATTGTACTACAGTATGGCATACGTCTTATTTGTACTTATTTGTCTTAAATGTGTATGTGTATACATTCTTAGATAGAAAAGTGGTATGGGGAAAAAACAGTACTGGGACACTTAATTAAAATAATAATAATAATAATAATATATATATATATATATATATATATATATATATATATTTGCTTAAAAGTAATCCAAAAGTAACTGAAAGTAACTAGTAGTTAATACTTTTAAGTAAGGAATACTTTTTAAAAGTAACCTTCCCAACCCTGGTGCTAATTTAGAGAGAGACTGAACAAAAATGAATCCATTGTTCACCTTATGTGACTGCTTGATGTCATGAGCAGACATTTACAATTGCATTTTGGTTTACAACATCATATTCAGCAATGGAGTAGCCTACTACTACTGATTTATGTAGTGTAAAACTCCCTCAAACCTAAACCACAGCAACCAAAGGTAATTTGGGGAGACCTATTGTTTTAATTTGAAGACGAGCCATTAATTTGGCCTAAAAAAAAAAAGAAGAAAAAAGACTCTGCTCAGTCTCGACCCCCTTTCATCTCGGACTCGACTCGGTCTCGATCCCCGTTGGTCTCGGACTCGACTCTGACTCGACCCCCTCCCAAGGGCTCTTGACTCGGACTCAACTCGGACTCGTACCCCATATGACTTGGACTTGACTTGGACTCGCTTTAGGTGGACTCGACTACAACACTAATAACTAGTGTATCACCCGCGTTTGGTTAAAAGTTATATCGAGTGGCGTTCGAACAAACATTGCAAACTTTGCAAATAACTTGAGTTTCATCGTGTCGGTTTTGACATATTCCATAGACCAAGGGAGAATACGCAGCCCCTCTGTGTGTGTCTGTCAGTCGCTCGAAGCCTGCCTATCCCTGAATATTACATGACGGTCATGTCAGGGCTAGTAGCCTGCCTAGTGACTGCATGCTTCCCAAAGCAAGGGGGAGGGACCGTGGAAGCAAGGGGACAGAAGATCCTCAAGCTATTGATACGTTGAGACGTGACACGTCGTTAGCTTGTAGATCTGTTCTTTTTGGCGAATTACACCACCGTACTATAGAAGTATAAATTAAGCAATAGAGCTGCTCTGTTGGTCGAATCGTCGAAGCCCTGAGTACTATCCCCAAAAGGTTATGTGCACCCCTGATAATAAGATGGCAAAGAAGTGAAAATGAATCCTGTATTGTGTATTATAACAAGAGAATTACAGTCCTAAGTACAGCGCCTAAAAAAAAACGTAATGCAATGCGTAGTCTATGTTAACTCTACTTAATAATTTGTGGTCAGAATGATTGACAGGTGCCTGTGTCAACTTCAACTACTTCTACTACTACCTTCCCCCACCTCCCTGTTCGTCTTCCCCGCACAGTGGAGCCAGTGTGTTGCGCTTGCTTGCCTATGGTTCAGCCAATCACAAGTCATGGCCGACTTCTTATCTCCTATGAACACAAAATTGATTCCGTATCCGCTGCCTTGTTAGTCTATGGGAGCGACGCTGTGAGACTCGATTTTGAAACTCGCCTTGAGCACACAAATCGGCCACCCATCATATGCGTTATTGCTATTATAAAATGCGCGCTGAATGTAATCAGCGTGCTGAACGTTACGTTTTAGTGTCATATTTATCGGAGATTATGTAAATCGGGGGGCGAAGTGCAGCACAATGCGTCAATATGCTGTTAAGAAGCTTGCCTTTATAAAAATTAAAGCATAGCGTTTAGACGTGGTTGAACCTGCTTTTATGCGCTAAAAGCCATTTTGGCCAAATGAGAAGGCGCTGCCGCACCGCAATAGGCCTGCTGTCGGCCTATAAAGAACAAACAGCTAGATTAATTCACATCTCTGTCAGTTATGGTCAAATTTTACAAATGTAAATGTCTAAATAATCCTTGGGATGTGTGCATTATTATTGTTATCCGTATCAAACAAAATCAGGGGGGATATGTTTTATTTTATTTATTTAATTATGCTGGTTCCATCAGAAGATCTTTATTTTCTGCATGCTGTCTTTTGAGTGATGTCGGCATGGTAAGCACATTCACAGAAGCATGGATGGATCCCTTAAAATTGTTAAAATCATTCATAATTGACCGATCTATGAGGAATCAATCTGCTGTGTTTTTCTTTGCTTTTAGTCCGAGGTATATAGATGCGTGATCGCGATGTGTCGTGCAAAAAGAAAGCTCTCAAAGCACTGACTACATCATGGCATGTTGACAACTTTTAGGTCTAAATATGTTTTTTAGGTCTAACATTGTTAGGTCTAATAGGCCTATGTGCATGTGGAGCGCACGGCCGAGGACAGCAGCTACAGACGGTTTTACTTCATGCGTGCATACATTCTGTATACAGGAATCTCCAGCGCTGCTCCATAAATTTGTCCAAAAAAACAGATGTATACACACACACACACACACACACACACACACACACACACACACACACACACACACACACACACACACACACACACACACACACACACACACACACACACACCAGAGTGACTTTCAAGTGATATCACTGATATGTGAATAAGCAAAGAAAACACGGACTACACTTAATAAGGTGCTAGAGAGAATAATAAGCCTACATTGCTGTCTGTGACTGTCCATTTGTCTATGCAAAGATGAGAGCACCGTCGCCCCTTCATCCATTTCAAAGCTGTTCAAGAAGGCTTATGCAGAGTTTTATGCCAGTTCTGACGCTCTTAAAGGTGATGACAGCTGCAAACTTGATTGGTGAATTAAAGTACCGGCCGAAACACGCCCATGAATAATTCTTCAACCGCTGAGTGGACATTGGTATGCGTTGTTTTCTTTAGCCGGTGGTTCTGCTACAGGCGGCTCGTTTGCGTTTGCTCAGCAACAGATGGCTACGCCTACGCAGCACCGTTGCCTCCTGCCCAGAAAAAAGTCTGCAGTGTGCGTGTTTGCGTGCACACTGCATGCGCATGCTCAAAGCGGCCGCAGCGCAGTGCATTATGGGGCGGTAGGGCTTGAATAGCGACCATTGAATGCACCCTACAAATCCAGACGCATTGTGGGATATTTGAGTCCACTATATTAGGGTACAAAAAAGCTCACTATACATTCGGACACTACTTCAAAATGGTGGAACGCCCCTTTAGTACACTAAAGTAGGGAATAGGGTGGATTTCGGACGCAGCCACGGTGTCTACAAAACGCAACCTTATGGTTGGCGCTAGAAGAGGGGCATTTGAGAAATCAGGGGCGGAGGATGTGGTTTGGGAGTCAAGGAGTGTGTGTGCAAAGTTTGGCAAGGATAGGTAGCCTGATCTCAGACTCAGCTCACGCAGTATGCTGAAACTGTCCCTGAAACTATTCTGAGCGATTTACGGGGGAGGGACTTTTTTGCGAGCGTGCGCGCGTGAGTGATTGCAACTCACGGTGATCAAGACCCACGGTGGACGCGACGCACGGTCGCGGAGTGTGTGTGTGATTGTGTGGTCTCTGTCTGTGCCAGTGACTGCTTCCACACAGAACTGCGACCAGAAACATGTAATCAACATTAACAGCTTGGTGAAATCAGCGCGCGCGCGTGTGTGTGTGCCTTCCTCAGCCTGCGTGTGTGTGTGTGAACTTCGTTTGAATCGTTTCAACTGCTGCGCGGATTGGATATTCGTTAGACCCACCCCCACCCCCACCCCCATTGGAGGAGCCGAAAATAAATGCCGATTCATGTACTCAGCTCCAGACCAGAGAAAGAGTCCACTCTGAGAGTGGGCGGGGTAAATGGTCTGGAAGCAGGCTAAAGGATAGGGGCAACGGTGCCGGAGATAAGAGTAGAGCCAAAAGTGTGATGTGATGGACAGACAGCCGGTGGAGCTTTTCATAGTAACTTGTGAACTGACAGTCGCAACTAATGATTTATATGAAGAAAATTAATTGAATATTAATTATTTTATCAAATAAAAAATACATTTCACTACATCACATATATAGCAGTTTTTATTTACATTACTTTTACTAAATAATGTGGAAGATCTGTGTTGTTATAACTATAACTATAACTAATACAAATAATGGTGGTAAATTATTACCTTAGGGTCTGCAGTCCACAACGTGGACTCTTTAGAACAGCAGAGATCAGCTCCATGGTTGAATCGTCCAGTTTTGTCCCACTGAGGTCCATAAAAGAACAAATAATAATAATACCAATGAAGAAAGTGAAACAAATCACAGAATTGTGTAGCAGTTTTGCTTTCCATTACCTTTACAAAATACATGTGAAATATCTGTGTTGTTATAATTATGAAATAAATAACTCATAGGAAACAGACAGGACACAGTTTTATCAGCAACATTTCAGAATAATGGACTGTTTTACTCTGAAACTCTTAAAAACACACCAGTGATCATAATTGATCAAACTGCTGGTGCTGGTAGGCTGAGGAACCAGCAAACCTTCCAGTCTGTGTTTACACCAGTTTGACAGTCAAATGATTACATAACTGGATGTGATCATTCCCTAGCAGCCATGATGGATCACATACTGTAGTCACTGTACCTTATCATTATTCTAGTCAGTGTGGGTAACATGATGTCAATCTTATTCACACTCTTCAAATACACTCTCACCACTGTATTAATGTTATAATCACATAATAAATAGTAAAACTAAACTAATACAAATAATGGTGGTAAATTAGTCTGACCTTAGGATCTGCAGTCTACAATGTGGACTCTTTAGTCCAGCAAAGATCAGCTCCACAGATGAAAGGTCCAGTTTGGTCCCACTGAGGTCCAGTTCTGTTAGATGTGAAGGATTAGAGCTGAGAGCTGAAGCCACACCGTCACAGTCTGTCTTTTTGAGATCACAGCCAGCAAGTCTGTAAAGATTAAATGTAAAATTAAACCGATTAAACCACATTCACTGCCAGTGAAGTCAACTAAGAGATCTTCTATCTAGTTAGAAATTGTTTAAGGTAGAGTGCCACCATATGGCCTATGACCCTATTCTGGGCTGAACATTCAGCCAAAATAGCAGATCTAGAAGCTCACAATAAGTCGCTCATTGAGAGCTTACATAAACATCATAAACAACAACCTATGTTGAAAAGAATAATATAAATAAAGACTGTGAACCTTCATGCTCCCCAGAGGATGACCCCAACTGATTTCAGTGTTCAAATAGTCTTTCTTCTAGCACCACCATTAGGTCAAAATGTTCACTGTCACAACATTTCTAAATGTACAGTAGTGGTCAGATTGTCATGAAACTTGTTGATCACATTTATTCTCCCCACAGGATTAAATTTACTGCTTCACTGACCTCATGACCTCCACTTTAGCACCACATTTAGGCTAAATTGTCCACTTGCACACATGATGTGTGAACATCTTATTTGAGTCCTGCAACGGGCCGGGTAGTGGGTACCCCTGAATACCCGGCGGGGGTCCGTGTTTGACAGGCAGGCAAAAACTGATGGAAAACATACTTGTATAAGTTTGCGGGTTCGGGAACGGGCAGTACGGGACTAAACACGGGCGGGTGACATTTTATTGTGAAAAGAGAGCACCGTTTCAGCCCAAACAACATCACCTCACAGTAGCGCACACAGTGAGCAGCAGGACACACAAACACACACACACACACACACACACACACACACACACACACACACACACACACACACACACACACACACACACACACACACACACACACACACACACACACACACACACACACACACACACACAACCACAGCATGCATATAAACAAAGTATAATAGATGTTCTTCACTGCTGCATGAATTGCATTAGCCCATGTTCTGGTGGAGGTAGTTATCACTTTTTCCCGAGACAGGCCAGAATTTCTAATATTTTTACTTCTACTCCACTACATCTTGGATCCAAATACTGTACTTTTACTCCACTGCATTTATTTGAACACGTTAGTTACTTGTTACTTTGCAGATATACATTATAATATTATAAAACATACATTGTAAACCACTTTAGCCCTATTTTATACCTTCGATAATTGCTCACAGCGCATCGCAACACGTTGTGAGCTTGTAGATCTGCTATGTTCAAACACTTTGTACTTTTACTTTTGGTACTTTAAGTACATTTTGATGCCAATACTTTTCGTACTTTTTTTGAATTCCAGACTTTTACTTGTAACAGAGTATTTCTATAATTCAGTAACTATTGATACTTTTACTTAAGTAAAAAAGTCTACTTGTTCCACCACATTTTTCTGTGAAAGAAAATACCCATTACATTTACTCCAAAAATATGTATTTGTCGCAGACCCCCATTTGGAAATATGTGGTGCCAGGGACCCCCATACAAGATCAGGTCAAGATTAGGTTTTAAAATATTTAAAAAATATTGTACTTTTTTACCCAATATTTTTGAAAATAGCATATCTACAAGCTCACAACGTATTGTGATGTCACACATTGTGAGCTTGCTGATCTGCTATTTTCAAATAGCCAATGTAAAGTATTAACACTGAGCCTAGTTGCTTCTTTTGGGCTTATTTTTCATAGACCTGGCTGCTTGTTTCTTTGAAAAAATCTGGCAACACAACAATCCCCAGTTCACTTACTTACTAGGGACAAGGTTAATGAAGAAGGTATAGTCAGTCTAGTGGCCAGGCAGACGCCACTGTCAATAATGAAGAAGGTTAAGTCAGACACCATTGACTATAAGGAAAAAGGTATAGTCAGACACCATTGACTATAATGAAGAAGGTATAGTCAGACACCATTGACTATAATGAAGAAGGTATAGTCAGACACCATTGATTATAAATTTGAGGATAGGGTTTTCTGTTTTTGTTCGGGAAACGTGGCATCAGTCTGTCAAATGAGGGATATGATGGATGGAAACATGTTGGAGATATTCTAAAAGCTCACAAGCAATCAAAAGCACACACCCATTGTATGGAAGCGTGGCACACGCTCATGGCATGGCTACTATGAAGACTGTGGACTGGCAACACATGGATCAAAGAGAAAAACAAATATTGGAGAGAAGTGCTGTGCAGAATTATCTCCATCATCTGCCCTTTAGCTGAATGTAACATGGCCTTTCGTGGTACATCAGACAAACTGTACAAGCACTCCAATGGTCATTCTTTAGGACAGGTGGAGCCGATGGCTAAACACGACCCAGTAATGAGCGAGCACTTGCGAAGAATCGAGAGACGTGACATAACCACTCATTACCTCAGCAAGCACATACAGAATGAGCTGATTGTGAGGATAGGAGCGATGGTTCTCCAGTCCATCTGTGAAAAGGTGCACAACGCTAAATATTATTCACCCGACGCCAGCCATATTGAACAGATGGCAGTCATTTTGTGCATTGTGAATTGTGTCCCAAAAACAGAAGAAAAGCCTGCTGTTGTTTCTATTGCTGAACATTTCACTGTATTTATTCAATGTGAGTTCACTGGAAAAAACTGGGTCTCGACATCAGTGAGTGACTGACTGCAGGGGCCAAAGTTATGATAACGGGAGTAACATGAAAGCCAAGAATCAGGGAGTGCAAAAATGATTCTGGGCTGACTGTAAAAGCCCTCTCAGACACCCGCTGGTAATCACATATAGAGAGCGTAAAGGTGTTGCGTTACCACCTAGAAGAGGTTCACATAGCACTGGGAGCGCTGGAGGACTCCAGCACAAAGATGGTGTAACGGCAACAGAGGCCAAAAGCCACGGTTAGGATTTTAGTTTTGCGACCGTTTGTAAACAAACTAAACTCCTTCCTGAAATCGTAAGGGTACACACACGTGCACACGCACGAAGCTTCCGGGGCTCTTCAAAATAAAGTTTAAATGAGTGGTGACACTGCATATCCATAATAATTTGAGTTAGATGGTGTCCAATGTGTTAACAATGACCAGGCTTGTTGTTAATGCGAGGCGCTGTGAGCTTGTAGATCAGCCAGTTTTGGCACGGAACACACCGTGACAACAAAGTATAAACAGATTTACTTCGGTGATGTGTGTGTGTGTGTGCGTGTGAAGCTTGCCCAGCACACTAAACCTGCACACAACCGCCGCGAAATAAACTTCCAATCCAAGGGACAGTAGTGGGGAACACGGCACCAACAAAATGTTAAATGGTGCATTTACAGTATATAGCGCCTTCATCCAAGGCGCTTTACAGAGATTGTGCATTACATTCACACACACACACACACACACACACATTCATTTCATTCAGCCAATTTCACACACACATTCATTACATTCACCCATTCACACACACATATTCATTACATTCACCCATTCACACACACATTCATTACATTCACGCATTCACACACATTCATACACCGATGGCAGAGGAAACAATGCAAGGCACCAACTTGCTCATCAGGAGCAACTATGGGTTCAGAGTCTTGCTCAAGGACTCTTCAACACTAACTCTGGTGGAGCCCTGGATCGAACTGGGAACCCTTCGAGAACTACAAGCTATGAGCTCGCTTCAGCACAACAACATGTTTACCTCAGCGTTTGGGACATGCTCCGTGCTTAGAGTTATGTCTCCGTGCCAGCAGAATTAACACAATGTGAGCCAAGGTTTCTAACATTTCTGTCGGTGGTCCACTGGTAGTCGTCGTGTGTGTGTGTGTGGGGGGGTGATAGGTTCCGAAACAGCGGCAGACGCAAGCTCCATGCCGGCTCTGTCCGGCTATGCCACGGACATAGGCGCAAATGGCGGGGGGGACAAGGTGTTTTTGTCACCTTCCAGGTTCAATTTCGTCCCCTCCATTCACTTCCAGAAGTCCCCCCCGTCACCCCCAGTCAGGGACCCCCAAGCCAAACTTTTAGGGGTCTGAATTCTGAAAATCACGCACTAAACGTGAGCGATTATTTTTAAGCCCCCCCCACCCCATCTAAAATCCCCAAATGGTTTGGTCCAGACCGTCCAGTGCCCTCAGTATAGCAACGCCCATTTCTCTCAAGTCAGAAGTTAACTCCACACAGCTGTAGCCTGTTAAGGAAGCCAGTTACAGCCAGTTCTTAATGTCCACACAGCTCCGGACACCACTCGACTCGAGCGGTTACACCCCGCCATTCCGAAACACCGCCATTCCGAACATTGACTTCTAACCCTAACCCTAACCCTAACCCTTACCCTAACCCTAACCCTAACTAACCCTAACCCTACCCCTAACCCTACCCCTAACCCTAACCCTAACCCTAGTCAATGTTCGGAATGGCGGTGTTTCGGAATGGCGGTCTGACACCGACTCGAGCACGGCCTGGGAAATGCTTTCATTGCTTTCTAAGTACTAATAAAGAATTAATTGTGGTCATTATGTGGACAAAAGCTACTGTAAAGCCCTCTGTGTGTGTTAATTTAATTTGGTGTGTTTCTGTCTGTCTGACTGTCTCTGAGGCAACGGTATGTATGTAACAGTAACATACATTGGTTAGCATTTAGCTAAGCATGCTACAAACACAATTAATGGTAGACTAGTGTTCTTCCAAAGCAGCTCAATTTAGCTTAGTTTACCAATTCTGTTCACTATAACCTATAGGCTATGTGTACTACTCAATCTCATAGATAGCTCATCATCGTAGCATCGATTGATTGATTGATTGATTGAAGACTTTATTAGAAGTTTGCATAGGAAAAGGTACAGTTTCATGACGGTACAGTTCACTGGTACAAGGTCTACTAAAAGGAGATCCATGAAAAGACTAAGCTTATTTCCACTGGAAACCATTGAAGTATCTCATATAACATTGAATGACAGACAAATAGAACACAGTACTATGCAGTAGATATGTAAAGAAAAAGAAAACAGTAAGACTAGCAGTAGCGTGTATTTTTGTAGTAGGCCTATATTGAGTCAGTCTCACTTTCCCTCTATCTCTCTCAATTCAATTCAAAGGGCTTTATTGGCATGAGTATATATGTTTACCTCTCTCTCTCTCTCTCTCTCTCTCTCTCTCTCTCAGACGTTCACACGTTCACAAACAGTCAGAAACATGAAAAAGCGGAATAATATGGACATACGTTTTTTTTTTATTGCCCCCAAAAAACTCTGTGTAAGTAGGAATATATATAAATAATATCCCAAATATCATTTTTTAATGTATCATGTTTTAATGTCTGCATAGAAAATGAATAGAGCGTGATGTTAATGTAGATAATCTTGTGTCATATAGACAACAACAACAGCAGCTGTGGAAAGTGGCAGCCATGGTGGTGGGGAGTCTCTGGTATTTTTTTATTTTTTCAGTTGTAGAAATGCTTAAATAAAATAAGTACATTTTAAATGTCACTGTTTTGAGTGTTTTGGTTACTTACAAACTGTAGCCTATTTCTTAGGAGACAGAAAGCCAGTCAGGGGGACCGGTGAGGAGAGCCACTGCTCAAGATGCTACTGATGCAAGTAGGGATAATTTGAATTATCTGCAATATAATTATTGTGAGCATTTGTATTGCTATAAACAATAATGTTGTACTTGTCCCATTCCTAGATGAAAACCCTGTCGAGGACATGCCTGATGCCACTGCAGGTCCTAACAGGAGAAGCACAGACTCCATGGAGTCAGAAGCTAGAGATGAAAGTAGGGATAATTTTTATTCTCTGTAATACCATTTTTCATTTTTATAGCTAACAAAAAATGCATTGTCCCATCCATGGATGCAAATACCATCTACACTTCAGGTCCAGAGGAGGCAAGTCCCAGCTGGAGCAGAGACTCCACAGAGAGTTCAGAAGCTACAGATGAGAGTAGGGATAATGTTTATTCTGACTAATATAAATGTTGAGCATTTTTATAGCTACAACAACCAATAATCCTATACGTTGTCCCATCCTTAGATGCAAATATTATCTACATTAAGGATGACGAGAGACCAGCAGACAGCAGTGGGGAGACAGCAGAGGTCCAAGACACCAGCGTTCCCATTGCTTTGCAGACCAGCAGGGGAGCTCGGAGTCGAGTCATGCAGGTAGTCAGATATCAATGTAATTGTGTATTGATGTTGGAGGTTATTTTTTTTCTATTGATCTGCTTTACCATTCAACCATGCAGCAGATGCCAGTGAGAGGGCAGAGATCAGAGGTCTCCAGCCCCAAACACCGTGGAAAGACCAGCCAAAGGAGAGCCGATGAAAGGCCACGTCATCGTACTACAAATACAGGTAAGCATAATTATTTGCACTACTCATCTGCCGTCTGTGAATGTAATGCACAATCTCTGTACAGTGCGCCTTGGAGAACGGCCCCATATATAAATGCACCATTTACTTTATATCACAAAAAATACTTTGCATTATCTGTTTATATACTGTTGCACCAGACACGACCAGAGATTCACCGGAGTCCTCAGAGACCAGCTGCAATCCCTCGTCTTTGCAGACCAGCAACAGGGGAGCTGAGAGTCGTCAACCCATTCAGGTAGGTATCGATGCAATTGTGTATTGATTTTGAAGGTTATTTTTTCTATTTTTTTCTATTGATTATAGACAATATGTTTATGTCCCTTTCATCCATGCAGCAGATGCCAGTGAGAGAGCAGAGATCACAGATCCCCAGCCCCCGATACCGTGGAAAGGCCAGCCAAAGGAGAGCAGCCGATGAACGGCCACATCGTACTACAGGTAAACAGCATTATTTGCATTACTCATCTGCGGTCTGTGAATACAGTGCCTTGGAGAACGGCCCCATATATAAATGCACAATTTACTTTATATCACTAAAAATACTTTTTTATCTGTTTATACTATACGACCAGACACGACCAGAGATTCACCGGAGTCCCCAGAGACCAGCTGCAGTCCCTCGTCTTTGCAGACCAGCAGCATGGGAGCTCAGAGTTGTCGACCCATTCAGGTAGGTATCAATGCAATTGTGTATTGTTTTTGGAGGTTATTTTTTCGTTCTATTGATGATAGACAATATGTGTGTCCCTTTCATCCATGCAGCAGATGCCAGTGAGAGAGCAGAGATCACAGATCCCCAGCCCCAGATATCGTGGAAGGACCAGCCATAGGAGAGCAGCCGATGAACGGCCACATCGTACTACAGGTAAGCATCATTATTTGCGTTATGATCTGCTGTCTGTGAATGTAATGTCTGTGAATGTAATGCACAATCTCTGTACAGTGCCTTGGAGAACGGCCCTATATATAAATGCACCATTTACTTTATATCACTAAAAATATTAAAAACATGTTATCTGTTTATGCTGTATGACCAGACACGACCAGCAGAGATTCACCGGAGTCCTCAGAGACCAGCTGCAGTCCCTCGTCTTTGCAGACCAGCAGCATGGGAGCTGAGAGTCGTACCATTCAGGTAGGTGTCAGTGCAATTGTGTATTGATTTTGGAGGTTCTTTTTCATTTTTTTTCCCTATTTATTCTATTTATGATAGACTATGCTTTTGTCCCTTTAATCCATGCAGCAGACCCCAGTGAGAGACCAGATCCTCCCAAGATCCAGAATCCCTGTGCTGGCCAGACCCCATCGAGAGACCGGATTCCAGAGGAGGTCCCAGGTCCCAGATATGACTGATACTGATATCAATGATGGCACTGAGCCATATCATCCACATCCCAAATACATAGAAAAACAAACTCTGTCTAACAAGGTGTTATCATTCCAGCAGAGGTGGTTTAATGATTTCAAATGGTTACATTACCGACCATCTGTTAAAGGTGTTGTTTGTTTTTATTGCAGTAAATTGTATTCTGGGAACAGGTCATCTGCTGTCAAAAAAACAGAACCTGCCTTTGTAACAACAGGTTTTAGAAATTGGAGAAAAGCCACTGAAAAATGTAGATGTCACGAGAAAACCCAGAGTCATACTCATGCTGTATTAGCACACAAGTCTAATCCTGTAACTGTCCAATTATCCAGTGCTTGGGCACGACAACAATCTGAGGCAAGGCATTGCTTACAGAAAATTATTACCTCAGTACAGCTATATGCCAGGCAAGGTCAAGCCTTAAGAGGCCACACTTCTGACTCTGGGAATCTCTTTCAGCTGTTAAAGCTCAGAGGAGACGATGATCCGTTGTTAAAAACGTGGCTGACGCGTACCACTAACTACATCAGTGGTCCTGCCCAGAATGAATTTTTAAATATAATGGGAAATACTGTAATTAGGAAGATAAGGGACACGATTAGGGGTCTACCTATTCTGCAGTTCTCAGTTATAGTAGATGGAACACAAGATATTTCTGGTGCAGAACAAGAATCGCTCTGCCTGCGTTACATAGATGAGAACTTGGTCCCTCATGAAGACTTCATTGGGCTTTATAAGGTGTCTGAGACGACTGGGGAGGCAATTGCTGACATGATTACCGATGTTCTGCTAAGGCTCAATCTACCTATCTCTGGTTTACGTGGCCAAAGTTACGATGGTGCTTCCAATATGGCTGGGAAATACAATGGTACACAGGCCATCTTAATGAGGCAACAGCCTTTAGCTCTCTTCGTCCACTGTGGAGCACATTGTGTGAACTTGATTGCACAGGCTGCCTGCTCTGAATCACCACTTATTCGGGATGCCCTTTCTTGGGTCCACCAGTTAGGAGTTCTCTTTAGCCAGTCTGGCAAGTTTAAGGCCATATTTGAGAAAATTGCCACATCAGATTCAGATCAGCCAGTGACCACCCTGAAACCCCTTTGCCCTACTAGATGGACAGTGAGGCATTCAGCAGTTAAGGCTGTGTTTCGTCAATATGCCAGTGTACTCAGCAGCTTGGAGGAAATGGGTCAAAGTAAATCAAACTCGGCATCAACTGCTAGTGGGTTATTTCAACATTTCAATAGGGGCAAAACTGTTTTAGGTCTTAAACTTGCTGCATCTGTAATAGGTGAATTGGAAACCCTCAACAAATCTCTGCAGAGCAGAAATGCAACTGTGTCTGGCATGAGCGATTCTGTTCGCATATTGATTGATTGATTGAAGAATTTATTAGAAGTTTGCAATAGAAAAAAGTACAGTTTCATGACAGTACAAATCACTGGTACAAGGTCAACTAAAAGGAGATCCTAGAAAGCCGAGGCTTATTTCCACAGGAACCACACTTTAAGTATCTCATATAACATTGAAAGACAGAGGGATAGAACATAGTACTTTATCTAGGATAATATCAGTTTCAAAAGCATAACATCAAATACAAAAGGCAGAATACAAAGAAAAAGGGGGGGGGGGAGCATGGGGGCTTAGTCTATTTACAAGTCACTGGTAGCTGCTGTCTGAAGGTGACTTTTCATACCAATTTTGAAGGAGGCTAGGGATTTGCTCTCCTTTAGGGCTTGTGGAAGGGCGTTCCACATGTTGATGGTATAGCAGGAGAACGAGTTAGCGCCTTGTTTAGTGTTAAATCTACGCTGATGATGATTAGTGGAGCTGCCTCTGGTGTTATGATCGTGAACATCCTTGACCTTTAAGAAGTAGTTTGTCAGGTACATGGGAATCTTGGAGGTGTAGTGTATCTTGTACACCAGGCCCATTGCAAGATGCTGTACTCTGTCAGCTACTTTGAGCCACCCCACGCTTTCGTGGTGATGCTCGGTAAGGTGGGTCAGAGGAGGGAGACCAAGCACAACCCTAATTAGTTTGTTTTGGGCTGTTTGGAGCTTTAGCTTTAAGGCAGCTGGGGCGTCGCGTAGTGCGTTCTGCTTTTCAACAGAAACGAAGCGACCAATCCTATGCTTCCCTGTTTGTAGAGGCAACTGAACTCGTTAAAAGTCTAGATTTGCAAGCCATTGAGGTGCCAAACACCGATGTGGTAGATCAGTACCCTGAGCTGAATAGGGAGGCTCTTGCTGTTCAGTTGCCTTTATTTTGCCATCAATATGTGTTCAAGAGCAGTGGGGAGGCAGCTGAGTTGCTCGCTGGGCTGAAACCAGCGGTACGGGACCTATTTAAGCAAGTGGAGGCTGTGGTTAGACTGTTGTTTGTGGTGCCAGCCTCCAGCTGTGAGGCAGAGAGGAGTTTTAGTGCCTTGAGAAGACTCAAAACTTGGCTGAGATCCACCATGAATCAGGACAGACTGAACAATGTGGTTGTGTGTCATGTGCATAAAGACAAACTTGATAAGCTGCAACCAAACGAAATCGCCCAACAATTTATTGCAAACAACGACACCCGTAAACACACCTTTGGCTCATTTTCAGCTACTCGAGTGTGAACCGCTCAATTTTTTAAGGCATTTGACAAGTGCATTTGCTGCTAGGTTACATTTTCTGCTACTAGAGTGTGAGCCGCTCAATTTTTAAGGCATTTGCCAAGTGCATTTGCTGCTAGGTTGGTTTACTTGGGGAGTGTGAAACGCTCAATTTTTAAGGCATTTGCAATTGCGTTTGCTGCTATACGAGGACAATTTACATTTTACATACTTGAAGAGTGTGAACACTCAATTTTTTTTAGCTGGTTAAGAAGTACTTTAATCAGTGGATTTGCCTAAGTTGTACATAGTTTTATAATGCATTATGTAAGAGTAAACATAAGTAAAGTTATGACTTTTGTTTTCAAATGCATTTTGTTTTTTTTTCTGTTTTTTGACTATCAAAGGATTGTTGCAGTTGCTGCTGAGTGTAACTCACATTCTGCTTATCAAATGTACTAAGTAATTGCTGCCTCTGCCTGTATTTGTTTTCACTGTGTAACATTACATGGTGTGCTGCTGGTCGCAGTGCAGTGCAGTCTTATTACACTGACTACCTCAGTCTCTAGACTGTAAAAGGCTTTGGAAAGTCAATAAATGTGTTCAAGTAGCTTAATATTTTGGTTTGACTTTTCTTTGTGCTCATTATACTGACCCACCTCAAGAATTGTTGATGTACTAACATTATCTTGCTTATTATAGTGATATATAATTAACCTGCTTATTGTAAGTCACATTGGATTAAAAGCATCTGCTAAATAATGCCTTTTATGCATAAACTCTAAGAATCATTAACCAAAACAACCACCGGTCGGCGCCAAAGACCTTATTTTTTCCTAGTGCCTTTCTAGCCATAGAATAGCTTTCAGTTGACTCAGTGATGACGTCATAATATGGCGACTTGTTATGGCTGTGTGTCCTTATTATAACTCTGTGTGTCTGTGACTAGAGTCTAGAGCACTGACTGGTTCACTGGTTTCAATGGATGACTAGCGGTAGCTCCGCCCCACCTTTCCCTCGACGGTAGTTTTGATATGTCCGACACGCTTTGCAGCACCTGTCGTCAGTCATTCATTCACTGTCAGTATGGAGGAAAATGTCAACACGCTGCCCGTCGCTGTTAGCCAAAGTTTTTGGAACAACAGTTCCTTAATATCATCTAGGTCGAGGGAAAAGGGGCTACAGTATGCCTTTGAAGCATATATCCATAATATTAAAATTAAAAAAGAAGGAAACACAACAGTCATAGAAGGAAATGCATACCGTTCTCAAGCCAAAAATGAGAAGCCCCACAATCTCTTTCTCAAATTTGACCAAGAGAGACTTTTGGACCAGTCATGTTCTTGTACTGCTGGGTAAGTTTTATATTTAAGTATCTTATGTCAATAATCTCAATGTGCAATATCTTCCCATCAACTTCCAAATGGATTTGTCCAGGTATAGTGACTATAGTCTAGCCATAAATTATAACTACCAGGAGAGAGTGCTAATATGCGGAGGTTAACCTCCGCATATTAGCACCCTCTCCTGGTAGTTATAATTTATGGCTAACTATAGTCAGTGGTGCAATGTTGATTCATGTTTGGGGGTCGCAATATGTCCCGTGATCGCCACTCAACACATACCATACATGTCTATTGATATGCACATAGACTCATTTCTTAGTTAAAACAGTTGTCGAGGTGTGAACTTGTGGGGGTGCGAGACCCCGGTTCTGAAAAGGGGGTCGTCGGGGGCTCACGGCTGAGCTTCGCCAAGTATGATGTAGAAAGTGTTGGCAGCGAAATCAACTCTAACTACCAAAAGTAAAAGTAGCCAACAAATGAAAATAGCCGACCTACAAGCTCATGTGTCATTCACATATACTTTATGATGGACAATGCATTATCTCAGTCAGACCATGCCCAGGGTTAGACTAGTATACTTATAGTAAATACTGAATGTACTGTATACTCACCTAATAGCAAAGTGGTTAAAACAAACATAGCCCAGCTCTACCCTCCCCTGACCCTTCTTTGTATTGTCCTACTGCATTAAAAAAAATATATATATATATCTACTGCATAGTAGGCCTACTGTGTTCTATCCATCTGTCATTCAATGTTATGAGATACTTCAATGGTTTCCTATTGAAATAAGCTTAGTCTTTTCTAGGATCTCCTTTCAGTAGACCTTGTACCAGTGAACTGTACCGTCATGAAACTGTACCCTTTCCTATGCAAACTTCTTCAGTCTTCAATCAATCAAACCTATCCTGTTTCATGCTTATTGCTATTAACACCAATCCACAAAGGAATCAAAAAGGCTTATCCTTCTATATCAATGAATAGTGGTCATCTTAGCACAAATAATGTCAACCCTACAAAATGTTATTGTCCAAGGAATAGGCATACTGATGTATCAATGTTGACAAAAATATGTTTCAACCCAAGATACTGTAAGTCATTGTGGTAATGATGCTGTTTTTCTTCTTTCTTTTATCAGGGCACCAGGCTATTGTTCTCATGTTGTGGGCCTGATGTTTACTCTAGACTATGGCCGGGCAACAAAAGAGAACATCCCCATCCCTTTTCATGGAAATGAAGAACCCATCTCATGCACAAGCTTACCTCAACAGTGGCACAAACCCAGGGGTAAAAAAATCTTAAATGAACCAGTGATTAATCTGGTGGTAGCGAAAGCCTTAGTCAACCGGAAGCGGAAACCGATTATGTCCAGTTACACCCACAACAAGTAAGTTTTTGCTTTCTGTGTACGGTGTAATAAATTACCTGCCATCCATCAGTATTGTAATGTTCTTAGGAATGTACTCTATGTGCTTTTTTTTAGGAAAGTGCTGGGATCTGAAACCTTCAATCTATTGAGAGAGATGACTGACTCCCCAATAAGTTACATCTCAACAGAAACACATCATCATGTAGATGTTGGAGGCACAAAGTATCCTCTGGGATGTGGTCTAAGCCACCAGGTAAGTTAGACACGAGAATAAGATGAGAACAAATTAAAAAACATTCCCCACTGGTTTATTAACATGTTTCAAAAAACATAATGCAAGACTCAAAACATGAAGGGACTAATGTGTGTGGCTGTGTAGATGTTTTTTTGTCTGCATTCTGAAATCCATATTTATTTTCACTCTACATTTTATTCACATGCTTAATGTAGTAATCAAAGTACAATACACCAAATTTGTTCTTCATCTGTTCCAATTTTACTGCATCAAAGTATATCCTCTCTAGGTGATGGTCTTCAGCACATTTAAGAAATAAAATCACACCATGACATACCAGTGAGCCCAAGCCATCTGATAGTAATATTCGTGACTCTTAGCTTATAGCAGCGGTCTGCCTGATTGAAAAAAGGTATAGGGACACAGTGGATACACTGGAATAGCAGTGAACTTCTTTAACCCCTGCCTTAATTTTTAAGAATGTGAGGCTGGAAGTTTGACAACATACTCACAACATACCAGATTTGATTTATGTTACCCATCCTAGTATTGGGAATTCTTTGTGACACAATTTTGAACCTCTTTATTTTACCAATGGCCCGCTCTACATGCACCCGGTGCTTTGCGATGCGTTTTGTTTTGAGCACATCTCCAGCTGGCATTTGCCTCTTAGATCTTGCAAAGGGTGGGATATTTAAGTGCAGTCCTAATGCGGTCAGTTCTTCCTCGATTAGAAACCCCTTATCAGTCATTATGCCATCCCCTCTTTGCAAATAACCAGCCTCAATCAAATTCTTGAGGAGTGGGATGATACCACACTGTCTGAATATCTCCTTGTCGGACAAACTGCCGGTAAAAAGTGAGGATGAAAAAATCACAGCACCACGGGGATCACAAGCAACAAGAGATTTGGCTGTGTTGGTGTTTTTGTAATTTGAGTAAGTTTTGCTCTGAATCGCCAATGAGGTTGGTCTTTCATGTTTCAGTTCTGTGCAATCTAATATCGCAAACGTTGTTGGGTAGTCTTTTTTGTATTCTGGGGGCATGTTTTCTGCAATGACATCTCTGTGAGGCCAAACTGGTAATTCACCTAATATGTCAAACATATAGTCAATCCAGGAATTGAAAATATTACCAGCGATGTGTTCGCTGATATTAAAACTAAAGGCAAGTTTTTTCAGATCTTCGTTGTTGCGAAGTTTGATTAAAACTAATAGCAACTGCCGACGGAGGGGCATATCCAATATTTTCCAATCATGGCGCTTGTATTTAATTGGGACATTCAGTTGAGTAGTGTCTGGATCATTTGGAATTCCAAATAGTGTGCACAGTTCGTTAAATCGTTTATAAGTGAACCCAGTACTGTATTCAATCATATGGGGGAGTTCACTAAGAACTTCAGGTGTAAGCGTCTTATCTCTAAGTGTATTAATAGTTGTTTTCAGCCTTTCTACCTCTGTTTCTTTTAAAGCCAATTTCAATTTCAAGTTCTTGTTTTCTTCCTTTAATTTCTTCACTTTTTCTGTGTCGTGACCCTCTGTGTCATGATCCTCTCCTGCATGTATCGTCTCCCCCCGATCCAGCTCCTCTGGTTCCTTCTCCATCTGATCCAGGTCTTCCACAGGTGGACTCTCTGAAAAGAGAAATTATTACATATTAATGATTTTAATATATATTATTTTGTCTTGTTTTTCTTTTACAGCTTCCCCTTATTACTGTACCTACTGCTGATGGAGGAGCGCCTCAACACCGTGACGAAGAAGACTTCCCCAAATTTACATTGACTCCCCAACCCACAAATGTGTGCACCGTTCTCAATGAAAACGCCATGCAGATCTACACCAAAATGACAATTTCATTACAAGATTCAATAAAACTTGAACAGAACACTAGAAAACAGAACTCAACTAATTTGTGGTTTGATGAAAGGTCTAACCGACTAACTTCCAGCACTTTTAAGAGAATATGTTGTAGGAAAGCTGACCATGACATCCTTGCTGTACAATTAAAATCTAAAGAATCTGTGAAAACCAAAGCAATGACAAGAGGAATAGAACAAGAGCCTGTAGCAGCAGCAGAGTACACTACGTTAACTGGTAATCCAGTGTATCCATGTGGCTTGGTTGTCAATCCCCATGCCCCACACCTGGGAACGTCACCTGACCGCAAAGTCAAAGAGATAAAGGGTGAAAGCACCAGCTATGGGCTTCTAGAAATTAAATGTCCATCTAAGGATAGCATCACACTGTGTCCCTATCTTCTCAAGAAGGCAGATGGCAGCTATAAGCTGAAAGAGTCTCACGAATATTATTATCAGATAATGGGACAGCTTGGGCTGACTGGTATGTTTTGGTGTGATTTATTTGTTAAAAGTCTTGAAGACCATCACCTAGAGAGGATATACTTTGATGCAGTAAAATGGGAACAGATGAAGAACAAACTTGATGCGTTTTATTTTGATTACTACATTAACCAACCATGTCAATAAATATAGAGCATTTTTGGACTGGGAAAGAAAATGCCCCAAATACTGTATGTATGGTTGCAGAATGCAGACAGAAAAAACACATCTATATCGCACACATCACAAACAGGCATGGATTGAAAATCAGCTTTGATCTGAAATCATTTTAATGTGCAAAAGATTAGGGGAAAGAACTGAATTTGAATTAAAATGTGAACACTAGGGGGTGCCATACACAGACCCAAGGTCATGTTAAAAACATGTGTTTTCAACCAGTGGTGGTTCTAGGTGGTCTAAATGTTGGATAGTTGGGAAACAAATGGACCGTTAAAGATCTAACTCTTGAGAGTGTAAAATGAAACCAAATGGATCCATATGGGTCCATTTGATTTAAAGAGTTATTGTAAACAACTGCATTACCTAATTTACCAGAAGTGTACACATTTTGAGAATGTAGAAGAATTGTTATTTTGATCAAATGGGACAAGATCATATCCAACGATAACAAAACAGATCTAGGTTTTGGGTCTCAGAGGATACAGTAAATGCTGACTAAATAGTGGTCCTTAATATGAAAGCGTTTGAAAACTGACGTCATAAAAAGGTCAACATTTTGGCAAAGATAGCCAAGTCCATGTTCATACACCCTGAGGACTAGCTGGAGCTCAACCAGGGTTATATTGACTATATTGTTACATACTGTCTTTTCAAAAAATGTTAATAAACTATCAAAACAAACAATAATGCATTGTGATTGTGACAATTTGTGAGCTAGTAGATCACCAATTTTTTGCTATCAACAGTCATCGCTCACCTGTGCATGTGGCAACAATACTAGCCTGTTGGTTGTCTTCTGGGGTTTTCTCCAGGTTACTAGACGTGGAGCCCTCATTGCATGCATCTGCCTCAAAGTCACATCTGCGTCTGTAAAAGCATAATTTATGTTATTTTAATTTGTTTATGAATAATAGTACCTGCTGGGGCAAAAATGCATGTTACATCACAAAGGTATATTTAGAGATCACAAAATATATTTAGGGATGAATGAAATATTACTGTTCCTTGTGTACCGTTTCTTTGGAGCCTTTCGACAGCCACCTTGCTGTTCCCTTGTAGGATTAGACGCCTGCACAGCAGCTACTGGGTTGGGATACTCATCTGTAGGCTTTCCATTCACAAAATGCTGTAGCAAAATAAGTTTGCATTAGCTTGATATCACTACAAAACATTATAATACATATATTCAAGATTCATGTGGTTTTATTTGTCCCACATGCTCATGTTTTGCATATATTATTGGTGTGACAGACTAGACTGTGCTAACAATAAACACCATATAAGACAAGTTCTATTTGTTTTGAAATATATAATAGGCCTACTCCAGCACTGAAGTAAATGTATACACAGGACCACAATGGCAGTGGTGTAAAGTAACAGTACGTTTACCTGTACTTAAGTACATGTTTTAGGTATCAGTACTTGAGTATTTACAATTTCCAATACTTTTATCTCTATTCCACTACAGTTCTGAGATCCAAATATTGTACTTTTACTCCACTACATTTATTTGAAAACTTGAGGTACTAGTTACTACAGATATAAATTATATTATAAAGCATAAATGAACCATTATACATTGTGTACCTTCTGTAGTAGATATTTTGTATGTAGATAAACCTTACAGCTAGTAATGATAACATTTAAAAACAGTTTTGCGATTACCTCTCAGGTACTTTATGCCTACCTTGGAGCAGACGTATTTGTGTTTGTTTATTGTGGTGGGGTTTAGCTGGTCATGCAGTCTCCCACATTGTTTTATCCACTGCCTGCATTTGTCTGGCTGGGTTTTGGGTTTTGGAAAGGGATAAAAGAGGACTCCCCCCTCCAAACGATCAGGGTACCGGGTGTCCGAGTTACACGTCCCAAAGGCACACCGTTTCACCATTGTTGTTGTTCCTCCACCCCAAAATATTCTGAAACAAAGACAAGCTCGTTTTAACTAAATATACCCATTGCCAAGCTTGATGACATTGGTTAACGTGCTGGCTAGAAGCTACGTAAATGATCACATTAGTCAAACTTTACATTACTCTCAAACTGGCCATGTTAGCTACGTTAGCGTAGCCGTAGGCTAGCTGTCCTGTCTAGCCACCATTAGCTAATAACCACCTAACATCTGCTAGTAAAAATATAACATGGGCATGGCAGTCATCATTTTACGTTTAGATAATGTAATGCCTTGCCTTGTGGATCTTTAAGAAGATTAGAAAGCCAGCCGGCCGGGTGACCACACATTAACAGCAAGCCAGTAACTTTACGTCTATTTTCTGTTTAAAAAGGGTATCAATAAACACAAATATATTAGCAGTCTATCCCATAACAACTACAGTAACCACACAAAGAACAGTAACAACGAAATCAATGAAACGTGTAAGAAAATACCTTTTGAGTTAATGCGACTCCATGTAGTCCCACCGAGTCCCACTGTAGGCATGTGAGGAATGCGGAAATAATGTCGGACGCAGCTTCTGGAGGGGGCGGAGCCGCTAGTCGTCCATTAAATTACTTTCTGGATCTGGACAATGACATTTGACGCTTGTACGTTTATTGGAATTAAATGGATACCAACCTCACGACCTGGCTGTCCCAAGTTGCTACAGAACTAGAAGTTAGAACTATGTACATTTCGGAAGGACCAAGTTGACCACAACAAGCAACAATGGTAAGTTTCTGATGAAGTGTGTGTGTTTTCGTGTAAGCTTTGGTTGTGTTGGTTATTGCAGTACTAGTGATAACTTCATAAGTAAATAAATAATACATCATAAAACCGTTAATGCCCGTATCTGAAGGAAAATGGGGGGGGGGAAACCGCCCGAAAACCGATCTTTGCACGCAAAAAAAACGACTTCGCTTCGCGCGCGCAGGTCCCCCCCTATGCATTTATTGGATCTGCGCTGCTGGCCACGGATTAGGTATAATTGCCGCGGCAAAGGAATCATTGCCACGGCTGTTGTCGGCACTTTTGGCGATGCCGCGGCAGGTGCCGGTGCCGGAAAGTGTATTCGCTGTCCCTCCCTCGCTGATTTAACAAAAGTTACTATTTCATTACACTCAAGAATGGAGAAAAAATAAAGAGAACATAGCTAATGTACTCAAAATTTGAGGATAGGGTTTTCTGTTTTTGTTGCTTGCTCTTCGGGAAACGTGACATCAGTCTGTCAAATGAGGGATATGATGGATGGAAACATGTTGGGGATATTCTGATATCAATGGAAGTTGTCTATGAGGCATCCATGTCAGACCATGTTCCTGTCATGATGGTGCTTGATGTGGACAGTCTTCCTGAGATGTCCCAAGAGGTGAATAGTGCCTGCAAGGCAAAATTAGATTGGTCCAAACTCCCAAAGGATGACATTCTGACTTATTATGGGAGAACTGACGATCTTCTGAGTGATGTATATCTGCCATATGACGCTGTCCTATGTTCTGATGTGAATTGTAATGTACATTCTCACAGCAAAGACCTATGTACTTTCTATGATTGTATTGTGGGGGCTATGTGTGAGGCCAGTAGACCTTTTTATATTTATTCTACTAAGATAAAGAAAGTAAAGCCAGGGTGGAATAAGCATGTGGCAGCTCACCATGCAGAGGCTAAGCTGGTCCATAAGGCTTGGATTCTAGCAGGTCGGCCCAGACAGGGACCTGTCTTGGAACATAAAAAGCTCACTAACAGTAGATATAAATATGCTGTACGATACGTTAGTAAGCAAGAAGCAACAATGAGAGCAGACTCTATGGCTGATAAGCTCCTTAACCATAATGTTACTGGGTTCTGGAAGGAGGTGAGAGCAATGAGCAGGAGCAGGAATTCTACATTACCCTGCAACATAGATGGTGTCTCTGGGGAGGGCAATATAGCAGAGCTGTGGAGGGAGCATTACTCTACTACATTTAACTGTGTGAAGAGTGACCCCTGTAATATGGGCAACATTAGTTGTGATGCTGTTGGTGTTACAGCTAGTGAGGTCCACAAAGCAATAGAACAGCTAGCTGGTAACAAGGCTAGCGGCTCTGATAAAATCACTGCGGAGCACCTTAAACATGCCAGTCCTAAGGTTGCTGTTCTGCTTGCCATATGTTTTACTGGGCTCATGACCCATGGCCTGCTGCCACACTCCATGTTGTCTGTCACTCTGATACCTGTCATTAAAGACAAAGCGGGCAAGGTGGGGAGCTTGGACAACTATAGACCAATAGTTCTAGCCAGTGTTATGTCCAAGGTACTAGAAAGAGTCCTATTAGATCGACTGGGTTCATACTTTGGCTCCACAGATAATCAGTTTGGGTTTAAGGCCAAGCATGGGACTGATTTATGTATTTATGCTCTGAAAGAAGCTGTTGAAAAATATAGAAGCCAGAATTCCTCTGTTCTAGTGGGTTTTATAGATGCTTCCCGGGCCTTTGACCGGGTGAATCATCAGAAACTGTTTTTAAAGTTAAGAGAAAGGGGTGTGCCTAGCAGCATTATCCGCATCCTGGCATATTGGTATGCTAACCAGAGTATGCAGGTCAGATGGGGAAATGGGGTCTCGGCTCCCTTTTCTGTTGGCAATGGGGTTCGCCAGGGGGGGCTATTATCACCAGCCCTATTTAATTTATATATGAATGACCTCTCTGTTCAGTTAAATAACTGCAAGACTGGCTGTATGATTGGGAACACCCTAGTGAACCATCTCATGTATGCAGATGATCTAGCGATACTTTCTCCCAGCAGTGCTGGGTTTCAGCAGCTACTAAATGTTTGTTCTGAATATGGAGTAGCTTTTGATGTAAAGTATAATGCCAAAAAGAGTGTTGTAATGACCTGCAGAACGAGGGGGGATAAGGACCTTTCCTTTCCTTCTTTTTATCTATCAGGGCAAGTGCTATCGGTGTGTAGCAAAGCAAAGTACTTGGGACATGTCATAACAGACCAATTGACTGATGATGACGATCTATATAGACAACGTCGTATCTTATATGCTCAAGCTAACATGCTGGGGAGGAAATTTCACTCTTGTTCAAATGAAGTGAAGGCAAACCTATTCAGGGCATACTGTACACCTCTGTATACTGCACCCCTGTGGGTCAAGTTCAGGAAGGCTAGCATGTATAAACTGCAGGTTGCTTATAATGACTGCATGCGAATATTAATGAGAAAACCTAGGTGGAGCAGTGCAAGTGAGCTGTTCTGTAATATGGGTGTCAATACGTTTCATGCACTTCTGAGAAACCTGATGTACAAATTTATGGTCCGTCTGGATGAGTCTCAAAACTCTATTATCATGCTGCTGACTAACCCTTGCCTCAGTGCTACCAGGTATCAGTCTCCGTTTTGGAAACACTGGTATGAGTGCCTTTTGTTATAGCTGTGTTGTTTATGTACTAGGGGTGTTATTTTTGCACTTTGTGTATGTATTTTGTTTTTATGTGGTTGTTTGTTTTTAATGGACCTTGAAGTCTGTACATAAAAGTTGATTGATTGATTGATTCTAAAAGCTCACAAGCAATCAAAAGCACACACCCGTTGTATGATTGGCATGGCTACTATGAAGACTGTGGACTGGCAACACATGGATCTTATAGAGAGAGAAAAAAATACTGGAGAGAAGTGCTGTGCAGAATTATCTCCATCATCTGCCATTTAGCTGAACGCAACATGGCCTTTCGTGGGACATCAGACAAACTGTACGAGCCCTCCAATGGTCATTCTTTAGGACAGGTGGAGCTGATGGCTAAACACGATCCAGTAATGAGCAAGCCAGTAAAAGAGACGTGACATAACCACTCATTACCTCAGCAAGCACATACAGAATGAGATGATTGTGAGGATAGGAGGGATGGTTCTCCAGTCCATCTGTGAAAAGGTGCACAACGCTAAATATTATTCAGTGATTCTGGAATGTACACCCGACACCAGCCATATTGAACAGATGTCAGTCATTTTGCATATTGTGAATTGTGTCTCGACATCAGTGACTGCAGGGGCCAAAGTTATGACAGTAACATGAAAGGCAAGAATCAGGGAGTGCAAAAACGAATCCTCAATCTCAACAAAAAAACACACTACATGCCTTGTGGCAGCCACACATTAAACTTAGTTGTTTGTGATGCTGCCAAGTCCTCTGTGCAGTCTGTTACTTTTTTTCGAATCCTTCAAAGAATATACAACCTCTTTATCTTTTCCCCACCTCGCTGTGCAATACTGAAGGAAAACGTGACTGATTCTGGCCTGACTGTAAAACCCCTCTCAGACACCCGCTGGGAATCAAATTAGAGAGCGTAAAGGTGTTGCGTTAACACCTAGAAGAGTGACAGAGAAGAAAAAAAACTGCTCTATTTGATTATGAGGGTAAAGATGATCGCCCACCAATTACACCTGAAGAAAACTACAAGCTTGATATATTTCTCCCCCTGATTGACAGCATCAGCGAGCGATTTTCACAGCTAGACAGATTCAATGATTTATATGGATTCCTCTTCAGCACCGCAGACATTTGGACAGCGACGGCACACTGCCTGAGAGGTGTAAATGTTTTGCTGAGGAAATGGGGGACATCGATGCTCAGGACATGTGCCTTAAGATAAGACTAATTGCCAACAGCTATCCCCAAAACACGCCTAAATCTCCATTTGGCATGTTGTGTTACATTTACGAGAAAAGCGACTTGGACATGTATCCAAACCTTAGTGTTGCCCTGCGCATACTGTTGACTGTGCCAGTAACCGTGGCCTCTGCCGAGAGAAGCTATTCCAAATTGAAGCTCCTGAAGAACTATATGAGGTCAAGCATGTCTCAAGACCATCTCAATGGACTTGCAGAAAGACAGTATAGTCTCTCTGTGTTGTTATTTAGCCTTTCAGAGGCATCATAGGTACATTGCCCAGGGCTTCAGATGTCCTTCAACCGGGCCCAAACCCACGGGTACCGATCAGTCCCACGGGTTTTTGGTCAGGTATCCCAGCTCTAATACACATCAAATTCAGGGTGAGCTTGTAGATCTGCTATTTACAACAAATCTTTAATATCTTTATAATTTAAAAATATTTGAATATATTTTTTAAACATTTGAATACAAATAGGCCTGGTACAAATAGTGGAAATGGCAGATCTACAAGCTCACAAAATAAGTCCTCATGGCTCGTGCGTCAGCAGAGAAGCAATTATTAACTCCCAACATATGGCAAAATTAACAGTCAGTCTAGAAAAGCAGCACCTGTTTTGCACTTGTTTAACATTTAGGTAAAACATAAACCGTAGAAACCCATTAAAACAACAGGACTGCACACGTGCATGAGGAATCCAGCCTGTCTTGCAGTCCCTGCTAACATCTTATCTTACTTTATCATTATTCTGGTCAGTGTGGGTTACTATGATGTCAACCTTATTCACACTCTTCAAATAAAGTCTCACCACAGTATTCGTGTTATATAATAAATAGTAAAACTAAACTAATACAAATAATGGTGGTAAATTAGGCTTCTTTGTAATGCTACTGACTCTCGAAAACAATGCATTGCATTGGGGGTTTGCCTATTTTAGAAGCCACAAAGGGAGTTGACAGGCCCTTCTTGATGTCAATAAATCAAGTTTAATTATAGCCTATATATTTTTAGGGCATATCATGTGTCTACCTGCATAGCCTTTGTGATGTACTGGTAGATCCCAATCTACTTTTTAGGCACCCCTGATCTACCGGTACAAGCTCAGAATATGTCGCACATTGAGAGCTTACATAAAAATCATAAACAACAACATATATTGAAAAGAATAATATAAATAAAGAATGTGAACCTTCATGCTCCCCAGAGGATGACCCCTACTGAACAATGAAACTTATTGATCACATTTATTCTCCCTACAGGATTAAACCTACTACTTTTACTGACCTCATGGCCTCTACTCTAGTGCCACCTTTAGGCCAAAATGTCCACTTGCTCAGATGATGTGTGAAAATCTAATGTGAGCATTGTCATGAAACTTATGGAGCACATTGATGCTCCATAAGATGAAGTGACCCCACAAACTTCTGTATAGCGCCACCCTTTAGACCCCACATAATTGGCTGTGGACCTCCATCTGAAAATATGTTTTGCCATTGTCCCACATAAGAGAAGACAATATGTTGTTAAACATGTCAAAGTTATTCAAGAACAAATCCAGATATACAAGCTCACAACACAAGCTTGTAGATCAGCTGTGAAGGATTAGAGCTGAGAGCTGAAGCCAAAACGTCACAGTCTGTCTTTTTGAGGTCACAGCCAGCAAGTCTTTAAAGATAAAATGTAAAATCAAAGTGATTAGCTACATTCACTGTCATTGAAGTTAACTAAGAGGTATTCTATCTAATTTGAAATGGTGTACGGTAGAGCGCCACCATATGGTTGATGACCCTATTCTGGGCTATTCTGGGACATTTATTCTCGCCACCGGAATAAACCTACTGCTTTTACTGACCTCATGACCTCTACTCTAGCGCCACCTTTAGGCCAAAATGTCCACTTGCACACATGATGTTTGAAAATCTAATGTGAGGATTTTCATGAAACTTATGGAGAACATTGATGCTCACTGGAGAATTAACCCTACTGATGAAGTGACCCCACCACATTTCATATAGCGCCACCCTTTGGACGCCACATAATTGGCTGCGGACCTCCAACAGTTTTATTTTATTTTTTTTTATTTTTTTGCCATTGTCCCACAAGAGAGAAGATAATAAATCATTAAAAAAAAAACTTGCAGATCTACAAGTTAAGGCTGGGCAATATATCAAAAATATATCGATATCGAGGTATCAACATGCAAGGTTATGTGTGAAATTAATGAATAGACACTGCATGCACGTAGCACGTGCAAAGAAGCAGTCCATCTGTACCAGTTGTTGTTATTTCAATAAAACCATTGTTGGAAAATGGAAATAAGGCATTTAATTTTAATTATCATGAGTAATATCGATATTGAAGGTTTTCCTAATATCGCCCAGCCTTACTACAAGCTCACAACACGTCCCAACACATTATGAGCTTGTAGAGCACCCGTTTTAATAGCTGTCTTTGCCATGAAAAAATGGACGTCAACAAAAACAACACAAACAGACAAACAGACAGACAGAGGGACAGACAGACAGCCACAGGGGTGTAGTGGGGGGGGGGGGGGTCCCCTCACTTCTAAAACTAGGCTTTGGGTTTTGGTCAATTGATATAGTTTTTTGTCATATTACATCATCGTATGAGGCCAGACAGCTCCCGTCCACAGATTGGTTGTGATATCGCCCTGACAACCAACAACAACCAATAAAATGCAGACTCTGCTCATTGTCCCTTCGGGCTATAGGATCCATCTCTAAAATGTGTTTACCTCTGTCATCCATGCTGTGTGCACTATAAAACGATATGTCCATGTACAAAGTTGTAAGAGGAATCCTCTCATTTGACTACTTGACGATCTTGTCAGCATCATAGCCTAGGGTAAGTAAATGATATTTGCTCTGGTCAAACCCGTGTAGTGTAAAATAAAGCCAACAGAATAAACATGCTACATAGCTTAACTACATTTCTCAGTAGCGTCACGGTAGCACAGCTCCTTTTGAACCAGCGTAGCTGTAGCATAGCGCAGCTATTTTCAGACCCCAGTAGTGACGTAGCGTCCAACAAACGCTACACGTTACTATCCCGGCGAAATTTGACTGCTAAATAAAGTTTGTGAGGAAAATAATTCCCAACAGATCCCCAAACATGTTGTTCTGCACAGCGCTGCTTTCAATTTATTCAACGAACGCTTCTCCTCTGTGTAGAGCGAGCGAGTCACTTCACCCCGCAACAACGCGGAAGTGTACAGAGAACGTCTGAGCGAGAACAACTGACATACAAGCTCACATCGCGTTGCAAATGCCAACATTGTGAGCTTGTAGATCTCCGGGGGCGGAGCATAAATCAGGCTTCAGCCAGAGATGGACAGTAATCGACCCGAGTACTTGAGTAAGAGTACAGAGTACTCCTGGTCATATTTACTCCAATCCACAGTAAACTCAGTCAAAATGTTACAAGTAAGAGTAAACAAAGTACTTGCTTTTAAATAAACGTATGTATTCAAGAGTGCATACCGGTACATGCTTTTAAAAATAAGCTACTTGAAGTACAAATAAAAGTAAAAGTACTCAAGTACATTTACTCAGTTACTGTCCAACGCTGGCTGCAGCTTATCAGCTGTTTCGACAGCACACAAGTCAGTGCACTCTTTGGTCCACAGCTAACTAATGACAGTGAAGTGGCAATTTAAGGACCTTTTAGACATTTTTAATACCTAAAAATATATAAATAAAAGACCAAAACTGCATCAAAAGTTATCAACTATAAAAACTGGTCAAACATTGGCCAAATTGACAATAGGCCTATAGTAAAAGAGGCACAACTTGTGAAAATGGCAGATCTACAAGCTCGAAACGCCTTGTGTAATGTAATGCCTCAACTCCTAATTCCCAATTGCTTGTCAGGGTGGGGTCCCCGGTTCAAATAGGATTTTTCTTTTTTTTTTGGGGGGGGGGGGGGGTCACAGCCTGAAAAGGTACAGATTTAATTTAAAAAGTAAATGAAAGGATGACACAAAAAGCCAGACATGAGGGCTTGTTTACAGTTTTATAATAATCAATCGAACTGAGCATTTTTTGCCTGCCTATTTGTTTGGTGGAAAGTTGTACTTGATCATGAAGTTGACCAAAAAAAAAGTAGCTTTGTTGTAGTAAGCTACTTTTGCCGTGTAGCTTGTAGCTTGCTTTGCTAAATTTTCTGTGGGTAGCTTCGTTGTAGCTTAAGCTATATTTCATCAAGAGTAGCTTGTAGCTTAGCTTACTACATTTTCCAAGTAGCTTGCCCATCACTGCATGCTATATTCTGTCTTACCGTTAGTTAGTAGAGTTACTGCTTAATTCCATAAACTAATTGCATTTATTAGATACATAGTAACACAAGCACAGAAAATATTTTCATATCGTCTCGTTATAGTGTGTGCCACTGTGTGTGCGTGTCCATGCCTTTTGCGCACACGCATGTGAATGCACATTCAGGTGGATGCGCATGCTTGTGCGCATGCACGTGCATTATGAGGCGTCCCCCCACTTCTAAAAGTAGCACTACAACACTGGACAGACAACCAGACAGATGGATAAATAAATGTACAATACTAAAAATAATGATTTACATGAAGAAAATGTAATATTAATTAATTTATCAAATTAAAAATATATAAATATGTGTTGCTTTTCATGAATTTTACTAAATACATGGGGAAGATCTGTGTTGTTATAATTATGAAATAAATAACTCATAGGAAACAGACAGGAGAGTTTTATCAGCAACATTTCAGAACAATGGACTGTTTTACTCTGAAACTCTTACAGACACAACAGTGACCATAATTGATCAGACTGCTGGAGCTGGTGGGCTGAGGAACCAGCAAAGCTTCCAGTCTGTGTGATCATTCCATAGCAGCCATGATGGATCACATACAGTAGTCACTGTACCTTATCATTATTCTAGTCAGTGTGGGTTACCATGATGTCAACCTTATTTACACTCTTCAAATACAGTCTCACCACAGTATTCATGTTATAATCATATAATAAATAGTCAAACTAAACTAATACAAATAATGGTGGTAAATTAGTCTGACCTTAGGACCTGGAGTCTACAATGTGGACTCTTTAGTCCAGCAGAGATCAGCTCCATGGATGAATCGTCTAGTTTGGTTCCACTGAGGTCCAGTTCTGTTAGATGCGAAGGATTAGAGCTGAGAGCTGAAGCCACACCTTCCCAGTCTGTCTTTTTGAGGTCACAGCCAGCAAGTCTGTAAAGATTAAATGTAAAATCAAACAGATTAGACCAAATTCACTGTCAATGAAGTTAACTAGGGGATCTTCTATCTAGTTAGAAATACTGTAAGGTAGAACGCCACCATATGGTCAATGACCCTATTCTGGGCTGAACATTCAGCCAAAATAGCAGATCTACAAGCTGAGAATATGTCCCACATTGAGAGCTTACATAAACATCATAAACAACATATATTGAAAAGAACCTTTATGCTCCCCAGACGAGCATTAAGCCCAAATAATCTTTCTTCTAGCACCACTATTAGGCCAAAATGTCCACTTGCATACATAATGTGAAGATTCTCATGAAACTTATGGAGCACATTGATAATCACTGGAAATGTAACCCTACTGATAAATTGACCCCACGACCGTTCATATACCATACGCCACCCTTTGGACATAAAACACACTGTTTTATGATGTTGCTGTTAGGTACACTACAGTGAATATTTCGCTGAATATACAATATAAAATCTAGTGCTAAAACATAACATTTATTTATATCTTATTTTCCATAGAGAGCTGGGTTGTAAAGACTGATTTATAATTGTTTGCAAGGCAGCAATGAACATCTCTCAACTGTGAGCTTGGAGATCAGCTACCTTACATAATGCTACTTATTTTACTTGGAACTGGACCTCGGACCACACTTTGAGAACCAATGTTTTATGTTAACCATCATTTCTAGTTACAGTGCAGTGGTGTGAAGGTGGATTGACTATTCTAGTATGTTTTCTATACACATGAATACTAACCGAGCCTTTCTGCAGTTCCTCACAGCTGGGATCAGTCTCCGTCGCCCCTCCTCTGATGTGTTGTATGTGTCCAGGCACAACTCATCCTGAACCTCCTCTGACATCTGCAGCATGAAGGCCAGAGCTGAACACTGGGATGGAGACAGTTGGGTCTTTGATTTGTCCCCTGACTTCAGGTACCGTTGGATTTCCTGAAATACTGAGTGGTCGTTCATCTCCATCAAACAGTGGAAGATGTTGACCATTCTCTCAGGAGAGTGATTTTCATCAGTCATCTTCTTCAGGTTGTTGATGACTCTCTTTATGGTCTTTGGACTGTTCTCTGTCTGACCCAGCAGGCCTCCTAACAGACTCTGGTTGGACTCCAGTAAGAGGCCATGAAGGAAGCGGACAAAGAGGTCCAGGTGGCCATTTTTACTCTCCTGGGATTTTTTCATGACTTTCTTCAGGAAGAGTATGAGGGTCATTTCTTTTACTCTTCCTCCCAGGAATGTCTTCAGTACCTTTATGTTCTTCTGTGTGAAACAGTGGAACAGGTAGACTGCAGCCAGGAACTCCTGGATGCTCAGATGAACAAAGCTGTAGACTGTTCTCTGGAAGCTCACACTCTCTCTCTTGAAGATCTCTGTGCACAGTCCTGAGTACAGCGAGGCGTCTTTCACATCAAGGCCACACTCTTCCAGGTCTTCTTGGTAGAACATGATGCTGCCTTTCTCCAGATGTTCAAACGCCAGCCTGCCCAGCTTCAGAAGAACCTCCCTGTCCTTCTCCATGAGCTGCTTCTCTCTCTGCTGTTGTTTCTTTCTCTGTCTCTTGTTTGGCTTCTCCATGGGCTGCTGTTGATTCACATCATGACTCTCAGCATACTTCAGATTCTTCCTCTTTGTCTGGACCGACAGGAAGTGGCTGTACATCTGAGTCTGGGTCTTGGGCAGCTGTTCTGTCTCGTCTGTCAACATGTCCTCCAGAACGGTAGCGGTGATTGAACAGAAGACAGGGACATGACACATGATGTGTAGGCTCCTTGATGTCTTCATGTGTGAGATGATTTTGCTGGCCAGCTTCTCATCACTGAATCTCTTCCTGAAGAACTCCTCCTTCTGGGGGTCTGTGAACCCTCGTACTTCTGTCATCAGGTCAACACAATCAGGAGGGATCTGATTGGCTGCTGCAGGTCTGGTAGTTATCCAGAGGAGGGCGTTGGGGAGCAGATTCCCCTTGATGAGGTTTGTCAACAGGAAGTCCACTGATGATGTCACTGTGACATCATAAACAATGGCATTCTCTTGGAAGACATGAGAACCAATGCAAATTTTCTCGAATTTCAGCGGAAATCTGCTTTCATCCAGACCATCAAAGATTAAGCCAACCTTCCAGACAGCGAGCTGCTCTGCTGTGACCTTCTTTAATTCTGGGTGGAAACGATGGATCAGTGAGAGAAGACTGTGCTGCTCATCTCTGACCAGGTTCAGCTCCCGGAATGAGAATGGAACCAGGAGAATGACATCTTGATTTTCCAAACCCCTTGCCCAGTCCAGAGTTAACTTACGCACAGAGAATGTTTTTCCAATGCCAGCGATGCCCTTGGTCAGGACTCTTCTGATTGGTTTCTCTCTGCCAAGGAGGAGGGGCTTAAATATGTCACTGCATTTGATTGGGTCATCATGGAGGGTCTTCTTCTTGGAAGCTGTCTCCAGCTGCCAGACCTCATGTTGGGTATTAACCCCTTCACTCTCTCCCGCTGAGATGTGGATCTCTGTGTAGATGCTGGTGAGCGAGGGCACTTCAGTGACGTATGTCACACGATCAAGACGGTTCAAAGCAACCTTATAAACCTTTAAATCCTCCTGCGGACTGACACCTGCTATGAGAAGACAATGAAGACATTTTAAACATTCAGCTTCATTAATAACTTTACATTCTTACAGCTGTGTATGAACATTATTAATGAAATGCCCAGCAGACTATGTCTTCTGTCATTTAAGCATTAAGAAGTCAAAATAATATTTTTTTAAAAACGCTGTACAAAGTCTTACTTTGTCCACTTGTGGTTTGACGGGACGTCTTCAGTCCAGGTGTGATCAGAACACAAGTCCTCTCTCTGTGGACGAGAAGGATATATGACTATCATACACTTATATGATGTAAGTGCAGTGTTGGGTTAGAAGGAGACTATATCATACACTTATATGATGTATGTGCAGTGTTGGGTTAGAAGATATGACTATATCATACACTTATATGATGTATGTGCACATTGTGCAGTGTTAGGTTAAAAGAGATATGACTATATCATACACTTATATGATGTAGGTGCAGTGTTGGGCAGCAACAAGTTACTTAATAATGTTATTTATTACTTTACCCAGTAACGAGTAGTGTAACTTTTTACTCTGCCAATACATATTAATATTATTACATATCGATGGCCAAAACAAAAAGCTCCTATCGGCAAATGTGATGATTTCTGGATTTCACTTGAAATGAGGACAACAGGCTATGCTGCACATGGTCAGTCTGTCTGCAAGATCGTTCGAACATGACATTTGACAGGTTTGCAAAAGTGGCAAAATGATGAAGCTCAAAACCTCCTATCTGCATTGCCTTGTTGATTGCTAATGATTGGTGTCAGGTGGTGAAACTTTTGATTAAAAATGTTTTTAATGGTAATGTCTTGTAACAGACCTGTAGAATGTCTTGATCTCAATTAAGTGCTGTAAAAAGTGTTATTTAACAAAAACATTGCCTAACTATTTCTAGGTAAAAAACCTATCTGCATGTTGTTGACTGCAGACTTTTACCTAGAAATAGTAAAAATAGTAGATAGTAGATGTGTCTGTGTCTCTTCACTGTATGGGTCTATGAGCCTGCACTGTGGTGTGTCTGTGTCCAGCAGACATGCTACAGATCTTTGGAGCAGCGCATTTTAACCCTTAAGTTCTGTTCAGATTCACTACACCTTCGTTCTGTTCGGGTCATTTTGACCCGGGGGCAGAGTTCGAGTTATGTGGGAGCCAGTGGGGTCTTAGCTCCCATAGTTAAAGTCTGGGACCCCATAGTCAACAACCCCCTTTGGGGTCTCTTTTTTTCTAAGTGTGTTTTTTTTTTTTTTTTTTTCGTTTTTTTTTTTTTTTTATGTTCCATTCGAAGAATTTATATTATTTATGTTAACTAGATATACTAAATAAACATGTTAGACAGTAAGACTGAACAATGACATCACACCGTTTAATCCTACTATTAATTTTATTATTATAAATCAGGCGCATTTAATGTGGGGTGTGAGTCTTCCTTTACCGTCCGGGTTATAACACACTCGCTGCAATGGTTCCTACCTTTCTGGATGCAGACCTACCCAGCTGCGTGGTCTCGCCATGGCCTGGGCATAGGCTAAGCTAGGAACCACTGCATCGAGTCTTTGCACTTCTAGCCACGGCCCGGACGGCAAAGGAAGGCGGACACGCCGGAGAGCAACAAAACAACCAAACAAAACAACGCTGTCTTAGCAAGACCATACCCGAGGGAAGTAGGGGTGCTGGGGGTGCGGCCGCACCCCCTCCCCCACGTCCCACCGCACCCCCTAAAGGGGGGTTGGGGGGAAAATATTGCCGATCGGCAAGTAGAGGCTCTGACATCAGTGGCGTGAAGTAGGAGCTATTGGCTACTTCTATTTCCAGTACAATTTCAAAATAAACATGTGTTGAATGATCGATTGTATAGACAAAAAAAAAAAAGAAAGGCTCTTGTTTTGAAATGTGCTTCTGGGCACTGTTCAGAGAGGAAATGGCTTTCAAAGGACTTCCCTTTTAACTTGTCTGAACGTCTGTCTCTCCGTGCGTAACTGATGCGTCATGGACTCGGTGGATTATAACAATACGGCCATAAAGGAATATACAGAACACCAAGACAACACAACCTAGGCTATGAAGGCCCTGGCGTCCTCACTGGTGAGTCGTGGGCTCGTGGCTATAGACTTGTAATGATGAATGAATGCTATGTTATGCTGCTGTGCTGCCTGGCTAGGCTAACGTTTGGGCTAGCTAGTGGCTAATGGCTATGGTGTACCAGAACCATCGCCAATGAAGCCTGGGTTTCCGAGGCTAGCTGTTTCCTAACACTGGGGTCTGGACCGATGTGGCGGACACGTTGTATGGGTCACAACGCACTGAACACAGTGCGAAGCAACTCGTTGTGAGCTTGTACATCTGCTATTTTCACTACTTGTTTGGTACAAGGTAGTAATGTCTCTTGGTTCACGGGCTAAAAAGTTTGGGAACCATCATACTTGCTGTTGTAGACAGGTTCACGGGCTAAAATGTTTGCTTGCTGTTGTAGACAGTGGTGTAAAGTAACTAAGTAGATTAACTGAAAAGCTCTGGGAACTGAATGATTTTATGAAACTGGCACTTGTTGTCTGACTGTTGGTACCAAGAAATCCAGACTATATACCGAAAAATACCTGATTTAATATGATTTAATATAGGAAAATACTCGTTTTAGCCGACTTTATACCCGAAAAATAGGGCCCCCATAACTATGGGGGCCACCCCCATAACTATGGGGGCCCTATTTTTCGGCGGCACCTTCGGCGCCGCTAGAGGGACCCCATAGCTCTCGGAGTATAACTCGAACTCTGCCCGGGGGATATTTGGTTTAAAAAAAAACAACACTAATATAAATTTTAACTTAACAAATCATCATGATACATTGACTTTGACTCAATACCAAACAATTCATATGATATATATGGTAAATGTTTGCATTTCTGCTTTGCTATATCACATTAAACACTGAAAGAGCTAGGCGTTTTTACTGATTTAGCTGAAATTCATGTAAAAAAACTACTTTATTTAATACTGGGAAATATATCTCATGCTTATAGGAAAAAATGAAAATCAGACAATGTTTTTATGAACTTTTTTTTCTTTCTCCCCAACATGCCCATTAATTGAATACTTGCGGTTCAAGAACAGGACATCATTCTCACATAGAGCTGAACACACATGTGAACACACATGAACTTCACATATGAATATACACTTGAACGTATACACTAGGACAGAGGTTTTCAAACACTTTGGTCTCAGGGCACCCCTGTAAACATCATTTTCATCCACAGCACCCCTGAATTACAGTGTTACTTTACAGCACCTTGTGTTTATGTAAAATAATGTAAAACTTCCCCTAAGATACAGTACAGTCACAAGGAAAACTTCAGATAAGTGAGTGGTGAGGAGGGGAGGGGTGAGGAGGAGAGGGGGTGAAGGGTGTGGGGGGAGGGCGATAGGAGGGGGGAGGGGGAGGTGACTGTGTGTCTGTGTTAGTATACATGCTTTATTTTAATTTTAGTGCATCTGGGGTGCTGTGTATTTCTGTGCATCTGTGCATCTGTGCTTCCGGGTCAAAATGACCCGAACAGCACTAAAGGTTCAAAAAATATGAGGGGGGTGTAGCATGGGTGTAGTGCAAAAATATTTGTTTTACATGTTCATCTCAGAAGAATCTTTAAGGCCAGTGAGTTTCAGGTGGAAAAAATGTAAACTTCTACCTTTTTTTTTCCAAATGAAAATGTAAAACGGGTCAAAATGACCCGAACAGCACTTAACTCTCCTACTGCCAGATTATTTATTTATTTATTGGGTCTGGCGCCATCAAAAAGCGGCTTACCTTTGCGACGTTATAGTAGATAGACAGACAGACATTTATTTATTTATTTTTATTTGTTTTGGTTGTGCAATAGTGCACTTTGGTCTGCCAGGCAGCAGAGGGCGGCGTCATGCGAGAATGAATGTGAATTGTCCTGCTATGTGTTGCCGTACATTCAGAGCAGTCACTGGCTACAGAGCCTCCGGGCCAGAGGAAATCAACAAGGAAGTGAATTGTTCTCCGTTGATCTAACGCATAATGGATTTTTTACACCATCACAGCGGAAAATGTGTTTACAGTAAACGGCCGCGCGACCCCTCATCAGCTTACAGTCATCAGACGAACGAACCGAACGAGCGCCGTATTGGCATCGAGGTTCTGTAAAAAATGGGGCGAGCGTTATCGTTCAAAGCGTGGGGAGAGTTAAGGGTTAACCAGTAGAGAAGGTTCTCACATGCGCAAAAAGAACAGATTTACAACCTATCAACACTGTGCAATGGCTCATCACGTAAAGTTATGATGTACGTGCAAGTCTGGGGTCTGACGCAGATTTGTGTTCCTCTGTGCGGGGGCGGGGCTCACAAACAAAGCCATGCACATAGTTTCAACTGTGTGGTCACGTGATCATAATCTATCTGTCACCTCTTTCACAGTCCCTTCTGATCGGCAACGTTTGGCTTTCAAAGTTTGTGGGAGGGGAAATTTTTGCCCAAAATGCCACAATTCGTGAATGCAGCGTCTGATTGCCATGCAACTTGGCTACAACAGCCTCATGGTGGCGATACAACAGCCAGCTTCATGTTTTAATTGGCCTATAACTCTTGAACCATGGGTCATAAAATAAACCTTTTTATGTTATGCTGACTCTACATTCGATTATGTTTTCCACAATTTAGAAGGATTGACATACTGTGTGTGTGAAGGTCCAGGTTCATTAGTGTCTGAAGGAGGTGCATCTTTAGAGCAGTCAATCTTCACTGTTGGAGACTCTGGTCTGTGGTGAAGACTTCTGGAATCATACAAATGTTTAAATCATTTTCATGTTATTGAAAGTTTGTTGACCATTAGGCTATTTATTGTTAAATCTCATTATGAAAGTATAACATACTTTTATATATAGCATAAATATGTTTGGAGGTTTCAACTCCTGGACGTTGCAGCAACAACAAAAAAACAGTCAGTCAGCCTGTATAGTGCAGCTTCACCACTGAACAGTACATAGTGATTTATAATCTATACATAAACATTGAACAGCACATAGTGATTTGCAGCACTTCATTCACAAACTACCCATATCTTAACTTATACTCTATAGATAAACATTGGACAGGGAGGACACACTGTTATTAGACTATGTATAGCTTTGTTTTTACTATACAATATACACAAAACATGACAAAGTGATCTCATGCTAAGTTAAATGTGCAAATTAAAGTCCATATTGTTTTGTGTAATACTTTGTGTGTGGAGGTCCAAGTTCATTACTGAAGGTAGGAGGGTTAGGGTAAGTTGTAAGACAAACTGTTCAAAGGTTATGGCAAAATATATAAATTATGAGATATCAAGAATCAGAATAAAGGCATTAGGGGCGTGGCATTAGGGTTCTGTCAGCATCCCTGTGTTAGCTGATCTGAGTGAATGGGTGGGGTTGTAGGGGTCGATCAGGTTTTGGAGGTATGAGGTTCCATACCTTTGGCTGCTTTGAATACCAGCATCAGTGTTTTGTGCGGGCAGCAATCGGGTGCCAGTGGAGAATAGTCGCCCAAGTTGGACCAGTGAATTATGAGGTAGTATTGGAGGATTCAGGAGAGGACAGGAAAATCATGCATGCCTGTTGGCTGGGAGTAATTTCAATACATGGCATTGAATGGATATTTTCTGTGCTTGTGTGTTTTCTTGGTTCTTGAGTTGAAGGTTGTTTTTTGTTGGGTAATCTGTCCCTGGCTATTGGTTTGTATGGGTCATATGGTTATTTATGTGTTCTTTAAAAACCCTCTGTAAGGTTGACTATAAAATGTAAAGAAAAAAGTGGTTGCGGTTCCATTTGGACACAATCGTGATAGGCTCAGTCCTAACTGGCACCCCAAAACGTCAAACCGTTACAGCCTTTACTGTGCAGCAACCCATCTCAGATGCCTTCGAGTTCCAGAGCTTTGGGTGAGAACAGAGCAAAATGCATACCTTCCTGTCCATCAAATGGTATCAGCACTGGGGCTTGCACAGTGTCGTGCCCTGCCCTTTATCCATAGTTTAAGTGGCAGAGATACCACCAGCTATCAAGGTCAGCATATGTCTGGATCTCCCTGCACTTAAGGAGTTTGGTAAAAACTATTTTGATTCCTTCTCAGATGACATCATCAATCAGGCACAAGACCGCACAATTGCTGTATATACATCCAAAGATGACCACCCAGATGATTTTGACCTGGGTAAGCTTATAGGCCAGGGGTCGGCAATAGGCGGCCCGCGGGCCAAAACTGGCCCCTCGGAAATTATTTCTGGCCCCTCAGATTATTTTGAGATTTATTCTTTTTTATTTTACTTTTTATTTAAACAATACTGACAGTCCCACTAGATTGGTAGCACTACGAGCGAGCGAACGCTGCTGCGGATCGTCTCTCTCTCTCTCTCACTCACTCACTCACTCACTCACTCACTCACTCACTCACTCACTCACTCACTCACTCACTCACTCACACACACACACACACACACACACACACACACACACACACACACACACACACACACACACACACACACACACACACACACACACACACACACACACACACACACACACTCCGCAGAGGCACACGCAGCAGTGGAGTGGTGCTGCTGCTGAGAGCTTGTACCGTTGTAGGCTACCTGTGGTCAAACTGCTTCTGTCTTGGGTGAAAACTAACTGGTGCCATATCCATGCTTCATCTTTGGTGCTGTGTCTAAAATCCTTGCAAGCAACCAAAACTGTCACAGCAAAGCTGTGGTGCTTCTCAAATGGCTTTGCGTAGATGAGACCAGTTAGGTAGGATAAACACAAAGTTTGCTGTCCATATTCCTCTTTAAACGCCCCTTTTCACTGTTTACTCCTCTTTCTTAATGCCTTTTGATTGTGTCCATTTGTCATATCTCTTGACAACTAGAAGCAGATAAGGCTGAATGTTTCACGTTGTCTAGCTGTATGTCTTTCTGCACAAGCTTGCAGCTGCACTCAATTCACACTAACGACCAATGTTTGATCCAACGTGCAGCGGTGTCGCGCAGAATGCGCACATTATTCAATCTACAAATTCACAAGGCGTCGTGCTGCACAGCGTTGTGAGATGTGCAAAGTGATTTATTATGAATCATGCATATGTGTATGTAATGTTGTAGCCTACTGGCAGCAGAGAAGAGCGGAATAATAGTTATGAACATGAATAAAAGTATGTAATCATTATAATTATTATAGGTTCCACTAATCAGTCCTATTTGCAAATAGAAAGAGGGAAAAACAGCTTGCTTTTCCACATATAGGTCTATATATTTTTATTTTTATTTTTTAATCACAGATGCCTATGTCTTGTAAGGCAGTCTGTCTTGGAGTTACAGTATTGTTTAACTATGACTTTCTTAAAATAGCCTTTCATTTCTGGCCCACCATCTTATTGGCCCGAAAAAAATTGGCCAAATCTAATTGCCGACCCCTGTTATAGGCCTTTCTCACCCAAAATCTGCTTAGAAGGTCCGGATCAGGGACCAAATGTTTACATTGTTGCATTTTGAATTTGGTCCGGTTAGCGTTCACATGGGACTTTTGTTAAAAGAAACAAATACGTAAACAAATGACAAGTGGTCATAAAGGCGGCTGTTGATCTATTGACAGAATAGGCGATTCCTGTGAAAAATTACTTCACTGCCTAACTATCCCAATTCATTTTGTGATATTAACCACAGCCGCTTCCTATATATATATATATATATATATATATATATATTTTTTTTTAAAGAAACTCACATTTCAGGCAGCAATTAGCGATGGATGGATGGAGGAATCTCTCTCTCTCTTTCTCTTTCTCAAAAAATATAGGCTAGTAAGCCTATTGATTCATTTAACAATAAATAGCCCAAGAACGCGTGGCCAAATAAAAACATAATAAGCGTCACCGTTTCCACATCAAATCTGTCTCTTTCTTTCTTTACAAGCAACGGGTCCATAAGGATATTTCTTATCCCTATCAGGTTGGAAATGAAGGAACAGTATAGTTGGAAATGTGAAGCTAACTGACCGGTGTGAACGGAGCCGGACTTTATAGAGGACCAAACGTAGGTCTGATCAGCCTACAGTACATTCCTCATTGTGTTTGTGTGTTCATTGAAAAACAATATGGAAAAAAGAATAAACGACTACTACTCGTGAAAGCAATTCTAACTTCGGCTGCAAGAGACTAGGCCTACACTCATCCCAGCCAACCCAGCCAGCCTGGTCCGTGTCAATGAACAGGGCAATATCATGCAGCTGTACAAACGGCTGACAGAAGAACTGTTCCTGTACAAAGAAGGCAATTCCATGCTACTTAGGATGCCATTGCCAGGGACTAGAGACACAATGCAGCAGGATCAGCACAACAAATGGCAACAGTGACAGTGAATAGTATCGTACCATAGTATCATTGGCTTTAGAAGCAGGCAAGACATCACCATAGAGGTCAAAATGAACTGAATAGTAGGCCACCCTAACTCCGCTTCACTCTGTCACTAAGTAGTCTATCTTTTCTTCTTGAATGCATACCACTATGTTAATTGTTATAGACCTAAAGCTGAAATTGTTGGCAAGGCTGGGTGTGTTTGTATTGTAGTTTGTTTATTAAAATGTCATCTTTAAGATACATTGTGGGCATTTTCTCAGATGTTTCTCTACAATCATCCCCACAACTCTAGATAGAATCTGAGGGAAAATGTAATACCCTACATTATTTATGCCCACAGCTATATTGACAACATAGAAATTAAAGCTCAAACTGACCAAATTAGTTCATAATGTTTAAAAAGCAGATTTTTTTTGCCAGCTGTCAAAACTCATTTTCGGGTGGCATCCATCTTGGAAATACTGGGTCATAGATAATATTTCTGATGGCCTACCTTTTACAACAGGGCAAATGCAGGTCACTTCCCTTTGCCCCCTGGCTAACTGTGATAACGGAGTCAAGTCCATTCTCACTGTGATAACTGAGTCGCTGAAGGGGACAATATACAGTATAGTGGTTGTAGACCAGACTCACCCTCTGGAGGGAACAGTATAGCCTGGTTGTAGACCAGACTCACCCTCTGGAGGGAACAGTATAGACTGGTTGTAGACCAGACTCACCCTCTGGAGGGAACAGTATAGACTGGTTGTATACCAGACTCACCCTCTCAAGGGAACAGTATAGACTGGTTGTACACCATGTAGACTCACCCTCTGAAGGGAACAGAGGCTAGTGTATAGAAGGATTGACATACTGTGTGTGTGAAGGTCCAGGTTCATTCGTGTCTGAAGGAGGATCATCTTTAGAGCGGTCACTCTTCACCTCCAGCTCTGTCTCCATGTTGATCTTTATTCAACCTGTCAGGATTCATAAAATACATCAGAAAACAGTAAATACTGAATGCATGTACACACACACACACACACACACACACACTAGGGTGACCATATTCTGAAAATCCAAAAAGAGGACACTCTACCCGGCATGCATATATATATATATATATATATATATATATATATATATATATATATATATATATATATATATATATATATAATTATTTGTTTCCCAAAAAAAATATTTATATTACTAGTTTACAGCTCAATTATGTTATTAGTTATGTATTCATTTTTGAGGGGGTTCCAATTGGACCCTTTACAAATCTATTAATAGGCTAGATAGATCCACTGATAAAGTATGCCTTTTGACTCCTGAATGAATGTTCAGCTTTGTAACGAAATAAAAGAGAGGTAGCCCATTATTCAAACCGCCGTTCTGCTTTACAAGGTTGTACAAAAGATTCTGTCAATTGAGTTAGCAGAAGAGCTCTCACCTCGCACAGACTGTCTTGTAGGTTACTTTGCAGTGTTGTTATGGGCTTGAAGCAGAATAACTTTTATTTGTAAATGCCTAAATAGACACAGAAGAGTACCAGCTTTGCTGACAGAACGCTCTGCTTCTCATTGTTGGTCACTGGCACTTTTTGTGCATTTCATCAGTGAAACAGCATTAATTGCGTTTGCAGTTTGTTCGTTTGGCTTGAGCAGCGCGAGCTGCTGCCGGCTCTGCTCTGCCTCAGATCTGAAAGCGAGACAGGCTGAGGGAGGGAGGGATCGCAGCGCAGGCAGAGAGTAGTATGAATAATACACGTTCCGGGGTTAGGGGTGGAAACCCGCCTCTCACAGTGTGATTCCAAACGAACCATTGAACGTGCATTGTAAATGCCCGTGCTTTAACTGTGATATGCGCGAAACCCCGGACATTTGAAGGAATTTATAAAACCATGTAGCATGATGGAGGACCTGAAGATGGAAGGGATATATTTTGATATCAAATCCACTATTCTGTCATGCCTACTTATGTAGAATGCCCTGTACACATGCCACCCATTTAAGATGTGGGGCATGGTTTCAACTATTTGTTCGTGACCGTGATGTACACAGTAAGTAGAATGATTGCCTGGAAACCAGATGGAAAGATTAAGTTTAGATGGTAAAACGGCAACCTCCCTTTCAGAGTAAAGACAACAATGCATTCGTCTTCGTCTATGGCATTTTTTTTTTAACACAGAGTGAGATATAGAATGGTCCACAGCAAGGAGACATGCAGTCTTCCCTTGCAGTCTCAGCTCAGTCCAATGCTGCCACTGCCTTTGCTGTTGTGCCCATAGGAGACAACCTCAGGCATTAGTCACTGGAAGTTGGTGTTCTGTTCCACACACTGTCATAGTTGCTCTGACAGAGATACTGGGGTCAGATATAAAGTCCTCTCAGACAGCCATCAACTCAGAGTTAGGCCCTACCCACTCCAAGGTAACATCAGCCCAGCAGCACAGATCGTTAAGTCTGGCCAATCTGACCACACACTAGGGCACTCACAAATAGTGATTTTTAGTATTCAAATTATTCGACCTCAAAGTATTCGAGTAGCCGAATATTCGATAAAAACGAGCTATTCTCTGCCTCTCATTGACACGCTGTTGCAAGTCTTGATCAAAACAGGCGAGTGAAGGGTTAACCACTGACAGACCTGAGTGAAATACGATTGGCTCTTGACCGTGGCATTTACAAATGAGCCGCGACCTGATTGGACTAAGCGACCAGCATGTTTATGTGCGCTCAGTGCGTCATTGGGATTTCCCCTGGAACGGTGAATTTGACAGCTGTATAGTTTGCCTGAAACACAGCGCAACAGTTTCTTGTCAGTTTCTCTTTCATGCTCTAAAATGGTGGTTCCCATTCCCAAACATTTTAGCCTGTGACCCAAAAGAGAAATTAGACAATCGTCGAGGACTCAAACTAGTGAAAACAGCTGATCTACAAGTCAGTAAACCAGTCAGTCAGCCACCATCATAGACTGTCTGTCAATAGTCTGTGTAGGTGATTACTGGTCGACTTTCTGTCAATTCATTCCATGCAGGTGATTATGTTGGTGTTTGGAAGCGCTGGTTATAAATCACTCAACGGACCTGTGTACCACCTGGTTCTAAATATCACATAATGCTGGAGGCAGCAGGACACTGTGTTGTTGAGGACCAGCGCTTCCAAACTCAACACTTAATAGTGTTGAGTTTGTTGACAGTAAGCATAAAATGTCTATGATGGATTTTAATGAAACAAACATTTTGCATTTTCCGTACAGCTGCAATGTTGATGAGTTTGACATTGTTCAATTCAATCAGAGACTTTTCTGTTTTAGTCTAGCGGAAAGTTGACATGATAGTTCAGTTGGTGATAGAAGCATGACATTTGGCACAGATGACCTTCATATGACCCTAATTGATAATCAACCTCTGGCCACGCAAAATTCCAACATTTTTCAAGATGGCCGCCAGTCTTCTTCAGAATGGCTGCAACTGGACCTACGTTTTGGACTATATAACTTTGCTGGGGCTGTAAATCTTTGATTCTCAGCTCATTTTGATCTAGTTATAATGTTCTAGAGGTATTTCAATCAAACAAGATAAAAAATTACATTAGGTTTCAATATGGCGGCATATTTTCCAATATGGCAGCAGATACATTACAGAAATGTACATCTGCTCATGGTTAATCCACAGTTGGTGATCACCTTTAGACTACCCTAATTGATAATCAACCTCTGGCCACACGTAATTCCTCCATTTTCAAGATGGCCACCAGTTTGTATAATGGCTGCATTGCAACTGGGCCTACGCTTTGGACTAGATCACTTTGCTGGTGCTGTAAATCTTTGATTTCCCCCTCATTTTGATATAAGACAATATGTTCTGGAGGTATTTCTACCAAAAGAATACTTCTATAAAAATACCATTAGGTTCCAATATGGCGGCACATTTTCTAATATGGTTGCCAATAAATTGCAGAATGTACATTTACTGCTTATGGTTAATCCATATGAGCTTGTGACACATATTTGTATAAATTACCATTCACAGAATCCCTTTATGGCACATTTTAAAGTGAGCTTTAGAATGATCTATAGGTTCAAATAGGTTGACATGTTTTTAAATATGGTCACCATACACAAACTTAGATCTTATAAAATGTAGCATTCATTTTGTTTTTTTATTGTATTAATTATTTATTTATTTATTTTTGCTTTTTTATCAGGCAAATCATTATAAACACATTCTCATTTATAATGGTGGCTGGGAAAGTGAAAGGCCTGTGTGCTAGCAACTGCAACCACAGAGGGGTGTGTAGATTAGTCCAGAAGTTTTTGTAGCGTCCAGAACATTCCTTTTTACATTGACATCACGTCAGCTCCTGGCATGATTTGGCCATTGCTGGAAGATCCATCCATTGTGGAAGCCAGGTTCTGTCCCTCTGGTGCTATCCCAAGTGAATTGGACTTGGCAAAACAGGACTACATAAGTGTGACAGGCCCCATATATGTCCTGCTTGGAATGCCAGATCAGAGCTGATTCGCTGCCCACAAGGAGCGCGTGAGCAATTAGGGGTTAAGAGTCTTGTTCAGGGACACAGATCGACATTGTTGGCCTGGCCTGGAATCGAACCTGGGACAACCAGGGACTCTGGTTCCCCAGGCGGGCTCCCTAACCATTCAGCTATGGCTGAAACTGAACATTAGTATCTGAGCTTCAGATGATGGCAGCTGACACTCCATGATTCGCAGCATAGGCTGCATAAAGGTACATCCTTGTGTCAGCTTCCTTGTGAGTGCAACCTAGAAAATGTATTCACTAATAGCTAACATCGTACCTAAACCTGTCGAATTTAGCGCGCTATTATCTAGTTAACTAGAAATCCTTTTAATGCCGAGAATTTTTTTAACGTGCGATTAACGCAGCTGATGTTTGAGCCTCGGTGCGCTCCGTAGTATAGAGTGAGGAAGCGAATGCGCTGACAACAGTCAGTCAGTGTGTGATGCGGCTAGCAGCAGGGCTAGTCATGGTATGAGACCCCATAACTCTATGTATGAGACAGACAAAACGGCGGAGATTTTTGCAGCAGACAACCACAATATCACCGCTCACGGCGTCGCGCGCATCAAATACCGAAGAGTTGAAACGGCACATCTGCAGACAGGGCGAGCCCCAGACACACACACGCTCCCAAGAACAGGAGCGCTCCAACTTGTACACGAGCACATAGTAGCCTACGACGTCCTTTATTATACAGTGCTCTGCCTCCCCAGACCCCCGCACCAACATGCTAACAGTGACCACCAAATGCTTGCAACAACGGCCAGAGAACCCACATACAGTGGTTAGCAGTTAAGATTGTCACCAGTTGGCTGCCTCAGTGGCAAACAGGTTTGGGCCCTGTTATGGCCCAAATCCGGCTGAAATCCGGCAAGTCTGGCTGACTATGGCTTGTGTGCCACACATCTCCAAGCCATCAGTGTCTCTAGTACACTCTACATCATAACAGCTGGGTTTCTCATAGTGAACTAGGGTGCCCAATAATACCAGTCCAGGGTGCCTCAGAATACTTTGATAATATTTAGAATGTATCAATATTACTTCAGTTAAAACAATTCAGACCCTCTAATGCCTCATGCTTGCTTTGTAAAACACCCCTGAGTTTCACTGTACTTGAGTTATATTTATAAACCAACTCTCTTCACCAAAAATAGCCGATCTACAAGCTCTTGTAGCATCTTGTAATGAGCTTTTAAATCTGCTACTTTTGGTGAATATCCCCTTAGAATAGGGATGCTGAGGTTTAGTGATTGAATGCCAAGTTTATTTTAAATCTGTCCTAATGAAAGATTTAAGGGAGCCTCCGCACTGCAAAATCATGTTCTTTATTTTCAGTTAATAAAGTGCAAGCTTTTGGTCATAGACCTTCAGGCATGTAGCACCTCGATGAGCAGTGGTCCTTTCACTATTAATCTGTCCTAATGGAAGCAGATATTTTCTCAAGTTGTTATATGTTTGTTAGGCCTATTATGGACAGTATTTGTTATTATTCCAAATAATAATAAATATGCTGTATTTGCATAAAGCAAGTAGGCTATTTGTCTACTCCCATGTTGATATGAGTATTAATATCTGTTTAAGGTAGATTTAAAACAAGTACAAAATATGCGATTAATTGCGATTAATCGTGCGATTAACTATGGACAATCATGCGATTAATGGGATTAAAATTTTTAATCGACTGACAGCCCTAATCGTACCCCATGCGACTAGTGTGCTATAGTGTCAACCAGTGTGCCCTGGTAGTGCAGTGACACTACACAATATAAAAATCAATTAGGCTGGGCAGCGATTTTGAAAACTGGTGGCCATCTTGAAAATTATGGAATTTTGCGTGGCCAGAGGTTGGTTATCAATTAGGGTAGTATAAAGGTGAGCTGTGCCAAATTTCATGGTTTTATCACCAACTGTGGACTAACTATGAGCAGATGTACATTTATGCAATTTATCGGCAGCCATATTGGAAAATATGCCGCCATATTGGAACCTAATATTATTTCTGAACTTGCCTGGATGTAATACCTCCAGAACATATTCTCTTATATCAAAATGAGAGGAAAATCAAAGATTTACAGCCCAAGCAAAGTGATATTGTCCAAAACCTACGTCCAGTTGCAGCAAACTGTCTGGCCATCTTGGCAAATGTTAACATTTTGCGTGGCCAGAGGTTGATTATCAATTAGGGTAGTATAAACGTGATCTGTGCCAGATTTAATGGTTGTATCACCAACTGTGGATTAACCATGAGCAGATGTACATTTATGCAATTTATAGGCAGCCATATTGGAAAATATGCCGCCATATTGGAACCTAATATTATTTCTGAACTTGCCTGGTTGTAATACCTCCAGAACATTCTCTTATATCAAAATGAGAGGAAAATCAAAGATTTACAGCCCAAGCAAAGTGATATTGTCCAAAACGTAGGTCCAGTTGCAGCCATTTTTCAAACTGGCTGGCCATCTTGAAAATGTTGGAATTTTGCGTGGCCAGAGGTTGATTATCAATTAGGGTCATATGAAGGTCATTTGTGCCAAATTTCATGCTTCTATCACCAACTGAACTATCATGCATTGAAATCAGTATCTTTCCGCTAGACTATTTGGATATGGGCTGTTAATAGTTGATGTTACCAACCAACTACACAGGATAAAACATTAGTTATCCAGAGTGCTGATAAGGGGGGGGCCATAGTGATTCTAAAGAGGGATGACTATGAGGGGGAAATACTGAGACAACTGGCTAATAATAAATTCTATAAGAAATTGGAGAATAACCCGATTACAGACACTAAGAAATATATCCATGATGGTCTGAATAACTTATTAGAACAAGGGATCATCACCAAAGCAGAACATGAATTCATGAAGGTGGATTTTCCCATTACGCCGGTTTTCTATACCCTTCCCAAGGTACATAAACAATTCACAGAGATTCCTCCAGGCAGACCCATCATTTCGGCCATAGGCTCCCTGACTGAAAATATGTCAGCATTTGTGGACTTTTTCCTCCAACCGTTAGTAACAACTTTGCCCTTGTATACCGGACTCCCCATGGATTTTATCAATATGATTAAATCAATCCAACAGGTGGAGGAAACAGAAATTTTGGTAACGATGGACATTGAGTCCCTTTATACAAATGTACCCTTTGAATGGGACCTACAGGCTACAAAGACTTTTTTAGATCTGAGAGCTGACTGCAACCCAAGCACGGACTGCTTAGTGGGTCTCATTAAAGATGTCCTAATATCCAACTATGTCTTATTTGGCTATTCCTTTTATTTGCAGACGTCAGGCGTGGCTATGGGATCCAGGATGTCCCCAAGCTTTGCCTCCCTATGGGACTCTATGAGCAGGACATCATCTTTAATCACCAGGTAAATCCATATTTAAGATACATCTCCAACTGGAGGAGATACCTGGACGATATATTCTTTATTTGGTCAGGAACAGAGCCCCTGCTAAAGGAATTCCATGAATTTATGAACGCTCAAAACAGACATCTACATATGCAAGTATCAAGGAAATGAATTTTTCTGACATTCTAATAATCAAGGAAAATAATGGCCTCAAAACTGATTTATACAGTAATCCCACAGACAGGAACTCTCTTTTACATGGTGACTCATATCATCCTCTCCCTCTCAAAAGGAATCTCCCCATCTCCCAGTTCAACCGCATCAGACGGATCTGCAGTTCCAACGAAGACTACAATATCCAGGCCAAGGATTTGGAAGAACGTTTCTGGAAGAGAGGTTACAAAGAAGCCTGGATAAAGAATGCAACATCACGGTTCTCGGGCACTACACAAGCTGAGTGTCTCATCAGTAAGCGGCCCAAGCAGACCGAACCCAGAGTGTTCTGTGCGCTTGACTATTCACCTGTATCCAACAATATAGAAAAAGCCATAAAAAAAACATTGGCATATTATCGACACAGATCCCGTGCTAAAAAAATGTTTACCCCAACCCCCCCGGGTGGTACATAAGAGGGCCCCCAATCTGCGTAACAGCACCTTCACATTTTCTTAGTGACATCCCATCTGGAAATTACCCGTGGCCGATGTCAACAGTGTAACTTTCCACGCAAATCTAACTTGTTTAATCATCCCCATACAGGGAAGAAATTCAAAATCAAAGGCATAATTACATGCTCCACAGCCAATGTGATACATATGTTGAAGTGTCCATGCGGGCTGGCGTATATTGGGAAGACCTCACGACCATTGAAAACCCGCATCGCAGAACACCGTAGTACAATCAGAAACAATGTTATCACTAGCCCTGTGGCTGTTCACTTCTCTAAAGCAGGACACAATTGTCTCTATGCTTAGATACACAGGTATCGAATCAGTACAACTTCCACGCAGAGGGGGAAACATTAAAAATATGCTGTTAAAAAGGGAACTTTTTTGGATACACACATTGCAGACTCTGGCTCCTAAGGGCCTTAATGAGGACTATGATATTAGACCCTTCCTATAGGGTATCTCTGCTACCAGTCTGGGTACTGACAGACACATGGGTTGTGTGTATGTTGTCTGTATCAGATGTTGATATACATTTGGTGTTTCCTTTTCTTTTTCAATTGAGGTACTGCCCTGTTTCTCTCCTCTTATAACAGTCTCTCCTCTGTATATTTTGATATATCAAGGTGTTTTTGTCCCATATTTACTATCTCTACAATAGACAAGGCGCCTCTTTTTAGGTAGCATTATGATGGCCTAAGGGCCTGAGTCCTGTTGTATTTGTATATGTGTAATTATTGGGAACAGAATTGATTATGTGTATGTATATAATGTATACTACTGTATGTATGAGGTACAAATACAGACATGTAATATGTATTGGTGACATGGAACATGTGACACGAATTGGGGACTGATTGGTCTATGGCCCACAGGTGTGGGATGACACACTGACTATATAAATGCATGTCTATACTGCTATTGTGAAGGTCTGGTGAAGAGCCGTTAGGCTCGAAACGTTACCACAAGTAAAACTTTATCATTGGGAGCATAAATCGGTGTGCAGACTTTTATTCTTCTACCTGTATGCACTGTTTTAGTCTAGCACCCAGCCAACTGTGGCTTTAGATGTGCGTGCCTTTTGGCTGCTTTGCGGTCACCTTGCTTACCAACCAACTACACAACATCAACACAACAAAGCAGCGGTTCTACAAGCTCACTACGTGTCTGCAGACTCAGAGTGACATGTTGTGAGCTTGTAGATCTGCTTCCCTCCCCATAAATATATTAAACTAGTGTAAACTCACCCTACACATGTTGTGTGTTGTTTGTAAAATATTCCGAACGAACTGTAACTTCCTGTTCCTCTCTCTGACTCACTCCTGTTTCTGCCTGACCGCAACTATGAATCAGACGTCTTGTTGCAACAGCAGCAAAGGCAGTGATCAAGCCAGGAAGTGGTGTGCCAAGCCTCGCTGACATAAGTATAACTATTCTCACCTAGCTAGATAAAACCAATCCACTGTCACAAGTAGGACCACGAGTGCACCTTGACAAAGTTGGCACCTCGACAGAGTGCAGTCTAGTTTTGGTCAAAGTTGATTCCATGCCAAAACGTCAGCACTCGCCTGCCACCCAGCTGGCTGCATGCGCCCATGTGTAGGAGGACACCTCCAAAGAGCGTGCCAGGGACTGACTGACTGGCAGTGCCAGCACGAGAGTCTAATGCAGTGATACTAAACTCCGGCCTGTGTCCTCAAAGTCACGCATCCAACAAGCAGAGTGGACCTTCCGTTCCAGAGATAATGGCCCCATTTACCACCTAAACCTAACCTTAACCCTAACCCTAACCTCAGTAAAACTATGCCTAAACCTAACCCTAACCCTAAACCTAACCTTACCCCTAACCCAAACCCCAGTAAAACTAACGCTGGTGAATGCTAACCTGGTGCATTTTAACCTGTGGGGATTTTCACATTTATTTCTTTTTTTGTGGCTCTTCCCATCTAATTAGCATACCCAAAAAGGCATTGTAGGCCTAATGCAAATCAAACGAAAGAGAGATGGTTTACCATAGCTCTGTGTACAACTGCATCATTAGCCATTTGCTAGCTAAACAGTCTGGTAATTAAAGTAGATTGTTTGATTTGATTTGATTTGATTTTCCTTAACCATAACTATCTATTTTCACAACCTTATTTTTTTTTTTTCTGTAAAAAGACATTTGTGTTGAATGTGGGCCAGGTCATAAATAACATTGTGAAGCAATTGACAGAGAGATGTGCTCATGTTAATGTTATCCCACTTGATAGCAGGGAGACAAATAGACAACAACCCAGACAAATAGCAGACAAATGTACGTTAGTTTGTTTTAGTGTTTGTGTGGAATTAAGCAATATTACACAAGAGGGTGTGGGATAACTGAATTATTTGCACGACTGTGATGCGGTCAGGAACGAGCCGTAGGCGAGTTCCGCCGAGCATCACAGGAGTACAACCACCAACAAACAAAACGCATCAAAGTATAGGCTATTCACACTGTGGGGCAATTCACAATTTAAACAATCGCTAATCTGATTCCTTGGAAGAGTTTGACTGACATTAAATAGTCCCTGTTGTTGATTAAAGAGCTGCGCTCTGAGCGCAGTCACCGAGGCAGCAATCACCACAGCTGAGCTATCAGTTCCAATAGGCTATGCTCCGCCGTACGACCGTATCGCGCAGCGAAAATAGCCGATCTACAACAACGCGCTGTGTCGCGCCGCGTTGTTACTTGTAGATCGGCTATTTTCGCTGCACGATACCATTGTATGACAACAACAAGTCCCGGAAACATTTCACAGCCCAAGTAGTTGTCCTGGCTGTATTGAGTTCAAACCTTGACTTCTCTAACTTGTCAAGCTCTTCCTTTGACAAAGCACAATGTCTGGTTGGTTTCGCGTTCTCCTTATCATCCTCATCTAACCATTCATCTAAAGTAAGTCCACCAAATATATCGAAATTAACAGTGAAATCCATTTCCAACGGGATAGTAGTGTAACAAGTTGTTCTCCAGTCCGAGTGGCTAGTTTGCACTGCAAGCTGCTACTGTGTTTTCCCTCCAGAGGGCGCAGCTGTGCCATATATGGGATAATCAGCCAATAGAGTGCAGTGGCGGAGTGATACATTCTTCATGTGATTAGGCCCAGGTCGAGCAGTGCATCTGTGCTCGTTTGATGCACGGTTGGAGAGCCTGTTTTCCATTGAGAGCCGGACTACTTGTTGTATAATATTCCTTTGATTACAAATTGTATCATTGATAATATAAATGGAATTCCAAGCCATAAAATAATGCACATTGCAATTGTCTTTTCATATGTTATGTGGAGATAAAGCAAATAAAATAAAGAAGTTATCAAGTAATGTCTTTTTATCAACTGGCTCGTGGCCCCTTGACATTTTTCGAATGTGGCCCACAAGTTCAGAAGTTTGAGTATCCCTGCTCTAATGGAGGACATCGCCACCAAGCAGCGCCGTGTGAACACAGAGCAGCACCAGCGCACGCCCAGTGGCGGCGGGGAGACCCCCGCAACCCCCGCAGCCCACTGGGCTGCCACTGGGCAGCCCCCTAGCCTAGCGGCCCACTGCAACAGTTGTTTAGAATGGACATATCAAACACAATGTCCAACAGATTGCTTTGTGTTTACAGCTGTGTTTCTAGTGTCAAGCTCCCTCTGGTAGAGTTGGCACTAATCATGTTCATACTCCGCTTGTTGGTGGTGTAAAAGTTGTGGTATTAAAAGCTTAATTGTGTATTTATATGTGCTCCCCTCGACCCGACGAGTCGGTAGAGTATCTGCGCATCATTTGCAAAAGGGCCCCCACCCACCTCCTCGCAGGGGGGCCCCACAATTTTCAGAAACGCCACTGCGCACGCCAGCGCCACCCACGCCCATGTCTGCACGGCCCATGTGCCCAGAGGAGACTGACGACGAGTGGCACCGCAGTCTTACTAGTTTAGATGGTGCATCAGGACTTACCTGGGAAGGAGAGAAGGTTCAGCTGGAGGTGATGAGAAGACATTCAGTGTCAGATGTCATCCAGACATGAAGTGATGAACTCTTCTACCTGAGTGACAGAGGAGGGGGGGGGGGGGGGGGGGGGGTCATATTATTAACCCTTTACCACACACATCATACTGAGATTCATTAAAGGAAGTTTGTCTCGTCTTCAGTTGTGTTGAAACAGGCACACACGCACACATCCATCATAGACATGTTCTGATCTACTTTCTGTCAATCAATTCTGTGCAGGTGATTATTTTTCTAAGTGTTGGAGTTTGGAAGCGCTGGTTATAAATCACTCAACGGTCCTGTGTAGCACCTGGATCTAAATGTCACATAATGTAGGAGGCAGCAGGACCCTGTGTTGTTGAAAACCAGCGCTTCCAAACTCAATCAACACAAGCTTTCCGTACAGCTGTAATGTTGATGAGTTTAACGTTGTTTAATACAATCAGAGACTTTTCTGTTTGGATGTATGGGCTGTCAATGGTTGGTGTTACCAACCAACTACACAACATCAACACAACTACACAACAACGCAGCAGATCTGCAAGCTCATGAAGCGTCTGCAGAGTGACATGTTGTGAGCTTGTAGATCTGCTTCCCTCCCCATAAACATATGAAACTAGTGTAAACTCAGCCTACATGTTGTTCTGTGTTGTTGGTAAAATACAGCCTCAACAATCTGTGTTACTTCCTGTTCTGCTCCCTGACACTGGTGTGTGTGTGTGTGTGTGTGTGTGTGTGTGTGTGTGTGTGTGTGTGTGTGCGTGTGCGTGTGCGTGTGCGTGTGCGTGCACACACACACACACACACACACACACACACACACACACACTCGCCAGTTTGGCCTGTCTTGTCCCGCAACAAAGTTCAATACCTGACACTCTTTTTTTTTTTAACCAGCACCAAGAATGAAAGCCATTTTACACCTTAAAATGATCATTCTCAAGGTTTCAAATCATTCTTGTAATCTGCAACATTCCATGAGACAATGACAAATAGTTTGTGTCTCATCACAGAAAGGGCACTTAATGGACACTGAGGGGTTAATCCTGGAAACAGAACTGTTAACATCCAGCCAGGGACGCGCAAAGGATGTTTGAGGGGCAGGGGCTGAAATGTCCTAAAAGGGCTCTTTTGGCAAAGAATGCAAAAATAGCAGATCTACAAGCTCTCAATGTGTTGTGCTTTCTAGACGGAGGACACATGCTGTCAACATAAAATGTTGCATTCAAGTTCAGGAGAGTCGGAAAAGACAAGTCTCCTGAATGCTGTAGGACAGGGGTCTTCAACAGGGGGTCCAGGACCCCTAGGGGGTCCTCAGAGTTACTTCAAGGGGGCCACCAAATCTTTGTGTGATAGGATCATTATTTTCAATGAACAACTTGAACCATTGCATCCCTATTCTAAGGAGAACTTTAGCCAACAAATAGGTTTGGTGTAGAGTGAAAAGGTCAAATGTATTAAGTATAGCCATTTAAGTGGTTAAATGGCATAGACTGATGACAGTGCTTTCATAAAATCGATGAAAATTTGCAACACAATTTTATACAGTATGTAGTGGGGGGTCCCTGCATTATCTCCCTCTCAGTTAAATAGGCCTGTGACTCTGGGTCCAGAAAATTTAGATACCCCTACCGGAGGTAGAACCAGACACAAGATAGTTTTTCCTCATCTCTAAGGTCTCCCATACATTTGTTCCTCATCTCTAAGGTCTCCCATACATGAAATGGATTCTTGTATAAAAATACTTTACTGCAAAAGTGGTGAAATTGATATATAAAGTTATACACCCCAAACAAAAAATAATGAATGTCCGTCTGGGGGTTGAGGCATATAAAGTCATGTAGATTCACAATGGAAGCTATGAGAGGTTTAAAACTTACTTGAAGCCAGGACATCCCTCTACATCCTAGAAAAGACCAAATGTGAATATCTGAATTGAAATGGAATATATAGTCATTTGAACACATACCTACAATAGGCGGAAATGTAAATCTATGTAGAACACTTTCTTTACTTTCTAGTGAGTTATATCACTAAACGTATATGATGTCCCAAATGAGGGGTAAATGAAATTGTCCATATACAATGTACAATATCACACTGATTAGTTTTATTTTCAATTCACTTATCAAGGGTAGAAAATGTTTACAAATTACCTTGAGTAGAAATGTATCAAATGTCCCAAAGTTGAGAAAAGTTGACATTTTATGCAACAATAGTGCAGGGAGAAATGGAGTTCTACTCAAACTATTTAGCAAACCTGGCTGAAGGAAACCAAGCTCCATCCATTTGATGCTCAAGATTATCTTCATTAAAGCAAGTAATTCACTTCTGGAGAGTTTATATCATTTAACTTATTTGGTTAGAGTCGAGTTATACTGCAGCATTTGTCTCCTTCTGTTCTATCTGAATATTATTGCCTATGTGGGCTTTTTCATAAACTGTAAAAAAGTAAATCATTGCAAATATTTTGGAATGTGAAAAGATGAGAAGGACCTCACCAAATCTGTTGAAAAGCTGAAGAGTGACCTAGCAAATAAAGTTAAATTTGGTCAAATCACTTTTTATCACTTTTTTTATTTGGAAAAAGGAAAGAAACTAGATCCATAATGTCAGAAAGCCCATAGCAGAAGGCCTTCAGATGATGAAAATACAAACAGTAAGATGCCCTAAGGGCGAGAAGTGACCTCACCCTAAAGGGCAAGGTCACGCATATGGGTGCGTGCACATGGGCGCGTGTGCATGGCTGCTTTGGCATGTATACCCTTCTGCTGAGCTGGTCAAGTCATCACTGTGATGTCAGCACAAGTCAGCTATATCCATGGAGTCCGTAATGTCAGATGTAGAGGTATTGACCAGCTCCATATATGGAGATCTAGTTGATGATCCAGTCGTCTCCATGTATGGATATCCAGAGTTTGATGAGGTCAGTGTCGTGATCTTCTTAATGTATATGGAGATCCAGGTGATGATAGTCAGCAGTCTTGATCTGCAAATGAATTCTGTCTTGGCCATATACTGTATGGGCATTGCCAGATATGGGCTTTCCCAGATATGCGCTTAATATTGATGACATCAGGGACAGGGAACTCCATATATGGGCATAAAAGGGACAAGGACGGAATTAATGAGCAAGTGTGACTCGTGTCGCATCAACCACACTAGTTAGACTGACACAATAAGTCCAATGGGCATTCCCAGATATGGGTTTAATATTGATGGGCATAAAAGGGATTCTATTGTACTGTATGGGTATTCCCAGATATTTGGCATCATCTGGGATTCAGATGTAGAGGCTCCATACATGGAGATCTAAGTGATGATCCAGTCGTCTCCATGTATGGATATCCAGAGTTTGATGAGGTCAGTGTCGTGATCTTCTTACTGTATATGGAGATCCAGCTGATGGGTCTTGATTTGCAAATGAATTCTGTCTTGGCCATATATGGAGTGTCCATATACTGTCATTGCCATATCTGGCATTGCCAGATATGGGCATTCCCAGATATGCGCTTAATATTGATGACATCAGGACAGGGATCTCCAATTCTCCATATATGGGCATAAAAGGGACAAGGAGTCAAAGACGGAATTAATTTGCAAGTGTGACTTGTGTTGCATCAATCACACTAGTTAGACTGACACAATGGGCCTCATTCATCAATCTGGTCGTAAATAGAGTGTATTTTTTTCCTTAAATTTCATCTTAAATTTCAGTAAGTCCAAACGTCAGTCAAATTCATCAAGCAGTGTGTATATCCCATTTTGTGCTTATCCACAGGTGTATGTCATGATGAATTTGGACGTAAATTTAAGTGCAAAAACAAGGGTAAAAACGAGAGAGCAGCTTCCATAGTACTTATGGCAGGACCATATATGGTAGAGAGCATGACTAAGCACTTTATGATCTGGGAACCTATTCACACCATAGGCTACTAGAAATGAATCACAACTTAAACTTGGCTATGCTGTTGAACTTAATTGTCTTGTCAAAAAAATAATAAAATTAAATAATTTTGGATTAATATTTCAACACTGTCCTGCAAAGCCACATGTATCCTTATCAGACCGAAGGTAAGACTTATTTTGCTTTTGTGTGTAGCGTTATGTGTTGATGTGATCAATAGGCCTACAGTAGCCTATAGTCTATTATAAATTGAAGCCTAATCAGTGGAGGGTCGCGACGCCCCCCACCTTCTCGCCGGCAGAACTTGGCTGCATATAAAAACTTGTCTCGTCAAAAAACAGAGGAAAAAAAGGAAAGAAAAACATATCGGCGACACATTGACAACATAGGATATGAAATACAACTGTTCTGATCCCGCAGATTGCAAAATGGATGCTGAACGTAATGCTCTAATGTATAGAATGTAACAGAATAAAGTGGTTTACAAGGTTCAATCCATCACGGAATAATACACAAAACAATTATGTGGAAATATCCACGAAGTGAAACGTTGCTTCATCAGAGGTAAGAATATAGGCTAGTGGCAAATACAGTAGGCCTAGGTAGTGCAGTGGGTCTCAACCAGTGGTCCAGGGACCACAGTGATGTGCTGGGGTTTTCTGGTGGTCTCTTGCCAAACAGACCCTTGGGCCTTTATAGATCCTTAACTCTTTAAAATGAAACCAAATGGACGAGTGCGGGCAGTCATCATGCCATGCGGTGCGTGAGTGGTCCCCCATCGGCGGGTCAATATGGATATCCAGGTGATGATAGTCAGCAGTCTTGATTTGCAAATGTCTTGGCCATATGGAGCATCCATATATGGGCATTGCCAAATATGGGCTTAATATTGATGACATCAGGGATCTCCATATACTGTATGGTTGCCAGAACAGGCTGTCTTGGTCATTGAGTCAACAATGTGATGTCAAAACAACGGCAGATCAGTATCTATGGCAAAGCTTCTAGGTTCATTGAAGTCATTGACAAAACTTTTTTCTCTAAAGAAATTGAAGTGAAGTCTTCCGTCTCTTCTGTCTTTTCTTGGAGATGTGCAGATTCTTTCATTGCATATCCCAAGTGCACACTTTGGACTTTCCGTGTCATTCTACAAATTGTAATGCTGCATGAGCTTTTCCAGGACTTTATTTAGTGTGTTGGAATTTCCTCAGACCTCAGTGTCTTCAGTATGTCACCATAACTCTTAGTTTATTGTCATCGCTTTAATTTATATAGAGAATTATCTTTGCCAATATTCTCTTACCTATACCAGTCATAATGGCTGTCAATGTTCTGGTCTTGTACTGGCCTTCCCACAAATGAAACTATCGTTTGTATGTTAAACAATGTTGTATAAACCCTACCCAGTCTTCTTGTGACTGGTGAATTTACAGTATACTCTCTCTATCAGCATTTGCAACTTGTTTCTCACTATTGCTGTTCTTAGTGGAATAGTTTTCTCAATGGTACATGAAACATTATAAGATACACTTAATTTTGAAAGAAAGTATATCATCTGTATTAAGGCTTAAGGCTCTGTTCCATTCTGGTTAAACAGAGTCAGGGTGCTGCTAATGTCAAGCCAAGTGAAGTCAAGTCAAGCCAATTTTATTTCTAGAGCACATTTAAAAACCACAAGGGTCGACCAAAGTGCTGCACAACATACAAAATACAATGTCAATGTAGGCCACTGGAAAGGCTCTATTACACTAAATGGAAATTTAATCTAGGTAATTCTTTGATTTGGCTGGTACCTTCTTTTTTCACTTTCCAAAATATTTGCAATGATTGACCTGTTTATGAAGAAGCCCATGTAGTGTAGGCAATACGATACAGAGAGAATAGGTGCAGCTTCAAATGGATGGAGCTTGGTTTCCCTCAGCCAGGTTTGCTAAATAATTGTTAGTATTTCTACTCTTTGCCTACACGTCAATTTGGGGCATTTCATACATTTCAGTGACTTCTACTCAAGGTAATTTGTTTAAAAATGTCAACCCTTGATAAGTGAATTGAAAATAAAATTAATCAGTGTGATATTGTACTTTGTATTAGGACAGTTTTGTTTACCATTCATTTGGGACACCATATACGTTTAGTGATATAACTCCATGAGTATACAAGCTACCTTTACACAATTGGTACTGTTGAATTTGGTAGAGCCACACCTTTCCAACAAGCCATCATGTGTGTTGATATGGCAATCCATGTCAGAGTCACTAGAAAGTATAGAGAGTATTCTACATTGATTTACATTTCCGCCTATTGTAGGTATGTGTTCAAATGACTATATCTCCCATTTCATTTCAGATATTGACATTTGGTCTTTTCTAGGATGTAGAGGGATGTCCTGGCCTAAAGTATGGCAGTATTTAAACCTCTCAGAGCTTCCATTGTGAATCTAAATGACTTTATATGCCTCAACCCCCAGACGGACAGGCCTTATTTTTTGTTTGGGGTGTATAACTTTAAATATCAATTTCACCACTTTAGCAGTCAAATATTTGTATACAAGAATCCATTTCATGTATGGGAGACCTTAGAGATGAGGAAAAACTATCTTGTGTCTGGTTCTACCTCCGGTAGGGGTATCTCGAAAACTAAAGCACTTTTTCACTAATTGACACAGGCCTAAAAGGGTCCTTGGCCTGAAAACATTGAAGACCCCTGCTGTAGGACCTGGAAAGGGGGTAATTTGCATTTATTTCTCCATAGTAAAAGCATGCATTCACGGTCTGGAGGGGGCACTTTTTTTACAGCAAGGTAAAAGGGCAGGGGCTCAAGCCCCCTTTGATGTATATGTGTACACGTGCCTGCAGCCAGTGCTCCCTTCAATATCCTCCACTGTAGATTTGGCACAAAACATGTTCAAATGTGTTCTCCTGTTATGCTGCTACAATGTGGAACGCCCTACCGAGGGCCTTAAAGGAATGTAAATCCCTTTCCTTTAAAACAGCACTGAAAAGCCACCGTTCTAGTGTAAATGCCATTTATTTTGCATTGTGTTTTTACAACTATTTTTCTGATGATGTCTTTCTTAGTAATGTGTTCTATATCTGTCTGTCATTCAATGTTATGAGTTAAATATCTATCATAGTACTGTGTTCTATCTGTCTGTCATTCAATGTTATATGAGTTAAATCATAGTACTGTGTTCTGTCTGTGTCAGGGCCAGATCTAAGCATAGGCAAGGGGAGCAATGCCCCCCTAAATGCCCCGTCTTCCCCACAAAACATGATGGCATGCAAAAACTAAAATTTCAAAAATATTAAACTATTTGAAATGTTATGCTACGACTAGGTGGATGGATAGATAAACTGATAAGATATTAGAGAGAGAGAGAGATAGATAGATATATAGCAGGGGTGGGTGGACTGGGCATCTGGCATACCGACTACACTATGGGCCAATGGGCCGCCCAAAACAAGAGAGGAAAAAAAGGATGGGGGTTGATGCTGTAGCCTGATGCAGGTGTAAGACATGTTGTTTACATTGTGTGTTATAGGTATAAGTGTGCCAAAATGCTTAGTTTTCTATGCAATTCGGGTGTTTTAGGGGGTTTGTCCCCCCCAATTCTTTTCCGCCCGCGCCACAAAGCAGCATGGGCTGGAGGTAACCCCCTTATATGAGTTAAATATCTATCATATTATTGTGCTCTGTCATTCTGTCATTCGATGTTATGAGGTACAAAATATCTGCTCTGCAAATAGTAACAGTATCAATCACATCTGACACTCTCTACTACTCTCTGTGCAAAACCAACAAGATAAATGCCTACATTCTCAAATGTAAAGATAAAATATGTATTTGGGTTTAATTCCTTTTAGTCTTAGACTTAACTTTAGTCTTAGACTTTTTAATAACACACATTTTGTCTTAGTCTTCTGAAATTGTTTTAGTCTAGTCTAGTCTTAGTCGGCAAGGGGGTAATTCAAGGGGCTTGAAAATATAATGGTCACATGACCACAAATGTGTTCCATTGCCTAGATACACGGGGTGTCTCAGTTTACCCCACTCTCCCCCTATGTTTTTTTTTCTGTGTGGGTGAGGACAAGCAGCAAAGCGCTTGTGGTCCACATCCCCAAATAGTGCAGGGCCTTGAGGGGAGACAATGCTCATTTTGTGCAAATCAGTCTAAAAGCGCCACATTTTGCACAGATCTAATGATTTAGCTAGGGCGCCCGAGCCGACGACCTTCGTGGTCGCCACAGCAGCCAAATCAACTTGGGCTCCCATCGACTTTCTATACAGGAGGAAAATACCCAGAAAAAATCTGCTTTATGTTGGATGTGAGGGGTCTAACTAGGGGTTTGTCATGATTCTGAATCCATTGCAAGCATTTGTTTTGCACAAAAGACTTTCCTTGGGCTATAAATGGCCCCAGAAAACAATGGTTTAGTGATGAAAAGCGATGAGTCATCACTTTTCACAGTTTTGTGGGCTAGCTAAATCATTAGAGCAAGCCCTGGGCTACATCTGTGCAAAATGTGGCGCTTTTAGACTGATTTGCACGAAATGAGCATTTTCTCCCCTTAAGGCCCCACACTAAAACTCAAGCACTTCATATTGCCAGGGCTAGCATACACTGTGTAGTAGCCATCTCCAATTCTCCATGCTTAACTTTGAAAGACACCTCTAGTGTTTGTGACGGCCGACGGGCAATCGAGGAACATGAAACCCTGTCTCCAGTGGCGAAACTAGCGCGATGCAGCCAACGCATGCGCATTGGGGCCCGTGGCGTTCAGGGGCACACGCAAGTCAGAGGAGAAAAGAAAAAAAAAAACTAATTCTAACAATGTATACAGACGGAGCCGCTGTGCTATCCAATGTGACAGTGAGTGTCTGCTGCTTCTATTTCCTGTTGTAGGCTGCTATCATTTCAAAATAAAACATGTGGTGAATGATCACATTACAAATATCCAATACAATGACTCTTGTTTTGAAATGCCCGCTGGTATGACAGGAAGCAGCTTCCTGGAAGCTCTATAGGGCCCCTTAGTGCTGCTGACGGAACACAGGCTGAAGAGACGTTCTGACTTCTGAGTAAAAACAACACTCGGGCATTATGGAATATAAAGTTTCAACAAGACTTTGAGGCAACAGTTAATACTTGCCATGCTCTCTGAAACCAAGACACTGTGGAATATGGAACAAAACGTGCCCAACTGCTCTTGTTGTTGTCATCCTCCTATTCTCTCCTTACTTTAGCAGGTGAGTTAAGTAATTAATATAAATAATGCTGGTTTTGCAGTGATGCTTCGCTGTCAGTTAAACTGTGCTGTCATTAATGTAGGCCTAGTTTTCTTAATGGATGATATTTATAATGCTGTTTTGGAAAAACGGCGTGGTGATGTTTGTAGTGTGTAGAATAGACTAATGTCAGGAGTTGTGATCTTCGAGTGCCTCAATTTCAAAGCTGGGGAAGAGGAGTTCATGAGCAACCTCTTCCAGAGAGAGATGGAGACACTAGAAACCTGGTTGGGCTACATTTTGTAATGAAAACATTAGACGGCGAGCGTGTAGATTCAGATGTCTTGTTTTGTAGTCCCGCATTTGCGCAAATTAATTGGCCGTGCGGGGCGGGGGGGGGGGGGGGGGGGGGGGTTGTTGTTGTTGAGGGGCACTTTGTGAAAATCTCGCATCGGGGCACACCGGGGGCTAGTTTCGCCACTGCCTGTCTCCCAAGAGACTGTACATGGACTAAATTGGGATTTCTGCATCCCAGCTTCAGTGTTCTAAACAGACTTGCACATTTCCCAAACAGTGGGAGCTCTTGCTCTAACGCAGCGTTAGGGATAAACGGTATGGTACATACACCCAGGGACAGATCCAACTGTAGATGGACCTTGTGCGACAACATCGCAAAGCACCCGCTGCCGCAACCCGCCGTCATTAAATACACATGCCGATCCCGACGGCGCAAAAACAGAATCGCATCGGCAGCTACAATTCCAAGTGTTTCAGAAACTTTCAGTTTTGATTTCCCAAACAGTGGGTCGGGACCCATTTGTGGGTCGCAGACACATTTCTATGGGTCCCTTCATTTTCAGTTTCCTACATTTCGTTTTTAGTTATTCAGCCAGCCAGCCAGCCAGTCAGTAAACCAGTCAGTCAGTCAGTCAGTCAGTCAGTCAGTCAGATACAAATCCATCATAGACATGTTCTGATCTACGTTCTGTCAATACATACTGTGCAGGTGATTATTTGGAGTTGGAGTTGGAGTTTGTTAGCGCTGGTGAAACAAACACTTTGCAGATAGAAAGCGGATAATTCAAGTTTAACGTTGTTTAATACAATCAGAGACTTTTCTGTTTGGATATATGGGCTGTCAATGGTTGGTGTTACCAACCAAGTACACAACATCAACACAACTACACAACAAAGCAGCAGATCTACAAGCTCACAACACGTCTGCAGAGTGACATGCTGTGAGCTTGTAGATCTGATTCCCTCCCCATAAACATATGAAACTAGTGTAAACTCACCCTACACATGTTGTTCTGTGTTGTCGGTAAAATACAGCCTCAACAAACTGTGTTACTTCCTGTTCTACTCCCTGACACTGGTGTGTGTGTGTGTGTGTGTGTGTGTGTGTGTGTGTGTGTGTGTGTGTGTGTGTGTGTGTGTGCGTGCGTGCGTGCGTGTGTGTGTGTGTTTGTGGTGTGTCATTACTAAGCCCCTCCCCTCATCCCACAGCCACACCTTAGTACTTTTCCTCCACCTCTCCTTCAGGCACAAGCACGCACACACACACATACACGCACGGAGGACACATGCTGTCAACATAAAATGTTGCATTCAAGTTCAGGAGAGTTCAGAAAAGACAAGTCTCCTGAATGCTGTAGGACAGGGGTCTTCAACAGGGGGTCCGGGACCCCTAGGGGGTCCTCAGAGTTACTTCAAGGGGGCCACCAAATCTTTGTGTGATAGGATCATTATTTTCAATAAACAACTTGAACCATTCCATCCCTATTCTAAGGAGAACTTTAGCCAACAACAGCTAAGGCGTTGAGTGCTTGTAGCACGAGGCGTTGAGAGCTTGTAGAGCTGCTATTGTTGGCAAATAGGTTTGGTGTAGAGTGAAAAGGTCAAATGTATTAACACATGGGCTGCTCAGGTTTATAACATTTCTAGCTGTTGCTGCTGCCGCCGTTCACTCACGCTTTATTTTGAAGAGCCTCGGAAGCTTCGTGCGTGTGCACGTGGGTGTCCACTGACGATTGAGGAAGATAATCCTTTTGTTTACAAAAGCTCGCGAAACTAAAATCCAAACGGGAGCCGACCATCGCATTATAGTGTCGCCGTGAAAACAATCAGATCTCTGCTTCCCTGGCGTTCTTTTCACCTCATTCAGAGATAAAGCCCTTTTTATGTTTCAGAGTAGAATGGAAATCAATGTAACCAGCCTCCGCTATTTTCTCTCTCTCCCTCTCTCTCTCTCTGCTACGGGGTGACGTATGGACTCGGGTCATTCAGAGGGCAGGCAGCAGCACGTACAGTTAACCGTTCGTTGTCTCGTTCAGGGACGAGTTTGGCGTGGTGACACCTAGTGGCCTTAACTCGTCCCTGAATGAGTTTGGCCTCCCAAGTGTTAAGTATCCCTGATTTAAGTGGTTAAATGGCATAGACTGATGACAGTGCTTTCATAAAATCGATGAAAATCTGCAACACAATTTTATATAGTAGTGGGGGGTCCCTGCATTATCTCCCTCTCAGTTAAAGGGTCCTTGGCCTGAAAACGCTGAAGACCCCTGCTGTAGGACCTGGAAAGGGGGGCATTTATTTCTCCATAGTAAAAGCATGCATTCATGCGGTCTGGAGAGGGCACTTTTTTACAGCAAGGTAAAAGTGCAGGGCCTCAAGCCCCCTTTGATGTCTATGTGTGCACGTGCCTGCAGCCACCGCTCCCTTCAATATCCTCCCCTGTAGATTTGGCAAAAAAAATTGTCAAATGTGTTCTCCTGCTATGCTGCTAAAATGTGGAACATCCTACCGAAGGCCTTAAAGGAATGTAAATCCTTTTTTCTTTTTACAACTGTTTTTCTGATGATATCTTAGTAATGTGTTCTATATCTGTCTGTCATTCAATGTTATGAGTTAAATATCTATCATAGTACTGTGTTCTGTCTGTGTCAGGGCCAGATCTAAGCATAGGCAAGGGGAGCAATGCCCCCCTAAATACCCTGTCTTCCCCACCAAACATGATGGCATGCAAAAACTAAAAATTCAAAAATGTTAAACTATTTGAAATGTTATGCTACGAGTAGGTAGATGGATATAGATTAACTGATAAGAAATTAGAGAGAGAGAGAGAGAGAGAGAGAGAGAGAGAGAGAGAGAGAGAGAGAGAGAGAGAGAGAGAGAGATACAGTATAGCAGGGGTGGGTGGACTGGGCATCTGGCATACCGACTACACTAGTGGGCCAATGGGCCGCCCAAAAAAAGAGAGTGCCAAAATGCTTAGTTTACTATGCATTTTGGTTTACTATTTGGTTTACTATCCAATTATTTTCCGCCCGCGCCACAAAGCAGCATGGGCTGGAGGTAACCCCCTGTCATGTCGTCCTGCCCCACCTAGGCTAAATCCGGCCCTGCTGTCATGCAATGTTATATGAGTTAAATATCTATCATAGTATTGTGTTCTGTCTGTCTGTCATGCAATGTTATGAGTTAAATATCTATCATAGTAATGTGTTCTGTCTGTCATTCAATGTTATGTGAGTTAAATATCTATCATAGTACTGTGTTCTGTCTGTCATTAAATGTTATATGAGTTAAATATCTATCATAGTACTGTGTTCTGTCTGTCATTCAATGTTATATGAGTTAAATAGTACTGTGTTCTGTCTGTCTGTCATGCAATGTTAGATGAGTTAAATATCTATCATAGTACTGTGTTCTGTCTGTCTGTCATGCAATGTTAGATGAGTTAAATATCTATCATAGTACTGTGTTCTGTCTGTCATTAAATGTTATATGAGTTAAATATCTATCATAGTACTGTGTTCTGTCTGTCATGCAATGTTATATGAGTTAAATATCTATCATAGTACTGTGTTCTGTCTGTCATTCAATGTTATATGAGTTAAATATCTATCATAGTACTGTGTTCTGTCTGTCATTCAATGTTATATGAGTTAAATATCTATCATAGTACTGTGTTCTGTCTGTCATTCAATGTTATATGAGTTAAATATCTATCATATTACTGTGTTCTGTCTGTCATTCAATGTTATATGAGTTAAATATCTATCATAGTACTGTGTTCTGTCTGTCTGTCATGCAATGTTATATGAGTTAAATATCTATCATAGTACTGTGTTCTGTCTGTCTGTCATGCAATGTTATGAGTTAAATATCTATCATAGTACTGTGTTCTGTCTGCCATTCAATGTTATATGAGTTAAATATCTATCATATTACTGTGTTCTGTCTGTCATGCAATGTTATATGAGTTACATATCTATCATAGTCGTGTGTTCTGTCTGTCATTCAATGTTATAAGAGTTAAATATCTATCATAGTACTGTGTTCTGTCTGTCATGCAATGTTATATGAGTTAAATATCTATCATAGTATTGTGTTCTGTCTGTCATGCAATGTTATATGAGTTAAATATCTATCATAGTATTGTGTTCTGTCTGTCTGTCATGCAATGTTATGAGTTAAATATCTATCATAGTACTGTGTTCTGTCTGTCATTCAATGTTATGTGAGTTAAATATCTATCATAGTACTGTGTTCTGTCTGTCATTAAATGTTATATGAGTTAAATATCTATCATAGTACTGTGTTCTGTCTGTCATTCAATGTTATATGAGTTAAATATCTATCATAGTACTGTGTTCTGTCTGTCTGTCATGCAATGTTAGATGAGTTAAATATCTATCATAGTACTGTGTTCTGTCTGTCTGTCATGCAATGTTAGATGAGTTAAATATCTATCATAGTACTGTGTTCTGTCTGTCATTCAATGTTATATGAGTTAAATATCTATCATAGTACTGTGTTCTGTCTGTCATTCAATGTTATATGAGTTAAATATCTATCATAGTACTGTGTTCTGTCTGTCATGCAATGTTATATGAGTTAAATATCTATCATAGTACTGTGTTCTGTCTGTCATTCAATGTTATATGAGTTAAATATCTATCATAGTACTGTGTTCTGTCTGTCATTCAATGTTATATGAGTTAAATATCTATCATAGTACTGTGTTCTGTCTGCCATTCAATGTTATATGAGTTAAATATCTATCATATTACTGTGTTCTGTCTGTCATTCAATGTTATATGAGTTAAATATCTATCATAGTACTGTGTTCTGTCTGTCATGCAATGTTATATGAGTTAAATATCTATCATAGTACTGTGTTCTGTCTGTCATTCAATGTTATATGAGTTAAATATCTATCATAGTACTGTGTTCTGTCTGTCTGCCATGCAATGTTATATGAGTTAAATATCTATCATAGTACTGTGTTCTGTCTGTCTGTCATGCAATGTTATGAGTTAAATATCTATCATAGTACTGTGTTCTGTCTGCCATTCAATGTTATATGAGTTAAATATCTATCATATTACTGTGTTCTGTCTGTCATGCAATGTTATATGAGTTACATATCTATCATAGTCGTGTGTTCTGTCTGTCATTCAATGTTATAAGAGTTAAATATCTATCATAGTACTGTGTTCTGTCTGTCATGCAATGTTATATGAGTTAAATATCTATCATAGTATTGTGTTCTGTCTGTCATGCAATGTTATATGAGTTAAATATCTATCATAGTATTGTGTTCTGTCTGTCTGTCATTCGATGTTATATGATGTACAAAATCTCTGCTCTGCAAATAGTAACAGTATCAATCACATCTGACACTGTCTACTACTCTCTGTGCAAAACCAACGAGATTTGAAAAGAACAGATAAGTGCCTACATTCTCAAATGTAAAGATAGAATTTGTATTTGGGTTTAATTCCTTTTAGTCTTAGACATTTTAATAACACACATGTAGTCTTAGTCTTCTGAAATTGTTTTAGTCTAGTCTAGTCTTAGTCGACTAAATATCAAAATCTAATCCGACTTAGTCTTTAGTCTTAGTCTTGGTCAACAAAAATTAACACTGCACTTTACCCCACAGCCACATTTTGGGAAAAAGGACATCTCTTATCAATTCAGGGTAATCTTCATCTATCGCATGGATTTATATGTTGGTAGTTCATCAACATGTATGATACAAAATGTTCTCCCTGAATCAATTTCCTTTGACACAAGCTGATTATGTTGACAGCAAGAACATTTACTTTTACACGCAAGAACAAACGTGTTTTCCACAGCATTATCAGGTCCTCTCCTTCATGGCAAGGGGACAATTCAAGAGGCTTGAAAATATAATGGTCACATGCCCACAAATGTGTTCAATTGCCTAGATACAGGGGGTGTCTCAGTTTACCCCACTCTCCCCCTATGTTTTTTCTGTGTGGGTGAGGACAAGCAGCAAAGCGCTTGTGGCCCACATCTCCAAATAGTGCGGGGCCTTAAGGGGAGACAATGCTCATTTCGTGCAAATCAGTCTAGGCCATGGCTACACAGAGCTGGATTTTTCATATATCCCGGTTTTTCAGATACCCACATAGAAAAATATCTAGGTCCACACGACAAAGATATCTAGGTCTAAAATAATCTGATTCCCCAGACCTCCACTAGGGGGTTTATTCCCCCCCCCCCCAACCTGCCGTCATTAAATACACATGCCGATCCCGATGGTGCCAAAAACAGAATCGCATTGGCGGCTACAATTCCAAGTGTTTCAGAAACTCAGTGTTGATTTAGAGCACTGTTTCCCAAACAGTGGGTCGGGACCCATTTTTGGGTCGCAGACACATTTCTGTGTCCCTTCATTTTCGGTTTCCTACATTTAGTTTTATTCAAAAAACATTCCCCCAAAAAACTAAATGTTTCATGAATTAAAAGACAAATTCAAGAAACACAGTAGGCTACACAGTTTATAAATATTATGATGCAATTATGCCAGCATAAACTCCTAGCCTTGGATCAAGAATATCATAGATGTATTTTATTTAAATTTCATCTATAAAATACAGCTTTGATAGTCTTGATCATAGGCTGGGAAGGCAGACTGGGCTGGGGCCCTCGCCAGTTAAACAGGCTACAGCTGGTGTTAGGAGTAGGCCTACATTTTATTGAATCAAGTGAGTTATTTTTATGGGGAATGATACGTGACCTTGTCCTGGGCCAGTGGTTACAGTGGTGGGGGCCATGGTGGTCATTTGCAAAAGGGGACAGGACAGTACAGTTCACTGATACAACTTCTACTGAAAGGATTTAAACCACAGAAAAGTCAATGGCTGGTTTGCATTGGGGTCCTTTTGTATTAAAAAATATGTAAAAAAGACGCTGGTATCGTGGATGAACGAGGACGAGGGCGCGTGCACATGGGTGTCGTGGCCAGTGATCATCAAAATCCACTGGCACAGAGTGCCAGGAGTAAATTTCGCCTTGTCTACCCCTGCCTAAAATCACGCAAAGCGGTACACAGTATGTCTAGACTCATGTCATCAACATGGATCTGTCCCATTTAGTGCCACCATCAGGCCCTTTTTACAAACACATTTTTGGACACTGCTCCTACAGATTTTGCTCTAAAATCACACAATGCGGTACACGATGGCCCTCATTTATCAATGGAGTGTAAAAAATGGTCTATTTTTTTCACCAAATTTTGCGTAGGGCAAAAATGCACGGCATTTATCAATGCTTCCTAAACAGACACACCTGGCGTACATTTGATCCCAGCGTTGATAAATTCGCAGGCTGAAATTTAAATATCACGCCCTTAATTATTCTCGAAACGCCCCGATTTTGCGACCAGAACAACCCGAATACGACCTAACAACCAAAGAAAAGCCATGTCCGCGTCCCACACAGACCACGCACACATGCACGCACGTCGCACGCACACATCTACACACGCAACTAGGCTACTTGGAACAGCAGCATTTTGGTTTACACAGCAGTCTTTGACAGTGGAAACGTGGGATTAACCAACGGTACAATCTTTGACAAGGAGGCTATAGCACCGCAGCCGACATGAATGACACAAGTCACTGGTCACTGCCATGAATACTTTTGGTTATTAATTTAAGCCATTGCCTACCCGTGCCGTGCGCAGACAGAGCGCGCTCATTTGGTTACAAGCAATCCCCATGGCCATGATCTCAAGGCTCGCCACGTCGGGTTTCATCATTAACTCCAGCATAGTATACAGTATCTAGCCTACTGTATAAATTGAGAGACCCCACGGTTACGTTTTGGATATTCATTTAACCCAATTTCGGCGGCGAGCGCAATGCACGTTTGAGTGCGAACTGATCATGTACCGTTCCTGCACGGGCTGGTCTTTTCCCAGGTGGGCCGTGGACCCCCAAATAAATCATCCGCAGCGTGCGTGCGCGGGGCTGGGCACAGCCAGGTTTGGAGCTTCGGGTTTTATCCATATTTAAAAGGACTCGCGTCACTGTATAAATTGGAGGCTCACGCCTCACGGTAGATCACAGCGGCGCCGCGCTGGTCCCGAAAATGCTCTCGCATGCGTTCGTAGGCTATAATGTGCTTGTTCTGAGCCAGATCTGCAATCTTAAAATATAGACTGTTAAAGCACTTAACAGTAGATTGCTTCCATGTTGCTAGATTTTGATTGCTTGTCATTGTAACTTGGAAATAAAATCGGCGTGCATGTCCATGATGTAGCTGGCTATAATATACTTTTATAAAATGTTATATTTTCACAGGATTATTTATTATTGTGTTGGATATACATTTTCGAGTGGATACATGTGTCCATTGCCTGTCAAGTAGTTACACAATGCTGCTCCGCACGTCTACAAAGGAACAAAGTGGTGTAAGATGAATCCTACACCACCTCTGGACTTGACGTGAGATTTGATCCTACCCTACGCCAACGTCAAAGTCAAGTTGAAATGATACATGTCGAGACTTCCCTAAATTTCGGTGTACACCCAAATTTTGATCTGCACCACGTTGATAAATGAGGGCCAGTATGTCTAGAGTCATGGCAGCAACATGGATCTGTCCTATTTAGCGCCACCATCAGGCCCTTTTTTCAAACACATTTTTGGACACTGCTCCTACAGATTTTGCCCTAAAATCAAGCAAAGTGGTACGCCTCCTGCTATGTTGCTAAAATGTGGAACGCCATACTGAAGGCCTTAAAGGAATGTAAATCCCTTTCCTTTAAAACGGCACTGAAAAGCCACCTTTCTATTGCAAATACAATTTATTTTGCACTGTGTTTTTTCTGATGATATCTTCTACATAGTACTGTGTTCTGTCTGTCTATAATTCAATGTTATATGAGTTAAATATCTATCATAGTACAGTACATCCCCACACCTCTAGTGTTTGTTTCAGGCAATCGAGGAACATGAAACCCTGTCACCGAAGAGACTGCATTTACATGGACTAAATTGGGATTTTTGCATCCCAGCTTTATTGTTCTAAATGGACTTGCAAATTTCCCAAAGCGTGGGAGCTCTTGCTCTAACGCAGCGTTAGGGATAAACGGTGGTACACCTGAACCAGTGGTGAGATGCCGCGGGAGCGCACAGGAATAACGTTCCCATTCTTTTCAAGCTGCACACAAATCCACTATTCTGTCATGCCTACTTATGTAGAGTCCCCTGTATACATGGCACCCATTTAAGATGTGGGACATGGTTTCAGCTATTTGTTCGTGACCATGATGTATACAGTAAGGAGAATGATTGCCTGGAAACCAGATGTAACGCCGGCTTTCAATTCTAAGTTCCCTCTCCCTTTTATTTTTGAATGCCTTTTCCCCTTTTCTTATTGATGATATCCTATGCAAAGTACTGCGTTCTATCCGTCTGTCTTTCAATGTTTTATGAGATACATGAAGTGGTTCCTGTGTAAACTAGTAAGACGCCTAAGGGCGACAAGCGACCTCATCCTAAAGGGCGAGGTTGCGCCATGTCTTGGCCATCTAGCCAGTGATGTATATCGGACCAGTTACCCATATATGGAGACCCCTGGTACCCATATAAGGAGATCCATGTTCTGTATATGGATATATGCTTTGAGATCCCAAACATGCTTACTCGTTAATTGTTATGTGAAAGTCCTATGACATATATGACATCTGACATCATACATGCAATCCCTTTTATGCTCATATATGGAGATCCCTGTCTGTAGAACTAGCCACACAGATATGGGCTGTCTTCCTTCATATATGGGAATTCCCATGAAGTCCATGAAGTTAGATATGGGCTTACTATTACTCCATATATGGGCATGAAACGGATTATGTTAGTGTGGTTCCCCTGACATCACAGTGATGTCAGAGCGTCATGTCAGAGCAGCAAACCCATAGACCGTAAAAAAGCGTACATGGACAGACGTCCTTCCGGACGGACAGAGACATGATGTGCCGTTTCTCATCCTAAACTGCGACCTTCGGTCGCAATATTTTATTAGACAAAAATGTAGTACAGTAGGCTACAGTTAAACACCACTTATTTGAGCATCCCAAATAAGTCCTTTTACGGTCTTGTTAAGTTGGAAGTCCTTGGTATTTAATTCATGGACTTAACAAATAGCAAGCAAAAAAAGATTCAAAAATCATCGCAGATATAAAAACACTATATGTACAGGATAGGGGAAACAAGGGGGTGGGCTAATGTAAGGGGGGGGGGGTGCTCACTTCTGGCCTGTCTATGGGAGAAGTGATAACTACCTCCTACTCTGGCCTCCTGAAAGGTGAGTTTTCGGGGCAGTTTTGAAGGATTCCAGCGAGCTAAATGTTTTAAGGGAAGTAGTCAAGGAATTCCACACCTGGGTGACAGTGTTGGAAAGGGAGAATTTACCCATATTTGTCTTATGGGTTTGTGTTATCAGATCGTTGTGTGCACTCCCTCTGGTGTTGCGGCTGTGGGTGTCGCTAAGTTGACCTTGTACCAGTGATTTGTACTGTCATGAAACTTCTAATAAATTATTCAATCAATCAATCAATCAATCAATCAATCAATCAGGACTTACCTGGGAAGAAGAGAAGGTTCAGCTGGAGGTGATGAGAAGACATTCATCCAGACATGTAGTGGTGAGCTCTTCTACCTGGGGGGGGGGGGCATATTATTATTAACCCTTTACCACACACATCATACTGGGGTATGGGTATCTTTGAGGTGTAGTGTATCTTGTAGACCAGTATTTAGTCAGGTACATGGGTATCTTAGTGGTGTAGTGTATCTTGTAGATCAATATTTAGTCAGGTACATGGGTATCTTAGTGGTGTAGTGTATCTTGTAGACCAGTATTTAGTCAGGTACATGGGTATCTTAGTGGTGTAGTGTATCTTGTAGACCAGTATTTAGTCAGGTACATGGGTATCTTAGTGGTGTAGTGTATCTTGTAGACCAGTATTTAGTCAGGTACATGGGTATCTTAGTGGTGTAGTGTATCTTGTACACCAGGCCCATTGCAACATGCTGTACTCTGCCACCCCACACTTATGTGGTGATAATCGGTAAGGTGGGCCCCGAGGAGGAAGACCAAGCACAACGCGAATCAGTTTGTTCTGGGCTGTTTGGAGCTTTAACTTTAAAGCAATTGGGGTATCGTCTGCCCAGAGTACTTGATTGGATGCCGGATCTGTCAGTCAGCTCCTTGACACCTCCCCATCTGTCAGCGTCATTAACTTGCAAACCCAAAACAGCAGATCTACAAGCTCACAACGTGATGCAGAGTGACATGTAATTCTAGGATTTTTACGAGATATCTAGTTATGTTTAACTAGATCTAAGCTTCAATGACATGAGATTACCAAAAAGGTGAACTCATCATACTAGTAAGACGCCTAAGCGACCTCACCCTAAAGGGCAAAGTCAATCAATCAATCAATCAATCAATCAATCAATCAATCAATCAATCAATCAAGACTTACCTGGGAAGAAGTGAATGTTCAGCTGGAGCTGTTGACAAGACATTCATCCAGACATGTAGTGATGAGCTCTTCTACCTGAGTGGCAGAGGGGGGAGGGTTGGGGGGGGGGGGGGGGGGGGGGGGGGGTCATATTATTAACCCTTTACCACACACATCATACTGAGATTCATCAAAGGAAGTTTGTCTAATCTTTACTTCCGTTGTGTTGAAACAGACACACACACACACACACACACACACACACACACACACACACACACACACACACACACACACACACACACGTTACTTCTTGCTGTCAGGGAAACCTTTTGAAAAAGTTAAAAATAGCAGATCTACAAGATCACAACATGTTGAACTTGTAGATCTGCTATTTTCACGCCTGTTTCTGCCTGATTTGTTGCAACAGGTCCTAGTGCCCCCGCCTTCACCACATCCCCAGGCAGAAACGGAGTGAGACAGAGAAACAGCCAGCCAGCCAGCCAGCCAGATACAAATCCATTAGGGATGCGGAGATATACCGATACGGATCGTAATCGCGATACAAACGTGCGCGACACGAGTGAATCGTTCATTCAGGGTGGATCGGTACAATTGACGGCTGGAATCGTGATTGTATCGTATCGTGAGTGTCTGGATCGGTACACTCCACGGTTGGATCGTTTTTTGCATAATAGTATTTCATTCTATCCTGTGTTTCCGAGGCGCATTGAATACCCCATCAGCCCTCCCCCAAAAAGCACTTGTAGCGACTCTACAGACATGCGTCTTTTACAGCAGCACTGAGCTGCTCAGCGGAGCACAGGGAACACCCGACCCGACCGAATGCAGACAGACAGCACTCGTGAGCCCACTGGTTAAACATGCAAGATTAGTACCACGTTTAGCTTTATAACATCCCTGTCCAATGTTCGCTGATGTGATCCGTTGTTGTGTCACTGGACTGGAGCACGCTGCGTGATATTATGATCCACATTCCACACCCGTTTGTTCTTCATGTCGAGTCTGCGACGGAATTGATTTAAACAAAGCAGAAGCTTCCACGCTTTAACTACACACACGTATGAACTACAACAACGATACTGGGCGTGCAACTAGCGATTAAAACAAAGTATTTTACACTGTTTCACAACTTGTTACTGTAGCTGCAGGCTGCACAGCACACTCTTCTGCTGCTGCTGTTCCCTCTGCAAAGATTGGCTCAGGCTGGAGCCTGATTTATACTTGGCAGCTCGACGGTGTCGCACACGCACCTAAATAGCAGACCTACAAGCACCTAAATAGCAGACCTTACCACACACATCATACTGGGGTATGGGTATCTTTGAGGTGTAGTGTATCTTGTAGACCAGTATTTAGTCAGGTACATGGGTATCTTAGTGGTGTAGTGTATCTTGTAGACCAGTATTTAGTCAGGTACATGGGTATCTTAGTGGTGTAGTGTATCTTGTAGACCAGTATTTAGTCAGGTACATGGGTATCTTAGTGGTGTAGTGTATCTTGTAGACCAGTATTTAGTCAGGTACATGGGTATCTTAGTGGTGTAGTGTATCTTGTACACCAGGCCCATTGCAACATGCTGTACTCTGCCACCCCACACTTATGTGGTGATAATCGGTAAGGTGGGCCCCGAGGAGGAAGACCAAGCACAACGCTAATCAGTTTGTTCTGGGCTGTTTGAAGCTTTAACTTTAAGGCAATTGGGGTATCGTCTGCCCAGAGTACTTGATTGGATGTCGGATCTGTCAGTCAGCTCCTTGACACCTCCCCATCTGTCAGCGTCATTAACTTGCAAACCCAAAACAGCAGATCTACAAGCTCACAACGTGATGCAGAGTGACATGTAATTCTAGGATTTTTACGAGATATCTAGTTATGTTTAACTAGATCTAAGCTTCAATGACATGAGATTACCAAAAAGGTGAACTCATCATACTAGTAAGACGCCTAAGCGACCTCACCCTAAAGGGCAAAGTCAATCAATCAATCAATCAATCAATCAATCAATCAATCAATCAATCAATCAAGACTTACCTGGGAAGAAGTGAATGTTCAGCTGGAGCTGTTGACAAGACATTCATCCAGACATGTAGTGATGAGCTCTTCTACCTGAGTGGCAGAGGGGGGGAGGGGGGGGGGGGGGTCATATTATTAACCCTTTACCACACACATCATACTGAGATTCATCAAAGGAAGTTTGTCTAATCTTTACTTCCGTTGTGTTGAAACAGACACACACACACACACACACACACACACACACACACACACACACACACACACACACACACACACACACACACACACACACACACACACACACACACACACACACACACACACACACACACACGTTACTTCTTGCTGTCAGGGAAACCTTTTGAAAAAGTTAAAAATAGCAGATCTACAAGATCACAACATGTTGAACTTGTAGATCTGCTATTTTCACGCCTGTTTCTGCCTGATTTGTTGCAACAGGTCCTAGTGCCCCCGCCTTCACCACATCCCCAGGCAGAAACGGAGTGAGACAGAGAGACAGCCAGTCAGTCAGTCAGTCAGCCAGCCAGATACAAATCCATCATAGACATGTTCTGAGCTACTTTCTGTCAATACATTGTGTGCAGGAGATTATTTGGCAGCTGGAGTTGGGAGTTTGTAAGCGCTGGTGAAACAAACACTTTGCAGATGGAAAGAGGATAATTCAAGCTTTCCATACAGCTGTAATGTTGATGAGTTTAACATTGTTTAATACAATCAGAGACTTTTCTGTTTGGATGAATGGGCTGTCAATGGTTGGTGTTACCAACCAACTACACAACATCAACACAACTATACAACAAAGCAGCAGATCTACAAACTCACAACGCGTCTGCAGAGTGACATGTTGTGAGCTTGTAGATCTGCTTCCCTCCCCATAAACATATTAAACTAGTGTAAACTCACCCTACACATGTTGTTCTGTGTTGTTTGTAAAATACAGCCTCAACAAACTGTGTTACTTCCTGTTCTGCTCCCTGACACTGGTGTGTGTGTGTGTGTGTGTGTGTGTGTGTGTGTGTGTGTGTGTGTGTGTGTGTGTGTGTGTGTGTGTGTGTGTGTGTGTGTGTGTGTGGTGTGTCATTACTAAGCCCCTCCCCTCATCCCACGGCCAAACCTTAGTACTTTTCCTCCACCTCTCCCCTCAGGCACAAGCACACACACACACACACACACACACACACACACACACACACACACACACACACACACACACACACACACACACACACACACACACACACACACACACACACACACACCTGAGTACATTTTCTAAACTCCCCTCAGGCAGACATTTAAACATTACACCATATAATAAATAACTCCTCATTTAAAACCTAGAACAACATCATTAAAAACCAGCTGTCCTCAACAGAACACGGAGCCTCAATGAAGCACAGCTGAAACATAGAAATAAACCATCATCATTCATGAGTGAATGAACCACCAATAAAAGTCTGATTAAGGCTTTTACTAATGACTGAGAAACCCACCAATACAAGTCTAATTCTGGCTTTTACCAAAGCCTTAAACATGGGCACAAGCCCCTCCCCTGAAACATCCAACCAGTTTGGCCTGTCTTGTCCTGCAACAAAGTTCAATACCTGACACTCTTTTTTTTTTTTTTTTTTTGTAACCAGCACCAAGAATGAAAGCCATTTTACACCATTAAAACTTAAAATGATCATTCTCAAGGTTTCAAATCATTCTTGTAACCTGCAACATTCCATGAGACAATGACAAATAGTTTGTGTCTCATCACAGAAAGGGCACTTAATGGACACTGAGGGGTTAATCCTGGAAACAGAACTGTTAACAGCCATCCAGGGATGCGCAGAGGATGTTTGAGGGGCAGGGGCTGAAATTTCCTAAAAGGGCTCTTTTGGCAAAGAATGCAAAAATAGCAGATCTACAAGCTCTCAATGTGTTGTGCTTTCTAGACGGAGGACACATGCTGTCAACATAAAATGTTGCATTCAAGTTCAGGAGAAACGGAAAAGACAAGTCTCCTGAATGCTGTAGGACAGGGGTCTTCAACAGGGGGTCCGGGTCCCCTAGGGGTCCTCAGAGTTACTTCAAGGGGGCCACCAAATCTTTGTGTGATAGGATCATTATTTTCAATGAACAACTTGAACCATCGCATCCCTATTCTAAGGAGAACTTTAGCCAACAACAGCTAAGGCGTTGAGAGCTTGTAGCACGAGGCATTGAGAGCTTGTAGAGCTGCTATTGTTGGCAAATAGGTTTGGTGTAGAGTGAAAAGGTCAAATGTATTAAGTATCCATGATTTAAGTGGTTAAATGTCATAGAATGATGACAGTGCTTTCATAAAATCGATGAAAATCTGCAATACGATTTTATACAATATGTAGTGGGGGTCCCTGCATTATCTCCCTCTCAGTTAAGGGGTCTTTGGCCTGAAAACGTTGAAGACCCCTGCTGTAGGACCTGGAAAGGGGGGCATTTGCATTTATTTCTCCATAGTAAAAGCATGCATTCACGGTCTGGAGAGGGCACTTTTTTTCAGCAGGGTAAAAGGGCAGGGCATCAAGCCCCCTTTGATGTCTATGTGTACACGTGCCTGCAGCCAGCGCTCCCTTCAATATCCTCCACTGTAGATTTGGCACAAAAAATTGTCAAATGTGTTCACCTGCTATGCTGATACAATGTGGAACGCCCTAACGAAGGCCTTAAAGGAATGTAAATCCTTTTTTATTTTTACAACTGTTTTTCTGATGATATCTTAGTAATGTGTTCTATATCATCGTCATTCAATGTTATGAGTTAAATATCTATCATAGTACTGTGTTCTGTCTGTCTGTCATTCAATGTTATATGAGTTAAATATCTATCATATTACTGTGTTCTATCTGTCTGTCATTCAATGTTATATGAGTTAAATATCTATCATAGTACTGTGTTCTATCTGTTTGTCATTCAATGTTATATGAGTTAAATATCTATCATAGTACTGTGTTCTGTCTGTCTGTCATTCAATGCTGAGTTAAATATCTATCATATTACTGTGTTCTATCTGTCTGTCATTCAATGTTAGATGAGTTAAATCATAGTACTGTGTTCTGTCTGTGTCAGGGCCAGATCTAAGCATAGGCAAGGGGAGCAATGCCCCCCTAAATGCCCTGTCTTCCCCACCAAACATAATGGCATGCAAAAACTAAAAATTCAAAAATGTTAAACTATTTGAAATGTTATGCTACGACTAGGTGGATGGATAGATACACTGATAAGATATTAGAGAGAGAGAGAGAGATATATAGATATATAGCAGGGGTGGGTGGACTGTCTGGCATACCGACTACACTAGTGGGCCAATGGGCCGCCCAAAAAAAGAGAGGAAAAAAAGGATGGGGGTTGATGCTGTAGCCTGAGGCAGGTGTAAGACCTGTTGTTTACATTGTGTGTTATAGGTATAAGTGTGCCAAAATGCTTAGTTTTCTATGCATTTCGGGTGTTTCAGGGGGTTTGTCCCACCCAATTATTTTCCGCCCGCGCCACAAAGCAGCATGGGCTGGAGGTAACCCCCTGTCATGTCGTCCTGCCCCACCTAGTGCTGAAGGCTAAATCCGGCCCTGCTGTCATTCAATGTTATATGAGTTAAATATCTATCATAGTACTGTGTTCTGTCTGTCATTCAATGTTATATGAGTTAAATATCTATCATAGTACTGTGTTCTGTCTGGCATTCAATGTTATATGAGTTAAATATCTATCATAGTACTGTGTTCTGTCTGTCATTCAATGTTATATGAGTTAAATATCTATCATAGTACTGTGTTCTGTCTGGCATTCAATGTTATATGAGTTAAATATCTATCATAGTACTGTGTTCTGTCTGTCATGCAATGTTATATGAGTTAAATATCTATCATATTACTGTGTTCTGTCTGTCATTAAATGTTATACGAGTTAAATATCTATCATAGTACTGTGTTCTGTCTGTCATTCAATGTTATATGAGTTAAATATCTATCATAGTACTGTGTTCTGTCTGTCATGCAATGTTATATGAGTTAAATATCTATCATAGTACTGTGTTCTGTCTGTCTGTCATTCAATGTTATATGAGTTAAATATCTATCATGGTACTGTGTTCTGTCTGTCATTCAATGTTATATGAGTTAAATATCTATCATAGTACTGTGTTCTGTCTGTCATTCATTCGATGTTATATGAGTTAAATATCTATCATAGTACTGTGTTCTGTCTGCCATTCAATGTTTTTTGAGTTAAATATCTATCGTAGTATTGTGTTCTGTCTGTCTGTCATTCGATGTTATATGAGGTACAAAATCTCTGCTCTGCAAATAGTAACAGTATCAATCACAGCTGACACTGTCTACTACTCTCTGTGCAAAACCAACGAGATTTGAAAAGAACAGATAAGTGCCTACATTCTCAAATGTAAAGATAGAATTTGTATTTGGGTTTAATTCCTTTTAGTCTTAGACATTTTAATAACACACATTTAGTCTTAGTCTTCTGAAATTGTTTTAGTCTAGTCTAGTCTTAGTCGACTAAATATCAAAATCTAAGCCGACTTAGTCTTTAGTCTTAGTTTTGGTCAACAAAAATTAACACTGCACTTTACCCCACAGCCACATTTTGGGAAAAAGGACATCTCTTATCAATTCAGGGTAATCTTCATCTATCACATGGATTTGTATGTTGGTAGTTCATCAACATATATGATACAAAATGTTCTCCCTGAATCAATTTCCTTTGACACAAGCTGATTATGTTGACAGCAAGAACATTTACTTTTACACGCAAACAAATGTGTTTTCCACAGCATTATCAGGTCCTCTCCTTCATGGCAAGGGGACAATTCAAGGATCTTGAAAATATAATGGTCACATGACCACAAATGTGTTCAATTGCCTAGATACAGGGGGTGTCTCAGTTTACCCCACTCTCCCCTATGTTTTTTTCTGTGTGGGTGAGGACAAGCAGCAAAGCACTTGTGGCCCACATCTCCAAATAGTGCGGGGCCTTAAGAGGAGACAATGCTCATTTCGTGCAAATCAGTCTAGGCCATGGCTACACAGAGCTGGATTTTTCATATATCCCGGTTTTTCAAATATCCACATAGAAAAATATCTAGGTCCACACGACAAAGATATCTAGGTCTAAAATAATCTGATTCCCCAGACCTCTACTAGGGGGTTTATCCCCCCCCCCCCCCCCCCCCCAACCTGCCGTCATTAAATACACATGCCGATCCCGACGGTGCAGAAACAGAATCGCCCACAGAAAACAGTGGGTCAGGACCCATTTTTGGGTCGCAGACACATTTCTATGGGTCCCTTCATTTTCGGTTTCCTACATTTAGTTTTTAGTTATTCAAAAAACATTCCCCCAAAAAACTAAATGTTTCATGAATTAAAAGACAAATTCAAGAAACACAGTAGGCTACACAGTTTATATATATTATGATGCAATTATGCCAGCATAAACTCCTAGCCTTGGATCAAGAATATCATAGATGTATTTTATTTAAATTTCATCTATAAAATACAGCTTTGATAGTCTTGATCATAGGCTAATTAACCCCTGGGAAGGCAGACAGACAGCTGTCAATCTGGGCTGGGGCCCTCGCCAGTTAAACAGGCTACAGCTGGTGTTAGGAGTAGGTCTACATTTTATTGAATAAAGTGAGTTATTTTTATGGGGAATGATACGTGACATTGTCCTGGGCCAGTGGTTACAGTGGTGCCAATCATGGTCATTTTCAAAAGGGGACAGGACAGTACAGTTCACTGATACAACTTCTACTGAAAGGATTTAAACCACAGAAAAGTCAATGGCTGGTTTGCATTGGGGTCCTTTTGTAAAAAAAAAAAAATGTAAAAAAGACGCTGGTATCGAGGATGAACGAGGACGAGGACGCGTGCACATGGGTGTCGGGGCCAGTGATCATCAAAATCACTGGCCCAGCGTGCCAGGAGTAAATTTCCCCTTCTACCACTTTTTCGAGTCACGTGTTCAAATACTGGATTCTGATTGGCTAAATTCCGGAGGTTATGAGAGAACTACTGCCGCAAAGTTGTGTGAGGACTTGTCCGAGATCAATGAGCCTCAGTGTACATCCGGGGACTTCAGGAGGTAGTCGGAACACCTTTCCCCCAACCAACAAATGACCGTGGCAACGGTCCTATGTTCACTAACGTGCATGCTATAGTCGCCGATTTATTTGGATCCAATGCAATCCGCCAACTTTAAAGCCCCTTTTCTCTGAACCTATGCCTTTCTGGAAGCGAACAGCCTCTATTTACGGCCGGAACGGTACTTCTAACTGACGTTAGCTTAGCTGTAAGCTAGACGCATGGATTAGTATGGAGTTGGCGCCATCTGTTGGTGAGTAGAAGATGTTGTTGGTGGAACTATCTGCTGTCTCGCGGAAGTTTCATAGGCAATAATGATTGTAACTTAAGATCCTTGCAAGTTACAACTATGTGTTTTCTTTCATGTATAAGGGAAAAAGTGGTAGAAAAGCTATTTACCACTCGGGGTCGGACATTATGCTCTGATAATGTCCTGTGTTAGGGTGTTATCGGACTCGGCTTCGCCTCGTCCGATAACACCCTAACACAGGACATTATCAGAGCATAATGTCCTCTCACTCGGGGTAAATTGCTTACTTGTCTACCCCTGCCTAAAATCACACAAAGCGGTACACAGTATGTCTAGACTCATGTCATCAACATAGATCTGTCCCATTTAGTGCCACCATCAGGCCCTTTTTACAAACACATTTTTGGACACTGCTCCTACAGATTTTGCTCTAAAATCACACAAAGCGGTACACAGTATGTCTAGAGTCATGGCAGCAACATGGATCTGTCCTATTTAGCGCCACCATCAGGCCCTTTTTTCAAACACATTTTTGGACACTGCTCCTACAGATTTTGCTCTAAAATCACACAAAGCGGTACACAGTATGTCTAGAGTCATGGCAGCAACATGGATCTGTCCTATTTAGCGCCACCATCAGGCCCTTTTTTCAAACACATTTTTGGACACTGCTCCTACAGATTTTGCCCTAAAATCAAGCAAAGTGGTACGCCTCCTGCTATGTTGCTAAAATGTGGGACGCCCTACCGAAGGCCTTAAAGGAATGTAAATCCCTTTCCTTTAAAACGGCACTGAAAAGCCACCTTTTTATTGCAAATACAATTTATTTTGCACTGTGTTTTTTCTGATGATATCTTCTACATAGTACTGTGTTCTGTCTGTCTATAATTCAATGTTATATGAGTTAAATATCTATCATAGTACAGTACATCCCCACACCTCTAGTGTTTGTTTCAGGCAATCGAGGAACATGAAACCCTGTCACCGAAGAGACTGCATTTACATGGACTAAATTGGGATTTTTGCATCCCAGCTTTAGTGTTCTAAATGGACTTGCAAATTTCCCAAAGCGTGTGAGCTCTTGCTCTAACGCAGCGTTAGGGATAAACGGTGGTACACCTGAACCAGTGGTGAGATGCCGCGGGAGCGCACAGGAATAACGTTCCCATTCTTTTCAAGCTGCACACAAATCCACTATTCTGTCATGCCTACTTATGTAGAGTCCCCTGTATACATGGCACCCATTTAAGATGTGGGACATGGTTTCAGCTATTTGTTCGTGACCATGATGTATACAGTAAGGAGAATGATTGCCTGGAAACCAGATGTAACGCCGGCTTTCAATTCTAAGTTCCCTCTCCCTTTTATTTTTGAATGCCTTTTCCCCTTTTCTTATTGATGATATCCTATGCAAAGTACTGCGTTCTATCCGTCTGTCTTTCAATGTTTTATGAGATACATGAAGTGGTTCCTGTGTAAACTAGTAAGACGCCTAAGGGCGACAAGCGACCTCATCCCAAAGGGCGAGGTTGCGCCATGTCTTGGCCATCTGGCCAGTGATGTATATCGGACCAGTTACCCATATATGGAGACCCCTGGTACCCATATAAGGAGATCCATGTTCTGTATATGGATATATGCTTTGAGATCCCAAACATGCTTACTCGTTAATTGTTATGTGAAAGTCCTATGACATATATGACATCTGACATCATACATGCAATCCCTTTTATGCTCATATATGGAGATCCCTGTCTGTAGAACTAGCCACACAGATATGGGCTGTCTTCCTTCATATATGGGAATTCCCATATGAAGTCCATGAAGTTAGATATGGGCTTACTATTACTCCATATATGGGCATGAAACGGATTATGTTAGTGTGGTTCCCCTGACATCACAGTGATGTCAGAGCGTCATGTCAGAGCAGCAAACCCATAGACCGTAAAAAAGCGTACATGGACAGACGTCCTTCCGGACGGACAGAGACATGATGTGCCGTTTCTCATCCTAAACTGCGACCTTCGGTCGCAATATTTTATTAGACAAAAATGTAGTACAGTAGGCTACAGTTAAACACCACTTATTTGAGCATCCCAAATAAGTCCTTTTACGGTCTTGTTAAGTTGGAAGTCCTTGGTATTTAATTCATGGACTTAACAAATAGCAAGCAAAAAAAGATTCAAAAATCATCGCAGATATAAAAACACTATATGTACAGGATAGGGGAAACAAGGGGGTGGGCTAATGTAAGGGGGGGGGGGGGGGGGGGTGCTCACTTCTGGCCTGTCTATGGGAGAAGTGATAACTACCTCCTACTCTGGCCTCCTGAAAGGTGAGTTTTCGGGGCAGTTTTGAAGGATTCCAGCGAGCTAAATGTTTTAAGGGAAGTAGTCAAGGAATTCCACACCTGGGTGACAGTGTTGGAAAGGGAGCATTTACCCATATTTGTCTTATGGGTTTGTGTTATCAGATCGTTGTGTGCACTCCCTCTGGTGTTGCGGCTGTGGGTGTCGCTAAGTTGACCTTGTACCAGTGATTTGTACTGTCATGAAACTTCTAATAAATTATTCAATCAATCAATCAATCAATCAATCAATCAATCAGGACTTACCTGGGAAGAAGAGAAGGTTCAGCTGGAGGTGATGAGAAGACATTCATCCAGACATGTAGTGGTAAGCTCTTCTACCTGGGGGGGGGGGGGCATATTATTATTAACCCTTTACCACACACATAATACTGGGGTATGGGTATCTTTGAGGTGTAGTGTATCTTGTAGACCAGTATTTAGTCAGGTACATGGGTATCTTAGTGGTGGTGTAGTGTATCTTGTAGACCAGTATTTAGTCAGGTACATGGGTATCTTAGTGGTGTAGTGTATCTTGTAGACCAGTATTTAGTCAGGTACAAGGGTATCTTAGTGGTGTAGTGTATCTTGTAGACCAGTATTTAGTCAGGTACATGGGTATCTTAGTGGTGTAGTGTATCTTGTAGACCAGTATTTAGTCAGGTACATGGGTATCTTAGTGGTGTAGTGTATCTTGTAGACCAGTATTTAGTCAGGTACATGGGTATCTTAGTGGTGTAGTGTATCTTGTACACCAGGCCCATTGCAACATGCTGTACTCTGCCACCCCACACTTATGTGGTGATAATCGGTAAGGTGGGCCCCGAGGAGGAAGACCAAGCACAACGCTAATCAGTTTGTTCTGGGCTGTTTGGAGCTTTAACTTTAAGGCAATTGGGGTATCGTCTGCCCAGAGTACCTGATTGGATGTCGGATCTGTCAGTCAGCTCCTTGACACCTCCCCATCTGTCAGCGTCATTAACTTGCAAACCCAAAACAGCAGATCTACAAGCTCACAACGTGATGCAGAGTGACATGTAATTCTAGGATTTTTACGAGATATCTAGTTATGTTTAACTAGATCTAAGCTTCAATGACATGAGATTACCAAAAAGGTGAACTCATCATACTAGTAAGACGCCTAAGCGACCTCACCCTAAAGGGCAAAGTCAATCAATCAATCAATCAATCAATCAATCAAGACTTACCTGGGAAGAAGTGAATGTTCAGCTGGAGCTGTTGACAAGACATTCATCCAGACATGTAGTGATGAGCTCTTCTACCTGAGTGGCAGAGGGGGGAGGGGGGGGGGGGGGGGGGTCATATTATTAACCCTTTACCACACACATCATACTGAGATTCATCAAAGGAAGTTTGTCAAATTTTTACTTCCGTTGTGTTGAAACAGACACACACACACACACACACACACACACACACACACACACACACACACACACACACACACACACACACACACACACACACACACACACACACACACACACACACACACACATACACACACACACACACACACACACACACACACACACACACACACACACGTACGTTACTTCTTGCTGTCAGGGAAACCTTTTGAAAAAGTTAAAAATAGCAGATCTACAAGATCACAACATGTTGAACTTGTAGATCTGCTATTTTCACGCCTGTTTCTGCCTGATTTGTTGCAACAGGTCCTAGTGCCCCCGCCTTCACCACATCCCCAGGCAGAAACGGAGTGAGACAGAGAAACAGCCAGCCAGCCAGCCAGCCAGCCAGCCAGATACAAATCCATTAGGGATGCGGAGATATACCGATACGGATCGTAATCGCGATACAAACGTGCGCGACACGAGTGAATCGTTCATTCAGGGTGGATCGGTACAATTGACGGCTGGAATCGTGATTGTATCGTATCGTGAGTGTCTGGATCGGTACACTCCACGGTTGGATCGTTTTTTGCATAATAGTATTTCATTCTATCCTGTGTTTCCGAGGCGCATTGAATACCCCATCAGCCCTCCCCAAAAAGCACTTGTAGCGACTCTACAGACATGCGTCTTTTACAGCAGCACTGAGCTGCTCAGCGGAGCACAGGGAACACCCGACCCGACCGAATGCAGACAGACAGCACTCGTGAGTCGTGAGCCCACTGGTTAAACATGCAAGATTAGTACCACGTTTAGCTTTATAACATCCCTGTCCAATGTTCGCTGATGTGATCCGTTGTTGTGTCACTGGACTGGAGCACGCTGCGTGATATTATGATCCACATTCCACACCCGTTTGTTCTTCATGTCGAGTCTGCGACGGAATTGATTTAAACAAAGCAGAAGCTTCCACGCTTTAACTACACACACGTATGAACTACAACAACGATACTGGGCGTGCAACTAGCGATTAAAACAAAGTATTTTACACTGTTTCACAACTTGTTACTGTAGCTGCAGGCTGCACAGCACACTCTTCTGCTGCTGCTGTTCCCTCTGCAAAGATTGGCTCAGGCTGGAGCCTGATTTATACTTGGCAGCTCGACGGTGTCGCGCACGCACCTAAATAGCAGACCTACAAGCACCTAAATAGCAGACCTTACCACACACATCATACTGGGGTATGGGTATCTTTGAGGTGTAGTGTATCTTGTAGACCAGTATTTAGTCAGGTACATGGGTATCTTAGTGGTGTAGTGTATCTTGTAGACCAGTATTTAGTCAGGTACATGGGTATCTTAGTGGTGTAGTGTATCTTGTAGACCAGTATTTAGTCAGGTACATGGGTATCTTAGTGGTGTAGTGTATCTTGTACACCAGGCCCATTGCAACATGCTGTACTCTGCCACCCCACACTTATGTGGTGATAATCGGTAAGGTGGGCCCCGAGGAGGAAGACCAAGCACAACGCTAATCAGTTTGTTCTGGGCTGTTTGAAGCTTTAACTTTAAGGCAATTGGGGTATCGTCTGCCCAGAGTACTTGATTGGATGCCGGATCTGTCAGTCAGCTCCTTGACACCTCCCCATCTGTCAGCGTCATTAACTTGCAAACCCAAAACAGCAGATCTACAAGCTCACAACGTGATGCAGAGTGACATGTAATTCTAGGATTTTTACTAGATATCTAGTTATGTTTAACTAGATCTAAGCTTCAATGACATGAGATTACCAAAAAGGTGAACTCATCATACTAGTAAGACACCTAAGCGACCTCACCCTAAAGGGCAAAGTCAATCAATCAATCAATCAATCAATCAATCAATCAATCAATCAATCAATCAATCAATCAATCAATCAACCAATCAATCAATCAATCAAGACTTACCTGGGAAGAAGTGAATGTTCAGCTGGAGCTGTTGACAAGACATTCATCCAGACATGTAGTGATGAGCTCTTCTACCTGAGTGGCAGAGGGGGGAGGGTGGGGGGGGGGGGGGTCATATTATTAACCCTTTACCACACACATCATACTGAGATTCATCAAAGGAAGTTTGTCTAATCTTTACTTCCGTTGTGTTGAAACACACACACACACACACACACACACACACACACACACACACACACACACACACACACACACACACACACACACACACACACACACACACACACACACACACACACACACACACGTTACTTCTTGCTGTCAGGGAAACCTTTTGAAAAAGTTAAAAATAGCAGATCTACAAGATCACAACATGTTGAACTTGTAGATCTGCTATTTTCACGCCTGTTTCTGCCTGATTTGTTGCAACAGGTCCTAGTGCCCCCTTCTTCACCACATCCCCAGGCAGAAACGGAGTGAGACAGAGAAACAGCCAGCCAGTCAGTCAGCCAGTCAGCCAGCCAGCCAGATACAAATCCATCATAGACATGTTCTGATCTACTTTCTGTCAATAAATTGTGTGCAGAGATTATTTGGCAGTTGGAGTTGGGAGTTTGTAAGCGCTGGTGAAACAAACACTTTGCAGATGGAAAGAGGATAATTCAAGCTTTCCGTACAGCTGTAATGTTGATGAGTTTAACATTGTTTAATACAATCAGAGACTTTTCTGTTTGGATGTATGGGCTGTCAATGGTTGGTTTTACCAACCAACTACACAACATCAACACAACTACACAACAAAGCAGCAGATCTACAAGCTCACAACGCGTCTGCAGAGTGACATGTTGTGAGCTTGTAGATCTGCTTCCCTCCCCATAAACATATGAAACTAGTGTAAACTCACCCTACACATGTTGTTCTGTGTTGGTAAAATACAGCCTCAACAAACTGTGTTACTTCCTGTTCTGCTCCCTGACACTGGTGTGTGTGTGTGTGTGTGTGTGTGTGTGTGTGTGTGTGTGTGTGTGTGTGTGTGTGTGTGTGTGTTTGTGTGTGTGTGTGTGTGTGTGTGTGTGTGTGTGTGTGGTGTGTCATTACTAAGCCCCTCCCCTCATCCCACGGCCAAACCTTAGTACTTTTCCTCCACCTCTCCCCTCAGGCACAAGCACACAAGCACACACACACACACACACACACACACACACACACACACACACACACACACACACACACACACACACACACACACACAGAGTGAAAAGGTCAAATGTATTAACTATCCGTGATTTAAGTGGTTAAATGTCATAGAATGATGCTTTCATAAAAAGGATGAAAATCTGCAACACAATTTTATACATGTAGTGGGGGTCCTTGCATTACCTCCATCTCAGTTAAGGGGTCCTTGGCCTGAAAACGTTGAAGACCCCTGCTGTAGGACCTGGAAAGGGGGCATTTGCATTTATTTCTCCATAGTAAAAGCATGCATTCATGGTCTGGAGAGGGCACTTTTTTACAGCAGGGTAAAAAGGGCAGGGGCTCAAGCCCCCTTTGATGTCTATGTGCGAACGTGCCTGCAGCCAGCGTAGATTTGGCTCAAAAAAAGGGTCAAATGTGTTCTCCTGTTATGCTGCTACAATGTGGAACGCCCTACCGAGGGCCTTAAAGGAATGTAAATCCCTTTCCTTTAAAACAGCACTGAAAAGCCACCGTTCTAGTGTAAATGCCATTTATTTTGCATTGTGGTTTTTTTCTGATGATATCTTCTGCATAGTACTGTGTTCTGTCTGGACGGATTCACTAACAGAACGGATTCTGTTAGTGTGGTTCCCCTGACATCACAGTGATGTCAGAGCGTCATGTCAGAGCAGCAAACCCATAGACCGTAAAAAAGCGTACATGGACAGACGTCCTTCCGGACGGACAGAGACATGATGTGCCGTTTCTCATCCTAAACTGCGACCTTCGGTCGCAATATTTTATTAGACAAAAATGTAGTACAGTAGGCTACAGTTAAACACCACTTATTTGAGCATCCCAAATAAGTCCTTTTACGGTCTTGTTAAGTTGGAAGTCCTTGGTATTTAATTCATGGACTTAACAAATAGCAAGCAAAAAAAGATTCAAAAATCATCGCAGATATAAAAACACTATATGTACAGGATAGGGGAAACAAGGGGGTGGGCTAATGTAAGTGGGGGGGGTGCTCACTTCTGGCCTGTCTATGGGAGAAGTGATAACTACCTCCTACTCTGGCCTCCTGAAAGGTGAGTTTTCGGGGCAGTTTTGAAGGATTCCAGCGAGGTAAATGTTTTAAGGGAAGTAGTCAAGGAATTCCACACCTGGGTGACAGTGTTGGAAAGGGAGCATTTACCCATATTTGTCTTATGGGTTTGTGTTATCAGATCGTTGTGTGCACTCCCTCTGGTGTTGCGGCTGTGGGTGTCGCTAAGTTGACCTTGTACCAGTGATTTGTACTGTCATGAAACTTCTAATAAATTATTCAATCAATCAATCAATCAATCAATCAATCAATCAATCAATCAATCAATCAATCAATCAGGACTTACCTGGGAAGAAGAGAAGGTTCAGCTGGAGGTGATGAGAAGACATTCATCCAGACATGTAGTGGTGAGCTCTTCTACCTGGGGGGGGGGGGGGGGGGGGGGGGCATATTATTATTAACCCTTTACCACACACATCATACTGGGGTATGGGTATCTTTGAGGTGTAGTGTATCTTGTAGACCAGTATTTAGTCAGGTACATGGGTATCTTAGTGGTGTAGTGTATCTTGTAGACCAGTATTTAGTCAGGTACATGGGTATCTTAGTGGTGTAGTGTATCTTGTACACCAGTATTTAGTCAGGTACATGGGTATCTTTGAGGTGTAGTGTATCTTGTAGACCAGTATTTAGTCAGGTACATGGGTATCTTAGTGGTGTAGTGTATCTTGTAGACCAGTATTTAGTCAGGTACATGGGTATCTTAGTGGTGTAGTGTATCTTGTAGACCAGTATTTAGTCAGGTACATGGGTATCTTTGAGGTGTAGTGTATCTTGTAGACCAGTATTTAGTCAGGTACATGGGTATCTTAGTGGTGTAGTGTATCTTGTAGACCAGTATTTAGTCAGGTACATGGGTATCTTTGAGGTGTAGTGTATCTTGTAGACCAGTATTTAGTCAGGTACATGGGTATCTTAGTGGTGTAGTGTATCTTGTAGACCAGTATTTAGTCAGGTACATGGGTATCTTTGAGGTGTAGTGTATCTTGTAGACCAGTATTTAGTCAGGTACATGGGTATCTTAGTGGTGTAGTGTATCTTGTACACCAGGCCCATTGCAACATGCTGTACTCTGCCACCCCACACTTATGTGGTGATAATCGGTAAGGTGGGCCCCGAGGAGGAAGACCAAGCACAACGCTAATCAGTTTGTTCTGGGCTGTTTGGAGCTTTAACTTTAAGGCAATTGGGTTGTCTGCCCAGAGTACCTGATTGGATGCCGGATCTGTCAGTCAGCTCCTTGACACCTCCCCATCTGTCAGTGTCATTAACTTGCAAACCCAAAACAGCAGATCTACAAGCTCACAACGTGATGCAGAGTGACATGTAATTCTAGGATTTTTACTAGATATCTAGTTATATTTAACTAGATCTAAGCTTCAATGACATGAGATTACCAAAAAGGTGAACTCATCATACTAGTAAGACGCCTAAGCGACCTCACCCTAAAGGGCAAAGTCAATCAATGAATCAATCAATCAATCAAGACTTACCTGGGAAGAAGTGAATGTTCAGCTGGAGCTGTTGACAAGACATTCATCCAGACATGTAGTGATGAGCTCTTCTACCTGAGTGGCAGAGGGGGGGAGGGGGGAGGGGGGGTCATATTATTAACCCTTTACCAAACACATCATACTGAGATTCATCAAAGGAAGTTTGTCTAATCTTTACTTCCGTTGTGTTGAAACAGACCATCTACAAGATCACAACATGTTGAACTTGTAGATCTGCGCCTGTTTCTGCCTGATTTGTTGCAACAGGTCCTAGTGCCCCCGCCTTCACCACATCCCCAGGCAGAAACGGAGTGAGACAGAGAAACAGCCAGCCAGTCAGTCAGCCAGTCAGCCAGCCAGATACAAATCCATCATAGACATGTTCTGATCTACTTTCTGTCAATAAATTGTGTGCAGGCCAAACCTTAGTACTTTTCCTCCACCTCTCCCCTCAGGCACAAGCACGCACACACACACACACACACACACACACACACACACACACACACACACACACGCACGCACGCACGCACGCACGCACGCACGCACGCACGCACGCACGCACGCACGCACACACACACACACACACACACACACACACACACCTGAGTACATTTTCTAAACTCCCCTAAGGCAGACATTTAAACATTACACCATATAATAAATAACTCCTCATTTAAAACCTAGAACAACATCATTAAAAACCAGCTGTCCTCAACAGAACACGGAGCCTCAATGAAGCACAGCTGAAACATAGAAATAAACCATCATCATTCATGAGTGAATGAACCACCAATAAAAGTCTGATTAAGGCTTTTACTAATGACTGAGAAACCCACCAATACAAGTCTAATTCTGGCTTTTACCAAAGCCTTAAACATGGGCACAAGCCCCTCCCCTGAAACATCCAACCAGTTTGGCCTGTCTTGTCCTGCAACAAAGTTCAATACCTGACACTCTTTTTTTTTTTTTTTTTTTTTGTAACCAGCACCAAGAATGAAAGCCATTTTACACCATTAAAACTTAAAATGATCATTCTCAAGGTTTCAAATCATTCTTGTAATCTGCAACATTCCATGAGACAATGACAAATAGTTTGTGTCTCATCACAGAAAGGGCACTTAATGGACACTGAGGGGTTAATCCTGGAAACAGAACTGTTAACAGCCATCCAGGGATGCGCAGAGGATGTTTGAGGGGCAGGGGCTGAAATTTCCTAAAAGGGATCTTTTGGCAAAGAATGCAAAAATAGCAGATCTACAAGCTCTCAATGTGTTGTGCTTTCTAGGCAGAGGACACATGCTGTCAACATAAAATGTTGCATTCAAGTTCAGGAGAGTCGGAAAAGACAAGTCTCCTGAATGCTGTAGGACAGAGGTCTTCAACAGGGGGTCCGGGTCCCCTAGGGGTCCTCAGAGTTACTTCAAGGGGGCCACCAAATCTTTGTGTGATAGGATCATTATTTTCAATGAACAACTTGAACCATCGCATCCCTATTCTAAGGAGAACTTTAGCCAACAACAGCTAAGGCGTTGAGTGCTTGTAGCACGAGGCGTTGAGAGCTTGTAGAGCTGCTATTGTTGGCAAATAGGTTTGGTGTAGAGTGAAAAGGTCAAATGTATTAAGTATCCGTGATTTAAGTGGTTAAATGGCATAGACTGATGACAGTGCTTTCATAAAATCTATGAAAATTTGCAACACAATTTTATACATGTAGTGGGGGTCCCTGCATTATCTCCCTCTCAGTTAAAGGGTCCTTGGCCTGAAAACGTTGAAGACCCCTGCTGTAGGACCTGGAAAGGGGGGCATTTGCATTTATTTCTCCATAGTAAAAGCATGCATTCATGGTCTGGAGAGGGCACTTTTTTACAGCAAGGTAAAAGGGCAGGGGCTCAAGCCCCCTTTGATGTCTATATTTGCACGTGCCTGCAGCCACCGCTCCCTTCAATATCCTCCACTGTAGATTTGGCACAAAAAATCGTCAAATGTGTTCTCCTGCTATGCTGCTAAAATGTGGAACATCCTACCGAAGGAATGTAAATCCTTTTTTCTTTTTACAACTGTTTTTCTGATGATATCTTAGTAATGTGTTCTATATCTGTCTGTCATTCAATGTTATGAGTTAAATATCTATCATAGTACTGTGTTCTATATCTGTCTGTCATTCAATGTGATATGAGTTAAATATCTATCATAGTACTGTGTTCTGTCTGTGTCAGGGCCAGATCTAAGCATAGGCAAGGGGAGCAATGCCCCCCTAAATGCCCTGTCTTCCCCACCAAACATGATGGCATGCAAAAACTAAAAATTCAAAAATGTTAAACTATTTGAAATGTTATGCTACGACTAGGTAGATGGATAGATTAACTGATAAGAAATTAAAGAGACAGAGAGAGAGAGAGAGAGAGAGAGAGAGAGAGAGAGAGAGAGAGAGAGAGAGAGAGAGAGATACAGTATAGCAGGGGTGGGTGGACTGGGCATCTGGCATACCGACTACACTAGTGGGCCAATGGGCCGCCCAAAAAAAGAGAGGAAAAAAAGGATGGGGGTTGATGCTGTAGACTGATGCAGGTGTAAGACCTGTTGTTTACATTGTGTGTTATAGGAATAAGTGTGCCAAAATGCTCAGTTTTCTATGCATTTTGGGTGTTTTAGGGGGTTTGTCCCCCCCAATTCCGCGCCACAAAGCAGCATGGGCTGGAGGTAACCCCCTGTCATGTCGTCCTGCCCCACCTAGTGCTGAAGGCTAAATCCGGCCCTGCTGTCATGCAATGTTATATGAGTTAAATATCTATCATAGTACTTTGTTCTGTCTGTCATTCAATGTTATATGAGTTAAATATCTATCATAGTACTGTGTTCTGTCTGTCATGCAATGTTATACGAGTTAAATATCTATCATAGTACTGTGTTCTGTCTGTCATTCAATGTTATATGAGTTAAATATCTATCATAGTACTGTGTTCTGTCTGCCATTCAATGTTATATGAGTTAAATATCTATCATAGTACTGTGTTCTGTCTGTCATTCAATGTTATATGAGTTAAATATCTATCATAGTACTGTGTTCTGTATGTCATTCAATGTTATATGAGTTAAATATCTATCATAGTACTGTGTTCTGTCTGTCATGCAATGTTATACGAGTTAAATATCAATCATAGTACTGTGTTCTGTCTGTCATTCAATGTTATATGAGTTAAATATCTATCATAGTACTGTGTTCTGTCTGTCATTCAATGTTATATGAGTTAAATATCTATCATAGTATTGTGTTCTGTCTGCCATTCAATGTTAGATGAGTTAAATATCTATCATAGTACTGTGTTCTGTCTGTCATTCAATGTTATATGAGTTAAATATCTATCATAGTACTGTGTTCTGTCTGTCTGCCATCCAATGTTATATGAGTTAAATATCTATCATAGTACTGTGTTCGGTCTGCCATTCAATGTTAGATGAGTTAAATATCCATCATAGTACTGTGTTCTGTCTGCCATTCAATGTTATATGAGTTAAATATCTATCATAGTACTGTGTTCTGTCTGGCATTCAATGTTATATGAGTTAAATATCTATCATAGTACTGTGTTCTGTCTGTCATTCAATGTTATATTCAATGTTACAGTATATGAGGTACAACATCTCTGCTCTGCAAATAGTAACAGTATCAATCACATCTGACACTGTCTACAACTCTCTGAGCAAAACCAACAAGATTTGAAAACAACAGATAAGTGCCTACATTCTCAAATGAAAGATAAAATATGTATTTGGGTTTAATTCCTTTTAGTCTTAGACTTAGCTTTAGTCTTAGTCTTAGACGTTTTAATAACACACATTTAGTCTTAGTCTTCTGAAATTGTTTTGGTCTAGTCTAGTCTTAGTTGACTAAATATCAAAATCTTAGCCGACTTAGTCTTTAGTCTTAGTCTTGGTCAACAAAATGACAAAATAACACTGCACTTTACCTACTACTTTTACATACAAAAAAAAAAAAAGGTTTTCCACAGCACTATCAGGTCCTCCCATTCATGGCAAGGGGACAATTCAAGGGGCTTGAAAATATAATGGTCACATGACCACAAATGTGTTCCATTGCCTAGATACACGGGGTGGCTCAGTTTACCCCACTCTCCCCTATGATTTTTTCTGTGTGGGTGAGGACAAGCAGCAAAGCGCTTGTGGCCCACATCCCAGGCCTTAAGCGGAGACAATGCTCATTTCGTGCAAATCCGTCTAAAAGCGCCACATTTTGCACAGATGTAGCCCAGGCCTTGCTCTAATGATTTAGCTAGGGCGCCCGAGCCGACGATCTTCGTGGTCGCCACAGCGGCCAAATCAAGTTGGGCTCCCATCGACTTTCTATACAGGAGGAAAATACCCAGAAGAAAATCTGCTTTAAGTTGGATGTGAGAAGTCTAACTAGGGGTTTGTCAAGGGTTTGTCATGATTCTGAATCCATTGCAAGCATTTGTTTTGCCTTTGGATTGCCTGTTTAGACTTGGATCAAGAATATTATAGATGTATTTTATTTACATTTCATCTATTAAAATACAGCTTTGATAGCAGCATGGTGGCAATCATGGTAATTTGCAAAAGGGGACAGGACAGTACAGTTCACTGATACAACTTCTACTGAAAGGATTTAAACCACAGAAAGCTTTTTACAAACACATTTTTGGACACTGCTCCTACAGATTTTGCTCTAAGATCACACAAAGCAGTACACAGTATGTCTAGAGTCATGGCAGCAACATGGATCTGTCCTATTTAGCGCCACCATCAGGCCCTGTTTTCAAACACATTTTTGGACACTGCTCCTACAGATTTTGCCCTAAAATCAAGCAAAGCGGTACACAGTATGTCTAGAGTCATGGCAGCAACATGGATCTGTCCTATTTAGCGCCACCATCTCTCACCATCAGGCCCATTTTTTCAAACACATTTGTTGACACGTACTGCTCCTGGTTTGGAGCTTCGGGTTTTATCCATATTTAAAAGGACTCGCGTCACTGTATAAATTGGAGGCTCACGCCTCACGGTAGATCACAGCGGCGCCGCGCTGGTCCCGAAAATGCTCTCGCATGCGTTCGTAGGCTATAATGTGCTTGTTCTGAGCCAGATCTGCAATCTTAAAATATAGACTGTTAAAGCACTTAACAGTAGATTGCTTCCATGTTGCTAGATTTTGATTGCTTGTCATTGTAACTTGGAAATAAAATCGGCGTGCATGTCCATGATGTAGCTGGCTATAATATACTTTTATAAAATGTTATATTTTCACAGGATTATTTATTATTGTGTTGGATATACATTTTCGAGTGGATACATGTGTCCATTGCCTGTCAAGTAGTTACACAATGCTGCTCCGCACGTCTACAAAGGAACAAAGTGGTGTAAGATGAATCCTACACCACCTCTGGACTTGACGTGAGATTTGATCCTACCCTACGCCAACGTCAAAGTCAAGTTGAAATGATACATGTCGAGACTTCCCTAAATTTCGGTGTACACCCAAATTTTGATCTGCACCACGTTGATAAATGAGGGCCAGTATGTCTAGAGTCATGGCAGCAACATGGATCTGTCCTATTTAGCGCCACCATCAGGCCCTTTTTTCAAACACATTTTTGGACACTGCTCCTACAGATTTTGCCCTAAAATCAAGCAAAGTGGTACGCCTCCTGCTATGTTACTAAAATGTGGAACGCCCTAAAGGCCTTAAAGGAATGTAAATCCCTTTCCTTAAAAACGGCACTGAAAAGCCACCTTTCTATTGTAAATACAATTTTTTTTGCACTGTGTTTTTACAACTGTTTTTCTGATGATATCTTCTACATAGTACCGTCTGTCTGGAATGCAATGTTATATGAGTTGAATATCTATCATAGTACATCTCCATGCTTAACTTTGAAAGACACCTCTAGTGTTTGTTTCGGGCAATCGAGGAACATGAAACCCTGTCAACGAAGAGACTGTACATGGACTAGATTGGGAGTTCTGCATCCCAGAACATGTCTCCATTCAGACATATCTCCATTCCGACAGTGACTTCTTATTGTCGGAGTGGCGACACTCCCATGGGCCTAAGGTTTAGGGTTAGGGTTAGTGTCTGAATGGAGACATGTCGGAAAGGAGACAAACCCAGCTTTAGTGTTCTAAATGGACTTGCAAATTTCCCAAAGCGTCTGAGCTCTAGTTTGCTCTAACGCAGGGTTAGGGATAAACGGTACACCTGAACCAGCGGTGAGATGCCGTGGGAGTGCACAGGAACGACGTTCCCATTCTTTTCAAGCTGCATGCGCGCGTGCCACATATGCACACGCGTGCACAGTGCACACACGCCGTCAAGATGTGTGATGGCGTGGTCAATGTTTCAATTCCCCTACCTGGCCGCTTTGCATAAGAATACTCTGCCAAAGCAGGCCTCGCTGATGTCCTCATTTACACTGTATAAACTTTGTAGCCTGATTTCAGACTCAGCTCACGCTTTAGTCTGAAACTGTGCCCTATTTTGAGCGATTTACTTTTTGGCGAGCGTGCACGCGTGGAGTGATCGCGACGCACGGTGAACGCGACGCTCGGTGAAATCAGTGTGTGTGCGCGTGTGTGTGTGTGTGTGTGTGTGTGTGCCTCCCTCAGCCTGCCTGTGTGTGTGAACTTTGTTTGAATCGTTTCAACTGCTGCACGGATTGGATATTTGTTAAACCCACCCCCACCCCCTGCGCTCATTGGATCAGATGCAGTTTTTGGCTGCTAAACTGCCGATTCATGTACTCAGCTCCAGACCAGAAAAACAGTCCACTCTGAGAGTGGGCGGGGTCTATGGTCTGGAACCAGGCAATAAACTTTGCACAACAATCCTCGGGCAACGCAGGCCTCACCTACGTCCCCATTTACACTGTATAAACGGTCAGCAGGACGTTCGTCCATCATTCTTTACAGTCTACTGCCTGCCTGGTATCTACTGTCTTGCCCGTGGGACATACACCGAAGAAGAAGACCAAGAAGCCCGCTAAGCGTCCAGTACATCCACAGCACTGGGGTCCAAAGGAAACTCTGTTTTACGTCTACCGCCACCTGCCTGCCTGCCGTGCCTGTGGATTCCAGCTGTTGGGAAAGAAAGCAGCTGCTGTTGTAGAAGAAGAGCCTAAAACAGCATCACAGTCAGTTATTTAGGCCTATTATCAGATGGGCTACTATTTTTAGGCATAATCTTTATTAATGCGAGTTTACGTTTAAGTCCATATCTATATGAGTCCTACAAAGATGCATATTATATTCTGATTCTACTTCTATTATATTTATTATTATTTATAAATATCAGCTCCTCATGGCTATCATTTAAACTAGTGTTGCGTGTCTGTGAATTCTAAAACAATTAAGTGAAATAAACGTTGAATGAATTGTTTGTTTTTGCTTTTCATTTAACCTAGTCCTAGTGTGTTCATGTTCTAAGTAGACTATTTGGCTCAAAACCTGTTCCCCCCATATTAACATAAGCCATGGAATGTGGTGGAATGTGTAGGCTACATGATAGCTCCCAAGGGGAACTTTTGTCAGACCATTGGGGTAGCTACAACATTGCACCATACGGAAAGGACAAACAACAAATGCTGACTTATCTTAAGAAGAAAATATGAATACACATAAATTCACATGTTCACAAGGCGGCAGAACAGATCCAAGCAACTGCAAAAACCCAGCCAATTGAGAAAGCCAAATAGCCAATGACAAACGTCATGTATCATCCCTGAAGGCTACTACTGCTGTTTTCACCGCTGCATACCACATGGCACAAAACAACAGGCCTTTCACAGATCATTACCAAGGTCTGAGGTTACTGAAAAAGAATGGGTTTGATATTGGCCTTAACCTGCACTCAAGATTCAGCGCAGGAAATATGAAGCATCTGTTGCAATGCTTCTCTGGACATGGCTTTAATCATGCATATTTGAAGAACTACTTAGTTGCATTTGCAAGCGATGGTGCCAGTGTCATGTTGGGGCGCATCTGGAGTAGCTAAACAGTTGTCTGATCTTATCGTACTATATTGACCTGGCATTGTTTAAACCACCGTCTGGAGCTGGCTGCGGGTGACACTGCAAAAGTGTGTCAAGGTATTTTATGGATAAATTGTATTCTGTTTACAGTAAATCACCTCAAAACCAAATTGAACTGAGAGAGTGTGCTGCCAATCTTGACACCAAAGTGCGAAAAATTGACCGGGTCTTGAGCACAAGATGGGTAGAAAGTTCTTTTCGCACAGTGTCTGCTGTGTGGAATAATTTGGAGTCACTATGTGCTCTGCTCACTTCAGTAAAGCAAAAAAAGATGCAACCAAATCAGACTTGGATATGCAGGTGTGTTAAGGCAACTAACTTCAAAGCAGTTGTTGTTAGACATAGCACTCATGCATGACACACAATCACTGTTAACTCATTCTGAGCCCAGGACATTAACGGATTAGGGGGTCCAGAGTGCCCCCTCCCGGCCCCATTAACGGCCGCTGTCTTATTTTGAAGGCCAGAAGTCTAGACCGGAAGTACTTCCGGTCTGACGTCATCGGATCGTGCGCCGGAACCGATGCGTGTCCACGTGGAGTTGTGTAATGGCCGACCGGGAGCTTTTATAACTGTGTAAAATAAGCGAGCATCTGCCTCCATCCTAGCTTCTAAAGTGTAGTTTTGAGATAATGGACATTAAAGATGAGATCGGCCGTCCACCTCAATGTTATGGGATGACTATTGTGTGCTCGTGGAGCCGTGATGATGACAAATCAGCGCGGATTTCGTCTCCGGAGCGTCGGCCATTGTACTAGGTATTTTTACTCGCCGTTACAGTAATATATTACTTTTCCCGCGACATCGCGTGGATGGCACTATAGATACTCTATTACTTTTCCCGCGACATCGCGGGGTTGGCTTTTAATGAGTTAAAAACACTATCAGAATCTTTACAGAATCACAAAACTACTAGCCCTCGCAGACAGATTTATCAAGGAGAATGTGGACCTCCTTGAGGAAATGCTAGAACATCCAGGTGCTAAAGTACGCAATGCCAATATTGCAATATCAGCAGGCAGATTTAAAACAGTTGAGCTGAGTGACCACCCAAAGATTGTGTCTATGAACCACAAACAATTCATCAGAGGTCTTTGTGATAATCTAAGCAATGGTATGTTGGCTCTGCATTACAGGATCAGTGTGCAACACAGTATGCTGACTTGGTTAGACTGCTCCAAGTTCTGGAACCTAGCAGCTGGCCCCCAGCAGAGTATAGTCTCCTCAGATTTGGAGAGGAGGAAATAATTGAACTGTGCGAAAGATTCAGGCTACCAGCATTTAGTTAAATTATTGCATTCAGGGCCTTCAAACATAGCAACGGAGAACCTATACCTGGTGGCCTAATGTCTTTGTTAAATTGTGCAAAAATCATTCCATGCAGCACTGCAGAGTGCGAAAGGGTATTCAGCCAGATGAATTTAATCATTACTCAAATCCGTACAAAGTTAATGGTTGAACGGGTATCAGCTTTGATGTTCATCAAGTTACATGGGCCATCTTTAGATGACTGGGACCCTACAAACTGTGTAATTTCTTGGAATAGACACCATCGCTTAGCAGAGGACCAAAGAACGAGAGCCCTACCAGAAACTCACAAGGTTATCCCTGACCGTTGTGGGTCAAGTCATTCAAGTAAAGACAAATTGAGTGATCTTAGCCAGCCAAATCGCCAAAAATCGCCATTTTGGGGGGGGGGCTGAGGCAGCCAGATCGCCAAACGTCGCCTTGCTGATGATTTTCTGATTTTTTTGGTATTTTTTTGTCATTTTTATTGCAAAAACTGACCTTTCTAGCTTCATTTCATTCTAAAGAATGATTCTGCGATGGAAATGACATCATCGATGACGTAACCCGGAAATCGTTTGCCCATAACATAGCATAGGCCTTTTTTTAGCATGGAAAGCTAACGTTTCTTTATCAAACTTTACCATATTTAGACGGATTTTCATTCGGAAAAAAGTGGCTGGGCTGACAGAGTGGTCACCCAGGAGCAAAAACGATTGTACACGGCGTGCGCAGGACGCGCACGGCGTCCAGGATCGCTCCCTTTCGTCCGGACCGGCCCCTAATGGCGGCGCCCATAGGCGGCCATTATGGTCCCGGCTCGTCCAGCCCATGGTCCAGCCTGGAAGACCTAATCGTTGGGCACTCTCTAGTGGTATAGTACGTGTACTACAGTCTGCAATCATACTTATGCCTGCTGGGTTTCTGTACTCATAACTTGGAAATTAATAATATTCCTGGCAGTATAGGCGCACAAGCATATTGTAAATGGCTGTGTATGTGTTAAAGGGCAAGTTCACCTCAGACTCAGAGTTATTTTTTGTGTTCAATCTGTGTTTTGAGATATTTTAGAATTTCAGCATGAATGATGATGCATTTTGCATCATGTGAGTCATCATGCTGAAATACTAAAATATCTCAAAACACAGACTGAACACAAAAAATTACTCTGGATTGTGTTGATCTTGTCCCAAACAACAATAAAATAAGATCTGGTTGTCCCAGAGGTGAACTTGCCCTTTAAGTAAGCTACTTATGTGTGTGGGTGATTCTATGTAAAGTTATAAGTTATATGTTTATATAAAACTTAAATGGAAAATAAAGGAATTGAAACTAAAATAAAAACAAATTAACAATGTAACTAAATAATAAGAAATATAATTACATAAAAAAATAGAAAAAATCCATCACGTGTGTTGAATACATATTTCAACTAGCACCGAGTGGCATGCCGCGTGCACGTGAAGTGCACGTGACGTCATGAATTTAGAGTTCCTATATAGAGCATCGCAGTGGGCGTGGTTTACTGGTCCCTCATAGACTTTCACGAAAATATTTATAACAATTATGTTAAGCCTAGAACCAAGCCATCCAGGATTGCAGTGAATCATGAACATGAAACCTTTGTTTCTATTAAAAGAACATTTTGAACATGGCTAAACAAAGGGAAGTTATTAAATGTAGTATATAAAATAATTTAATATTAAAATATGTTATAAATATTTGTGTAAAAGTCTATGGGGAAAATGAATGGGAGATTTTTTAGTGGAACCAGTAAACCACTTCTACTCTATACTTCCATATCACACCATTGACCTGAACCTACATTCACACCAAAGAAACATGCACGTAGTCTAAGCGCATACGAACACAACACATTCTGTGCGCCTCCAGTCCGCAACAGCCGTGATTGACAGTCACTCTGTCGGATCACGCCCCTGTCATTCCCCACAGCCACACCTACACACAGAGCAGCACTGCTTTCATTGGCTTCAAGAGCTCACACACGCACAAGATTTTAATAAAGTCGGTTGAGATGAACGTCAATCAAATTAGATCTGTCCTTGTCAGCGTGCGTTCAGCAGACGGACTGCACGCAAGCCTCCATTGGAAATTAATAGGATGCGTGTGCTCTCCCACACAACACACGAACGGTCTGAATGAAGCTTGACACACAGTCACTCTGGTTCACGGAACAGCCAAGGGTGAAACTTGTACAAATTGGATTATAAACACTCCGTTTTCCACCAGCTGACTGACTAAAGCCACGTCTTTCAAAAAAAGACAACCACAGTTTATTCATTCGGGAGGCATGAGAGATATATAGCTCTGCAGCAGCTGTCACAACCTGCTCTACAGTAATACCTGGTAATAGGCCTACCTACAGCGGTAGCACTGAATACATGACGGTCCTGTCATGTCATATAATTTATATACATGACAGTCCTGTATTCAGGCAGGGCTAGTGTTGTAAGGACAACGGTAGTCCTGTTTACATGACCGTCATGTCTCATGTATTCAGGGCTAGGACAACGGGGGTGATAGCGTCTCGGCGGACGCCATCCCCGCTCCTAACGTGACCAACTCTTAAACTGGCCGTTTACACCTTTACATGAAAACAAAAACGGTAGCCTTACCTGGTCGTGGAGAAAACAAGGGAAACAAAGCAGCAGTAAAGTTTGATAGAAAATCCACCGAACACCGAACTCAAACGCTCCGTGCGCTCACACCAGAGAGAGCGAGAGAGAGAGAGAGAGAGAGAGAGAGAGAGAGAGAGAGAGATTGAGATTCATGTTTTTACCAAAGCCTTAAACATGGTCACAAGCCGCTCCCCTGAAACATCCAAAACTTGTTTGTCCAGTTTGGCCTGTCTTGTCCTACAACAAAGTTCAATCCCTGACACTCTCGTAGATCAGCTATTTTCAGTGTGCGGCCTATGACGTGGATTTCTAAACAGAGGACAAATTCTTTCAACATAAAATGTTGCATTCAAGTTCAGGAGAGTTCGGAATGCTGTAGGACAGAGGTCTTCAACAGGAGGTCCGGGACCCCTAGGGGGTCCTCAGAGTTATTATAGGGGCCACCAAATCTTTGTGTGATAGGATCATTATTTTCAATGAACAACTTGAACCATTGCATCCCTAATCTAAGGAGAACTTTAGCCAACAATAGCAGCTCTACAAAATCTCAACGCCTCGCAGCACGAGAGCTTGTAGAGCTGCTATTGTTGGCAAATAGGTTTGGTGTAGAGTGAAAAGGTCAAATTTATTAAGTATCCGTGATTTTGAAACACAATTTGATACAGTATATGTAGTGGGGGTCCCTGCATTATCTCTGTCTCAGTTAAAGGGTCCTTGGCCTCAAAACGTTGAAGACCCCTGCTGTAGGACCTGGAAAGGGGGGCTTTTGCATTTCTTTCTCCATAGTAAAAGCATGCATTCATTGTCTGGAGAGGGCACCTTTTTACAGCAGGGTAAAAGGGCAGGGGCTCAAGCCCCCTTTGATGTCAATGTGTGCACGTGCCAGCAGCCAGCGCTCCCTTCAATATCCTCCAGACCCGTGGCCAGCCTAATCAGTGCCAACAAAATTGCCACAGTTCTCAATACTGTTGAGTCCTACCAGATTCAAAGAATGGGAAGCACATGATTGATTATTTTTTAGGTGCGCCTGCAATCCATTGTATTTACCAGACATATTACTGGCATTGCTAACAACCGTTCCAGGCTGCCATATCCAGCCCAAGAAACCATAGAAACCTGGGGAAAAAACGGACAAAACCTGCGGGCATGCGCATGAGGACTCCATGTCCCATATTTGCCATACCCTAGCTTTTGCTGAACTGACGCCACTGGTCCATAGTCTCAAGTTTCAGTCTACTGTCATCCCAAACGGGCTGATAGCAAACCCTTATGGTCCAGTTGGTAAGCATACATAACCATTCATGTTCTCAGTATATTTACATATTCACATATTTACAGTTGGCTATAGGCCAATATGGATAGCCTGGCCAGCCAGCCCCTCCTAAGTCACCAAATTTGAATCTCATACACAGTCACATACCACAATTCACAAATAGGTATTATGTAACCTAGGCACTGAATAGGTCACTATAATGCAGGGTTCTTCAACGTTTTCAGGCCAAGGACCCCTTAGCTAAGAAAGAGAGGAAGCAGGGACCCCCTCTACATGTTGTATAAAACTGTGTTACAGATTTCCATAGATTCATAGTGTTGTTTGACAGCGTCGTCAGTCTATGTTTGATACATGTTGATGTGTTTTTAATGTGACATTTAACCACTTAAATCATCAATACTTAAATTTGACCTTTCACATTGTACTTTTTTTTTTTACCTCTACACCAAACCTATTTGCCCAAAATAGCCGATCTACAAGCTCTCAACGCCTCGCAGTTGAGAGCTTATACTGTAGATATGCTATTGTTGGCTATAAAGTTCTCCTCAGAATAGAGATGCGAGGGTTCAAGTTGTTAATTTAAAATAATGTTCCAATCACACAAAGATTTGGCAGCCCCATGTAGTAACTCTGAGGACCCCCTTGGGGTCCCAGACCCCCTGTTGAAGACCCCTGCTATAATGTGATATAGGACATTTCTGTTAAGGACAATAGGCTAACTGTAACCTTTGAGTTCCATTCAGCAGGTCAGAGGATGTGCATTTACGGGGACGCGGCCTACCCTCTGCGCACCAATCTCCAAGGCCCTTTCCGCATCGTGAATCTCACTCATGAGTGAAGTCAGAGTGGCGGTGGAGTGGATGTTCGGGGACATCTCTGACTATTTTAAGTTCATCGATTATAAAAAGGACATGAACATTGGAATGAGTAGCGTAGGGAAGCAGTGCTGTGCATGCTCTCCTGAGGAAGGCACACATCCAAGTATGGGAACCAGACCTCCCAGGTTTTTTGACCTGCAACCCCCATGTGTTCAGGATTAGTTTGCATAAGCTATAGGCTGTTATTTCTTTTAATTACACTGAACAATTCTGCTCAGTAAACACTCAAAAGTATTGATTTCATATTTACAAAATGTCTCAGATGGTAGAACAAAAACAAGACTTGGCTTCTATGACTGTTTTTTTTATTGGCCATATGCCACAGAATAAATAAAACATTTAAATAAGACATTACACATCTTGAAGAAAAAAAGAATGTCCACAATTACGTCATAATGGTAAAATAAAGATAAATCAAACCTAGGAACCTTCTGTAGTAAAAGTAACATAAATAAGGTTAATTCTAACTAAAATCACACAGTCATGGGAAAACAAAAACATAACAATATAACAGCTGTCTCTTTTGGAGGAGCTGACCCCTGAGGGCAAGCATAGCCTGCTGCTGCTGCTGGACGACCAGGCTGAGCATCTCCTGCTGCTGTTGGCAGGGGCATCACAAGGGGGGGGGGGTCATTATTTTATACTATTGAAGCTTGTAGATCTTCTATTTTTGAAAAGTCGTGAAAATGTGTGGAAATCTTTGAATATATGTATTTTTTAAGCGAACATTTGTAACAAAAATTTGCTTGGGGGGGGGGGGGGGGGGGGGGGTCCGTGGCCAAATACATATAATTTTGGGGGTCCTTCACATGAAAAAGTTATAAACCGTATAAGAATTTGAAATATTCAAAGACTTGGACAAATGTTCACGATTTTTCAAGAATAGCAGATCTACAAGCTCGCAGCGCTGTGATGGGTTAAACGGTTACCCCCTACCCCTATTAAGAACATTCATGGGGGGCCCGAAGTGAATCCTTATACCCAGGGCCCAGAATTTGGTGCAACACCCCTGGCTGTTGGACAGTCAGGCTGAGCATCTCCTGCTGCATCCAGGGACGTGCTGGCCATTGGGAAAAGCAGGACAACTCCCGAAAGGACGGTTCATTACCGGCCGGTCCAGGCCTGCCATTAAAAAAATGGCCGGCCCACAAAGTAAATATAACTCATGTAATTGGCCCACTGTCTTGTCTCTCATGATCTGAAATGGCCATCTCTCTATAGTGCTGAGTAGCAGCAGCCCACAGAGCCTCACATTGGCCCCACTGGCTTGTCTATCATCTGAATACCGGCCCACTACTCCCTAGCTTCCTTGACTACTCCTGGATGGTCTACATACAACACCACTAGACTCTCTTTATACCAGAAATTTGACCTTTCACATTGTACTCTTTTTTTTTACCTCTACACCAAACCTATTCGCCTAAAATAGCCGATCTACAAGCTCTCAACGCCTCGCAGTTGAGAGCTTATACTGTAGATCTGCTATTTTTGGCTATAAAGTTCTCCTCAGAATAGAGATGCGAGGGTTCAAGTTGTTAATTTAAAATAATGTTCCTATCACACAAAGATTTGGCAGCCCCATGTAGTAACTCTGAGGACCCCCTTGGGGTCCCAGACCCCCTGTTGAAGACCCCTGCTATAATGTGATATAGGACATTTCTGTTAAGGACAATAGGCTAACTGTAACCTTTGAGTTCCATTCAGCAGGTCAGAGGATGTACATTTACGGGGACGCGGCCTACCCTCTGCGCACCAATCTCCAAGGCCCTTTCCGCATCGTGAATCTCACTCATGAGTGAAGTCAGAGTGGCGGTGGAGTGGATGTTCGGGGACATCTCTGACTATTTTAAGTTCATCGATTGTAAAAAGGACATGAAAATTGGAATGAGTAGCGTAAGGAAGCAGTACTGTGCATGCTCTCCTGAGGAAGGCACACATCCAAGTATGGGAACCAGACCTCCCAGTTTTTTGACCTGCAACCCCCATGTGTTCAGGATTATTTTCATAAGCTATAGGCTGTTATTTATTTTAATTACACTGAACAATTCTGCTCAGTAAACACTCAAAAGTATTAATTTCATATTTACAAAATGTCTCAGATGGTAGAACAAAAACAAGACTTGGCTTCTATGACTGTTTTTTTTATTGGCCATATGCCACAGACTAAATAAAACATTTAAATAAGACATTACACATCTTGAAGAAGAAAAAGAATGTCCACAATTACGTGATAATGGTAAAATAAAGATAAATCAAACCTAGGAACCTTCTGTAGTAAAAGTAACATAAATAAGGTTAATTCTAACTAAAATCACACAGTCATGGGAAAACAAAAACATAACAATATAACAGCTGTCTCTTTTGGAGGAGCTGACCCCTGAGGGCAAGCATAGCCTGCTGCTGCTGCTGGACGACCAGGCTGAGCATCTGCTGCTGCTGTTGGCAGGGGCATCACAAGGGGGGTCATTATTTTATACTATTGAAGCTTGTAGATCTTCTATTTTTGAAAAGTCGTGAAAATGTGTGGAAATCTTTGAATATATGTATTTTTTAAGCGAACATTTGTAACAAAAATGTGCTTGGGGGGGGGGTGGGTTAAATATTTTGAGATGGGGGTCCGTGGCCAAATACATATAATTTTGGGGGTCCTTCACATGAAAAAGTTATAAACCGTATAAGAATTTGAAATATTCAAAGACTTGGACAAATGTTCACGATTTTTCAAGAATAGCAGATCTACAAGCTCGCAGCGCTGTGAGCTTGTATACTGTATCTGATATAGTTAAAGCACAAAATAATGCGTAATAATGTGTTTCCAATCTAAATGGGTTAAACGGTTACCCCCATACGGCCCCATAACATTCATGGGGGGCCCGAAGTGAATCCTTATACCCAGGGCCCAGAATTTGGTGCAACACCCCTGGCTGTTGGACAGTCAGGCTGAGCATCTCCTGCTGCTGCTGCATCCAGGGACGTGCTGGCCATTGGGAAAAGCAGGACAACTCCCGAAAGGACGGTTCATTACCGGCCGGTCCAGGCCTGCCATTAAAAAAATGGCCGTCCCACAAAGTAAATATAACTCATGTAATTGGCCCACTGTCTTGTCTCTCTATAGTGCTGAGTAGCAGCAGCCCACAGAGCCTCACTTTGGCCCCACTGGCTTGTCTTTCATCTGATTACCGGCCCACTACTCCCTAGCTTCCTTGACTACTCCTGGATGGTCTACATACAACACCACTAGACTCTCTTTATACCAGAAAAAACAATGAGACCTAAAATCACAATAACCGTTCATCGGTTAGTATTTGGGGCCTTACGGCGCATCCGGAATGCAAAATGTCCGCGCGCAATGAGGGCCTCTCTAACTCCTTTTTCCGGGCTGAATCAGGGGCCCAGCACATCCCTCGCTGCATCCCTCTCATCATTTCTGCCATCTGGCCCTGCTCCACCCTCTTTAACTCAACCTCTGCCCTCTTCAGCTCAATCTCCTGCCTTTTTAACTTTTTTCACCCCCTCATTTTGTCATCTCAAATATTCTATGGTGTCATTCCCATTCCTTCTTCTTTTCATACCCTCACCCTCACTCTCCTCATCTGAACCTGCCCTTTTCTCTGTCTGCCCCATTCTTTCCCATGGCCCTCTTCCGCTGTGGAATAATAAGATGTAAAGGGACATTATTTAATACATAAATATTGTACATGCTATTTTAGTGTTTGTTTGTGTGTGTGTGTGTGTGTGTGTGTGTGTGTGTGTGTGTGTGTGTGTGTGTGTGTGTGTATGCTGTGTACACATTCTGGAGTACAATGTGTAAACCAGTCTACTAGCAGTGATGCAGCGTCCCCCCCCTAGCAGTGATGCAGCGTTTGGTATGAATCGACCCTAATTGCGTGCGTGCGTGCGTGCGTGCGTGCATGCGTGCGTGCGTGTGTGTGCGCGCGCTCTATGAGATGACATAATGAGCAACGTAGTCAATTCAAACTATGCTGGGAACAAACCAGAGCTAACAGTTGATGGACTGATGTCGACGAATGAGTGGCTACTGGAAAGGCAAAAGCTTGCGACAAGTTCTGCTTCTCTGAAGGGGCACAGCTCGCGGCAGAGCTTATTCAACCTGCTGTGTGGAAGAGTGCAGCCTATCTTACTTTGGCACAGTTTGTGAGCCCCAGATGAGGCCTCATCTGTGGGAAGAACAACAGAGGGGACTCAGTGTTTGGTTCTGGAGGTCCCCCAGCAGTGGATCCTGGGACAATGATGAGAAAATAAGATAAATATGGGGCAGGAAGCCTATTTGTGAGGGAAAGTTGATAATAATTAGAAGATAGAGTTCAAATAAAACTGGAATGATTCAAGACAAGATAATGAACCAGGATTTGATGGGAAAATCGCACTCTTTCGAACGACCATAATTTCGGCCGGAGGGTTAGCGACTCACTCCACGGAGGTTGCGGTTAGGGTGAGGTTTAGAATCGGGTGTCGAAAAGATGACATGTAGTAACAGCAACACGCTCCCGATTTGATTCATTTAGAGAGTTACATAAATCAGTAGGCTAATTGTTTAATAAAAACATGTAGGCATGTATAGATATATAAATTATTTCTTTTTTGCAGCAAACGCAAAAAGCTGAGATTGTCGGCGTGTGTCAGTGCGCATTGAAGTGAATGAAATATATTATTTCTTGTTGATTGCTATTTGCTGACCCTGAGACCAAGCTGCGAGACTAGGGAAGAGGGGAGGATAGGTAGAGGAGGTCAGGGTGCCACATAGTGGGTCTTTGTTTTATGACTGTGAAAGAGATAAGGTTCTTGGCGTTTTAATGAGCTAGGGAAAGAGAGAAGGAATAGATGTTTTTGTTTTAGGAGATGAAAATAATGAACTGTGAGAGGGAGGGGGCAGTCCATCTTTTTGCCTCGCTGAAGCAACATGTCTAATGTGTGAATGTTACAGCGCTGTAAATAAACCTTTTTGTATCATTTTATATTGCATCTGAGTCAAAGTGAACTGATTCTTTTGAGAGTCTTCAATTCCGCTGGGCTTTAATCATAAGGCCATGAATTAAGTAAGATTTCCACGTCAGCATTTATTTGCCATAATCTATGAGGCTATTTCTCTGTGTCTTATAAACCTTCAGGGGTTGTGTTTTAATAATACAAATTGTAAGAAGGCAGCTCAGTCTGTCTGAATGGTTGTCCATGTTTCTGTCTGTGTCCACAATAAAACTTTCATTAGCTGCCAGCTACCAGTGTGCCGCTATAGTATGTAGTATTAGTAGCCTATTTATTTAACAAAACTGCTGGTGTGTCCGATGGGACATGAAATACATTGAAAGATGGTGTTATTTGTCAATAGATATAGTGTTCTTTCAAATGTATGTGAATAATCCCGTAATGGGCTGTATGGAAAATAAAAAGATTGGTTCATTCAGCATTCATATTTGGTATAAAAGCATTGTGCCACCGTGTACACAATATTATCATGTGAAGCACATCCTTACTCACCAACAAGATGTTTTCCACTTTAATTACATATCCAGATGTACGTTCCTGATACAAGTTCCTTCAAGCTGACTGGATCAATGGGCCATGCATCTATTCTAATATGAATTCAATCAAGGTTTCTTCCATAGGCAACTGTTGACAATGAATAACCAGTCACAGTCTGTGCATATTCTGCAGTTTCCTTGCTGATTCAAATCTTATAGGTGACCATTTTCAGCTTCCAACAATTTTTTTTCACACGTTTGAACAGCTAAAATGTTTAATTAGGCCTATGCCAAATAGGTTATGTCAATGTATATTATTCAGAATAGGCCTACTATAGGCCTAACTGTAGTCTACTCTCATCATAATACTTTGAATGATAGATTGCCACTATTGTCATTCCAGCTGCAGCAATAGGTTCCCAGTTTTACGCACACTGATATACAAGCTGGTAAGCTTACAGATTTGATATTTTCGGTAAGTGTCACAACTGAGCGACCGCGATAACTACCTGTAGCTGTAGGTAGAAAGTCAGGTGACGCGAGGTTAACCTGTACATTAACAGTTTGAACAAGTCGGACAGTGAGAGCGATCATAGTGTGGAGGCTGCCTCTGCAGGTTCAAATTAGGACGATGACGATGATGTGGAGATTGCGTCTGCTTCAGCCTTACAACCGTTTAAGTTTGAACCTGTTGCATCTCAGCGTCAGCCATCAGGAGCAGGACCTCCCCTTCCACAGTCATCTCCACGAGTGGGCAACACCAAATGTTAAAAAAAAAAAAAAATTGATTGTCTTAAACTTTAAGATCGATTAAGTTGGCCTAATAGTACAGAGGACCCCATTGGAAACAAGCCAAAGTGTTCTCTTGGGTTTAAATAATCTTAGAAGACCTTGTATTGAACTGTACTTTGATGTGCTTTTTCATCCTGCAAACTGCTAATGAAGTATTCAATCAATCAAAACTATATTTCTGCTGTACAGTAGGTTTTAAGGTCATTGCACACTGCTGCGTTTTTCGGGCCAAATATCGGAGTGAATTTCGGAGCGCATAAAAAAAATCAACCTCACGTTATGTCTCATTTGCACACTGCCGCCCGTTTCGTATTTATTTTCAGACCAGGGTTGATTTTTTCCGATTTTCGCAACTGTCACCACTGGGTCCCTTGCTCTCTCTCTCTTCTCTCTGATTTCAGATTTCCAAAACGCAACAAAAAAACGCAGTGCAGTGTGCAACCAGCTTAACTGTGGGAAGTGTGTTCCGATGCCAACCCATGTAGAGAGTATCTGCTGTCATAGTTACACAGGCTCCACAGCAGTGCAGATGCATCACAGACCACCCTGGTTTCCCATCTGTCTGTCTGGATGTCCATGTTCTGAGGACAGCATACCATCAATGGTTTGAGGAGTACAGAGATGATGCTGATGACCTTTCCACTCAGCAACAGCATGAGTGAGTATTATAATATACACAAGCAAACTTTACCGCATGGAGAGCTCAACCTCCTATACTTATTTTGCTAGCAAATGTGTAGTATAAGTTTATAACTCAGCATGTATACCTTGTAAAAGTGATGATACATCTCTCAAGTAGGCCTACCCCACTAACCTAATCATAATGGCAGTTACTGTACACTTTAATTTAACAAAATGTAAGGCACAAATTGACACCTAGTGCAGTATTGCTACCAACAAATTACTTTTTATTAGTGCTACAACATAACAGTATGTCAAAAACAAAATATTTCACCAAAAACATACAAGCTTTAATTCTCGTATTTCTTCCTCTGTTACATTGCCTACCAACAGTTTGTATGGTGGAACTGACTTGGCAGGTAGAACAGGATTCCTCTTCCAGCGCGTTCTGTAAATGTTGCTCGACAGACTTTTCCAAATACTCCTGGAATTCCTTAAACTGGTTTCAAGCTACCATAAAATCAATGTAACCTGTACAAAAGCCCTCATGGATTTGTGTTATCCTTTAAGGAATAATGTCAAACTGTACCTCTGTACCTTTGGCAAACTGTTAATAAAGTATTCAATCAAAGCTTATGGATTTGCCATATATTTATGTTTCTGTACCATGTTCCATAAGACAGTGTTTCTCAAATGGGGTTAAGTGTATCCCTAAGGGTACGTGAGAAAAAAAGTAGAAAATGGGATTTGACTGTTAATGATAGAACAGAGTTTGTGTGAACCTGCTCATCTGTACATTTCTAAACCAATTTACATCAATTACTTGATTAGTAACTGTTATTGAATAGAAATGTTCAATAATGTTTATTTGCCATTATGCTGTTTTATTTTGAACCTATCGGCATTGGAACTGGACTTTTGATGGGAGCTTTGCTGAAGTCAGTCGAAGAGGGTACTTGGCTTCGGAAATCAGTGTAAGGTGGTACTGCAGTATAGATTGAGAACCACTGCCATGAGAGAGCTCACACCAATGCACAGTAGCTCTCCTCATTTTCACTTGGTTACTGGTTCACAGGGTTTGATTGATTGATTGAAGAATTTTGTATTAGAAGTTTGCAATAGAAAAAGTACAGTTTCATGACAGTACAAATCACTGGTACAAGGTCAACTAAAAGGAGATCCTAGAAAGCCGAGGCTTACCGGTATTTCCACAGGAACCACACTTTAAGTATCTCATATAACATTGAAAGACAGACGGATAGAACAGTACTTTATCCAGGATAATATCAATTTCAAAAGCAGAAAAAAAGCATAACATCAAATACAAAGGCAGAAAAAAAGGGTGGGGGGAGCATGGGGCTTTGTCTATTTACAAGTCACGGGTAGCACCCGCCTGAAGGTGACTTTTCATACCGATTTTGAAGGGTAGCAGCCTCCCGACCATCACCACCATATTCTGTTACAAACAAACCAAATAAAAGATGCAGTATTACAACTTTGACAAAGTGTGCAATTATAAAGGACCTTTATCCAAGCTACCGTACACTTTGAATTCACCCATAAACATAGTCATGCTGAAGGAATCCAAGAAAGGCTCAGTGTCTTGTTCAACAACTTTTTAAAACTAAGCCAGAGGAGCCAGGAATAGAATCACTAACCTCCTGAGCCGCTGCTGACCCACTATCAACTGAGGGACACTTGTCTCCAATCCCATAACCCTCATGAACAAAGGCTTCCAACAGAGCAAAACTCACAGATCTACAAGGTCACAGCGCAACATGTTTTAAGCTTGTAGATCGGTCATTTTCGAGTAAAATATTTTATGTTGATGGAATAATGCACAGGGCTTAGTAATATTGTATGTAGATGGAATAATGCACAGGGCCTAGTAAAGACCGCTGGCGAACTCTTGTCAACTAGGGCCTTGTGTCCACCAATATCTTTCCTTGGTGAAAAACGTAATGCGCACATGTGTGTGCAAGGTGCATAAATACATGTTTACATTGAGCAAATTCCAAACTTACACTGTGCTCAGCAAAGAATACTGAGACAACAACTTAGTGAGACAGCAAGAAACTCACCCAAGATGTTCTTGAAGCGACTGACATGGGCCGCTGCTGCATGGCTCAGCTCAGGGCGATTTGCCTTGTTGCACAACGGTGCAAACGGGCATCACAATCGCGGTGCTGTCTCTGTCTCCCGACAACCAGACAACCGTCTCCAACATTTTTTTTCTGTATAGCTGCTTGTGACTGCAATCTGTTTCTGTTCGCGGATGACTCGGCTCTCCTAGTCTCAGGCAGAGACATATTGCAGGTTGAAAAGGCCCTTAACTGTGAACTTAACAAGATCTGCACCTGGCTCAATGACAACAGACTCTCAATTCACCTAGGCAAAACTGAATGTATCCTCTTTGGATCTAGTCAGAAACTTAGCCTAGTTGAGAACTTCACAATTAAAGTAGGTGACACTGTGATAGAAAGAAAAAAACACATCTGCTACCTGGGTTGCATCCTGGAGGCTAACCTATCCAGTGAAAAAATGACCACCAAGGTAATCAATAAAGTCAATCACCGAATTCGCTTCTTGCAAGGAGTTGCCCCGCTGATCAATATTAAATCCCGAAAGACACTAGGAGGTGCTCTTATTGGGCCCCTCATTGATTACGGAGTCCTTGTCTGGTATCGCGACGCCCCAGCTGCCTTAAAGCTAAAGCTCCAAACAGCCCAAAACAAACTAATTAGGGTTGTGCTTGGTCTCCCTCCTCTGACCCACCTTACCGAGCATCACCACGAAAGCGTGGGGTGGCTCAAAGTAGCTGACAGAGTACAGCATCTTGCAATGGGCCTGGTGTACAAGATACACTACACCTCCAAGATTCCCATGTACCTGACAAACTACTTCTTAAAGGTCAAGGATGGTCACAATCATAACACCAGAGGCAGCTCCACTAATCATCATCAGCGTAGATTTAACACTAAACAAGGCGCTAACTCGTTCTCCTGCTATACCATCAACATGTGGAACGCCCTTCCACAAGCCCTAAAGGAGAGCAAATCCCTAGCCTCCTTCAAAATTGGTATGAAAAGTCACCTTCAGACAGCAGCTACCCGTGACTTGTAAATAGACTAAGCCCCCATGCTCCCCCCCCCCCTTTTCTTTGTATTCTGCCTTTTGTATTTGATGTTATGCTTTTGAAACTGATATTATCCTAGATAAAGTACTTTGTTCTATCCGTCTGTCTTTCAATGTTATATGAGATACTTAAAGTGTGGTTCCTGTGGAAATAAGCCTCGGCTTTCTAGGATCTCCTTTTAGTTGACCTTGTACCATGAAACTGTACTTTTTTCTATTGCAAACTTCTAATAAATTCTTCAATCAATCAATCAAAGCCTATTCTGTAAACAAATGGCAAGATGTTGTATTACTGTTATATCTTGTTTACATTTATACAAGATTACAATTATTGCGGGCTTGTCTGAAAGGCGAGAACACTACGTTATCTCCATTATTTATAGAGTTCCGTCGCGTGAGCTCCGTCGCAGAAAGTACAGCCAATGAGGTGCGGAAAACCTGGGAGTGGTGTTAGCTGGAGTATTGGTTAGCACGCTGCAGAATATAGTCACGAGCGAGCCCACACTGTTTCGTAGGAACAGTATTTCTAGTTTGTTATTAGTAACTCAACTCAGCCTTGCGACTAATAGTTGTTACAAGGCTATATATACTGTAGGTACAACATACTACTACATACTGTCTGTACAGTGTACAATACGACTGATTCTCACCATAAGTGGTTGAGTTTTCACTGGGCGAAGTGAATAGTCCCCCTTCTTTGCCTTCGGGAACACAATTGCCCATCTCAGCATACCATCTTTACTCACTGCCTGCATGCGTCCACTGTTCTCACTGTAGTGCATGGCAACAAGATATGTTATAATGCAAACATAGAGCATGTCTCTGAATAGTAATGCAACACCTTTCATAGGCCCCTTGTCCACTGACATGTCCCAACACCACACCACTCCATACCGCCCACTTGTGCCAGGTTTTCCACTACAAGGACCTGGGTAGTGAAAGTGGTACTAAACGTGGTACTAAAAAGTATCCACTCACTCCAGAGTAGGTCTGAGCACTCAGTCACTTCATAATGACTGATCACTCACTGACTTTTCATTTAGACCACCAGGATATAGTTTGAAATACATGATAATAGATTCTATTGTGTAACAACCACTATTATAATCTAAATTATTATTGTGTATTATAGTTATCATAGTAATACATTAATCTTTATAGTGTATTATAATCACAGTTATAATCCAGTATAATGTATTATACTTAAGATAGGTGTAATACAAATGTATATTGTATTATAATCACAGTTAAAAGGGTCAATTTGTTTCTTAGATACATTTCTTCGTACTTTTGTGTAATGGAAAATGTAGATATTTTTATGTGGTGTGGAGTGGTGTGGTGTGGTGTGGTGTGGTGTGGTGTAGTGTTGTGTACAGCTAAAGCTGCAGTCAAACATGGGCCTAATATACTAATCTTTTTACCATACCATGTTCTAAATGTACTGCCTACCTGGCATGCAGTCCTGTGTAAAAGAAGCATGAGTGTTTTGGAAGGAAGTGCAGGATCAGTGAATGATACGCCCAGGGAAGTGCTGGCCATTGGGAAAAGCGGGACAACTCCCGAACGGCCGGTTCATTCCCGGCCGGTCCAGGCCGGCCATTAGGAAAACATTAAACTGCACAAAAGTAAAAATTAAACTGTTTACACAAAAGTAGTGAAAACAGCTGATCTACAAGCACACAATGCCTCGCACCGCGAGGCGTTGTGTGCTTGTAGATCTGCTGTTTTTTTTAGTTTAAATCATTTTTAAAATGATAAATACAAAACAAACGGTTTTGGACATACAAGGTTTCCACCCGACAACGACAAAATATAAATAGTGCGACGATTCGTAAGGATCAAAGCGAGTTCAGGAGGCGGTCCCAAGGGAGCGCACGCGCGGAGGGGGGTGGGTCACTAGGTCCTGCCCCCCCCCTTACCCATAGTTCTTAGGGAAGTCAGATGGTGGGACTCAGTCTTGTTGCATAGCACTGCTGCTGCTACCACGCTGCAGTACACACACAAGTGCCACACTTGTTGCTTGCAGGTAGCTGTGCTGCTGCCCACCGCTTGGACAGGGTGTCTAACTTGGCTGAGTATTTCTGGCTGTTTCTGCTATTTTACTATCGCTCAATTCATGTTCTTAGCTGCCAAACTAAGAAGCTGTGTTCTTGGCCAGGTGTATGGGAAGTTTGAGATTGTTATTCTGGTAATCGCTGAATTCTAAACTGCTGTTTCAAGGTTCAGATTTCTTGCTATCGTTGCTGGTGCCTAGCTGATTTCTGTACTTTCAGTTGTTTGTTGCTAAAGCTATTTCAAAGGTGCTACAGGCTTGCTAAAGTTGCAAAGGTAAACTCAGTATCATAGAAGTTGGCTGTGGCTACGGGCTAAATGCTAACTTATTTCGTGCCCTGGTGGGCCTTTACTGGGCTACCATGAGTTAAAGTAATCTCAGTCGTTGGGTTTGTCGATAACAATGTCAGTACTTTGCAACGGCGCGGGCCGTATCGGCTAGCGCGGAACAACAGGTTTAATGTACAGTCAGCTAGGAGCTAGCTGGTGGCTATTGCTAGCCGGCTATTTCGGTAAGGATGCTGTTAGCTGGTAAATCAGTAGCAGGTAATGAATCACGCTAGGAGGATTCAGTTTGTAGGTTGCAGGTGTCTGTAAACGGCAGCGTTCACCTAGCTCCTGAGCTAGCCGAGTCACGTCAAGCGGTGATTTACGGCATGACGTTCGGCAGCAAATACTAAGCGCTGCGTGTGGGAAATGTAGTTCTCTATCATGCCAAGCCTCGGCGTCGTGCTAGTAGCAAGCTTCGCCCGCAGCGTGCTTAATCTAGTTAGTATGGGGCCTATATATTGCTTCTGCCTCGCCTCGGGTTATGTGTATGTTTTCCTCTTTTTGCACTGTCTGGCCGTCTTAACAGCTGCTGCTTATGAGGTGCTAGTTGCTATAACATAGCAGCTAAATGGTTTCTGTCGCTTCTTGGACCACAGTAGGGCTGCTGCCAGTTACCGTGGCGTAGAAGCCCTCGCGGGATGAATTATTAAATACAGTAATCGCCTCTTTTTGAGAAGCCTATAAGGATGTCTGTCTGCATGGGCTCCTGAGAGGAGGAAACCAGCAAGCTCATAGGTGCCACAGTTTACGTGCAAACAATGTTTTGCTTCCGCTAACGCAGGTCGTGCCTGTCTGTCCTGACGTCACCAGTTGAACTCGCTAGTGCATGCAGGGAATCGTAGTCTTCTCTAAATGCTCGGTAGCTCCAGCTAAATATTCTCTTCAGTTTCAGCATCCATCAGCTGCAGCTCATCAGCTTTCTTCGCACCGCAAGCTTTTAAGTTAGGGTTTGATAAGTTCTAAGTTGTCAGTTGTTCTGCTTATTAAATGCTAAGTAAAATAGGCAAATTGTTGCCGCTGCCGCAGTTGGATAATGTCATGTCTCCGTGGTTTCGTCTGAGGCTAGCTCTACCCAAGCTGCTAATGCTGCGGTAATTGCTGCTCATAAATTAAAACTGATGCTACCGCTTGTAGGATGCTGACACCATGCTTATCTGGGCAGTGCATGCTCAGCTCCCACGCGTCTGTTACTAAACTAGAAATGTGCAATTTGGGAAATTGCGAGTGTGCTGCTACACCATCAAGCTATCGGTACTGCTGTATGTTAAAGCTGCTACCAGTGTATCAGAAGTAAAAGGGATGGTTATAGTATTGGGTCACATAGCACACTGTATTTCTAGTAGTGTTTCCTTAGCCGCCGCACTTGGCTTCAGTGCTGGTTACAGCTCACGCTTAAGCTGCTACATGTCCGTTTGTAACATCATGTTCATATCCAGGATTTCTCCTTATCCGTTGTGCTGCTATCTTGGAGGCAAAAATGGTCACATTATGGTGCTAGTGGCTCTTGTTGCCGCTGCTACAGTCAGATACCACAATGTCTCCTATAGTTTCAGCTATTGTTAGCTCCACTCAACCTGCGGCTGCGTGCTAGCATAACTGCTAATAATTACAGCTAAGGCTGATGCTTGTAAAAATGCTGCATCATGTTTTCTTTCAGCTCATGCTAAAACTAATACTTGTTGGTTGCTAACATCTGTTTATTATTTCAGCTCCAGGCCGGAGTGGCTGCAGGCCCACATGCTCCACTAATCGTGTTTTACCCTATAGCTTCTTGCTGCGGCTGCTACATGTCTAACTGCTAACACAATTTCTATCCTTTCAGCTCGTGCTGGAGATGCTGCATAGCTGCTACCAGACTGCTACTACAGCAGGTCGCCATAGCAGCATGGCGCTGCAGCTGCTGAGGTTTTCTGCTAACATATTTATCATTACAGCTCCAGGCCGGAGCTGCGGCATGCCCCCTGCCACGGCATCAGGTTAGCACTGCAGCTTCATGATAAAGCTGCTTCATGTTCCACTACATCGCGTTTTTCTTTATAGCTCGGGCCACGGCTGCTACATGTTGCTGCTAACATCATGTTTGTCCTTTCAGCTTCTTGCCGGAGCCGCTGCATAGCGGCTGCTACAGCATGCCATCATTGCAGCGTCGCGCTGCAGCGGCTGAGTGTTTTCTGCTAACATGTTTCTCTTTATAGTTTCGTCCACTACTGCATAATTCCATGAGACCAGTCAGGAGTCGGTTAGCACTGGAGAGGGCATTGCTACTACAGCTTCCGCTACCTCTGCCGCTACCATGAGCTGCCAGCCTGCCAGCCTGCCCGCCCGCCCTCCCGCCCGCCTGCACGCGCCATATTCAGCAGACGGAAGTGGCCTACCGCCAGCCCGCCGCCTGCCTTCCCGCCCGCCTGCCTTCCCACCTGCCTGTCGGCCCTCCCGTCCGGCTGCCCGCCCGCCCGCTACAGCATCAGTTAATGCTATTACTGCTGCTACCATGAGCATGAACCAGCGCTGCGTCGTGCTGGAAGCCTGTGGTGCCGGCCCATCTTCCGGAGGCGCTGTCAGGCTGCGACCGTCGTCGCCACCGCCAGGTCGCAAGGGAACATGGGAAGCTGCAGTTCCAGCACCAGCGGTGGGAACTCCATTCCTCGCGCCAGCTGCAGCTTTCCCAGATGCCCTGAGGAGCCTCACTCTAGCAGGTAAATAGCAACGCATTTGCTTGTTCGATTCTGTGAGCGTTCAGCCGCTCTCTAAGCTTGCTAATAATAGGCAACCATAGTTACATAGCAGCGACTTACTTGTACCGAATGTTGGGCTTAGCCGCTCTCTAGGCTTGCATAGCTTGCCTTTAAAGGTCAAGACGGGTATCTCGTGGAGATTCTCATATGTGCAGCAGCAGACTCTGCAGCAGAGCGCTCCGTGGGCTGCGAAAATTTCTCTGTGATCTTAAAAGTCAGCGACCTTAGGCGTGGTTTCATTGTTATGGTCAGCTAAAGCTAAGATTGTAATTTCTGCGGCAAGCACATGCGGTCACCAAGGCCAGGCTTAAGATGCGACTAGCACATGGCCTCTGAAGATTGCAGCTCGCAGTTTAAGCAGGGAAGGTACACCAGTGTCAGTCGCAGAACTAACTCTCCCTTCTGTCCTTTCATGTCCATGCTGAACACCGGGCTGTCTGCCCGACGTCCTCGTCACACGACCCCCGGAGAGAGCTGCCAGATTTGCGGCCCGCCCCTCTTCACTCTGCATTCTCTCCGGATCGGAGCAGCCACACCACCAGCACTTCTGGTGCCCTCAGCTAACTCAAGATCCTGCACGCCAAGCTATCAAGCACACACAACACAGGACTGACCGAAGCGTAATGGTTCCAAGCTGGAGTTGGACGCGTTTCAGTTAACGCTCTGCTGCTGATGCTAATAGTGCTGCAGGCACTATTAACAGGGTTGTTCCATAGGGTTCATTTTGCTGCTTCTGCTGCGTTACTCGGGGCACGCGCCCCTGATAGGTTGCATGTTTTATTTGCTGCTTCTGTTGCGTTACTCGGGGCACGCGCCCCTATCATGCAAAAGCTAGGTGGTTGCTGGGGTGTTAGTTAGGTAGGATGTGAAGCTGTATGGCGCTGTAGTTATATGAATTAAAGGTTTCATCGCTGCTTCTGGTTCTGCTGTCTATATATATATACGTCCATGTTGCTGCTCCCGCTTTTCTCTAGGGTGTTTTAGTATGGCTTCAGTCAGATTGCAGTATATCGTTATAGTCAGCAGTACCACCTTCCTCACCGTTGGTTCGGTCTGCCAGCTGCTAACATTCTTAATTATTAAATTGCTTTAGCAGTACTTATAGCGTTTTTGGCAAGCTGCCAATATCATTGCTTAGTATTTTGCCTTAGTAATATTCGCTCTGCCAGATGCTAATATGCTTAATTATTATTTTTGCGTTAGCAGGAAAGGCAGTTCATAGTTTGCCCCGCAGTAATGATAACTTAATCGCTAGAGTCACAGCAGAGCTGCCTTCCTCGCAGTTGGCTAGCACTGGCATGGGATTCTGAGATTTTGGCGTGCTTTGGGGGTTTGTAGTTTTGGGGGGTATCGGGCCAGGGCTCGCTGTAATTAGATTATGCCCTCGATGCTCATGGTAACATGAGGATCGTGGGTTCAGCGAGCCATGGCCCGAGGCAGAACCCCATGCCAAACCATGCTAACTTAGGCTATAGATTCTATGCTGTCTTATAGTAGAGCTAAGGTAGGCTGCCAATACTATGCGCTTAGATATAGGCTTAGATTCTATGCTGTCTCTATAGTAGGGTGCTCAATATGCCATGCTGTGTGATGCTTGCTTTCTGCTTCATTCTGGTCAATAAAGTATATCTGGTAGCACTTTACAATAATGACCTGTTATAAATCATTTATAAACATTTATAAGCAGTTTATAGATGAGTAATAAACATGAACAAACTGTTTATTGACATTTGTAAATGTTTAACTAAACATTTATAACTGTTTTAAACATCATTTACATGTTATTAGTAAGGTATTAGTAAGTAGTAAACTAATCATGAATAAACCATTTATATACATTTGTAAATGCTTACTAAATCATTTATAACCAATGCTAAAATTCACATAATGTGTAGGTAGGAATGCATTTACAAATGTATGTTAAGGTGACCTCCATGTGTTGTTCATGTTTAATATACGCTTTGTAGATGTTATCAAGAGCCCTAATGTAAAGTGAAGACTATTCATTGCGACCATCAGGTTGCAAGTTACTATGAAAACCTCCCCCGGCTGTCTGTCAGTCCCTCCGTCAGTCTGTCCGTCACGTGACGTCACGTCACATCACACTTTTGGCCCTACTCTTATCTCCGGCACCGTTTCCCCTATCCATGCCAAACTTGCCAAACTGCTAAACATGAACAAACATGGAGGCCACATTAACAGACAGTTGTAAATAATGAATAGTCTTCACTTTACATTAGGGCTCTTGATAACATCTACTAAGGATTTATAGATATTTAAGGAATGTTTTACAAAGCATAACCATGAACAAACAAGGAGGCCACATTAACAGACAGATATAAATAACCACTAAGGAGATAAGCAACCTCATGGTGGCGCTAGAAGAGGGGCATGTGAGAAATCAGGGGTGGAGGTTGTGGTTTGGCAGCCAAGGAGTGTGTGCAAAGTTTGGCATGGATAGGGGCAACGGTGCCAGAGATAAGAGTAGGGCCAAAAGTGTGGCGTGACGTGACGTGACGTGACGGACATCCGGTGGAGGTTTGTATAGTAACTTGCGACCTCACGGTCGCAATGAATAGCCTTCACTTTACATTAGGGCTCTTGATAACATCTACAAAGCGTATATTAAACATGAACAACACATGGAGGTCACCTTAACAGACATTTGTAAATGCATTCCTACCTACACATTATGTGAATTTTAGCATTGGTTATAAATGATTTAGTAAGCATTTACAAATGTATATAAATGGTTTATTCATGATTAGTTTACTACTTACTAATACCTTACTAATAACATGTAAATGATGTTTAAAACAGTGATAAATGTTTAGTTAAACATTTACAAATGTCAATAAACAGTTTGTTCATGTTTATTACTCATCTATAAACTGCTTATAAATGTTTATAAATGATTTATAACAGGTCATTATTGTAAAGTGCTACCGTATATCTTAACCCAAGTGATCGTCTCCTGAAATAGTGCGACGATTCGTAAGGATCAAAGCGAGTTCAGGAGGCGGTCCCAAGGGAGCGCGCGCGCGGAGGGGGGTGGGTCACTAGGTCCTGCCCCCCCCCTTACCCATAGTTCTTAGGGAAGTCAGATGGTGGGACTCAGTCTTGTTGCATAGCACTGCCCCGCCACCACCCCAGCGCCACCTTCAGGTTCTGCCTTAGATCCCCCTCGGGGGGTATCGGGCCAGGGCTCGCTGTAATTAGATTATGCCCTCGATGCTCATGGTAACATGAGGATCGTGGGTTCAGCGAGCCATGGCCCGAGGCAGAACCCCATGCCAAACCATGCTAACTTAGGCTATAGATTATATGCTGTCTTATAGTAGAGCTAAGGTAGGCTGCCAATACTATGCGCTTAGATATAGGCTTAGATTCTATGCTGTCTCTATAGTAGGGTGCTCAATATGCCATGCTGTGTGATGCTTGCTTTCTGCTTCATTCTGGTCAATAAAGTATATCTTAACCCAAGTGATCGTCTCCTGAACTCATGTAATTGGCCCACTGGCTAGTCACTTGTCATGATCTGAAATGGCAAATCTTTGAGTAGCAGCAATGAGGGCCTCTCCAACTCTTTTTCCCGGGCTGAATCAGGGGCACAGCACATCCCTGGATACGCCTCTAAACTGTCTGGTGGTGGGAAATGTCCTTAGAAATCAAAGTGCCCTGGAGAATCTTCTCTACACCAACTGAGCTGGCAGAGTCTGAGGGAGCAGGGTTCAAACACAATAACTTTTCACACACCAGGGATGCACTATTAACATGAAGGCACCAGTGGAACTGGCAGGTCTGTGTGTTGCTCCTGAAGATGATGAAGCACAATCTGCCATTTGGCCAAAATCATGTACCGGTCTTCTTGCACTGACTAGCTTTGACTGTTATGGACACTTATGTTTGACACTGTATTGATAAGATGTGCTTTAAGTTTTGCTTTTTGCTTTTTTAAGTATGGCTATTACAATTATGAGCGTTGACTGTTTTGACACTTTATGCATTTATTCTCTTTTTTGTGTACCTTGCTCTTTTACTGTACACTGTACAATATTTTTTCTTTTCATAATTCTCTGTAACTTTGTATATAACCTTAAACTGCTGTGCTGCCTCCAGGCGACTGATTTCCCCCCTTGGGATAATAAAGGTATCTATCTTCTTCTGTGCTTGATCCAGCAGACCAGTACAGATGGTTGATGATGGATATTTATATTAGATCTAACAGACCAGTATGATGGTTGATGATGGATTTTGTCCAAAGCCCAACATCTATGCTTTCCCTCCTCATGGCCAGCGCCATTCTTTCCTACACAAAGTACATGTGATTTTCATTAGTCTAAAATCCAAAGATTCTTCTACAATTTGTTTAGATGGTGAGTGGTAGCCTACAGTTGTTTTTTTTGTGTGTTGATTCACTAATTAAACCACCCATTTTCAACTATGTCATTAATATACCTTTGAGTTGTTATGTGGAAATAAGAAGAAAAAAAAGTCCCCCCCTTCTGTGTTGCCTAGAACTAGTGGAATGATTTGGGGGTTTGTATTGCAAAGTACAGTGGTGTGATGTCATCACTGTGTACTTTCAATACAAACTCAAAGGTATATTAATGACAGTTCAATGTTGAAAATGGGTGGTTCTCCCCTTTAACACAAGCACTGCAAATGCCCATTACATCAAACCTTTTGTAATATGCCATATTATGTCAAAACCATGGTGGACTCCTTGCCACTTCTCCCCGACCCACTTTGCAACCTGACGGTTTGTGTCAGTGATGAGGGTCCCGACACGTCCAGGAACTCCTTGATCCTCTGCAGTCCACTTCACACCATGATGAGTTCTTCACCTCATTTCTAGGGAGCTCGTTCATTTTGATTTATTTGATTTATCCTGCCCAATATTGAGTGTTTTCTAATATTTTGTGGGAAGTTGTTGTGACTGTGAGTTTGTGGCAGACAACCATCTATGAAGATGACAATTAACACAAGTAAAACATATTTTGCCCATCATCATTCATGCATTCATTTATTCATGTGCAATACTTGAGTGCCTCTTGATTGTTTAGACATGATGTCATGGGATGCTATATGATTGATAACAAGCTTGATAAGCCCAGAGCTTATTGATCAATCAAGCTCCATCCCTACTCCTTACTCTAGGAGAGAACAAACAAAACAAAACACAACACATTGACTTATGAACTGAATCTAAATGAGAGACCAGATGGATCAGTCATCACAGGTCGCTGAGCAATTTACAACTTGAAAATAACATAATTACGTATCTGTACAATGTGGACATCAATAATTGGGTTGATTCTCTGCTCAATAACATTGACCGTTCCAGACTTTGCACAGTGACCAGGGCTGTCCTCCTTCCATCTCCTGACAACACCAGTGCCATCTCTTTAAGGGACGCGATGATGTGACTTTGCTCATCCCTCCAGAGATTGACAATGGCAGACGCAAGATGTGCTTTCTGGTGCCTAAAGAATGTGTTGTGAAGGATGGTAATCACTTCCATAATGTTGAGCATTTGTAGGGCTTTGGTCGGCATGCTTCCTGAGACAAGAATGGCAGCAGAGAGCAGCAAATTCCCAGCTGCAATCTTCCCAATCTTCGGCTGGCTCGTCCACTCTTTCACATGGCTACAAGAATTGCAGCACTGTGTGATGCAGACCTCTGTTCAATTTACTCTGACTTTGCCAGGTGTCTCCTCAAAACCACCCGATCCCCAAGTTATCATCCCATACATTGGGGGTGCACCAACACACCACACAGGTTTGGAAAAGGATCATTAGCTGTGATTCAAAGACTTTATACTTCTTGTCCTTCACAGGACCTGGATCAGCGGTTTCAGGCTCTATGGAAAAGAAACACTTCAAAATTAACCACTGGGATAAACAGTAAAAAATAGCAAATGTACAACTTCAAAACACTTTAACAACGCATGAAGAGCTTGTAGATTTGCGTGGAGATTTAGTGTTCAATGGAAACAGAAGGATGTCGAATAATAGACTCCCATACTGCATACGTAATTAGAATAAACTGGATTGGGTAAACTATATAAAGTAGGGTATGTCCTTTTGTACTGCAGATCAGGCACATAGATTTGTAACATCTTAGATGGATAAATGCACTCCCCCACAAGAGGTTCCTATATAAATTTTGGCTTAGGTTACCCATGTAAATAATGTTTTAATCTACAGCATCCCAGAATTACTGTTGACAGTGCGATAATCCAATGTAAACCTTTGCCATAGTTGTATAGATTTGTCTTTATTTTACGTTAATAAGGTGCTTGAATTTCACACTGTCTTGTAAAAATGCAGAGTTTTCTGCATGTCTGTCATGCTGGGATATCCTCCGAGGTCAAAACCAGCAGTGACTCCCCACTCGTTTAGACACTGACGAAGTGACTTTTGCCGCTGACCGAGTCGCTTCTTACGAGGTCAAGAATAGCAGCGATTTTTGGACACGGATGAGATGAAGGCTTTGTTGCTTTTCCACCTTGGCATAGGATCCGCTCCCACTCTGTTTCTCTGCCGGTGACGTGTTTCCTTTGACATTCTAATAGAGGCGATTCCCCTCCATTTCCATGTAAACTCACTAGAATGACACTGGGAAAAGAGCACGCGACAAGTTCTTAAGGTCCAATAATTCCAGAATGGTTTATTAAAAACCCTTTGAAATAATAAAAGTCACAAAAATTATTAAAACAAAATATACATTTCCAAAAGCTTGAAACTGAAGTCCATCAGCCAAATATCCTTAGGCTAAATGGTTCACAAAGTTAAAATGTCCAATATTGTCCAATATTGTCCATGAAACTGAAGTCCATAAAATAAGGATATTTCCCGAGTCCATGCCACCTAGGCTAAAACGGTTCACAAGGTTCTAACTTTTCCAAAGTTAAAATGTCCAATCTTGTCCTGGCTGGCTGGAGTCCTCCAGCCAGCCATCACGCCAAGCGCGTCCAGACCCTAATGCCCCAACTCCTGTCTTTGTTGGCGCTACTTATACTACACTTCGCACGCTATCTTTTGATTTATCTATATTTGGCACGCCCAGTTACGTTTCCACGTCAACTTGTGGCTGGCGCCTAATCACTCAATATATAGACCTTTTAGTTTCTATCACGTGGACAGCCTAGTTTGTATAGGTTAAATGTTATGTTTTCTTTCACATTCTTCTCTCCTGATGCAATACCTGAACTCTACCAGTGTTATCGCAGACTAAAGGAATCAAAAGTTTGTTACAACAAAGCCAAAACACTTAAATCACCCAAGTCTTCTATGATCCCTAAACGATACAATTATTATATAAAACATTAAAAAAACATACATTTCATTTATAATATTCCACATTTATCAAAATATTGGGGAGGCAAAAATCATCCCGACAACACATTCTTGTATTTCAATTGGATTAAACAAAACAAAATCACATGATATAACATAACCAAGCCTACTTCATTAGGACGTGCAATTATGACTTAGTGGTTCTATTTATTAGCAATCTTTTCCTACTAATCATCATTCATTTTCCCGATGATCCCCACAACGAGGTACTGTAACATCAACATTCTCATCATGTCAGTGTAAATAATCATCAGTAAATCAATGCCCTTTTTTTTAAAGTCCTTTTAGGGTCCCTTGTGAGGGAGGGGGGGGGCAAGGGGGCGATAGTGTTCCAGGGAAGGGTGGGCTGGGGGACTATAAATCTTCAGTCCAACTGAGAAGAGACCCGTTTTAACTGGGGAAAGTCAATGTCACTTTGCGTTTGGCCAGGATTCTTTGGCATCCCATGAATTAATTCATGATGACGGTGAGAAGTCCATGGGCAGTTTGATAGCCCAATATTATTGTCTGATTCTGTTCTGGTCAGATCATCTTAGCAGTTCCGGTTCAAAGGTCACTTGTAATCCATTTCAAAAGCTGCTCCGGCTCTGACGTTTTCCAGACCCTTGTCCATAGCGGCCTTGCACTAGGGCTTCTGCGTGTCCCTAGTTGTTCTGATGCTGGTAATGGGGAGAGAGAGATCTGGAGGGGAGAGGATTTCGAGGGAATCTCCCCGCTTCTCGTTGCCTCGGATTGTGGTGATTTATACCCTGTCCTCCATATTTGTGTATTGTGGAGGGCTTCAAATGTTGGTGTTCCATCCGATACGATTTATGGCTCTGTCCAGGCCCTTGGTCTTGCGCAGTATTCACCTTAAGTTGAAATCCAGGAAATTAATTATCACTAGTGAGGGAAAATTGTCTGACAGAGGGAGAAGGCCTATAGTGTCTTGGGGGAAGGGGCTATGGGGTGGTTGAGTAGGCCTCGGCGCAACTGCCCTCTGACCTCTCCCCTCCCCTTCCCTAATCGTCGAAAGCACAGAGAACTTCACCTACATCCGGATTGTTAACACCGCCTGATGAAGTTGATGTGCTTCTCCTCTCTTTCCTTCCGTCCTCTCCTGTAGCCTCAACACTGCCTGTTCGTGTCCCCAGATCGACTTCCTGTATGACCTGGTAAACTCCTTCATTCACGGTCATGGCTTTTACCTCAGCCCAACCCCTGGTTGTTTGGGATTGCATTGAGTACAGAGTGACCATAGTAGAATACCGACCATGGTGGCAATCCAGATCTGTTATATCCTGTACATTCCATATAGGTTGATGCATACATTACTCTCACTCAGTGGGATAACGACCAGTTCATATAGCCATCTTCTGCGGAAATGGGGACAGGGCCTGGTTTCATCATGACCATTTTCCTGCCAGTTGCCAGGGCCCCCGAGTTCCTGTCCTCTGATATAGGTTAGAGTCTGTTTGACACTGTTCATGAACAGGTTGAAACATAATCCAAGGAGGCGGAGAAATACGCAAAAAAGGCGAAAAATCATGCAAAAAAATGGAAAGATGCTTCTTGACATCCTTGAAGTTGCCAGTCCATGCTATCGTGCACTACAGTACGTCTGACTAATTGGACATGGCCGTTACACATCAAGCACACGCGGCGGTGGGCTTGATATGCAGGTCATTACCAACAGTAGCAGCACAGAGTGTCACCTGCCAGAGCGGGCTTCACAGAAACTCACTATCAGTCACTTGGACGGCTGGTAGCGGGCACTTTCTTTGATCATTGTTCCTCTACTGGTAGAAGAACCACCAACCTCCTAATATCCCTATGGAGGATGGTGGTGCGGCAATTCCACGCGTGCTTATGACGGGAACATAGAACTTGACACATCCTGGTGTGGATGCGCTAAGGACTGCGGCCAGCATTTGTCTTTCAGCGACTGTGTATTCTTGGTGGCCCCCACAACTGAAGATCGCTGTGGGTCCTGTATAGTTTTTGTATGTCCCCTCAAGGACATTTGCGGGTTCCACAACTTTTTTCTCGGTGGTGCAGTAGGCATCGTAAGTTCTGATGGGTCTGATCTGTCAGCTGTGACGTCGTCTTCCTCTGTGAGGTTGTCATGATGGGCAGTGCCTACTGCATTTCTGTCCTTAGGCGGTCTATGAGGCTCACGAGGGGGCGATGGCTCCCCGCTCTCCTCTTCAAGATCACCGAGAGCTCCCCTCTATCTGCAGATGATGAGGGGGAATTCAGTGTCTCTCTGTGACTGTTTTTCTTGTCCTGGCTCCTCTTCCCTGACTTGCGTGGAGTTGCTTCCCCTCTTCACCCCAGGGGGGATTATCAGTGTCATTGTCTTAATCAGCAACAGCTACTCCTGGCGGCTGTTCTTTTTTGTGGGACTGAGCACGGTCGCTTTGAGAATTACGACCCCCTTTTGTCTCCCATCTTGCTGCTTTGGATCCCACCTGGAATGCAGCAGAACTGGTGACCGCCTGATCGCCCTCCTCCGATGATGATGAAGAGCTGATCCTGTTTCTTTTCCTCTGCTTTCTCTCCTCCTTGCGTTGTCCTCCCATGTGTTCACCCATGTTGTTGCTTGACACCATATCCCGATGCCGCTTGTTCTCTGAAGCCAGCAGGACAATCCTTGTCCTTTCTGTCCTAGCTGTCTTTCTTTCAGGGTTGCATGCTTAATGCCTTCCTCCTTTTCTGCCGTCGCCTCACCTTTAAAGGCCATTCTTGGCGTTTTATATTGCATTACATTTTACATTAAATGCATTGGAATTTGTTGGTCACCAGCAAAGCAATGCTCATGAAGATCTGCAGAGGAGTCTTTAAAGACGTTCCAGTCAGTTGCAAGAGAGCACCCCTGCAACTTGACCCCTGCACTGTCCGCACAATCCAGCGCTGGACAGTGCGGATGGTGGGTTGTGCGCTCTTAATGCGCTGTGTGTAGACAGACAACAGGATGACTGAATCATGGTCAGACTTGCCGAAGTGTGATCTGGCCAGAGAACGATATCTCAAGTAGCAGTGATCCAGGGTTTTGCCCTTCCGTGTGGCACACGGCACACGCTGGTAATGTTTCGGCAGTACTTTGTTCAGCTTACAGTGGTTAAAAGCTCCAGCCACCACTGATACAACATCACGATAGTCGTTCTTGTGCTTTGTGATCACAATATACAACTCATTCCCAGCAACTGGCTCACTTGCATGTGGATGAATGTAAACTGCCTTCATGATCACGGAGGTGAAGTTGCGTGGCAGATAGAAAGGGCAACATTTAATAGTTAGTTGCTCCATGTCCTGTGAGCAGCTAGTAGAAAGCGCCCCAACATTGGGGCACCATGCATTGTTTATTAAAAACATACTCCTCTGCCTTTTGATTTGCCGGTGTCCTCGCGTGTCCTGTCTTGACGAAAAACAGTGAAACCCGTTGGTTGCACCGCTGAGTCGGGAATGTTGGAGTGTAGATGTGTCTCTAAGAAGCATAAAATGCAGCAGTCTGTCATATCCGATTAGGGGAGAAGCGACATAAAGGATCATTCATCCTATTACGTAAGGATTGCACATTTGCCATTTGGTCAAGGTGTTCGGTGGTGTCTGTCCAATGGTGGGAGAGCATGATCACTTGCCTCCACACACGTGGTTGCACGTCGCTTTAGGATCAGCTTTATTCTGTTGACTTCCCCCTGACAGCAAGTAGCATCAGAGTCCATTTGATTCATGAACTCGGCATCTTCAATGAATGACTGGGGTGAATGGGGGGGAGATGTAATCCGGTGACGGTGGAGAGGGGGGCTACTGTCCGTTTCCTGAGCTGGTGCTGAGGAGAGGAGACGAGACGAGGCGAGACGAGACATGTGTTTATTTCCGGGGAGGGAGGCAGTAACTTGTCCATTTCTTTAGAAGGTGAACAGGGCTCATCCATTAAGAGCCGCTCTCTTGACCTGCCCTCCTGACCTCCGGTCTGTTGCTGCTGAAAGAACACATTGGCGTCATTCACCCCCTCTCCCCTCCACCTTTTTTTCTCCTGTTCTTTTGTGTCAGATGTGTCTCTCACAACTGACCCACCAATCTTGGCCCTTTGTCAAGCCTCCATGATGTTTTTCAGTGCCACATCAAGCACTTCTTGCTCTGTAGAGGGACAGCATGCACTCTCCACTGCTTTTCCTGTGTGAAACCCTGCATTCCGGGTTTCCTTTGCTGGCATTTGTAATGGGAGAACAGCTTCCATGAGAATGTAGCGATGCCAACCAGTTACCAAAGGCCAGCATCGGGGAGAGTATTTCCCCTCCCCTCATCCTCCATGGATAAGCATTTTTCGTACGCCTGTGGGCCGGAGGGTGGCATTACCTCAATCAGGGTATTCCCCGATCAAGGCCACATATCATGTCTTATGAGCAATCAAACAGATGTAGGTGGATCTGTGGCTTACCGACTGTTAAACCATAAGCTCATCTCATCCAAGAGTATCCGCCTGTCTTCCCCAGACTGTCATTTGGGACCCCTGACTATTCTCAGGCCAGGGGTCACTTGTCCTCTCTGTAGGGCTCAGCTCACACATTAGAGCAGCAGCGCAGTGATCCCGTAACCACTTTTGATTGTAGGGGTCAAGTCAGCATGGAAGGTCTTTTCCTTCCTTCTTCTGTCCTTTTCTTTTGTGTCTCCTACTTGTCCAAACGATTTCATCGCTGTGACAATAGCAAAACAAAATAAGGTGCAGTAGTCCAGTACAGTAGTACAGTAGTACAGTATGTCCAATACAATGTCTTTTGTGGTTTCGTCCCATATAGTCAGGGGATACCGGTCATTCCCCCCGGCCTCCCCTGCTACTTCAGCCTGGGCCGTGAATTATTCCCAGATGCATGGTATAGGGGTATTCACACCTATAACTGTGCTTGTAGATCTGAGCATTAATGTGATCCTTACCACCAGGTAAGGATCACACTATCTCCATTCCTTCCTCCCCTTGTACATTCAACACTGCAAGGGGAGGAAAATGCACTGGACCTGTTATACAGTATGTCCAGCATTGACCCCGATAGGGTGTGGGTTCAGTGATGTTTCACTATCCAACAGGTTGCTGACCGCATACCAGCCTGTCGACTTCCACAGGCCGGCACTTCTAGTGCGAGAGGGCTGAGTCAAGCCTTAGGACCTCCCAGCCTCCTCCTTTCTCCAATGACCATACTGATTTCTTCATTGTTTGCACTTAATTTGCTCCTTTTGCAAGGGACGTTTCATCGCAGAGCGTTCGTTTGCAGACTTTCCTTTACTGCTCCCGCAACGCTCCTTCTTCTCACATTGAATTTAAAGTTCCAAACTGTCTCTTTCTGAGTGAAACTCCTAGCAGAGCCAGGGGGGTCGTGTCCCCCATCAAGGGAGCACCCCCCTGACATCAGCACAGGACCTTTAACTTTTCTTCTTAGCCATAGGTCCATCCCTGTTAACTATTTTGTTGTATCTCCTAGAACAACTTGATGAAGAGCTGATCCTGGTCTTTGCATGCAGGTCTGCAGCTCTCAGCGACGATCTTTTTCCCTTGATCATGGTGTGGATTATAGTACTTCTCATGACTATTTATCACCCTTGTACTTCACAGGTTTCCAACAGTGACCTCTTTTCCGGGTCACTGTTCTCGTGGATGCCCCCTGCGCGTGGGAGCCCTGCTTCACAACATTACGGAAGGATCTAGTTATCTGTTGCAACATCCGATTAGGTGATTTAGTTACTTAAAACCTCTATTTAAGTAACTCAAGTAAATAATAACAATTAACATCATTACTATTGATTTTCTCTTTTACACAAAATAACTTCAATGAAGTATATATTGTACTTTGGTAATCACACCTCCTCATTGTTAGTAAAAAGTCAGTTAGTAAGTCATCTGGTCAGTTAGTCAGGTAATTAGTTAGAGTTTTCCATGCTAGAGAGGGAAAAAGGAGGTGGATCCAAACTACAATCGATACCTATATGAAGTTGCCCTACTATCTCTGCTTTGGAAAAATACATTAGATTATTAGAAGGATTTGGTTCACTTTTCTCCTCGCTGCCTTGTAGGTCCCTGGGAGAAAAGCACCAGTCCCTGCTAACAACTGTTCTATAAAACATTCATCTGGGTTAGGGTGATATGCAGGCTACACATGTCACCCTTCAAACCCTTTAAATCACTATAACGACACTTCGTGACAGCTGAGGTAAACATCTATTACTCGTCATACATTTTTTCTTATATATATATTATTTAATATAAATATAGGCCCTACCGTAAATATAAAAGTGGATCATTTGTTTCTGTTCCTTCGATGTTCATGTTTGATTCACTCATCAAAATGTCCATCGTTTCAGACATGTCCATGTACACATGCTCCTCCTCTGACGAGCAGCAGGCCTCTTGCCGCTTGACCCCTCTCCACTTTGCCGTGCACGGGGCTCCTCTGCTGTCCAGCTGCTCCCGAAAGAATAGTGCTCCGTCTTGAGATAGCGTGCGCAACACGCCCGCCACACTCAATAAAAAGAACAGGGACGCCATGTTGACAGTGCGATAATCCAATGTAAACCTTTGCCATAGTTGTATAGATTTGTCTTTATTTTACGTTAATAAGGTGCTTGAATTTCACACTGTCTTGTAAAAATGCAGAGTTTTCTGCATGTCTGTCATGCTGGGATATCCTCCGAGGTCAAAACCAGCAGTGACTCCCCACTCGTTTAGACACTGACGAAGTGACTTTTGCCGCTGACCGAGTCTCTTCTTACGAGGTCAAGAATAGCAGCGATTTTTGGACACGGATGAGATGAAGGCTTTGTTGCTTTTCCACCTTGGCATAGGATCCGCTCCCACTCTGTTTCTCTGCCGGTGACGTGTTTCCTTTGACATTCTAATAGAGGCGATTCCCCTCCATTTCCATGTAAACTCACTAGAATGACACTGGGAAAAGAGCACGCGACAAGTTCTTAAGGTCCAATAATTCCAGAATGGTTTATTAAAAACCCTTTGAAATAATAAAAGTCACAAAAATTATTAAAACAAAATATACATTTCCAAAAGCTTGAAACTGAAGTCCATCAGCCAAATATCCTTAGGCTAAATGGTTCACAAAGTTAAAATGTCCAATATTGTCCAATATTGTCCATGAAACTGAAGTCCATAAAATAAGGATATTTCCCGAGTCCATGCCACCTAGGCTAAAACGGTTCACAAGGTTCTAACTTTTCCAAAGTTAAAATGTCCAATCTTGTCCTGGCTGGCTGGAGTCCTCCAGCCAGCCATCACGCCAAGCGCGTCCAGACCCTAATGCCCCAACTCCTGTCTTTGTTGGCGCTACTTATACTACACTTCGCACGCTATCTTTTGATTTATCTATATTTGGCACGCCCAGTTACGTTTCCACGTCAACTTGTGGCTGGCGCCTAATCACTCAATATATAGACCTTTTAGTTTCTATCACGTGGACAGCCTAGTTTGTATAGGTTAAATGTTATGTTTTCTTTCACATTCTTCTCTCCTGATGCAATACCTGAACTCTACCAGTGTTATCGCAGACTAAAGGAATCAAAAGTTTGTTACAACAAAGCCAAAACACTTAAATCACCCAAGTCTTCTATGATCCCTAAACGATACAATTATTATATAAAACATTAAAAAAACATACATTTCATTTATAATATTCCACATTTATCAAAATATTGGGGAGGCAAAAATCATCCCGACAACACATTCTTGTATTTCAATTGGATTAAACAAAACAAAATCACATGATATAACATAACCAAGCCTACTTCATTAGGACGTGCAATTATGACTTAGTGGTTCTATTTATTAGCAATCTTTTCCTACTAATCATCATTCATTTTCCCGATGATCCCCACAACGAGGTACTGTAACATCAACATTCTCATCATGTCAGTGTAAATAATCATCAGTAAATCAATGCCCTTTTTTTTTAAGTCCTTTTAGGGTCCCTTGTGAGGGAGGGGGGGGGGGGCAAGGGGGCGATAGTGTTCCAGGGAAGGGTGGGCTGGGGGTCTATAAATCTTCAGTCCAACTGAGAAGAGACCCGTTTTAACTGGGGAAAGTCAATGTCACTTTGCGTTTGGCCAGGATTCTTTGGCATCCCATGAATTAATTCATGATGACGGTGAGAAGTCCATGGGCAGTTTGATAGCCCAATATTATTGTCTGATTCTGTTCTGGTCAGATCATCTTAGCAGTTCCGGTTCAAAGGTCACTTGTAATCCATTTCAAAAGCTGCTCCGGCTCTGACGTTTTCCAGACCCTTGTCCATAGCGGCCTTGCACTAGGGCTTCTGCGTGTCCCTAGTTGTTCTGATGCTGGTAATGGGGAGAGAGAGATCTGGAGGGGAGAGGATTTCGAGGGAATCTCCCCGCTTCTCGTTGCCTCGGATTGTGGTGATTTATACCCTGTCCTCCATATTTGTGTATTGTGGAGGGCTTCAAATGTTGGTGTTCCATCCGATACGATTTATGGCTCTGTCCAGGCCCTTGGTCTTGCGCAGTATTCACCTTAAGTTGAAATCCAGGAAATTAATTATCACTAGTGAGGGAAAATTGTCTGACAGAGGGAGAAGGCCTATAGTGTCTTGGGGGAAGGGGCTATGGGGTGGTTGAGTAGGCCTCGGCGCAACTGCCCTCTGACCTCTCCCCTCCCCTTCCCTAATCGTCGAAAGCACAGAGAACTTCACCTACATCCGGATTGTTAACAATTACATTTACTGAAATATGTAAATATGTCCCCCTAAAATACATGTCTTGAAAAATATCTGTTTCCATTATGACAACTTTATACTTGATGTTTAACCATGTGAACCCCAGTACTCTCATATATATATATATATATATATATACTCTATGAGCGGAGCTCTATATATACTCTATGAGCGGAGCTGGCCGTTTTTGACGTGAGCGTGAGCGAGCGACTTTTCAAATGGGTTATGGGTCTGAGCGCCGACCTCCTCCGCTCCTAGCCGATCCTGTTGGGGCCGCGCGCCACATGTTGCCAACAAACAGTTTGTCTCGGCTAGTCCGTGGCAGTGCTGCGCAGCCATCATGTCGGCACCGTGAAGAGGAGAGGAGACAGAGAATTCCCTTTATAAAGATTTCACAAAATGTATCTATCATCCACACAAGTAGGCTAGGCTATGTAATAAGTAGCCTACCTTGTGTCAGTTAAGCCAGTCAAAGGATACAATTTGAAATGCAAGTGATTTGGCTGAATGAAAAGCACACAACACGAGTCGCCTCCCTCTCTCGGTTGTGGTAATCAACAATAACCAACAGGGTTGTCTCGCTTTTCAACCGAGACAAAAGTCGCGTTTAAGTGACTTTTCAGTGCCTTTTTCTGTAATTGAACATTGCAATCATTACACTATACAGGGATTGTTGCTACAGTAATAAGATCGCACAGTTTTGGGTCTTACCTGCAGGTTGATCTGCTATCGCTGTTGTGTGTCACCAAACAGCTGTTCATCTGACAGCTGCCAGGCTCTCCAGCCTGGTTAAATAGCGATTTTTGGTTTGCCTGTTTTCCTGTGTTTTTCGGCTGTGGAACACCTCGTCTGCCTCTGTGCTTGGATCGTTTGGATTACGAGTCTGCTGTATTCCTTGGGAAAGTTGGATTCCAGCCCGGGACAGTCTTCCATCCAGCTAGCGTTAGCCACCGTTAGATGGCTAAGATGGGGATATGGCAATACTCCTCTGCGAAACTTCTCGACCTGGTCAGCTACTCTATTCCAAACTCCATCGCAGTCATTAAATCCCTTGGACTCTTGCGCCGCCCTCGTTACATCCATAGGGGCTCCCAACGTAAGTTTATTTACTCGGATTCATCCATTCCCTCCATATCGTCTGTGTCAAGCTCTGTCTCTGGTGCATTACGTCATCACAACAAAGCTCCCCTCACCTCCCTCCTCTGGTGCCCCGGATCTCTGCTCCAGATTCCTGGATTTTTTCCAGGAAAAAGTGGACAACATCCACCAGCAGCTGCAGACACCCTCCACCCCTCTGCAGGCACCTCAGTCGCAGGACGTGGCCCCCCCGGCTGCATGTCCCCCTTTTGCCTTCTTCGCTCCAGTGGAAGCTAGCGGGATCGCTGAATTGGTCACCAAGGCCAAGGCCTCCACCTGCTCACTGGACCCCATGCCCACAACATTGGTGAAGGCCTGTCTACCCACCGTCTGTCCCATCATAACAGACATCATCAACTCCTCTCTCCAATCAGGCACTGTACCCACCAGTCTCAAAATTGCCTCCGTTACCTCCATCTTGAAGAAGCCTGGTTTGGACCCTGATGACTTTGCTAACTACCGGCCAATCTCCAACCTACCTTTCCTCAGTTGCCTCTGTGCTTGGATCGTTTGGATTACGAGTCTGCTGTATTCCTTGGGAAAGTTGGATTCCAGCCCGGGACAGTCTTCCATCCAGCTAGCGTTAGCCACCGTTAGATGGCTAAGATGGGGATATGGCAATACTCCTCTGCGAAACTTCTCGACCTGGTCAGCTACTCTATTCCAAACTCCATCGCAGTCATTAAATCCCTTGGACTCTTGCGCCGCCCTCGTTACATCCATAGGGGCTCCCAACGTAAGTTTATTTACTCGGATTCATCCATTCCCTCCATATCGTCTGTGTCAAGCTCTGTCTCTGGTGCATTACGTCATCACAACAAAGCTCCCCTCACCTCCCTCCTCTGGTGCCCCGGATCTCTGCTCCAGATTCCTGGATTTTTTCCAGGAAAAAGTGGACAACATCCACCAGCAGCTGCAGACACCCTCCACCCCTCTGCAGGCACCTCAGTCGCAGGACGTGGCCCCCCCGGCTGCATGTCCCCCTTTTGCCTTCTTCGCTCCAGTGGAAGCTAGCGGGATCGCTGAATTGGTCACCAAGGCCAAGGCCTCCACCTGCTCACTGGACCCCATGCCCACAACATTGGTGAAGGCCTGTCTACCCACCGTCTGTCCCATCATAACAGACATCATCAACTCCTCTCTCCAATCAGGCACTGTACCCACCAGTCTCAAAATTGCCTCCGTTACCTCCATCTTGAAGAAGCCTGGTTTGGACCCTGATGACTTTGCTAACTACCGGCCAATCTCCAACCTACCTTTCCTCAGTAAGACTCTGGAAAGAGCAGGAGCTGCACAGCTCCATCAGCACATGTCCAACCATAACCTCTTCGAACCCCTCCAGTCTGGCTACAGAGCACATCACAGCACAGAGACCGCACTGCTCAAGATCACCAACGATCTCCTCATGGCTGCTGATGTACAGTAGATCAGTATCCTGATTCTGCTGGATCTCTCTGCAGCTTTTGACACCATCTCCCACTCCATCCTCCTCAACCGCCTTTCCACTCACCTCAACATCACCGGTTCTGTTCTCTCCTGGTTCCACTCATACCTGTCCAACAGGCAACAGTTTGTCTCCATAAATGGATCCAGCTCCCATCTAGCCCCAGTAAACCATGGTGTGCCACAAGGTTCGGTACTTGGTCCCATCCTTTTTACCATCTATATGATCCCACTCGGTCAGATCATCCGCCACCATGGTCTACAGTATCACTGCTACGCCGATGACACCCAGCTCTATCTCACCACTACACCAACCACTCTGCTCCCTCCACAGTCCATTGTCAACTGCCTGCATGCAATAAAAACCTGGATGACCACCAACCTACTCAAACTCAACAGCAAGGAAACAGAGCTCATGGTCGTGGGTCCCAAGGTGCAACTTCAAAAGGTTGGAGATTTTCTCCTCCAGGTGGATGGCTGCTCCATCTCTCCATCCACCGAGGTTCGCAACCTGGGTGTCATCCTGGACTCTACCCTCTCCTATCAATCCCACATCAAATCCGTTACCAGATCCGCCTTCTTCCACCTGAAAAGCATCTCCCGACTCCGCCCATCACTCACAGACTCTGTTGCTGAAACACTTATCCACTCCTTCATCTCCTCCCGTCTCGACTACTGCAACGGTGTGTTGTTTGGTCTCCCCAACACAATCGTGGACAGACTGCAGTACGTTCAGAATTCAGCTGCCAGAGTGCTCACCCGTACCAGACGCTGGCAGCACATCACTCCCACCCTCAAACACCTCCACTGGCTTCCGGTCAAGTTCCGTATCACATACAAACTGCTCCTCCTCACCTATAAAGCCCTCCATGCCCTAGCCCCACAGTACCTGTCGGACCTCCTCAAGGACTACTCCCCGGAGCGGAATTTGAGATCGGCTGACCTAGGGCTCCTCACTGTCCCTCCCAGCAAAAAGCGGACCCTTGGGGATAGAGCCTTCAGTGTGGCGGCCCCAACCCTCTGGAACTCCCTCCCCACAGCGATTCGCCAGTTGCCAACACTGAACTCTTTTAAGTCCGCACTGAAGAGACACTTATTCATTCAGGCTTTTGGACAATAATGTGTTTTGTATCTGTTTTGTTAAGCGCCTTGGGTTTTTTGAAAGGCGCTATGTAAATTCAATTTATTATTATTATTATTATTATTATTGCTTTTTGCTTTTTTAAGTATGGCTATTACAATTATAAGCGTTGACTGTTTTGACACTTTATGCATTTATTCTCTTTTTTGTGTACCTTGCTCTTTTACTGTACACTGTACAATATTTTTCTTTTCATAATTCTCTGTAACTTTGTAAATAACCTTAAACTGCTGTGCTGCCTCCAGGAGACTGATTTCCCCCCTTGGGATAATAAAGGTATCTATCTTCTTCTGTGCTTGATCCAGCAGACCAGTACAGATGGTTGATGATGGATATTTATATTTGATCTAACAGACCAGTACAGATGGTTGATGATGGATTTTGTCCAAAGCCCAACATCTATGCTTTCCCTCCTCATGGCCAGCGCCTCCATCTTATGTGATTTTCATTAGTCTAAAATCCAAAGATTCTTCTACAATTTGTTTAGATGGTGAGTGGTAGCCTACAGTTGTTTTTTTGTGTGTTGATTCACTAATTAAACCACCCATTTTCAACTATGTCATTAATATACCTTTGAGTTGTTATGTGGAAATAAGAAGAAAAAAAAAGTCCCCCCCTGCTGTGTTGCCTAGAACTAGTGGAATGATTTGGGGGTTTGTATTGCAAAGTACAGCGGTGTGATGTCATCACTGTGTATTTTCAATACAAACTCAAAGGTATATTAATGACAGTTCAATGTTGAAAACGGGTGGTTCTCCCCTTTAACACAAGCACTGCAAATGCCCATTACATCAAACCTTTTGCAATATGCCATATTATGTCAAAACCATGGTGGACTCCTTGCCACTTCTCCCCGACCCACTTTGCAACCTGACGGTTTGTGTCAGTGATGAGGGTCCCGACACGTCCGGGAACTCCTTGGTCCTCTGCAGTCCCACCACTTCACACCATGATGAGTTCTTCACCTCATTTCTAGGAATGGAGCTCGTTCATTTGTATTGATAATGAGGACCTTATCAACCCTGCTTATTGAGCCGGGCTTTTATCCTGCCCAATATTGAGCGTTTTCTAATATTTTGTGGAAAGTTGTTGTGACTGTGAGTTTGTGGCAGACAACCATCTATGAAGATGACAATTAACACAAGTAAAACATATGTTGCCTATCATTCATTCATTCATTCATTCATTCATTCATTCATTCATGTGCAATAAGTGCTATGTGCTAATAATGTCTTGATTGTTTAGACATGATGTCATGGGATGCTATATGATTGATAACAAGCTTGATAAGCTCAGAGCTTATTGATACCGGGTACTCAATACATTTGCTATCGAGTATGTGACAAGCTCCATCCCTACTCCTTACTCTAGGAGAGAACAAACAAAACAAAACACGACAATTGACTTATGAACTGAATCTAAAGGAGAGACTAGATGGATCAGTCATCACACTATTCCACAATCTCTGAATGCTATATAGAGTCTGGAACAGCAGCTCCCTAACGGCGAGTATCGGAAACGGGCATTACCGTTCAATAAAATATATTTTAAAATGTCATTTCTGCTAAGCAGCAAGCTAAACATGCTTATATGATTTGTATTTATATAATGATAAATATGTGTAATGTGAGACTGAAACGGAAGTGACGTGGGGGCTTCACTTCCGCTTCATCTCGCACTCATCGTTTCTTCCCCGGTTTGCCAGACTGTATGCCGGGAGCATTTGACCAAATCGCGGAGGCAACAGTCTGGCCACGCGAGACTAGTCATCACAGGTCGCTGAGCAATTTACAACTTGAAAATAACATAATTATGTATCTGTACAATGTGGACATCAATAATTGGGTTGATTCTCTGCTCAATAACATTGACCGTTCCAGACTTTCCACAGTGACCAGGGCTGTCCTCCTTCCATCTCCTGACAACACCAGTGCTCTAGCCATCTCTTTAAGGGACGCGATGATGTGACTTTGCTCATCCCTCCAGAGATTGACAATGGCAGACACAAGGTGTGCTTTCTGGTGCCTAAAGAATGTGCTGTGATGGATGGTCATCACTCCCATAATCTTGAGCATTCATAGGGCTTTGGCAGGCATGCTTCCTGAGACAAGAATGGCAGCAGAGAGCAGCAAATTCCCAGCTGCAATCTTCCCAATCTTCGGCTGGCTCGTCCACTCTTTCACATGGCTACAAGAATTTGCAGCACTATGTGATGTAGACCGCTGCTCCATTTACTCTGACTTTGCCAGGTGTCTCCTCAAAACCACCCGATCCCCAAGTTATCATCCCATACATTGGGGGTGCACCAACACACCACACAGGTTTGGAAAAGGATCATTAGCTGTGATTCAAAGACTTTATACTTCTTGTCCTTCACAGGACCTGGATCAGCGGTTTCAGGCTCTCTGGAAAAGAAACGTCTTCAAAATTAACCACTGGGATAAACAGTAAAAAATAGCAAATGTACAACTTCAAAACACTTTAACAACGCATGAAGAGCTTGTAGATTTGCGTGGAGATTTAGTGTTCAATGGAAACAGAAGGATGTCGAATAATAGACTCCCATACTGCATACGTAATTAGAATAAACTGGATTGGGTAAACTATATAAGGTAGGTGTGTCCGACCAGGCATATAGATTTGTAACATCTTAGATGGATAAATGCACTCCCCCACAAGAGGTTCTTATATAAATTTTGGCTTAGGTCACCCCTGTAAATAATGTTTTAATCTACAGCATCCCAGAATTACATTTACTGAAATATGTAAATATGTCCCCCTAAAATACATGTCTTGAAGAATATCTGTTTCCATTATGACAACTTTATACTTGATGTTTAACCGTGTGAACCCCAGTACTCTCATTCTGGAGGGAACATTGACCCAAAATAGCTGATCTACAAGCTCACAATGTGTTGCTGTGAGCTTGTTGTAGATCATCTATTTTTGGCAAAGAGATTTGGTGTGGATTGAAAAAGAACGGACTGTCTAAGACAGGTTAAACTGAAGAGATATGGATTCATTCAATTTAATATCAAAGTAGCCATTTCATTTCCCCCATATTGCCTAGGACGAAAACAGAAAGCATGTCACGATGGTGTTCATTAACACAACTATTTAACATATAGAAATGTGGGATTTCATATTCACTTACCGCCCGCATGCCCATTGTATTCATCCCAGCACTAACTGTGGGAGAGCGAGTAGGTGGCTTTTATTGTCCTTCCTCTTCTGGCTGGCACATGTGCAGGGTGATCAGTCTGATGAAGCAGGTAAGTGGGGAAGTACCGCCCTTCAATCTCCTGTCCCAGCCTCCTCGTTGTCACTCCTGGCCTCGCTCTCCCGTCCAGGGTGCGTTTCACCGAGGTGCAGGGCCTACCTGCGGGGCGGTGTCCCTGTCCCACAGCATGTATTCATCTTAATGATGTGTGTAAGCTCAAAGGAGCTGACCCCTCTTCAATTTTAAAAGACCTTTCCCTGTAATTAATCTTTTTTTAAGGGAAGCCGTTTGTGTTCCTGTTATGGTTAAAGGTGTATTCTATGATAATGAAAGTGGCCGGGGGTCATCTTGTCCCTTACTGGCCTTATAGCGTGGAAATGTTTAGTTTTTTATAGATTTTTACACCATTATGATGTTGATCATTAGACCCAATCACTGAATATCAGTAGGCCTACGTCTCCAGCTTCAGGATATGTATGATACTGATTTACTACGAGACTGTGTGTTTGAGTTCAGTAGTTTACAAGGCATTTAGCAGACGTTCTTAATTCAGAGCGACTGTGGTTCTCAAAACTTTTATTTTGACCATCATAACTAAACATCATAACATAACTACGGCCATACATACTCTACCCTGATTGGTCGAGGACTGGCTGGCCACCTCTGAAAACCAAATATAGCTATGCTCGCAATGGTGGAAGTCCTTATATGGTCAGCACACATTCTAGTGAGGAGAATGAATGGAAAATGTACCAATTATATTTGTATTTGAATGAAATACAGGTGTGCCAATGTGTGCCCTAACACCAACTCATTATTAATAGCTAGCACTGCGTAGCCTACATCAGAAGATGTATGCAGACTGCTATTGTTGTTACCACACAGTAGTTTTTTTCTTCTTTTTTTATATAATAAATAATTACACAATGTGTCTGTTTTCAAGCCCCTTACATAAAGTGTGTTACTGTACACCAGGGGTATTCAACAAAATTGTCCAGGGGGCCACATTGACAGAAACCCAAGGGGCCGGGGGCCGCACTAACGTATTCCCCCCCCCCCCCCCCCCCCCCACACACACACACACCACCACCACATTTTCACACTACATTTTCACAAACAAGCACATTTTCATCTAACTACATTGCAAAGCAGAATACTTTTCAAGTAGAATACTTTTCATGTTAATGTGCTTAATTTCTGTTCAACAAGTTGACAACTGTACACATGCTTTCTTGTTTAAAACCTAGTGCTAACTACATCACACTAGTGATGGCCAACCTGGCTTTGATGCTATCTTAGAGTAGATGTCGACCTTATTGACAGTGCACACACAATTGCCTTCTTTGATGCTTTAACGATGCTCAACGAGGATCAGGTGGGTCGCAGACACACACACACAACACTCTGCTGCAGTGCTCTGACTGGAGTCTCTTCACTTGAATATGATGGAATATGATTAGGGATTACTGTGATTATGGTAAGATGAAGCTCACGTTTCATATCGCGCAAACCATATCTATAACGTTCATTAGTCTCCACAAAAAAAAAAGATTTTGGATTTTTTTTTTTTTTTCAAAAATCTTTTTTCTTTTTTTTTTCAAAATTGCTCCAGGGGCCACAAGGAAGGTCCCCGCGGGCCGCATTTGGCCCGCGGGCCGCCAGTTGAATACCCATGCTGTACACCATTATCTTGCACTCCTTTTGATTGTGGTATATTTAATTGTGTTTAAGGTCACTGTGAAGTATGCAACATCTACATCAATAAGACACATCACTGGGCCATATGAAAAAGTAACTGATATAGGCTGGTTCATCTACATCAATAAGACACATCACTTGGCCATATGAAAAAGTAGTTGATAGGCTGTTTTCGGGGCCAGTACCACCTGCTCTAATGAAGATCCCTGAAATAAAAGAAGGATGATTGCTGAAGTGCTGAAAGAAGTAAAGGAGGAAGTAAAAAGACCAGTCGGTTGCAGATTTGGGTTCATTTTGCGATAAACCAGCCGGGAAGACTTGAAAAACTTGAAATGGACAACGGCTGAGTGGAGAGATCACACGCCAACCTTTCTCAAATTCCTGCAGCAAGCAAGTCAAGTGACATTCGATGAACTCTCATCTTCAGACACCCCAAACGCAACAATCAAGAAGTGTGCTATGGCCATGGCTGGAGCAACCCTTATCCGTGCACGTGTACAAACCATGAATGCACCACAGTATATCAATTCATTGATCCTGTGTGAAAGAAGTGGAAGTGGAATTGATCAGTGGAAAGAAGAGGTCATTCAAGTGGAGAATGCCAGGAAATTGAATGGACACTCAATGAGTTGTGTCCTACTGGTGAAGAGACTTGTACATTTAATTAGTAAAATAGTAAAGAGCCCCCTTTATTTGTATTAAACCCTTCAAAGATGATGTTAACATTTCCAAGTTTTAAATAAAATGAAATTATATTACATTTAATGCCACACAACATTCTAGAAGTGAACTGCTACAGTATTTGCTCAGCACCTTTTTTAACCATGTTCAATTATGTGTTTTGTTCTAAAGGGCCATGCTGCTTCAGGTCTAACTGAAGAATCTCTCTTGGGGCCACACAGTGATTCAGTGGAGAAGGTAATTGCCTAACCTCGATGTCTTTTCCGCAATGTTCAATAACCATGGCTTGGATGCCACGATACATAGTATAGCTTGGGAGCGTGTTGCTGTTACATTAACAGGTGAGTCAGTAGGATACAAAAGTGCAGAATAAAAACTCAAAAGGCCTTCGTGTCATGCAATATTTATATAGGTTGTTTTTACATCATACTTATACAGATGGTCTAAATGGTAAATGATGCATTTACTGTATGTAGTGCATTTATGTAGTGCCTTTATCAAAGGCAATTTAACATGATTGTAGTCACCCATTCACACACACATTCATACCCAATGTCAGAGGAAACCATGCAAGGCACAGACCTGCACATCAGGATTGATTGAAGACTTTATTAGAAGTTTGCATAGGAAAAGGTAGTTTCATGACGGTACAGTTCACTGGTACAAGGTCTACTAAAAGGAGATCCTAGAAAAGACTATGCTTATTTCCATAGGAAACCATTGAAGTATCTCATATAACATTGAAAGACAGACGGATAGAAGACAGTACTAAGCAGTAGATAGTCAGGAAAAAAAAGGGAAAACATAAAAAAAACAATTAACGAAAAAGTAAAATTAAAAACACAGTTAGGGGTTCAGAGTCTTGCTCGAAGACAGTAACTCCGGGGGAGCCCAGGATCGAAATGGCCAGGGTGCCAATATTAGGTTCTATTGACCAGCAGCCTTTTATATAAGTCATTGCCATTTCCTCTATTATAAGAGGAAATGGCAAGATGTGGAATAATGTAATGTCTATAAGGCTTCTATTCTACCCATTTTCATAATGCAGTATGGGTTAAGTACAATACACTACTGTGCCATTCTTATTGTATGATCAACAATCAGAAGCTTATTCTCAAGTTCTAATATGTTTTTAATTTTTATGGGTCACTTAATATTTTGTTTCCTACAATTTGTCTAAACATTTTCAGAAAACATTCCCACAAAATAGGATTTTCAGGAATAACTATATCATGATTTAAGTCATTAATAAATAAATCAATTAAAAGTCTTCATGTATATTCATGAAGTAGTTAGTACTGTAGACATAAATCAGTTCATTGTACACATTTAAAAATAACATTTGGCTAAAATGTTGGCTCATTTATTTCCCAGGGTATCCCACGTTTTGCTCCATTCCAAGTGACGATGGACAACCTGGACCGTGCTGTTACACCTCACATTGGTTACTTATGGTTGCGAACCAGGAACAGGTCAACGCTGTTCATCTGTAGGGCTGGCTATCGAGAAGCGGTTCTTGTTGAGAGCCGGTTCCCTGTGGATCGATTCCTTGGAATCATTACCCAAAGTGCTTAACAATTCCGTTATCGATGCCTGCATATGCGCGATGACGTCACGCACGCTGCCTTGTTTTGTTAGAGCGCAGTCAACATGTCATCCAAGCAGAAGTGTTCTAAAGTCTGGCTCTATATTTGGCAAGAATGTACATGTTAATGTCACACTGGTATTGGCTGCAACTGTGTGCTATGCTAGTTTTGATAATGAGACGTCAGCTTTCCTAGTTCAGTTGTTACTCAAGCTCACTGCATGAACGGATAAGTCTCCCCGTTCTGCGTCCGAGTTAGAGGTGCCCTAAAAGGTTTGTTTTGCAAGCCACCACCTCCCACGTTCTTACAACAAAACTGGCTGCATGTCCAATGTGCTCAGTGTTGCTATTATGCTCCCCTATACATCACATGTGCAAGAAAGAAAAGCGTGTAAATCCGTTGATCCAAACTGTAGAAGACAGTGATTCTGCTTTAGCTGTGTACAGCAGCAGCTCCGCAAGCTTCGCAGCCGTGTTATAGAGTACACTTTAAAAAGAATTACGTTGTGCCTTCACATTCTGAGCACTGCAAAATCAGGACGTTGGATTGAGCACACTGTAAAAAATAAACTTTTTTGGTGATAAATTAAAATAAAAACTACAAAAAGAAGAAAATGACAGGAGGAGCATAGGGGAGGAGGTAGAAAAGACCATTGGCCACTATTTCTGACCAGGCCCCAGCATGGCTGCAAGCACTATACTAATAGCACAATACATGACCACTGTGTATGCTGTGCATCATCTATTCAGAGAATATCATATAAAAGAGAATGTATGTTAAATGAACCCATTAGTAGCCTACTCTTTCTACCACCCCCCTGCCCAATGAGAATCGATAAGGAATCGGATCAATAAGCAGAACTGGAACCGGAATTGTTAAAATCTTAACAATACCCATCCCTACACATCTGTCACAAGATGTCAGATCATCATCTCTTGTCAATGTACCATAATTGCCTGCAAATTGAGTTTCAGGAACTGATTGGTAGAGATAGTCTCCCACTTCACGTCATTAGAGAACTTCAGAGAAAATGTCCAGTGGCACCTATCTCATGAATATTCACGTGAAATGGCCCTAAAATTCAGATAATACCGCTGGGTTTACTGGATGTGGATACAAAATAAATCCATTGACATGATCCAAGCTATGCGCCATATCAATGACAGGTATGTCTCATATGTGCCTGTTGACAATGACAACACCAAATTGAAGCCAGTTGTGAAGGTCATTGTCACAGGAGACAAAGCAGAACTCTGATCGTGCTCTAAAAGATCTTGATAACAGCAAGACAGCGTATGAGAGAAACATTGGCATTGTTAATTCTGTTGCTGACTTTCATTGCAGCATGTTTCCTCCAAATCAGAGATTGGCACGTTGTAACTGACAGGCGAAATGTATCAGCACTGGGAGACAATTTTAGAGCAAATGATGCATTCATCAAGGATGTCACAGATGCCCTCCAAACCACGGCTACTTTGGACTGCTTTGTGTGATAAGTGGGACGGGTGTGTGCAATGGCAGTTCCACATTAATCAGTGGGCACCACCCTTTTAAAAATGGCATAGTAGGTGTTTGTACAGGCAGAGAGAGACTGCGTTTGTCCAGGTTGCCTGCTTCACGCTGCTGGCGGTGTGTTGCCTTGTGTTTGCTCTCGTGGCATAATGACATTCATTTTGGAGCTCGGGACTAGAAGGCATAGCTGTCAGTGACGTGTGTTTGCACACAAGCTCAGAGAAGCAAAGATGTTTGTCTTCAATAGCCTAGATGGGTCAACAAGCCACAAACTAGAGCCGTCCCTGTGTATGAGACACATGGGTGTAGAGTTTGTCCACTGTTCTTTTTACCCTTTTTTGTTTGTACAGTCTATGCTGCTACTTAATTTGTGTTGCCCCAGTGGCTTTAAACTAACTTCACCCTATTAGTTTTAAACCGCTGTCCCTGACTTTGTCATTGATGGGTTGTTTTGGCTACGACAGAGATATTCTTGGTTAATGGTTATTCCCCAGATGGGGTCCACCCTATGTTCCCCAGGTGCCCAGATGTCTCCACCCCTAAGTGCCCACTCGTCTATGTGCCCACTCATCCAAATGCCCACGATGTGGGCAAATTGCCCAGATGTCCAGGTGCCCACTCGTCCAGATGCCCAGACATAACAAAAGTATGATGTCCAGATGTCCCTAGTGCCCCCTGTCCCACTAGTATTCGTAATCTCTCCCCATTATTGGGTGTTTTGAGTTGTTATTAATTATTATAAAGGAATGTTTCCTGCATTGTTGGATAAGTGGGGAACATAGAACCTATTGTAAGTTGAGCGGGGAACATAGAACCTTTTTTGTGGAGGTAAGTGGGGAACATAGGACCTTTTTTGGATAAGCTGGGAAAATATAACCTTTTTAAATGGGGAACATAGAACCTGGGGAACATACCGGTAGTTACGGTCCCCAGTGATCTTTTGCCGTGGCTTTAATGCCAAGTTTAATGTGTGTGCATGGGCCTAACACAATGAGTCCATCTGAGTGCAACTGCCAAGCTTAATATCTGTCCCTTAGCTTTAAGTAACCTATTTGGTATAGTTTTTATCAGTAAAAATGTTAATACTTTGTACTTTTCTCCATGAATGTAAATAAAGTGGATGTTTGCATTTGAAGCCAACCTCTTATTGTTCACTAAAACTGAACACTTATCTCGGGTCTCTCACCCTGTAATTGAGAGGCGTCATCTAAACTGTGTATAGGAGTACTAGGTGACTCCATCTGGTTACATTTCCGGCTTTACACTGCCACTGAAATCTAGCCTGAATCAGATCTGAGTCACTTCAAAAGTGGAATCCGATTTTTTTAAAATAGTCTAAATCCAAACATGTCACATTCAGGTCACATGAAATCCGATTTTGAAAAACCACATCCAGAGGTAGTTTCAAATCCGATCTGAGGACATCTGACACAGTCTGAAAGCAGCAACCACATCCACCCCATTGAGTTATATGCAGGTCACATGCAAGCCACATCAAACTGGCCAACTTGGCCAAGCGTCACTTGCTGCGCGAGCAGCGAGACCCGAGCGCGGCTGTAAATTACATCATTACAGAGCGCGAGTATTTACTATTTGATTACAGCGCACTGAGCACATGAGAAAAACAAAAGAGAAGAGAGAAAACACGTGAGCTAAACAGTGAAAACGAGAGAGAAGAGCGAAACACAAGAGTAAAGAAAAGAAGAGAGAAAAACAATATTAACATGTGTTTACAAAGGTCTATTATGTCGCATTTCCTGAACGTAATCAGAACGTAATCAACCAGCGTCGACGTAGTGACGTAACGTCATGACGCCTACGTCGTTACCACGGTAACCAAAGCATACATGTCGCCACAGGGCAGCTTTGGGCTGACGCTGTTTGAATGCACAGATCAGATCTGTGTCACTTGCAAATGCAGTGTGAAAAGTCGGGCCAAAAGATCAGATTTGAGAACAAATCGGATTTGGGCTGGATTTGACTGCAGTGTAAAGCCGGCCCGGACTAGACACGTGCAGGATTCAGCATCCTTCACATCTAGATTTTGAACGACACTGGTATCTAGCTTTCAGTCCTTGTTCCTTATGGAGGTCACTGATTTATTGCTTTATCTAATATCTATTTATCTTTCTCTACAAACCTACACAGTGCTTGTAGCTTACTGATCAGGCATCTTGGGATGTGGGAGGAGTCGGACCAGTGCAGTGGCTCCAGTTCACACTCTGGGATTAGCGCAACAAGGCACTGAGGGGGAGACTTGGTCAGTGTGATCTCTTCACAGCTCGGCGAAACTAGTGTAATGATCATAAGGATCATAAGGATACCATTCACAAGGATAATTCACACGATGAAGAATGCAAAATAATATGGTTCGTGGTTGTGCTTATCCGAACTGTGCAAATAAAATGGAACCAACATCCACACATTTCTACATATTACCATTACAATGTCCACAGACATTGAAACTGTGGCTCATTTTGTTTTGTCTACAGTACTCGTTATAGAAGTCTATGCATGATTCTAATCCCCCTCCACCCCAGTGATTGATACTGAAGGGTATGTGAGGAGACAATTCTAATGAGGGTCCAACGCATAGTAGGCCTAGCCATGAATAATAAGGGTCATTGAAAACAAACATTGATCATGACTGCTTTGTTGTACAGTTTAGATCGTTATGCAAAACTCCCAGTGCCATTGTTTGATTCTGGTAATGACAAATACATCTAGTGACTAGGCCTATCTGCAATCCCTTTAGATTCAAATTGAAAGACCTGTGTGTGAAACACACAAATGAATGATTGATGGGTTTGTCAAAGTCTATAAATATGGAAATGGTGGCATACAGTATGTTGTATAGACAGTGGTTTAGGTGTATTATTTTACATAGGCCTACATACTAAACAAAAGTATGATTTTGCAACACAGGGAGTATGTGTATATCTGGAAATTATGGGTAACATTTTTACAGTAGGCCCAATCATGAAACATTAGTGATACATGTTCAGATGTATAATGTAATAATTTACACTCAAAGAGGAAAAGAAAACATTTTTTTAAAATATTGACACAGATTATGAGACAAAGTAGTAGGCCTATTGCTGTAATTGTAAATGCTTGATAGTTGCATTATTTCGAACCATTATTATTCACATCAAACACAAGTTGAACTTGTCCAAAGAAATTTGTATTTACATTGAAAATAAAAAAGGTATAGGATAAAAAATCAACAAAAAACAAAAGTATACATATCCAGGGTTATTAGCCTACAGACTACCCTCAGATTTCTGCCAGGCCTACATATATGGGATCTGGAAATTATTGATGATGGATGTTATGAGCAGGTAAGTGATACAATAATAGCCTATCATAGTATCATTTCAAATGCCTCTTCGACTTCTTTGAAGCCAACATAAATGCCATCTGGAGATGGATTTATTCCTAACAGCTTGGAAGAGCCCTTCTGTTAAAGAGTATCTCCGTGAAGAACCCATGCACACGGTAGGCGACAAGTCGATATTGACTGAGGAGGGTCAATATCGTGAAGGCACCAGTGGAACTGGCAGGTCTGAGTGTTGCTCCTGAAGATGATGAAGCACAATCTGCCATTTGGCCAAAATCATGTCCCGGTCTTCTTGCACTGACTAGCTTTGACTGTTATGGACACTTATGTTTGACACTGTATTGATAAGATGTGCTTTAAGTATTGCTTTTTTAAGTATGGCTATTACAATTATGAGCGTTGACTGTTTTGACACTTTATGCATTTATTCTCTTTTTTGTGTACCTTGCTCTTTTACTGTACACAGTACAATATTTTTTCTTTTCATAATTCTCTGTAACTTTGTATATAACCTTAAACTGCTGTGCTGCCTCCAGGCGACTGATTTCCCCCCTTGGGATAATAAAGGTATCTATCTTCTTCTGTGCTTGATCCAGCAGACCAGTACAGATGGTTGATGATGGATATTTATTGCGACCGTAGGTCGCATTTACTACCAAAACCTCCACCGGCTGTCTGTGAGTGAGTGAGTGAGTCACACGTCACACGTCACACTTTTGCCCTGCTCATATCTCCACAACCATTGCCCCCATCCATGCCAAATTTTGCACACACACTCCTTGACTGCCAAACTACAACCCCCAAGGACCCCCGGAGCCCCAGGGACCCCCAGGTCCCTGGGGGACCCCCAGATGTAAAAAATGACCAAATGTGCTCACACGTCACACGTCACACTTTTTCCCTGCTTATATCTCCGCACCCGTTGACCCGATCCATGCCAGATTTTACACACACACACACACTCCTTGCCTGCCAAACTACAACCTCCAAGGACCCCCGGAGCCCCCCCCCCAGATGTAAAAAATGACCAAATGTGCAAAAATGACCAAATGACCACCCCAACGGGGCTGCTCACGGGGAATTCCCGGGGACCACCCACTCCTGGTGCTCCAGAACGGATGCAAATGTGGTGGCGCCCCCAGTGGAGGACCCCCTGCCACTGCAGCGCACATAAAATGCCGTAACTCGGCCTAGGAGCATCCGGGAGAGCCGGGGCCGGTACCTATTCGTCCGCCAAGGCAACGCGGAGACCCCACCCCTCATTTCTCACATGGCCCTATTCTAGCGCCACCTTCAGGCCGATTTTTAAAACACATTTTTGGACACTGCTCCTACAGTTTTTGCCCTAAAATCACAAATATCACTACACAGCATGTCTACACTCATGTTATCAACATGGATCAGGAAGATTTGGGAAAAACACATTTTTGCCCTATTTGTGGAGATAAGCCACCTACGGTCGCTTATCTTCCGATTAGGGAGTCTTACTGGTATTAGATCTAACAGACCAGTATGATGGTTGATGATGGATTTTGTCCAAAGCCCAACATCTATGCTTTCCCTCCTCATGGCCAGCACCTCCATCTTCTTTCCTACACAAAGTACATGTGATTTTCATTAGTCTAAAATCCAAAGATTCTTCTACAATTTGTTTAGATGGTGAGTGGTAGCCTACAGTTGTTTTTTTGTGTGTTGATTCACTAATTAAACCACCCATTTTCAACTATGTCATTAATATACCTTTGAGTTGTTATGTGGAAATAAGAAGACAAAAAAAAGTCCCCCCCTTCTGTGTTGCCTAGAACTAGTGGAATGATTTGGGGGTTCGTATTGCAAAGTACAGCGGTGTGATGTCATCACTGTGTACTTTCAATACAAACCTGAAGGTGACTTTTAATACCGATTTTGAAGGGTAGCAGCCTCCAGACCATCACCACCATATTCTGTTACAAACAAACCAAATAAAAGATGCAGTATTACAACTTTGACAAAGTGTGCAATTATAAAGGACCTTTATCCAAGCTACCGTACACTTTGAATTCACCCATAAACATAGTCATGCTGAAGGAATCCAAGAAAGGCTCAGTGTCTTGTTCAACAACTTTTTAACACTAAGCCAGGAGGAGCCAGGAATGGAATCACTAACCTCCTGAGCCGCTGCTGACCCACTATCAACTGAGGGACACCAGCTAGTCTCCAATCCCATAACCCTCATGAACAAAGGCTTCCAACAGAGCAAAACTCACAGATCTACAAGGTCACAGCGCAACATGTTTTAAGCTTGTAGATCGGTCTTTTTCGAGTAAAATATTTTATGTCGATGGAATAATGCACAGGGCTTAGTAATATTGTATGTAGATGGAATAATGCACAGGGCCTAGTAAAGACCGCTGGCGAACTCTTGTCAACTAGGGCCTTGTGTCCAAAATTCAAATTCCAAACTTACACTGTGCTCAGCAAAGAATACTGAGACAACAACTTAGTGAGACAGCAAGAAACTCACCCAAGATGTTCTTGAAGCGACTGACATGGGCCGCTGCTGCATGGCTCAGCTCAGGGCGATTTGCCTTGTTGCACAACGGTGCAAACGGGCATCACAATCGCGGTGCTGTCTCTGTCTCCCGACAACCAGACAACCATCTCCAACATTTTGTTTCTGTATAGCCTATTCTGTAAACAAATGGCAAGATGTTGTATTCAGTGATGGGCAGTAGCGAGCTACAAGTAGCGGCGCTACATAGCTTAACTACATTTCTCAGTAGCGTCACGGTAGCGCAGCTCCTTTTGAACCAGCGTAGCTGTAGCGTAGCGGAGCTATTTTTAGACTCCAGTAGTGACGTAGCGTGCAACAAACGCTACACGTTACTATCCCGGCGAAATTTGACTGCTAAATAACGTTTGTGAGGAAAATAATTCCCAACAGATCCCCAAACATGTTGTTCTGCACAGCGCTGCATGCTTTCACTTCACTGTGTTGAGTATGACAGCGACTGACACTTCAGCCCGCATCTAGAGGGATGTATGGCTCTTTGAAGTGAGACCGAGCCAACGATCTGTCTCACTATATGCGCTCTCTACTACGCACTCTCTACTGCGCGAACCGGATCCCATCGTTCACTTCAAAGAGCCGTTCAAAAGATTCAATTCGTTCGCGAACGTCCCACCTCTGCATGCCCGCACCATGTTCAGGGAACGTGTGAGAAGTGAGACTGAGAACAACTGACATACAAGCTCACATCGCGTTGCAAATGCCAACATTGTGAGCTTGTAGATCTCCGGGGGCGGAGCATAAATCAGGCTTCAGCCAGAGATGGACAGTACTCGAAGTACTTGAGTAAGAGTACAGAGTACTCCTGGTCACACTCCAATCCACAGTAAACTCAGTCAAAATGTTACAAGTAAGAGTAAAAAAAGTACTTGCTTTTAAATAAACGTATGTATTCAAGAGTGCATACCGGTACATGCTTTTAAAAATAAGCTACTTGAAGTACAAATAAAAGTAAAAGTACTCAAGTACATTTCCACCGCTGGCTGCAGCTAATCAACTGTTTCGACAAAACAGTGAGCACACAAGTCACTGCAGTGCACTCTTTTGTCCACGGCTAACTAATGACAGTGAAGTGGCAATTTAAGGACCTTTTAGACATTTTTAATACCTAAAGTGGGGTCTTCAACAGGGGGTCCGCGACCCCTAGGGGGTCCGCGGAGGTACTGCAGGGGGTCCGCGAAATTATTGCTTAAAAAAAAAAGATTTCAAAAAATGTTTTTGTTTTTTTACATTTATGTTAAAAAAATAATCATGATTCTATCCATTTTGAATAGCTTGAATACATGATTACTATGCAATTGACAGATTGTTGATATTATTGACATTGGTTCTCAGTTAATAAGTAGTATGTTTAGAAATGGTAGTGGTACGGCCCACCCTGCTCGCTGTAACTTGTACATATTTAAAATAAAAAATATGTCGTAGCCCCGACCCCCCCACCCTACGAGGTGGTAGGGTAGGGGGTCCCTGCTCCATCTTCCCATCAGTTTGGGGGTCCCCGGCCTGAAAACGTTGAAGACCCCTAAACAAATATAAATAAAAGACCAAAACTACATCAAAAGTTATCGTCAAATTGACTATAGTAAAAGAGGCACACATTGTGAAAATGGCAGATCTACAAGCTCCAAACGTGAGCTTGTAGATCTGCTATTTTCACAACATTTATCGGTGGAACAGAGTGAAACTAAATGTAATGCCTCAACTCCTAATTCCAATTGATTGTCAGGGTGGGGTCCCCAGTTCAAAAAGGATTTTTGGGGGGGTCACAGCCTGAAAAGGTACACATTTAATGTGTACGTAAAGTAAATTAAAAAAAGTAAATTAAAGGATGACACAAAAAGCCAGACATAAGGGCTTGTTTCCAGTTTTATAATAATCAACCGAACTGAGCATTTTTTGCCTGCCTATTTGTTTGGTGGAAAGTTGTACTTGATCATGAAGTTGATTAAAAAAAAAAAAAAAAGTAGCTTTGTAGTAGTTAGCTACTTTTTCCGTGTAGCTTGTAGCTTGCTTTGCTACATTTTCTGTGGGTAGCTTCGTTGTAGCTTAAGCTATATTTCATCAAGGGTAGCTTGTAGCTTAGCTTACTACATTTTCCAAGTAGCTTGCCCATCACTGGTTGTATTACTGTTGTATCTTGTTTACATTTATACAAGATTACAATTATTGCGGGCTTGTCTGAAAGGCGAGAACACAACGTTATCTTCATTATTTATAGAGTTCCGTCGCGTGAGCTCCGTCGCAGAAAGTACAGCCAATGAGGTGCGGAAAACCTGGGAGTGGTGTTAGCTGGAGTATTGGTTGCACGCTGCAGAATATAGTCACGAGCGAGCCCACACTGTTTCGTAGGAACAGTATTTCTAGTTTGTTATTAGTAACTCAACTCAGCCTTGCGACTAATAGTTGTTACAAGGCTATATATACTGTAGGTACAACATACTACTGTCTGTACAGTGTACAGTACGACTGATTCTCACCATAAGTGGTTGAGTTCTCACTGGGCGAAGTGAATAGTCCCCCTTCTTTGCCTTCGCGAACACAAGTGCCCATCTCAGCATACCATCTTTACTCACTGCCTGCATGCGTCCACTGTTCTCACTGTAGTGCATGGCAGCAAGATATGTTCTAATGCAAACATAGAGCATGTCTCTGAATAGTAATGCAACACCTTTCATAGGCCCCTTGTCCACTGACATGTCCCAACACCACACCACTCCATACCGCCCACTTGTGCCAGGTTTTCCACTACAAGGACCTGGGTAGTGAAAGTGGTACTAAACGTGGTACTAAAAAGTATCCACTCACTCCAGAGTAGGTCTGAGCTAGGCCAAACAGGGCCAAACACTTCATAATGACTGATCACTCACTGACTTTTCATTTAGACCACCAGGATATAGTTTGAAATACATGATAATATATTCTATTGTGTAACAACCACTATTATAATCTAAATTATTATAGTGTATTATAGTTATCATTGCGACCGTCAGGGAGCAGTTTACTATGAAAACCTCCACCGGCCGTCCGTCCGTCGGTCGGTCACACGTCACACGTCACACCTTTGCCCTGCTCATATCTCCGCATCAGTATATAGGGCTTGTTTGTTTATTGTATGACATCACGCCACATCATCAGCTGTGGACTCTGTGATGTCATCGTATCTCCATATATGGCCATCTCCGTATATGGAGATATAAGTCGTCCATGCCCAAGTATGGGCTGGTGAGGTCAGACTTTGTGTGATGCGTAGGTTATCTCCATATATGGAGATTCAACATTCCAGGCAATGCTCTCTTCCCTGGTGAGAATTGCCCCTTTATATAGGGCTTGTTTGTGTATTGTATGACATCACGCCACATCATCAGCTGTGGACTCTGTGATGTCATCGTATCTCCATATATGGCCATCTCCGTATATGGAGATATAAGTCGTCCATGCCCAAGTATGGGCTGGTGAGGTCAGACTTTGTGTGATGCGTAGGTTATCTCCATATATGGAGATTCAACATTCCAGGTGTAACTATGGCTACCCGTATGACGTGAGAGGTGGAGGTTGTGATATTTGTGGAGATAAGCGACCAACGGTCGCTTATCTCCCGATTAGGAGTCTTACTGGTAGTAATACATTAATCTTTATAGTGTATTATAATCACAGTTATAATCCAGTATAATTGCGACCGTTAGGGAGCAGTTTACTATGAAAACCTACACCGGCCGTCCCTCCGTCCGTCCGTCCGTCCGTCCGTCCGTCGGTCACACGTCACACGTCACACCTTTGCCCTGCTCATATCTCCGCATCAGTATGACATCACACCACATGTGTACACAAACCTTTGTGTACGTTGCTGTGGCAACAGTCTGTTGTTGCTGGTCTGTTAGTGTACGTTAGCAACCACCTTAGCAACCATGGTTTTACCCTAGCAACCAACTGTTTACCCTAGCAACCAACTGTTTACCATAGCAACCATGTTTTTTTACCCTAGCAACCAACTGTTTACCATAGCAACCAGATACGCAGAGCAGGGATCTCCATATATGGGCATAAACAGGTGACATCACACTGATGTCAGATACTCAGAGCAGGGATTTCTCCATAATATATGGGCATAAAAGGGATTCTGTTAGGGATCTCCATATATGGGCATAAAAGGGATTCTGTTAGGGATCTCCATATATGGGCATACAAGGGATTCTGTTAGGGATCTCCATATATGGGCATAAAAGGGATTCTGTTAGGGATCTCCATATATGGGCATAAAAGGGATTCTGTTAGGGATCTCCATATATGGGCATAAAAGGGATTCTGTTAGGGATCTCCATATATGGGCATAAAAGGGATTCTGTTAGGGATCTCCATATATGGGCATAAAAGGGATTCTGTTAGGGATCTCCATATATGGGCATAAAAGGGATTCTGTTAGCTGTTAGTGATCTCCATATATGGGCATAAAAGGGATGCTGTTAGGGATCTCCATAAATGGGCATAAAAGGGATTCTGTTAGGGATCTCCATATATGGGCATAAAAGGGATTCTGTTAGGGATCTCCATATATGGGCATAAAAGGGATTATGTTAGCTGTTAGTGATCTCCATATATGGGCATAAAAGGGATGCTGTTAGGGATCTCCATATATGGGCATAAAAGGGATTCTGTTAGGGATCTCCATATATGGGCATGAAAGGGATTCTGTTAGGGATCTCCATATATGGGCATAAAAGGGATTGTATCCCAGATGATGCCCTGTTAGGAGATCCACACTAACAGAATCCATATATGGTCCTACCGACAGCTGCTATAAGCCAACCCTGGCGATAAGGTCTGAGTCGAAGAAATGCTTCTTTCCTGGCAAGAATTGCCCCTTTATACTGTAGGGCTCGTTTGTGTATTGTATGACATCACGCCACATCATCGGCTGAGGACTGTGTGATGTCATCATATCTCCATATATGGAGACATAAGTTGCTCATGCCCAAATATGGGCTGGTGAGGTCAGACTTAGTGTGATGCGTAGGTTATCTCCATATATGGAGATTCAACTTCAATGAGTAACCATGGCAAACTGTCAACTGCCCGTATGTCTTGATAATTGGTAAAACAAACTTTTGGCCTATTTATGGAGATAAGCGACCAACGGTCGCTTATCTCCCGATTAGGGAGTCTTACTGGTGTATTATACTTAAGATAGGTGTAATACAAATGTATATTGTATTATAATCACAGTTAAAAGGGTCAATTTGTTTCTTAGATACATTTCTTCGAACTTTTGTGTAATGGAAAATGTAGATATTTTTATGTGGTGTGGAGTGGTGTGGTGTAGTGTAGTGTTGTGTGCAGCTAAAGCTGCAGTCAAACATGGGCCTAATATACTAGTAAGACACCTGAGGGTGGAATGCGACCTCAGGGTGACATGCGACCTCGCCCTAAAGGGAGAGGTCGCGCCAATTCTTGACTATCTGGCCAACCACAGCGTTTCTCTGACGATTCTAGTTGTTATCATTCTGGGGGGAGTTTGTTCATGTTTTTGTGAGGGTATCAACCCTAGGAGACACGGGGAGAACATGCAAACTCCACACAGAAAGGCCCTATCGCCAACCCCACCTAGGGTGTGAGCGATAGGGCCTAAACATGGAGATGTGGAGAACACTATATATGGAGATAGTCCAGTCCATCATGTCATATGGGACTACCTTCATAGACAGTAGCCATTGTTAGGCCGGAGTCAATGGCTGTCTGTCTGACTGTCTGTACAGGAAGTGATGTCACATGACATACTTTTTATGCCCATATATGAGTCATTCTGTACCACATCTCCATGTTTAGGCCAAACAGGTTCACTCCATTTCTCCATGTATAGGTCCAAATGACCAACGTTGAGCTTGACAAGGAGGATACCGCACATTGTACCTCATCCACCCTTTCTTCTCTCTCCTTTTGGTATCTTTATCATCCTCCTCCTTTTTTTCTTTTTTATTCTTCTCTTTTTTTCACAGCCGCCCCCATATTTACTTTAGAAAATATATATTAAATTCTAAGAACGTTTCGAGTACCAGTTTGATACAAGAGCGAATAAGCGCTACACTTCTGGAATCCTGTGCGTCGACTTAAAGTCGGATCCAGGCCTAATAACTTTATCTAGCCGCCCCCGTTGCCACCTCCTTTTCTTTTCTGAGACACATTGTACCTCATCCACCCTTTCTTCTCTCTCCTTTTGGTATCTTTATCCTCCTCCTCCTTTTTTTTGTCTTTCTTAGTCTTGTGTATCCTTCTCTTTTGGCTACTGTCTATGACGGTAGTCCCATATGACATGATGGACTGGACTAGCCCTGAATACAGGACGGTCATATACATGACCGTCCTGGTGCCGGCTCAACTTGAGGATCAGTCGGCTATCGAGCCCTTAACGGTTTGAGCTAGGAACGTCAGATTTCAAAAATAAAGTGCTTACCCATGCCAACTTTGCTAACGATTTGACGCCGCACAACGTTCATTACACGCCGCTCCCCGGTTGTTGAATAAAAAGCATTTTTGTCCGAAATTATTTTGCTTAACATTGGACTTCCGGCTCATTTCCTCGCTTACGCCCAAAGTGTGAAACTGCACCCTCTATCGGCTGTAACTGAATCTAAACACATTGTCTTGTAGTGCACGCCCGGCGGCCGACCATCTTCACTTGTTGACTTGACTACTTGAGAGAGACACATGAGCGCAAACACCGGAGGAGAAGGGAAAAGATTCAAGAAGCTAAGAATTATAACAATCTATCCACTGTACATTTATTCGTTTATTAATAGAAATGTATTATTTTATAGTTGTAGTGTAGTTTTTTCTCTGTTTTTAGCTACTTTCCTTGAATTTGTTTGATGATAGTTGTTTTTTCTATTTTTTTACGTGTGGCCTCGGGTGGGCATTTTTTTCCTGTTGTCTTTTGTAGTGTTATATTTATTTTGTGTAGCCTATTTGCCATAGTGTAGGCATACTCTATCTTTTTTTTTTAAATAAGCCCACCTTTATACAGTAAACATTTGTGTTTAATTCCATAACTTTTTTTTGTAGTCTTTAGTTCAAAATAGTTTATTACTTGTAGTATTTTTTTTTAATTATATTGCTAATGTAATTGTAATGTAGGCCTATTTGCTGTTAAGATGCCACAGCCAAAGACAGAGCATTGTATTGGCTGTAACGCAGCCTTTATAAAGGGTGCTAAAGGCTACAGTAGAAAAAAGTTGCTTACTATAACAACCCCCAAAACAGCCAAAGCAGTTTTTCCAGAAGCCCCCTCCCCCGAATTGCAACATGGATTCCTTTGTTCGCAGTGTATGTCTTTTCTGAGAACCAAAACAAGAATAAAAGGCAAGGGCAAGAAACATAGACTTTTAACTCCAGGTTCTGCTAGGAAGCGTACATCTTCAGTGCTCTCACGGGATACATCACCACAACGCAAGAAGCAAGCAACATCTACATCCACTCCATCACATTCAGCAGAACAGAGCACTTCTGCAATACCATGCATCTCAACAAGCTCAAGACAACCACCGAAAAGGCCTGGATGTGGACCATTGGACCGGGCAAAATCATACCTCAAAACTGGACACTATTATCTTGCTTTTCGTACCTTTATAAGGTCACCTGTCAGGCATCATGATAAAAGTCTGCAGTCAAGCTGTTTCTAAGGAGGTAAGTTATGGCTGACATTTATTGGATGCTGATTTAAATGTGCATTTCTATTTGTGTTTTTACTAATCAATATTACTACACACAGAGAAAGATTCTGGCTCAGGATAAGAATAGCCCCTTCCAAAAAAAGGCAGACCCAAAGGAAATGTCTACTTTCACATGGGATGCTGCATTAGACTGGGCAGACAGAGAGGCACCACTCCTGATGGCATGTCTGAGGGCCACATTCCCACCAACCCAAGAACCTGTGGAAAAACCCAAGTAATAAAAGTGTAATATTAAGTGTCTGTCTGTGTGTGTGTGTGTGTGTGTGTGTGTGTGTGTGTGTGTGTGTGTGTGTGTGTGTGTGTGTGTGTGTGTGTGTGTGTGTGTTTGTGTGTGTGTGTGTGTTATACAGCGTCCCCAAACAAGCCTAAGCATTAATAGCAAACATGTCATTATCTCTCAAGGAGAGCTGTTTCAAGGAGACTATTAGTAAGAGTGAAGCGAACAAGGTATCATTCACGTCTTATTACGAAGAGCAGATCCAGGCTTACAGTGGCAACAAGAGCACGTCCCAGGACTAAAGGAAGATACATCAAGTATGTTTGTTTCCTAAATTCATTTGATTTTCCTGTGTGTGTGTGTGTGTGTGTGTGTGTGTGTGTGTGTGTGTGTGTGTGTGTGTGTGTGTGTGTGTGTGTGTGTGTGTGTGCATATGGGAGGGCTTTTGTTACAAGAAGATGAGCTCTAATGATAACAGCCTGGAGACGACAACCTTTATTTCCTTTGTGAGAGAGAGAGAGATTGTGTGTGTTCTCTCTCGCTTTTATCCACACTTTGAGAACTAATTTTCACCTAATTTTAAATATTAACTGCTTTTCAGAGAGGATAAAGCAATGGTGGATAAAAGGACAGGAATGGCGCTGTCGATGGCACTATACACAGCACGCAGACTAACCAACAATTTCATTCAGACTTGCATGGGAATAGAAATGTGGAAGGAGGGCTGCAGCCAGAAGGTGATCAAAACCCTCAACCATATGGGTTTATCCCTTGGAGTCAAAGGTGCAAGGACTACCGTAGATAGGCTACGACTAGGCCATGCTGATAAGATGAAGGAATGGAAAGAAATGGCAGAGTTACCTATTAGTCTAACTTACATTAACAAAATATCATTCAAATCTGGGCTTTAAATAAAGAAACAGACATATTAAACAGTCTCCTAGTTTTGAAAATAGCCACAAACTGTAAGACAGCATTTCTATTATTTTTAATAATAGTTTTTTAAAGTTCACATTGCTATGGGGTTTGTTTGCCATATTACGTTTTACAACAGAGTGTACATTTTCAGACAGTACCACTCAGAAGGAGGCTATCGTTGACTGGCTCACCTCCCAAGAACATCTGTACATACTCTGTGACATGGGACAATGTGCAGGTATGATTTTAATAAATATATATATATATTTTTTTATTGACAACTCCCTTTTTTAGGTTGTTACAGTTACAGGGCAGTTATTAGAAAGTTCACATTATGTTGTTTTGTGACAAGAATAATAAAATGCAGTATGCAGTAATCAGAGTACATGCAGACAATGAGTGTGTCTTTTAAAGTGCATACACTTTGCTTAAGCGGCACACTCTATTTAGTCCTGATATTCCAAAAAAATGTCAAAACAATGATCATTAATTTAGATTTGTCATTTTTTGTTTGTTTTTTGTTGGTTCCCTAGATGTTTGTTCATGGGAAACATCACTCAAAAGAACATGCAAACAAGTTCTTGCTGTTTGCATTAGCCTTCGGGCATCAGAATAAGGTGAACTTCAGCCATCTCCAAGAACCCGGTTGCCGTGCCATTGAAGTTCCACCAAGCAGTTTGCTGCCAACACCTGAGGTAAAAGAATTAAATAACGACCGACTTATGCTGCTAATGAACACATTTTCTATAGTTGCAATGCTTATTATATTTGAATATACTGTCCCCTCTTCATTTAAGGTCTACAATAGATTGCGTGAGCGAATGGTCATACTCGTGATGCGGATTTTAGTAGACAACCTGACATCTTTGTCCAAAATCCGCTACGAGGTGAACCCTCACATAGCACATGAGCACACAGACGAGATGAACAGCAAAATTCTTTCTCCATAGTAAAAGCATGCATTCATGGTGAGGGCACCTTTTTACAGCAGGGTAAAAGGGCAGGGGCTCAAGCCCCCTTTGATGTCAATCTGTGCACGTGTCAGCAGCCAGCGCTCCCTTCAATATGCTCCAGACCTGTGGCCAGCCTAATCAGCGCTCTCTGCCAGCTCTCAAATGTGCCTCTCTCCACTCGTGCGCACGCGATTTTTGCGGGTTTTGGGGTGTTTTTAGTCGGTTTTGGGTCGGTTTGGGTGGCTCATTAACTGTCGGCGGCGCCCCCCTTGAGATTGCGCTCTAGGCGGTTGCCTATACCGCCTATACCTAGCCACTGCACTGATATACTTCACTGTAGATTTGGCACAAAAAAAGGGTCAAATGTGTTCTCCTGCTATGCTGCTAAAATGTGGAAGCTCCTACCGTAGGCCTTAAAGGAATGTAAATACCTTTCCTTTAAAACGGCACTGAAAAGCCACCTTTCTATTGTAAATACCATTTATTTTGCATTGTGGTTTTTTTCTGATGATATCTTCTGCATAGTACTGTGTTCTGTCTGTCTGTCATTCAATGTTATAATAGTTAAATATCTATCATAGTTGCGACCGTCAGGGAGCAGTTTACTATGAAAACCTCCACCGGCCGTCCGTCCGTCCGTCCGTCGGTCACACGTCACACGTCACACGTCACACCTTTGCCCTGCTCATATCTCCGCATCAGTATATAGGGCTTGTTTGTTTATTGTATGACATCACGCCACATCATCAGCTGTGGACTCTGTGATGTCATCGTATCGCATCAGTATATAGGGCTTGTTTGTTTATTGTATGACATCACGCCACATCATCAGCTGTGGACTCTGTGATGTCATCGTATCTCCATATATGGCCATCTCCGTATATGGAGATATAAGTCGTCCATGCCCAAGTATGGGCTGGTGAGGTCAGACTTTGTGTGATGCGTAGGTTATCTCCATATATGGAGATTCAACATTCCAGGCAATGCTCTCTTCCCTGGTGAGAATTGCCCCTTTATATAGGGCTTGTTTGTGTATTGTATGACATCACGCCACATCATCAGCTGTGGACTCTGTGATGTCATCGTATCTCCATATATGGCCATCTCCGTATATGGAGATATAAGTCGTCCATGCCCAAGTATGGGCTGGTGAGGTCAGACTTTGTGTGATGCGTAGGTTATCTCCATATACAGAGATTCAACATTCCAGGTGTAACTATGGCTACCCGTATGACGTGAGAGGTGGAGGTTGTGATATTTGTGCTTATCTCCCGATTAGGGAGTCTTACTGGTACTGTGTTCTGTCTGTCTGTCATTCAATGTTATATGAGTTAAATATATATCATAGTACTGTGTTCTGTCTGTCTGTCATTCAATGTTATATGAGTTAAATATCTATCATAGTACTGTGTTCTCTCTGTCTGTCATTCAATGATATATGAGTCCCCTGATCTCTTGTTAGTCACTGGGAGAGCCCCAAACTGAGCTCAGTGCATGAGGAGAAAAAATAAGAGCCACATATAAGAGCCACCAAAAAAGCTCAAACATAAACTTTTCTCTTTTTTTCCTATTGTGATTTGCAGAATAAGGGTCCTGCAATAGGGCTGGTCAATTAGTGGGATGGTAATTTTAAAAATTCCGGACAGACACTTTATGACTTCTTCCAAAATAATTGCATCTTAGGACACTTTCCCCTTGCTCTTCATTGTGGCGAGTACTGCCTCTGACTCCACGGGTGGAGGTTGTGGTACCCATGATCATGAAGGGCACAGCTTGAGAAGCAGTACTCACCACAACCTTCACATGCATTTTTCCGTGGTTCGGCGAACACTGCCTACTCTGAGAAAGATGCAACTGGAAATTGCAAGTGTGGTTGCTGTGACTACTTCTGCAGCAAGCTACCTATCAATATGAAGCCAGACCAATCCTTGAGCTAGCACCACTCCGCCATTGACTTCCAATTGCACTTTTCCCCCATTGACTTCCAATTGCACTTTCCCCCATTGAATTCCAATCGCACTTTCCCCCATTGAATTCCAATTGCACTTTTCCCCCATTGACTTCCAATTGCACTTTTCCCCCATTGAATTCCAATCCCACTTTTCCCCCATTGACTTCCAATTGCACTTTTCCCCCATTGACTTCCAATTGCAATTCTCTCCCACTGATTTCCAATTGCACTTTTCCCCCATTGAATTCCAATTGCACTTTTTCCCCCATTGACTTCCAATTGCACTTTTCCCCCATTGAATTCCAATTGCACTTTTCCCCCATTGACTTCCCCCATTGAATTACAACTCTAATAAATCTGGTTTCCATCAATTTCCAAAGGCAGCAGAAAAGTTTAACCAGTGAAAAGTTTATCCAGAATAAATAAAGTTTTCCCAGAACTACAGTGTGTTGCCCTTTGGGCAACCACACTAATAAGGACCTGCCTGTTGCCATAGGCGGACCATGAGAAAACGGGACCCTGGACCAGCGACAGGCAGTGTGCGCAACACATACGTGCATAGGCCTGCATTTCTACAGGATTTACTGCAAGGGATTCCCACGAGGGAAGAAAAGGAAAGCCCAGCAATAACTACATATAAATGCACCTGTATTTCCACTACACAGGATTTACAGCTATTAAAGCCAACAGCACACATTTAACCAAATACACCACACTCAACCAACCAGTAGGCCTAAAACCACAAATACTTTCAAGCCACTTCTATTAGGAGATCTGACTAGAAGACAGACTGACCCGCACACTGCCGCTTGTCCGTTTCAGAAAATGTATTAATGTAGCAACGTTTCGGTCACCAGACCTTTCTCAAGCTGATTTACAAGTGGCACATTCACTTTAAACATTTCCACTGGTGCCAACAACCAATCAGAAACAATGATCAATCATTTAGAGCAGCTGTGTTAACAGTCATGTGTGCGGGTCAGTCTGTCTTCTAGTCAGATCTCCTAATGTTTTGTAACCTACGCACCTGCTAAGAGAGGAACTGGGTGTGCGTAAGCCTTCCCTTCAAGCCACTTCTATTAAAATAATAACTAAAACAATTACATCAAGTTATGGTGTCACACAGAAAAGCCTAATAATCATGAAAATAGTCTTACCTTATGAATTTGTTTCTGGTTTTGCTCCGTGCGAAGTCATCCACAATGTCATCAAAGTCCAATTGATTGGTCATCTCACTCTCTATGGCCATCAGTGAAAGTGATGCGGGACAAGAGGGAGAAGGAGCGCTCCCCTTCGCAGTTAGTGACGGGTTAGAGTCAGGAACAGTCGCAGCACCACATACAAATTTGGAAACGTTGATTGAGGGGCTACCATCTAGGATAATTTGAAGCATTGCATTAGGGCCGCTGTCACTGTCACCACTTCACAAAAGATCGGAACAAAATTAGTTCACTGCCTAATTCCTCATTTAGGTCAGACGGATATGCAGATGCAAGAGTGTCAGCGTTCTCCATGTCAGTTTTCTCGTCTTCCGCACAGAAAAGCGCACTGTATAAACTGAATAGGTGCTCGTAGGGCTGAAGGCGGTGTCTCAGGCTCTGGACAAGTGTGTCGATAGCAACATTGAAGGTCTCTATCTAAAACTTGCATCTTCCATCAAGCTCCGACATCCTGCTCCCTCCCCACTCTCGTCAGCCAAGGTTGTAAGTCTCTTCTTTTCTCATGTGGCTGACGCCAGGTGCACCCAGAGCCATCGTCTCAAAACAGTCAAAAAGATCCCTCTGTGCAGCCACAAAATTACGTTTTACGTTAAGCATCAAGGGTGATATCACTTCGCTGCAAATAAGCATTAGTTGCATTAATTCGAGAGAATACAGTGTCCCAAAATGCAGCAATGAAGCCCATCTCCAGCGTTTCCATACTAGAGCGCACAAGCTTCCTTAATTGCGCGTCCCCCTGGTTTCTTCTTCAATCTCCGACAAAATCCTCAGCCCCTCTTGAATCTTTTGATCATTTTTCCACAGTGCTTTTGCTGATTCAGCGCGGCAGCTCCAGCGTGTATTTGATAATGCCAAATAATTGCCACAGTTTTCAATACTGTTGAGTCCTACCAGATTCAAAGAATGGGAAGCACATGGAACATGCACAGGGTGCGCCTGCAATTCATTGTATTTACCAGACATAATTACTGGCATTGCTAACACCGTTCCAGGCTGCCATATCCAGCCCAAGAATCCTGGGGAAAAAACTGACAAAACCTGTGGGCATGCGCATGAGGACTCCATGTCCCATATTTGCCATACCCTAGCTTTTGCTGAACTGACGCCACTGGTCCATAGTCTCATGTTTCAGTCTACTGTCATCCCAAACGGGCTGATAGCAAACCTATATGGTCCAGTTAAGCATACATAACCATTCATGTTCTCAGTATATTTACATATTTGCTGCAAATTCACATATTTACAGTTGGCTATAGGCCAATATGGATATAGCCTGGCCGGCCAGCCCCTCCTAAGTCACCAAACTTTCCCCTGCGGTCAGGTTGGTGACCTATAGGAGGGGTTGGCCGGCCAGGCTACAATAGGAACATCTTGGAGCAAATGTTCATTAGTGTCATCACCATACTTTGCTAACGTTATTCCTTTGCATCTTTTCAGAGGGAAGGAAGCATTGATGCCGGGATGCTGGCAGATTCCGACTGGCTACCTGTCCTGGAGCAGCATGCAGTCTCCCCTAGTAAGAAACAAACAAAAGCCTAAACAATTCATTATTGAATCTCATACACAGTCACATAGCTACAATTCACAAATAGGTATTACGTAACCTAGGCACTGAATAGGTCACTATAATGCAGGGTTCTTCAACGTTTTCAGGCCAAGGACCCCTTAGCTGAGAGAGAGAGAAGCAGGGACCCCCTCTACATGTTGTATAAAACTGTGTTACAGATTTCCATAGATTCATAGAGTTGTTTGACAGCGTCGTCAGTCTATGTTTGATACATGTAGATGTGTTTTAATGTGACATGTAACCACTTAAATCATCAATGCTTAGTAAATTTGACCTTTCACATTGTACTATTTTTTTTTTTACCTCTACACCAAACCTATTTGCCCAAAATAGCCGATCTACAAGCTCTCAACGCCTCGCAGTTGAGAGCTTATACTGTAGATATGCTATTGTTGGCTATAAAGTTCTCCTCAGAATAGGGATGTGAGGGTTCAAGTTGTTAATTTAAAAGAATGCTCCCATCGCACTAACATTTGGCAGCCCCCCTGTAGTAACTCTGAGGACCCCTTAGGGGACCCGGCCTACCCTCTGCGCACCAATCTCCAAGCCCCTTTCCGCAACGTGAATCTCACTCCCCAGATGATGGCATTCAACAGGTCCATGAGTGAAGTCAGAGTGGTGGTGGAGTGGATGTTCGGGGACATCTCTAAATATTTTAAGTTCATCGATTATAAAAAGGACATGAAAATTGGAATGAGTAGCGTAAGGAAGCAGTACTGTGCATGCTCTCCTGAGGAACGCACTCACATGTATGTATGGGAACCAGACCTCCCAGTTGTTCAACCTGCAACCCCCATGTGTTCAGGATTATGTTCATAAGCTATAGGCTGTTATTTATTTTAATTACACTAAACAATTCTGCTCAAGAAACACTCAAAAGTATTGATTTCATATTTACAAAACGTCTCAGATGGTAGAAAAAAAAACTAAAAAACAAGACTTGGCTTGTTTGTTAAGTAAAAGTCATGAAAGGGCACATTTCTGAGAGTTGCTGTGTCATCTGCTTTTCTGATGATCCCTTTTTAAAAGGTGTAAAGTGGTTTTGCCCATCAAATGTAAAGGAATCCTAAACTTAATTCAATGTGGCAACATTTCTCAAAATGAATTTGTCCTATTTGGGATAGGACCTGGTCCTCACATTGTAGGCTATGATTTCCTTGACTGGAATGGTTCAACAGGTTATATTCCATCAATGACTTGTTTGGCCATATGCCACAGAATAAATAAAACATTTAAATAAGACATTACCCATCTTGAAGAAGAAGAAAAAAGAATGTCCACAATTACGTGATAATGGTAAAATAAAGATAAATCAAACCTAGGAACCTTCTGTAGTAAAAGTAACATAAACAGGTAATTCTAACTAAAATGGGAAAACATAGTCCCTGGAACTAAATATTTTTAGATGGGGGTCCGTGGCCAAATACATATCATTTTGGGGGTCCTTCACATGAAAAAGTTAAAAACCTTAGAAGAATTTGAAATATTCAAAGCCTTGGACAAATTGTATATTGTATCTGCTAGTTAAAGCACAAAATAATGCGTAATAATGTGTTCACATTCAAAATGGGTTAAACGGTTACCCCCTATACCCGTATGAAGAACATTCATGGGGGGCCTGCAGTGAATCCTTGTACGCAGGGCCCAGAATTTGGTGCGACACCCCTGGCTGTTAGACAGTCAGGCTGAGCATCTCCTGTTGCTGCTGCTGCTGCTGCTGCTGCATCCCTCTCATCATGTCTGCCATCTGGCCCTGCTCCATCCTCCTTAACTCAACTTCTGCCCTCTTCAGCTCCATCTCCTGCCTTTTCAACTCCTTCTCCCCCTCACTTTGTCATCTCAAATATTCTATTGTGTCATTCCCATTCCTTCTTCTTTTCTTACCCTCACCCTCACTCTCCTCATCCGAACCTGTCCTTTTCTTTGTCTCCCCCATCCTTTCCCATGGCCCTCTTCCTCATTTCCTCAGCTGTGGAATGAGAAGATGTAAAGGGACATTAATACATGAATATTGTACTTGCTATTTTAGTGTGTGTGTGTCCGTGTGTCCGTGTGTGTCCGCGCGTGTGTGTGTGTGTGTGTGTGTGTGTGTGTGTGACTTTAAAGTCGTGATGAAGTCTGCAATGTCTGACCACGATTTTCCCCTCTCTGAACTTACTTTTTTATAGAGGTAATTAAGGCTCACAGAACCTCACCTCCCTGCACAGGAGGATGTCATGGGCCTGGGTCCACTCCATATAGGCTTCTGCAAGAAGATGGAGTAACATGAATGAACCGCGATATTAAAGTGGCCTAACATGCAACTGTGCAGGGGAAACAGTCAACACAGGTATCAAGGTCTGTAGGCTAGTTAGTAGCTCAATATCAGGCAGTAACGGTTACAGTAACATATACTGAACTGTTATAATAATTATAATAATAAAGTGTAATTGTATAGCACCTTTCATGACATGTAATGCAGCTCAAAGTGCTTTACAGAGGAAGTACAAATGGTAAGTCAGCGAAACAAGGAAAGCAGGGCCATGAGAGGAAGTGGGGTATTTGTTTTCTCTAGTCCATGGGGTATTACAGATTGGCTGGGGGCGTGTGTGTGTGTGTGTGTGTGTGTGTGTGTGTGTGTGTGTGTGTGTGTGTGTGTGTGTGTGTTTGTGTGTGTGTGTGTGTGTGTGTGTGTGTGTGTGTGTGTGTGTGTGTAAGGGTCGATTCATACTCCACTTTTAGCCTAATTTATTTCGGTTCGGCTCCATCTAAACTGTGATATGGCGTCATTCAGAGCCGAATTAATGACGTTAACCCCCCCCCCCCCCCCCCCCCCCGATCCTCTGAAGGACGCCATATCATAGTTTAGACAGAGCCGAACCGAAATAGATTTGGCTCTAAAAGTGGAGTATGAATCGACCCTAAGTGCGTGTGCGTGCGTGCGTGCGTGCGTGCGTGCTCTATGAGATGCCTGTGTCAGGGCAAACATAACGTAGTCAATTCAAACTATGCCGGGAACAAACCAGAGCTAACAGTTGATGGACTGATGTCGACGAATGAGTGGCTACTGGAAAGGCAAAAGCTAGCGACAAGTTCTGCTTCTCTGAAGGGGCACAGCTCGCGGCAGAGCTTATTCAACCTGCTGTGTGTAAGAGTGCAGCCTATCTTACTTTGGCACAGTTTGTGGACTGTTCACTGAATTCATTTAGCTTAGAGTATTGATTATAAGCCGAGTTCATGCAAACAACGCGTCCACAGTAGTAAAATCACTCACCTGATCACAACGTTGTGTGCGCTACATCAAGAGGTGCGTTCTGCCATTGTAGAACGGACGGCTACGGCTAAGAAAGTTTATTATGTAGAGCACCGATCAATTTCCGGTCGACGTCTATGCTTAAAGTGCCTGTTGTGTGAGCTGTAGTGCGGGCTTTCCCTCAGAAACAGGCAGCTTTCCTGATTGACGTGAGGAGGGTGGGACTGTATAGGCCTACCTGTATGTGTGTGGGGGATTGGGAGTGCATGATGACCGACTGACCGGCTGGGAACAAACAGAAAGAGGAGTATGTTCATTCTCAGTCTGAACCAAATGCTGAGACTAGTGAACAGAATGTAGGCTACTGAATACAACTTAGTTAGTTACTTTTTACATTGTGATTATTATTACAAAACATGCATTAACCACTTCAGCCTTATATACATGTTGGCCATTTGAACATTTTTGTACAAGATCTGCTATTTTCAAAAGATCAAATTAAATCAATTTGAAGCATGGCTGTGGGAATTAACGACCATAACTAACGATATGTATTCTGTCCCACGTTATGTTTCTTTTAATAATTTACCTGACTGATGTTGCTATATTCATATTGAAACAGAGCTTACGTGTGTGGCTATAGTCTGCAGTCGTGAGGGGCACGTCTTGACTTGCTTCAGGCTTGTTACAGCGGTTACTGAGGCTCTGCAAGCCCCAGATGAGGCCTCATCTGTGGGAAGAACAACAGAGGGGACTCAGTGTTTGGTTCTGGAGGTCCCCCAGCAGGAGGTCCTGGGACAATGATGAGCAAATAAGATAAATATGGGGCAGGAAGCCTATTTGTGAGGGAAAGTTGATAATAATTAGAAGATAGAGTTAAAATAAAACATTTAAAGCCATACTGTGTAAGTTGCCCAACTAGTGGTCATTAGCCCTATAGCAAACCGCGGTCGCGTCCGCGTCTTTCGTCCGTTTTTCGTACCTTCAGACCCCCGCGTCTGCCTCCACCTCGCTGAGATCTATCTTTTAAGGGGTCCCTTGTTCCTGTGCGTTCAGTAATTCCAGAGATACGGACTCCTTCACCCTGCCTGGTAGGCGAAATTACCTAGAGAAGGGATGGTACAAACGGGCGACAACAAATATGGCTGCCATAGCGACCCCACTTCAAGATGCGCTGTGATTGGCCGGCAGTTGTATAACCCTCGCTGTGATTGGCCGGTAGTGTGATGACGCAATTTTGGCGCGAGATCCGGTCCACGGCAAGGATCTCAGTTTACATATAGAGAAGGCTTTACAGGCTGAAATTCACGGCGCGGATCTTCTAAAACTTTTGTGATTTAATAGTTAGGAGAATTTTAAGATTTGTTTTATAAAAAAAGTTACATAGTACAACTTTAAACCAATCACTTTGCCCGGGACTGGAATGATTCAAGACAAGATAATGAACCAGGATTTGATGGGAAAATCGCACTCTTTCGAACAACCATAATTTCGGCCGGAGGGTTAGCGACTCACTCCACGGAGGTTACGGTTAGGTTGAGGTTTAGAATCGGGTGTCGAAAAGATGACATGTAGTAACAGCAACACGCTCCCGATTTGATTCATTTAGAGAGTTACATAAATCAGTAGGCTATTGTTTAATAAAAACATAAATTATTTATTTTTTGCAGCAAACGCAAAAAGCTGAGATTGTCGGCGTGTGTCAGTGCGCATTGAAGTGAATGAAATATATTATTTCTTGTTGATTGCTATTTGCTGACCCTGAGACCAAGCTGCGAGACTAGGGAAGAGGGGAGGATAGGTAAAGGAGGTCAGGGTGCCACATAGTGGGTATTTGTTTTATGACTGTGAAAGAGATAAGGTTCTTGGCGTTTTAATGAGCTAGGGAAAGAGAGAAGGAATAGATGTTTTTGTTTTAGGAGATGAAAATAATGAACTGTGAGAGGGAGGGGGCAGTCCATCTTTTTGCCTGGCTGAAGCAACATGTCTAATGTGTGAATGTTACAGCGCTGTAAATAAACCTTTTTGTATCATTTTATATTGCATCTGAGTCAAAGTGAACTGATTCTTTTGAGAGTCTTCAATTCCGCTGGGCTTTAATCATAAGGCCATAAATTAAGTAAGATTTCCACGTCAGCATTTATTTACCATAATCTATTAGGCTATTTCTCTGTGTCTTATAAACCTTCAGGGGTCGTGTTTTAATAATACAAATTGTAAGAAGGCAGCTCAGTCTGTCTGAATGGTTGTCCATGTTTCTGTCTGTGTCCACAATAAAACTTTCATTAGCTGCCAGCTACCAGTGTGCCGCTATAGTATGTAGTATTAGTAGCCTATTTATTTAACAAAACTGCTGGTGTGTCCGATTGGACATGAAACACATTGAAAGATGGTGTTATTTGTCAATAGATATAGTGTTCTTTAAAATGTATGTGAATAATCCCGTAATGGGCTGTATGGAAAATAAAAAGATTGGTTCATTCAGCATTCATATTTGGTATAAAAGCATTGTGCCACCGTGTACACAATATTATCATGTGAAGCACATCCTTACTCACCAACAAGATGTTTTCCACTTTAATTATATCCAGATGTACGTTCCTGATACAAGTTCCTTCAAGCTGACTGGATCAATGGGCCATGCATCTATTCTAATATGAATTCAATCAAAGTTTCTTCCATAGGCAACTGTTGACAATGAATAACCAGTCACAGTCTGTGCATATTCTGCAGTTTCCTTGCTGATTCAAATCTTATAGGTGACCATTTTCAGCTTCCAACTCCTTTTTTCCACACGTTTGAACAGCTAAAATGTTTAATTAGGCCTATGCCAAATAGGTTATGTCAATGTATATTATTCAGAATAGGCCTACTATAGGCCTAACTGCTACTCTCATCATAATACATTGAGTGATAGATTGCCACTATTGTCATTCCCGCTGCAGCAATAGGTTCCCAGTTTTATGCACACTGATATACAAGCTGGTAAGCTTACAGATTTGATGTTTTCGGTAAGTGTCACAACTGAGCGACCGCGATAACTACCTGTAGCTGTAGGTAGAAAGTCAGGTGACGCGAGGTTAACCTGTACATTAACAGTTTGAACAAGGCGGACAGTGAGAGCGATCATAGTGTGGAGGCTGCCTCTGCAGGTTCAAATTAGGACGATGACGATGATGATGTGGAGTAGGGCTGTCACGATATGACATTTTACATGACGATTAATTGTCACTCAAATAATTGGCGATTAACGATTTAATTGTGTTTTTGTCGTTGATAATTACATTTCTGTTTGGCTTTTAGGCTTTGAAGTTGTACATGGTAGATATGACACATAACCTAAATATACAAATAAATTACTGACATATTTGACAACTTACTACTTAAAAAATAACTTTGATAGTGGAAATAGACTATCTACAAGCTCACAACGCGTCGCATCGCGACGCGTTGTGAGCGTGTAGATCTGTGAGCTTGTAGATCTGCTATTTCCACTATTTTGACTAAAATATATGAACATTTTTCAACATGGAAAGATTATGACGATTATGAAAAATAATCATGATTATTTCAAAAAAATCACGATTAGACGATTATGTAATAATTGTGACAGCCCTAATGTGGAGATTGCGTCTGCTTCAGCCTTACAACCGTTTAAGTTTGAACCTGTTGCATCTCAGCGTCAGCCATCAGGAGCAGGACCTCCCCTTCCACAGCCATCTCCACGAGTGGGCAACACCAATTGTAAAAAAAAAAAAGATTGATTGTCTTAAACTTTAAGATCGATTAAGTTGGCCTAATAGTACAGAGGACCCCATTGGAAACAAGCCAAAGTATTCTCTTGGGTTTAAATCATCTTAGAAGACCTTGCATTGAACTGTACTTTGATGTGCTTTTTCATCCTGCAAACTGCTAATGAAGTATTCAATCAATCAAAACTATATTTCTGCTGTAGGTGTTAAGGTCATTGCACACTGCTGCGTTTTTCGGGCCAAATATCGTGAATGAGTGAATTTCGGAGCGCATAAAAAAAAAAATCAACCTCACGTTATGTCAATCTCATTTGCACACTGCCGCCCGTTTCGTATTTATTTTCAGACCAGGGTTTATTTTTTCCAATTTTCACAACTGTCACCACTGGGTCCCTTGCTCTCTCTCTCTTCTCTCTGATTTCAGATTTCCAAAACGCAACAAAAAAACGCAGTGCAGTGTGCAACCAGCTTAACTGTGGGAAGTGTGTTCCGATGCCAACCCATGTAGAGAGTATCTGCTGTCATAGTTACACAGGCTCCACAGCAGTGCAGATGCATCACAGACCACCCTGGTTTCCCATCTGTCTGTCTGGATGTCCATGTTCTGAGGACAGCATACCATCAATGGTTTGAGGAGTACAGAGATGATGCTGATGACCTTTCCACTCAGCAACAGCATGAGTGAATATTATAATATACACAAGCAAACACTTTACCGCATGGAGAGCTCAACCTCCTATACTTATTTTGCTAGCAAATGTGTAGTATAAGTTTATAACTCAGCATGTATACCTTGTAAAAGTGATGATACATCTCTCAAGTAGGCCTACCCCACTAACCTAATCATAATGGCAGTTACTGTACACTTTAATTTAACAAAATTTAAGGCACAAATTGACACATAGTGCAGTATTGCTACCAACACATTACTTTTTATTAGTGCCACAACATAACATAAATGTCAAAAACAAAATATTTCACCAAAAACATACAAGCTTTAATTCTCGTATTTCTTCCTCACATTCCTTACATTGCCTACCGACAGTTTGTATGGTGGAACTGACTTGGCAGGTAGAACAGGATTCCTCTTCCAGCGCGTTCTGTAAATGTTGTTCGACAGTCTTTTCCAAATAATCCTGGAATTCCTTAAACTGGTTTCAAGCTACCATAAAATCAATGTAACCTGTACAAAAGCCCTCATGGATTTGTGTTATCCTTTAAGGAATAATGTCAAACTGTACCTCTGTACCTTTGGCAAACTGTTAATAAAGTATGCAATCAAAGCTTATGGATTTGCCATATAGGTATGTTTTGTTAAGGTTCCATAAGACAGTGTTTCTCAAATGGGGTTAAGTGTATCCCTAAGGGTACGTGAGAAAAAAAAGTAAAATGGGAATATGTATTTGACTGTTATGGTTAATGATAAAACAGAGTTTGTGTGAACCTGTTCATCTGTATTTCATTTCTAAACCAAATTACATCACTAACTTGATTAGTAACTGTTATCGAATAGAAAGCAATGTTTATTTGCCATTATGCTGTTTTATTTTGAACTGCCTATTGGCATGGGAACTGGACTTATGATGGGAACTTTGCTGAAGTCAGTCGAAGAGGGTACTTGGCTTCGGAAACAAGTGTAAGGTTGTACTGCAGTATAGATTGAGAACCACTGTCATAAGAGAGATCACACCAATAATGCACAGTAGCTCTCCTCCTTTTCACTTGGTTACTGGTTCACTGGGTTTGATTGATTGGTTGAAGAATTTATTAGAAGTTGTCAATAGAAAAAAGTACAGTTTCATGGCAGTACAAATCACTGGTACAAGGTCAACTAAAAGGAGATCCTAGAAAGCCGAGGCTTATTTCCACAGGAACCACACTTAGTATCTGATATAACATTGAAAGACAGACGGATAGAACCATAGACTGTAGAAAAATATGGACGAAGCGACGCCATTGGTTTCTATGCAGCGCAAATGGTCCTTTTCCACCCCTTGAAATGGGTGTCGCCATCATAGAAATAAATCGAATTGTAAAAGCACCAGAGATGCTATTGGCTGCCAACGGTCACGTGCAACGCAAGGATACTCTGGAGAATGTGTTGAGCTCTGCCGAAAATACAGCAGACGAAGAAGAAAACGTGGACCGCCCACAAGCCAGCCGGCGAAAAACAAATCCAGTATGGCTGACACAGACGGACCGCAGTGACAGTAAATGTCCGAAAAACTTTTTCATTTTACCACGGAGATTTGTGCACCGAACGTTTGGACTGCAGCCGCCGCTAACCTGACCGGGCCGTCTAGGACTTTGTACCCCGCATTGGAAGCCTTGTTGAGGACTCTACTTTTGAAAGTGCCCGGGCCGTGCAGTTCCGCAGGGTCTTATAATAATCCAGTTGTCCACTAGACTTAAGGCCTGTCTATACTTCGACCGAAACCGCCGTTTTCGGTCAAAAGGTCCTTTTCTACCATAAAATTATATCCCTCGGGACTTCTGAAAAGCATTGGACCGAACGAGAGTTCGGAAATTTGCACGTCGGAAAACACAACTCACCGAACATTTCGGTCGAAGTATGGAGAGGCCTTTAGTTTTCACAAAGCAAAGAGGCATTCGTCCAGAGAAATGTGCATGGGTTTATTCATATTTATTAACAGGGATTTGTGATGTTTATAGGACTGAAGTTGCACTAATAGTTTTCATTCACACCTCTTAACAAAAGCTGTCAACAATAGTCAATGTGATACCTATGTTAACAATGCGATTAATGTAGGAATGGATGCAATATGCATATGAATTGTTCATTGTGACTACAGTCTATGATTGTGACATGATGCAATTAGGCTACAGTAGCGAGAAGCTGGATTAATGAATTGATTCGTGAACTAATTATTGAGCTGACATTATGCAGTATCGTGGGTTAATTATTCCTACATATTAAAGAGGTTATTTCATGTCATTTTTGTTTGATTGAGGTATTTACAGTAGTAGCCTACATAATTCAGCCTATTCCTCCTCTTTGATTCAGTCAATTTCATTCTGGTTTATATTTTGGAAATAAAATGTGAGATCAACCAATGCCTGTTTGTGTGCGTTCCTATGCTATAAATTTGTGTGAAATTTGTATGTGTGAATGTAAGTGCTAACTTTGTTTGACGTGCAAACTGTTCTATTGACAATTATACTGTAGCCTCAGTGTTCAAATGTTTTAATTAATACCATTTGGCGAGGCGCTAAATGTTGAGTGTTTCTTTTGTAATAGTTTTATATTCTATTATATGCTATACCACTCTATATATACGAGTGGAAATACATTATTATACTAGCCGTTCTAAACCTACAAAAAGCCAGATAATTGCCTTAACATCACGTCGCCGAAGCCTGCCTATGACAAACTTCAAATTCCAAAAGAGCTCCCGACCAAGATCTCCCATACTCAGCTGGCTCCAACAACAGGTATGAGGTATGCCAAGGGATACAGGATAGCAGGACATGCAATTATGTAAAAAGTGCTGTTTTCAGTTTCCAAAATGTTACATGAAATATTTGATAAATGGTCTGAAGTAGGCCTAATGTAAAGTAAGTCTGTGGTAGGCATACATGACAAATTATCAAGAATGCCATATGCCAATGTTAAAGACGAGTTCATAAAATAATATAGGCTTCCATTGGCTTAAAACAAAGGCTATTTTGGCTGTGAGTGGCGGGCAGTGGCCACTGATAATCTGTAGGCTCATGTCGATCACGGATTGATGTGGCATGCCATACTTGCACAAATCATGACGAGAAAAAAATAAAATAAAGACGCATTAAGTTGTTACACAATCGGGCAGGTATAGCCTTCATAATAAATAAATACCAAGTCGTGTGGTTGATATGCCTATAAGAGTAAATAAATTATAGGCGTATTAACAAAAACGATGTTTTAACATTTATAGCCTATAATTATACAGAATAGCCTATATGTGTGTTTATTATTTTAATAGCTCTGGATTAAGAGCGTCTGCCTATATTGTACAGTGTAACCTGGGTTTGTATAATAGTTTTATATTGTAACAATGTTTATACTCCGTTGTACAAAGAAAACCGACCTACAAGCTAACAGTGCGTCGCATTACGACCCGCTGATGAGCTGATGTGGGCAAAGACTGATCTGGGATCAGCCGCGCCCCTGCAACTTTATCATCTATTTTAAAATAAATGGACCAAATTTCGACAAAACGCATATGATGGTGATTGAAACGCATTTTTTAACTAGCGATAGGAACCATACAGTATTCATGAAAATGTTAATTAAGGTTAGAAAACGAAAGGGGAAAAGGAATGGGATCCAATGGTGGGAAATTCTTTTTGCGACCGGCCGGGGGGGAAAACAGCGCAACTAGCGGCCAATCATAGGAAGTTTTACTTCCGTATTGGAGTCATTTTAAATCGGCAGAACTATGCCCCTGGATAGAACAGTACTTTATCTAGGATAATATCAATTTCAACATCAAATACAAAGGCAGAAAGAAAGGGTGGGGCTTAGTCTATTTACAAGTCACGGGTAGCAGCCGCCTGAAGGTGACTTTTCATACCGATTTTGAAGGAGGTTTTCCTCTCCAGAGAGGGTTGCAGCCTCCCGACCATCACCACCATATTCTGTTACAAACAAACCAAATAAAAGATGCAGTATTACAACATTGACAAAGTGTGCAATAATAAAGGACCTTTATCCAAGCTACCGTCCACTTTGAATTCACCCATAAACATAGTCATGCTGAAGGAATCCAAGAAAGGCTCAGTGTCTTGTTCAACAACTTTTTAACACTAAGCCAGGAGGAGCCAGGAATTGAACCACTAACCTCCTGAGCCGCTGCTGACCCACTATCAACTGAGGGACACCAGCTAGTCTCCAATCCCATAACCCTCATGAACAAAGGCTTCCAACAGAGCAAAACTCACAGATCTACAAGGTCACAGAGCAACATGTTTTAAGCTTGTAGATCGGTCATTTTCGAGTAGAATATTTTATGTTGATGGAATAATGCACAGGGCTTAGTAATATTGTATGTAGATGGAATAATGCACAGGGCCTAGTAAAGACCGCTGGCGAACTCTTGTCAACTAGGGCCTTGTGTCCACCAATATTTTTCCCTGGTGAAAAACGTCATGCGCACATGTGTGTGCAAGGTGCATAAATACATGTTTACATTGAACAAATTCCAAACTTACACTGTGCTCAGCAAAGAATACTGAGACAACAACTTAGTGAGACAGCAAGAAACTCATCCAAGATGTTCTTGAAGCGACTGACATGGGCCGCTGCTGCATGGCTCAGCTCAGGGCGATTTGCCTTGTTGCACAACGGTGCAAACGGGCATCACAATCGCGGTGCTGTCTCTGTCTCCCGACAACCAGACAACCATCTCCAACATTTTTTTTTCTGTATAGCCTATTCTGTAAACAAATGGCAAGATGTTGTATTACTGTTATATCTTGTTTACATTTATACAAGATTACAATTATTGCGGGCTTGTCTGAAAGGCGAGAACACAACGTTATCTTCATTATTTATAGAGTTCCGTTGCGTGAGCTCCGTCGCAGAAAGTACAGCCAATGAGGTGCGGAAAACCTGGGAGTGGTGTTAGCTGGAGTATTGGTTAGCACGCTGCAGAATATAGTCACGAGCGAGCCCACACTGTTTCGTAGGAACAGTATTTATAGTTTGTTATTAGTAACTCAACTCAGCCTTGCGACTAATAGTTGTTACAAGGCTATATATACTGTAGGTACAACATACTACTACATACTGTCTGTACAGTGTACAATACGACTGATTCTCACCATAAGTGGTTGAGTTTTCACTGGGCGAAGAGAATTGTCCCCCTTCTTTGCCTTCGGGAACACAAGTGCCCATCTCAGCATACCATCTTTACTCACTGCCTGCATGCGTCCACTGTTCTCACTGTAGTGCATGGCAGCAAGATATGTTCTAATGCAAACATAGAGCATGTCCCTGAATAGTAATGCAACACCTTTCATAGGCCCCTTGTCCACTGACATGTCCCAACACCACACCACTCCATACCGCCCACTTGTGCCAGGTTTTCCACTACAAGGACCTGGGTAGTGAAAGTGGTACTAAACGTGGTACTAAAAAGTATCCACTCACTCCAGAGTAGGTCTGAGCTAGGCCAAACAGGGCCAAACACTTCATAATGACTGATCACTCACTGACTTTTCATTTAGACCACCAGGATATAGTTTGACATACATGATAATAGATTCTATTGTGTAACAACCACTATTATAATCTAAATTATTATAGTGTATTATAGTTATCATAGTAATACATTAATCTTTATAGTGTATTATAATCACAGTTATAATCCAGTATAATGTATTATACTTAAGATAGGTGTAATACAAATGTATATTGTATTATAATCACAGTTAAAAGGGTCAATGTGTTTCTTAGATACATTTCTTCGTACTTTTGTGTAATGGAAAATGTAGATATTTTTATGTGGTGTGGAGTGGTGTGGTGTAGTGTAGTGTTGTGTGCAGCTAAAGCTGCAGTCAAACATGGGTCTTATATACTAATCTTTTTGCCATAGGCCTACCATGTTCTAAATGTACTGCCTACCTGGCATGCAGTCCTGTGTAAGAGAAGCATGAGTGTTTTGGAAGGAAGTGCAGGATCAGTGAATGATACGCCCAGGGAAGTGCTGGCCATTGGGAAAAGCGGGACAACTCCCGAACGGCCGGTTCATTCCCGGCCGGTCCAGGCCGGCCATTAGGAAAACATTAAACTGTTTGCACAAAAGTAAAAATGAAACTGTTTACACAAAAGTAGTGAAAACAGCTGATCTACAAGCACACAATGCCTCGCACCGCGAGGCGTTGTGTGCTTGTAGATCTGCTGTTTTTTTTAGTTTAAATCATTTTTAAAATGATAAATACAAAACAAACGGTTTTGGACATACAAGGTTTCCACCCGACAACGACAAAATATAACTCATGTAATTGGCCCACTGGCTAGTTACTTGTCATGATCTGAAATGGCAAATCTTTGAGTAGCAGCAGCGCTATAGAGAGAGATCTCTCTCTATAGCGCGCAATGAGGGCCTCTCCAACTCTTTTTCCCGGGCTGAATCAGGGGCACAGCACATCCCTGGATACGCCTCTAAACTTGATGTCTGGTGGTGGGAAATGTCCTTAGAAATCAAAGTGCCCTGGAGAATCTTCTCTACACCAACTGAGCTGGCAGAGTCTGAGGGAGCAGGGTTCAAACACAATAACTTTTCACACACCAGGGATGCACTATTAACATGAAGGCACCAGTGGAACTGGCAGGTCTGTGTGTTGCTCCTGAAGATGATGAAGCACAATCTGCCATTTGGCCAAAATCATGTCCCGGTCTTCTTGCACTGACTAGCTTTGACTGTTATGGACACTTATGTTTGACACTGCAGTTGATAAGATGTGCTTTAAGTATTGCTTTTTGCTTTTTTAAGTATGGCTATTACAATTATGAGCGTTGACTGTTTTGACACTTTATGCATTTATTCTCTTTTTTGTGTACCTTGCTCTTTTACTGTACACTGTACAATATTTTTTCTTTTCATAATTCTCTGTAACTTTGTATATAACCTTAAACTGCTGCGCTGCCTCCAGGCGACTGATTTCCCCCCTTGGGATAATAAAGGTATCTATCTTCTTCTGTGCTTGATCCAGCAGACCAGTACAGATGGTTGATGATGGATATTTATATTAGATCTAACAGACCAGTATGATGGTTGATTATGGATTTTGTCCAAAGCCCAACATTATGCTTTCCCTCCTCATGGCCAGCGCCATTCTTTCCTACACAAAGTACATGTGATTTTCATTAGTCTAAAATCCAAAGATTCTTCTACAATTTGTTTAGATGGTGAGTGGTAGCCTACAGTTGTTTTTTTGTGTGTTGATTCACTAATTAAACCACCCATTTTCAACTATGTCATTAATATACCTTTGAGTTGTTATGTGGAAATTAAAAAAAAAAAAAAGTCCCCCCTTCTGTGTTGCCTAGAACTAGAGGAATGATTTGGGGGTTTGTATTGCAAAGTACAGCGGTGTGATGTCATCACTGTGTACTTTCAATACAAACTCAAAGGTATTAATGACAGTTCAATGTTGAAAATGTTCTCCCCTTTAACACAAGCACTGTAAATGCCCATTACATCAAACCTTTTGCAATATGCCATATTATGCCAAAACCATGGTCGACTCCTTGCCACTTCTCCCCGAACCACTTTGCAACTCCTTGGTCCTCTGCAGTCCCACCACTTCACACCATGATGAGTTCTTGACCTCATTTCTAGGGATGGAGCTCGTTCATTTTGTTTGATAATGAGGACCTTATCAACCCTGCTTATTGAGCCGGGCTTTTATCCTGCCCAATATTGAGCGTTTTCTAATATTTCGTGGAAAGTTGTTGTGACTGAGTTTGTGGCAGACAACCATCTATGAAGATGACAATTAACACAAGTAAAACATATTTTGCCTATCATTCATTCATTCATTCATTCATGTGCAATAAGTGTTAAGTGCTAATAATGTCTTGAGTGCCTCTTATCTTGATTGTTTAGACATGATGTCATGGGATGCTATATGATTGATAACAAGCTTGATAAGCCCAGAGCTTATTGATACCGGGTACTCAATCAATACATTTGCTATTGAGTACCGGTATGTAACAGGCGGGTGTTTCAAGCTCCATCCCTATTCCTTACTCTAGGAGAGAACAAACAAAACAAAACACAACACATTGACTTATGAACTGAATCTAAAGGAGAGACCAGATGGATCAGTCATCACAGGAAAAAAAGTTGAACATAACATAATTGCGTATCTGTACAATGTGGACATCAATAATTGGGTTGATCCTCTGCTCAATAACATTGACCGTTCCAGACTTTGCACAGTGACCAGGGCTGTCCTCCTTCCATCTCCTGACAACACCAGTGCTCTAGCCATCTCTTTAAGGGACGCGATGATGTGACTTTGCTCATCCCTCCAGAGATTGACAATGGCAGACGCAAGGTGTGCTTTCTGGTGCCTAAAGAATGTGTTGTGATGGATGGTCATCACTTCCATAATGTTGAGCATTCATAGGGCTTTGGCAGGCATGCTTCCTGAGACAAGAATGGCAGCAGAGAGCAGCAAATTCCCAGCTGCAATCTTCGGCTGGCTCGTCCACTCTTTCACATGGCCACAAGAATTGCAGCACTGTGTGATGTAGACCGCTGTACCATTTACTCTGACTTTGCCACACAGGTTTCGAAATGGGTCATTAGCTGTGATTCAAAGACTTTATACTTCTTGTCCTTCACAGGACCTGGGTCAGCGGTTTCAGGCTTTCTGGAAAAGAAACACTTCAAAATTAACCACTGGGATAAACAGTAAAAATAGCAAATGTACAACTTCAAAACACTTTAACAACGCATGAAGAGCGTGTAGATTTGTGTAGAGATTTAGTGTTCAATGGAAACAGAAGGATGTCGAATAATAGACTCCCATACTGCATACGTAATTAGAATAAACTGGATTGGGTAAACTATAAGGTAGGGAATGTCCTTTTGTTCTGCAGACCAGGCATATAGATTTGTAACATCTTAGATGGATAAATGCACTCCCCCACAAGAGGTTCTTATATAAATGTTGGCTTAGGTCACCCCTGTAAATAATGTTTTAATCTACAGCATCCCAGAATTACATTTACTGAAATATGTAAATATTTCCCCCTAAAATACAACATGTCTTGAAGAATATCTGTTTCCATCATGACAACTTTATACTTGATGTTTAACCATGTGAACCCCAGTACTCTCATTCTGGAGGGAACATTCACCCAAAATAGCTGATCTACAAGCTCACAATGTGTTGCTGTGAGCTTGTTGTAGATCATCTATTTTTGGCAAAGAGATCTGGTGTGGATTGAAAAAGAACAGACTGTCTAAGACAGGTTAAACTGAAGAGATATTAGAGATGGGATTTATGGCTCTTTGAAGTGAGCCGGATCTCTTGCATCCGTTCCTTTCAAAGAGCCGTTCAAATGACTGGCTCATTTTAGTTAATAGTTTTACTTTGTAGATTTTGATTCTAATTACAAATCAATTCAACCCTATAGGCCTATACATTTAGGCCATATATACATTTCCGCCATTTGAAAATAGCTGATCTACAAACTCACAAAGTGTCGCGGACCCCGGTGTGACGCATTGTGAGTTTGTAGATCGGCTATTTTCAAATGATTTTTCTAAATTTTATTCATTGGAAAACCTGTGAATGAGACATTCTGCATAATGAGTACTTTCTTAGGTACATTTGATACCAATACACTTGAACTTTTACTCAAGTACATTCTAATTTCAAACTTCTACTTGTTGCAGAGTATTTCTACATTGCAGCATTGATAGCTACTTTAACTCAAGTAAAGAATTGGAGTACTTTTTACACCACTGTTGAGTGTTCATTTAGAAAGGAATGGCTCCCTCCTCCCTATACTGCGAACTGGATCCCATCGTTCATTCCAAAGAGCCGTTCAAAAGACTCGATTCGTCCACGAACGTCCCATCTCTAAGAGATATGGATTCATTCAATTTAATATCAAAGTAGCCATTTCCCCCATATGGCCTAGGACGAAAACAGAAAGCATGTCACGATGGTGTTCACTATTTAACATATAGAAATGTGGGATTTCATATTCACTTACCGCCCGCATGCCCATTGTATTCATCCCAGCACTAACTGTGGGAGAGCGAGTAGGTGGCTTTTATTGTCCTTCCTCTTCTGGCTGGCACAGGTGCGGGGTGATCAGTCTGATGAAGCAGGTAAGTGGGGAAGTACCGCCCTTCAATCACCTGTCCCAGCCTCCTCGTTGTCACTCCTGGCCTCGCTCTCCCGTCCAGGGTGCGTTTCACCGAGGTGCACCTCGCCACAGTATGTATTCATCTTAATGATGTGTGTAAGCTCAAAGGAGCTGACCCTCTTCAATTTTAAAAGACCTTTCCCTGTAATTAATCTTTTTTTAAGGGAAGCCGTTTGTGTTCCTGTTATGGTCAAATACAAGCCAGTAACATATTTGCAGCTAAATACATCAATGGGTGTTACACTTAGGTGCGCCAATGTGTGCCAACCTATTATTAATAGCAAGCACTGCGTAGCCTACATCAGAAGATTTATGCAGACTGCTATTGTTGTTACCACACTGTAGTTTATTTTTTATTTTTTTATATATAATAAAAAATACACAATGCATCTGTTTTCAAGCCCCTTACATAACGTTTGTTACTGTACATCATTATCTTGCACTCCTTTTGATTGCGGTATATTTAATTGTGTTTAAGGTCACTGTGAAGTATGCAACATCTACATCAATAAGACACATCACTGGGCCATATGAAAAAGTAACTGATAGGTGGTTCATCTACATCAATAAGACACATCACTGGGCCATAATGAAAAAGTAACTGATATAGGCTGGTTCATCTACATCAATAAGACACATCACTTGGCCATATGAAAAAGTAGTTGATAGGCTGTTTTCGGGGCCAGTACCACAGACTCCCACCTGCTCTAATGAAGTTCCTGCAGCAAGCAAGTCAAGTGACATTCGATGAACTCTCATCTTCAGACACCCCAAATGCAACAATCAAGAAGTGTGCTATGGCCATGGCTGGAGCAACCCTTATCCGTGCACGTGTACAAACCATGAATGCACCACAGTATATCAATTCATTGATCCTGTGTGAAAGAAGTGGAAGTGGAATTGATCAGTGGAAAGAAGAGGTCATTCAAGTGGAGAATGCCAGGAAATGGAATGGACACTCAATGTGTTGTGTCCTACTGGTGAAGAGGTTTGTACATTTAATTAGTAAAATAGTAAAGATCCCCCTTTATTTGTATTAAACCCTTCAAAGATGATGTTAACATTTCCAAGTTTTGCGGTTCTTTGGCGGATTTGGGTGATTTCTATAGCGGTTTTGGGGGACTTTTATTACGGTTTCGGTCGGTGATTTCCCCCCACAGACAGGCAACACACACACACACACACACACACACACACACACACACACACACACACACACACACACACACACAAAATATAAACCCCCCAGCCATGCAGAATAATAATCAACAGCGCAAAGCGCACAATAGCCTGAAAAAAACAACAACTGCACACTTAAGCTTAACAACAATAATTATTTTTTTATTACAGGCCAGCCACTACAGACTGAACTGCACAGTGGTATACTAGAGAAAGTAGCCGATCAGAAAACAAACTGAGTCTGTACTGGATCTACATCCACACAATCCACTGGTCTATTTTTACAATAGAACTTTACTGAAACAAACAAATATACTGGAAACAAGGCTCGAAATGTATACAGCAATTTTTAACAGCCTAGTGTGACGTTAACCAATCAAGAGAAATCTAAAGTATACAGGCTTTTCTTTTTTTTCTTTTGTGACATAACAGCCAGTGCATGTAGGCAGCTCAGACAGTAACAGAGAGAGGGAGGGGGAGAGAGAGAAAGAGAATGGGAGAGAGAGACACTCCGACTGTCCCAGGCAGCATCTGTGTAGGAGAGAGATAGGGGGAAAGGAAAGATGCTGTCGGTCTGATGTACTAACTGGACAAACAAATAAATGATACAAAGATGAAACAAATATAAAACAGCACAGCATAAAATAAAGTTCTCTTACCTTTACCAAATGGCACCAAACGTAGCCTTGCGTTCCGGTGTGTTTCTAATGAAACTCCTAACAAGGCTCGGTATGTCCAACATGTCCAGCCTCTCCTGGTGCGCATGCATCACAGCTAGATGTGTGAGCCTCTCCTGGCTCATGGTGCTTCTAAGCCAGGTTTTAAGTCGTCGTAGACTGGAGAATGATCTTTCTGATGAGGCAGCTGACACAGGAAGGCACAAACAAAGTTCCACAAGCATCTCATTCTCTTTAAACAGTGTCCTCGTCTGTGGTTTAAGTGCAGCTATAAATCCGGCAAGGTCCAGGGTAGATTCAATTTTTTTCCCCACGGTCAGTTCGCCCATCATGTACAGCTGTCGCTCCAGGCGTACTCGATCAATCTCTTTTGGGATTTGAACTTCAACTTGATCCAGTCCTGAAAAGGTTTGTTTGGCTGCAGCAATGAGGATTTCTTCTCTCTGGGCAGCGAGTGTCATCCCCTCTTGGTCGAATCGTCGCTCCACCTGATTGATTGTTTGATTGAATACTTTATTAGCAGTTCGCATAGGAAAAGCACAGCACAGCACAATACAGTACAGTACAGTTCAGATACAAGGTCTACTAATATAGGCTTTAAACCCAAGAAAGCAATATGGCTTGTTTACATAGAGGGTATTCAATTAATATATTCATATATAATATTAATATATTAATACCCCCTATGTAAACAAGCCATATTGCTTACAGTATATGGTGTACTGCGTATAATTATGTACATTATTAGTCTTGTATTGTATATTTACAATATATATATTACTGTAAAACATATTTACAATTAACATTAATACCTCGGCATTGATCAGGTCCAGGGCTTCATAAAACTGACGTCTCCATGGTCCTAATCCATCCTCTGGCGACGTAGACACAGCTTCAGGTTCAGAGGTGTCATGAAAACGGGAAGGGGTTATGATTGCCCTGGTTGGTGTGGGCATCTTAAGCGTGTTGCTCTGGGCGAAGGTCTCGACTTTGCTCATGAGATCATTTACTGAAGCATCTTCCCTCAGTCTTTGCATCTTTTGCTTAAGGACCTTAATGCATTCCAGGGCTGCACCAGCAGTGATCTTTGGGCACTGGAGGCTTCTGGCCACTGCCTCAGATGGCTCGAAAAGAGCTTCACTGATCACCAATCCGAAATATGTTTTTGCTTTCTTTGCTTGTTTGTACAGTCCAGCCACTTTAGCGCGAGTCTCACCCCTCATTGACTTATCTTGCTCAAATGTTTTTAGAGTCTCGAGAAGTACTGGATAGGCAGTGATAACTCGTGAGATGGCATTGGCCCGAATGCACCACCGAGTGGGACATAGTCCCAAAATATTACACACCACCTCTTCTGTTCCAAAAAGGGATTGAAACAGGGTTTTGCGTTTGGATGATTCTCGGATAATAACAGAAACAGCTTGAACAAAGTTTAATGAGTCAGCGACCAGTGTCACTTCCCTCGAGACCTCCTGCAGAGCCAGGTCCAACGCATGATTATTGCAATGAACATATAAGGATCCTGGGCACGCTATTTTCAGTTTTGCCTGGACACCATCGCCCAGACATGTTAGCTTCCCCCATCAAAACAGTATCCTTGTAAACGTTCAAGAGGCAAATTGAAACGTAGAAAGATGTCTTTGATGCATAAAAACAGTGTTTCTGCTGTTGAGTCACGAGCATTGTAGAATCCGAGAAACATGTTGTGTGCTGTTAACGTTGAATCCACAAACTGTAAACAACATGAGAATTGCTCACTTGTGCTGATGTCTGTCGTTCCATCCGCTGTAAGTCCAAAGAAATGACACTTCTCAGCTTCCGCTGCAATATCACGTTGTATTGCATGTGCAAATTAATCACCTCATTTTGTATCGTGTCTGACATCCAATTATCTCTACGTAAAAGCCATGCTCTTTCTTTATGTAAATCATGTGTTCTCTCTATCATAAGCTGCCACAGTGCACCATCGCGGTGTTCGTGTCCTCGGAGTGGCATCCCCATACGCCCCAGGTATTTAATGGATCTGAATAAAAGTTGCAACACTGCCCTGGCAGTCTGTTGATCTCTGGCTGCAGCATTCGAAATCAATGCATTGATTGGGGTTTGTTTGAGCAAAGCTATTGCACGGCTAGAATCCGAATGCAAATCTGACAACTCGTGATGATGGAACTTTTCTGTGGCCCTTTTCCAGTTTGTAAAGCCTCCTTTGGCGAATGTACTGTCAGTGTCATCACGCAATAAACGTTTTTTTCACAGCTGTAGTACAAATAAAGCAAAGCACCGAATCGGTTTCTTTAACATAATGGAGCCACGGCCATTTCTCAAACCAGCTTTGTTGAAATGATCGCTCAAATGTCTCCTTTCCACACTTTCTCCCAGGAAACTTCATACGTGGCTGAAAGGGCTCATCTGCCTCCATACAGTCCGAAGTAGTAGGCCTAGTTAGTGGTTGTTTATGCCCAATAGATGCCTCTAGCTCTGCTGAACTTTCTGGCTGTGGCTCAGGTTCATTTTCCGTTGTGTCGTTGTTGCTAGCTGTTGATATGTTGTTGTTTTCATCCTCCTCCTCCTCCACGTCAATTATGTTATCGGTTGTGTTGTTTGGTTTAGTTTTCTTTTGAGCCGGTTGAAAAGAAATCTGCTATGGTTTTTCTGCGTTTCTGCTGCTGGTTATTCTCCATGTTAATTGTTAAAACAAAGGTTGTGAGATGCTGATGCTGCTATCCTATCCGTCACTGTCTTGTCTTGTGATTCATTAACCTTGCCTGCGTGCAGCCTGTGTTTACCGGCATTATGCGTCGCGCCTTCCTTGTTCCGGGAGCAGGTGACCACCCATGTGATTGTGATCATAACACCCTTTTCGACTTCTATTTTATTTCCAAAGGTTAAATACATTGTTTTATATTTATATAGGCCTATACTGTATAAAAAATATAATATTAATAATAATAATAAAAAAAAATGGCTACCAGGGTGGGCGCCAGCCCCCATAGCCCCCCCCCCCCCTTCCCGCGCTAATGGCCTTTTATATAAGTCTTTATTATAAGAGGAAATGGTAAGACGTGGACTTAATGTAATGTCTATAAGGCTTCTATTCTACCCATTTTCATAATGCAGTATGGGTTAAGTACAATACACTACTGTGTCATTCTTATTGTATGATCAACAATCAGAAGCTTATTCTCAAGTTCATATATTCATTTAGTTTTTTTGAGCAGTGTGGGAGGAACTGACTTATTGGTTGCCAAATCTGTTTTTCATTTTTATGGGTCACTTAATATTTTGTTTCCTAAACAAGTAGGTCGGGAGTGGCTTATTGTCGGTATCAGCCGGTAACATGCGGGAGTCTGTCCCCGTTACAATGCGCTAGACCCCTGGGAGATGGACTGCTGAGGTGGAGCGCCACACCTACCATCAGCTCCCAGTACTTGCCACACAGCTTGCCAAGCCGTGCTACTCATACGCTGAGTTGGCGGTGCCCGGAATCGAATCCATGACATTGTGGTCCAAAGGCGAGAGCTCTACCGACTGAGCTACCCGGGCACAAAACCTACATTTTGTCTAAACATTTTCAGAAAATATTCCCCCAAAATAGGATTTTCAGGAATAACTATATCATGATTTAAGTAATTAATAAATAAAAGTAATTTATTTCATGTATGCTCATGATGTAGTTAGTACTGTAGACATAAATCAGTTCATTGTACAAATTTAAAAATAACATTTGGCTAAAATTTGGCCTCATTTATTTCCCAGGGTATCCAACGTTTTGCTCCATTCCAAGTGACGATGGACAACCTGGACCGTGCTGTTACACCTCACATTGGTTACTTATGGTTGCGAACCAGGAACGGGTCAACGCTGTTCATCTGTAGGGCTGGGTATCGAGAAGCGGTTCCTGTTGAGAACCGGTTCCCTGTGGATTGATTCCTTGGAATCGTTAGCCAAAGTCCTTAGCGATGATGTCACGCACGCTGCCTTGTTTTGTTAGAGCGCAGTCAACATGTCATCCAAGCAGAAGCCTTCTAAAGTCTGGCTATTTCACAAGAATGTACATGTTAATGTCACACTGGCATTGGCAGCACCTGTGTGCTATGCTAGTTTTGATAATGAGACATCAGCTTTCCTAGTTCAGTTGTTGCTCAATCCAACGTCCTGTTTTTGTTGTGCTCAGAATGTGAAGGCACAACATCATTTATTTTTACAGTGTACTCTATAACACGGCTGCGAAGCTTGCGGAGCTGCTGCTGTACACAGCTAAAGCAGAATCACTGTCTTCTACAGTTTGATTAACGGATTTACACGCTTTTCTTTCTTGCACATGTGATGTATAGGGGAGCATTTAGCAACATTGAGCACATGCAGCCAGTTTTGTTGTAAGAACGTGGGAGGCGGTGGCTTGCAAAACAAACCTTTTAGGGCACCTCTAACCCGGACGCAGAACGGGGAGACTTGTCCGTTCATGCAGTGCACTGTAAAAAATAAACTTTTTGGGTGATAAATTAAACAAAAAACTACAAAAAGAAGAAAATGACAGGAGGAGCATAAGGAGGGGAGGAGGTAGAAAAGACTATTGGCCACTATTTCTGACCAGCCCCCAGCATGGCTGCAAGCACTGTACTATAGCACAATACATGACCACTGTGTATGCTGTGCATCATCTATTCAGAGAATATCATATAAAAGAGAATGTATGTTAAATTAACCCATTAGTACTCTTTCTCCCACCCCCTGCCCAATGAGAATCGATAAGAGAATCGATAAGGAATCGGATCAATAAGCAGAACTCATCATCATCATCATCATCATCATCTGTTTTAAGTCCGCTTTCCAGGCACTGGGAGACCATTTTAGAGAAAATGATGCATTCTTCAAGGATGTCACAGATGCCCTCCAAACCACTGCTACTTTGGACTGCTTTGTGTGATAAGTGGGACAGGTGTGTGCAATGGCAGTTCCACAGTAATCAGTTGGACCGGTACCTGGTGTGTGCAATGGCACCACCCTTTTCAAAATGGCATATTAGGTGTCGATCTGTACAGGCAGTGGCTGCGTCCGAAATCCACCCTATTCTCTAATGTAGTGTACTAAAAGGGGGCTCCGCCATTTTGAACTAGTGTCCGAATGTATAGTGAGCATTTTTGTACCCTAATATAGTGTACTGAAGTATCCCACAATGCATTTGGATTTGTAGTGAGCATTCGATGGTCACTATTCAAGCGCTATTCAAGCCCTGCCGCCCCACAATGCACTGCGCTGCGGCCGCTGTCTCGCGCTTTGAGCACGCACATGCGGTGTGCACGCGCACACGCACACGCACACTGCAGGCTCGTCTCTGCGTCTCTGGGCAGGAGGAGTAGCCACCTGTTGCTGAGCAAACGCAACAGAGCCGTCCGTAGCAGAACCACCGGCTAAAGAAAACAACTCATACAAATGTCCACAGCATTGTCACCAGAACAAAATTTGTTTTCCATCATTTAATGATGAAAACAGCTCTAAAGTTGAGTTGTTTATGAAGAGAATATACGAGAATAGACGCTGGAGGCTTTTGTTTTTCGATCTTTTCTTCCCAACCTTCCACAGCTGATAATAATCATGATAAAATAATGTTATTTAAATTAGCAAGAATAACCTATTTTATCACAAACATGGGTGTATATCTGCATGTGAGACAAATGAATGTGGCATAAACATTATTCATTCATTGATTCACCAATGAATGAATACAATTTAAAAAAAATATATAGGTCTGTATATTTTTTAACATTATTTAATTGAATTGTGATGAATAAAAACATAATTATATTTGGCCTATTTCTCATAATAACACCGCAACATGTTGGTATGTTATTTACAATCCACAACACAAGCATTGGGGAGTTGATGTACAAGCTCACAGCGCGTCGCTTCGCCCCCTGTTGAGAGCTTGTAGATCGGCTATTATTTTTTTTATTTTATTATTATTATTTTTTAGATCGGCTATTAGTCCGGGAAAAAAACGGTGATTTTTGGCTGAACGTGGTTTCGTCGGTAAAAGTTTTTTTCTCAACTGATTCTTGTAGCTTGGGGTCACCTCTTAAGGATTCAAGAGGATGACCAGTGATATCCATTGAGCATTTTTTATTATTAACCCCTTAATGCCTGAAACATGGGCTCCCATTGACTTTCTATACAGGAGGAAAATACCCAGAAAAAGATTATTTTTCGGGGTATTTAAGGAGGATCTGAGGGGTCTAACTAGGGGTTTGTCATGATGCTGAATCCATTGCAGGCATTTGTTTTGCACAAAAAACATTCCGTGGGCTAGAAATAGCCTCAGAAAACAATACACGTATGGGTGAGTATTCATGTTAGTCGGAGGCCTTAGGGTTTTTTTTCTCGTGCTAATCAGTCTAAAAGTGCAAAATTTTGCACAGATGTAGCTCAGGGCTTGCTCTAATGATTTAGCTAGGGCGCCCGAGTCTGCGACATTCGGGGTCGCCACAGCGGCCAAATCAAGTTGGGCTCCCATCGACTTTAGTGATGAAAAGTGATGAGTCATCACTTTTCAGAGTTTTGTGGGTGTTGTGGTGACCCCGAAGGTCGCCGACCTAGCTAAATCATTAGAGCATGCCCTGAGCTACATCTGTGCAAAATTTTGCACTTTTAGACTGATTAGCACGAGAAAAAAAACCCTAAGGCCTCCGACTAACATGAATACTCACCCATACGTGTATTGTTTTCTGAGGCTATTTCTAGCCCACGGAATGTTTTTTGTGCAAAACAAATGCCTGCAATGGAATCAGCATCATGACAAACCCCTAGTTAGACCCCTCAGATCCTCCTTAAATACTATGAAAAATAATATTTTTCTGTGTATTTTCCTCCTGTATAGAAAGTCAATGGGAGCCCATGTTTCAGGCATTAAGGGGTTAATAATAAAAAATGCTCAATGGATATCACTGGTCATCCTCTTGAATCCTTAAGAGGTGACCCCAAGCTACAAGAATCAGTTGAGAAAAAAACTTTTACAGGCAAATCCACGTTCACCCCCATTTTTCCCGGACTATATTATTTATTGCTCCAAAAGCCAGCGCTAGAGCGTTTTAACTGTGCGACAGCGATGACGCAACCAGATGGCGACGGAGTAGTGTCCGAAATGCGCTGATTTGTTCACTACTGTAGTACACTACATCTGGATCCCTCATTTAGGGTTAGGGAGTAGGGAACGTGTTCCGCATTTCGGACACAGCCAGAGTTTGACTGTGTTTGTCCAGGTTTGTCCTGCTTCACGCTGCTGGTGGTGTGTTGCCCTGTGTTTGTGCTCGTGGCATAATGACATTCATTTTGGAGCTCGGGACTAGAAGACAGAGCTGTCAGTGATGTGTGTTTGCACACAAGCTCAGAAAAGCAAAGATAGGTCATGTTTGTCTTCAATAGCCTAGATGGGTCAACAAGTCACAAACTAGAGCCGTCCCTGTGTATGAGACACATGGGTCTAGAGATTGTGCCTGTTAGACGGTGAACCGCTGTTCTTGTTACCCTTTTTTGTTTGTACAGTCTATGCTGCTACTTAATTTGTGTTGCCCCAGTGGCTTTAAACTAACTTCACCCTATTAGTTTTAAACCGCTGTCCCTGACTTTGTCATTGATGGGTTGTTGTGGCTACGACAGAGATATTCTTGGTTAATGGTTATTCCCCAGATGGGGTCCACCCTATGTTCCCCAGGTTCTATGTTCCCCACTTACCCTCCCCACAAAAAGGTTCTATATTCCCCAGGTTCTATGTTCCCCACCCACCCTCCCCACAAAAAGGTTCTATATTCCCCAGGTGCCCAGATGTCTCCACCCCTAAGTGCCCACTCGTCTATGTGCCCACTCATCCAAATGCCCACGTCCCTATTGCCCAGATGTCCAGGTTTGATTGATTGATTGAAGACTTTATTAGAAGTTTGCATAGGAAAAGGTACAGGTGCCCACTCGTCCAGATGCCCAGACATAACAAAAGTATGTTGTCCAGATGTCCCTAGTGCCCCCTGTCCCACTAGTATTCGTAATCTCTCCCCATTATTGGGTGTTTTGAGTTGTTATTAATTATTATAAAGGAATGTTTCCTGCATTTTTGGATAAGGGGAACATAGAACCTATTGTAAGTTGAGCGGGGAACATAGAACCTTTTTTGTGGAGGTAAGTGGGGAACATAGGACCTTTTTTGGATAAGCTGGGAACATAGAACCTTTTTTGGGGGCTTACATGGGGAACAGAACCTGGGGAACATACCGGTAGTTACAGTCCCCAGTGATCTTTTGCTGTGTCTTTAATGCCAAGTTTAATGTGTGTGCATGTGCCTATCACAATGAGTGCAACTGCCAAGCTTAATATCTGTCCCTTAGCTTTAAGTAACCTATTTGGCATAGTTTTAATCAGTAAAAATCTAAATGTTAATACTTTGTACTTTTCTCCATGAATGTAAATAAAGTGGATTTTTGCATTTGAAGCCAACCTCTTATTGTTCACTAAAACTGAACACTTACCTCGGGTCTCTCACCCTGTAATTGAGAGGCGTCATCTAAACTGTGTATAGGAGTACTAGGTGACTCCATCTGGTTACATTTGGACTAGACACGTGCAGGATTTGCCCAAACAAAACACCCCACCAAGTCATTTCAGCTCTCCATTAGAGAAACAGCAATGGTTTGACACTCAACTTGGCATCATTGTGGAGAGCTATATTTTGAATGACCACATAGCAACAATTTTCCCAGCACCATGCTCCAAGACCAAAGAGACAGCCTGAAACAAAACACAAATGCCATTTAGATGAGTATCTATCCACCATTCGCTAATGCAAAATATCTAAAAAAACAGGAAGCACATGATTTCCAACTTTCCCATCACACTCCTCCAACCACAGCAACCACATCTCAGAGTGGTTTTATAACTGATGGTGTTTATAATTACCACACTCATTTACTGAAGATGGCCATGCTAGAGAGAAATGTCCAGGATTCGGTGAAGGAGGGGGATGCCGGCTATGGAAATTTAAAATGCTTCATTTTAGACAGGCCGGTTGACATCGGTACAGCTTGGAGGCACTGAAACTCCAGTTAGATCTCCATGCTTTGCTTAGCCCGAGTGAGGCCAATAGACTGCGATGGAATAGGGCTGCGAATGTCAACGTGGCAGGGAACAACACATCTCTGGACATGAATTGTGAGCACTAGATCAGCAGATTGCCGCTAACATCAATTTTGGCATTGCACAGTCCATGAGCCAAAGTTTGGGAGAGACGAGGCTCATTCTGGACAACTTTAACCAAGCCTGTAAAGTTCTGTGTGTCAGGGAGACACACAGCTGCCAACCGTCCGTGTGCTGCACAAACTCCAGGTGTTCAAGCAGAAGCCGAGCAGGATATAACACCACTTTAAGGAACCAAATGCAATTCCTTTGAACAAAGGGTGGGGCTTGGGAAATGGATCAGTGAACATATTCTGAAGATTGACAGGCAGCTCAAGGCAAACAAATAATTTCAGCATCCTTCACATCTAGATTTTGAACGACACTGGTATCTAGCTTTCAGTCCTTGTTCCTTATGGAGGTCACTGATTTATTGCTTTATCTAATATCTATTTATCTTTCTCTACAAACCTACACAGTGCTTGTAGCTTACTGATCAGGCATCTTGGGATGTGGGAGGAGTCGGACCAGTGCAGTGGCTCCAGTTCATACTCTGGGATTAGCGCAACAAGGCACTGAGGGGGAGACTTGGTCAGTGTGATCTCTTCACAGCTCGGCGAAACTAGTGTAATGATCATAAGGATCATAAGGATACCATTCACAAGGATAATTCACACGATAAAGAATGCAAAATAATATGGTTCGTGGTTGTGCTTATCCGAACTGTGCAAATAAAATGGAACCAACATCCACACATTTCTACATATTACCATTACAATGTCCACAGACATTGAAACTGTGGCTCATTTTGTTTTGTCTACAGTACTCGTTATAGAAGTCTATGCATGATTCTAATCCCCCTCCACCCCAGTGATTGATACTGAAGGGTATGTGAGGAGACAATTCTAATGAGGGTCCAACGCATAGTAGGCCTAGCCATGAATAATAAGGGTCATTGAAAACAAACATTGATCATGACTGCTTTGTTGTACAGTTTAGATCGTTATGCAAAACTCCCAGTGGCATTGTTTGATTCTGGTAATGACAAATACATCTAGTGACTAGGCCTATCTGCAATCCCTTTAGATTCAAATTGAAAGACCTGTGTGTGAAACACACAAATGAATGATTGATGGGTTTGTCAAAGTCTATAAATATGGAAATGGTGGCATACAGTATGTTGTATAGACAGTGTTTTAGGTGTATTATTTTACATAGGCCTACATACTAAACAAAAGTATGATTTTGCAACACAGGGAGTATGTGTATATCTGGAAATTATGGGTAACATTTTTACAGTAGGCCCAATCATGAAACATTATTGATACATGTTCAGATGTATAATGTAATAATTTACACTCAAAGAGGAAAAGAAAACATTTTTTTTTAAATATTGACACAGATTATGAGACAAAGTAGTAGGCCTATTGCTGTAATTGTAAATGCTTGATAGTTGCATTATTTCGAACCATTATTATTCACATCAAACACAAGTTGAACTTGTCCAAAGAAATTTGTATTTACATTGAAAATAAAAAAGGTATAGGATAAAAAATCAACAAAAAACAAAAGTATACATATCCAGGGTTATTAGCCTACAGACTACCCTCAGATTTCTGCCAGGCCTACATATATGGGATCTGGAAATTATTGATGATGGATGTTATGAGCAGGTAAGTGATACAATAATAGCCTATCATAGTATCATTTCAAATGCCTCTTCGACTTCTTTGAAGCCAACATAAATGCCATCTGGAGATGGATTTATTCCTAACAGCTTGGAAGAGCCCTTCTGTTAAAGAGTATCTCCGTGAAGAACCCATGCACACGGTAGGCGACAAGTCGATATTGACTGAGGAGGGTCAATATCGTGAAGGCACCAGTGGAACTGGCAGGTCTGAGTGTTGCTCCTGAAGATGATGAAGCACAATCTGCCATTTGGCCAAAATCATGTCCCGGTCTTCTTGCACTGACTAGCTTTGACTGTTATGGACACTTATGTTTGACACTGTATTGATAAGATGTGCTTTAAGTATTGCTTTTTTAAGTATGGCTATTACAATTATGAGCGTTGACTGTTTTGACACTTTATGCATTTATTCTCTTTTTTGTGTACCTTGCTCTTTTACTGTACACAGTACAATATTTTTTCTTTTCATAATTCTCTGTAACTTTGTATATAACCTTAAACTGCTGTGCTGCCTCCAGGCGACTGATTTCCCCCCTTGGGATAATAAAGGTATCTATCTTCTTCTGTGCTTGATCCAGCAGACCAGTACAGATGGTTGATGATGGATATTTATTGCGACCGTAGGTCGCATTTACTACCAAAACCTCCACCGGCTGTCTGTGAGTGAGTGAGTGAGTCACACGTCACACGTCACACTTTTGCCCTGCTCATATCTCCACAACCATTGCCCCCATCCATGCCAAATTTTGCACACACACTCCTTGACTGCCAAACTACAACCTCCAAGGACCCCCGGAGCCCCAGGGACCCCCAGGTCCCTGGGGGACCCCCAGATGTAAAAAATGACCAAATGTGCTCACACGTCACACGTCACACTTTTTCCCTGCTTATATCTCCGCACCCGTTGACCCGATCCATGCCAGATTTTACACACACACTCCTTGCCTGCCAAACTACAACCTCCAAGGACCCCCGGAGCCCCCCCCCAGATGTAAAAAATGACCAAATGTGCAAAAATGACCAAATGACCACCCCAACGGGGCTGCTCACGGGGAATTCCCGGGGACCACCCACTCCTGGTGCTCCAGAACGGATGCAAAAGTGGTGGCGCCCCCAGTGGAGGACCCCCTGCCACTGCAGCGCACATAAAATGCTGTAACTCGGCCTAGGAGCGTCCGGGAGAGCCGGGGCCGGTACCTATTCGTCCGCCAAGGCAACGCGGAGACCCCACCCCTCATTTCTCACATGGCCCTATTCTAGCGCCACCTTCAGGCCGATTTTTAAAACACATTTTTGGACACTGCTCCTACAGTTTTTGCCCTAAAATCACAAATATCACTACACAGCATGTCTACACTCATGTTATCAACATGGATCAGGAAGATTTTGGAAAAACACATTTTTGCCCTATTTGTGGAGATAAGCCACCTACGGTCGCTTATCTCCCGATTAGGGAGTCTTACTGGTATTAGATCTAACAGACCAGTATGATGGTTGATGATGGATTTTGTCCAAAGCCCAACATCTATGCTTTCCCTCCTCATGGCCAGCGCCTCCATCTTCTTTCCTACACAAAGTACATGTGATTTTCATTAGTCTAAAATCCAAAGATTCTTCTACAATTTGTTTAGATGGTGAGTGGTAGCCTACAGTTGTTTTTGTGTGTGTTGATTCACTAATTAAACCACCCATTTTCAACTATGTCATTAATATACCTTTGAGTTGTTATGTGGAAATAAGAAGAAGAAAAAAAGTCCCCCCCTTCTGTGTTGCCTAGAACTAGTGGAATGATTTGGGGGTTTGTATTGCAAAGTACAGCGGTGTGATGTCATCACTGTGTACTTTCAATACAAACTCAAAGGTATATTAATGACAGTTCAACGTTAAAAATGGGTGGTTCTCCCCTTTAACACAAGCACTGCAAATGCCCATTACACCAAACCTTTTGCAATATGCCATATTATGTCAAAACCATGGTCGACTCCTTGCCACTTCTCCCCGACCCACTTTGCAATCTGACGGTTTGTGTCAGTGATGAGGGTCCCGACACGTCCAGGAACTCCTTGAACCTCTGCAGTCCCACCACTTCACACCATGATGTGTTCTTGACCTCATTTCTAGGGAGCTCGTTCATTTTGATTTATTTGATTTATCCTGCCTAATATTGAGTGTTTTCTAATATTTTGTGGGAAGTTGTTGTGACTGTGAGTTTTTGGCAGACAACCATCTATGAAGATGACAATTAACACAAGTAAAACATATTTTGCCTATCATCATTCATGCATTCATTTATTCATGTGCAATACTTGAGTGCCTCTTGATTGTTTAGACATGATGTCATGGGATGCTATTATGATTGATAACAAGCTTGATAAGCCCAGAGCTTATTGATACCGGGTACTCAATCAATACATTTGCTATCGAGTATGTAACAGGCTGGTGTTTCAAGCTCCATCCCTACTCCTTACTCTAGGAGAGAACAAAAAAACAAAACACGACACATTGACTTATGAACTGAATCTAAAGGAGAGACTAGATGGATCAGTCATCACATAGTCTCGCGTAGCCAGACAACTATTCCACAATCTCTGTATGCTATATAGAGTCTGGAACAGCAGCTCCCTAACGGCGAGTATCGGAAACGGGCATTACCGTTCAATAAAATATATTTTAAAATGCCATTTCTGCTAAGCAGCAAGCTAAACATGCTTATATGATTTGTATTTATATAATGATAAATATGTGTAATGTGAGACTGAAACGGAAGTGACGTGGGGGCTTCACTTCCGCTTCATCTCGCACTCATCGTTTCTTCCCCGGTTTGCCAGACTGTATGCCGGGAGCATTTGACCAAATCGCGGAGGCAACAGTCTGGCCACGCGAGACTAGTCATCACAGGTCGCTGAGCAATTTACAACTTGAAAATAACATAATTACGTATCTGTACAATGAGGACATCACATCAATAATTGGGTTGATTCTCTGCTCAATAACATTGACCGTTCCAGACTTTGCACAGTGACCAGGGCTGTCCTCCTTCCATCTCCTGACAACACCAGTGCTCTAGCCATCTACAGTGTACTCTATAACACGGCTGCGAAGCTTGCGGAGCTGCTGCTGTACACAGCTAAAGCAGAATCACTGTCTTCTACAGTTTGATCAACGGATTTACATGCTTTTCTTTCTTGCACATGTGATGTATAGGGGAGCATTTAGCAACACTGAGCACATGCAGCCAGTTTTGTTGTAAGAACGTGGGAGGCGGTGGCTTGCAAAACAAACCTTTTAGGGCACCTCTAACCCGGACGCAGAACGGGGAGACTTGTCCGTTCATGCAGTGCACTGTAAAAAATAAACGTTTTGGGTGATAAATTAAACTAAAAACTACAAAAAGAAGAAAAGGAAGTAGAAAAGATTGGGAGGCTCTCTCCATTCCGACATGTCGCCACTCCGAAATTGACTTCTTATTGTCGGAGTGGCGACACTCCCATGGGCCTAAGGTTTAGGGTTAGGGTTAGAGATAGGGTTAGTGTCGGAATGGAGACATGTCGGAAAGGAGACATGTCGGAGTGGAGAGATGCACTCGAAAAGACTATTGGCCACTATTTCTGACCAGCCCCCAGCATGGCTGCAAGCACTGTACTATAGCACAATACATGACCACATGTGTATGCTGTGCATCATCTATTCAGAGAATATCATATAAAAGAGAATGTATGTTAAATGAACCCATTAGTACTCTTTCTCCCACCCCCCTGCCCAATGAGAATCGATAAGGAATCGGATCAATAAGCAGAACTCATCATCATCATCTCTTTTAAGTCCGCTTTCCAGGCACCGCTGGGTTGGACTGGCTTCTCACTATGGCTTTCTTCCACCTCATGGTCGATGCCGAGTGCCCTCATGTCAGCCACCACGGTCGTCTGCCAGGTCTTCTTAGGCCGGCCACTGGGTCTTGTCCCCGCTACGTTAAAGAACATAACTTTCTTCACCCAATCAGAACTGGAACCAGAATTGCTAAAATCTTAGTAATACCCATCCCTGTCACAAGACATCTGTCACAAGATGTCAGATCATCATCTCTCGTCAATGTACCGTTCAAGGAAGACCGTAATTGCCTGCAAATTGAGTTAGTCTCCCACTTCACGTCATTATAGAACTTCAGAGAAAATGTCCAGTGACACCTACCACATTAATATTCGCATGAAATGGCCCTAAAATTCAGATAATACCGCTGGGTTTACTGGATGTGGATACAAAAATAAATCCATTGACATGATCCAAGCTATGCGCCATATCAATGACAGGTATGTCTCATATGTGCCTGTTGACAATGACAACACCAAATTGAAGCCAGTTGTGAAGGTCATTGTCACAGGAGACAAAGCAGAACTCTGATCGTGCTCTAAAAGATCTTGATAACAGCAAGACAGTGTATGAGAGAAACATTGCCATTGTTAATTCTGTTGCTGACTTTCATTGCAGCATGGACTTCAATGAAGTTATTTTCAAAGAGTTCTATAATGTTTCCTCCAAATCAGTGATTGGCACGTTGTTTCACTTGAGGAATGTAACTGACAGGTGAAATGTAAACGTATCAGCACTGGGAGACCATTTTAGAGCAAATGATGCATTCATCAAGGATGTCACAGATGCCCTCCAAACCACGGCTACTTTGGACTGCTTTGTGTGATAAGTGGGACAGGTGTGTGCAATGGCAGTTCCACAGTAATCAGTGGGACCGGTACCTGGTGTGTGCAATGGCACCACCCTTTTCAAAATGGCATATTAGGTGTCTGTACAGGCAGATTGACTGTGTTTGTCCAGGTTGCCTCCTTCACGCTGCTGGCGGTGTGTTGCCCTGTGTTTGTGCTCGTGGCATAATGACATTCATTTTGGAGCTCGGGACTAGAAGACAGAGCTGTCAGTGACGTGTGTTTGCACACAAGCTCAGAGAAGCAAAGATGGGTCACAGGGACGCCTCTAGTTTGTGGCTTGTTGACCCATCTAGGCTACTGAAGACAAACATGACCCATCTTTGCTTCTCTGAGCTTGTGTGCAAACACACGTCACTGACAGCTCTGTCTTCTAGTCCCGAGCTCCAAAATGAATGTCATTATGCCACGAGCACAAACACAGGGCAACACGGTTACACCCCGCCATTCCGAAACACCGCTATTCCGAACGTTGACTTCTAACCCTAACCCTACCCCTAACCCTAACCCTAACCCTAACCCTTACCCTAACCCTAACCCTAACCCTAACTAACCCTAACCCTACCCCTACCCCTAACCCTAACCCTAAACCTAACCCTAACCCTGCTTCGGAATAGCGGTGTTTCGGAATGGCGGACTGTTGCCGTCCCTGTGTATGAAACACATGGGTCTAGAGATTGTGCCTGTTAGACGGTGAACCGCTGTTCTTTTTACCCTTTTTTGTTTGTACAGTCTATGCTGCTACTTAATTTGTGTTGCCCCAGTGGCTTTAAACTAACTTCACCCTATTAGTTTTAAACCGCTGTCCCTGACTTTGTCATTGATGGGTTGTTGTGGCTACGACAGAGATATTCTTGGTTAATGGTTATTCCCCAGATGGGGTCCACCTAGGGTTGCCAACCGTCCCGTATTAGCCGGGACGCCCCGTATTCTGACCAAAAGAGGCGTGTCCCGTAAGGGACGTCGCTTGTCCCGGTAAAGGGACTATATGCACATAAAATATATGTTTTTCTGTGCGTGCGCCAGGCATCATCTGCCTGCCTTTGTGTTTGTGTGCTGTATGTGAAGGGCTCTAGGACCCTGGGGGTGCCTCCTCGCGTCTATGTATGTGTGTGCTGCGTGCGTGCTTCCTTGTGTATAGCAGCCCTGTACTGGGCAGGTTTCGTCCGTGGAAATGAACGCTGGTGCTGTTGCGTTGTGCGTTGTTGAATGGGAGAGCCAGCGCGGGCGACACAAAACAAAGTTACAAGTGCAACTAACATTTCTCTACCGAAAATTAAGTACCTGCATGTGAGGTTTGTTAGCCAAAGCTCTTTTGGCATCAAAACTGTGGGATATTCTGAAAGAATGAGTCTCATCTGCAGCAGGTGAGCTGTGTGTGTCTGTATGTGCAAAATGCTATTATAATACTATGGGTTCTTGATGTTGAAAAGCTCCAAGCAGATTACTTGTTCCCCCCCTTCTCTGCAGCAGTATGTCGTAGACCAATGGTTCCAAAACATTTTAGCCCAAGACCCAAAAGAGAAATGAGACATTTGCTCACTACCCAAACTAGTGAAAATAGCAGATCTACAAGCTCACAATGCGTCGCTATGTGCAGTGTTGTGAGCTTGTAGATCGGCTATTTTCACTACTTCTTAAATATTTGTTTTCTAATTTATTGGATTTCTTACATTTTTATTTGATTTATTCATAAAATTACTAAATCATGAAACAAAATGTAGGAAACAAACAATTAAAGGACCCATAAAAATAATTATGTGACTCACAAATGGGACAGTGTTTGGGAACCAGTGTTGTAGACAGTATGTACAGTAGCCTCCTAGGCCCTGTGCCTCAATTGAGGTGTACATACATAGGCCTACATGGTTTATTATAGATATATCTGGTGTATGGTTGAAGCATTCCATGTCCTTATATGCGATGTTACAGTAAGTGTAACCTGATGCAGATGTAAGACCTGTTGTGTTTGTAATGTAATGTGTGTTATAACTGTCTGTCTGTGACTCTGTGCCAAAATGCAGTTTTCTATGCATTTCAGGGGTTTTGACCCCCCTCAAAACCCTCTTTTTTTTCAGAAGGTGTCCCTTATTTGAATCTCTGGGAGTTGGCAACCCTAGGTCCCTATGTTCCCCAGGTTCTATGTTCCCCACTTACCCTCCCCACAAAACGGTTCTATATTCCCCAGGTTCTATGTTCCCCACCCACCCACCCTCCCCACAAAAAGGTTCTATATTCCCCAGGTGCCCAGATGTCTCCACCCCTAAGTGCCCACTTGTCTATGTGCCCACTCATCCAAATGCCCACGTCCCTATTGCCCAGATGTCCAGGTTTGATTGATTGATTGAAGACTTTATTAGAAGTTTGCATAGGAAAAGGTACAGGTGCCCACTCGTCCAGATGCCCAGACATAACAAAAGTATGTTGTCCAGATGTCCCTAGTGCCCCCTGTCCCACTAGTATTCGTAATCTCTCCCCATTATTGGGTGTTTTGAGTTGTTATTAATTATTATAAAGGAATGTTTCCTGCATTGTTGGAGAAGTGGGGAACATAGAACCTATTGTAAGTTGAGCGGGGAACATAGAACCTTTTTTGTGGAGGTAAGTGGGGAACATAGGACCTTTTTTGGATAAGCTGGGAACATAGAACCTTTTTTGGGGGCTTAAATGGGGAACATAGAACCTGGGGAACATACCGGTAGTTACAGTCCCCAGTGATCTTTTGCTGTGTCTTTAATGCCAAGTTTAATGTGTGTGCATGGGCCTAACACAATGAGTCCATCTGAGTGCAACTGCCAAGCTTAATATCTGTCCCTTAGCTTTAAGTAACCTATTTGGCATAGTTTTAATCAGTAAAAATCTAAATGTTAATACTTTGTACTTTTCTCCATGAATGTAAATAAAGTGGATTTTTGCATTTGAAGCCAACCTCTTATTGTTCACTAAAACTGAACACTCTCACCCTGTAATTGAGAGGCGTCATCTAAACTGTGTATAGGAGTACTAGGTGACTCCATCTGGTTACATTTGGACTAGACACGTGCAGGATTTGCCCAAACAAAACACCCCACCAAGTCATTTCATCTCTCCATTAGAGAAACAGCAATGGTTGACACTCAACTTGGCATCATTGTGGAGAGCTATATTTTGAATGACCACATAGCAACAATTTTCCCAGCACCATGCTCCAAGACCAAAGAGACAGCCTGAAACAAAACACAAATGCCATTTAGATGAGTATCTATCCACCATTCGCTAATGCAAAATATCTAAAAAAACAGGAAGCACATGATTTCCAACTTTCCCATCACACTCCTCCAACCACAGCAACCACATCTCAGAGTGGTTTTATAACTGATGGTGTTTATAATTACCACACTCATTTACTGAAGATGGCCATGCTAGAGAGAAATGTCCAGGATTCGGTGAAGGAGGGGGATGCCGGCTATGGAAATTTAAAATGCTTCATTTTAGACAGGCCGGTTGACATCGGTACAGCTTGGAGGCACTGAAACTCCAGTTAGATCTCCATGCTTTGCTTAGCCCGAGTGAGGCCAATAGACTGCGATGGAATAGGGCTGCGAATGTCAACGTGGCAGGGAACAACACATCTCTGGACATGAATTGTGAGCACTAGATCAGCAGATTGCCGCTAACATCAATTTTGGCATTGCACAGTCCATGAGCCAAAGTTTGGGAGAGACGAGGCTCATTCTGGACAACTTTAACCAAGCCTGTAAAGTTCTGTGTGTCAGGGAGACACACAGCTGCCAACCGTCCGTGTGCTGCACAAACTCCAGGTGTTCAAGCAGAAGCCGGGCAGGATATAACACCACTTTAAGGAACCAAATGCAATTCCTTTGAACAAAGGGTGGGGCTTGGGAAATGGATCAGTGAACATATTCTGAAGATTGACAGGCAGCTCAAGGCAAACAAATAATTTCAGCATCCTTCACATCTAGATTTTGAACGACACTGGTATCTAGCTTTCAGTCCTTGTTCCTTATGGAGGTCACTGATTTATTGCTTTATCTAATATCTATTTATCTTTCTCTACAAACCTACACAGTGCTTGTAGCTTACTGATCAGGCATCTTGGGATGTGGGAGGAGTCGGACCAGTGCAGTGGCTCCAGTTCATACTCTGGGATTAGCGCAACAAGGCACTGAGGGGGAGACTTGGTCAGTGTGATCTCTTCACAGCTCGGCGAAACTAGTGTAATGATCATAAGGATCATAAGGATACCATTCACAAGGATAATTCACACGATGAAGAATGCAAAATAATATGGTTCGTGGTTGTGCTTATCCGAACTGTGCAAATAAAATGGAACCAACATCCACACATTTCTACATATTACCATTACAATGTCCACAGACATTGAAACTGTGGCTCATTTTGTTTTGTCTACAGTACTCGTTATAGAAGTCGATGCATGATTCTAATCCCCCTCCACCCCAGTGATTGATACTGAAGGGTATGTGAGGAGACAATTCTAATGAGGGTCCAACGCATAGTAGGCCTAGCCATGAATAATAAGGGTCATTGAAAACAAACATTGATCATGACTGCTTTGTTGTACAGTTTAGATCGTTATGCAAAACTCCCAGTGCCATTGTTTGATTCTGGTAATGACAAATACATCTAGTGACTAGGCCTATCTGCAATCCCTTTAGATTCAAATTGAAAGACCTGTGTGTGAAACACACAAATGAATGATTGATGGGTTTGTCAAAGTCTATAAATATGTAAATGGTGGCATACAGTATGTTGTATAGACAGTGTTTTAGGTGTATTATTTTACATAGGCCTACATACTAAACAAAAGTATGATTTTGCAACACAGGGAGTATGTGTATATCTGGAAATTATGGGTAACATTTTTACAGTAGGCCCAATCATGAAACATTATTGATACATGTTCAGATGTATAATGTAATAATTTACACTCAAAGAGGAAAAGAAAACATTTTTTTTTAAATATTGACACAGATTATGAGACAAAGTAGTAGGCCTATTGCTGTAATTGTAAATGCTTGATAGTTGCATTATTTCGAACCATTATTATTCACATCAAACACAAGTTGAACTTGTCCAAAGAAATTTGTATTTACATTGAAAATAAAAAAGGTATAGGATAAAAAATCAACAAAAAACAAAAGTATACATATCCAGGGTTATTAGCCTACAGACTACCCTCAGATTTCTGCCAGGCCTACATATATGGGATCTGGAAATTATTGATGATGGATGTTATGAGCAGGTAAGTGATACAATAATAGCCTATCATAGTATCATTTCAAATGCCTCTTCGACTTCTTTGAAGCCAACATAAATGCCATCTGGAGATGGATTTATTCCTAACAGCTTGGAAGAGCCCTTCTGTTAAAGAGTATCTCCGTGAAGAACCCATGCACACGGTAGGCGACAAGTCGATATTGACTGAGGAGGGTCAATATCGTGAAGGCACCAGTGGAACTGGCAGGTCTGAGTGTTGCTCCTGAAGATGATGAAGCACAATCTGCCATTTGGCCAAAATCATGTCCCGGTCTTCTTGCACTGACTAGCTTTGACTGTTATGGACACTTATGTTTGACACTGTATTGTAGAGGTCTTCACGGGTCCAATTTGAACTACCCGAACCCAAAAGGACCCGGGGGAAACGGACCCGGACCCATATGGCCCCGTCTATCATTTGGAATTTGAGAACCGTTACCCGATCAGCCCCGAGACGTGATGGATCCGATCCGAACGGCCCCACCTGTTATTAGAAAAATTGGATCCGATACCCGAGCAGAACGAGAGATCCGAGACCCGAACCTGTCGCCCCGAAATGAAAGAATGCCAACGTTATTATATTAAGAGTTGTATCAGACATATTTCTTACCTAACGTCGCCACGGTGCTGCTGTTGCTGTCAGCGGCGCTGTGCCTCTCGCCAAAAGATGATCTTTTCCCAGACCAGTAAGTCAATGCGGACAGTTTGTAAATACAAATAAATCCATGTTTGTATTCCTTCTACTTTGGCTAGCCAATGCTAATGCTATCGTTTTCTGTCGCATGTGTTGTTCATTATATCTTTCTGCTTTGAGTGTCCATTTTGCTCTGCAGAGCATGACAACACGCAATGACAACTCCATTGTAAACCGTTAACCAAAACGTTACGTTAATATCTTTGATAATAATAACAATCCAACTGATACAGTCAGTGTTGTTGTGACTGAGTGAGTTCTACTTCTCAGTTCTCACAACCAATGCAACAGATTACATGCTGCATCTTTAGTGCCATCGTGTGGCGTTATCTATTTGGTGCAGTTGTTGCGTTCACTTTCACTTCAATCTCGGCCTGTCTCGGCTCCACTCGGGTAACAGGAGATACCCGGGGAACCGGGGCAGACGGCCCCGGCCCCGGCCCGCCCCGCGGTAAAAGCTAGAAAACGGCCCCGTTACCCGGCTCGGTTCGGTTCGGATCGCGGGTAATTTCGGATCTCGGGCAGGTCCGAAGACCTCTACTGTATTGATAAGATGTGCTTTAAGTATTGCTTTTTTAAGTATGGCTATTACAATTATGAGCGTTGACTGTTTTGACACTTTATGCATTTATTCTCTTTTTTGTGTACCTTGCTCTTTTACTGTACACAGTACAATATTTTTTCTTTTCATAATTCTCTGTAACTTTGTATATAACCTTAAACTGCTGTGCTGCCTCCAGGCGACTGATTTCCCCCCTTGGGATAATAAAGGTATCTATCTTCTTCTGTGCTTGATCCAGCAGACCAGTACAGATGGTTGATGATGGATATTTATTGCGACCGTAGGTCGCATTTACTACCAAAACCTCCACCGGCTGTCTGTGAGTGAGTGAGTGAGTCACACGTCACACGTCACACTTTTGCCCTGCTCATATCTCCACAACCATTGCCCCCATCCATGCCAAATTTTGCACACACACTCCTTGACTGCCAAACTACAACCTCCAAGGACCCCCGGAGCCCCAGGGACCCCCAGGTCCCTGGGGGACCCCCAGATGTAAAAAATGACCAAATGTGCTCACACGTCACACGTCACACTTTTTCCCTGCTTATATCTCCGCACCCGTTGACCCGATCCATGCCAGATTTTACACACACACTCCTTGCCTGCCAAACTACAACCTCCAAGGACCCCCGGAGCCCCCCCCCCCAGATGTAAAAAATGACCAAATGTGCAAAAATGACCAAATGACCACCCCAACGGGGCTGCTCACGGGGAATTCCCGGGGACCACCCACTCCTGGTGCTCCAGAACGGATGCAAAAGTGGTGGCGCCCCCAGTGGAGGACCCCCTGCCACTGCAGCGCACATAAAATGCCGTAACTCGGCCTAGGAGCGTCCGGGAGAGCCGGGGCCGGTACCTATTTGTCCGCCAAGGCAACGCGGAGACCCCACCCCTCATTTCTCACATGGCCCTATTCTAGCGCCACCTTCAGGCCGATTTTTAAAACACATTTTTGGACACTGCTCCTACAGTTTTTGCCCTAAAATCACAAATATCACTACACAGCAGGTATTAGATCTAACAGACCAGTATGATGGTTGATGATGGATTTTGTCCAAAGCCCAACATCTATGCTTTCCCTCCTCATGGCCAACGCCTCCATCTTCTTTCATGTGATGTGATTTTCATTAGTCTAAAATCCAAAGATTCTTCTACAATTTGTTTAGATGGTGAGTGGTAGCCTACAGTTGTTTTTGTGTGTGTTGATTCACTAATTAAACCACCCATTTTCAACTATGTCATTAATATACCTTTGAGTTGTTATGTGGAAATAAGAAGAAGAAAAAAAGTCCCCCCCTTCTGTGTTGCCTAGAACTAGTGGAATGATTTGGGGGTTTGTATTGCAAAGTACAGCGGTGTGATGTCATCACTGTGTACTTTCAATACAAACTCAAAGGTATATTAATGACAGTTCAACGTTAAAAACGGGTGGTTCTCCCCTTTAACACAAGCACTGCAAATGCCCATTACATCAAACCTTTTGCAATATGCCATATTATGTTAAAACCATGGTGGACTCCTTGCCACTTCTCCCCGACCCACTTTGCAACCTGACGGTTTGTGTCAGTGATGAGGGTCCCGACACGTCCAGGAACTCCTTGATCCTCTGCAGTCCCACCACTTCACACCATGATGAGTTCTTGACCTAATTTCTAGGGAGCTCGTTCATTTTGATTTATTTGATTTATCCTGCCCAATATTGAGTGTTTTCTAATATTTTGTGGGAAGTTGTTGTGACTGTGAGTTTGTGGCAGACAACCATCTATGAAGATGACAATTAACACAAGTAAAACATATTTTGCCTATCATCATTCATGCATTCATTTATTCATGTGCAATACTTAAGTGCCTCTTGATTGTTTAGACATGATGTCATGGGATGCTATATGATTGATAACAAGCTTGATAAGCTCAGAGCTTATTGATACCGGGTACTCAATACATTTGCTATCGAGTATGTAACAGGCTGCTGTTTCAAGCTCCATCCCTACTCCTTACTCTAGGAGAGAATAAACAAAACAAAACACAACAATTGACTTATGAACTGAATCTAAAGGAGAGACCAGATGGATCAATCATCACATAGTCTCGCGTAGCCAGACAACTATTCCACAACGGCGAGTATCGGAAACGGGCATTACCGTTCAATAAAATATATTTTAAAAAGTCATTTCTGCTAAGCAGCAAGCTAAACATGCTTATATGATTTTTATTTATATAATGATAAATATGTGTAATGTGAGACTGAAACGGAAGTGACGTGGGGGCTTCACTTCCGCTTCATCTCGCACTCATCGTTTCTTCCCCGGTTTGCCAGACTGTATGCCGGGAGTATTTGACCAAATCGCGGAGGCAACAGTCTGGCCACGCGAGACTAGTCATCACAGGTCGCTGAGCAATTTACAACTTGAAAATAACATAATTACGTATCTGTACAATGTGGACATCAATAATTGGGTTGATTCTCTGCTCAATAACATTGACCGTTCCAGACTTTGCACAGTGACCAGGGCTGTCCTCCTTCCATCTCCTGACAACACCAGTGCTCTAGCCATCTCTTTAAGGGACGCGATGATGTGACTTTGCTCATCCCTCCAGAGATTGACAATGGCAGACGCAAGGTGTGCTTTCTGGTGCCTAAAGAATGTGTTGTGATGGATGGTCATCACTCCCATAATGTTGAGCATTCATAGGGCTTTGGCAGGCATGCTTCCTGAGACAAGAATGGCAGCAGAGAGCAGCAAATTCCCAGCTGCAATCTTCCCAATCTTCGGCTGGCTCGTCCACTCTTTCACATGGCTACAAGAATTGCAGCACTGTGTGATGTAGACCGCTGTTCAATTTACTCTGACTTTGCCAGGTGTCTCCTCAAAACCACCCGATCCCCAAGTTATCATCCCATACATTGGGGGTGCACCAACACACCACACAGGTTTGGAAAAGGATCATTAGCTGTCATTCAAAGACTTTATACTTCTTGTCCTCCACAGGACCTGGATCAGCGGTTTCAGGCTCTATGGAAAAGAAACACTTCAAAATTAACCACTGGGATAAACAGTAAAAATAGCAAATGTACAACTTCAAAACACTTTAACAACGCATGAAGAGCTTGACGATTTGTGTAGAGATTTGGTGTTCAATGGAAACAGAAGGATCTATGCTTTCCCTCCTCATGGCCAGCGCTTTCCTACACAAAGTACATGTGATTTTCATTAGTCTAAAATCCAAAGATTCTTCTACAATTTGTTTAGATGGTGAGTGGTAGCCTACAGTTGTTTTTTTGTGTGTGTTGATTCACTAATTAAACCACCCATTTTCAACTATGTCATTAATATACCTTTGAGTTGTTATGTGGAAATAAGAAGAAAAAAAAAGTCTCCCCTTCTGTGTTGCCTAGAACTAGTGGAATGATTTGGGGGTTTGTATTGCAAAGTACAGCGGTGTGATGTCATCACTGTGTACTTTCAATACAAACTCAAAGGTATATTAATGACAGTTCAACGTTGAAAATGGGTGGTTCTCCCCTTTAACACAAGCACTGCAAATGCCCATTACACCAAACCTTTTGCAATATGCCATATTATGTCAAAACCATGGTCGACTCCTTGCCACTTCTCCCCGACCCACTTTGCAATCTGACGGTTTGTGTCAGTGATGAGGGTCCCGACACGTCCAGGAACTCCTTGAACCTCTGCAGTCCCACCACTTCACACCATGATGAGTTCTTCACCTCATTTCTAGGGAGCTCGTTCATTTTGATTTATTTGATTTATCCTGCCTAATATTGAGTGTTTTCTAATATTTTGTGGGAAGTTGTTGTGACTGTGAGTTTTTGGCAGACAACCATCTATGAAGATGACAATTAACACAAGTAAAACATATTTTGCCTATCATCATTCATGCATTCATTTATTCATGTGCAATACTTGAGTGCCTCTTGATTGTTTAGACATGATGTCATGGGATGCTATTATGATTGATAACAAGCTTGTTAAGCCCAGAGCTTATTGATACCGGGTACTCAATCAATACATTTGCTATCGAGTATGTAACAGGCTGGTGTTTCAAGCTCCATCCCTACTCCTTACTCTAGGAGAGAACAAACAAAACAAAACACGACACATTGACTTATGAACTGAATCTAAAGGAGAGACTAGATGGATTAGTCATCACATAGTCTCGCGTAGCCAGACAACTATTCCACAATCTCTGTATGCTATATAGAGTCTGGAACAGCAGCTCCCTAACGGCGAGTATCGGAAACGGGCATTACCGTTCAATAAAATATATTTTAAAATGCCATTTCTGCTAAGCAGCAAGCTAAACATGCTTATATGATTTGTATTTATATAATGATAAATATGTGTAATGTGAGACTGAAACGGAAGTGACGTGGGGGCTTCACTTCCGCTTCATCTCGCACTCATCGTTTCTTCCCCGGTTTGCCAGACTGTATGCCGGGAGCATTTGACCAAATCGCGGAGGCAACAGTCTGGCCACGCGAGACTAGTCATCACAGGTCGCTGAGCAATTTACAACTTGAAAATAACATAATTACGTATCTGTACAATGAGGACATCACATCAATAATTGGGTTGATTCTCTGCTCAATAACATTGACCGTTCCAGACTTTGCACAGTGACCAGGGCTGTCCTCCTTCCATCTCCTGACAACACCAGTGCTCTAGCCATCTCTTTAAGGGACGCGATGATGTGACTTTGCTCATCCCTCCAGAGATTGACAATGGCAGACGCAAGGTGTGCTTTCTGGTGCCTAAAGAATGTGTTGTGATGGATGGTCATCACTCCCATAATGTTGAGCATTCATAGGGCTTTGGCAGGCATGCTTCCTGAGACAAGAATGGCAGCAGAGAGCAGCAAATTCCCAGTTGCAATCTTCCCAATCTTCGGCTGGCTCGTCCACTCTTTCACATGGCTACAAGAATTGCAGCACTGTGTGATGTAGACCGCTGTTCCATTTACTCTGACTTTGCCAGGTGTCTCCTCAAAACCCTTTTCCAGGTTTGGAAAAGGGACATTTGCTGTGATTCAAAGACTTTATACTTCTTGTCCTCCACAGGATCTGGATCAGTGATTTCAGGCTCTATGGAAAAGAAACACTTCAAAATTAACCACTGGGATAAACAGTAAAAATAGCAAATGTACAACTTCAAAACACTTTAACAACGCATGAAGAGCTTGACGATTTGTGTAGAGATTTAGTGTTCAATGGAAACAGAAGGATCTATGCTTTCCCTCCTCATGGCCAGCGCCTCCATCTGCTTTCCCACACAAAGTACATGTGATTTTCATTAGTCTAAAATCCAAAGATTCTTCTACAATTTGTTTAGATGGTGAGTGGTAGCCTACAGTTGTTTTTTTGTGTGTTGATTCACTAATTAAACCACCCATTTTCAACTATGTCATTAATATACCTTTGAGTTGTTATGTGGAAATAAGAAGAAAAAAAAAGTCCCCCCTTCTGTGTTGCCTAGAACTAAGGCATGTTTTAACTACAGTTCCGGAATTTTTCCTGCAAAATAATTAGCATAATAATTTTCAACCTGCCGGGAGTTTTGTTTTTTGGGTGTTTTCACATGAGCAAAAATGCAGGCATTGCCATAAAATACATAGTTTTCACTAAAACCATTGTCACGGTATAAGTCCGTGTTGCCAGACTTTGCGAGAGAAATAAACAACCAGGTGTACGAAAATAAGCCCAAAAAGTGATATTATCTAGGCCACAAGAGCACTTTAAAACTAAACGCATCGCCGCATCAGCTACTTGAAAAGTGATCTAGAAGCTTACAACAAATAAAACGCAACCAGAAACTATCAAATTATATATAAGCAACTTTACGGAAATCAAGCCCATAGTCGCTTATAAGTAGCAGGCATGGCAACACGCCATACAGTCTCACTGCTTGTTGAGCAGCCGTAACGGGTGCTTCGAGTCTTCGCTTCTGTCTTTCTTTTTCTCTCTCACCCGGCCTGAACGGTTCCTGAACCCTTCAAATGGATTTAACAAGTTACAAGACATATTCTTCATGCAAAAACACATAAGGTTCAGAAAGGATCACTGCATGATGCAACGTGTTGCACTTGTGGGCTTGTAGATTATTAGCTGTGTTTTTTTTTTCTTCACGCGGCACCATAAACGATGGATGACCAGAGAAAGAAAGAGACTTCTGCTGTGTTTGTCAATGCGATTCTAGCCTAAATAATTAATCCCCTATACAAGGTGAAGCTGTAGACCTACTTTATTTCTATATATTCCTTTACATTCAGGTCGTTTTCAATCCCAGATACAATGTTTTAAACTGTTAACTGGCTCCTTTCATGCACCTGGTTGTAAAAAAAACGGCAAATTCGCAGCATGCGTTTTCACTGGAGGGAAATGTGTATTGTCACGGTACTTTCAGCGAAAATTACTAGGTATTTTCACGTCACGTTTGGGGCACCAAAACTTCCGGCACACAAAATAGGTGGCCGTTTTCACATGGCGTGAATTTCAAAATTGCCGTAATTTTGGAAAAAACTTCCATAAGTTTTGCTCTATGAAAACGGGGCTCTAGTGGAATGATTTGGGGGTTTTTATTGCAAAGTACAGCGGTGTGATGTCATCACTGTGTACTTTCAATACAAACTCAAAGGTATATTAATGACAGTTCAATGTTGAAAATGGGTGGTTCTCCCCTTTAACACAAGCACTGCAAATGCCCATTACATCAAACCTTTTGCAATATGCCATATTATGTCCAAACAAACCATGGTGGACTCCTTGCCACTTCTCCCCGACCCACTTTGCAACCTGACGGTTTGTGTCAGTGATGAGGGTCCCGACACGTCCAGGAACTCCTTGATCCTCTGCAGTCCCACCACTTCACACCATGATGAGTTCTTCACCTCATTTCTAGGGAGCTCGTTCATTTTTATTGATAAAGAGGACCTTATCAACCCTGCCTATTGAGCCGGGCTTTTATCCTACCCAATATTGAGCGTTTTCTAATATTTTGTGGGAAGTTGTTGTGACTGTGAGTTTGTGGCAGACAACCATCTATGAAGATGACAATTAACACAAGTAAAACATATTTTGCCTATCATCATTCATGCATTCATTTATTCATGTGCAATACTTGAGTGCCTCTTGATTGTTTAGACATGATGTCATGGGATGCTGTATGATTGATAACAAGCTTGATAAGCCCAGAGCTTATTGATACCGGGTACTCAATCAATACATTTGCTATCGAGTATGTAACAGGCTGGTGTTTCAAGCTTCATCCCTACTCCTTACTCTAGGAGAACAAACAAAACAAAACACGACACATTGACTTATGAACTGAATCTAAATGAGAGACCAGATGGATCAGTCATCACAGGTTGCTGAGCAATTTACAACTTGAAAATAACATAATTACGTATCTGTACAATGTGGACATCAATAATTGGGTTGATTCTCTGCTCAATAACATTGACCGTTCCAGACTTTGCACAGTGACCAGGGCTGTCCTCCTTCCATCTCCTGACAACACCAGTGCTCTAGCCATCTCTTTAAGCGACGTGATGATGTGACTTTGCTCATCCCTCCAGAGATTGACAATGGCAGACGCAAGGTGTGCTTTCTGGTGCCTAAAGAATGATTGTGATGGATGGTCGTCACTTCCATAATGTTGAGCATTCATAGGGCTTTGGCAGGCATGCTTCCTGAGACAAGAATGGCAGCAGAGAGCAGCAAATTCCCAGCTGCAATCTTCCCAATCTTCGGCTGGCTCGTCCACTCTTTCACATGGCTACAAGAATTGCAGCACTGTGTTGTGCTGCACTGAGCTGTCAGTGACGTGTGTTTGCACACAAGCTCAGAGAAGCAAAGATGGGTCATGTTTGTCTTCAATAGCCTAGATGGGTCAACAAGCCACAAACTAGAGCCGTCCCTGTGTATGAGACACATGGGCAGTGTGCAACCAGCTTAACTGTGGGAAGTGTGTTCCGATGCCAACCCATGTAGAGAGTATCTGCTGTCATAGTTACACAGGCTCCACAGCAGTGCAGATGCATCACAGACCACCCTGGTTTCCCATCTGTCTGTCTGGATGTCCATGTTCTGAGGACAGCATACCATCAATGGTTTGAGGAGTACAGAGATGATGCTGATGACCTTTCCACTCAGCAACAGCATGAGTGAATATTATAATATACACAAGCAAACACTTTACCGCATGGAGAGCTCAACCTCCTATACTTATTTTGCATGCCAATGTGTTGTATAAGTTTATAAATCAGCATGTATACCTTGTAAAAGTGATGATACATCTCTCAAGTACCCCACTAACCTAATCATAATGGCAGTTACTGTACACTTTAATTTAACAAAATGTAAGGCACAAATTGACACCTAGTGCAGTATTGCTACCAACACATTACTTTTTATTAGTGCTACAACATAACAGTATGTCAAAAACAAAATATTTCACCAAAAACATACAAGCTTTAATTCTTGTATTTCTTCCTCTGTTACATTGCCTACTGTTACGGCCAGCCGTATTATTATTTATAGTTATGGTGGGTTGGAATATGTGTATGATTTGAGGCTTGTATTATATTGTATTCTTTTCTGTCCTTATAAAGGTGGTGAATGGAGGATGAGTGCTGGGTGAATGCAGAGAGTGGAGAGTTGGGTGTGGTGCCGGTGAGATTGAGGTGGCTGGTTGAATGAGTACCACAGATTGCAAAGTCCTGCCCATGCCAGTCCTACCTGTCAACGCCCAGGCCAGGATTGGCTGTCCCTCTGAGGCTGTTTCTACAAAAGTGCCATTCTGAGCTAACAACAGTGAAGGACAGACGGCTTGTTTGCAGCAGAGGCTCGATTCCTCTCTCCTTCGAACCCATGTAGCCTTTATTTGCTTTAGTTTGCCTTCGTTTGTTTTCCTTGGCCTGTGTTGTTTAAGTTCTCCTCAGTAAGTTTTTGCCTACATTTGTTATTTGGTCTTCTTAGCTCATTTTCAGTTTTGGCCTCAGTATTACCTTAGTTTTTTCCAACCCTCTCAACCTCAGTTGTTGTTATTGTATTGATATTATTGTTATCCATCCCTTATTGTTCATTCCTTTTGTCACTATGTAGGGGTGTTTGGTCATTTTGTTTGGTTCCCTTTATTCTTTTTTTGTAATTATTTAGATAGGTAAGTAAGGTTAAGTATTTGTATTCTTATTTTTGTTAGGGGTTTAGGTTAGGGATGTAAGCAATTTACCCCGAGTGAGAGGACATTATGCTCTGATAATGTCCTGTGTGAGGGGGTGATCGGACGAGGCGAAGCCGAGTCCGATAACACCCTCACACAGGACATTATCAGAGCATAATGTCCGACCCCGAGTGGTAAATAGCTTTTCTACCACTTTTTTCCGTATACATGAAAGAAAACACATAGTTGTAACTTGCAAGGATATTAAGTTACAATCATTATTGCCTATAAAACTTCCGCGACGACAGCAAATAGTTCCACAAACAACATCTTCTACTCACCACCAGATGACGCCAACTCCATGCAGAGAAAGATGTCTAGCATACAGCTAAGCTAACGTCAGTTAGAAGGACCGTTCCGGCCGTAAATAGAGGCTGTTCGCTTCCAGAAAGGCATAGGTTCAGAGAAAAGGGGCTTTAAAGTTGGCGGATTGCATTGGATCCAAATAAATCGGCGACGTCGTACGCACGTTAGTAAACATAGGACCGCTACGACCGTCATATGTTGGTTGGGGGAAAGGTGTTCCGATTACCTCCTGAAGTCCCCGGATGTACACTGAGGCGCATTGATCTCGTCCTCACACAACTGCGGCGGTTGTTCTGCCATAACCTCCGGAATTTAGCCAATCAGAATTCAAGCTACCATAAAATCAATGTAACCTGTACAAAAGCCCTCATGGATTTGTGTTATCCTTTAAGGAATAATGTCAAACTGTACCTCTGTACCTTTGGCAAACTGTTAATAAAGTATTCAATCAAAGCTTATGGATTTGCCATATATTTATGTTTCTGTACCATGTTCCATAAGACAGTGTTTCTCAAATGGGGTTAAGTGTATCCCTAAGGGTACGTGAGAAAAAAAGTAGAAAATGGGATTTGACTGTTATGGTTAATGATAGAACAGAGTTTGTGTGAACATGCTCATCTGTACATTTCTAAACCAATTTACATCAATTACTTGATTAGTAACTGTTATTGAATAGAAATGTTCAATAATGTTTATTTGCCATTATGCTGTTTTATTTTGAACCTATCGGCATTGGAACTGGACTTTTGATGGGAGCTTTGCTGAAGTCAGTCGAAGAGGGTACTTGGCTTCGGAAATCAGTGTAAGGTGGTACTGCAGTATAGATTGAGAACCACTGCCATGAGAGAGCTCACACCAATGCACAGTAGCTCTCCTCATTTTCACTTGGTTACTGGTTCACAGGGTTTGATTGATTGAAGAATTTTGTATTAGAAGTTTGCAATAGAAAAAGTACAGTTTCATGACAGTACAAATCACTGGTACAAGGTCAACTAAAAGGAGATCCTAGAAAGCCGAGGCTTACCGGTATTTCCACAGGAACCACACTTTAAGTATCTCATATAACATTGAAAGACAGACGGATAGAACAGTACTTTATCCAGGATAATATCAATTTCAAAAGCAGAAAAAAAGCATAACATCAAATACAAAGGCAGAAAAAAAGGGTGGGGGGAGCATGGGGCTTTGTCTATTTACAAGTCACGGGTAGCACCCGCCTGAAGGTGACTTTTCATACCGATTTTGAAGGGTAGCAGCCTCCCGACCATCACCACCATATTCTGTTACAAACAAACCAAATAAAAGATGCAGTATTACAACTTTGACAAAGTGTGCAATTATAAAGGACCTTTATCCAAGCTACCGTACACTTTGAATTCACCCATAAACATAGTCATGCTGAAGGAATCCAAGAAAGGCTCAGTGTCTTGTTCAACAACTTTTTAAAACTAAGCCAGAGGAGCCAGGAATAGAATCACTAACCTCCTGAGCCGCTGCTGACCCACTATCAACTGAGGGACACTTGTCTCCAATCCCATAACCCTCATGAACAAAGGCTTCCAACAGAGCAAAACTCACAGATCTACAAGGTCACAGCGCAACATGTTTTAAGCTTGTAGATCGGTCATTTTCGAGTAAAATATTTTATGTTGATGGAATAATGTACAGGGCTTAGTAATATTGTATGTAGATGGAATAATGCACAGGGCCTAGTAAAGACCGCTGGCGAACTCTTGTCAACTAGGGCCTTGTGTCCACCAATATTTTTCCTTGGTGAAAAACGTAATGCGCACATGTGTGTGCAAGGTGCATAAATACATGTTTACATTGAGCAAATTCCAAACTTACACTGTGCTCAGCAAAGAATACTGAGACAGCAACTTAGTGAGACAGCAAGAAACTCACCTAAGATGTTCTTGAAGCGACTGACATGGGCCGCTGCTGCATGGCTCAGCTCAGGGCGATTTGCCTTGTTGCACAACGGTGCAAACGGGCATCACAATCGCGGTGCTGTCTCTGTCTCCCGACAACCAGACAACCGTCTCCAACATTTTGTTTCTGTATAGCTGCTTGTGACTGCAATCTGTTTCTGTTTGCGGATGACTCGGCTCTCCTAGTCTCAGGCAGAGACATATTGCAGGTTGAAAAGGCCCTTAACTGTGAACTTAACAAGATCTGCACCTGGCTCAATGACAACAGACTCTCAATTCACCTAGGCAAAACTGAATGTATCCTCTTTGGATCTAGTCAGAAACTTAGCCTAGTTGAGAACTTCACAATTAAAGTAGGTGACACTGTGATAGAAAGAAAAAAACACATCTGCTACCTGGGTTGCATCCTGGAGGCTAACCTATCCAGTGAAAAAATGACCACCAAGGTAATCAATAAAGTCAATCAACGAATTCGCTTCTTGCAAAGAGTTGCCCCGCTGATCAATATTAAATCCCGAAAGACACTAGGAGGTGCTCTTATTGGGCCCCTCATTGATTACGGAGTCCTTGTCTGGTATCGCGACGCCCCAGCTGCCTTAAAGCTAAAGCTCCAAACAGCCCAAAACAAACTAATTAGGGTTGTGCTTGGTCTCCCTCCTCTGACCCACCTTACCGAGCATCACCACGAAAGCGTGGGGTGGCTCAAAGTAGCTGACAGAGTACAGCATCTTGCAATGGGCCTGGTGTACAAGATACACTACACCTCCAAGATTCCCATGTACCTGACAAACTACTTCTTAAAGGTCAAGGATGGTCACAATCATAACACCAGAGGCAGCTCCACTAATCATCATCAGCGTAGATTTAACACTAAACAAGGCGCTAACTCGTTCTCCTGCTATACCATCAACATGTGGAACGCCCTTCCACAAGCCCTAAAGGAGAGCAAATCCCTAGCCTCCTTCAAAATTGGTATGAAAAGTCACCTTCAGACAGCAGCTACCCGTGACTTGTAAATAGACTAAGCCCCCATGCTCCCCCCCCCCCCCCCTTTTCTTTGTATTCTGCCTTTTGTATTTGATGTTATGCTTTTGAAACTGATATTATCCTAGATAAAGTACTTTGTTCTATCCGTCTGTCTTTCAATGTTATATGAGATACTTAAAGTGTGGTTCCTGTGGAAATAAGCCTCGGCTTTCTAGGATCTCCTTTTAGTTGACCTTGTACCATGAAACTGTACTTTTTTCTATTGCAAACTTCTAATAAATTCTTCAATCAATCAATCAAAGCCTATTCTGTAAACAAATGGCAAGATGTTGTATTACTGTTATATCTTGTTTACATTTATACAAGATTACAATTATTGCGGGCTTGTCTGAAAGGCGAGAACACTACGTTATCTCCATTATTTATAGAGTTCCGTCGCGTGAGCTCCGTCGCAGAAAGTACAGCCAATGAGGTGCGGAAAACCTGGGAGTGGTGTTAGCTGGAGTATTGGTTAGCACGCTGCAGAATATAGTCACGAGCGAGCCCACACTGTTTCGTAGGAACAGTATTTCTAGTTTGTTATTAGTAACTCAACTCAGCCTTGCGACTAATAGTTGTTACAAGGCTATATATACTGTAGGTACAACATACTACTACATACTGTCTGTACAGTGTACAATACGACTGATTCTCACCATAAGTGGTTGAGTTTTCACTGGGCGAAGTGAATAGTCCCCCTTCTTTGCCTTCGGGAACACAAGTGCCCATCTCAGCATACCATCTTTACTCACTGCCTGCATGCGTCCACTGTTCTCACTGTAGTGCATGGCAACAAGATATGTTATAATGCAAACATAGAGCATGTCTCTGAATAGTAATGCAACACCTTTCATAGGCCCCTTGTCCACTGACATGTCCCAACACCACACCACTCCATACCGCCCACTTGTGCCAGGTTTTCCACTACAAGGACCTGGGTAGTGAAAGTGGTACTAAACGTGGTACTAAAAAGTATCCACTCACTCCAGAGTAGGTCTGAGCTAGGCCAAACAGGGCCAAACACTTCATAATGACTGATCACTCACTGACTTTTCATTTAGACCACCAGGATATAGTTTGAAATACATGATAATAGATTCTATTGTGTAACAACCACTATTATAATCTAAATTATTATAGTGTATTGTAGTTATCATAGTAATACATTAATCTTTATAGTGTATTATAATCACAGTTATATAGGTGTAATACAAATGTATATTGTATTATAATCACAGTTAAAAGGGTCAATTTGTTTCTTAGATACATTTCTTCGTACTTTTGTGTGATGGAAAATGTAGATATTTTTATGTGGTGTGGAGTGGTGTGGTGTAGTGTAGTGTTGTGTGCAGCTAAAGCTGCAGTCAAACATGGGCCTAATATACTAATCTTTTTACCATAACATGTTCTAAATGTACTGCCTACCTGGCATGCAGTCCTGTGTAAGAGAAGCATGAGTGTTTTGGAAGGATGTGCAGGATCAGTGAATGATACGCCCAGGGAAGTGCTGGCCATTGGGAAAAGCGGGACAACTCCCGAACGGCCGGTTCATTCCCGGCCGATCCAGGCCGGCCATTAGGAAAACATTAAACTGTTTGCACAAAAGTAAAAATTAAACTGTTTACACAAAAGTAGTGAAAACAGCTGATCTACAAGCACACAATGCCTCGCACCGCGAGGCGTTGTGTGCTTGTAGATCTGCTGTTTTTTTTTGTTTAAATCATTTTTAAAATGATAAATACAAAACAAACGGTTTTGGACATACAAGGTTTCCACCCGACAACGTCAAAATATAACTCATGTAATTGGCCCACTGGCTAGTCACTTGTCATGATCTGAAATGGCAAATCTTTGAGTAGCAGCTCTATAGCGCGCAATGAGGGCCTCTCCAACTCTTTTTCCCGGGCTGAATCAGGGGCACAGCACATCCCTGGATACGCCTCTAAACTTGATGTCTGGTGGTGGGAAATGTCCTTAGAAATCAAAGTGCCCTGGAGAATCTTCTCTACACCAACTGAGCTGGCAGAGTCTGAGGGAGCAGGGTTCAAACACAATAACTTTTCACACACCAGGGATGCACTATTAACATGAAGGCACCAGTGGAACTGGCAGGTCTGTGTGTTGCTCCTGAAGATGATGAAGCACAATCTGCCATTTGGCCAAAATCATGTCCCGGTCTTCTTGCACTGACTAGCTTTGACTGTTATGGACACTTATGTTTGACACTGTATTGATAAGATGTGCTTTAAGTATTGCTTTTTGCTTTTTTAAGTATGGCTATTACAATTATGAGCGTTGACTGTTTTGACACTTTATGCATTTATTCTCTTTTTTGTGTACCTTGCTCTTACTGTACACTGTACAATATTTTTTCTTTTTCATAATTCTCTGTAACTTTGTATATAACCTTAAACTGCTGTGCTGCCTCCAGGCGACTGATTTCCCCCCTTGGGATAATAAAGGTATCTATCTTCTTCTGTGCTTGATCAGCACACCAGTACAGATGGTTGATGATGGATATTTATATTTGATCTAACAGACCAGTATGATGGTTGATGATGGATTTGATCCAACAGACCAGTATGATGGTTGATGATGGATTTTGTCCAAAGCCCAACATCTATGCTTTCCCTCCTCATGGCCAGCGCCTCCATCTTCTTTCCTACACAAAGTACATGTGATTTTCATTAGTCTAAAATCCAAAGATTCTTCTACAATTAGTTTAGATGGTGAGTGGTAGCCTACAGTTGTTTTTTTGTGTGTTGATTCACTAATTAAACCACCCATTTTCAACTATGTCATTAATATACCTTTGAGTTGTTATGTGGAAATAAGAAGAAAAAAAAAAAGTCCCCCCCTTCTGTGTTGCCTAGAACTAGTGGAATGATTTGGGGGTTTGTATTGCAAAGTACAGCGGTGTGATGTCATCACTGTGTACTTTCAATACAAACTCAAAGGTATATTAATGACAGTTCAATGTTGAAAATGGGTGGTTCTCCCCTTTAACACAAGCACTGCAAATGCCCATTACATCAAACCTTTTGCAATATGTCATATTATGTCAAAACCATGGTGGACTCCTTGCCACTTCTCCCCGACCCACTTTGCAACCTGACGGTTTCTGTCAGTGATGAGGGTCCCGACACGTCCTAGAACTCCTTGATCCTCTGCAGTCCCACCACTTCACACCATGATGAGTTCTTGACCTCATTTCTAGGAATGGAGCTCGTTCATTTTTATTGATAATGAGGACCTTAACAACCCTGCTTATTGAGCCGGGCTTTTATCCTGCCCAATAATGAGCGTTTTCTAATATTTCGTGGAAAGTTGTTGTGACTGTGAGTTTGTGGCAGACAACCATCTATGAAGATGACAATTAACACAAGTAAAACATATTTTGCCTATCTATCATTCATTCATTCATTCATTCATTCATCCATTCATTCATTCATTCATGTGCAATAAGTGTTATGTGCTAATAATGTCTTGATTGTTTAGACATGATGTCATGGGATGCTATATGATTGATAACAAGCTTGATAAGCTCAGAGCTTATTGATACCGGGTACTCAATCAATACATTTGCTATCGAGTATGTGACGTACAGGCTGTTGTTTCAAGCTCCATCCCTACTCCTTACTCTAGGAGAGAATAAACAAAACAAAACACGACAATTGACTTATGAACTGAATCTAAAGGAGAGACCAGATGGATCAGTCATCACATAGTCTCGCGTAGCCAGACAACTATTCCACAATCTCTGAATGCTATATAGAGTCTGGAACAGCAGCTCCCTAACGGCGAGTATCGGAAACGGGCATTACCGTTCAATAAAATATATTTTAAAATGTCATTTCTGCTAAGCAGCAAGCTAAACATGCTTATATGATTTGTATTTATATAATGATAAATATGTGTAATGTGAGACTGAAACGGAAGTGACGTGGGGGCTTCACTTCCGCTTCATCTCGCACTCATCGTTTCTTCCCCGGTTTGCCAGACTGTATGCCGGGAGCATTTGACCAAATCGCGGAGGCAACAGTCTGGCCACGCGAGACTAGTCATCACAGGTCGCTGAGCAATTTACAACTTGAAAATAACATAATTACGTATCTGTACAATGTGGACATCAATAACTGGGTTGATTCTCTGCTCAATCACACTGACCGTTCCAGACTTTGCACAGTGACCAGGGCTGTCCTCCTTCCATCTCCTGACAACACCAGTGCTCTAGCCATCTCTTTAAGGGACGCGGTGATGTGACTTTGCTCATCCCTCCAGAGATTGACAATGGCAGACGCAAGGTGTGCTTTCTGGTGCCTAAAGAATGTGTTGTGATGGATGGTAATCACTCCCATATTGTTGAGCATTCATAGGGCTTTGGTCGGCATTCTTCCTGAGACAAGAATGGCAGCAGAGAGCAGCAAATTCCCAGCTGCAATCTTCCCAATCTTCAGCTGGCTCGTCCACTCTTTCACATGGCCACAAGAATTGCAGCACTGTGTGATGTAGACCGCTGTTCCATTTACTCTGACTTTGCCAGGTGTCTCCTCAAAACCATTTTCCAGGTTTGGAAAAGGGTCATTAGCTGTGATTCAAAGACTATACATACTTCTTGTCCTTCACAGGACCTGGGTCAGCGGTTTCAGGCTCTCTGGAAAAGAAACACTTCAAAATTAACCACTGGGATAAACAGTAAAAATAGCAAATGTACAACTTCAAAACACTTTAACAACGCATGACGAGCTTGTAGATTTGCGTGGAGATTTAGTGTTCAATGGAAACAGAAGGATGTCGAATAATAGACTCCCATACTGCATACGTAATTAGAATAAACTGGATTGGGTAAACTATATCAAGTAGGGTATGTCCTTTTGTACTGCAGACCAGGCACATAGATGTGTAACATCTTAGATGGATAAATGCTCTCCCCCAGGCCAGAGGTTCTAAAATACATTTTGGCTTAGGTCACCCCTGTAAATAATGTTTTAATCTACAGCATCCCAGAATTACATTTACTGAAATATGTAAATATTTTCCCCTAAAATACAACATGTCTTGAAGAATATCTGTTTCCATTATGACAACTTTATACTTGATGTTTAACCATGTGAACCCCAGTACTCTCATTCTGGAGGGAACATTCACCCAAAATAGCTGATCTACAAGCTCACAATGTGTTGCTGTGAGCTTGTTGTAGATCATCTATTTTTGGCAAAGAGATTTGGTGTGGATTGAAAAAGAACGGACTGTCTAAGACAGGTTAAACTGAAGAGATATGGATTCATTCAATTTAATATCAAAGTAGCCATTTCATTTCCCCCATATTGCCTAGGACGAAAACAGAAAGCATGTCACGATGGTGTTCATTAACACAACTATTTAACATATAGAAATGTGGGATTTCATATTCACTTACCGCCCGCATGCCCATTGTATTCATCCCAGCACTAACTGTGGGAGAGCGAGTAGGTGGCTTTTATTGTCCTTCCTCTTCTGGCTGGCACATGTGCAGGGTGATCAGTCTGATGAAGCAGGTAAGTGGGAAGTACCGCCCTTCAATCACCTGTCCCAGCCTCCTCGTTGTCACTCCTGGCCTCGCTCTCCCGTCCAGGGTGCGTTTCACCGAGGTGCAGGGCCTACCTGCGGGGCGGTGTCCCTGTGAATCGCCACAGCATGTATTCATCTTAATGATGTGTGTAAGCTCAAAGGAGCTGACCCCTCTTCAATTTTAAAAGACCTTTCCCTGTAATTAATCTTTTTTTAAGGGAAGCCGTTTGTGTTCCTGTTATGGTTAAAGGTGTATTCAATGATAATGAAAGTGGCCGGGGGTCATCTTGTCCCTTACTGGCCTTATAGCGTGGAAATGTTTAGTTTTTTATAGATTTTTACACCATTATGATGTTGATCATTAGACCCAATCACTGAATATCAGTAGGCCTACGTCTCCAGCTTCAGGATATGTATGATACTGATTTACTACGAGACTGTGTGTTTGAGTTCAGTAGTTTACAAGGCATTTAGCAGACGTTCTTAATTCAGAGCGACTGTGGTTCTCAAAACTTGTATTTTGACCATCATAACTAAACATCATAACATAACTACGGCCATACTCTACCCTTATTGGTCGAGGACTGGCTGGCCACCTCTGAAAACCAAATATAGCTATGCTCGCAATGGTGGAAGTCCTTATATGGTCAGCACACATTCTAGTGAGGAGAATGAATGGAAAATGTACCAATTATATTTGTATTTGAATGAAATACAATCACTGAATATACCTTTAAATGCATGGTCAAATACAAGCCAGTAACATATTTGCAGCTAAATACATTATCAATGGGTGTTACACTTAGGTGTGCCAATGTGTGCCCTAACACCAACCTATTATTAATAGCTAGCACTGCGTAGCCTACATCAGAAGATTTATGCAGACTGCTATTGTTGTTACCACACTGTAGTTTTTTTTCTTCTTTTTTATATAATAAATAATTACACAATGCATCTGTTTTCAAGCCCCTTACATAAAGTGTGTTACTGTACATCATTATCTTGCACTCCTTTTGATTGTGGTATAATTAATTGTGTTTAAGGTCACTGTGAAGTATGCAACATCTACATCAATAAGACAGATCACTGGGCCATATGAAAAAGTAACTGATAGGCTGGTTCATCTATTCTACATCAATAAGACACATTACTGGGCCATATGAAAAAGTTGCAGATAGGCTGTTTCGGGGCCAGTACCACAGACTCCCACATGCTCTAATGAAGATCCCTGAAATAAAAGAAGGATGATTGCTGAAGTGCTGAAAGAAGTAAAGGAGGAAGTAAAAAGACTAGTCAGTTGCAGATTTGGGTTCATCTTGCGATAAACCAGCCGGGAAGACTTGAAAAACTTGAAATGGACAACGGTTGAGTGGAGAGATCATGCGCCAACCTTTCTCAAATTCCTGCAGCAAGCAAGTCAAGTGACATTTGATGAACTCTCAAAGTGGAATTGATCAGTGGAAAGAAGAGGTCATTCAAGTGGAGAATGCCAGGAAATGGAATGGACACTCAATGTGCCGTGTCCTACTGGTGAATAAATAATAAAGATCCCCCTTTATTTGTATTAAACCCTTCAAAGATAAAATGAAATTATATTACATTTAATGCCACACATCTTTACCCTCATTCTAGAAGTGAACTGCTACAGTATTTGCTCAGCACCTTTTTTAACCATGTTCAATTATGTGTTTTGTTCAAAAGGGCCATGCTGCTTCAGGTCTAACTGAAGAATCTCTCTTGGGGCCACACAGCGATTCAGTGGAGAAGGTAATTGCCTAACCTCGATGTCTTTTCCACAATGTTCAATAACCATGGCTTGGATGCCACGATACATGTATAGCTTGGGAGCGTGTCGCTGTTACATTAACAGGTGAGTCAGTAGGATACAAAAGTGCAGAATCAAAACTCAAAGGGCCTTCGTGTCATGCAATATTTATATAGGTTGTTTTTACATCATACTTATACATCTAAATGGTAAATGATGCATTTATGTAGTGCATTTATGTAGTGCCTTTATCAAAGGATTTATGTAGTGCCTTTATCAAAGGCGATTTAACATGATTGTAGTCAACCATTCACACACACATTCATACCCCGATGTCAGAGGAAACCATGCAAGGCACCAACCTGCACATCAGGAGCAGTTTTGATTGATTGATTGAAGACTTCATTAGAAGTTTGCATAGGAAAAGGTACAGTCCATGTCAGCTCCATGTCAGGAGCGTCACCGTCACTGCTAGCATTAGCCGCATTGTTTTAGCTGGTGGTGGTGTTGATTCCCGGCTCTTTAATCAACAGCAAGTCACTGTCACTATCTCCATCATCTGCTTCTGGGGCTGCTGCTGCAGCTGTGGCAATCTTTTTGCAGAAAAAAATTAACAGGGAGGTCTGCTTTCTTTCCATTTTAACTCTGCTGCAAACTCAAACTGTATTAGCATCTCGAAAAGAAGCGCCACAATTAACAACAATGCTTTGCACCTGTGCACCTGACCTGCGCTGCGTGCAGAACCTGGGTGGGAATATACAATTTTGTCAAGATGGGGAAAATACAAGTGTGGAGAATATAATTATAATACCTTGTTGAAGCGACATTTTGTTAATTTTTGCATTTGTAGTTATTTTACTGTAATTTAACAACATATTAACGAGCACAGATAGACAAAGAGACATTCATGGATTTATTTTCAAAAGTAATTTTATTTCCCCCCCTGGACCCAGGGTATGGCAGCTGCATACCCCTGCCATACCCAATTGACGCCTCTGCTGGAGAATCTTCTCTAGACCAACTGAGCTGGCAGAGTCTGAGGGAGCAGGGTTCAAACACAATAAAATGTCAAACACCAGGGATGCACTATTAACATTAAAGCCATTTCACGTTCACATTGAAATAATTACATTATGGTCCAATTGAAACTAGAAATGTGCAATTCTGGAAAATTGCAAGTCTGGTTGTACTGACGTGAGTAGAGAGGAATCCACTGATGGCCTACATTAATTCTGTCTTAAAATGTATATTAGCATGACCAATCCTGTCTGATTGGTCATTTTAAATCCAAGATATCTGGCCTACAACCCAGATAAATTCAGTTCAAAGGTTAACAAAAAAGAACATTCACTTTAGCTGGCATAAAGATTCTCTGACCTAGAACAATAGTGTGTTGCCTATAGCAACCACACTAATGATAACTTATTTGGTTCCAGCCACACTTTGGGTCTTTCGAGCTCTTGCAATGGAGGGTGGGGGGCGGGGCCATGAAGGCATCAGTGGAACTGGCAGGTCTGTGTGTTGCTTCTGAAGATAATGAAGCACAATCTGCCATTTGGCCAAAATCATGTCCCGGTCTTCTTGCACTGACTAGCTTTGACTGTTATGGACACTTTTGTTTGGCACTGTATTGATAAGTTGTGCTTCAAGTATTGCCTTTTGCTTTTTTAAGTATGGCTATTACACTTATGAGCGTTGACTGTTTTGACACTTTATGCATTTATTCTCTTTTTTGTGTACCTTGCTCTTTTACTGTACACTGTACAATATTTTTCGTTTCATACTTCTCTGTAACTTTGTAAATAACCTTTAACTGCTGTGCTGCCTCCAGGCGACTGATTTCCCCCATTGTGATAATAAAGGTATCTGTCTTCTTCTGTGCTTGATCCAGCAGACCAGTACAGATGGTTGATGATGGATTTGATCCAGGGACGTGCTGGCCATTGGGAAACGCGGGACAACTCCCGAACGGCCGGTTCATTCCCGGGCCATTAGGAAAAACATTTAAATAAAATGTCGGCCTTTGTTCCATTTTGAGGGCTGGGCGGCCAACAAAGTAAATCGTCACTGTCGGGCAGAAACCTCGTATCTCCAAGATTCAAATGTATACATTTTAAAGCCCTGCTTCATCATACAAGGCCGTCGCACAAAAGTAGTGAAAACAGCAGATCTACAAGCACAGTTGTGTGCTTGTAGATCGGCTGTTTTCACTAGTTTAATTCATTTTTTTCATAACTTTTTAAATGATCTGAAATGGCAAATCTTTGAGTAGCTGCATTACATTACATCAAACATTTTGCAATATGCCATATTATGTCAAAACCATGGTCGACTCCTTGCCACTTCTCCCCGACCCACTTTGCAACCTGGAACTCCTTGATCCTCTGCAGTCCCACCACTTCACACCATGATGAGTTCTTGACCTCATTTCTAGGAATGGAGCTTGTTTTTCTTTATTGATAATGAGGACCTTATCAACCCTGCTTATTGAGCCGGGCTTTTATCCTGCCCAATATTGAGCGTTTTCTAATATTTAGTGGAAAGTTGTTGTGACTGTGAGTTTGTGGCAGACAACCATCTATGAAGATGACAATTAACACAAGTAAAATATATTTTGCCTATCTATCATTCATTCATTCATTCATTCATTCATTCATTCATTCATTCATTCATGTGCAATAAGTGTTAAGTGCTAATAATGTCTTGAGTGCCTCTTATCTTGATTGTTTAGACATGATGTCATGGGATGCTATATGATTGATAACAAGCTTGATAAGCCCAGAGCTTATTGATACCGGGTACTCAATCAATACATTTGCTATCGAGTATGTAACAGGCTGGTGTTTCAAGCTCCATCCCTACTCCTTACTCTAGGAGAGAACAAAACAAAACACGACATATTGACTTATGAACTGAATCTAAAGGAGAGACCAGATGGATCAGTCATCACAGGTCGCTGAGCAATTTACAACTTGAAAATAACATAATTACGTATCTGTACAATGTGGACATCAATAATTGGGTTGATTCTCTGCTCAATAACATTGACCGTTCCAGACTTTGCACAGTGACCAGGGCTGTCCTCCTTCCATCTCCTGACAACACCAGTGCTCTAGCCATCTCTTTAAGGGACGTGATGATGTGACTTTGCTCATCCCTCCAGAGATTGACAATGGCAGACACAAGGTGTGCTTTCTGGTGCCTATACAGAATGTGTTGTGATGGATGGTCATCACTTCCATAATGTTGAGCATTTGTAGGGCTTTGGTCGGCATGCTTCCTGAGACAAGAATGGCAGCAGAGAGCAGCAAATTCCCAGCTGCAATCTTCCCAATCTTCTGCTGGCGCGTCCACTCTTTCACATGGCTACAAGAATTGCAGCACTGTGTGATGCAGACCTCTGTTCCATTTACTCTGACTTTGCCAGGTGTCTCCTCAAAACACACCACACAGGTTTGGAAAAGGGTCATTAGCTGTGATTCAAAGACTTTATACTTCTTGTCCTCCACAGGACCTGGATCAGCGGTTTCAGGCTCTCTGGAAAAGAAACACTTCAAAATTAACCACTGGGATAAACAGTAAAAAATAGCAAATGTACAACTTCAAAACACTTTAACAACGCATGAAGAGCTTGTAGATTTGCGTGGAGATTTAGTGTTCAATGGAAACAGAAGGATGTCGAATAATTGACTCCCAGCATATGTAATTAGAATAAACTGGATTGGGTAAACTATATAAAGTAGGGTATGTCCTTTTGTACTGCAGACCAGGCATATAGATTTATAACATCGTAGATGGATAAATGCTCTCCCCCAGGCCAAGAGGTTCTTATGTAAATTTTGGCTTAGGTCACTCCTGTAAATATTGTTTTAATCTACAGCATCCCAGAATTACATTTACTGAAATATGTAAATATTTCCCCCTAAAACACATGTCTTGAAGAATATCTGTTTCCATTATGACAACTTTATACTTGATGTTTAACCATGTGAACCCCAGTACTCTCATTCTGGAGGGAACATTCACCAAAAATAGCTGATCTACATGCTCACAATGTGTTGCTGTGAGCTTGTTGTAGATCATCTATTTTTGGCAAAGAGATTTGGTGTGGATTGAAAAAGAACGGACTGTCTAAGACAGGTTAAACTGAAGAGATATGGATTCATTCAATTTAATATCAAAGTAGCCATTTCATTTCCCCCATATGGCCTAGGACGAAAACAGAAAGCATGTCACGATGGTGTTCACTATTTAACATATATAAATGTGGGATTTCATATTTACTTACCGCCCGCATGCCCATTGTTCATTGTATTCATCCCAGCACTAACTGTGGGAGAGCGAGTAGGTGGCTTTTATTGTCCTTCCTCTTCTGGCTGGCACATGTGCAGGGTGATCAGTCTGATGAAGCAGGTAAGTGGGGAAGTACCGCCCTTCAATCTCCTGTCCCAGCCTCCTCGTTGTCACTCCTGGCCTCGCTCTCCCGTCCAGGGTGCGTTTCACCGAGGTGCAGAGCCTACCTGCGGGGCGGTGTCCCTGTGAATCGCCACAGCATGTATTCATCTTAATGATGTGTGTAAGCTCAAAGGAGCTGACCCCTCTTCAATTTTAAAAGACCTTTCCCTGTAATTAATCTTTTTTTAAGGGAAGCCGTTTGTGTTCCTGTTATGGTTAAAGGTGTATTCAATGATAAAGAAAGTGGCCGGGGGTCATCTTGTCCCTTACTGGCCTTATAGCGTGGAAATGTTTAGTTTTTTATAGATTTTTACACCATTATAATGTTGATCATTAGACCCAATCACTGAATATCAGTAGGCCTACGTCTCCAGCTTCAGGATATGTATGATACTGATTTACTACGAGACTGTGTGTTTGAGTTCAGTAGTTTACAAGGCATTTAGCAGACGTTCTTAATTCAGAGCGACTGTGGTTCTCAAAACTTTTATTTTGACCATCATAACTAAACATCATAACATAACTACGGCCATACTCTACCCTGATCTACCCTGCGTCTGTTTTCAAGCCCCTTACATAAAGTGTGTTACTGTACACCATTATCTTGCACTCCTTTTAATTGTGGTATATTTAATTGTGTTTAAGGTCACTGTGAAGTATGCAACATCTACATCAATAAGACAGATCACTGGGCCATATGAAAAAGTAACTGATATAGGCTGGTTCATCTACATCAATAAGACACATCACTTGGCCATATGAAAAAGTAGTTGATAGGCTGTTTTCGGGGCCAGTACCACCTGCTCTAATGAAGATCCCTGAAATAAAAGAAGGATGATTGCTGAAGTGCTGAAAGAAGTAAAGGAGGAAGTAAAAAGACTAGTCGGTTGCAGATTTGGGTTCATCTTGGGATAAACCAGCCGGGAAGACTTGAAAAACTTGAAATGGACAACGGCTGAGTGGAGAGATCACGCGCCAACCTTTCTCAAATTCCTGCAGCAAGCAAGTCAAGTGACATTTGATGAACTCTCATCTTCAGACACCCCAAACGCAACAATCAAGAAGTGTGCTATGGCCATGGCTGGAGCAACCCTTATCCGTGCACGTGTACAAACCATGAATGCACCACAGTATATCAATACATTGATCCTGTGTGAAAGAAGTGGAAGTGGAATTGATCAGTGGAAAGAAGAGGTCATTCAAGTGGAGAATGCCAGGAAATTGAATGGACACTCAATGAGTTGTGTCCTACTGGTGAAGAGGCTTGTACATTTAATTAGTAAAATAGTAAAGATCCCCCTTTATTTGTATTAAACCCTTCAAAGATGATGTTAACATTTCCAAGTTTTAAATAAAATGAAATTATATTACATTTAATGCCACACAACATTCTAGAAGTGAACTGCTACAGTATTTGCTCAGCACCTTTTTTAACCATGTTCAATTACGTGTTTTGTTCTAAAGGGCCATGCTGCTTCAGGTCTAACTGAAGAATCTCTCTTGGGGCCACACAGTGATTCAGTGGAGAAGGTAATTGCCTAACCTCGATGTCTTTTCCGCAATGTTCAATAACCATGGCTTAGATGCCACGATACATAGTATAGCTTGGGAGCGTGTTGCTGTTACATTAACAGGTGAGTCAGTAGGATACAAAAGTGCAGAATAAAAACTCAAAAGGCCTTCGTGTCATGCAATATTTATATAGGTTGTTTTTACATCATACTTATACAGATGGTCTAAATGGTAAATGATGCATTTACTGTATGTAGTGCATTTATGTAGTGCCTTTATCAAAGGCAATTTAACATGATTGTAGTCACCCATTCACACACACATTCATACCCAATGTCAGAGGAAACCATGCAAGGCACAGACCTGCACATCAGGATTGATTGAAGACTTCATTAGAAGTTTGCATAGGAAAAGGTACAGTTTCATGACGGTACAGTTCACTGGTACAAGGTACTAAAAGGAGATCCTAGAAAAGACTATGCTTATTTCCATAGGAAACCATTGAAGTATCTCATATAACATTGAAAGACAGACGGATAGAAGACAGTACTAAGCAGTAGATAGTCAGGAAAAAAAAGGGAAAACATTAAAAAAACAATTAACGAAAAAGTAAAATTAAAAACACAGTTAGGGGTTCAGAGTCTTGCTCGAAGACAGTAACTCCGGGGGAGCCCAGGATCGAAATGGCCAGGGTGCCAATATTAGGTTCTATTGACCAGCAGCCTTTTATATAAGTCATTGCCATTTCCTCTATTATAAGAGGAAATGGCAAGTTGTGGACTTAATGTAATGTCTATAAGGCTTCTATTCTACCCATTTTCATAATGCAGTATGGGTTAAGTAAATACACTACTGTGCCATTCTTATTGTATGATCAACAATCAGAAGCTTATTCTCAAGTTCAAATATGTTTTTAATTTTTATGGGTCACTTAATATTTTGTTTCCTACAATTTGTCTAAACATTTTCAGAAAACATTCCCACAAAATAGGATTTTCAGGAATAACTATATCATGATTTAAGTAATTAATAAATAAATAAATTAAAATTCTTCATGTATATTCATGATGTAGTTAGTACTGTAGACACAAATCAGTTCATTGTACACATTTAAAAATAACATTTGGCTAAAATGTTGCCTCATTTGTTTCCCAGGGTGTCCCACGTTTTGCTCCATTCCAAGTGACGATGGACAACCTGGACCGTGCTGTTACACCTCACATTGGTTACTTATGGTTGCGAACCAGGAACAGGTCAACGCTGTTCATCTGTAGGGATGGGTATCGAGAAGCGGTTCTTGTTGAGAGCCGGTTCACTGTGGATCGATTCCTTGGAATCATTACCCAAAGTCCTTAACAATTCCGTTATCGATGCCTGCATATGCGCGATGACGTCACGCACGCTGCCTTGTTTTGTTAGAGCGCAGTCAACATGTCATCCAAGCAGAAGTGTTCTAAAGTCTGGCTCTATATTTGGCAAGAATGTACATGTTAATGTCACACTGGCATTGGCTGCAACTGTGTGCTATGCTAGTTTTGATAATGAGACGTCAGCTTTCCTAGTTCAGTTGTTACTCAAGCTCACTGCATGAACGGATAAGTCTCCCCGTTCTGCGTCCGAGTTAGAGGTGCCCTAAAAGGTTTGTTTTGCAAGCTACCACCTCCCACGTTCTTACAACAAAACTGGCTGCATGTCCAATGTGCTCAGTGTTGCTATTATGCTCCCCTATACATCACATGTGCAAGAAAGAAAAGCGTGTAAATCCGTTGATCCAATCTGTAGAAGACAGTGATTCTGCTTGTAGCTGTGTACAGCAGCAGCTCCGCAAGCTTCACAGCCGTGTTATAGAGTACACAGTAAAAAAAATTACGTTGTGCCTTCACATTCTGAGCACTGCAAAAACAGGACGTTGGATTGAGCACACTGTATTAAAATAAAAACTACAAAAAGAAGAAAATGACAGGAGGAGCATAGGGGAGGAGGTAGAAAAGACCATTGGCCACTATTTCTGACCAGCCCCCAGCATGGCTGCAAGCACTGTACTATAGCACAATACATGACCACTGTGTATGCTGTGCATCATCTATTCAGAGAATATCATATAAAAGAGAATGTATCTTAAATGAACCCATTAGTACTCTTTCTCCCACCCCCTTGCCCAAAGAGAATCAATAAAATAATTGATAAGGAATCGGATCAATAAGCATAACTGGAACCGGAATTGCTCAAATCTTAACAATACCCATCCCTACACATCTGTCACAAGATGTCAGATCATTATCTCTCGTCAATGTACCGTTCAAGTATACCGTAATTGCCTGCAAATTGAGTTTCAGGAACTGATTGGTAGAGTTAGTCTCCCACTTCACGTCATTAGAGAACTTCAGAGAAAATGCCTAGTGGCACCTACCTCATGAATATTCATGTGAAATGGCCCTAAAATTCAGATAATACCGCTGGGTTTACTGGATGTGGATACAAAATAAATCCATTGACATGATCCGAGCTACAGCATGTGCTACATCAATGACGCATATGTCTCATATGTGCCTGTTGACAATGACAACACCAAATTGAAGCCAGCTGTGAAGGTTATTGTCACAGGAGACAAAGCAGAACTCTGATCGTGCTCTAAAAGATCTTGATAACAGCAAGACAGTGTATGAGAGAAACATTGGCATTGTTAATTCTGTTGCTGACTTTCATTGCAGCATGTTTCCTCCAAATCAGAGATTGGCATGTTGTAACTGACAGGCGAAATGTAAACGCATCAGCACTGGGAGACCATTTTAGAGCAAATTATGCATTCATCAAGGATGTCACAGATGCCCTCCAAACCACGGCTACTTTGGACTGCTTTGTGTGATAAGTGGGACAGGTGTGTGCAATGGCAGTTCCACATTAATCAGTGGGCACCACCCTTTTAAAAATGGCATAGTAGGTGTTTGTACAGGCAGAGAGAGACTGCGTTTGTCCAGGTTGCCTGCTTCACGCTGCTGGCGGTGTGTTGCCTTGTGTTTGCTCTCGAGGCATAATGACATTCATTTTGGATGGCTGTTCTTGTTACCCTTTTTTGTTTGTACAGTCTATGCTGCTACTTAATTTGTGTTGCCCCAGTGGCTTTAAACTAACTTCACCCTATTAGTTTTAAACCGCTGTCCCTGACTTTGTCATTGATGGGTTGTTGTGGCTACGACAGAGATATTCTTGGTTAATGGTTATTCCCCAGATGGGGTCCACCCTATGTTCCCCAGGTTCTATGTTCCCCACTTACCCCCCCCCCACCCCCCCAAAAAAAGTTCCATATATCAGTGGGACTGGTTCAAAATGGCTTATTAGGTGTCTGTACAGGTGTCTGTAAAAAGGTTCTATGTTCCCCAGGTTCTATGTTCCCCACCCACCCTCCCCACAAAAGGGTTCTATATTCCCCTCTCAAGCAAAAACAGGATCTACTGTATGTTCCATAGGTGCCCAGATGTATCCACCCCTAAGTGCCCACTCGTCTATGTGCCCACTCATCCAAATGCCCACGTCCCTATTGCCCAGATGTCCAGGTGCCCACTCGTCCAGAATGATGCCCAGACATAACAAAAGTATGTTGTCCAGATGTCCCTAGTGCCCCCTGTCCCACTAGTATTTGTAATCTCTCCCCATTATTGGGTGTTTTGAGTTGTTATTAATTATTATAAAGGAATGTTTCCTGCATTTTTGGATAAGTAGGGAACATAGAACCTATTTTAAGTTGAGCGGGGAACATGGAACCTTTTTTGTGGAGGTAAGTGGGGAACAAGCTGGATAAGCTGGGAACATAGAACCTTTTTTGGCGCTTAAATGGGGAACATAGAACCTGGGGAACATACCGGTAGTTACGGTCCCCAGTGATCTTTTGCCGTGTCTTTAATGCCAAGTTTAATGTGTGTGCATGGGCCTAACACAATGAGTCCATCTGAGTGCAACTGCCAAGCTTAATATCTGTACCTTAGCTTTAAGTAACCTATTTGGTATAGTTTTAATCAGTAAAAATGTTAATACTTTGTACTTTTCTCCATGAATGTAAATAAAGTGGATTTTTGCATTTGAAGCCAACCTCTTATTGTTCACTAAAACTGAACACTTACCTCGGGTCTCTCACCCTGTAATTGAGAGGCGTCATCTAAACTGTGTATAGGAGTACTAGGTGACTCCATCTGGTTACATTTGGACTAGACACGTGCAGGATTTGCCCAAACAAAACACCCCACCAAGTCATTTCAGCTCTCCATTAGAGAAACAGCAATGGTTTGACACTCAACTTGGCATCATTGTGGAGAGCTATATTTTGAATGACCACATAGCAACAATTTTCCCAGCACCATGCTCCAAGACCAAAGAGACAGCCTGAAACAAAACACAAATGCCATTTAGATGAGTATCTATCCAAGATCGCTAATGCAAAATATCTAAAAAAACAGGAAGCACATGATTTCCAACTTTCCCATCACACTCCTCCAACCACAGCAACCACATCTCAGAGTGGTTTTATAACTGATGGTGTTTATAATTACCACACTCATTTATTGAAGATGGCCATGCTAGAGAGAAATGTCCAGGATTCGGTGAAGGAGGGGGATGCCGGCTATGGAATTAAAAATGCGTCATTTTAGACAGGCCGGTTGACATCGGTACAGCTTGGAGGCACTGAAACTCCAGTTAGATCTCCATGCTTTGCTTAGCCCGAGTGAGGCCAATATACTGCGATGGAATAGGGCTGCGAATGTCAACGTGGCAGGGAACAACACATCTCTGGACATGAATTGTGAGCACTAGATCAGCAGATTGCCGCTAACATCAATTTTGGCATTGCACAGTCCATGAGCCAAAGTTTGGGAGAGACGAGGCTCATTCTGGACAACTTTAACCAAGCAAAGTTCTGTGTGTCAGGGAGACACACAGCTGCCAACCGTCCGTGTGCTGCACAAACTCCAGGTGTTCAAGCAGAAGCCGAGCAGGATATAACACCACTTTAAGGAACCAAATGCAATTCCTTTGAACAAAGGGTGGGGCTTGGGAAATGGATCAGTGAACATATTCTGAAGATTGACAGGCAGCTCAAGGGTGGGGCTTGGGAAATGGATCAGTGAACATATTCTGAAGATTGACAGGCAGCTCAAGGCAAACAAATAATTTCAGCATCCTTCACATCTAGATTTTGAACGACACTGGTATCTAGCTTTCAGTCCTTGTTCCTTATGGAGGTCACTGATTTATTGCTTGATCTAATATCTATTTATCTTTCTCTACAAACCTACACAGTGCTTGTAGCTTACTGATCAGGCATCTTGGGATGTGGGAGGAGTCGGACCAGTGCAGTGGCTCCAGTTCACACTCTGGGATTAGCGCAACAAGGCACTGAGGGGGAGACTTGGTCAGTGTGATCTCTTCACAGCTCGGCGAAACTAGTGTAATGAATGAATGAATGAATGAATGAATGAATGAAACTTTATTTGTATAGCACCCTTCATACAAAAATGCAGCCCAGAGTGCTTCACACAACAAAATATAAAAAACAAAAACAGCAATAATTACAATACAGCAAAACAAAAGTAAATAAAACCTTAACATAGAAGATAATAGCAATAACAATAGAACAGTACCAGGCAAAGACAGTTAGGCTAGGGTACAATTATCTAAAAGCAATAGAAAATAAATAAGTCTTGAGTTGGGACTTGAAGCTGTCCACCGAGGTAGACTGCCTTAGATATAATGGGAGGCGGTTCCAGGCCGTCGGCCCATAGAAACAAAAAGCAGCTTCACCGTATTTCCTAATTTTCATATCCATGCTAGGAATTTCAAGTAGGTCAGCAGTAGCGGACCTAAGGGGACGGCCAGGAACATATCTATTCAGACAGTCATCTAGATAGGAAGGTGCCAAGCCATTAAGGGCTTTAAAAACAAGCAAAAGAATTTTAAAATCTATTCTAAAGGCAACCGGGAGCCAGTGTAGCGAAGCCAAAACTGGACTTATATGCTCCCTCATCTTAGTTCGTGTTAGTACTCGGGCAGCCGCATTCTGGATGACTTGTAGTCTGTCTGTTGTTTTTTTTGGCAAGCCAGAAAAAAGGGCGTTGCAGTAATCGAGTCTAGAAAAGACAAAGGCATGGATTAATGTTTTTGCGTCATCCAGTGACAGAAAAGCTCTAATTCGGGCGATATTCCTAAGATGGAAAAAAGCAGTCTTGGCTACGTGACTGATATGTGTATTAAAACTCAGTTCAGAATCAATGACAACCCCAAGGTTCTTTACTGTGTTTTTGCTGTTTACAGCCAGGTTTGTAAGTCTACCCATTATTGATTCCCTCTGACCACTAGATCCAACAATGAGAACCTCAGTCTTGTCCTCATTTAATTTGAGGAAGTTCGCAGACATCCAGCGTGTGATGCTGGACAGACAGGACAGCAAAGGTTCGAGGGCATTCGGGTCATCTGGGGCTACAGAGATGTACATCTGAGTGTCATCAGCATAAAAATGGTAATTAACGCCATGATTGGCAATAATTTCGCCCAGTGGCTGTACATATAAGGAGAACAATAAAGGTCCGAGGATTGAACCCTGCGGAATGCCGGAAGAGATGGTGTGTTTGTCGGAGACAAATTCATCTAATTTGACAAAATAAGATCTGTCATGAATATAGGATTGAAACCAGGACAAGGCCGTACCTGACAGACCTATGGAGTGTTCTAGACGTTTTAATAAAATATGGTGATCGAGAGTGTCAAAAGCAGCTGATTGGTCCAGCAATAAAAGAACCGATACATTTTTCTTGGCGGAGGCCAGCCTGAGGTCATTAACCACTTTCACTAGCGCTGTTTCGGTGCTGTGGCCCTTCCTGAAACCAGACTGAAATTTATTGTGAATCTTATTTAGCTGAAGATAGACTTCCAATTGATGGCAAATAACCTTTTCAATGATTTTGCCCAGAAAGGGCAAATTCGATATAGGTCGATAATTGTTTAACACAGAGGGATCGAGGTTGTGTTTCTTGATTAGGGGCCTGACTTCTGCTGTTTTTAGTGAGGTTGGGAAGACACCTGAGTCTAAGGAACTGTTGACAATTTCCAGGATGTCATTCATTACAGTATCCAGAACCTCTTTAAGGAAGGGGGTGGGAATGACGTCCAGTGAACAGGACGAAGAATTCATTTTTGAAATTATATTTCTGAGCTCTTGTTCGTTGACAGCAGAGAAAGAGTTGAGGCTTCCTCTAGAGTGAGCTACATTTGACACAATCGCTGTCGGAGTAATTGAGGTGGCAGTGTCACCTATAATACCAGCACGAATATTGGATATTTTGTCGTCAAAAAATGAGGCAAACTCGTCACATCTAGCTGTAGAAGCTGGGAGTGACAGCCTGTGGGACTGAGGCGGGTTTAATAGACGATCAACAGTGGAAAATAACACTCTGGGGTTTCTCTTGTTCTCATTTATAATGTTTGAGAAATAAGATTGTCTAGCCAAACGTAGGGCTCTGTTGTAGTCAGAAGTTGACTTCCTAAGGCTCTCTTGGTGGATAGTGAGGTTGCTCTTTCTAAATAGTCGCTCATTTCTGCGGCATTCTCTCTTTAGTGAGTGCACATGCTCATTGATCCAGGGTGTTTTTTTGGAGGTGTTTTTCTTTTTAACTTTAATAGGGGCTACTTTATCTAGGGCTGATTCTAGTTTGTCATTAAAAAGTTGTACCCGGTCGTTGACTGCTAGAGCAATAGGTAGGGAGGGTGCATTAGAGAGATGAGAAGTAAAATCATTAGCAGCGGATGGAGAGAAAAAGCGTTTTCTAATAATGGATTCTGTGTTGCGATTCTCCATTCCTGGGACAGTCATTGTAAAAAACACTACAAAATGGTCTGAGAGCTCGGGTCTGTCAACAACCCTGTTCAAGGCGACGTTAATACCTTTGGTGATTACTAAATCGAGGGTGTGGCCAAGTTTATGAGTAGGGCCGGTGACATGTTGATTGAGATCAAAAGAGTGTAGGATCTCTAAAAAGTCCATGGCCACTGTGTCTGAGCTATTGTCGATATGCAAATTTATGTCTCCTGAAATCACAATCATGTTGTAGTTGGTGGAGCAAATGGACAAAAGTTCAGAGATTTCTGTTAAAAATGATATTTTGCTATTCCTTGGAGGGCGATAAACAGTAACCATTATTAAAGATGGGAGATTCTCCAGAAGGGTGGCCTGGTATTCAAAAGATAAAAATGTTCCCAGAGAGAGAGGCTTGAAATTTAAAGTGTCTTTAAAAATCATCGCCAGACCACCTCCTGTCATACCCTCACGTCCTGAGCAAATAAATTTAAATTTTGGAGGGCAAGCTGGAGCCATGAGCATGGCTTCTTCAGAGCCCAACCAGGTCTCTGTTAATAGGATGATGTCCAGTTTCTCATCACAAATAATGTCACGAACAGAGGCAGGCTTGTTACGGACGGCACGGATGTTAAAAAGAGCCATGTTAATATTAATATTCATATTCACATTAATCTCTGGGCTAGGACAGGTTAAGGCACGCCTCAAGGGGCGGAGGTGATTCCTTACAGCATGCCTAGAGGATTGATAAAGTGCAGATGTCAATTTAAAATGCCTATTGGTGATTAAAATGGGAATAAAAGAACAGTCAACTGAGGAGAGAGGATTAGGGACATGGGTTATGGGAGGACTAATGTTTATTTGGCGTCAGATGTCAATGTTGGTGAGGTGGCTGGAGATTTTTCTGGCCAGGGTTTTTAATCCCTCATCATTGGGGTGTAGCTTGTCCCTATATAGGTTTGTTTTTTTCCAAAAACAGTCAAAGAGGTCAATGTACCCATAGCCACAGGCTTGACAGAAATTACATAGCCATTTATCTATGCTATAAAGGCGGCTGAAATTTTCTGAGCTATGGTAAAGGGTGGGAAACAAGCCTGAGAAAATGCAGTTTTTCCCGAGATCTTCAATTGAAACTGCTATTGCCTCATAATCTGCCCTCATTTTTGCTGATTGTTTACACCTGATGTCATTAATTCCTGCGTTGACGATCACAGTGTGGACGGAGGGGTGTTGCTGTAGTGTGTTTGGAATGTGGTGTAAAAGGTCCAGGATTTTCGCACCAGAAAATGAATATGTAACACAGTTTGGAACTGACAAAAATCTAACCCTGGAATCTCCTAACAACAGATATTGAGGCGGAGGAATGTGGAGAATGTGACTATTGTTTTGTGAGATGGGCGCTTCGGACCTCGTAAGGTATGCAGCCGAGATCATTGAGTGCAGTGGGGGAGGCGACGAGGGGTCAGGTACAGTCACTTCTCTCTGCACTGGACTTAGATTCGGGGCAGCGATTTCTTTGGATAACGGCGGCCTGGGTGCACTGGGCGAGAGACGGCGGCGCTTAACCCCGTTGTCATCACCCTTTCTGGGGGTCGAGGTGAGAGCCAGCTGCGTCGCGGATCCATTAGACGAATCGGGACCGGAGCGTTTCGTCGGACGGGATCGCGAGCTGGGGTGACGCTGGCTCTTGGGTATGGATCCAATCGTGTCCACTCGCTGTCCTTTGTGGGTCTCGTTGACGGATCCGATGGATGGGTCCGGACCGGAGGGTTTTGTTGGCCTGGGCCGAGAGCTAGGATTGCGCCGGCTCTTGGACACTGTCTTGGCCATATCCACTCGCTCTTGAAGTGGCGTGAATGGATTGGAACAGGGAAGAGCATCGGACTGATCACGCTCTCCTTACATGATGTAATGATCATGTAAGGATCATAAGGATACCATTCACAAGGATAATTCACACGATAAAGAATGCAAAATAATATGGTTCGTGGTTGTGCTTATCCGAACTGTGCTAATGAAATGGAACCAACATCCACAGATTTCTACATATTACCATTACAATGTCCACAGACATTGAAACTGTGGCTCATTTTGTTCTGTCTACAGTATTCGTTAGAGAAGTCTATGCATGATTCTAATCCCCCTCCACCCCAGTGATTGATACTGAAGGGTATGTGAGGAGACAATTCTAATGAGGGTCCAACGCATAGTAGCCATGAATAATAAGGGTCATTGAAAACAAACATTGATCATGACTGCTTTGTTGTACAGTTTAGATTGTTATGCAAAACTCCCAGTGCCATTGTTTGATTCTGGTAATGACAAATACATCTAGTGACTAGGCCTATCTGCAATCCCTTTAGATTCAAATTGAAAGACCTGTGTGTGAAACACACAAATTAATGATTGATGGGTTTGTCAAAGTCTATAAATATGGAAATGGTGGCATACAGTATGTTGTATAGACAGTGTTTTAGGTGTAGTATTTTACATAGGCCTACATACTAAACAAAAGTACGATTTTGCAACACAGGGAGTATGTGTATATCTGGAAATTATGGGTAACATTTTTACAGTAGGCCCAATCATGAAACATTATTGATACATGTTCAGATGTATAATGTAATAATTTACACTCAAAGATGTGGAAAAGAAAACTTTTTTTTTTTTAAATATTGACACATATTATGAGACAAATAATAGCCTATCATAGTATCATTTCAAATGCCTCTTCGACTTATTTGAAGCCAACATAAATGCCATCTGGAGACGGATTTATTCCTAACAGCTTGGAAGAGCCCTTCTGTTGTGTTTACCTAGAGTATCTCAGTGAAGAACCCATGCACACGGTAGGCGACAAGTCGATATTGACTGAGGAGGGAGGAAAACAGTATTTGCATTAGCCTATAATGGGGAAAATAAAGTTGTGCCAGCATAGTAGCATAACATGTCATAAACACAACACGACAGTCCTATATGTAGATTACATTTATTATAATAATTTAGTTAGACTCGCACTCCAAAGAAAGTTGTCCATCAGGTCCCTTTGGCTGCGGTTTCTTGTCCTAGTTTTTTTAGTACAGTCGCTAGATCAGCGGTGGAAACTATGGCTCAAACTAATAAGGACGACCGCCATGTTCAAACTCCCATATTCCTTGATGATGGTAGTCTTGTCTGTAGTTTGTTTGAGTGAAGTGAACGCTATCAACACACAACACAACTGAATCTCACTCGGTCACACTGGTGCTGGGGAAGAGTGGAGTGGGGACATGCATGCATGCATGGCCAGGGCATTTGCCACCTCCCACATTCCAGGAAGCTACAAGCACTGTGTAGGTTTGTAGAGGGACTAACTGCGTGCAAGAGTGAATGACAATACAGATTTCGCTGGGTTATAGTCTATAAAAATACAGTATTAGCAGCCTGCTCGCATGCCCCAAATGGCCTCCGGGTGTTCGGTAAAAACGCCAAAGACGATTGAAGCAGTAAATTGAAACAATTTAGCACTCGACTTGTAGCTTAACTAATTATAAACTAAAATATGAACCCTTGTAAAAAAAACAAAGTTGTCCTTTAAGGCACTGATGCAGCTTTATCCACTTTAAGCCAGTGTCCATATTTGGGGGACGTAACGGACGTTGGCTAGAGATAACCTATCTACAAGGGCCTCTTTATTTCCCCTTGCCCAGGGGCCTCATGTCATATAAATCCGGGCCTGCTTAACAATTTAGCACTCGACTTGTAGCTTAACTAATTATAAACTAAAATATGAACCCTTGTAAAAAAAACAAAGTTGTCCTTTAAGGCACTGATGCAGCTTTATCCACTTTAAGCCAGTGTCCATATTTGGGGGACGTAACGGACGTTGGCTAGAGATAACCTATCTACAAGGGCCTCTTTATTTCCCCTTGCCCAGGGGCCTCATGTCATATAAATCCGGGCCTGCCATTGTATTCATCCCAGCACTAACTGTGGGAGAGCGAGTAGGTGGCTTTTATTGTCGTTCCTCTTCTGGCTGGCACATGTGCAGGGTGATCAGTCTGATGAAGCAGGTAAGTGGGGAAGTACCGCCCTTCAATCTCCTGTCCCAGCCTCCTCGTTGTCACTCCTGGCCTCGCTCTCCCGTCCAGGGTGCGTTTCACCGAGGTGCAGGGCCTACCTGCGGGGCGGTGTCCCTGTGAATCGCCACAGCATGTATTCATCTTAATGATGTGTGTAAGCTCAAAGGAGCTGACCCCTCTTCAATTTTAAAAGACCTTTCCCTGTAATTAATCTTTTTTTAAGGGAAGCCGTTTGTGTTCCTGTTATGGTTAAAGGTGTATTCAATGATAATGAAAGTGGCCGGGGGTCATCTTGTCCCTTACTGGCCTTATAGCGTGGAAATGTTTAGTTTTTTATAGATTTTTACACCATTATAATGTTGATCATTAGACCCAATCACTGAATATCAGTAGGCCTACGTCTCCAGCTTCAGGATATGTATGATACTGATTTACTACGAGACTGTGTGTTTGAGTTCAGTAGTTTACAAGGAATTTAGCAGACGTTCTTAATTCAGAGCGACTGTGGTTCTCAAAACTTGTATTTTGACCATCATAACTAAACATCATAACATAACTACGGCCATACATACTCTACCCTGATTGGTCGAGGACTGGCTGGCCACCTCTGAAAACCAAATATAGCTATGCTCGCAATGGTGGAAGTCCTTATATGGTCAGCACACATTCTAGTGAGGAGAATGAATGGAAAATGTACCAATTATATTTGCATTTGAATGAAATACAGTCACTGAATATACCTTTAAATACATGGTCAAATACAAGCCAGTAACATATTTGGAGCTAAATACATCATCAATGGGTGTTACACTTAGGTGTGCCAATGTGTGCCCTAACACCAACTCATTATTAATAGCTAGCACTGCGTAGCCTACATCAGAAGATGTATGCAGACTGCTATTGTTGTTACCACACAGTAGTTTTTTTCTTCTTTTTTTATATAATAAATAATTACACAATGCGTCTGTTTTCAAGCCCCTTACATAAAGTGTGTTACTGTACACCATTATCTTGCACTCCTTTTGATTGTGGTATATTTAATTGTGTTTAAGGTCACTGTGAAGTATGCAACATCTACATCAATAAGACACATCACTGGGCCGTATGAAAAAGTAACTGATATAGGCTGGTTCATCTACATCAATAAGACACATCACTTGGCCATATGAAAAAGTAGTTGATAGGCTGTTTTCGGGGCCAGTACCACCTGCTCTAATGAAGATCCCTGAAATAAAAGAAGGATGATTGCTGAAGTGCTGAAAGAAGTAAAGGAGGAAGTAAAAAGACCGGTCGGTTGCAGATTTGGGTTCATTTTGCGATAAACCAGCCGGGAAGACTTGAAAAACTTGAAATGGACAACGGCTGAGTGGAGAGATCACGCGCCAACCTTTCTCAAATTCCTGCAGCAAGCAAGTCAAGTGACATTCGATGAACTCTCATCTTCAGACACCCCAAACGCAACAATCAAGAAGTGTGCTATGGCCATGGCTGGAGCAACCCTTATCCGTGCACGTGTACAAACCATGAATGCACCACAGTATATCAATACATTGATCCTGTGTGAAAGAAGTGGAAGTGGAATTGAGCAGTGGAAAGAAGAGGTCATTCAAGTGGAGAATGCCAGGAAATGGAATGGACACTCAATGTGTTGTGTCCTACTGGTGAAGAGGTTTGTACATTTAATTAGTAAAATAGTAAAGATCCCCCTTTATTTGTATTAAACCCTTCAAAGATGATGTTAACATTTCCAAGTTTTGCGGTTCTTTGGCGGATTTGGGTGATTTCTATAGCGGTTTTGGGGGACTTTTATTACGGTTTCGGTCGGTGATTTCCCCCCACAGACAGGCAACACACACACACACACACACACACACACACACACACACACACACACACACACACACACACACATATACACAAAATATAAACCCCCCAGCCATGCAGAATAATAATCAACAGCGCAAAGCGCACAATAGCCTGAAAAAAACAACAACTGCACACTTAAGCTTAACAACAATAATTATTTTTTTATTACAGGCCAGCCACTACAGACTGAACTGCACAGCGGTATACTAGAGAAAGTAGCCGATCAGAAAACAAACTGAGTCTGTACTTGATCTACATCCACACAATCCACTGGTCTATTTTTACAATAGAACTTTACTGAAACAAACAAATATACTGGAAACAAGGCTCGAAATGTATACAGCAATTTTTAACAGCCTAGTGTGACGTTAACCAATCAAGAGAAATCTAAAGTATACAGGCTTTTCTTTTTTTTCTTTTGTGACATAACAGCCAGTGCATGTAGGCAGCTCAGACAGTAACAGAGAGAGGGAGGGGGAGAGAGAGAAAGAGAATGGGAGAGAGAGACACTCCGACTGTCCCAGGCAGCATCAGTGTAGGAGAGAGATAGGGGGAAAGGAAAGATGCTGTCGGTCTGATGTACTAACTGGACAAACAAATAAATGATACAAAGATGAAACAGCACAGCATAAAATAAAGTTCTCTTACCTTTACCAAATGGCACCAAACATAGCCTTGCGTTCCGGTGTGTTTCTAATGAAACAAGCTCGGTATGTCCAACGTGTCCAGCCTCTCCTGGTGCGCATGCATCACAGCTAGATGTGTGAGCCTCTCCTGGCTCATGGTGCTTCTAAGCCAGGTTTTAAGTCGTCGTAGACTGGAGAATGATCTTTCTGATGAGGCAGCTGACACAGGAAGGCACAAACAAAGTTCCACAAGCATCTCATTCTCTTTAAACAGTGTCCTCGTCTGTGGTTTAAGTGCAGCTATAAATCCGGCAAGGTCCAGGGTAGATTCAATTTTTTTCCCCACGGTCAGTTCGCCCATCATGTAGAGCTGTCGCTCCAGGCGTACTCGATCAATCTCTTTTGGGATTTGAACTTCAACTTGATCCAGTCCTGAAAAGGTTTGTTTGGCTGCAGCAATGAGGATTTCTTCTCTCTGGGCAGCGAGTGTCATCCCCTCTTGGTCGAATCGTCGCTCCACCTGATTGATTGTTTGATTGAATACTTTATTAGCAGTTCGCATAGGAAAAGCACAGCACAATACAGTACAGTACAGTTCAGATACAAGGTCTACTAATATAGGCTTTAAACCCAAGAAAGCAATATGGCTTGTTTACATAGAGGGTATTCAATTAATATATTCATATATAATATTAATATATTAATACCCCCTATGTAAACAAGCCATATTGCTTACAGTATATGGTGTACTGCGTATAATTATGTACATTATTAGTCTTGTATTGTATATTTACAATATATATATTACTGTAAAACATATTTACAATTAACATTAATACCTCGGCATTGATCAGGTCCAGGGCTTCATAAAACTGACGTCTCCATGGTCCTAATCCATCCTCTGGCGACGTAGACACAGCTTCAGGTTCAGAGGTGTCATGAAAACGGGAAGGGGTTATGATTGCCCTGGTTGGTGTGGGCATCTTAAGCGTGTTGCTCTGGGCGAAGGTCTCGACTTTGGTCATGAGATCATTTACTGAAGCATCTTCCCTCAGTCTTTGCATCTTTTGCTTAAGGACCTTAATGCATTCCAGGGCTGCACCAGCAGTGATCTTTGGGCACTGGAGGCTTCTGGCCACTGCCTCAGATGGCTCGAAAAGAGCTTCACTGATCACCAATCCGAAATATGTTTTTGCTTTCTTTGCTTGTTTGTACAGTCCAGCCACTTTAGCGCAAGTCTCACCCCTCATTGACTTATCTTGCTCAAATGTTTTTAGAGTCTCGAGAAGTACTGGATAGGCAGTGATAACTCGTGAGATGGCATTGGCCCGAATGCACCACCGAATGGGACATAGTCCCAAAATATTACACACCACCTCTTCTGTTCCAAAAAGGGATTGAAACAGGGTTTTGCGTTTGGATGATTCTCGGATAATAACAGAAACAGCTTGAACGAAGTTTAATGAGTCAGCGACCAGTGTCACTTCCCTCGAGACCTCCTGCAGAGCCAGGTCCAACGCATGATTATTGCAATGAACATATAAGGATCCTGGGCACGCTATTTTCAGTTTTGCCTGGACACCATTGAATCGCCCAGACATGTTAGCTTCCCCCGTCAAAACAGTATCCTTGTAAACGTTCAAGAGGCAAATTGAAACGTAGAAAGATGTCTTTGATGCATAAAAACAGTGTTTCTGCTGTTGAGTCACGAGCATTGTAGAATCCGAGAAACATGTTGTGTGCTGTTAACGTTGAATCCACAAACTGTAAACAACATGAGAATTGCTCACTTGTGCTGATGTCTGTCGTTCCATCCGCTGTAAGTCCAAAGAAATGACACTTCTCAGCTTCCGTTGCAATATCACGTTGTATTGCATGTGCAAACATTTTAATCACCTCATTTTGTATCGTGTCTGACATCCAATTATCTCTACGTAAAAGCCATGCTCTTTCTTTAGGTAAATCATGTGTTCTCTCTATCATAAGCTGCCACAGTGCACCATCGCGGTGTTCGTGTCCTCGGAGTGGCATCCCCATACGCCCCAGGTATTTAATGGATCTGAATAAAAGTTGCAACACTGCCCTGGCAGTCTGTTGATCTCTGGCTGCAGCATTCGAAATCAATGCATTGATTGGGGTTTGTTTGAGCAAAGCTATTGCACGGCTAGAATCCGAATGCAAATCTGACAACTCGTGATGATGGAACTTTTCTGTGGCCCTTTTCCAGTTTGTAAAGCCTCCTTTGGCGAATGTACTGTCAGTGTCATCACGCAATAAACGTTTTTTTCACAGCTGTAGTACAAATAAAGCAAAGCACCGAATCGGTTTCTTTAACATAATGGAGCCACGGCCATTTCTCAAACCAGCTTTGTTGAAATGATCGCTCAAATGTCTCCTTTCCACACTTCCTCCCAGGAAACTTCATACGTGGCTGAAAGGGCTCATCTGCCTCCATACAGTCCGAAGTAGTAGGCCTAGTTAGTGGTTGTTTATGCCCAATAGATGCCTCTAGCTCTGCTGAACTTTCTGGCTGTGGCTCAGGTTCATTTTCCGTTGTGTCGTTGTTGCTAGCTGTTGATATGTTGTTGTTTTCATCCTCCTCCTCCTCCACGTCAATTATGTTATCGGTTGTGTTGTTTGGTTTAGTTTTCTTTTGAGCCGGTGAAAAGAAATCTGCTATGGTTTTTCTGCGTTTCTGCTGCTGGTTATTCTCCATGTTAATTGTTAAAACAAAGGTTGTGAGATGCTGATGCTGCTATCCTATCCGTCACTGTCTTGTCTTGTGATTCATTAACCTTGCCTGCGTGCAGCCTGTGTTTACCGGCATTATGCGTCGCGCCTTCCTTGTTCCGGGAGCAGGTGACCACCCATGTGATTGTGATCATAACACCTTTTTCGACTTCTATTTTATTTCCAAAAGTTAAATACATTGTTTTATATTTATATAGGCCTATGCTGTATAAAAATTATAATATTAATAATAATTAAAAAAAAAAAAAAAAAAAAAATCCCCCCCCCCCCCCGGCCCAGGGGGGGCTGGGCTGCTACCAGGGTGGGCGCCAGCCCCCATAGCCCCCCCTTCCCGCGCTATTGCTTTAAGTATTGCTTTTTGCTTTTTTAAGTATGGCTATTACAATTATGAGCGTTGACTGTTTTGACACTTTATGCATTTATTCTCTTTTTTGTGTACCTTGCTCTTTTACTGTACACTGTACAATATTTTTTCTTTTCATAATTCTCTGTAACTTTGTATATAACCTTAAACTGCTGTGCTGCCTCCAGGCGACTGATGTCCCCCCTTGGGATAATAAAGGTATCTATCTTCTTCTGTGCTTGATCCAGCAGACCAGTACAGATGGTTGATGATGGATATTTATATTTGATCTAACAGACCAGTATGATGGTTGATGATGGATTTGATCCAACAGACCAGTATGATGGTTGATGATGGATTTGATCCAACAGACCAGTACAGGTGATTGATGATGGATTTTGTCATCAATCTATGCTAGCCCAACATCTATGCTTTCTCTCCTCATGGCGAGCGCCTCCATCTTCTTTCCGACACAAAGTACATGTGATTTTCATTAGTCTAAAATCCAAAGATTCTTCTACAATTTTTTTTAGATGGTGAGTGGTAGCCTACAGTTTTTTTCTTTTTTTTTGTGTTGATTCACTATTAAACCACCATTTTCAATGTGGAAATAATACGAGAAAAAAAAGTCCCCCCTTCTGTGTTGCCTAGAAATAGAGGATTGATTGGGGGGTTTGTATTGCAAAGTACAGCGGTGTGATGTCATCACTGTGAGGGACGTGCTGGGCCCCTGATTCAGCCCGGGAAAAAGAGTTGGTGAGCCCTCATTACGCGCTATAGAGAGAGATCTCTCTCTATAGCGCTGCTGCTGCTACTCAAAGATTTGCCATTTCAGATCATGACAAGTGACAAGCCAGTGGGTCAATTACATGAGTTATATTTCGTCGTTGTCGGGTGGAAACCTTGTTTGTCCAAAACCGTTTGTTTTGTATTTATCATTTTAAAAATGATTTAAACTAGTGAAAACAGCCGATCTACAAGCACACAACGGGTGCGAGGCGTTGTGTGCTTGTAGATCGGCTGTTTTCACTACTTTTGTGCAAACAGTTTAATTTTTACTTTTGTGCAAACAGTTTATTTTTTTCCTAATGGCCGGCCTGGACCGGCCGGGAATGAACCGGCCGTTCGGAAGTTGTCCCCAATGGCCAGCACGTCCCTGATCACTGTGTACTTTCAATACAAACTCAAAGGTATATTAATGACAGTTCAATGTTAAAAACGGGTGGTTCTCCCCTTTAACACAAGCACTGCAAATGCCCATTACATCAAACCTTTTGCAATATGCCATATTATGTCAAAACCATGGTGGACTCCTTGCCACTTCTCCCCGACCCACTTTGCAACCTGACGGTTTGTGTCAGTGATGAGGGTCCCGACACGTCCAGGAACTCCTTGATCCTCTGCAGTCCCACCACTTCACACCATGATGAGTTCTTGACCTCATTTCTAGGGATGGAGCTCGTTCATTTTTATTGATAAAGATGACCTTATCAACCCTGCTTATTGAGCCGGGCTTTTATCCTGCCCAATATTGAGCGTTTTCTAATATTCTGTGGGAAGTTGTTGTGACTGTGAGTTTGTGGCAGACAACCATCTATGAAGATGACAATTAACACAAGTAAAACATATTTTGCCTATCATCATTCATGCATTCATTTATTCATGTGCAATACTTGAGTGCCTCTTGATTGTTTAGACATGATGTCATGGGATGCTATTATGATTGATAACAAGCTTGATAAGCCCAGAGCTTATTGATACCGGGTACTCAACCAATACATTTGCTATCGAGTATGTAACAGGCTGGTGTTTCAAGCTCCATCCCTACTCCTTACTCTAGGAGAGAACAAACAAAACAAAACACGACATATTGACTTATGAACTGAATCTAAAGGAGAGACCAGATGGATCAGTCATCACAGGTCGCTGAGCAATTTACAACTTGAAAATAACATAATTACGTATCTGTACAATGTGGACATCAATAATTGGGTTGATTCTCTGCTCAATAACATTGACCGTTCCAGACTTTGCACAGTGACCAGGGCTGTCCTCCTTCCATCTCCTGACAACACCAGTGCTCTAGCCATCTCTTTAAGGGACGCGATGATGTGACTTTGCTCATCCCTCCAGAGATTGACAATGGCAGACGCAAGGTGTGCTTTCTGGTGCCTAAAGAATGTGTTGTGATGGATGGTCATCACTCCCATAATGTTGAGCATTCATAGGGCTTTGGCAGGCATGCTTCCTGTGACAAGAATGGCAGCAGAGAGCAGCAAATTCCCAGCTGCAATCTTCCCAATCTTCGGCTGGCTCGTCCACTCTTTCACATGGCCACAAGAATTGCAGCACTGTGTGATGTAGACCGCTGCTCCATTTACTCTGACTTTGCCAGGTGTCTCCTCAAAACCACCCGATCCCCAAGTTATCATCCCATACATTGGGGGTGCACCAACACACCACACAGGTTTGGAAAAGGGTCACTAGCTGTGATTCAAAGACTTTATACTTCTTGTCCTCCACAGGACCTGGATCAGCGGTTTCAGGTTCTATGGAAAAGAAACACTTCAAAATTAACCACTGGGATAAGCAGTAAAAATAGCAAATGTACAACTTCAAAACACTTTAACAACGCATGAAGAGCTTGTAGATTTGTGTAGAGATTTAGTGTTCAATGGGAACAGAAGGATGTCGAATAATAGACTCCCATACTGCATACGTAATTAGAATAAACTGTCTTGGGTAAACTATATAAGGTAGGGTATGTCCTTTTGTACTGCAGACCAGGCATATAGATTTATAACATCTTAGAAGGATAAATGCTCTCCCCCAGGCCAAGAGGTTCTTATATAAATTTTGGCTTAGGTCACCCCTGTAAATAATGTTTTAATCTACAGCATCCCAGAATTACATTTACTGAAATATGTAAATATTTTCCCCTAAAATACAACATGTCTTGAAGAATATCTGTTTCCATTATGACAACTTTATACTTGATGTTTAACCATGTGAACCCCAGTACTCTCATTCTGGAGGGAACATTCACCCAAAATAGCTGATCTACAAGCTCACAATGTGTTGCTGTGAGCTTGTTGTAGATCATCTATTTTTGGCAAAGAGATTTGGTGTGGATTGAAAAAGAACGGACTGTCTAAGACAGGTTAAACTGAAGAGATATGGATTCATTTAATTTAATATCAAAGTAGCCATTTCCCCCATATGGCCTAGGACGAAAACAGAAAGCATGTCACGATGGTGTTCACTATTTAACAACCGATTTAGTGCCATTCCCGAGAATACTCGTGAAAAGTACTCGAGTACCCAGAGTGCCAATCCCGAGTATACTCGCGAAAAGTAATATATTACTGTAACGGCGGTTATCCTACCGGATACAATGGTGGATGGTCCCGAGCCGATCTCCCTCGCTGATTTATGATCATCACGGATCCACGAGCACAAAATAGTAATCCCATAACATTGAGGCAGACGGGGGATCTCATCTTTAATGTCCATTATCTCCAAACAACACTTTCAAGTGGGAGGATGGCAATAGATGCTCGCTAATAAAACACATGTTGAAAAGCTCCGTTCCGCCATTACACAACACCACGTGGACGACGAGCGTCATGACGTCATGACGTGATGACGTCAGACCGGAAGTGTTAACGCTATGGACTTCTGGCCTTCAAAATAAGATACTGGCCGTTAATGGAGCCAGCGAGAGGCACTCTGAATATTTTAATCCGTTAATTTCTGGGGCACAGAGTTAACATATAGAAATGTGGGATTTCATAGTGGCATTCACTTACCACCCGCATGCCCATTGTATTCATCCCAGCACTAACTGTGGGAGAGCGAGTAGGTGGCTTTTATTGTCCTTCCTCTTCTGGCTGGCACATGTGCGGGGTGATCAGTCTGATGAAGCAGGTAAGTGGGGAAGTACCGCCCTTCAATCACCTGTCCCAGCCTCCTCGTTGTCACTCATGGCCTCGCTCTCCCGTCCAGGGTGCGTTTCACCGAGGTGCAGAGCCTACCTGCACCTCGCCACAGCATGTATTCATCTTAAGGAGCTGACCCCTCTTCAACTTTAAAAGACCTTTCCCTGTAATTAATCTTTTCTTTTTAAGGGAAGCCGTTTGTGTTCCTGTTATGGTTAAATACATGGTCAAATACAAGCCAGTAACATATTTGCAGCTAAATACATTATCAATGGGTGTTACACTTAGGTGTGCCAATGTGTGCCAACCTATTAGGGTTTGGCTAGCACTGCGTAGCCTACATCAGAAGATTTATGCAGACTGCTATTGTTGTTACCACACTGTCATTTGTTTTCTTCTTTTTTTAATATAATAAATAATTACACAATGCGTCTGTTTTCAAGCCCCTTACATAAAGTGTGTTACTGTACATCATTATCTTGCACTCCTTTTGATTGTGGTATATTTAATTGTGTTTAAGGTCACTGTGCAGTATGCAACATCTACATCAATAAGACACAGCACTAGGCCATATGAAAAAGTAACTGATATAGGCTGGTTCATCTATTCTACATCAATAAGACACATCACTGGGCCATATGAAAAAGTAACTGATAGGCTGTTTTGGGGCCAGTACCACAGACTCCCACCTGCTCTAATGAAGATCCCTGAAATAAAAGAAGGATGATTGCTGAAGTGCTGAAAGAAGTAAAGCAGGAAGTAAAAAGACTAGTCAGTTGCTGATTTGGGTTCATCTTGCGACAAACCAGCCGGGAAGACTTGAACAACTTGAAATGGACAATTAACGGTTGAGTGGAGAGATCATGCGCCAACCTTTCTCAAATTCCTGCAGCAAGCAAGTCAAGTGACATTCGATGAACTCTCATCTTCAGACACCCCAAACGCAACAATCAAGAAGTGTGCTATGGCCATGGCTGGAGCAACCCTTATCTGTGCACGTGTACAAACCATGAATGCACCACAGTATATCAATTCATTGATCCTGTGTGAAAGAAGTGGAAGTGGAATTGATCAGTGGAAAGAAGAGGTCATTCAAGTGGAGAATGCCAGGAAATGTAATGGACACTCAATGTGTTGTGTCCTACTGGTGAAGAGGTTTGTACATTTAATTAGTAAAATAATAAAGATCCCCCTTTATTTGTATTAAACCCTTCAAAGATGATGTTAACATTTCCACGTTTTAAATAAAATGAAATGATATTACATTTAATGCCACACAACATCTTTACCCTCATTCTAGAAGTGAACTGCTACAGGATTTGCTCAGCATCCTTTTTAACCATGTTCAATTATGTGTTTTGTTCTAAAGGGCCATGCTGCTTCAGGTCTAACTGAAGAATCTCTCTTGGGGCCACACAGCGATTCAGTGGAGAAGGTAATTGCCTAACCTCGATGTCTTTTTTTCTGCAATGTTCAATAACCTTTAGGCCTGATTTACACTGCAGCCAAATCCAGCCTGAATCAGATCTGTGTCACCATAGACATAACAAGGTAGACGCCTCCTTCGGCTCTGGGGCATGCGTCTTGGAGGATAGGCACTTTGTACAAGACTGTATGGCTGCAGGCGTGGAGTCACTATTGAAGTGAAAACATGCGCTGCGATTGGCCAGTAGTCACTTTGAGTGGCAGCGTGCTTTTGGCACTTCCATACTTCTGCCTATCCAGTTTGACGCGTCGCTCCAATGAACTGCAGCGGCGGAAGAGGTATCTAGCTTTTTATATTCTGTGTGTGTCACATCCAGATTGGAATCTGATTGGTTTCATATGACCATGTGACCATTTAATCCAATCAGATTCCAATCTGGATGTGACACAGATCTGATTCGGGCTGGATTTGGCTGATGTGTAAATCAGGCTTGGATGCCACAATACATGTATAGCTTCATGGTTATGTTGTAAAAGAAAGTATTTTAGAAAGGTTTGCAAAAGTGTTAAAAATACAAAACTATGTGCATAATATTCCCACCCTTTACTTATTGCATTTATTACAGCACCTCTGGCAGCAATTAGAACCTCAGTTCTGCTTGACTGTGATGCTACAACTTGGCAACTATTTGGGGGCAGTTTCTCCCATTCTTCTTTTCAGATTTTCTCAAGCTGCATCAGGTGGCTTCGGTGCACAAGCTATTTTCGTATTTCTGCAGATATTGTGTTCTGAGTGGGCCTTCTCCAGAGTCCGGGTTCCAGGTGGGCCACTCCAGGACATTCAGACTTGTATTGAAGAAGTCCTGTCGGAAGTTGAACCACTGCCTCAGTCTGAGGTCCAGAGCACTCTGGATCAGGTTTTCATCATGAATCTCTCAGCATTCATTTTTCACTTGATCCTGACTAGTCCCACAGTTCCTGCTACTGAAAGATATTCCCATAGCATGATGCTGCGACCACTATGCGTTCCTGTAGGGATGGTGTTGGCCATGTGATGAGTGGTGCCTGTTAATGTTCAATAACCTTTAATGGCTTGGATGCCACGCTACATAGCTTCAAGGAATATACTAGCTGATACATTATTTTCTCTCTGTCTGTCCCAGGCCCGGCTGCAGGATGAAATTGTGAGGGGGCACATATTTTTTTATATTGGCTAGTACCAGGCCTAGTACCGTAGCGCCGGGCCTGGTCTGTCCTCTAAAAGAACAGCCTGGAAGTGGCCCAACGCAAGACCTCCACAAACTCTGTCTATCATCTCTCGAGTCTTAAGTAGGGATAGACGGTGAATCTGAGGGAGAGTACCAGGTATTCATTTCATTCAATTTGGTTTAACATACAAACTACATACTATATGAAGGCTAAATTGGTTAGATTAGGTCAATGTTATCCACAGGGCTAAAGATGTTGGGGTCATGGAATGGAGAAGAATGACGTGGTTTTAGATTTAGAACTGGGGGGGGGGGGGGGGGTGGCTCATTAACAGGTGAGTCAGTAGGATACAAAAGTGCAGAATCAAAACTCAAAGGGCCTTCGTGTCATGCAATATGTATATCGGTTGTTTTTACATCATACTTATACAGATGGTCTAAATGGTAAATGATGCATTTATGTAGTGCATTTATGTAGTGCCTTTATCAAAGGCGATTTAACATGATTGTGCATTATAGTCACCCATTCACACACACATTCATACCCCCGTCAGAGGAAACCATGCAAGGCACCAACCAGCTCATCAGGAGCAGTTAGGGGTTCAGAGTCTTGCTCAAGACAGTAGCTCCGGGGGAGCCCAGGATCGAAATGGCCAAGGTGCCAATATTAGGTTCTATTGACCAGCAGCCTTTTATATAAGTCTTTATTATAAGAGGAAATGGCAAGACGTGGACTTAATGTAATGTCTATAAGGCTTCTATTCTACCCATTTTCATAATGCAGTATGGGTTAAGTACAATACACTACTGTGTCATTGTTATTCATGATCAACAATCAGAAGCTTATTCTCAAGTTCATATATTCATTTAGTTTATTTGAGCAGTTTGGGGGGAACTGACTTACTGGTTGCCAAATTTGTTTTTAATTTTTATGGGTCACTTAATATTTTGTTTTCTACATTTTGTCTAAACATTTTCAGAAAACATTCCCCCAAAATAGGATTTTCATGAATAACTATATCATGATTTAAGTGATTAATAAATAAACGTAATTTATTTCATGTATACTCATGATGTAGTTAGTACTGTAGACATAAATCAGTTCATTGTACAAATTAAAAAATAACATTTGGCTAACATTTGGCCTCATTTGTTTCCCAGGGTATCCAACGTTTTGCTCCATTCCAAGTGACGATGGACAAGCTGGACCGTGCTGTTACACCTCACAATGTATCAATGGAATCATAAATTGTTGCGCAGGTTCTCCAAGATAGCGCCGCCCATGGCTGCTGTGGTGACTGCGTGTGTTGAGTTCTGTCGGTGTTGTTTTTGTGTTTGTTTGTTTTTGTTTTTATTTATGTTATATGTGAAAACATTGATTTGAATGCAAAAAATTAGTATGCCAAAGCAAATTCCTACGTGTATTACACAATGGTTAATAAAGTAATCTGAATCTGAAAATCATCGACTACCATTGGTTACTTATGGTAGCCAGTGGTGAAAGTGAGCCGGAACGGCCGGAACCCCCGTTCCGTTAAAACATTTGGGGCCGGAACGGCGTTCCGTTAAGAAGAGGAGAAGCCAGCTGTCAAAATCCCATGTTAAACAACCTGCCACAAACGCACGTCCAGGAAGAAAACAATAGCCTATACTAAAGTCAGATTAACATACAGTACACAAGTGTTACTAGTTATATTTTCTGATAAAGTGCTTCTAAATTATTCCCGTGGGTTTGTGTAGGTCAGTGTGATTCAGTCTGTTTGCGTTTCAGTGTTTGTTTGACACGGAGCGGGTAGAGGTGGGACGTTCGCGAACGAATCGAGTCATTTGAACGGCTCTTTGAAATGAACGATAGGATTCGGTTCACAGTATAGGGAGCCGTTCCTTTCTAATGAACAGTTGTGGGAAAAGTACTCAATTTCTTTACTTACTCAACTTACTCAATACTGCAATCAAGTAGAAGTTTGGAATGTTAATGTACTTGAGTAGAAGTAAAAAAAAAAAAAAAAAAAGTATTGATATAAAAATGTAGGCCTACGTCTTTTGAACGGCTCTTTGAAAGTAACGGATCCCAGAGATCCGGCTCACTTCAAAGAGCCATAAATCCCATCTCTAGGAGGACTCGTGTCTGTGCCTGCATGTGGCCATAAATGCAGAATAGACCAAAATGATTCAATTCTGCATCTGGGAGATGTAGTGGAGTAGAATTAAAAGTATTGGAAATACTCCAGTAAAGTAGGCTAGGATATACTTAAAACCTGTACTTAAATACAGTACTTTAGTAAATGTACTTAGTTACTTTAGATAACTGGTTATAATAATCTATCTATAAATGCGACAAATCTCTGTTTGTTTGTTTGTTTGTAATCCGCGTATCTCGAGAACCGTTCATCCCACCGGCTTCAGATTCGGCACGCGCGTTCCCCGCTGCCGCGCGGAGTGCAGTGCCGGGCCTCGACCCGACCCGACTCGCGGTTTTCCGAAACCGGCGCAAAACGTTCGGAATCTCCTTATGCGGAGCTGATTGTTGACATCAGGCTGTTCCGGAGGAAATCATGTCATTGTGACATCACTTCATAAAAGGCTCTGACATCACGTACACCACATGACCCCACACTCCTATGACAACACGGGCATATTTACATTGTTCCCGAGTTGGCCAGGGCGCCGACTAGACGCTCGGCCGCCCATCTCCATATATGGGCATAAATGGACGTATCGGCGCAAGCGCTGACTCATTGTGACATACAATGGACGCAATCTCCGTATATGGGCATAAAGGGGACACAGATACAGAGATCTCCATATATGGGCATATGGGCATTCTGACATCACTTCTGCTGACTCAAAGGCAAACAGATGGTCAAAACGGGTCCTACAGAGATCTCCATATATGGGCATATTTACATTGTTCCCGAGTTGGCTAGGGCGCCGACTAGACGCTCGGCCGCGCATCTCCATATATGGGCATAACGGGTCCTACAGAGATCTCCATAGGGTGGGGCATTCATGGGGTCCGCTCCAAAAAAGAAAATAAAAGAGACAAAGACAAACATAAGACAAGCAACAAAGCGTGGGACTGGGAGGATGACTTGAATGATGCAGATTTAAGCAGGCTGTGTATTCTGCTTAAAGAAGAAACAAACAAAAAGCGACAGAGATCTCATATATGGGCATAAAATGGACGCAGAATAGACAGATATCTCCATATATGGGCATATGGGCATAAATGGACACATGCAAACAGATTGTCAAAACGGGTCCTATGACAACAGGTATAATGGGGTTTGCATTAAAGGGCGGGGCATTCATTCCCTATTTACATCGTTCCCGAGTTGGCCAGGTCGCCGACTAGACGCTGGGCCGCCCGAAGGGCAGCCCAGCTTCTAGTATTAATAATAATATATAGCCTATAATAATATAATAAGGGTAATAATAATATATATATTATGCTTACCCTTCTGTATGGAACAATTAACAATATGAAGAGGCTTATTATAGAAGGGCAGCGTGGGCCTCCCAAAATGCAGTTTTCTATGCATTTCAGGGGTTTTGGGGGATTAGAGCCTCCCAAAAAAAATCGGCCGCGCAGCTTCGCCACGCAATTTATGACAGTTCCGGCAAGAATTTCAAACCACTTTCACCACTGATGGTAGCGAACCAGGAGCTGGTCAACGCTGCTCATCTTTAGGGATAGGTATCGAGAACCGGTTCTTGTTGAGAACTGGTTCCCTGTGGATCGATTCCTTGGAATCGTTAGCTAAAGTCCTTAACGATTCCGTTATCGATGCCTGCATATGCACGATGACGTCACACACACTGCCTTGTTTTTTTAGAGCGCAGTCAACTTGTCATCCAAGAAGAAGCGTTCTAAAGTCTGGCTCTATATTTCGCAAGAATGTACATGTTAATGTCACACACTCTTTTGAACAACCATCATTTCAACCGGAGGGTTAGCGACTCACTCCACGGAGGTTAGGGTTAGGGTGAGGGTTAGAGTCAGGTGTTGACAATGACATGTAGTAACAGCGACACGCTCCCAATGTCACACTGGCATTGGCTGCACCTGTGTGCTATCCTAGTTTTGATAATGGGAAAGCTTTCCTAGTTCAGTTGTTACTCAAGCTCACTGCATGAACAGACAAGTCTCCCCGTTCTGCGTCCGGGTTAGAGGTGCCCTAAAAGGTTTGTTTTGCAAGCCACCGCCTCCCACGTTCTTACAACAAAACTGGCTGCATGTGCTCAGTGTTGCTAAATGCTCCCCTATACATCACATGTGCAAGAAAGAAAAGCGTGTAAATCCGTTGATCAAACTGTAGAAGACAGTGATTCTGCTTTAGCTGTGTACAGCAGCAGCTCCGCAAGCTTCGCAGCCATGTTATAGAGTACACTAGAGTACACTGTAAAAAAAAACAGGACGTTGGATTGAGCACACTGTAAAAACAAAACTTTTTTGGTGATAAATTAAAATAAAAACTACAAAAAGAAGAAAATGACAGGAGGAGCATAAGGAGGGGAGGAGGTAGAAAAGACCATTGGCCACTATTTCTGACCAGCCCACAGCATGGCTGCAAGCACTGTACTATAGCACAATACATGACCACTGTGTATGCTGTGCATCATCTATTCAGAGAATATCATATAAAAGAGAATATGTTAAATGAACCCATTAGTACTCTTTCTCCCACCCCCCTGCCCAATGAGAATCGATAAGAGAATCGATAAGGAATCGGATCAATAAGCAGAACTCATCATCATCATCATCATCATCTGTTTTAAGTCCGCTTTCCAGGCACCGCTGGGTTGGACTGGCTTCTCACTATGGCTTTCTTCCACCTCATGGTCGATGCCGAGTGCCCTCATGTCAGCCACCACGGTCGTCTGCCAGGTCTTCTTAGGCCGGCCACTGGGTCTTGTCCCCTCTACGTTAGAGAACATAACTTTCTTCACCCAATCAGAACTGGAACCGGAATTGCTAAAATCTTAATAATACCCATCCCTACACATCTGTCACAAGATGTCAGATCATCATCTCTCGTCAATGTACCGTTCAAGGAAGACCGTAATTGCCTGCAAATTGAGTTAGTCTCCCACTTCACGTCATTATAGAACTTCAGAGAAAATGGCCAGTGACACCTACCACATTAATATTCACATGAAATGGCCCTAAAATTCAGATAATACCGCTGGGTTTACTGGATGTGGATACAAAAATAAATCCATTGACATGATCCAAGCTATGCGCCATTTCAATGACAGGTATGTCTCATATGTGCCTGTTGACAATGACAACACCAAATTGAAGCCAGTTGTGAAGGTCATTGTCACAGGAGACAAAGCAGAACTCTGATCGTGCTCTAAAAGATCTTGATAACAGCAAGACAGCGTATGAGAGAAAAATTGCCATTGTTAATTCTGTTGCTGACTTTCATTGCAGCATGAACTTCAATGAAGTCATTTTCAAAGAGTTCTATAATGTTTCCTCCAAATCAGTGATTGGCACGTTGTTTCACTTGAGGAATGTAACTGACAGGTGAAATGTAAACGTATCAGCACTGGGAGACCATTTTAGAGAAAATGATGCATTCTTCAAGGATGTCACAGATGCCCTCCAAACCACGGCTACTTTGGACTGCTTTGTGTGATAAGTGGGACAGGTGTGTGCAATGGCAGTTCCACAGTAATCAGTGGGACCGGTACCTGGTGTGTGCAATGGCACCACCCTTTTCAAAATGGCATATTAGGTGTCTGTACAGGCAGAGTTTGACTGTGTTTGTCCAGGTTGCCTGCTTCACGCTGCTGGCGGTGTGTTGCCCTGTGTTTGTGCTCGTGGCATAATGACATTCATTTTGGAGCTCGGGACTAGAAGACAGAGCTGTCAGTGACGTGTGTTTGCACACAAGCTCAGAGAAGCAAAGATGGGTCATGTTTGTCTTCAATAGCCTAGATGGGTCAACAATCCACAAACTAGAGCCGTCCCTGTGTATGAGACACATGGGTCTAGAGATTGTGCCTGTTAGACGGTGAACCGCTGTTCTTTTTACCCTTTTTTGTTTGTACAGTCTATGCTGCTACTTTGTGTTGCCCCAGTGGCTTTAAACACCCTATTAGTTTTAAACCGCTGTCCCTGACTTTGTCATTGATGGGTTGTTGTGGCTACGACAGAGATATTCTTGGTTAATGGTTATTCCCCAGATGGGGTCCACCCTATGTTCCCCAGGTTCTATGTTCCCCACTTACCCTCCCCACAAAAAGGTTCTATATTCCCCAGGTTCTATGTTCCCCAGGTGCCCAGATGTCTCCGCCCCTAAGTGCCCACTTGTCTATGTGCCCACTCATCCAAATGCCCACGTCCCTATTGCCCAGATGTCCAGGTTTGTTTGATTGATTGAAGACTTTATTAGAAGTTTGCATAGGAAAAGGTACAGGTGCCCACTCGTCCAGATGCCCAGACATAACAAAAGTATGTTGTCCAGATGTCCCTAGTGCCCCCTGTCCCACTAGTATTCGTAATCTCTCCCCATTATTGGGTGTTTTGAGTTGTTATAAATTATTATAAAGGAATGTTTCCTGCATTTTTGGATAAGTGGGGAACATAGAACCTATTGTAAGTTGAGCGGGGAACATAGAACCTTTTTTTTGTGGAGGTAAGTGGGGAACATAGGACCTTTTTTGGATAAGCTGGGAACATAGAACCTTTTTTGGGGGCTTAAATGGGGAACATAGAACCTGGGGAACATACCGGTAGTTACAGTCCCCAGTGATCTTTTGCCGTGTCTTTAATGCCAAGTTTAATGTGTGTGCATGGGCCTAACACAATGAGTCCATCTGAGTGCAACTGCCAAGCTTAATATCTGTACCGTAGCTTTAAGTAACCTATTTGGCATAGTTTTAATCAGTAAAAATGTTAATACTTTGTACTTTTCGCCATGAACGTAAATAAAGTGGATTTTTGCATTTGAAGCAACCTCTTATTGTTCACTAAAACTGAACACTTACCTCGGGTCTCTCACCCTGTAATTGAGAGGCGTCATCTAAACTGTGTATAGGAGTACTAAGGCCGGCTTTACACTGCCACTGAAATCTAGCCTGAATCAGAGTCACTTCAAAAGTGGAATCCGATTTTTTTTTAAATAGTCTAAATCCAAACATGTCACATTCAGGTCACATGAAATCCGATTTTGAAAAACCACATCCAGAGGTAGTTTCAAATCCGATCCATATCGGATCTGAGGACATCTGACTCAGTCTGAAAGCAGCAACCACATCCACCCCATTGACTTATATGCAGGTCACATTCAAGTCACATCAAACTGGCCCAAGCGTCACTTGCTGCGCGAGCAGCGCGACCCGATCACGGCTGTAAATTACATCATTACAGAGCGCGAGTATTTACTATTTGAATACAGCGCACTGTGCACATGAGAAAAACAAAAGAGAAGAGAGAAAACACGTGAGCTAAACAGTGAAAACGAGAGAGAAGAGCGAAACACAAGAGTAAAGAAAAGAAGAGAGAAAAACAATATTAACGTGTGTTTACTATGGTCTATTATGTCGCATTTCCTGAACGTAATCAGAACGTAATCAACCAGCGTCGACGTAGTGATGTAACGTCATGACGCCTACGTCGTTACCACGGTAACCAAAGCATACATGTCGCCGCAGGGCAGCTTTGGGCTAACGCTGTCTGAATGCACAGATCAGATCTGTGTCACTTGCAAATGCAGTGTGAATAGTCGGGCCAAAAGATCAGATTTGAGAACAAATCGGATTTGGGCTGGATTTGACTGCAGTGTAAAGCCGGCCTAGGTGACTGACTCCATCTGGTTACATTTGGACTAGACACGTGCAGGATTTGCCCAAACAAAACACCCCACCAAGTCATTTCAGCTCTCCATTAGAGAAACAGCAAGGTTTGACTCTCAACTTGGCATCATTGTGGAGAGCTATATTTTGAATGACCACGTAGCAACAATTGTCCCAGCACCAGCTCCAAGACCAAAGAGACAGCCTGAAACACAACACAAATGCCATTTAGATGAGTGTATCTATCCACCATTCGCTAATGCAAAATATCTCAAAAAACACTATGCTAGAGAGAAATGTCCAGGATTCGGTGAAGGAGGGGGATGCCGGCTATGGACATTTAAAATGCTTCATTTTAGACAGGCCGGTTGACATCGGTACAGCTTGGAGGCACTGAAACTCCAGTTAGATCTAGAGCCCGACCGATATATCGGTCAATTCGATATATCGGTCGTTTTGGAGGTATCGGTATCGGTATCGGTATCGGTATCGGTATCGGTGAATTATTCCACCGATACCGATATTTTTTTTTTTTTATTTTTTTTATTTTTTTATTTTTTTTTGGACCCCATTAAATCTAGTAAACATGATTTCAATCGCGATTTTGCATGTTCCACCCCCCATACAACCCCATCTTTCATACAGGGCAGCTATCTTTGCTTACATAACATGTAAAACATAATGGCTATTTTCTCAAGAATGCCTGAACGGATTTCCAATCTGATTTTTTTGTTTGAAAGCTGTGAACAGCCTGCACAAACATGGTGCATGATCTGTGCATGGGCGTGCATGATCTGTGCACTATAAATGACATGGAAGTCTATGGAGATTTATGGCAGGGAGAACCCAAAGAAGGCATATTTAATTGGCAGTAACTGAGTTAATTGTCTGTAACATGTCTGCGGATAGAGCATGAAACCCTGAGTTATATAGGCCGATGTGTGGGCAATACCAGAATTATCCAGCAGAGTGCAGTATAATAGTCCAAGATGCAAGCCAACACTACTGGAGCTGCTGCCTCTCGTGTGTCGTTCACTCACCACATGCACTGTCTAACTCTGATTTTTCATGTTGCGGTGGAGGAAGGTGTGTAGGCCTATGTGAAAATCCACAGAGAAATATAGATGTCTGACTATAGACTATAGAACTTGTGTTGTTTAATTGCTTGGCAATGCATTTACGTTTGGATAAAAGACACATATTAATTCATAAACGAGACAAAACACAGCAGAACCCCCAAATTAAAAGAGTATTATTATCCAACAAGCAATAGAAATTGATAACTGCGACCAAACTTAAAGTTTGACATGAAAAGCACAAAAAAAGCTATAATCTGACCATTTATCCGAGGGGCGAGCTGTCAATTAAATGATCTTAAATGAATAAAAAAAAGATTTTTACAAAACATCGGTATCGGTATCTGTATCGGTGCTCTAGCACTCTCCAACATCGGATATCGGTATCGGTCGGAAAAAATGTTATCGGTCGGGCTCTAGTTAGATCTCCATGCTTTGCTTAGCCAGAGTGAGGCCCATAGACTGCGATGGAATAGGACTGTGAATGTCAAAGTAGGTGCTGGGAACAACACATCTCTGGACATGAATTGTGAGCACTACATACTCTACACGAAGGAGTGCATTTCACTGATTGCCGCTAACATACATTTTGGCATTGCGCAGTCCATGAGCCAAAGTTTGGGAGAGACGAGGCTCATTCTGGACAACTTTAACCAAGCCTGTAAAGTTCTGTGTGTCAAGGAGACACACGGCTGCCAACCGTCCGTGTGCTGCACAAACTCCAGGTGTTCAAGCAGAAGCCAGGCAGGATATAAGACCACTTTAAGGAACCAAATGCAATTCCTTTGAACAAATGGTGGGGCTTGGGAAATGGATCAGTGAACATATTCTGAAGATTGACAGGCAGCTCAAGGCAAACAAATAATTTCAGCATCCTTCACATCTAGATTTTGAACGACCCTGGTATCTAGCTTTCAGTCCTTGTTCCTTTTAAGCCCATATATGGAGGTCACTGATTTATTGCTTTATCTAATATCTGTTTATCTTTCTCTACAAACCTACACAGTGCGTGTAGCTTACTGATCAGGCATCTTGGGATGTGGGAGGAGTCGGACCAGTGCAGTGGCTCCAGTTCACACACTGGGATTAGTGCAACAGGGCACTGAGGGGGGAGACTTGGTCAGTGTGATCTCTTCACAGCTCGGCGAAACTAGTGTAATGATCATATAAGGATCATAAGGATACCATTCACAAGGATAATTCACATGATGAAGAATGCAAAATAATATGGTTCGTGGTTGTGCTTATCCGAACTGTGCAATTAAAATGGAACCAACATCCACACATTTCTACATATTACCATTACAATGTCCACAGACATTGAAACTGTGGCTCATTTTGTTTTGTCTACAGTACTCGTTATAGAAGTCTATGCATGATTCTAATCCCCCTCCACCCCAGTGATTGATACTGAAGGGTATGTGAGGAGACAATTCTAATGAGGGTCCAACGCATAGTAGGCCTAGCCATGAATAATAAGGGTCATTGAAAACAAACATTGATCATGACTGCTTTGTTGTACAGTTTAGATCGTTATGCAAAACTCCCAGTGCCATTGTTTGATTCTGGTAATGACAAATACATCTAGTGACTAGGCCTATCTGCAATCCCTTTAGATTCAAATTGAAAGACCTGTGTGTGAAACACACAAATGAATGATTGATGGGTTTGTCAAAGTCTATAAATATGGAAATGGTGGCATACAGTATGTTGTATAGACAGTGTTTTAGGTGTATTATTTTACATAGGCCTACATACTAAACAAAAGTATGATTTTGCAACACAGGGAGTATGTGTATATCTGGAAATTATGGGTAACATTTTTACAGTAGGCCCAATCATGAAACATTATTGATACATGTTCAGATGTTGTAATAATTTACACTCAAAGAGGAAAAGAAAACATTTTTTTTAAAATATTGACACAGATTATGAGACAAAGTAGTAGGCCTATTGCTGTAATTGTAAATGCTTGATAGTTGCATTATTTCGAACCATTATTATTCACATCAAACACAAGTTGAACTTGTCCAAAGAAAATTGTATTTACATTGAAAATAAAAAAGGTATAGGATAAAAAATCAACAAAAAACAAAAGTATACATATCCAGGGTTATTAGCCTATAGACTACCCTCAGATTTCTGCCAGGCCTACATATATGGGATCTGGAAATTATTGATGATGGATGTTATGAGCAGGTAAGTGATACAATAATAGCCTATCATAGTATCATTTCAAATGCCTCTTCGACTTCTTTGAAGCCAACATAAATGCCATCTGGAGATGGATTTATTCCTAACAGCTTGGAAGAGCCCTTCTGTTAAAGAGTATCTTCGTGAAGAACCCATGCACACGGTAGGCGACAAGTCGATATTGACTGAGGAGGGTCAATATCGTGAAGGCACCAGTGGAACTGGCAGGTCTGAGTGTTGCTCCTGAAGATGATGAAGCACAATCTGCCATTTGGCCAAAATCATGTCCCGGTCTTCTTGCACTGACTAGCTTTGACTGTTATGGACACTTATGTTTGACACTGTATTGATAAGATGTGCTTTAAGTATTGCTTTTTGCTTTTTTAAGTATGGCTATTACAATTATGAGCGTTGACTGTTTTGACACTTTATGTATTTATTCTCTTTTTTGTGTACCTTGCTCTTTTACTGTACACAGTACAATATTTTTTCTTTTCATAATTCTCTGTAACTTTGTATATAACCTTAAACTGCTGTGCTGCCTCCAGGCGACTGATTTCCCCCCTTGGGATAATAAAGGTATCTATCTTCTTCTGTGCTTGATCCAGCAGACCAGTACAGATGGTTGATGATGGATATTTATTGCGACCGTAGGTCGCATTTACTACCAAAACCTCCACCGGCTGTCTGTGAGTGAGTGAGTGAGTCACACGTCACACTTTTGCCCTGCTCATATCTCCACAACCATTGCCCCCATCCATGCCAAATTTTGCATACACACTCCTTGACTGCCAAACTACAACCTCCAAGGACCCCCGGAGCCCCAGGGACCCCCCAGATGTAAAAAATGACCAAATGTGCTCACACGTCACACGTCACACTTTTTCCCTGCTTATATCTCCGCACCCGTTGACCCGATCCATGCCAGATTTTACACACACACACTCCTTGCCTGCCAAACTACAACCTCCAAGGACCCCCGGAGCCCCCCCCCAGATGTAAAAAATGACCAAATGTGCAAAAATGACCAAATGACCACCCCAACGGGGCTGCTCACGGGGAATTCCCGGGGACCACCGACTCCTGGTGCTCCAGAAAGGATGCAAAAGTGGTGGCGCCCCCAGTGGAGGACCCCCTGCCACTGCAGCGCACATAAAATGCCGTAACTCGGGCTAGGAGCGTCCGGGAGAGCCGGGGCCGGTACCTATTTGTCCGCCAAGGCAACGCGGAGACCCCACCCCTCATTTCTCACATGGCCCTATTCTAGCGCCACCTTCAGGCCGATTTTTAAAACACATTTTTGGACACTGCTCCTACAGTTTTTGCCCTAAAATCACGAATATCACTACACAGCATGTCTACACTCATGTCATCAACATGGATCAGGAAGATTTTGGAAAAACACATTTTTGCCCTATTTGTGGAGATAAGCCACCTACGGTCGCTTATCTCCCGATTAGGGAGTCTTACTGGTGAGTACTTTCTTAGGTACATTTGATACCAATACACTTGAACTTTTACTCAAGTACATTCTAATTTCAAACTTCTACTTGTTGCAGAGTATTTCTACATTGCAGCATTGATAGCTACTTTAACTCAAGTAAAGAATTAGAGTACTTTTTACACCACTGTTGAGTGTTCATTTAGAAAGGAATGGCTCCCTCCTCCCTATACTGCGAACTGGATCCCATCGTTCATTCCAAAGAGCCGTTCAAAAGACTCGATTTGTTCACGAACGTCCCATCTCTAAGAGATATGGATTCATTCAATTTAATATCAAAGTAGCCATTTCCCCCATATGGCCTCGGACGAAAACAGAAAGCATGTCACGATGGTGTTCACTATTTAACATATAGAAATGTGGGATTTCATATTCACTTACCGCCCGCATGCCCATTGTATTCATCCCAGCACTAACTGTGGGAGAGCGAGTAGGTGGCTTTTATTGTCCTTCCTCTTCTGGCTGGCACATGTGCAGGGTGATCAGTCTGATGAAGCAGGTAAGTGGGGAAGTACCGCCCTTCAATCGCCTGTCCCAGCCTCCTCGCTCTCCCGTCCAGGTTTCACCGAGGTGCAGAGCCTACCTGCGGGGCGGTGTCCCCGTGAAACGCCACAGCATGTATTCATCTTAATGATGTGTGTAAGCTCAAAGGAGCTGAACCCTCTTCAATTTTAAAAGACCTTTCCCTGTAATTAATCTTTTTTTAAGGGAAGCTGTTTGTATTCCTGTTATGGTTAAATAATAATAATAGTAATAATGGATTGCATTTTTATAGCGCTTTTCTAAGCAAGTTGCAAACTCAAAGCACTTACAATGTTCCATTCATTCATACATTGGGAGGTGAAGTGGCGAACAGTCAATGCCAGCGTCCTCACTTCCCACATTCACGGTGGCAACTGACAAGCTAACACCATTGGAGGCAACGTTGGGTTCAGTGTCTTGCCCAAGGACACTTGGGCAAGACACTGAGCCCCGGCTACTCCTGTCTACTTCGATGTAGACAGGAGTAGCCGGGATGTGAACCGCCTACCCATGGAACATTGGCCACCCCGCGCAAAGGACCCTGCTCAATCTACGGGTTTTCGACCCCTGCCCCCGCGTGGCCCCCCCGGGGGCCTCCGGGGCGCCCGCTTTTTCCGCCCCCCCCCGGGCCAGGGGCGCCCCAGGCCCGGAAAAAGCGCCCGGGGCACGCCGGCGCGGCCCGGTGTGCCCGTGAATGGCCCTCTGCTTCCGGATATTGAAACGCCTGGGCATGGCGTTTCAAATCTGGCCGCTGCGTTTCATTTCCGGCATGACCCACCTCTGTGTGCCTGTTGTGGGCATGTGGATGGGCATGGCTTGGACCTATGTAAATTAGCCTTGCGGTCCGGTGACCCGGTCTGACCCTAACATGCATCTGTGAACTTGTCTGACCCCAACCTTTGGATCTGAAGTTTTAGTTCATGTGTGGTTTTTATGGCTTGAGTCAAGGGGCCCCAGGTAAATCATAATAAAAGATATCTGTGATTAACGTCCAATTTCCATTTCAGGAAATTCAGATCAGAAATATTCCTTTCAGTGAAGCAGATCAGCCTTTTTTTCAATTTAAAAAAGTAAAACATATAAATAATATCCGTAATCCTGTTTTTTCAGCTAAATCTGATTTAGTCTTTCTTTTTATAAACACAGTTTTAGTCTAAATGTCTTTAGTCAACCAAATTAACACTGTATTACACATTTATTATGTTTCTATAAGTGCAAAGTCACCCACATGACAGACAAAAGGACGAGGGGTTTCAAACCAATATCAAGTTTATTGATTATCTAAAAGACACACGCACAGCACAGCACAGCACACAGTAAAGTAATAAAATAGTATGAACACACTCAAATTGAAAAGAACTCTGGAGTGCCACTGAAGTTCTAGTCTGGGGAAAGCATTGGATGCAGCCAACAACTGCATACTGCATAGTCCATTATTGGTTTGGTTAAATCATTAGTTTTAGAAGCTTCATTCTAATTTAAAAAGTAAAGCAGTCTTGAACATAATATTAGAATATTATATAGCTTCATAGCTTGGACACTGTCTCTTTCTCTCTCTTTCTTTACTGTCGGCCTACAGTTTGAGGGGGTACAGCATTGTGTAAACAGTGTGTGCACATACAGTATACAGGGTATACCATGCAGTGTTGGAAAGTAACAAAGTATATTTACTTGTACAATGTTTAGGTATTTGTACTTTACTTGAGTGTTTCTGATTTTCAATACTCCACTACATCTAAGGTACAAATGTTGTACTTTTACTCCATTACAATTATTTGAAAACTTTAGTTACTAGAACTTTGCACATATAAATTATTATATTATAAAACATACATGAATCCACATTAGCCCTATTTTATACCTAGGCTATTTGAAAATAGACAATCTACAAGCTCACAAGGCATCACATGATCACATCGCGGCGCTTGTGAGCTTGTAGATCTGTTATTTTCAAACATTTTGTACTTTTACTTTTGGTATACATTTTGATGCCAATAGCCTACTTTAATAATTTTACTCAAGTACGTTTTGAATTCTGGATTTTTACTTGTAACAGAGTATTTCTATAGGCCTATTGCAGTGTTGATACTTTTACTTATATGTGAGTACTTTTTTACACGACTGATATGTCAGCAGTAGCCTAATTTATTTGCAGTCGCTTTGGGACAACAAGCAGCATTTTCCCTTAGAGTGATTGAACTATGCAACCAAAAAAAAAAACATTAAAAATAGGTGCAGTGGACGCACACGCACACACGCACGCACGCACAACACACACACACACACACACACACACACGCACACACGCACACACACACACACACACACACACACACACACACACACACACACCACCGGCGCCTAACTCTGTCTCCACTAGGGGGAGCACAAATCCAGGATAGTTTTTTTTTTTTTTTTTTTTTGGCGCCGCGAAGCGGCGCCGCGAAAAATCGGTTATTTGCAGTTATAAAGTCGTCTAAAATGGGTCTAAAATGGGTCTAAATGGGTCTAAAATGAGTCTAAAATGAGTCGAGCACTGCTCGGACACGCACCGCGGTCCGCGGGGCACCCAACAAGCCAACACACAACACAACACAACAAAACCACAAGTCCACAACCATGACCAAAGATCTGCAAACAGCAGCTAACAATATTTACAAGCAAGCAAGCAAGCATCTCATCACACACACACACACACACACACACACACAGAGGAGGAGAGGAGAGGCTGGCTAACTCCAGTGAACAGTTAGTTAAATAAAGCCATGTCTTACCTTGAGAAAATGACAAGAAAATATCCAATTTTATATTGAGGTGCCCAGAAGAAAGTTCCTTGGAGGCACACAACACAACGTGCCATGTCATCCAGCCTCTTTGACAGCGTCAAAAAGTTTAGTTCACGTATGGTAAATGTAAAAGCTATCCACATGTCCTATGGATGTCTGTAGTTAACCCCAGGTAGCATATTCCACTGTGAAACAACTGTTTCATTCTGTTATTTAGATAAAGCCATGCCATGTGTTGTTTGTTGTTGTGCAGCGCTCTGTCAGCCGAGGTTCAGACAGTCACTGTGATTGGTTGAGAAACCAGTTGTTACCTTTTCCACTGTTTGTAGCAATAACTTGGCTCGTGTCATGTGGTAACTTATTCAAATAGTCCATACTACTTCTGTGTAGATAACGATGATTTATTACTTCCAGGGCCAGGCAGGAACATACAGCATAAACGTCACGTTTTCACTATTAATCCGCTTGTATTAACTTAACTTCTCACTAATATATTCTCCCCAGCAGCATTACACCCACACATTCACTTCCGCGCTGGTCCCAAAACACAGCGTCAACGTCATCCCGTACTGCTCCTAAGCCCGCCCCCTTAAAGGCACAGGCTTGGCATATAACACAGTAGAGTAGACCTATACCTCCCGCCCCCCATTCGCTGTGATTGGTTTAGAAGCCATCTTAGCCATACTATGGGTGCTTCAAAGGGTCAAACAAGGCGAATTTCTGACGTTCTTCTTCTTAATCACATTTTGTGATTATATGATCGTAAATAAATAAAAGGAGAGAGGGGGAGCCGGGCTCCCCCTACTGGCAAATAAGGGGAGCCATTGCTCCCCTTGGCTCCATTGAATAGGCGCCAGTGACACACACACACACACCCCTCCCCCAGCTGTCGCCTATCAAATCATCTGTATAGGCCCATGTTGCTCATCCAGTGTTGAGACCTCCAGACCAAGACATTGGACGAGCTTTCACAGTTCACACATCCTAATTCTTCCCTGACGAAGCAACAACTTCTTTTCAGACAACTTTACTTTGCAGAGAATTTCTCAGCGAATAGAGGTAAGAAGAGCTTAATATTGTCATGATGTGTGTCATTTTAACAATAATATACTGTACGTTAATTTGGCACGGTTCTAACGTTCGAATAAACTGGTGCATATGGTACCCATTTCAAACGTGTAGCCTACCTTAGCTTAATCATTCATCTTGTCAACCCGTATTAATTGGACATTTTTAGTCTAGTCAATGTAGGCTGTGTTTACGTTAGTAAAACGTTATTTATGTGACTTTAACGCGAGCTCATCAGCTCCCCACAGTTTTCCAAACAGTTAGGCCTTGAAACTATTTGGCGACCCGTCTACACAAACGTTCTGATTTCTTTAGCTCCTTTCGGAACCTCTCACTCCACTGCTACGCAGCAAGGAGCTATGATTTCTTAAACAAATGCTTAATGAAGACGGTTGTCATAACATGGTCAGGTCCAGCAGAATGAACCGTATCATCGACACCAGGGGCAAAATACAGCACTGAGCGCACTAGCCAATAGACCAATACAAACTAACGCGTGAGTGGGCTCGGTGTGGGCATTTTCGAACGCACCCCAGGTAGAGATGGATAGGTATATAACGGTTGAGATAGGCTACATTTTAGTCTATACTGCTTCAATTAACTGCACGTTCATTCATCAACAGGTTAGAAAGCCCACACAGATCCACTGACTCTTAATAATTGTTGATCTGTTATGTTTATTGACTCCTCCTTTGATGTTTCATTGATGTTCAGACCATCACAGGTGCTCCTCATTTTAGTGAAGTTTGATTGCTTTCAGTTCAGTTCTAGTTTGACTTGGCTAGGAGTCGGTCACTCTCTCTAGTACACTGCGCCGCCATTTCTTTATTATTTGTGTGTGGATGCACAAAGGTATGTTTTTTGTGGACTATTTATCATCGCACTTTTTTGTTTAGACGTGTAAAAAATATATAGCCTTGTTTGTTTCCAACATAATGTTTGTACCTTATCTACAGTCCTTCGTTCCTTATACAGACAGCCAACACAGTGCATAGTTTGTTTGCCATGATTATGTGAATCTTGTGCAGTATTGTTTTTAACATTTCTACAGTCCTTATTTGCATTTACAATCTGCATAATTCTACATTCATTCAAACTGATTACTTTGAATGCGGAGACAGTCTGGGTGATACATTTCTTATTGCTTGAGTATAAGATCATTAGGCCTACATCCTAATGTAATATATTAGAGCCTGAGTGTCAAAATCAATTGGAAATATACATTTTTGATGTGCTATCATAATTAAACTTAATGTTGATATGGCACACTGAATATCAAAAAAATGAAGGAAAAAAATGCACTTAATGTCAAAAAGGTTGCCGACACCTGCCTTAGAGCATGATAACAATTCAATCTGTGTCCACATAAGGTTTGTATATTTTTGAAAAGAGCGGATCTACAAGCTCACTATGTCTGTGCCTATATCTGTTTTGTCATAATATCCAATGTGTCTTATAGATATACATTTCTTTGCTATATTTAAGGGAGGGGTCGATTATTATTGAGGGGTGTTACTGGAGAAATTGTATAAGCCCTGATATAAAATGCCATGGCCCTCCCTCTCAATTGGGGGAAAAATCAATGACCCTCCCCAGGCATTAAAAAAAAAAAGATTGACCCTCCCCTAACAACATGACATTTACCACAGTAAAATTATGCCTAAAACCGTAACTTATAGTTAGGGCTGTCGAGACGATTAATCATACACCTAATTCCAGTTCACTGCGCAATGTAGTTCATTTCAATTAAGCTCTCACTCCAGTCAGCTGGTCTGAATGATAAAATGACATAATAGGCTATAGAATGGGTCTTCAGCCAAGCAGTTGTGATGAAAACGTAGTCCTGTGCTTTTATTGTCCTCACCTCAAATTAAACGCTGGATTATTTACTTTCTTCAAATTGACTGGATCCAACACACAAGGTAACATCCATGTCTTTATCCATCACAATGTTTTCACATTAGACAAAGTAGCCTAATCACTCAAACCTATGTGTGACCAAGTTTAACATCTTTATGAAGAAGTTAGAGTGCACTGTGAGATGAGACCTTTTTGTTTTTGGACAGATGCAACATCTCTAGCGAGCTCTCTCCTCTTTTTGCTTTTTGAGAGAGAGCGACTGCAGCGACACACACACACACACACACACACACACACACACACACACACACACACACACACACACACACACACACACACACACCCGGGGATGGGCGATATAAAGTCGGAAAAAATGTTCTGTCTTCTATCTGCAACACAGAAGCATAACCTGCGAGGCAGCGAACGGATTACAGAGGCACACGTGTGGGTATGGTAGCTGCCATACCTTGATTACAGGGGAAATAATAAAATTAACTTCTTAAAATAAATTCCTCATGCTTGTTGCTAAGTATTGTCAACATGACTGGTGTATTACATATGCGTGCCTTCACACGTGCATGACAACAGCCATGTTGTCATACCTTAGCATTTGCAGAACTGACGCTGCTGGCGGGATATCGGCGCCGGAGGAGGAGATTCGTGGACTCTTTTTATTCTGTTTGTCTGTCAGCATATTCATTACATTACTCGTGTAAGTAGCCTAATGGCAAAGCATCTGGATAAACCACAATAATTAGGCCTACCTTGAGTGCGCTGCATCTGTGATGTGATGTAGTCCACATTTTGAAGAATGAATCCAGTTTTTAGGTGAAAACAAGGGGATGCATTTGTTGTCTGCTAATGGAATACCATAAGCCATAATGGTCCTGGACTTTATTTTACACGATAAAGTGTACAGTTTCAGCTGAAGTAGCCAGCTGCGACCCATGCACTAATTAATAATCAAATTGATCCGACCTGGCCTTTTACGTCTTTTAATTGCTGGCAGTATTGATTGTTTTGGAGAAGGATTCACTGCAGTCAGATAGACCTATTAGCCTGTTATATTATTTAATAAATTGTTACTGTCCAAGACACGGCTGAGAGTGTCGCATCTCCAACATCATTGATTTAATAAAATCCATTGGCTCATCCCAGCCCTCAACCAACTGTCCAAAAAGGAAAATGGACCGGTAGGGTTCATTTGGTTCCATTACAATGTCAAGTTGCACTAGGTCAATTAGAGCCCTCAATAGGCTAATCATGAGTCGTGCACAAACTTTTGAGAGCATCTCTCCGCTCTGTGCTCATTCAAGCACCGAAGTTCCGCACTTCTGTGAAGCGCGTCAGTGATAGCTGGGATGTACCATTGAGGAGAAGCAGAGGGGGGTATCATTGTTATATTTTACTACAGCGTTCCTTAATTAAATAATAGTATTATTGAAAGGAACGCTGTAGTAAAATATATATAGGCCTATAAAACCTGGACTATTTTTTTATTCAAAATCGCATGACCCTCCCTGACACTCAAATTAAAATAGCATCACCCTCCCCGAGATTAAAATCAAAATAGCATGACCCTCCCCTAAAATCCTCCTTGGGAGGGGGGGTAATTTTTAACGACCCGTCCCTAAGACAGTTATTATGTATTGCTCTTGTGGAATATCCAATATTTCCGCTGTAATATGTTGTTAACGGTTTCTCTCTCACGCGCGCTCTTATCACTTTGTAGAATGGATTTCCGTCCAGCTTTCCGTTTCCAGTCTACTGGCGAGCTCACCCTTAAGGCTTCACCTGAGGCCGATACGGTGGCCGCTGCCCTCCTGCCGTCAGCCAGGGGGGGTACGGTGAAGACGGCTGCGGTGGTGACGAAGGAGGCGAAGGTTCGCATCATCACGGCCAATGAAGACCCGGGGGACATCAAACTGGTTCTCAGTGAGCATGAGATCCAGTTTGGGAAGTACCGCGGTCAAACATTCAAATGGCTCTTGAGCCATGATGTGGGCTGGGTGTGCATGATCCTGGCGTCTCACCAGAATCAGAGAGAAGGTGACACATCAAACACCCCACTAATGGCCAACAAAGATGCCCTCCAGAACTATGCCCAGTATTTCCAACCGATGAGGGATGCCATCAGGGTGCGCAGGGCCACGGAAGGGTCAATCACGGCTAGGGCCAATGACGAGGAGCTGGTGAACTTGGGAGCGTTCAGGGACAAAGGTGTCACTTACAAGGCTCTGTATGAGTCCAGTAACCCTCGTCTTAAAGAGTAAGTTGGAGAAGCAACATGTAAATAAGTCTTCTTGCTTTATCCAGGTTGATTGGTCTGCCGCTGTAATTTTGAAAGTGCTATTTGTCGATTACTGTCACCAATGTCAGACATTTATTCAATAACTTAAACTGGTGTCAAAGACTGCAATGTTGGTGGATTGTTGATGGGTTATTGACTTAAGCGCTCTTTTGTGTCTGTCATGTATGTATAGGTATGTCAATTTTTTGAGGAGGGCGACTATCGACAAACCTGGGACTGCCTTGGATAGAGTGAAGGCGTATGTTTTGGCCAGGGACGAAGAGAGGGCAGCTCAAGCTCCCACCCGGCCCTCAAGTAAGTAATATGTTCACCAGGGTCTAAAACAATGTCCTGCTTTTTTGTTGCAATTTCTAAATCCAAACATGTTTTATTTCTTTGTGTTAAAGCACGATCCACTTCCCGTCCTCCCGTGGAGGAAGAGGACATGGACCTTGCTGCTGCAGTTCAAGAGTACGAAACTCAGGGTGAGTACTCTTGCACGCTCCAACTCTCGCTCACACACACACGCACACTTGCACAACACATACATATGAATTTACAATTTTGATAACTGCCTGTTTATATTTATATTCATTAGCTGTCAATGGATAATGCAGATTGTGAATGAGGTAATATAACTGGTAAGTGTGGTCCTGGGCGTTTGTTATCTGTAGCTGCACGGCTTCTCTGCTCTAGGAAATTGATGTGGCTGAATCCATGATGATAATGTAATGTCATTCATCTCTTCATCATAGTTTCATGCTCTTCTAATTAAGGCACTATCATGGGCTGCGATGCTTTCACTGTGGCTTATTGTAGTTCCCTGCATGTTAGAACATGTAGCAGTGTTGTGAATAATCCCTTTAGTCTAAGAGCTATACTATCCAAAAGTTGTCATTTCACATCTAGCCTGAACTGAAAATAGTAGCTGATTGTTTTCACCCTCAGTCGCCGCTCATATCACTCTGTCCCGAGGCCATGCTTTGCATTTCTCATTTCACGGACTAACATATACCTACCTAGGCTTAATGCAAATCACCACACTGTCATGTCTGCCTCATGGTCTAACAAGGTATTACACGCTTTCTTGCTTTGCCCAGTGAATATGCGTTTGACTTGAAAGAGTGGCTGTGAGCAAATGATTGTGTCCTTTGCAGAAGGCAGGGCCCCAACACCAGCGGCTGCTGTGTTCGCTTCCTCATCTGCCACCGTTCAGGGGCCAGGAGCGCTTGTTTCCCAAAGGCCAGCCTCCGGCAAAGACGTAGGAGTTACACATTGTTTTTTTGCAACTGATGCAACTGTTACTGATCTAAGTTTATTTAGCGGGGCAGTTAAGGAGAACAATACTTCAGTTCTGGAAAGAAGCACCAAAATTTTACAGAGTGTACCTCTTGGGTCATTCTTTAGAAAAATCACATTAGACACTTAATTTTCAAAATGGCCGCCAGTTTTAAAGATGGCCGCCTTTTTGGATATGTTTTACAGGACGCCAGCCAGTTAATATCGAATTTTCATAATATTAAAGTTGTTTCTTTGGGCGCAGAACAACATTTCCATTTATTGCACTGCACTCACACCGCACGCGCACACGCACACATGCACACACACACACACACACACACACACGCACGCACGCACACACACACACACACACACACACACACACACACACACACACACACACACACACACACACACACACCTCTTTGTTATTGTCACCCCAAAACCCTCACCTTATTAGAGCCCATGGTCAATTACGCCCAAAGAGATTCACTACAATACAGTAATTTCAGACATGCAGAATATATTCGTCTTCATCATCATCATCTTCAATGTCCAACCTAATAGTGTTGACACAGTCTCCACCATAGCATAGCATAGGTAATATAACTGGTAAGTGTGGTCCTGGGCGTTTGTTATCTGTAGCTGCACGGCTTCTCTGCTCTAGGAAATTGATGTGGCTGAATCCATGATGATAATGTAATGTCATTCATCTCTTCATCATAGTTTCATGCTCTTCTAATTAAGGCACTATCATGGGCTGCGATGCTTTCACTGTGGCTTATTGTAGTTCCCTGCATGTTAGAACATGTAGCAGTGTTGTGAATAATCCCTTTAGTCTAAGAGCTATACTATCCAAAAGTTGTCATTTCACATCTAGCCTGAACTGAAAATAGTAGCTGATTGTTTTCACCCTCAGTCGCCGCTCATATCACTCTGTCCCGAGGCCATGCTTTGCATTTCTCATTTCACGGACTAACATATACCTACCTAGGCTTAATGCAAATCACCACACTGTCATGTCTGCCTCATGGTCTAACAAGGTATTACACGCTTTCTTGCTTTGCCCAGTGAATATGCGTTTGACTTGAAAGAGTGGCTGTGAGCAAATGATTGTGTCCTTTGCAGAAGGCAGGGCCCCAACACCAGCGGCTGCTGTGTTCGCTTCCTCATCTGCCACCGTTCAGGGGCCAGGAGCGCTTGTTTCCCAAAGGCCAGCCTCCGGCAAAGACGTAGGAGTTACACATTGTTTTTTTGCAACTGATGCAACTGTTACTGATCTAAGTTTATTTAGCGGGGCAGTTAAGGAGAACAATACTTCAGTTCTGGAAAGAAGCACCAAAATTTTACAGAGTGTACCTCTTGGGTCATTCTTTAGAAAAATCACATTAGACACTTAATTTTCAAAATGGCCGCCAGTTTTAAAGATGGCCGCCTTTTTGGATATGTTTTACAGGACGCCAGCCAGTTAATATCGAATTTTCATAATATTAAAGTTGTTTTGTAGGTTTTAAAACATCCTGAGTTCATTTATTACACTTTTAAAGCAGCCAGAATAACCTTTCTGACTTTTGGTTGGGGTCTTTCCTCACCTGGGACCCCCCAGACAGACCCCTGAGCCTATTTCATTAATCGCTCTGCTCCTGCTCCAGAACAATGTTAAATTAGATCTGAAATATGCTCTGAAATAAAAAATGACTAGTAGCAAATAACAGAGGTCTTCCACGGGGGGTCCGGGACCCCTGGGGGGATCCTCAGAGCTACTACAGGGGGCCTGCCAAATCTTTAAAAAAAAATTTAAACTTCGAATGTTTTTATGTATCCTGGTTTTATGTATTGTACTTTGATGGTTTATTAGTATTCTCAGTATTATTTATAAAAACAAATGTGTTAAACAGTTATGGTTGACAGCTGTTACTGCAGGTATTGCAATAATGAAGGTATTGCAACTTTTCACTTTGGGCGCAGAACAACATTTCCATTTATTGCACTGCACTCACACCGCACGCGCACACGCACACATGCACACACACACACACACACACACACACGCACGCACGCACACACACACACACACACACACACACACACACACACACACACACACACACACACACACACACACCTCTTTGTTATTGTCACCCCAAAACCCTCACCTTATTAGAGCCCATGGTCAATTACGCCCAAAGAGATTCACTACAATACAGTAATTTCAGACATGCAGAATATATTCGTCTTCATCATCATCATCTTCAATGTCCAACCTAATAGTGTTGACACAGTCTCCACCATAGCATAGAGTGAAAGGCAGGTTATTTGAGCAGCTGCACCGTCCCTTACAACCTGCTTTGCAGACACATTTGATGAGCTCAAGTACTGCCTTTGGAGCAGGGAGAGCAAGAAACCTGACTGGAATATACCCTCCACTCTCTGAATTCCATCTATTTTCTTCGATTGGTGGAAGCACAGGGTATGGTATGGTCAGGTGATTTATCCTGCATTGTGACAGAGTTGGCGCGGAGGTAATGTGGTAGCAGTGCAGCACGAGTTGGAGGTAGCATCTCACCCTCCAAGTTCTTTGACAGAAATAGTTCCCATCTGAGTAATCCCAGGGTTGTTGGACCTTTTGAACTGTAAACATGGCATGCAAAATGTTCCGACTGCAATGTTGATGGAAGCTCATCATTTATAAGCTCAGGAGGAATGGCCAATGACCTTGCCAAGGTCCTTGAAGCGGTTAATGGCTTGGTCATCATCATCATCATCAAGTAGGCATTGATGTCTTTTTGGTGATTCCAACAAATGTTACTCCCCAGTCAGCACCTGAAAAACTATGTACGCAAAGGAACCCTTGACATTTGTAACATCCAATAACTTGAACTCACTCGAATATATAAATTTCCTTTTTTTGTACCGGAGGCAAGGACTTGATAAGGAATCGGGGTATCAGCCTCTTCATGTGTTTACTTTGCACTTCCTCAAAATCATGTCCCTTGATGAAGGTATCCTATTATAATGCCTACTTTGTCATACCTGACACATTGCCCTGAGCTTCCATCAATTGAAAAAAATAGATGGAATTCAGAGAGTGGAGGGTATGAACAGTCAGGTTTCTTGCCCTCCCTGCTGCAAAGGCAGTACTTGAGCTCATCAAATGTGGCTGCAAAGCAGGTTACAAGGGACGGTGCAGCTGCTCAAACAATAACCTGCCTTGCACTCTCCTCCCTGCAAATGCTATAGTGGAAATTGTCAACACTATTAGGGAGGACATGAATAGTGAATTTCTTTGGGTACAATTGACCGTGAGCTCTTTAAGAGGATAGGGTGTGGGTTTTTTGGGGGTGATGATAACAAAGAGGTGTGTGTGTGTTGTGTTGTCAATGTGGGTGCAGCGTAATAAATGGACATGTTAGACTGCGCGCCCAAAGTGAGATTTTGCAATACCTTAATTCTTGCAATCCCTGCAGTAACACCTGTGAACCTGTCTGTCTAACACAAAAATGTAATAAATAATACTGAGAATACTAATTAAAACAGTTAAAAAAAAGAAAAGAACTTCCCCATCAAGATTCGGCAGGCCCCCTGTAGTAACTCTGAGGACCCCCTCGGGGTCCCGGACCCCCTGTGGAAGACCCCTGGGTATTTGCTACTACTAATTTTTGCTTTCAGAGCCCAGTTACAACAACTTTAATGCTTCAGTTATGATCTAATTTAACATTGCTCTGGAGCAGGAGCAATGCGATTACTGAGATAGGCTCAGGGGTCTGTTTGGGGGGTCCCAGGTGAGGAAAGACCCCAACCAAAAGTCAGAAAAGTTATTCTGGCTGCTTTAAAAGTGTAATAAATGAACTCAGGATGTTTTAAAACCTACAAAACAACTCTAATATTATGAAAATCGGACATTAACTGGCTGGCGTACTGTTCAGAGGCAGCCATCTTGGAAACATGGCAGCCATTTTGATTTTTCAGTGTCTAATGTGTTTTATCATAGGAACAACCCCTAAGGAGTACTTGTGAAAAGTTTTAGGTTTCTTTCCACTTCTGAAGTATTTTAGTGCAAAAATGCATTTATCTGCCCCGCTACGGAGCATTTATTTATGTGTTTTGACTGAAATTGCTGTTATAGAGGCTGCCTTCGGCGTGGACCTCATCGATGCCAGAGGAACAGCAGGATTGGGTGGGGCGCACCGTGCTCCAGTGGGACACGGTCAAAGCGAAGTATGACCTTGCTGACAAACAGCGGATGTGGTGGCTCCCCCCTGGACCTCAGGCCAAGTACAATCAGCCCCCCTCCACTCCCGCGGTGTTCTTTCAGCGCCCCTTCTTCCTGTGGGCTCCAAGAAGGTATGATGGATGTGTGAAATTTGGCACAGTGTGTTTTCTTGTACTACTACCTACGGAAAGAGCTTTTCATTTCTTTTAATATGACTTGTACCTAAACAGGAGGTTGGAATTCCCCTTCAAGTGCCGTGCAGAGAAGCCGGGTGGGAGCGTGTGTGATGAGAAAATGAACCTGGGTGGGGGTGGGTGGTACAGGACTGTCCGGAAGGTGTTGGCCACAGATGGCTGGTACTACATGGCCACAGAGTACCTGGAGTGTTCTGTGTGTAGTAAGAAGGTGGCAGCCTGGGTCCCGGACATGGTGGAACAGCTGGACATTCCTCACCAGAGGGAATTCCCAGCCATTCTCACATACAGGTAAGCAGATTTCTTTCTTTGGAGCATGTAACAAATTTCACAGCATACCGGGTGCTTGTATGAGTGTGTGACAACTAATCTTTGTTCCAGGTTGTCCATTGACAAGCGTGTCATTGCCACCCTCAAGTCGCGAACTCTCGGCAACAGTCCGACTCGTCTCCGCGCCCAGCTTCTGGAGCAGCACACCGAGGAGTGGATGTCGCGGTCCATGCTGTACCTGAGTGTGATGAAAGATTTTCCTCATCACCAGGCGACGCTTCCTCCCATGCCACCTGTTCCCAGCGTGCCCTGGCTTCTGTCCGTGTACGTCAGGGAGGCCTGCACCAGGCTGGAGGAGACCAAGGCCAGGATCACATCCTTCTTCGGAGAGATCCTGAAGATGGACTCCACCAAGAAGGCAAGCTTTGATTATAATATCATCAATATTCAGACTTGTTAAGCCTGGCATCCTATCAAAAATAGCCAATCTACAAGCTCACAATGCGTTGTGTTGAGAGACTGTAGATCGGCTGTTTTTAGCCACAGCCAAAGGTTTGTGTGCCGAAAGCCTGTGTTTGCCATCTCTTTTCTAAGATAACACTACAGCTCAACTATTAATGTCTGTTTTTTTAGATAACAAAGAAGCTGCAGGGTGCCGGCGCTGGCTCGGCTGCCTGGGTGACAAACGTGGGCAACGAGCATGGGCAGGTGCTCATCTCTGTGCTCACAGAGAAAGAGGGCGCAGAAGCTCTGAAACCCATGGCAGTTGGTCTGATGCGGCGGTACAGAGAGGCAGGTGTGGCCCCTCCTAAAGTCCTCTACGTCGACAGGGACTGCTGCTCCTACACGGGACAGGGCAGTGTGAAGGACATGTTTGCAGATTGGGGGCAGCTGGAAGTCAGGATGGATGTGTGGCATCTAATGCGGCGCTTTTCCCGGGGTGTACGTCTCCACCGACAGCCACCACCTGTTCGGCCCGTTCATGGCACGGCTGTCATTTGCGATATTCCAGTGGGACAGTGGCGATGTCGCACGCCTGGAAGAGGCCAAGCGCTCCGAGGTGGGAGGGGACGCCCCCATCCACCTGTCGGCCAGAGAGCTCGCCCTCCACTGTCGCCGCAGCCCGCGAGCTGTGCCAGACATGGAGAAGCAGATCCAGGAGGTGCTTGATTCCTTCTGGGACCTGAAGGACACCATGGGCATGCTCCTTTTTAACCAGGCCAGCATGGAATTGATCTGGGCAGAGCAGCGCCCCATCTCCGCTGTATCGGAGACCCGGAGAACGTGCCGCTCTACACAAAGACGGGAGAGATGACTAAGGGAGGGGTCCGACTCCCCGTCTACCGGTGCGCCAGAGGCACTACATCCCTGGAATCTTTTCACCTCCATCTGTGCTGCTTCGTTCCAGGTATGTTTTGTCACCCACCGTATGTCAGATTTACTTTTAACTGTGTGCCCTTGTCTCACACAGAACATTTACTAGTGCCTGGTAGATTTGCTGTTTTTATGCAATGCACAATAAAGTATATTTCGGGGCTTAAACAAGAGAGAATAATTGGAAAAAGCATGTAGCCAATGTTTATTGTAATAGTTTCTAATCCCATTCGCCTCCTTGTCACAGGCACTGCAGCCAATGGCCTCCATGTTCAGGTGTACCTGTTGGAGGGCTTGGCTCGATGGAACGAAGACCGTGCCAGGGAAGCAGTGGAGGGTGGCCGCAGATCCACACTGCGTTGCTATAAGTATGCCCGCCCACACACACACACACAGACACACAGACACAGACACAGACACAGACACACACACACACACACACACACACACACACACACACACACACACACACACACACACACACACACAGACAGGATATTTAGCTCTTGTAAGTACTAGATTAACTTGAAATTCTGTGTCTACAGTGCCAAGCTGCAGTTCGCCTTGAAGCAGCTGAGCCAGGAGGTGTTGGGTGAGACACTGGTGGAGAATTACACACAGCCCAGGGAGTACACAGGTAAACATATTGTGGAGAAGCTCATTTCATTGTGTACTCAGTGCGCCAAGTGAACTAATTGAACTGTGTGGCGTTGTTTTCAGGGGAACTCTTAGGGGTGGAGTATCTGTTCTCCCAGACGGGACAGATGGTGCAGGACCCGGGCCGAGATCCAGATGCTCCAGGCGTCCAGGAGGAGGTCGACGAGGCCTGGACGGCGGAGGCTGACGAGGGCTTTGAGGATGACCTCCAGGAGACACTGCCCCTCGAGCACCTCGAGTTGCATTGATTGATTGATTGATTGAAGGCTTTATTAGAAGTTTGCATAGGAAAATGTACAGATTCATGACAGTACAGTTCACTGGTACAAGGTCTACTAAAAGGAGATCCATGAAAAGACTAAGCTTATTTCAACAGGAAACCATTAAAGTATCTCATATAACATTGAATGACAGACAAATAGAACACAGTACTATGCAGTAGATATGTAAAGAAAAAAAGAAAACAGTAGGTCTATACAATCAGTAAGTACAGTATATACAATATATACAAGGAAGGGGCAGGTAACAGTAAGTCTAAACAATCAGTATGTACAGTATATACAAGGAAGGGGCAGGGAGGGTAGGGTTGGGCTAGGTTTTTTACCAGTTGCGAACGGCTGCTGCCTGTAAGTGGTTTTTCAGGGCATTTTTAAAGGATGCTAGTGATCCACACTCCTTTATGGCCTTCGGTAAGGCATTCCACATTTTTGTGGTGTAGCAGAAGAACGAGTTCGACCCTTTCTTTGAGTTGACTCTGGGTTGAACGTGATCTGTGGCACTGCCTCTGGTGTTGTAATTATGGACATCCTTAACGTCACCAGCTTCTCGTGCACGGCACTGCCCCGACAGCGTCCCGGATGGAGGAGGAGGAGGAGGTAAATCGATCTAGGTCTTCCATCCATTTATTCTCTTAATCATTGTTTGCATCCAGTGTGACTTCATGATTTTTTTATGGCCTCTCTTACAGGATATAATTGGGCCTGATGGTAAGGGCGGCTACCATCACGTGGTGCATCTGGCCACGGCGCTGGCGAAGCTAAAAGGCCAACGGTACGTGCGGCCCACTCAAGCAGTGAGGATCGTTGGCCTTTGGCGGAAGCTGTCAGACGCTGACAGGGCACCGGTCTCCTTCCCCCGCAACTTTCGCACCACCTTGAACAAGGGCAGGTTCAAGGCCCACATGGGTGGCCGAAAGAGCAGTGTGCCAGGCGCGGACAGTGTGAAGCGGTGAGTGTTGGCTCAATGTACATTTTAATGTGGATTGTTTTGTATTTTGTGACTCTGCTCTCATCCAGTGGTGGAAAAATGTATCACATTCTTCACTTCTTTACTAGTATAAATAATCCATTAAAAGTAAGTCTGTAATTCAAAACTAAAAGTATGAAAGTGTTGGCATTAAAATACATACAGAACCAAAAGTATGTTTTTATTTTATTGGAAATGGCAGATCTACAAGCTCACAGCGCTTTGCAACAAATAGCTGTAGTATAAAATAGTGTATGTTATATAATATGATTTACAAGGTTTATAAGGTTAAACAATTGTAGTAGAGTAAAAGTACAATATTTGCCTCTGAGATGTAGTGGAGTAGAAAATAATGAAATACTCAAGTATTGTACAATACTGTTTAGTACAATTTTGAAGAATTTGTACTTAACTTGAGTTAATGTCTTGGTGTTACTTTACACCACTGCTCTCATCTAACACTGCACATTTCTGTGTCCAGAGCCGCCCTGAGACTGGGTGCAGGTCCGGCAGCGTCTCCGACGCACAGCAGGCTGGTCGCAGCCATCTTCCAGGAGCTGGCTCGGATCTACCGCCAACGTCCTGCGTTGGGCAGGAAAGAGTTCTTGCCCTGGAGTTGCATCGTCCGTGACTACCACAGCATCCGCAGCATGGTGCTAAGCTGTCCAACCCTTATGCGCGACACCACCATGCAGCTTTACGCAGTAAACGAACGCACTGTTCGCACGTGGTAAGACATGCCTCGTCTCACTTTTCATAGTGTTAGTGACAGCAAGAATCTCTTAGCAATTGAAGCATCATGATTTTAATTTATTGATGAATTACTCATTTCCACATAACAAGAGGCAGGATGAAATGAGCAGGGACGTCATCACCATAGCCGTGCCCGGGCCCAGTGCTGAGCTCACTGCTGCTGAAGCCCTTCCACCAGCGAGGGAGCTGCAGCAGGAGGCAGTGCAGCCAGACCAGCCCTTTCAGTTCCATCTACCAGAGTATGCCTCTGGTCTGGCTGTTGGCAGAAGGTCGGTGGTCCCAGGTGCGCGCACTGCTGCTGCCTCTTCCTCCTCCGCCCTGCACACAGCCGTGCCTTCCTCCTCTGCGGACACATCTTACCCGTCCAGTACCCTCGCCTCCGCCCCGCCGACTACCGTCACCTCTGCCGCTGCCTCCTCCAGTGGTGCCATTCCTAAAGCCACCTTCTACTACAGGAAGAAGAGGCAGGAAAAAGTGCAGAAGGCCAGGGAGGCGGGAGCTTTTGTTAAAGACCCGCTAATCAAGGAGAGGTTTAACTGCTCAAAGTGCGGCATGCCCAAAACTAAAGCCTATGGGCACAGCATCTTCAGAGGTGAGCACTACTGCTCCCGGACTGGAGACCTCTCTGTGGAGGAATGGCTGGCTGAAAAGAGGAGAGCTGATCCTAAAAGTAAGTTAACCATTTTCGTCCATAATGTGATCCTTTTTCCGGGTTTTGTCTAACCTAGCGAAGCAATTATCTCTTGAAATTGCCTCTCATCTATTTTTAACACTGTTTCCGCAGAGTGAAGCCAGCCAGACAGCCAGAGAGACGATGGCCTGCATGCAGGATCTTTCTTTTTTCTTTTTTTACACGCCAGTGTAACCAAGCGAGGATGACCCACCCCAGCGCCCATTCTGCCAGCTGCCCTGGCCCCCCGCCCCACCACAGACTCCTGGGCCAATATTTCACCCCAAAACTGTGCAGGCCCCTTTCCTCCATCCTGCATCCTGGGAAGTGTGTAACAGTGGCTGGCAGAAAAGAGAGACGCTATACTTGGTGATGTGCACAAAGGACACTGAGTCACCTCACTGGGTGTTCATGGACGTTCTCCTTGTAAATAGTTTGTGTGTGGTTTGCAGTGTTGTGTTTTGGTTGCTTTTCCCTCGCTTTTTCCTCCATGTGGACCGGGACCTTGTAGAGGTATGGAGGCTTGTGTGTGTTAAGGACCCTCAGAGCTATACTGTCTAGGATCATCCAGGGACCTTGTAGAGGTATGGAGGCTTGTGTGTGTTAAGGACCCTCAGAGCTATACTGTCTAGGATCATCCAGGGACCTTGTAGAGGTATGGAGGCTTGTGTGTGTTAAGGACCCTCAGAGCTATACTGTCTAGGATCATCCAGGGACCTTGTAGAGGTATGGAGGCTTGTGTGTGTTAAGGACCCTCAGAGCTATACTGTCTAGGATCATCCAGGGACCTTGTAGAGGTATGGAGGCTTGTGTGTGTTAAGGACCCTCAGAGCTATACTGTCTAGGATCATCCAGGGACCTTGTAGAGGTATGGAGGCTTGTGTGTGTTGAGGACCCTCAGAGCTATACTGTCTAGGATCATCCAGGGACCTTGTAGAGGTATGGAGGCTTGTGTGTGTTAAGGACCCTCAGAGCTATACTGTCTAGGATCATCCAGGGACCTTGTAGAGGTATGGAGGCTTGTGTGTGTTAAGGACCCTCAGAGCTATACTGTCTAGGATCATCCAGGGACCTTGTAGAGGTATGGAGGCTTGTGTGTGTTAAGGACCCTCAGAGCTATACTGTCTAGGATCATCCAGAGACCTTGTAGAGGTATGGAGGCTTGTGTGTGTTAAGGACCCTCAGAGCTATACTGTCTAGGATCATCCAGGGACCTTGTAGAGGTACGGAGGCTTGTGTGTGTTGAGGACCCTCAGAGCTATACTGTCTAGGATCATCCAGGGACCTTGTAGAGGTATGGAGGCTTGTGTGTGTTGAGGACCCTCAGAGCTATACTGTCTAGGATCATCCAGGGACCTTGTAGAGGTATGGAGGCTTGTGTGTGTTAAGGACCCTCAGAGCTATACTGTCTAGGATCATCCAGGGACCTTGTAGAGGTATGGAGGCTTGTGTGTGTTAAGGACCCTCAGAGCTATACTGTCTAGGATCATCCAGGGACCTTGTAGAGGTATGGAGGCTTGTGTGTGTTAAGGACCCTCAGAGCTATACTGTCTAGGATCATCCAGAGACCTTGTAGAGGTATGGAGGCTTGTGTGTGTTAAGGACCCTCAGAGCTATACTGTCTAGGATCATCCAGGGACCTTGTAGAGGTACGGAGGCTTGTGTGTGTTGAGGACCCTCAGAGCTATACTGTCTAGGATCATCCAGGGACCTTGTAGAGGTATGGAGGCTTGTGTGTGTTAAGGACCCTCAGAGCTATACTGTCTAGGATCATCCAGGGACCTTGTAGAGGTATGGAGGCTTGTGTGTGTTAAGGACCCTCAGAGCTATACTGTCTAGGATCATCCAGGGACCTTGTAGAGGTATGGAGGCTTGTGTGTGTTAAGGACCCTCAGAGCTATACTGTCTAGGATCATCCAGGGACCTTGTAGAGGTATGGAGGCTTGTGTGTGTTAAGGACCCTCAGAGCTATACTGTCTAGGATCATCCAGGGACCTTGTAGAGGTATGGAGGCTTGTGTGTGTTGAGGACCCTCAGAGCTATACTGTCTAGGATCATCCAGGGACCTTGTAGAGGTATGGAGGCTTGTGTGTGTTAAGGACCCTCAGAGCTATACTGTCTAGGATCATCCAGGGACCTTGTAGAGGTATGGAGGCTTGTGTGTGTTAAGGACCCTCAGAGCTATACTGTTTAGGATCATCCAGGGACCTTGTAGAGGTATGGAGGCTTGTGTGTGTTAAGGACCCTCAGAGCTATACTGTCTAGGATCATCCAGAGACCTTGTAGAGGTATGGAGGCTTGTGTGTGTTAAGGACCCTCAGAGCTATACTGTCTAGGATCATCCAGGGACCTTGTAGAGGTACGGAGGCTTGTGTGTGTTGAGGACCCTCAGAGCTATACTGTCTAGGATCATCCAGGGACCTTGTAGAGGTACGGAGGCTTGTGTGTGTTAAGGACCCTCAGAGCTATACTGTCTAGGATCATCCAGGGACCTTGTAGAGGTACGGAGGCTTGTGTGTGTTAAGGACCCTCAGAGCTATACTGTCTAGGATCATCCAGGGACCTTGTAGAGGTATGGAGGCTTGTGTGTGTTAAGGACCCTCAGAGCTATACTGTCTAGGATCATCCAGGGACCTTGTAGAGGTATGGAGGCTTGTGTGTGTTAAGGACCCTCAGAGCTATACTGTCTAGGATCATCCAGGGACCTTGTAGAGGTATGGAGGCTTGTGTGTGTTAAGGACCCTCAGAGCTATACTGTCTAGGATCATCCAGGGACCTTGTAGAGGTATGGAGGCTTGTGTGTGTTGAGGACCCTCAGAGCTATACTGTCTAGGATCATCCAGGGACCTTGTAGAGGTACGGAGGCTTGTGTGTGTTAAGGACCCTCAGAGCTATACTGTCTAGGATCATCCAGGGACCTTGTAGAGGTATGGAGGCTTGTGTGTGTTGAGGACCCTCAGAGCTATACTGTCTAGGATCATCCAGGGACCTTGTAGAGGTATGGAGGCTTGTGTGTGTTGAGGACCCTCAGAGCTATACTGTCTAGGATCATCCAGGGACCTTGTAGAGGTACGGAGGCTTGTGTGTGTTAAGGACCCTCAGAGCTATACTGTCTAGGATCATCCAGGGACCTTGTAGAGGTACGGAGGCTTGTGTGTGTTAAGGACCCTCAGAGCTATACTGTCTAGGATCATCCAGGGCAGGCAGGTCTGAGAAGAGACACCAGACTAACATCGGTCTATTCCTTTGGCAAAGGAACATGCACAATATATTCTGTTTCATAAGACATATCAAGGGGTACTTGGAACAATTCATTGTGATCTTTAAGAACAGCATTGGGATTGTGGTTACATTTTAATTTTCTCAATCAAGCTTTATTTCTGTTCATCATTAACCGTACAGCTACCACAACATAAGAAAATGAAATAACCTGTTTGCCATGCTGAAGTGAAGTAATTGTTGGACTTGTAATGTCAAGGAAAGTGTATCATAAGCACAGGGGTTAAAAGAAAAACAAAATCCCAAGACTGAAATGTATTTTCAGACCCAAGTCCCAATATGTGATCTTTGAAACATGGCACGTGCAGTGCACACCAATATTTGAGGTGTTTCCCCTAAGTTCTGAACTGCCTTCACTGAATGTGTGTGCCAATTCATGCTTCATTTTATAGAAGTATCTTCTGAAGTTCTGTTGTATTTTATTGCTAGAAATTATAACTGCTTTTTAATTCACTTGACTAGCATTTTGACGGCTGTCATTTATGCCACGGCCATTGCTACACCTTATTTTTTGAAGATCTGCACTGATCTCAGAAATAGCCCCTATGGAATAATCAAGACTGAAATCAGTCCCCAGGACTGAGAACTTTAACCCCTGTAAGCATTCATTTAAATAATCTTTAATACACAAAATTCCAATATTGGATTATTGTTCAATATATATGCACAGAACATAAGTAAACTGAATGAGCACTGGATGTCAACTGAACATTTACAGCATAGTTCTTGCTTTGATATTATTTGGTCCGTGAAGTGTATTAAATGCACAAAGGGACTAACCCTAAGAAAAGGACTATATTTATAGGCTCTTTTTAATAACACATTTTGTTTACATTTGTCAAATTATTGGTATAATCCTCCTTTTTGGCAAAATCTGTGGGCAACATGAGACACTTAAATAATTCTTCATATACATATGAGTAATATAGCATGTAAATATAGGAATGTATTTGGGTAAGGCACAAAAAGATGCAGTAAGACGGTTTAATGGATGTTTTTATTGAAGAGTTGAGAAATAACATTTGGCAGTGAACAAGACGGTTGTATGCGTCTTTGAATGTGTTAAATCAGGAAATGGAGGTGATGTGAATACATCTAAATAAAAAACATGAAAAAATGAAAGTACAGGAAAAAAAACACTTTTTGTTTCTTTAGTTTAGACTTTGTTAACACTTTCAGTGCCAGGGCGTCATATGACGTCCGACACGACCTTGGCAATGATGCCAGAAAATAATATTGGCGTCATATGACGCCAGATGCTTTTTTTTCATATTACAGTAGTACAGTGTTGGATCTATGCGGTAACCAAGATACAGCCCTTTTGGACGATGGGACGGTCGTCATGCATGACAATTCAGTGGCGTCAGTTCAGAACAAGCTAAGGTATGGCAACATGACTGGTGTCTGGTGAAGACACCAGTCATGTTGCCATACCTTAGCAACAGGCACGATGAAAAGTACATTTTTATTATTTCCCCCTGTCAAGGTATGGCAGCTGCATACCCCTGCCATACCCAATTGACGCCCCTGCATGACATCACACGCTTATGTGACCAAATTCAAGCATGTTGATTGGCCGGTTCCCCCCAGAAACAAGGGTCTCAAAGACGAGTTCAGTGACTTTTACCGTCCGGACACAGCAATCAGAGGGAGAGAGAGATATATTGAGAGAATGAGCTAGAATTAGTTATAAAATCATTAGATGTAGTATTATTTAGAGAGATAGAGATAGAGAGAGAGATCGGAAGGTAGAGGTTTTACCTCCGCTGATCAGAGAGCAAGTCATGGCCGCACATGGAGACCAAGCAGGCAGCCGAACCATGCCCCGTGGCCGTGGACACCACCAAGCCCGCAGCCTGCTGCTGCCCAGCGCCGCCACCGACCATAATCAAAACCCGAAGCACCAGTTGGACTTTCGTTTGTTGCTGCGCGGCTGCGTTTGGGACTTGACTGAGGCGACGCGTGAGGATGAACGGTGATGCCGTTGAACGCTGATGCCGGCGATTTGAAGAGAATTCTGTGTTTTTGCTGCTGTGTCGGGGGAGCCAAGGAACGTCGCCAGCCATCCACAGTGGACGGAGGAGCTACGGCGGTGATCCGGACCGGAGGCAGGCTGTTTGGAGCAGTGTATCATCTTACGGCGCCCACCGGCTGCACCGATAGGTATGGCCCCGGAGAGCGGAGTTGCAGCGGGCGCTAATACACCCAAATGAGGCCGTGCGTGGACTTAGCCAAGGAGGACGATCAGCGAACCGGGTAAGCATTATAAAGCTATGCTTTTTACGTTTCAATATGTTCTATACGTCTGTCTGTCTTTCAATGTTATATGAGATCAGTGCTGTGTTCTGGGGACTCACCGGGGACTACCCTCCACACCTCGCCCGACTTGGAACACCCTCGCAGGCACGGCGCCGCCAGGCGCCGGCCTCTATACCTCCGTGATGGAGGAACAATAAAATATGAACGGCGTCTGCCCTCGTGAACCTTTCAAAGTAGCGTATTTGATAGGGATTATGTACTATAGCGTCTGCCCTGGCCAAACGAATAGTAGCTGATCGTATGCCCTCAAAAAAAGTCTAGAACACACCACTGTATGATAATGCATAAAGTGTGTTCCTGTGGAAATGAGCCATGAATCTGTAGGTCTACTCTAATGCAAGCTTGTAATACATTCTTCAATCAATCAATAACCGATGTCAATAAGCCTGACCTGCTATTGTTTTTTTTCCACGTAGGGTGCATTTGGTAATATACAATTCAATTCAAAGGAGCGTTATTGGCATGAGAAAACATACGTTTACATTGCCAAAGCAAGTATCACACATACAATAAAACTAGACCAGGTCAACCTGGTTGTGCCAGACCCCCTGTCTGTCATCATCATTTATGACATCATGCCTTTTGTAGGCATGTCATCATCATGTCATCATCATATATACCCTTTATATAGAAAACCAGGACAGACAGACCGACATTTGCTTATGTAGGCCTACCCATTTCATGGGTCTGGCAAAAAACAGTTGAAAATGCTATGTCGCATTGTCATTGCCAGACCCATGAAATGGGTAGGCCTACATAAGCAAATGTCGGTCTGTCCGGTTTTTCTCCATAGATGGTCATGATGATGACATGATGATGACATGAGGGAGGGATAGACCGACAGACAAAGCCTTCATGTCATCACAATGTCACAAATGATGATGACATGAGGGAGGGACAGACAGCCTATAAAGGGACAGACAGCCTATAAATGTACCATTAAATTTATAGGCCCAGAGGGTTGGCAGAACCGGGGTCTGGCACAACCAGGTTGACCTGGTCTAGTTTTATATATATACAGGGTACAAATAGCAGCATTATTTTCCTCATAGTACATAAAGGTATCAGCTCTGTTTCATACTGTATGTGCAGTAGGTCTAGATGTCAATCCATGGTTTGTAGTAGGTGTATGAAGTTCCTCCAACTTCTTCCAGTAAGAATACATTTCTTTATAGTTTAGTTTTTTATTGTGTGTGTATACCTAGATAGATAGTTTAGTAATACAATCAGTGTGTGTGTGTGTGTGTGTGTGTGTGTGTGTGTGTGACATAATAATCTATCAAATCGATCTCAAATCTGTATCAAATTTGTATCAAAGCAGAGCCTATAGAATTCAGTGGCCACGTATATATACATATATACATTTGAAATTATTTAGACTAGTGAAAACAGCCGATCTACAAGCACACAACGCCTCGCTTGTAGATCTGCTGTTTTCACTACTTTTGTGCGACAGCCTTTGCTAAAGAACATACAAATTATACAGAAGCACGTTCATTTAGTATTTTGTATTTATTTCTATCATATACAGGGCCCGTGGAGTCTGACTGGATGGAGGAAGGATGGGAGCCCGATCTGCAACCAGACCAATGACAACGCAGAGGACAGTATGATGGCGGAGATAGCGAGAGCGGAGGAGTCAGGCATAGGTCATACACACTGTAGGTTCGCTGCCTGGACCAATGTCACTCTAGGGGAGCTGAAGAACTTTCTGGGACTTCTCTTCCTCACAGCTATCGTTCACAAGCCGGAGATTGCCATGCAGTGGTCAAAAAAACATTGCCATGCCGTACTTTCCCAGAACAATGGCAAGGAACAGGTACCAGGCCATTTTGAGGCACCTGAGGTACACACACACACACACACACACACACACACACACACACACACACACACACACACACACACACACACACACACACACACACGGTGAACAGTACCATCTTTGACCTTTATTTGTGGTGCCTTTGACTCCTGAATGTTGGCTTGTTGAATGCCTTTTTTTGAGAATACAGTACAGTACAGTACTGACTTTTATATTATTTTATTTATTCTTTACTTGCTGCACATTTATTTTATTTTACTTTTATCCAGTTATATTTTATTTTTGTGAAGTCATATTTGTGATTTCTTTTTTTTTGGAAATATTTGTAAATATTGTTGAACATAAATATGTTCATGCTGGATGTGTGAGGTACTCACCAGGGTTAGGGTTCGATGTTGCCATAAAATAAAAGGTTGACATCGCTTTTCTGACTTTTTGTCTTCCTGACCTTCTAGACCAGGTAAAAACACAGTGAATTCACAGTGCATAGTTCTATCAAAATGTAAGGCAATTTCTACCTTCTGAGTCATTTCATACTTTTTCACTTTGCCCCCTTGAAACTAGACGATGGTACAATATTTTTTTAACTTTTTTTGCACATAATGAAAGTAGGCATGTCATTCTTTCTGTCAAGGGTACTTGTGTTCCGTTACCATTTACCAATTTGTTGCTATGGCTTCCTAAAGTTTTTTTTCTTTGAACTCAAATATCTCAGAATCTAGATTTCTGAGGTTATTGACTGGTTTGCGCAGTGCGCACTCTCGAGCACCTATCTCCAAAACCGCTCACCGAAATCACTCCAAAAATTTTTTGGTAAAAAAAAAAATCCTCTTTTACCAAACCTCCCATTTTTGTTCCGATGTGAATATCGGATCATTTCCAATTTATTCCCTGGAATTGGGGCAGAAATGAATGGGACCTAATGGTGGCACTGGTAAGGGACGGGGGACAGGGGGGGCTGGCACTCAAAGTGTTAATGTTGTTTCCTCCCAAAGAAGAAATACCTCATTTCAAGAATATGAGTCAGGGAGCCTTGTTTCTGAATTATTGCATTATTATTATTATGCATTATCTGAATTATTATAATTATTGTTATAATCTGTTCACATTGGTGTTTACATTTATTGAATGAACCCTGATGCTAGATACATTGTCAGAAAATACATCTGCATCTTTGCATTGTTATGTATGCAAGTATTCTATTAATGTGGCTGTAAAGCAGTGACAATATATTAAGATGTTCTATGTGATTATTATTTTGCATTGTGAGGTTGTGAATCGGCTATTTTCACTATTTTTCAGTGGAATCGAGTCAAACCAAATGTAATGCCTCACCTCATGCAATTCCAGGAGTTCCCCCCGACGTGCTTGTCAGTGTTGGAGGTCCCCAGTTCACATAGGATTATGTTGGGGTGTGTGAAACGTTTGAGAATAAAAAAAATAAAACAGAATGATGTCTTTCATGAAGTCACTACCTGGCCACTACGAACCTCTCAAAATTGTCCAGCTATTCTAATGAAGTGGGAAACGGGCTATGTTTTAATTTGCCATATTTAACTTTGGTTTTGCCTTGGGACACAATGTAGTTGCATATGAATACAGAAATGTAACTATTATCATAGTATCAACTATTATAGCAAATCCAATAGAAACCTATAACATTAACCCTATTCAGCCATTTGAAAATTGTAGATCTGCCATTTTCACTCATCTTCATGCTCTCTTGGCACAGATTGACCAAATAAAACACCCATTGCCCTGATTACAGCCAGATATAGATGAGCAAAATATCTCTGATGAACAGATTAGGCAAATAGAGCAAAGGCTGTACACATATAAAGAGAAGGCTTTAGAAGCTGACAATAACAGAGTGGGTGTTCTAAAACTTTAGCGATTTAACAGTTAGGACAATTTTAAGATTTGTTTTATAAAAAAAGTTACATGGTATAACTTCAATGTTTATGTAATTTTGAGGGTTTTTGGAAGCGCCCCTTGAGGGAAGCAGTCGCATCTCAGTTTCGGCTCTGCAGTTTTTTCCTACTTTCTCTTTTTCTTGCTTTTTTTCCTGTCTTCTTTTTTTCTTGCGGTGACTCATCACATTGGCCAAGCTGGGCATGTCTTGAGGAACTTTGTTTTATTCGTGTATATAGTAGTTTAGTATTTTTTTCGTGTTTTTTTCTGATCGGCTGGCGGAAAATTGGGGGAAGGGCCTTTGTTCCTTGCGTGGAACAAAGCATACGAAACAGCGGCCTACCTTTATCCGTCTAGCCTGTCTTAAGCGTGTGGCCCTGGGTAACGCGACTGGCTCATTGCCTGGGTGTTTTTTATGGAGAACTAGTCTGTTGGTGCCGTAGCCATGGAGACGTGTACATGGACCTTGTTTGGTTGCATGTGTTGCCCTTATGGAGTTTATTCTAGGAATTAGGAATTAAGAATAAAACACAAGGCATATAATCAGGGCTTGTTTATAGTTCAGCTTCTGGTACTGTCTGACATTCTGACAACATTGTCATCACATGAGCATAGTGACATAAATGTACAGTAAAACAAAAGATAAATGGTGTAGAATACATTCTTACTAGAACCAACATATTTTCTGCTATAATGAATCATTTGCCTAATGAATACAGTGTATAAAATACACACCATTGTATTAACCATATTTGCTGTAATTAAATAAATCAGCATTTATAACAAGACATATTTCACATCACAACTGCACTTCTGCTGTAATAAGATAAATCAGCATTTATAGCAAACACCTACAGTACTGTATATTTCAAGTGTACAGATCTACCAAACCTCTACTTCCACAGATAAACAGGCTTAATTCAGCAGTGCACACAAAGAGGCAAGGCTTTAGTTAGCATTACACCCAAACAGTATAACTCCAGATGCTTGCTAAGCTAACCAATAATGGCAATAACTGGATGTTAGCAATTTCGCTAGCATCATGCTAACGTTAGCATTCTTTGTTTAAGTTTGCCAGATGACTCATTAAATGAAATGCACAAGCAACCACAATAAGCTTCCACAGTAACAAAACGGACAGCATTGTTCAGCACTCATTAAACAGTATTCTAGATGAGTTTTAACTAGGGTTACCAACCGTCCCGTAAAATACGGGATCGTCCCTTTTTTGGAAACTAAAAGACGTGTCCCGTAATGAACTGAAACGGGACGCTCTTTGTCCCGTATTTTAAGGTTGGGGGATAAATATGAATGACGGGATGATTTAATTGAGAAATGACAGCGATTCTGCCTGTCAGAGAGCTTCCACTTCCACTCTGCTCTCTCTCCTCTGAGACAAGTGCTGCATCCCATTGCTGTGAGAGGCGCTGCGCTGTTTGTAAGCAGCTGATTGGCTTATTAACATACGGGCTCTGAGTGTTGCTAAGACACAGTCTCCGCCCCCTACACACTCCCTTCCCAAGCATGGGCTGTAGGTTCACTCCACACAAGTTGCCTGCGAGAGACGAAACGAGTGCGTGCGAGCGACCATACGACAGTGCTCGGCTCAGAACATTGTTTAATGTCTTAAAAAAACGTGTGACAGAAGATTGTGTACAAACATATTAGACATGAATCCATGATAGGTGATAGGCTAAACAAAAAGGTGAAAAAGCAGGCAAGCAACAGAAAATAAGCCATGGATATTGGTATTCCTGGGAACACTACAGTAATCTTGTCTGCCAACTAAAGCGACCCCAGACAGGCTGGTATGTGAAATAACATAAGCATGCGTTGATTTTGTTTTTAAAACCTAATGGTTATTGTTGTATGCCAATATGATTAAACTAGTGTTGGGTAACCAGAGAGTGGGCACATAAGGACCAGGTAGACCTAGGCGATATGTTTTGGAAAATTGAGAGACACCCGAATTAATATTGTGAAAGGAAAAATATGATTTAATAGAGGAAAATACACATTTTAGCCAACGTTATAACCGAAAATATCCGATTTTTCGGCCCAAAGACACCCGAATTAATATTGTGAAAGGAAAAATATGATTTAATATAGGAAAATGCCCGTTTTAGCCAACTTTATAACTGAAAATATGCGATTTTTCGGCGCCGCCTTTGGCGGCGCATGTTTCCTTAGAAAGTGTCCCGTATTTGAAACTCTGGGAGTTGGCAACCCTAGTTTTAACCTACCTAGGAATTAGGAATTAAGAATAAAACACAAGGCATATAATCAGGGCTTGTTTATAGTTCAGCTTCTGGTACTGTCTGAGCTAGTCAAGCCCCCAGCATGCAGTAACAATACAACAAGGCTGCCCATAGCAGATGCCTGTTCAAAATGAAATAAATATGGGTCTAAATGGGGGGTACAGAGAACATTGTATAAACATACACATATACTGTACTATAATGCTCTAGTGTACCACACATGCAAACATGGCGGCGGGAGTCAGATCCAGAGTCGCGCAAAGCTCGACGCAGGAGAGGAGGCCCAGACGCACTGTCGCCGTGAAAGCCCGTAACTTGGACCGGGGGAGCCCTCGCCGTGGAGGCTCGTGACATGGATCGGAGGTGCGGTCGCTGTGGAGGTCCGGGTAACGGCGGCGGAGTTACGTGGGCGGAGGCGGAGGCGCCCTGGCCGTGGAAACTTGTTTCATTGACCGGGGGCGCTGACGCTGTGGTGGTCCGTGGTGTACGTGGGCCAAGACGGCGGAGGAGCCGCTGTACCGAGGCTCGGAACGGACGATTGCAACGCGCGCACAATATTAAAATATTGTTCCATCCCGTGCCATCCAAATGACTTTTCCCCATGCTTCTTGGAATTGCGGAGAGGGGCATCCATCTGCGTTTTTTTTTTCTTTGTTGTGACTCGAGTCTCGACACTGGTCACTTATTTTTTTTTTGCACAGACTTTTGGACACTTTTTTTTGGTTCTGCACTTTTATTTTTATTTAGGCTAAGCATTATCATTATTGTCTTGGTGCAGACGCCTATGTATAGACCTACTGTATATTTGTGTATATATATTTTTGGCACTGTGTTGATAAGTAGTTCCTAATGTTTGGATGAATGGACCATTGTAAGTTCTTTGAGTTTGCAATATGCTTAGAAAAGTCACTTAAAATTGCAATCCATTATAGAAACGTTAAGCACTACTATTCTTTTGTTGTGTTGTGTTTTTTTTCTTTTTCAAACTGTTCTCGACACTATATATATATATATATATATATATATATATATATATATATATATATATATATGTATATATGTATATATATATAGGTCTATATATATATATAGGCTATATAAATATTAACTTAACTAATTGCTCTGTATGGTTGATTCTCCTGTATTGTTGTTTCTTCTTTCTTGTTTGTTTTTGTCGCTCGGCTGTGTACACAACAGTCCTTTTTCTTTTTCTTACTGTCCTGTAACCTTAACTGCTGTGCCGCCTCTGGGTGACTTAATTTCCCCTGCCCCTTCTTTGTATATACTTACTGTTTGTTTAGACTTACTGTTTTCTCTTTTTTTTTTCTCTCTCATTTTCTTTTCTTTACATATCTACTGCATAGTACTGTGTTCTATTCGTCTGTCATTCAATGTTATATGAGATACTTTAATGGTTTCCTGTTGAAATAAGCTTAGTCTTTTCAGGATCTCCTTTTAGTAGACCTTGTACCAGTGAACTGTACCGTCATGAAACTGTACCTTTTCCTATGCAAACTTCTAATAAAGCCTTCAATCAATCAATCAATCAAGGCCAAGCCAACTCCTGGCAGAAGGGTGGTCATCCTCGCTGGGTTATACTGTCTGGCTTCACTCTGCAGAAACAAAGTGTTTTAAAAAAACGTCACCACACAATGATACAAGTAGCCCAAACATCCCTCTAATGGCATTATCCAGTCAGAATTGTGACTTTGATAGCAGTAATATCATGTAATTTAATTCCATGTTGAAAAAGGCAAAGCAAAGCATGATAACAGCAGTAACTACTGTAACCTTTTATTTAATCATATGGACAAATTCAAACCTGCCTATTAATCTAACAATGTTGGACCTGTTTTTCGTTGCAAATTCTAATCATTAGACTATAATGTGCACTTACCTCTGTGATGCTGTGGTTAGATGCTCTTGGAATTGGCTAATCGGTTGAATGAATCCTCCTGTCCCGTTAGCTCTGTTAGAGATGGGACGTTTGCGAACGAATCAAGTCTTTTGAACGGTTCTTTGAAATGAACGATGGGATCCGTTTCCCATAGCAACTGAATGGGCCATTCTTTTGAACGGCTCTTTGAAATGAATGAATCCCAGAGATCCTGCTCACTTTAAAGAGCCATAAATCCCATCGCTACGACAAGTTTACTCTTTCAAAAATGCAGCAAATGCTGCCAGGTAACAAAACGAGGGTTTATCTTGGCAGGCCTTGGCAGATAAAACATTTAAAATACAGCCGCGTAGATCCCCGAAATGCATAGGGCGCGCGCCGCCGGGCGCGCGCCGCCGGGCGCGCGTGCGCGCGCGCGATTTCGTTTTTTTGGCGTGCAGAGATCGGTTTTCGGCCAGTTTTACCCCCTCATTTTCCTTCAGATACGGGCCTTAACGGTTTTATGATGTATTATTTATTTACTCTTCAAGTTATCACTACTGCAATAACCAACACAACCAAAGCTTACATGAAAAAGTAAATAGTTACCATTGTTGCTTGTTGGTCAACTTGGTCCTCCCGAAATGTACAGTTCTAGTTCTGTAGCAACTTGGGACAGGTTGTGAGGTCGGTATCCATTTAATTCCAATAAATGTAGTCCAATGAAAACATAGTCCAATGAAAAAATCATGCTGTCCTTCTGGCTTCTTCCACACCACAGCAAGAGAGTGTATCCACCACAGCCAAAACAAAGTCGCCACATTATGATGTCATCACTCACTCTGAGACTCTCAGACTGAGAGTCAACTGTTATTACTACTATTATAAAACGATTTGTACATGATTTGACCAGTGGCCACCTCATACAGAGCTTAGCTTCCCTCCTGCTGTTGTTGCTGGATGGTCCGGTCCCACAATCGTTCCTGACAGAAACTGTGTCCTGAACTATAGTTCCTCTCTATGGTCCTGCTAATGCAGAAGAGAATAAATAAATATTACACCTATTCTAGGTAGTAGGTAGGATATCCTCTAAAATGTGTTTACTATGGGCATGGTTTGGATGACAATATAGTCTTTGCAACAGAAAGTAATTATTAAAAACCATAGCAATTAAAAAATAATAGATTTAATATTAGATTTTTATTCTCAAAAATGATTATTTGATTATTCTAACCACTAATTACAATTAATTGTAGCTATTTCATGAAGGGTTTTACTTGATTGTTAGAACTATATAATTTTTAGCTTGATAACTGGTCATTGCGACCGTAGGTCGCATTTACTATCAAAAGCTCCACGGGCTGTCTGTCAGTCAGTGAGTGAGTCACACTTTTGCCCTGCTCATATCTCCACAACCGTTGCTCCGATCCATGCCAAAATTTCCACACAAACTCCTTGCCTGCCAAACTACAACCTCCAAGGACCCCCGGAGTTCCAGGGACCCCCAGGTCCCTGGGGGACCCCCAGGTGTAAAAGAAATACCAAATGTGCAAAAATGACCAAATGACCACCCCCACAGGGCTGCTCACGGGGAATTCCCGGGGACCACCCACTCCTGGTGCTCCAGAACGGATGCAAAAGTGGTGGCGCCCCCAGTGGAGGACCCCCTCCACTGCAGCTCACATAAAATGCCCTAACTCGGCCTAGGAGCGTCCGGGAGAGCCTGGGCCGGTACCTATTCGTCCGCCAAGGCAACGCGGAGACCCCACCCCTCATTTCTCACATGGCCCTCTTCTAGCGAGACCTACGGTCGCTTATCTCCCGATTAGGGAGTCTTACTGGTTTTAGGTTGTTTTTTAATGTCCACGGAATCAAGAAATGTTCTCCGCAGAATTCCGCATTATCAGGATTGTTCTCCGCGGAATCAATACTTTTTCTCCGCGGATTCCTGGGGGGACTATCTATTGAGTTATTCCAGCAGCACTCTTAAATACTTTAAAATGTCATCAATAATTATTTTCTCAAAAAAAAGATTTTTTTTTTAGAAAAAAAAAAAAAAAAATTAGAAAAAAAAAAAAAAAAAATTAGATTTTTTTTTTTTGGGGGGGTACCAATTGGACCTGGGGGGGGACACGTAACCCCTGTCCCCCCCGCGATTTGCGCCTATGTTAAAATATTTAACAGCTATATTTTAGGAGGTGCTCTGTGGTTTATTATGAATTAAATTAGCATGGACTCCAGTGGAAAATCCAACATGGCCGCTCTCAGTGTTCTGAAAGCCAGAGAGAGGGGTTTGACTGACAGGCGGGCCGGCCAATGGGGTGACACGACCGCCTTGCATCACTCCAAAGCCCTGACCAATGGGGTGGCTCCCCATTTAGACTCTGAATTAGACCCTGGAATGAGAACATCATTTCCCACTGAGCGCAACTTCCTGAGCCACAGCCGACATACATGGTCAAATACAAGCCAGTAACATATTTGCAGCTAAATACATTATCAATGGGTGTTACACTTGTGCCAATGTGTGAACACCAACCTATTATTAATAGCTAGCACTGCGTAGCCTACATCAGAAGATGTATGCAGACTGCTATTGTTGTTACCACACTGTAGTTTTTTTTTCTTTTTCTTTTTTTATATAATAAATAATTACACAATGCGTCTGTTTTCAAGCCCCTTACATAAAGTTTGTTACTGTACATCATTATCTTGCACAATTGTGGTATATTTAATTGTGTTTAAGGTCACTGTGAAGTATGCAACATCTACATCAATAAGACAGATCACTGGGCCATATGAAAAAGTAACTGATAGGCTGTTTTGGGGCCAGTACCACAGACTCCCACCTGCTCTAATGAAGATCCCTGAAATAAAAGAAGGATGATTGTTGAAGTGCTGAAAGAAGTAAAGCAGGAAGTAAAAAGACTAGTCAGTTGCAGATTTGGATTCATCTTGCGATAAACCAGCCTGGGAAGACTTGAAAAACTTGAAATGGACAACGGTTGAGTGGAGAGATCATGCGCCAACCTTTCTCAAATTCCTGCAGCAAGCAAGTCAAGTGACATTCGTTGAACTCTCATCTTCAGACACCCCAAACGTAACAATCAAGAAGTGTGCTATGGCCATGGCTGGAGCAACTCTTATCTGTGCACGTGTACAAACCATGAATGCACCACAGTATATCAATTCATTGATCCTGTGTGAAAGAAGTGGAAGTAGAATTGATCAGTGGAAAGAAGAGGTCATTCAAGTGGAGAATGCCAGGAAATGGAATGGACACTCAATGTGTTGTGTCCTACTGGTGAAGAGGTTTGTACATTTAATTAGTAAAATAATAAAGATCCCCTTTATTTTTATTAAACCCTTCAAAGATGATGTTAACATTTCCATGTTTTAAATAAAATGAAATGATATTACATTTAATGCCACACAACATCTTTACCCTCATTCTAGAAGTGAACTGCTACAGTATTTGCTCAGCACTCTTTTTAACCATGTTCAATTATGTGTTTTGTTCTAAAGGGCCATGCTGCTTCAGGTCTAACTGAAGAATCTCTCTTGGGGCCACACAGCGATTCAGTGGAGAAGGTAATTGCCTAACCTCGATGTCTTTTTTTCTGCAATGTTCAATAACCTTTAGGCCTGATTTACACTGCAGCCAAATCCAGCCTGAATCAGATCTGTGTCACCATAGACATAACAAGGTAGACGCCTCCTTCGGCTCTGGGGCATGCGTCTTGGAGGATAGGCACTTTGTACAAGACTGTATGGCTGCAGGCGTGGAGTCACCATTGAAGTGAAAACATGCGCTGCGATTGGCCAGCAGTCACTTTGAGTGGCAGCGTGCTTTTGGCACTTCCGTACTTCTGCCTATCCAGTTTGACGCGTCGCTCCAATGAACTGCAGCGGCGGAAGAGGTATCTAGCTTTTTATATCTGTGTGTGTCACATCCAGATTGGAATCTGATTGGTTTCATATGACCATGTGACCATTTAATCCAATCAGATTCCAATCTGGATGTGACACAGATCTGATTCGGGCTGGATTTGGCTGATGTGTAAATCAGGCTTGGATGCCACAATACATGTATAGCTTCATGGTTATGTTGTAAAAGAAAGTATTTTAGAAAGGTTTGCAAAAGTGTTAAAAATACAAAACTATGTGCATAATATTCCCACCCTTTACTTATTGCATTTATTACAGCACCTCTGGCAGCAATTAGAACCTCAGTTCTGCTTGACTGTGATGCTACAACTTGGCAACTATTTGGGGGCAGTTTCTCCCATTCTTCTTTTCAGATTTTCTCAAGCTGCATCAGGTGGCTTCGGTGCACAAGCCATTTTCGTATTTCTGCAGATATCGTGTTCCGAGTGGGCCTTCTCCAGAGTCCGGGTTCCAGGTGGGCCACTCCAGGACATTCAGACTTGTATTGAAGAAGTCCTGTCGGAAGTTGAACCACTGCCTCAGTCTGAGGTCCAGAGCACTCTGGATCAGGTTTTCATCATGACTCTCTCAGCATTCATTTTTCACTTGATCCTGACTAGTCCCACAGTTCCTGCTACTGAAAGATATTCCCATAGCATGATGCTGCGACCACTATGCGTTCCTGTAGGGATGGTGTTGGCCATGTGATGAGTGGTGCCTGTTAATGTTCAATAACCTTTAATGGCTTGGATGCCACGCTACATAGCTTCAAGGAATATACTAGCTGATACATTATTTTCTCTCTGTCTGTCCCAGGGCCGGCTGCAGGATGAATTTGTGAGGGGGCACATATTTTTTATATTGGCTAGTAATAATGAACATTCTTTTTATTATCTATAATACCTACAACAGATGACAGTTTTATAATAATCAAATATAATAATAATAATAATAATCAGCCAATATTTGTGTTGTTTTTTATATTTTCTTGACTTTACATATATAAACTGAGGAGGCACAACTTGCAACTGAGGGTGCAATGCCCCCCCAACTTAAAACTGGGGGGGTGGCTCATTAACAGGTGAGTCAGTAGGATATAAAAGTGCAGAATCAAAACTCAAAGGGCATTCGTGTCATGCAATATGTATATAGGTTGTTTTTTACATCATACTTATACAGATGGTCTAAATGGTAAATGATGCATTTATGTAGTGCATTTATGTAGTGCCTTTATCAAAGGCGTTTTAACATGATTGTGCATTATAGTCACCCATTCACACATAAGGCACCAACCTGCTCATCAGGAGCAGTTAGGGGTTCAGAGTCTTGCTCAAGACAGTAACTCCGGGGGAGCCCAGGATCTAAATGGCCAGGGTGCCAATATTAGGTTCTATTGACCAGCAGCCTTTTATATAAGTCTTTATTATAAGAGGAACTGGCAAGATGTGGACTTAATGTAATGTCTATAAGGATTCTATTCTACCCATTTTCATAATGCAGTATGGGTTAAGTACAATACTACTGTGTCATTCTTATTGTATGATCAACAATCAGAAGCTTATTCTCAAGTTCATATATTCATTTAGTTTGTTTTTTTTGAGCAGTGTGGGGGGAACTGACTTACTGGTTGCCAAATTTGTTTTTCATTTTTATGGGTCACTTAATATCTAGTTTCCTACATTTTGTCTAAACATTTTCAGAAAACATTCCCCCAAAATAGGATTTTCATGAATAACTATATCATGATTTAAGTGATTAATAAATAAACGTAATTTATTTCATGTATACTCATGATGTAGTTAGTACTGTAGACATAAATCAGTTCATTGTACAAATTTAAAAATAACATTTGGCTAAAATGTGGCCTAATTTATTTCCCAGGGTATCCAACGTTTTGCTCCATTCCAAGTGACGATGGACAAGCTGGACCGTGCTGTTACACCTCACATTGGTTACTTATGGTTGCGAACCAGGAACAGGTCAACGCTGCTCATCTGTAGGGCTGGGTATCGAGAAGCGGTTCTTGTTGAGAACCGGTTCCCTGTGGATCGATTCCTTGGAATCGTTAGCCAAAGTCCTTAACGATTCCATTATCGATGCCTGCATATGCGCGATGACGTCACGCACGCTGCCTTGTTTTGTTAGAGTGCAGTCAACATGTCATCCAAGCAGAAGCGTTCTAAAGTCTGGCTATTTCACAAGAATGTACATGTTAATGTCACACTGGCATTGGCTGCACCTGTATGCTATGCTAGTTTTGATAATGAGACGTCAGCTTTCCTAGTTCAGTTGTTGCTCAATCCAACGTCCTGTTTTTGTTGTGCTCAGAATGTGAAGGCACAACATCATTTATTTTTACAGTGTACTCTACACGGCTGCGAAGCTTGCGGAGCTGCTGCTGTACACAGCTAAAGCAGAATCACTGTCTTCTACAGTTTGATCAACGGATTTACACGCTTTTCTTTCTTGCACATGTGATGTATAGGGGAGCATTTAGCAACACTGAGCACATGCAGCCAGTTTTGTTGTAAGAACGTGGGAGGCGGTGGCTTGCAAAACAAACCTTTTAGGGCACCTCTAACCCGGACGCAGAACGGGGAGACTTGTCCGTTCATGCAGTGCACTGTAAAAAATTAACTTTTTGGGTGATAAATTAAACTAAAAACTACAAAAAGAAGAAAATTACAGGAGGAGCATAAGGAGGGGAGGAGGTAGAAAAGACTATTGGCCACTATTTCTGACCAGCCCCCAGCATGGCTGCAAGCACTGTACTATAGCACAATACATGACCACTGTGTATGCTGTGCATCATCTATTCAGAGAATATCATATAAAAGAGAATGTATGTTAAATGAACCCATTAGTACTCTTTCTCCCACCCCCCTGCCCAATGAGAATCGATAAGAGAATCGATAAGGAATCGGATCAATAAGCAGAACTCATCATCATCATCATCATCATCATCATCATCTGTTTTAAGTCCGCTTTCCAGGCACCGCTGGGTTGGACTGGCTTCTCACTATGGCTTTCTTCCACCTCATGGTCGATGCCGAGTGCCCTCATGTCAGCAACCACGGTCGTCTGCCAGGTCTTCTTAGGCCGGCCACTGGGTCTTGTCCCCTCTACGTTAAAGAACATAACTTTCGTCACCCAATCAGAACTGGAACCGGAATTGCTAAAATCTTAACTCTTATACTGCTTTGGACGTTCCTGTTCGCCCCAATTCTCGAGAGTGAGCCGCGCCAATACGGCCGTTCGTTCGTTTGATGTTTTTTATGGATTATGATAAAAGAGGTCCTTGCTCAACTTTTGAATGTATAATTGGTCGTCGGGTCGTTTTGAGGACAGCCGGAAACCGCGTCATAAAAAAAAAGTAAACAGACTGTCCTGGCTACGCCTGCCTAGCTGCTAGCCTTGAGGGATTATATTGTTTTTTGCATCGGACTGTTAGTAGAGAGAGAGAGAGAGAGAAACGTTGGTAAAAGCGATCATTTTGTCGGAAATCAGTTGTTTTAAAGTATTAGTAGTATTGTAATTGTAGTAGGTAGTAATTAGTATTTAGCAGTACTAGAATATTGAGATGTATTAGGCCAAGTAGTAGGCCCTGCTCAGCCTCAGCTTGTTTGTATCATTCCGCCGAAGCGCAAGCGACCATCCCCCTCCACCCCACGGCTCGGGGCTGGGGTCGCAGAACCAGCAGCAGCAGATCCACGGAAGGAAAGTTTCGACAACAAACTTTAGTTAGAATTAGGATTACAACCTACCCGCATTGGTGACCCAGGACCAGCGCCCACGAATGGTGGTGGTGGTCGTGATGATGATGATGATGATGATGATGATGAAGAAGAAGAGAAAAAGATCCCTGTAGCTGTTGGCTTTGAAGAGAAACATATTCCATTTCTTGGTGCCGTTGGTCGCGAAGAACCGGGTCAAAAAGTGGATCAAGAGCCTCCTGATATCCCGATATGGACTCGGAGACCCCCGCCGTTCCTGAGAGTGACTCCCCCGCCCCGTGCTGGATGGATCCCCGCACGGCACAATGGACACACATCTCCACCGCAGCAGAGACCACCAGACGTACAGAGGCAGAGACTGACTGGACGATTTGGCCGACGAAGAATGGCTTCCGCGTAGAGACCCCTTGGAGAACAGAGGCCATGATTCTACTGTCCAAAGTGGTAAGACATACATCCAGTGCATGTATGTATACTGTATGTGATAACATCGCTTCAGGCTTTCTTTCCATCGCATCCGTGAGGAAGCCTGGTTTGAGTGACAAGCCTCAAGCCTAGTCTGAGTGATCTCTATTGCGAATAAACCAGTGGGATCCGGTCTAGAGCCCGCCTACTGCATCCGGTTATATACACGCACACATACATGCAAGAAACGTTTCCGTATCCGGACCGGATCAGCAACTTGATCCAAGTGCATGCATTTGTTTTTGTTGCTACACAGGACACACGTGGATTTCCTATTACGCGCGTGCACGTACCGCGTGTAGTGTACGGTGCACTGCACAGGTTAGCATTTAGCCAGCTACTACCAGTAAGACTCCCTAATCGGGAGATAAGCGACCGTTGGTCGCCTATCTCCACAAATATCACAGCCTCCACCTCTCACGTCATACGGGCAGCCATAGTTACACCTGGAATGTTGAATCTCCATATATGGAGATAACCTACGCATCACACAAAGTCTGACCTCACCAGCCCATACTTGGGCATGGACGACTTATATCTCCATATACGGAGATGGCCATATATGGAGATACGATGACATCACAGAGTCCACAGCTGATGATGTGGCGTGATGTCATACAATACACAAACAAGCCCTATATAAAGGGGCAATTCTCACCAGGGAAGAGAGCATTCCCCACTAGCTGAGTATCTTAAGATGGTTGGATGTGATGATAAGCTATAAGCTTAGTTGATCCTGGCGATAAGGTCTGAGTCGAGGAATGCTCTCTTCCCTGGTGAGAATTGCCCCTTTATATAGGGCTTGTTTGTGTATTGTATGACATCACGCCACATCATCAGCTGTGGACTCTGTGATGTCAGAGTGATGTCAGCAGTGTGATGTCATACTGATGCGGAGATATGAGCAGGGCAAAGGTGTGACGTGTGACGTGTGACCGACGGACGGACGGACGGACGGACGGACGGACGGACGGACGGCCGGTGGAGGTTTTGATACTAAACTGCGACCTGACGGTCGCAATGATTATTTGATGGGATTTTAGGATTTAGTGGCTTAGTTTGTGTGCGTGCGTACGATGCGTGTGAGAGAGAGAGAGAGAGAGAGAGAGAGAGAGAGATTTCTTTTTACGTGCGGTGCACGCGCGTGCACGTACGGTGTGCGTTGCACACGCGTGATCGTACGGTGCACGTGTATGGTGCACACCCGCACCCACCTCGCTATGTCGTCATCATCATCAGTAGACCTACATCGCTGATGATGTTGTAGCCTTTCAATTCAATTCTTTTCAAAGGAGCTTTATTGGCATGAGAAAACAGTTTACATTGCCAAAGCAAGTGTTATAAATAAAAACAGTTGACAATGGGGAAGATAGCCTATATACAGTTGGAGGGAGTACAGCTTTGTGTAAACAGAGCTATGCATTGTGACATTTTATATATACATACAGGGTATAAAGGGCATTTCACTGTGACAGTAAATGCATGGTAACTATTTGCTATATCTGCATTTTATGTATTACATATGAACTTATTGTAAGTCATTTGCTAAATGTCAAAATTGTAAATTGATTTGTTTACATATAAACTTTTTGATATTTTCCTGGCTATGATTTTAGATGATGAGTCGACGATGATGAGCCTACTTCTTCATTGCCACATCATAGTCGTCCAAGGACAAGGATAGGTAAAGAACAAAAAACTTTTTTCTGTAAATCAGACTTAGCACCAGGCAGGCACATGCTCACATAGACATCAAAGGGGGCTTGAGCCCCTGACTTTTATCCATCTGTAAAAAGTGCCCTCTCCAGACCATGAATGCTGTTTTTACATAATTACTATATATATTTTTATATATATATATATTTGTGTGGTAAGCAGGGAAGTGCATAGAATGTTAGAGAGGCAGGGGTTGAAATTTCTAAAACGGCCTTTTGATGAAAATAGTAGGCCCCCAACCTCCACGCATTCTGCTGTGACGTGTTGTGAGCTTGGAGGTGTACTACTTTTCATGTATTTTATAGTAATTATGTATTTGTATAATTTACAGGTCGACCATGGGCTCGTGTACGTGGTAGGGGTGCAGAGTTCAGCAGACCCGGTGGAGCCCTTCCGGAGGAGCCTGGCTGGAGTGAAACAGAATGGAGCCCCAGGCCCTGTGCAGGCTGAATGGCACGCACGCACGCACGCACGCACGCACGCACGCACGCACTCTGTAGACATGTAGTGGTTGAGGCCTGTGTAAGGACAGGTAGGCCCCAACCTTTTAATTGAGTTCTAGTGTCTAAAATGTTGTGTTATATTTTATTTTTTATTTTCATCAATCATTTGTACTGTACTTCAACCTAAAAAGTGTGAGATAAAGAGAACCCTGAAAGCTGAACGTTCTGCACTGCGCTTACTGCTCTTACACACTAAAAGTGTGTAAAAAAACACTTTTTCTTGTTTTTATTTTTTTGAATTTGTTTGTAAACAACCACTGATCATACGTGTGATGTTACTGAAGCCAACAATAAAAGGCTAAAGAGAGATTTCTGCCTGAAAATGTCTCCTTCACAAATATGCATTTTTCTTAGCTTTATGTTCTCAAAGAGCTGTTTTTAGGCCATATTCTGCAGCTTCTAGCTAATGATAAAAACACGAAATCTTTTTCTGTTGCAAAGTAGACATTCTATTCTTCGTTGCCATATAATTGTTGTCTTTATAGTCAAAGCCAATTTTCTCCAGTAGGCCTTCAAAGATGAGCGACAATTCTCAAATTTAGCTGGCAGTGGATGGAGCTTTTTGTTAAATTCTGTCACGGGATATCAGATCATCATCTCTCGGCAATGTACCGTTCAAGGAAGACCGTAATTGCCTGTAAATTAGTCTCCCACTTCACGTCATTATAGAACTTCAGAGAAAATGTCCAGTGACACCTACCACATTAATATTCACATGAAATGGCCCTAAAATTCAGATAATACCGCTGGGTTTACTGGATGTGGATACAAAAATAAATCCATTGACATGATCCAAGCTATGCGCCATATCAATGACAGGTATGTCTCATATGTGCCTGTTGACATCATTGTCAACAGGCAAATTGAAGCCAGTTGTGAAGGTCATTGTCACAGGAGACAAAGCAGAACTCTGATCGTGCTCTAAAAGATCTTGATAACAGCAAGACAGCGTATGAGAGAAACATTGCCATTGTTAATTCTGTTGCTGACTTTCATTGCAGCATGGACTTCAATGAAGTCATTTTCAAAGAGTTCTATAATGTTTCCTCCAAATCAGTGATTGGCACGTTGTTTCACTTGAGGAATGTAACTGACAGGTGAAATCTAAACGTATCAGCACTGGGAGACCATTTTAGAGAAAATGATGCATTCTTCAAGGATGTCACAGATGCCCTCCAAACCACGGCTACTTTGGACTGCTTTGTGTGATAAGTGGGACAGGTGTGTGCAATGGCAGTTCCAGTAATCAGTGGGACCGGTACCTGGTGTGTGCAATGGCACCACCCTTTTCAAAATGGCATATTAGGTGTCTGTACAGGCAGAGTTTGACTGTGTTTGTCCAGGTTGCCTGCTTCACGCTGCTGGCGGTGTGTTGCCTTGTGTTTGCTCTCGTGGCATAATGACATTCATTTTGGAGCTCGGGACTAGAAGACAGAGCTGTCAGTGACGTGTGTTTGCACACAAGCTCAGAGAAGCAAAGATGGGTCATGTTTGTCTTCAATAGCCTAGATGGGTCAACAAGCCACAAACTAGAGCCGTCCCTGTGTATGAGACACATGGGTCTAGAGATTGTGCCTGTTAGACGGTGAACCGCTGTTCTTTTTACCCTTTTTTGTTTGTACAGTCTATGCTGCTACTTAATTTGTGTTGTCCCAGTGGCTTTAAACTAACTTCACCCTATTAGTTTTAAACCGCTGTCCCTGACTTTGTCATTGATGGGTTGTTTTGGCTTCGACAGAGATATTCTTGGTTAATGGTTATTCCCCAGATGGGGTCCACCCTATGTTCCCCAGGTGCCCAGATGTCTCCACCCCTAAGTGCCCACTCGTCTATGTGCCCACTCATCCAAATGCCCACGTCCCTATTGCCCAGATGTCCAGGTGCCCACTAGTCCAGATGCCCAGACATAACAAAAGTATGTTGTCCAGATGTCCCTAGTGCCCCCTGTCCCACTAGTATTCGTAATCTCTCCCCATTATTGGGTGTTTTGAGTTGTTATTAATTATTATAAAGGAATGTTTCCTGCATTGTTGGATAAGTGGGGAACATAGAACCTATTGTAAGTTGAGCGGGGAACATAGAACCTTTTTTGTGGAGGTAAGTGGGGAACATAGGACCTTTTTTGGATAAGCTGGGAAAATAGAACCTTTTTAAATGGGGAACATAGAACCTGGGGAACAAGTTTAATGTGTGTGCATGGGCCTAACACAATGAGTCCATCTGAGTGCAACTGCCAAGCTTAATATCTGTACCGTAGCTTTAAGTAAACTATTGGTATAGTTTTAATCAGTAAAAATGTTAATACTTTGTACTTTTCTCCATGAATGTAAATAAAGTGGATTTTTGCATTTGAAGCCAACCTCTTATTGTTCACTAAAACTGAACACTTACCTCGGGTCTCTCACCCTGTAATTGAGAGGCGTCATCTAAACTGTGTATAGGAGTACTAGGTGACTCCATCTGGTTACATTTGGACTAGACACGTGCAGGATTTGCCCAAATAAAACACCCCACCAAGTCATTTCAGCTCTCCATTAGAGAAACAGCAATGGTTTGACACTCAACTTGGCATCATTGTGGAGATCTATATTTTGCATGACCACATAGCACAATTTTCCCAGCACCAGCTCCAAGACCAAAGAGACAGCCTGAAACACAACACAAATGCCATTTAGATGAGTGTATCTATCCACCATTCGCTAATGCAAAATATCTCAAACAACTTTCCCATCACACTCCTCCAACCACAGCAACCACATCTCAGAGTGGTTTTATAACTGATGGTGTTTATAATAACCACACTCGTTTACGGCCGTGGGGCGGCATAACTCAGGGGTAGAGAAACCGTTATTAATCCGGGCTCCCCCTGAGTTAATGTTGAAGGGTCCTTGGGCACATTGCTCCCGGTGAGCAGGTTGGTGCCTTGCATGGTTTCCTCCGCCACCGGTGTATGAATGTGTGCATGAATGGGTGAATGTAATGCACAATCTCTGTAAAGCGCTTTGGATAAAAGTGCTATATAAATGCACCATTTACCATTTACTGAAGATGGCCATGCTAGAGAGAAATGTCCAGGATTTGGTGAAGGAGGGGGATGCCGGCTATGGAATTTAAAATGCTTCATTTTAGACAGGCCGGTTGACATCGGTACAGCTTGGAGGCACTGAAACTCCAGTTAGATCTCCATGCTTTGCTTAGCCAGAGGGAGGAGGCCCATAGACTGCGATGGAATAGGGCTGTGAATGTCAACGTAGGTGCTGGGAACAACACATCTCTCGACATGAATTGTGAGCACTACAGTACATACTCGAGCTCAATTTACCTTGGGGCCGCTGGAGGCAGAGTCTGGCTGAGGCTGGGCCGCAGCCTCAGCGCACACGCACACGCGCGCATGTGCACTAGCACTAATTTGTGCTATTTTTTTATTATTGTAGTTTCATACCAGTCTAACAACTACTGTATCTCCCCATCAAATACATTTAAAAACGAAATCCAATCTTCTCAAATGTCTTTTTTATTTGCTAACACAAAATAAGTATGGAACATGTACTGTATTGTTAACTGTACTGTATTATTAACTGCTGGGACGAATGTCCGCATTTGCCTAGCCATGCAGGCACGGAAGAAAAGTCTCCATGGCAACGCTGCTGTAACTTTCACTCATTGAGAAATGTTTCTCTGCTTGCATCAAGCCCGGTCGATGTCATGCCCCCCGAGAGCCGTATACTACACCACCGTGATTGGTAATGGTAGGTTCGTCAGCTCCGCACACAACACTGTAAAAGTGCCATTCATATAAAACTCGCGGGCCACACTAACATTAAACTTTCATATTAAGGTGGGGGCCACAAAATATCGTCTCCGCCAGTTTGAGACCACTGCTCTACACGAAGGAGTGCATTTCACAGATTGCCGCTAACATAAATTTTGGCATTGCACAGTCCATGAGCCAAAGTTTGGGAGAGACGAGGCTCATTCTGGACAACTTTAACCAAGCCTGTAAAGTTCTGTGTGTCAGGGAGACACACGGCTGCCAACCGTCCGTGTGCTGCACAAACTCCAGGTGTTCAAGCAGAAGCCAGGCAGGATATAACACCACTTTAAGGAACCAAATGCAATTCCTTTGAACAAAGGGTGGGGCTTGGGAAATGGATCAGTGAACATATTCTGAAGATTGACAGGCAGCTCAAGGCAAACAAATAATTTCAGCATCCTTCACATCTAGATTTTGAACGACACTGGTATCTAGCTTTCAGTCCTTGTTCCTTTTAAGCCCATATATGGAGGTCACTGATTTATTGCTTTATCTAATATCTATTTATCTTTCTCTACAAACCTACACAGTGCTTGTAGCTTACTGATCAGGCATCTTGGGATGTGGGAGGAGTCGGACCAGTGCAGTGGCTCCAGTTCACACTCTGGGATTAGTGCAACAGGGCACTGAGGGGGAGACTTGGTCAGTGTGATCTCTTCACAGCTCAGAGAAACTAGTGTAATGATCATAAGGATCATAAGGATACCATTCACAAGGATATAATTCTCACGATAAAGAATGCAAAATAATATGGTTTGTGGTTGTGCTTATACGAACTGTGCTAATAAAATGGAACCAACATCCACACATTTCTACATATTACCATTACAATGTCCACAGACATTGAAACTGTGGCTCATTTTGTTTTGTCTACAGTACTCGTTATAGAAGTCTATGCATGATTCTAATCCCCCTCCACCCCAGTGATTGATACTGAAGGGTATGTGAGGAGACAATTCTAATGAGGGTCCAACTTATAGTAGGCCTAGCCATGAATAATAAGGGTCATTGAAAACAAACATTGATCATGACTGCTTTGTTGTACAGTTTAGATCGTTATGCAAAACTCCCAGTGCCATTGTTTGATTCTGGTAATGACAAATACATCTAGTGACTAGGCCTATCTGCAATCCCTTTAGATTCAAATTGAAAGACCTGTGTGTGAAACACACAAATGAATGATTGATGGGTTTGTCAAAGTCTATAAATATGGAAATGGTGGCATACAGTATGTTGTATAGACAGTGTTTTAGGTGTATTATTTTACATAGGCCTACATACTAAACAAAAGTATGATTTTGCAACACAGGGAGTATGTGTATATCTGGAAATTATGGGTAACATTTTTACAGTAGGCCCAATCATGAAACATTATTGATACATGTTCAGATGTATAATGTAATAATTTACACTCAAAGAGGAAAAGAAAACATTTTTTTTTTAATATTGACACAGATTATGAGACAAAGTAGTAGGCCTATTGCTGTAATTGTAAATGCTTGATAGTTGCATTATTTCGAACCATTATTATTCACATCAAACACAAGTTGAACTTGTCCAAAGAAAATTGTATTTACATTGAAAATAAAAAAGGTATAGGATAAAAAATCAACAAAAAACAAAAGTATACATATCCAGGGTTATTAGCCTATAGACTACCCTCAGATTTCTGCCAGGCCTACATATATGGGATCTGGAAATTATTGATGATGGATGTTATGAGCAGGTAAGTGATACAATAATAGCCTATCATAGTATCATTTCAAATGCCTCTTCGACTTCTTTGAAGCCAACATAAATGCCATCTGGAGATGGATTTATTCCTAACAGCTTGGAAGAGCCCTTCTGTTAAAGAGTATCTTCGTGAAGAACCCATGCACACGGTAGGCGACAAGTCGATATTGACTGAGGAGGGTCAATATCGTGAAGGCACCAGTGGAACTGGCAGGTCTGAGTGTTGCTCCTGAAGATGATGAAGCACAATCTGCCATTTGGCCAAAATCATGTCCCGGTCTTCTTGCACTGACTAGCTTTGACTGTTATGGACACTTATGTTTGACACTGTATTGATAAGATGTGCTTTAAGTATTGCTTTTTGCTTTTTTAAGTATGGCTATTACAATTATGAGCGTTGACTGTTTTGACACTTTATGCATTTATTCTCTTTTTTGTGTACCTTGCTCTTTTACTGTACACAGTACAATATTTTTTCTTTTCATAATTCTCTGTAACTTTGTATATAACCTTAAACTGCTGTGCTGCCTCCAGGCGACTGATTTCCCCCCTTGGGATAATAAAGGTATCTATCTTCTTCTGTGCTTGATCCAGCAGACCAGTACAGATGGTTGATGATGGATATTTATTGCGACCGTAGGTCGCATTTACTACCAAAACCTCCACCGGCTGTCTGTGAGTGAGTGAGTGAGTCACACGTCACACGTCACACTTTTGCCCTGCTCATATCTCCACAACCATTGCCCCCATCCATGCCAAATTTTGCACACACACTCCTTGACTGCCAAACTACAACCTCCAAGGACCCCCGGAGCCCCAGGGACCCCCAGGTCCCTGGGGGACCCCCAGATGTAAAAAATGACCAAATGTGCTCACACGTCACACGTCACACTTTTTCCCTGCTTATATCTCCGCACCCGTTGACCCGATCCATGCCAGATTTTACACACACACACACACACACACTCCTTGCCTGCCAAACTACAACCTCCAAGGACCCCCGGAGCCCCCCCCCCAGATGTAAAAAATGACCAAATGTGCAAAAATGACCAAATGACCACCCCAACGGGGCTGCTCACGGGGAATTCCCGGGGACCACCCACTCCTGGTGCTCCAGAACGGATGCAAAAGTGGTGGCGCCCCCAGTGGAGGACCCCCTGCCACTGCAGCGCACATAAAATGCCGTAACTCGGTCTAGGAGCGTCCGGGAGAGCCGGGGCCGGTACCTATTCGTCCACCAAGGCAACGCGGAGACCCCACCCCTCATTTCTCACATGGCCCTATTCTAGCGCCACCTTCAGGCCGATTTTTAAAACACATTTTTGGACACTGCTCCTACAGTTTTTGCCCTAAAATCACACATATCACTACACAGCATGTCTACACTCATGTTATCAACATGGATCAGGAAGATTTTGGAAAAACACATTTTTGCCCTATTTGTGGAGATAAGCCACCTACGGTCGCTTATCTTCCGATTAGGGAGTCTTACTGGTATTAGATCTAACAGACCAGTATGATGGTTGATGATGGATTTTGTCCAAAGCCCAACATCTATGCTTTCCCTCCTCATGGCCAGCGCCTCCATCTTCTTTCCTACACAAAGTACATGTGATTTTCATTAGTCTAAAATCCAAAGATTCTTCTACAATTTGTTTAGATGGTGAGTGGTAGCCTACAGTTGTTTTTTTGTGTGTTGATTCACTAATTAAACCACCCATTTTCAACTATGTCATTAATATACCTTTGAGTTGTGGAAATAAGAAGACAAAAAAAAGTCCCCCCCTTCTGTGTTGCCTAGAACTAGTGGAATGATTTGGGGGTTCGTATTGCAAAGTACAGCGGTGTGATGTCATCACTGTGTACTTTCAATACAAACCTGAAGGTGACTTTTAATACCGATTTTGAAGGGTAGCAGCCTCCAGACCATCACCACCATATTCTGTTACAAACAAACCAAATAAAAGATGCAGTATTACAACTTTGACAAAGTGTGCAATTATAAAGGACCTTTATCCAAGCTACGGTACACTTTGAATTCACCCATAAACATAGTCATGCTGAAGGAATCCAAGAAAGGCTCAGTGTCTTGTTCAACAACTTTTTAACACTAAGCCAGGAGGAGCCAGGAATGGAATCACTAACCTCCTGAGCCGCTGCTGACCCACTATCAACTGAGGGACACCAGCTAGTCTCCAATCCCATAACCCTCATGAACAAAGGCTTCCAACAGAGCAAAACTCACAGATCTACAAGGTCACAGCGCAACATGTTTTAAGCTTGTAGATCGGTCTTTTTCGAGTAAAATATTTTATGTCGATGGAATAATGCACAGGGCTTAGTAATATTGTATGTAGATGGAATAATGCACAGGGCCTAGTAAAGACCGCTGGCGAACTCTTGTCAACTAGGGCCTTGTGTCCAAAATTCAAATTCCAAACTTACACTGTGCTCAGCAAAGAATACTGAGACAACAACTTAGTGAGACAGCAAGAAACTCACCCAAGATGTTCTTGAAGCGACTGACATGGGCCGCTGCTGCATGGCTCAGCTCAGGGCGATTTGCCTTGTTGCACAACGGTGCAAACGGGCATCACAATCGCGGTGCTGTCTCTGTCTCCCGACAACCAGACAACCGTCTCCAACATTTTGTTTCTGTATAGCCTATTCTGTAAACAAATGGCAAGATGTTGTATTACTGTTGTATCTTGTTTACATTTATACAAGATTACAATTATTGCGGGCTTGTCTGAAAGGCGAGAACACAACGTTATCTTCATTATTTATAGAGTTCCGTCGCGTGAGCTCCGTCGCAGAAAGTACAGCCAATGAGGTGCGGAAAACCTGGGAGTGGTGTTAGCTGGAGTATTGGTTGCACGCTGCAGAATATAGTCACGAGCGAGCCCACACTGTTTCGTAGGAACAGTATTTCTAGTTTGTTATTAGTAACTCAACTCAGCCTTGCGACTAATAGTTGTTACAAGGCTATATATACTGTAGGTACAACATACTACTGTCTGTACAGTGTACAGTACGACTGATTCTCACCATAAGTGGTTGAGTTCTCACTGGGCGAAGTGAATAGTCCCCCTTCTTTGCCTTCGCGAACACAAGTGCCCATCTCAGCATACCATCTTTACTCACTGCCTGCATGCGTCCACTGTTCTCACTGTAGTGCATGGCAGCAAGATATGTTCTAATGCAAACATAGAGCATGTCTCTGAATAGTAATGCAACACCTTTCATAGGCCCCTTGTCCACTGACATGTCCCAACACCACACCACTCCATACCGCCCACTTGTGCCAGGTTTTCCACTACAAGGACCTGGGTAGTGAAAGTGGTACTAAACGTGGTACTAAAAAGTATCCACTCACTCCAGAGTAGGTCTGAGCTAGGCCAAACAGGGCCAAACACTTCATAATGACTGATCACTCACTGACTTTTCATTTAGACCACCAGGATATAGTTTGAAATACATGATAATAGATTCTATTGTGTAACAACCACTATTATAATCTAAATTATTATAGTGTACCAGTAAGACTCCCTAATCGGGAGATAAGCGACCGTTGGTCGCTTATCTCCACAAATAGGCCAAAAGTTTGTTTTACCAATTATTACACTCTATGTGAACATTTACATCAACAAATCCCAAGTACAGGGCATCATCTGGGATACAATCCCTTTTATGCCCATATATGGAGATCCCTAACATAATCCCTTTCATGCCCATATATGGAGATCCCTAACAGAATCCCTTTTATGCCCATATATGGAGATCCCTAACAGCATCCCTTTTATGCCCATATATGGAGATCACTAACAGCTAACAGAATCCCTTTTATGCCCATATATGGAGATTCCTAACAGAATCCCTTTTATGCCCATATATGGAGAGCCCTAACAAAATCCCTTTTATGCCCATATATGGAGATCCCTAACAGAATCCTTTTTATGCCCAGTTGGTTGCTAGGGTAAAAAAACATGGTTGCTATGGTAAACAGTTGGTTGCTAGGGTAAACAGTTGGTTGCTAGGGTAAAACCATGGTTGCTAAGGTGGTTGCTAACGTACACTAACAGACCAGTAACAACAGACTGTTGCCACAGCAACGTACACAAAGGTTTGTTTACACATGTGGTGTGATGTCATACTGAAGATATATGACATCACACCGTACACAAACAAAGGTGTGACGTGTGACGTGACGGACGGACGGACGGACGGCCGGTGGAGGTTTTCATAGTAAACTGCTCCCTGACGGTCGCAATTATAGTTATCATTGCGACCGTCAGGGAGCAGTTTACTATGAAAACCTCCACCGGCCGTCCGTCCGTCAGTCGGTCACACGTCACACCTTTGCCCTGCTCATATCTCCGCCAGAGGTTGCGCTAGGATTTTTAACAGCCGGTCACCGTGACCGGCATGATTAAAATTTATCGGACATCTGATAAAAATACCGGACATAATAATTTGAATGCATGGATGACAAGCAGGTGCAAAAACATAGCCAATAACAACAGTTTAAGTCCTGCTGTATAGTTGGGACTGAACTAATTGAATGTAAAGGAGTAGTAGGCTGTACAAAAAACATACAGCTTCCGAAGCTGTATGTTTTGATGATGATCGATCATCTTGCATAAGGAAATTAATTATATTGGACTACTCACGCAGGCTGTGTGTTTGCACAGATACTGCATGGTTTCATAACAAGTTGTTTCTGTTCTGCATCATATTTCAGGCCAACACATAATAATGTACAGAATAATGAGAAATAGTCTGAAAGTGGGGTCTGCGCAATGTTTCATAGGTTGATAGATTAATCTGGCCAGAAAGGAATCAATTATAGACTACTCACTAGTATGGTCGAGTGGTCACGATCATCCTGCATCTCTGTTATGCAACTTTGGGAAGGTTGAAAAGGCTTTGGTGGTGATCTTGTACAGTTTCCATAACATCTCCTCATAAAGAACTTCAATCGAGTGTATAAAGTTTGTTTTATATGGGTTGTAGTTGTCCTGCGTGCCTTCAATAATTCCCATGGGTTCACAGTGCGCATTGCAAAATGACGCTGAAATGGACTGCTGTCTTCTCTCTCCCCCAGCGCCCCGTTCGCAAATTAATGTTTAGGCTAAACAGTTCTGATAATACAACTTATTTTTGACTGTCCATTCATGTACTATAACTTAAACTGCGCGCTCATATTCCAAAACCAAGGCAGCTCATAGAGAGCATAGCGACAACATAACAAACCGACAACTAGGCCTACCCAGCAACAACTATCATTTCCTGTCTTACCTTCACAATAAAGTGTCTCCCGTTTACCTCCCAATGCAGCTTATTTCACACAGGTTATTATTAACAGGAAAAAGTGTAACTTAACCCTTAAGTTCTGTTCAGATTCACTACACCTTCGTTCTGTTCGGGTCATTTTGACCCGGTGGATATTTGGTTTAAAAAAAACAACACTAATATAAATTTTAACTTAACAAATCATCATGATACATTGACTTTGACTCAATACCAAACAATTCATATGATATATTTGGTAAATGTTTGCATTTCTGCTTTGCTATATCACATTAAACACTGAAAGAGCTAGGCGTTTTTACTGATTTAGCTGAAATCCATGTAAAAAAACTACTTCATTTAATACTGGGCAATATTGCTCAATGCTTATAGGAAGGGGGGGAGGGTTCGGAATGGGGCTTCGGAAGGGGGGTGTTAGAAGTGGGGGTGACTGTGTGTCTGTGTTTTGGCATAATACTGTGTATTTCTGTGCTTCCGGGTCAAAATGACCCGAACAGCACTTAAGGTTCAAAAAATATGAGGGGGGTGTAGCATGGGTGTAGTGCAAAAATATTTTTTTTACATGTTCATCTCAGAAGAATCTTTAAGGCCAGTGAGTTTCAGGTGGAAACATTTTTAACTTCTACCTTTTTTTTCCAAATGAAAATGTAAAACGGGTCAAAATGACCCGAACAGCACTTAAGGGTTAACCCGTGTGTGTTTGTGCAACCAGACGTGCATGTGAGAGAGAGTGATGAGGGAGAGAGAGAGAGAGAGAGAGAGACATTGAGAAAGAGAGAGAGAGAGAGAGAGAGAGAGAGATTTGCGGTGAACTGCCTGTGTTGTAATGAGTACTGTTAGAGAACTCAATGTCCCAGCATGCCGAGGGGGTTCTAGTGCATGCGCAATAGCCACAGCGCAGTAGTTGTAGAGTACACAGGACTCAGCCAGTGTGTTTGTATGTATGCCAAGAGTGTGTTAATAAAACGTCTAGAAGACCAGCTTTGCGCCTCGTCTGCTACTTATACATATATAGAGACAGACAAAACATGGTGTCAGAAGTAACCGCGGGTAATTATCGGCTGTTTTTACCGCGGGAGCCACGGAAGATAAATAAATAAAATAATAAAAAGTTGCCGGTCGCGACGTGGATGGACAACGCAGCTACAGCTACAAACAGCAGTGGAAATGAAACGGGAGAAGAGGGACAGATCGAACAAGTAGAAGAGGATCTGGAGCCCGAATTGGAGGACAACCAGCAACCAGAGAGAGCTGAGGAAGCCCCATTACCCCGTCGTTCTGTCATGGATAAGCTAAGTCCGCCCTCTTGCATGCAGTTAACTGGTAATCTCGCTGATAACTGGAAACGTTTCAAGCAGAGATTCAACATATATTTAGCAGCAAGTGGAGCAGGGGGTGAAGATGACAAATTGAAAGCTAACATCTTTTTGCATGTGATTGGAGAAGATGCCTTGGACATATATAATAGCTTTCAGCTAGATGCAGATAATCTGACTTTGGCAGAGCTAATGACCAAGTTTGAACAGTACTTTGTGCCTAGTCAGAATGTGACTTTTGAACGGTACAAGTTTTTCACCCATGACCAAAAGCAAGGAGTACCTTTTGATCAGTACTTAGCTGAGCTTCACACACTGAGCAAAACATGTGAATTTGAAACTCTGAGAGACTCACTAGTGAGGGACAGGATTGTCTTTGGCACAGTGGATAATGCACTCAGAGAAAGACTGCTTAGAGAAACTGGACTAACACTAGAAAAATGTGTCAGCATGTGCAGAGCAGCAGAGACCACTCGTGCACAAGCAAAAGAGCTTCGGAGAGGTGAAACAGCAGTACATACAGTACATAAAGAGCAAAAGAAAACAAAAACATTTACCAAACAAAATGACCAAAAAGAGAAAGAGTTCAAATGTGGTAAATGTGGAAGCAGCCACAAGCCAAAATCATGTCCTGCATATGGCAAATCCTGCAACAACTGTGGAAAAAGCAATCATTATGCAAAATGTTGCAAAGCAGCTTCAAAGAAGAAAGTGCAAACAGTTGAAGAGGAGGATGAGGACAGTGAATTCATGGTGGATGTGGTGCAAGTTAATTCAGTTAATCCCTCCGAAAAATCTGAATGGATTGTGCCAATTGAAGTGAATAAGACTGTTATTCCATTCAAGCTAGATACAGGCGCCCAGGCAAACCTGCTGTCTATTGAGGACTACAAAACACTGACTGTGAAGAGCAAAATACATCCAATAAAAACGAAAGTGACTGGATACACTGGAGAAAGCGTTCCTGTGATGGGCAGCTGCATTGCAACCTTCAAAAACAAAGGTCGGCAAATTAAAGCACAGCTACTGATTGTGGATAAGAGTGTTCAACCAATCCTCGGACTCAGTGCATGTGAAAAGCTCAATCTAGTCAAAAGAGTGTTTGTAGTGGCATCATCGGAGACTGCAAATGATCATGACTCGCTCATGGAACAGTATAAAGACTGTTTTGAAGGCCTTGGGTGTCTACCTGGAAAGCACAAAATACATGTGGATGAAAGTGTGTCTCCTGTCGTGCATCCCTGCAGGAAAGTCCCGTTTGCACTACGGGAGAAACTGAAAGTCGAACTGGCGCGCATGGTAAAATTGGAGGTCATCAAGAAAATTGATGAGCCCACTGATTGGGTCAGCTCGCTGGTCGTAGTTCAAAAGAAAACAGGCGCCCTCAGAGTTTGCTTGGACCCAAGGGACCTAAATAAAGCAATAAAAAGAGAACATTTCAAGTTACCAACCAGAGAGGAAATCATGGCACAGTTTGCTGGAGCTAAATGGTTCAGTAAACTCGACGCTTCGTCAGGCTTCTGGCAGCTGAGGCTAGACGAGGAGAGTTCGAGACTGTGCACATTCAACACGCCTGAGGGCAGGTACAGATTTCTTCGTCTGCCGTATGGCATCTTGTCAGCGCCTGAGGTCTACCATAAGACCATCCACATGATATTCGAGCACATACCTGGAGTAGACACTATGATGGACGACATCATTGTATGGGGATCTACTAGACAGGAGCACGATGAAAGACTGAGACAAGTGCTGGACAAAACTAGAGAAGTGAACCTGAAACTCAACAAAGATAAATGTGAGTTTGGAGTGAAATCACTTACCTTCGTAGGAGATGTTGTCAGCGAAGAGGGGGTTAAGCCTGACCCGAGAAAAACGTCAGCAATCAACAACATGGAAAGACCCAAGAACAAAGACGAAGTCAGACGGTTCATGGGGATGGTCACTTACCTCGCCAAGTTTGTGCCACAGCTGTCAACACAGTCAGCACCACTCAGGAGCCTTCTTGAACAAAAAAACGAGTGGATCTGGTCACATGAACAGGAGCAATGTTTCCTGAAACTGAAAGAGCTTCTGACAAGAGAGCCTGTGCTAAAGTTCTACGATCCTGAGAAGAGTACAAGGATCTCGGCAGACGCGTCGCAGTACGGCCTGGGAGCGGTGCTGCTGCAGCAACATGACGAGCAGTGGCTACCTGTCGCCTACGCGTCCAGAGCCTTGACAAGCGCCGAGTCCAGGTACGCTCAAATAGAAAAGGAACTGTTAGCAAGCCTCTATGCATGTGAGCGTTTCCACCAATACGTCTATGGTCAAGCTTTTGAAGTCGAAACTGATCATAAGCCTTTGGTGTCCATAATGGCCAAACCGCTGAATGACTGCCCTGTAAGGATACAGCGCATGTTGATCAGGCTGCAAAAATATGACGTGTACATGACCTACACACAAGGAAAATACATGTACACCGCTGACACCTTGTCTAGAGCAGTGGATAAGGGAGAAAGTGCAGACAGTGAGAACAGCGCTGAAATCCAAGCATATGTGGACATGATCGTCACATCTCTGCCAGTATCTACGGACAAAACCGAACAAATACGGAGAGAGACTAATGCAGACGAAACAATGAAACAACTTAAGGAGACAATACAAAAGGGATGGCCTAAGAACAAAAGAGACTGCCCACTGAAAGTACAGGAGTACTGGAATCACAGAGCAGAGCTCACAGTGGTGGATGACATAGTGCTAAAGGGAAGCAGATTTGTCATTCCATCCTCACTACGCAAACAAATGCTACAAAAGATACACGAAGGCCACCTTGGAGAAGTCAAGTGTAAACGCAGGGCAAGAGAAGTACTGTACTGGCCGAGAATCAATCATGACGTCAGCCATATAACAGCGTCATGTGAACTTTGCCGCACGTACAGGCCGAAACAACAAGCTGAGCCGCTAATGCCTCATCCTGTGCCCCACAGACCGTACTACAAAGTAGGAGCTGACTTATTTGACCTTGACGGGAAAAGTTACATAGTGGTCACCGACTACTTTTCAAACTATCCTGAAGTTGGAGCACTGCAGTCAACGACGTCTAAAGCAGTCATCAACTACCTCAAGACGGTCTTCGCCAGGCATGGGGTCCCGTGTGAATTGTTTTCGGACAATGGTGCACAGTTTTCGAGCAGTGAGTTTGCCACCTTCGCCAAGGAATGGGGGTTTAGTCATTCTACCTCCAGCCCAACCTATCCAAGGTCTAACGGCTTGGCAGAAAGCTCAGTGAAAATTGTCAAAAACCTGATGAAAAAGTCAGAGGACAGAAGTGACTTTCAGAAAAGCTTGCTGATATACCGGAGTACACCTCTGCAGAACGGACTTTCGCCAGCTCAAATGCTGATGGGTAGGCGCATACGCTCCAACCTGCCAGTAAATGAGGACCTGCTGACACCCAAAGGTGCACACAGGGTCAGGAAAGCAAAGGAGGAACAAAAAGTGAAACAAAAACAGCTGCATGACCGGACGGCAAAAGACTTGCCTATGCTGAAGCCTGGGGACATGGTGCGTCTCAGGGACATCTCTACAGGCACCTGGAGACAACAAGGACAGGTGGAGGAGGAAGTTGCTCCACGCTCCTACAGGATCCAGACGGAGAGTGGATTATCTCTGAGGAGAAACCGCACAGATCTTCAACTGCAGCAACAGCCTACTGGAAAGGACACAACAGCTCAAGAGACTGTTCAGCAGTACGCAACTGACTTCACAGAGCCAGCTAGCAGTGGTCCTGACCAGGCTGGCTGTAGTCCAAAAGCAATGTCTGTGTTGCCAGCGGTTGAAAGACAGTTAAGACCTAGGAGACTTATTCAGCCACCCAAGAGGCTGATTGAGAGTTGCTAGGTGCAAATGGACTGTTTGTGAATGGACTATTTGCGAATGGACTGTTTTTGTGGATGGACTTTTTGTTATGCAAGTTACTGGGAAAAAAAAAGTAATGTGGACTGTTTATGGTTATTTACTTAACTTTATTTCTTTGTGAGTCAACGTAAAAAAAAAAAAAAAAAAAAAAAAAAAAGAAGAGAAGAAAAATGAATGTGATGCTACCTGAAAAAAAAAAAAAAAGTGGATGTTTATACTGGATTCTAAGTTTGTGCTTTATATGATTGCAGAGTTTGCATGTTTATTATTTTCCTATTGCAGAGAAAGTATTTACAAGAAGAAAAAAAAAAAAAAAGAAGTTGTGAATCAGTTAAAATGTTTATTGGAAAAAGCTATTTGAAAAATGCTTTAGAATAGTATTGGTTTTGGGTAAATGACATTTCTTATTTAGGGGGGAAGATGTGTTGTAATGAGTACTGTTAGAGAACTCAATGTCCCAGCATGCCGAGGGGGTTCTAGTGCATGCGCAATAGCCACAGCGCAGTAGTTGTAGAGTACACAGGACTCAGCCAGTGTGTTTGTATGTATGCCAAGAGTGTGTTAATAAAACGTCTAGAAGACCAGCTTTGCGCCTCGTCTGCTACTTATACATATATAGAGACAGACAAAACACTGCCGTGTCATTTTCAATCGGTCCTTATGTCCGATGAGGTTTATATTTTCCGGTCTTTGTCATTATAAATCGGTCAAATCCGGCAATTTCCGGTCTAACGCAATCTCTGATCTCCGCATCAGTATATAGGGCTTGTTTGTTTATTGTATGACATCACGCCACATCATCAGCTGTGGACTCTGTGATGTCATCGTATCGCATCAGTATATAGGGCTTGTTTGTTTATTGTATGACATCACGCCACATCATCAGCTGTGGACTCTGTGATGTCATCGTATCTCCATATATGGCCATCTCCGTATATGGAGATATAAGTCGTCCATGCCCAAGTATGGGCTGGTGAGGTCAGACTTTGTGTGATGCGTAGGTTATCTCCATATATGGAGATTCAACATTCCAGGCAATGCTCTCTTCCCTGGTGAGAATTGCCCCTTTATATAGGGCTTGTTTGTGTATTGTATGACATCACGCCACATCATCAGCTGTGGACTCTGTGATGTCATCGTATCTCCATATATGGCCATCTCCGTATATGGAGATATAAGTCGTCCATGCCCAAGTATGGGCTGGTGAGGTCAGACTTTGTGTGATGCGTAGGTTATCTCCATATATGGAGATTCAACATTCCAGGTGTAACTATGGCTACCCGTATGACGTGAGAGGTGGAGGTTGTGATATTTGTGGAGATAAGCGACCAACGGTCGCTTATCTCCCGATTAGGGAGTTTAGTATGAAAACCTCCACCGTCCGTCCGTCCGTCCGTCCGTCCGTCCGTCCGTCCGTCCGTCCGTCCGTCCGTCCGTCACACACGTCACACCTTTGCCCTGCTCAATGTATACGTGTAACGCCTGATACTGAGGTGATGTGTCACTGTGACATCACAGATACTGAGGTGATGTGTCACTGTGACATCACAGGTGAGATCGCAGTGATGTCAGATACTCAGAGCAGGGATCTCCATATTTAGGCATAAACAGGTGACATCACAGTGATGTCAGATACTCAGAGCAGGTATCTCCATATATGGGCATAAAATGGATTCTGTTAGGGATCTCCATACTGTATATGGGCATAAAAGGGATTAGTGATGTCAGATACTCAGAGCAGGGATCTCCATATATGGGCATAAAAGGGATTAGTGATGTCAGATACTCAGAGCAGGGATCTCCATATATGGGCATAAAAGGGATTCAGATGGAGATTCAACTTCAATGAGTAACAATGGCAAACTGTCAACTGCCCGTATGTCTTGATAATTTGTAAAACAAACTTTTGGCCTATTTGTGGCTTATCATCACATCCAACCATCTTAAGATACTCAGCTAGTGGGGAATGCTCTCTTCCCTGGTGAGAATTGCCCCTTTATATAGGGCTTGTTTGTGTATTGTATGACATCACGCCACATCATCAGCTGTGGACTCTGTGATGTCATCGTATCTCCATATATGGCCATCTCCGTATATGGAGATATAAGTCGTCCATGCCCACGTATGGGCTGGTGAGGTCAGACTTTGTGTGATGGGTAGGTTATCTCCATATATGGAGATTCAACATTCCAGGTGTAACTATGGCTGCCCGTATGACGTGAGAGGTGGAGGCTGTGATATTTGTGGAGATAAGCGACCAACGGTCGCTTATCTCCCGATTAGGGAGTCTTACTGGTTGCGACCGTAGCACTTACTACAGAAAGCTGCTCGAGGTGTCCGTCCGTCCGTCCGTCCGTCCGTCCGTCCGTCCGTCCGTCCGTCCGTCACACACGTCACACGTCACACTTTTGCCCTGCTCATATCTCCGCAACCGTTGCCCCGATCCATGCCAGATTTTGCACACACACTCCTTACCTGCCAAACTACAACCTCCAAGGACCCCCGGAGCTCCAGGGACCCCCAGCTCCCTCGGGGACCCCCAAGTGTAAAAAATGAGCACATGTGCAAAAATTACCAAATGACCACCCCAACGGGGCTGCTCACGGGGCATTCCCGGGGACCACCCACTCCTGGTGCTCCAGAACGGATGCAAAAGTGGTGGCGCCCCCAGTGGAGGACCCCCTGCCACTGCAGCTCACATAAAATGCCGTAACTCGGGCTAGGAGCGACCGGGAGAGCAGGGGCCGGTACCTATTCGTCCGCCTTGGCGGCGCGGAGACCCCACCCCTCATTTCTCACATGGCCCTCTAGCGCCACCATGAGGCCGATTCAGATTTTGCCCTAAAATCACGACAATCACTACACAGTATGTCTACACTCATGTCATCAACATGGATCAGGAAGATTTTGGAAAAACACATTTTTGCTCTATTTGTGGAGATAAGTGACCTACGGTCGCTTATCTCCCGATTAGGGAGTCTTACTGGTAATACATTAATCTTTATAGTGTATTATAATCACAGTTATAATCCAGTATAATTGCGACCGTTAGGGAGCAGTTTACTATGAAAACCTCCACCGGCCGTCCCTCCGTCCGTCCGTCCGTCCGTCCGTCCGTCCGTCCGTCCGTCGGTCACACGTCACACGTCACACCTTTGCCCTGCTCATATCTCCGCATCAGTATGACATCACACCACATGTGTACACAAACCTTTGTGTACGTTGCTGTGGCAACAGTCTGTTGTTGCTGGTCTGTTAGTGTACGTTAGCAACCACCTTAGCAACCATGGTTTTACCCTAGCAACCAACTGTTTACCCTAGCAACCAACTGTTTACCATAGCAACCATGTTTTTTTTACCCTAGCAACCAACTGTTTACCATAGCAACCAGATACGCAGAGCAGGGATCTCCATATATGGGCATAAACAGGTGACATCACACTGATGTCAGATACTCAGAGCAGGGATTTCTCCATAATATATGGGCATAAAAGGGATTCTGTTAGGGATCTCCATATATGGGCATAAAAGGGATTCTGTTAGGGATCTCCATATATGGGCATACAAGGGATTCTGTTAGGGATCTCCATATATGGGCATAAAAGGGATTCTGTTAGGGATCTCCATATATGGGCATAAAAGGGATTCTGTTAGGGATCTCCATATATGGGCATAAAAGGGATTCTGTTAGGGATCTCCATATATGGGCATAAAAGGGATTCTGTTAGGGATCTCCATATATGGGCATAAAAGGGATTCTGTTAGCTGTTAGTGATCTCCATATATGGGCATAAAAGGGATGCTGTTAGGGATCTCCATATATGGGCATAAAAGGGATTCTGTTAGGGATCTCCATATATGGGCATGAAAGGGATTCTGTTAGGGATCTCCATATATGGGCATAAAAGGGATTGTATCCCAGATGATGCCCTGTTAGGAGATCCACACTAACAGAATCCATATATGGTCCTACCGACAGCTGCTATAAGCCAACCCTGGCGATAAGGTCTGAGTCGAAGAAATGCTTCTTTCCTGGCAAGAATTGCCCCTTTATACTGTAGGGCTCGTTTGTGTATTGTATGACATCACGCCACATCATCGGCTGAGGACTGTGTGATGTCATCATATCAGTTGCTCATGCCCAAATATGGGCTGGTGAGGTCAGACTTAGTGTGATGCGTAGGTTATCTCCATATATGGAGATTCAACTTCAATGAGTAACCATGGCAAACTGTCAACTGCCCGTATGTCTTGATAATTGGTAAAACAAACTTTTGGCCTATTTGTGGAGATAAGCGACCAACGGTCGCTTATCTCCCGATTAGGGAGTCTTACTGGTGTATTATACTTAAGATAGGTGTAATACAAATGTATATTGTATTATAATCACAGTTAAAAGGGTCAATTTGTTTCTTAGATACATTTCTTCGAACTTTTGTGTAATGGAAAATGTAGATATTTTTATGTGGTGTGGAGTGGTGTGGTGTAGTGTAGTGTTGTGTGCAGCTAAAGCTGCAGTCAAACATGGGCCTAATATACTAGTAAGACACCTGAGGGTGGAATGCGACCTCAGGGTGACATGCGACCTCGCCCTAAAGGGAGAGGTCGCGCCAATTCTTGACTATCTGGCCAACCACAGCGTTTCTCTGACGATTCTAGTTGTTATCATTCTGGGGGGAGTTTGTTCATGTTTTTGTGAGGGTATCAACCCTAGGAGACACGGGGAGAACATGCAAACTCCACACAGAAAGGCCCTATCGCCAACCCCACCTAGGGTGTGAGCGATAGGGCCTAAACATGGAGATGTGGAGAACACTATATATGGAGATAGTCCAGTCCATCATGTCATATGGGACTACCTTCATAGACAGTATAGTAGCCATTGTTAGGCCGGAGTCAATGGCTGTCTGTCTGACTGTCTGTACAGGAAGTGATGTCACATGACATACTTTTTATGCCCATATATGAGTCATTCTGTACCACATCTCCATGTTTAGGCCAAACAGGTTCACTCCATTTCTCCAATAGGTCCAAATGACCAACGTTGAGCTTGACAAGGAGGATACCGCACATTGTACCTCATCCACCCTTTCTTCTCTCTCCTTTTGGTATCTTTATCCTCCTCCTCCTTTTTTTCTTTTTTATTCTTCTCTTTTTTTCACAGCCGCCCCCATATTTACTTTAGAAAATATATATTAAATTCTAAGAACGTTTCGAGTACCAGTTTGATACAAGAGCGAATAAGCGCTACACTTCTGGAATCCTGTGCGTCGACTTAAAGTCGGATCCAGGCCTAATAACTTTATCTAGCCGCCCCCGTTGCCACCTCCTTTTCTTTTCTGAGACACATTGTACCTCATCCACCCTTTCTTCTCTCTCCTTTTGGTATCTTTATCCTCCTCCTCCTTTTTTTGTCTTTCTTAGTCTTGTGTATCCTTCTCTTTTGGCTACTGTCTATGACGGTAGTCCCATATGACATGATGGACTGGACTAGCCCTGAATACAGGACGGTCATATACATGACCGTCCTGGTGCCGGCTCAACTTGAGGATCAGTCGGCTATCGAGCCCTTAACGGTTTGAGCTAGGAACGTCAGATTTCAAAAACAAAGTGCTTACCCATGCCAACTTTGCTAACGATTTGACGCCGCACAACGTTCATTACACGCCGCTCCCCGGTTGTTGAATAAAAAGCATTTTTGTCCGAAATTATTTTGCTTAACATTGGACTTCCGGCTCATTTCCTCGCTTACGCCCAAAGTGCGAAACTGCGCCCTCTATCGGCTGTAACTGAATCTAAACACATTGTCTTGTAGTGCACGCCCGGCGGCCGACCATCTTCACTTGTTGACTTGACTACTTGAGAGAGACACATGAGCGCAAACACCGGAGGAGAAGGGAAAAGATTCAAGAAGCTAAGAATTATAACAATCTATCCACTGTACATTTATTCGTTTATTAATAGAAATGTATTATTTTATAGTTGTAGTGTAGTTTTTTCTCTGTTTTTAGCTACTTTCCTTGAATTTGTTTGATGATAGTTGTTTTTTCTATTTTTTTACGTGTGGCCTCGGGTGGGCATTTTTTTCCTGTTGTCTTTTGTAGTGTTATATTTATTTTGTGTAGCCTATTTGCCATAGTGTAGGCATACTCTATCTTTTTTTTTTTAAATAAGCCCACCTTTATACAGTAAACATTTGTGTTTAATTCCATAACTTTTTTTTGTAGTCTTTAGTTCAAAATAGTTTATTACTTGTAGTATTTTCTTTTTTATTATATTGCTAATGTAATTGTAATGTAGGCCTATTTGCTGTTAAGATGCCACAGCCAAAGACAGAGCATTGTATTGGCTGTAACGCAGCCTTTATAAAGGGTGCTAAAGGCTACAGTAGAAAAAAGTTGCTTACTATAACAACCCCCAAAACAGCCAAAGCAGTTTTTCCAGAAGCCCCCTCCCCCGAATTGCAACATGGATTCCTTTGTTCGCAGTGTATGTCTTTTCTGAGAACCAAAACAAGAATAAAAGGCAAGGGCAAGAAACATAGACTTTTAACTCCAGGTTCTGCTAGGAAGCGTACATCTTCAGTGCTCTCACGGGATACATCACCACAACGCAAGAAGCAAGCAACATCTACATCCACTCCATCACATTCAGCAGAACAGAGCACTTCTGCAATACCATGCATCTCAACAAGCTCAAGACAACCACCGAAAAGGACTGGATGTGGACCATTGGACCGGGCAAAATCATACCTCAAAACTGGACACTATTGTGAAAATTATAACTTATAAAAGGACTGTATATTTGAAGGGTTTGAGGTAATGCCCACCACAGGGCTCCAGTCAGAGAGTTTAATGATGACACTTGGTGGCAGTTTATATTTCTTTATGTAGACTTTTAGTAGGCAGACACAAACAATCACAGAATGAATGGTATCTGAAAAATACAGAACAACAATAAGGATATCACTTAATAATATATAACACACAAGATAGCATCTTACTGAGATGAGCCATGAGCATAGACCTACAGTAGCATGCACCCACACCCAGGCTAGGCTAAGTCCTGTTAGCCCAGGCACTAAAGTTTAGCTAGCAGATAGTTACAAAAACGAACTATTTACACCACACACAGATTCATTCTGACACAGTGAACTGTAACCCCATGAAACATTATTGCACTGTACAGCCAAAACAACTCACTTCCTCAAGAACACATTCTTATATGGTGATGTCTGTGTATAGCTGCTTTCTGTAGGTCATAGGATTGGGTCCTAGTGGCGGGGTGCCTAAAGCATGCCTGCTCTAAATTAATTAAGGCTATGGGTATTTTGTACAGCCGCCCCCAGATTAGTAGGACTAATATGAAAAGAACAAAATGTCCCTAGCTGTTTCAGTCTTTTAGCTGTCTTCGTCCTTTGAGTAGCTGGCAGCTTTGAGAGGTAGGACACTGGGCTGTAGTGCCGATGTCGTTTCAATAGTGGGTTTGTAGCATCGACAGCCTGAGTAAAGGAAGCCACTCGCCGCCCCATGAGCATCGTGGGTGTCACCGGGTCTGGGTTGGCGACATTTGATGACTCGTAATCTGTCTCAGGCAGCTTCCAATCTGGAGTTGCCGCCCCGTGAAGGGACTGATGAGTTGTCTTCACCAAAGCCTTCTGTGAGGGCGACTGGTTGATGTCCTCCGGTGGTGAGCTAAGGGTTGTCAGGAAACCTTGTTGAGTCGGCACTTGGCACTGCAGCAAGCTGTCTGGTCCTTGTAGGGCCCACCCGAGCCGAGTATGCACAGCTGCTGGACCCCCATTTGGGCCGAGTCTGATTGGCTCTTTGGCTGTGATTAGACTGTTGTAATCTGCGCCAATCAAGATGAGTGGCTGAATTCGTTCAAAGGGCTGTAGGGGAATCCCTTTCAAGTGTTGATAGCGTTTCCGTAGTTCCTCTACGGGGTATGACTGTTTAGCCAAGGCTAAACGGTTGGCAGTGAATGCCCCTGTGATGTTGTAGCACTCTTCTGGTCTGGCTATAGGAGACAGCTGGAAGTCAACGGATGAGCCAGTTATGTGAGCGACATCAGGCCGGATCGTCCTCAGGGCCAATGACTCCCTTTTCCCCTGAAGATTAAGGTGCTTCGCTGCAGCCGAAAGGAGGATAGTCCGCTCCGCACCATCATCAAGGATGCCGTACGTCTCAAGTGATCTTTCGCCGTTCCGCAGCAGTACAGGCACAATCTTCAGGTATACTCTTCCTGTTGGATTGGAGTTTGTGAGGTAGACTTGGTTCTGTGCTGATGTGGCATGTAAGATAGAGGGGCCTTGTGTGGAGATGCTGTGAAGAACCCTGAGATGCACTTCATCGCATTCTCCGCAGGGCTTCTTAAGTGTGCATTCTTGGTACCTATGATTGGTGCGTCCACATTTCCAGCATCTCTTACCCTTTTTTATCCATTGAATAATCTCCTCTGGTGGACACTCTCGTATCTCAGGGCACTGAGACAAGTAGTGTTCTTCACTGCGGCAGTAGATGCAAAGGGGTTTGAACTTCCCATTGTGTTTTGGTGCGTGAGTGGTCAAACTAGGCTGGTCCTCCTGGACGTCTGTCTGCTCACCACCATGGTAGACTATTGTAGACTGAACCCTCGGCCTGTTAATAGGCTGCTGTTCCCTTTGTAGGCCTTGTTGCCTTGCTGTATGGTAACGCTGCACCATCTTGGCGGACAGGCGCTGTGCTGCAGCCTTTACGCTTAGCCACTCTGACAAGTCATTTAGATTGTAGGGGTTCAGACGGTTGGTCTGCAGTCTCCCTCTAACCTGGAGATGCTCAATGAAGCTGTCTCTGGAGTGTTTGGGGAGTTTACTAAGCAGCCGATCTACGTGGCCCGTACAAGTCAGTTCAGTGCCCTGAGGGCCCTCAAGTGATGTCAGCATACCAACTAGCAGATTGATGCTGAGGGCAAAACTCTGAAATGCCTTTGAGTCGCCGTCTTTAACATCAGGCAGGTTCAGGATTGTGGCTATTTCACTCTGGGCCAGTTGATGCGGTTGGCCATATTGACACTGCAAGGCTTTCATGGCTTCAGTGTATGGCTGGGAATGGTGGCGACAGGCCTGTGCTATCAGCCGGGCTTCGTCCAACAACAAGTGTTCCATCAGTACTCTGTACTTGTAGTGTTCTGATAGCTCGGTGTGATTGTTCAGAAGGTGATCTAATGCCATCTTGAGGTCTGCAAACTCTCTTTCACTGTCGGTTGACAAGTTTGGAAGTGCTGGGACAGGAACTGGCTGGACTGGTGGTACACCGCCTGGCTGGTACGCCTGGATGACATGTGCAGTTGGTGGAAGCTGACTAAACATCGGATCAGGAAGGTATTGTGAAGGGGATGCCATGGGCCATAGTGGCTGGTAAACTGGTGGTGCTGCAGCTGAGATCTGGTGCTGCTGGAGAGCAGGCCGCGTGGAGGCTGCCGGCTGCTGGTGTTGGTGGGACAGTTTTGCAGAGGCTGGTAGCTGGTGGTATTGGTAGTCTGGCTGCGCAGAGGGTGTCGGCTGGTGGTGCTGGTACGCTGGCTGAGAGGCTGGCGTCTGGTACGCTGGCAGGGAGGCAGGCGTCTGGTACGTTGGCTGAGAGGCTGGCGTCTGGTACGCTGGCTGAGAGGCTGGCGTCTGGTACGCTGGCAGGGAGGCTGGCGTCTGGTACGCTGGCTGAGAGGCTGGCGTCTGGTACGCTGGCAGGGAGGCAGGCGTCTGGTACGCTGGCTGAGAGGCTGGCGTCTGGTACGCTGGCAGGGAGGCAGGCGTCTGGTACGCTGGCTGAGAGGCTGGCGTCTGGTACGCTGGCTGAGAGGCTGGCGTCTGGTACGCTGGCTGAGAGGCTGGCGTCTGGTACGCTGGCTGAGAGGCTGGCGTCTGGTACGCTGGCTGAGAGGCTGGCGTCCGGTACGCTGGCTGAGAGGCTGGCGTCTGGTATGCTGGCAGGGAGGCTGGCGTCTGGTACGCTGGCAGGGAGGCTGGCGTCTGGTACGCTGGCAGGGAGGCTGGCGTCTGGTACGCTGGCAGGGAGGCTGGCGTCTGGTACGCTGGCAGGAAGGCTGGCGTCTGGTGTGGCTGGTACACTGACAGGGAGGCTGGCGTCTGGTACGCTGGCAGGAAGGCTGGCGTCAGGTGCGGCTGGTACGCTGGCAGGGAGACTGGCATTGGATGCGACTGGTACGCTGGCTGAGTGACTGGTGTTGGATGCGGCTGGTACGCTGGCTGAGTGACTGGTGTTGGATGCGGCTGGTACGCTGGCTGAGTGACTGGCGTTGGATGCGGCTGGTACGCTAGCTGAGTGACTGGTGTCTGGTACGCTGGATGAGTGACTGGTGTCTGGTACGCTGGATGAGTGACTGGTGTCTGGTACGCTGGGTGAGTGACTGGTGTCTGGTACACTGGATGAGTGACTGGTGTCTGGTACGCTGGATGAGTGACTGGTGTCTGGTAAGCTGGATGAGTGACTGGTGTCTGGTAAGCTGGATGAGTGACTGGTGTCTGGTAAACTGGATGAGTGACTGGTGTCTGGTACGCTGGATGAGTGACTGGTGTCTGGTAAGCTGGATGAGTGACTGGTGTCTGGTAAACTGGATGAGTGACTGGTGTCTGGTACGCTGGATGAGTGACTGGTGTCTGGTAAACTGGATGAGTGACTGGTGTCTGGTACGCTGGATGAGTGACTGGTGTCTGGTATGCTGGATGAGTGACTGGTGTCTGGTACGCTGGCTGCGAGGCTAGCGTTGGATGCGGCTGGTACGCTGGCTGAGAGGCTGGCATGGGATGCGGCTGGTACACTGGCTGAGAGGCTGGTGTTGGATGCAGCTGGTACACTGGCTTGAGGGCAGGTGTCTGGTGCTGCAGTGAAGCAGACATCTGATGCTGTAGTGGAGAGGGCACCTGGTGCTGGTGTTGCAGTGAAGTTGGCCCTGGGTGCTGCGGTGAAGGGGGCCCCTGGTATTGCAGTGTGGTGAGCCCCTGGTGCTGCGTTGAAGTGGGCCCCTGGTGCTGCAGTGAGGTGGGCCCCTGGTGCTGCAGTGAGGTGGGCCCCTGGTGCTGCGTTGAAGTGGGCCCCTGGTTCTGCAGTGAGGTGGGCCCCTGTTGCTGCGGTGAAGTGGGCCCCTGTTGCTGCGGTGAAGTGGGCCCGGGCCCCTGGTGCTGCGGTGAAGTGGGCCCCTGGTGCTGCGGTGAAGTGGGCCCCTGGTGCTGCGGTGAAGTGGGCCCCTGGTGCTGCGGTGAAGTGGGCCCCTGTTGCTGCGGTGAAGTGGGCCCCTGGTGCTGCGGTGAAGTGGGCCCCTGGTGCTGCGGTGAAGTGGAACCATGGTGCTGCGGTGAAGTGGGCCCATGGTGCTGCTGTGAAGCCGGAATAGGTGGGCCATGCGTGGCCACTGATAAGAGGGAGGTTTGACTGGCATGTAGCGATGCTGTAATGGGCGTTGTCACTGGGGCTGCTGACGTTTGATTGGTTGAGCTCTGGCATTGGTGAATGGACAGTTGAGCTAACTGGTCAGACATGACGTGCTGTTGAGGGTGTACTGCGTTTGGTGGGGCAGTAAAAGATATGTGTAAATTCTCGGGTCTGACCACCGGTGAGAGGTGGTGGAGGGTATGAATAGGGGGCAGATACTGCTGTCTCTGATGAAAGGGAGACATAGCATTGCTACAGGTGGAGATCTCATGCATCTCTTCCTCCTCATCTTGCGAGCTTCTAGGTGACTGATTGTATGATAGGGAGTTAGGATATGCTATATTTGGGTTGAGATCAATTAGAGTGTCTAGTCCATACTGCCCACTTGAGTACCTTGTCATCGCTGAGTGTTGGTCTGTTAGGGGGTCCCCTTGCACTGTCTGCATGCTGGTTGGGACTGGAGGTGGCAGTAGAGAATGGGGAAGGTTGACCTGGTACGGTTGTAGGTGGGATGGTATATGTCTTATCCTTTTTGAGTCACCATCTTGTGCCATCTTGCTGTGGTGAGTGAAGCCTCCGGCTCGAATGGACCATGTGAAAATTATAACTTATAAAAGGACTGTATATTTGAAGGGTTTGAGGTAATGCCCACCACAGGGCTCCGGTCAGAGAGTTTAATGATGACACTTGGTGGCAGTTTATATTTCTTTATGTAGACTTTTAGTAGGCAGACACAAACAATCACAGAATGAATGGTATCTGAAAAATACAGAACAACAATAAGGATATCACTTAATAATATATAACACACAAGATAGCATCTTACTGAGATGAGCCATGAGCATAGACCTACAGTAGCATGCACCCACACCCAGGCTAGGCTAAGTCCTGTTAGCCCAGGCACTAAAGTTTAGCTAGCAGATAGTTACAAAAACGAACTATTTACACCACACACAGATTCATTCTGACACAGTGAACTGTAACCCCATGAAACATTATTGCACTGTACAGCCAAAACAACTCACTTCCTCAAGAACACATTCTTATATGGTGATGTCTGTGTATAGCTGCTTTCTGTAGGTCATAGGATTGGGTCCTAGTGGCTCTATAGGTGCCCTCACAGGAGCCTTAACTAAAATAAATTAGGTCCTAACAAAAGGGTGCCTAAAGCATGCCTGCTCTAAATTAATTAAGGCTATGGGTATTTTGTACAACTATTATCTTGCTTTTCGTACCTTTATAAGGTCACCTGTCAGGCATCATGATAAAAGTCTGCAGTCAAGCTGTTTCTAAGGAGGTAAGTTATGGCTGACATTTATTGGATGCTGATTTAAATGTGCATTTCTATTTGTGTTTTTACTAATCAATATTACTACACACAGAGAAAGATTCTGGCTCAGGATAAGAATAGCCCCTTCCAAAAAAAGGCAGACCCAAAGGAAATGTCTACTTTCACATGGGATGCTGCATTAGACTGGGCAGACAGAGAGGCACCACTCCTGATGGCATGTCTGAGGGCCACATTCCCACCAACCCAAGAACCTGTGGAAAAACCCAAGTAATAAAAGTGTAATATTAAGTGTCTGTGTGTGTGTGTGTGTGTGTGTGTGTGTGTGTGTGTGTGTGTGTGTGTGTGTGTGTGTGTGTGTGTGTGTGTGTGTGTGTGTGTGTGTTTGTGTGTGTGTGTTATACAGCGTCCCCAAACAAGCCTAAGCATTAATAGCAAACATGTCATTATCTCTCAAGGAGAGCTGTTTCAAGGAGACTATTAGTAAGAGTGAAGCGAACAAGGTATCATTCACGTCTTATTACGAAGAGCAGATCCAGGCTTACAGTGGCAACAAGAGCACGTCCCAGGACTAAAGGAAGATACATCAAGTATGTTTGTTTCCTAAATTCATTTGATTTTCCTGTGTGTGTGTGTGTGTGTGTGTGTGTGTGTGTGTGTGTGTGTGTGTGTGTGTGTGTGTGTGTGTGTGTGTGTGTGTGTGTGTGTGTGCGCATATGGGAGGGCTTTTGTTACAAGAAGATGAGCTCTAATGATAACAGCCTGGAGACCACAACCTTTATTTCCTTTGTGAGAGAGAGAGAGATTGTGTGTGTTCTCTCTCGCTTTTATCCACACTTTGAGAACTAATTTTCACTTTATTAACTAATTTTAAATATTAACTGCTTTTCAGAGAGGATAAAGCAATGGTGGATAAAAGGACAGGAATGGCGCTGTCGATGGCACTATACACAGCACGCAGACTAACCAACAATTTCATTCAGACTTGCATGGGAATAGAAATGTGGAAGGAGGGCTGCAGCCAGAAGGTGATCAAAACCCTCAACCATATGGGTTTATCCCTTGGAGTCAAAGGTGCAAGGACTACCGTAGATAGGCTACGACTAGGCCATGCTGATAAGATGAAGGAATGGAAAGAAATGGCAGAGTTACCTATTAGTCTAACTTACATTAACAAAATATCATTCAAATCTGGGCTTTAAATAAAGAAACAGACATATTAAACAGTCTCCTAGTTTTTAAAATAGCCACAAACTGTAAGACAGCATTTCTATTATTTTTAATAATAGTTTTTTAAAGTTCACATTGCTATGGGGTTTGTTTGCCATATTACGTTTTACAACAGAGTGTACATTTTCAGACAGTACCACTCAGAAGGAGGCTATCGTTGACTGGCTCACCTCCCAAGAACATCTGTACATACTCTGTGACATGGGACAATGTGCAGGTATGATTTTAATAAATATATATTTTTTTTATTGACAACTCCCTTTTTTAGGTTGTTACAGTTACAGGGCAGTTATTAGAAAGTTCACATTATGTTGTTTTGTGACAAGAATAATAAAATGCAGTATGCAGTTGTAACCCCTATAAGGTGTCACTAATTCTTTTTCTGTCATTTCTGTCATTTTATGGTTTCAATGCATTTTGCTGTAACTAAAGGGTTAAATGTGTGGTCCAATTCAACACCTATGCACATGTTGACCACTAGAGGGCGCAATCTCCGGTGAATCCGGTCATTCTGCACTGAACCTGCTTGAGTGAAGACAGACAGAGAGAGCTCCTGCTCGTTTTTGAAAACAAAAGAATTAAGCTTTGTTTCTGTACAAATCTTGCTAAAAAGCACTCCTATGAGCAGTGCATCCAGTGCTGCTTGTGTGATCCCTGTTCCTGTTCCAGTTTCTGTGTTTTGTTGCTGAAGAACTCCAGTAAGTTGTTGTTGTTGTTGTGTGTGCCAACATGGCAGCAGCCATTTTGTGAACAATGAGTGGATGTTTTACAGAAAACAACACAAGGTGTAAATATATCATATAAAAACCAATTGGAGTGATGTTATATTGTTGGAGAAGTTTACATTTTATATTGTGATACCTTGCAATTATTTGTTTTGGTTTGAGGAAGATTTTGGTGATGTTACTGTGTTCAGCCCAATGCAGTAGAACTGCAGTCATGCTATGCTGCTAAAAGGGAGCACTTTTATGCATTTCATGATGTTAAAGGGGAACAATATGTGCATTTCATGTATGTATTTGATGCAGTTAAAAATGCAATTCATTTCATTTCATGGTGATTAAAAACAGTGAATTTACAGTTCATGGTTTAAGGTAAAAAGGTAACAAGATAAACAGATAAAAATCCTTTAATGGATGTAATTTCATTCATTTATTTTGTTTGGAAAAAGATGAAGCTGTTAAAAAGGTGAAGCTGTCATAATGTGGTTTTGCCAATCAGTGTTACTGTTCATGTCTGTCTGTCTGACAGACAGAGCACAATGTGAACAGAACAGTACTCCTATCCATGAGTAATGGTTAAAAATGAGTTACTGATTTGATTTATAAAGAAGAGAAGTTAATATGGTACCATATGGAGAGAAACAACTGAGAAAATAGTATTCTAACTGATTCTATTCATTCTGTACTATGTACAGATTGTTTTTTGTGTCCTGGTGGAACTCTGGTTTCAACCCTGATTGAGATGGCGAGCTAATACCCAGTGAAGAAGATCTGCAGGAGGAGCGTTTGGATGCAGTGGTGGCCACACTGCATCGGTTCTGAGGTTCTGCAGTGACTGAACTGAACTGAGCTGATTCACTCACCAGAGTTGCAAGTATTGAGTCAAATAAGGAATACTCAAGATTCAAAACAAGGAGTACACAAGTGTTTTCTACTTTTACTACCCGGGTAGAGTGCACTATTTTCCGAAGGACAATTCATTTTTCTATTTTTCTAAAACTACAAAGAGCTCTATTTTATTTTATTTTTGGGGGTATTTTCTATTTTCAATTTAAATATTATACTGTTCACTGTTCATGTTTATTGTTGGCAACTTGTGCAATAAATCTGCCAGCAGCTGTTCTGTGGTCAAATGTACAGTCCCTACAGTCTCAGTGTGAGTCTTTCACCTATCTGCTCAGGACCTAGAAATAAGTTAGCTAACCCCTGCTACACTAGCCCGTACCAGAGTAGGGGTGCTACACAAAGTGGCGAGCCTAGCCAGGAGCAGTGATTCTTAATTGATATTGTACAGTATACAGTAGAACAGCTCTGGCACTTTTGTTCACAATTAATAATATCTCTGGCTGTACACTTTATGCAACATGGAAGCCATTCGATCTGCAAACATTAAGGTGCCCAATTCAGTACTACTGAGTGGTTTATCTGGTACTGATGTAGATGAAGAGGCCATTGATTTTTTGAAACAATACGGGTCCATTGAAAGAGTGCTTCACATTGACAGTACAGATGCTGTTTTTCAGAACACAGCTGTGGTTGAGTTTAAATTTGGTGAAGCTATTGAAGCAATCGAGAGTGTTTTACCACTTAACAAACCTTCTTCAGATCCCAACATTACTCACTGTGTGCAACTTTTGTCTAGCATTTATGCTACTAATGCTAGTTCATGTTTAACCCAAACCTACCTTTCTCAGCTGCAAGGCGTTGCTAAATTGAGTGGCACAAACTTCGAAAAAGTGCTGCGAGAGGAGTTGGCCAGAATTGAACAGAACCGTCCAGATCGATTGGGTGAGGTTGTTGTGCACAAAACCCCATCCTCTACTCCTCAGAAAAGTAGAATTGTACCGGTGAATGCCCAGACACCAACTCACTCCACCACTCGCTTAAATGTGAATGCTGATCATTTTCCGACTCCACTCCAACAGACCCTACCTAGTGGTGCCAGATCACCCTTCCAGCTGTCAACTGCTCAAATTAGCACACCTGAAGTTCAAAGAGTGGTCGTTGAGCATATTGTAAAAAGCAGTGACATGTCTGCAACACAGCACGCCAGGTTGAGGCCTTTCTCCGGAAAAACTCCTTGCCCCAGCCTGGAAGTTGATTATGACACTTGGCGAAGTAATGTCGATTTCTACTTCAGTGATACCACAATCCCTGACAAACAAGTGGTCAGAAGGATAGTAGAAAGTCTCCTTCCTCCAGCTGTGAACGTTGTGAAGCATCTGGGTCCTCAGTCGAGCCCCCGTGAGTACCTGCGTGTTCTTGACTCAGCCTTCGGCACTGTGGATGATGTTGATGAGCTATTCGCTGCATTCCTTACCACAGACGCAGAGCCTGGTGAAAAAGCATCTGCTTACTTACATCGCCTACAGTCAATATTGAGCAAAGTAGTCAAGAAGAATGGCATTGCCGCCATCGACGCAGACCGGCACCTGCTGAAACAGTTCTGCAGGGGATGCTTTGACAACAGTTTAATCACTCACCTTCAGCTGTCCCAGCTGCAGAAGGATTCCCCACCCTCATTCTCTGAGCTGTTGCTCTTAGTACGAACTGAGGAAGACAAACAAGCTGCCAAATACCGCCGTATGAAGCAGCATGTTGGATTTCAAAAAGCTAAAGTGCAGTCTAACACTGTGAATGTGTACTCTGACACAGATGAGAAAGCCACAGCAGCATCTGCTGTACAAGACAACTCTAATGAGAAATTACAAAAACAACTTGCACAACTCCAAGCCCAGTTGGCAACTCTGAAAGCGTCTATGGGTGAATCTTCAGAGGCTACCACCAAGGTCGCCAAGCCAAAGAAACCCAAGGCAAAAGAGTCTGAGACAGAGTCTGCGGAGACACCACCACGTGCTGTGCGAAAAGGCAACAAGAAACCGCGGCCGTGGTATTGTTTTAACTGTGGCGAAGACGGACATATGGCCCCATCCTGTCCCAATGAGCCTAATCCTGAGGTTGTTGAGGCTAAACGCAAAGACCTCAGAGAGAAACAGAGGCTGTGGGAAGAAAGAAACCAGGCAACTTTAAACTGAATCCTGTTCCTGTTGAGGGACAAACAGGAACAAAGACTAACAGTAGTCCCAAACCAGATGTTGAACACACTGTTTCAAGTTACTCACACAGCACAAAGCACCAATCTAAAATACCAAAAGGGCTAATTGGTAACAAATGCATTAGCGATGTGACTGTGTCGGGAGTAAAGTGCAACTGCCTTCTTGACACCGGGTCTCAGGTGACCACAATATCGAAGTCATTCTACACAGAGCACCTGTCTGAACAGCCAATCCAGCCGTTCAATCTCCTTGATGTAGAGGGTGCTAACGGTCAGTCCGTTCCATACCTTGGCTATGTGGAAGTCAGTATTGGTTTTCCTAAAGACTTTATTGATAGTGCACACGAAGTAACCACTTTAGCATTAGTTGTCCCTGATCTGCGCTCCAACAGTGACTTACCTGTTCTGATAGGGACCAACTTACTTGATGTGTTGTATGATGAACAGTGCCAACACGACACTCTAAAGCCCACTCCAACTGTTCATGGCTACAAACAAATACTTAGTGCACTTGAATTCAGACAAAAGCTAAAAGCCACAGGCAAAATAGGCCTAATGACACTTAAAGGAAAACCACAACAAGTTATTCCTGCACATGAGAAAGTACCTGTGGAAGGCCAGGTCAATGTCAATCCTGCTAATACAGAGAAATGGGCAGTTCTGGAGCAGCCAAGGAAGTCTGTCTTACCTGGTGGCATTTTTGTTGACTGTTGCCTCATCACTCTGCCACAGCAGCCCCAGCACAAGTTGTCTGTTTGGCTGAGAAACGAGACAGACCATGACATAACACTACCCACAAACTGTGTTGTAGCAGAACTGCATGCTCCTGATAAAATTGTTGAAAAAAGTAACTTACCTGACAAGACCGCTGCCACTGTTAACTGTTGTAGTACTACTTCTCCCCAGAGTCAGTCTACAAACGACACTCTGACGTTTGACTTCGGCAAGTCCCCTTTGTCAGAGGAATGGAAAAGGAGAATCACAGAGAAACTCAATGGTTATTCTGATGTTTTCGCACATCATGACCTTGATTTTGGTCATGCCACTAAAGTCAAACATCATATCAAACTGAAGGATGAAACCCCTTTTAAACAACGCTCAAGACCCATACATCCCAATGACTATGAGGCTGTGAGGAGACACCTTAAAACTAGGGATGTCACCGAATAATCGATTTTCGAATATTCGTTCCATTAATCAATATTCGATTTTAATATTTCATAATCGAAAATCGAAAAAATATTATTATTATTATTTTTTTTTAATACTATTTTTTGGCTTAGTTAGTTAGTTTCAAACAAAATATAGAATATAGGCTAACAATAGTATTAATGATAATAGTAAATGGCCATTGATTTATTATTCACACCAGCACCAACTGTAAACTGTGTAGAGTGAAGGAGCACAGCAGAGTGGCAGCTGCCTGCTACACACTCCCCTCCTGTCTCAGACACAGGTGTGATTGATTCAGGCTTGATTGTTTGGTACTTGGTGGCCATCATCAAAGAAAAGGGAAAACAGTGCCCTCTGTATTGTAAAGCATCACAGAATCTGTTCTTGAGAGATTAGGTGAACAGTACACTGGCACACTAAAAAGAAAGATGAAGAGTAGTAGTTAGGCTACCAATTACCTGAAGAGCCATGTTGTACATAGGTAAATGTGCATTGAAATCCAGTAAAAAAAAATAATAATAATAATAATAATAAAAAAATAATAATAATAATTAATTTTCGATTTTCGAATAATATTCGAATATTGCTATAGAATAATCGATTTTGATAAAGGTCCATTTTTGACATCCCTACTTAAAACACTGCTGGAAGCTGGTGTGATACGGGAGTCCGAGTCCCCCTACTCTTCACCCATAGTCGTGGTAAAGAAAAAGAATGGTGATGTCCGTCTTTGTATTGATTACCGTAAGCTAAACACGCAAACCATAAAGGATGCTTATGCGTTACCAAACCTCGAAGAAGCATTCTCCGCCCTCACCGGGTCACAATGGTTTTCGGTGATGGACCTCAAGTCCGGATATTACCAGATTGGCATGGAAGAGAGTGACAAAGCCAAGACTGCCTTTGTCTGTCCCCTGGGGTTTTGGGAGTTCAACCGGATGCCCCAGGGGATAACCAACGCGCCGAGTACATTTCAGCGCCTAATGGAGAGATGCATGGGTGACATTAACCTGAAGGAGGTACTCGTCTTTCTGGATGATCTCATTGTGTTCTCTGCATCTCTGGAGGAACACGAGGCCAGACTTCTGCACGTTCTCCAACGGCTACGAGAGTATGGTCTCAAGCTCTCTCCCGAGAAGTGCAGATTCTTTCAAACGTCCGTACGATACCTCGGACATATCGTCTCAAGAGATGGTGTCGAAACCGACCCCGAGAAAGTTGTCGCACTGAAAACGTGGCCAAGACCCCAAACCCTAAAAGACTTGAGAAGCTTCTTAGGCTTTGCCGGCTATTACCGTCGCTTCGTCAAGGACTATTCTAAAATAGTGAAGCCATTAAACGATCTTACATCTGGCTACCCACCTCTCAGAAAAGGCGAGAAGGTGACGATCTGTAAAGGGAAATACTTCAACCCGAAAGAGCCGTTCGCTGAACGATGGACACCTGCTTGTCAGGCAGCCTTTGAATGCATCATAGGGAAGCTGACATCCTCTCCCATCCTGGGGTTCGCAAATGCAAAGCTCCCCTACACACTGCATACGGATGCCAGTACTACTGGTTTAGGTGCTGCTTTATACCAGGAGCAGGACGGCCAATCAAGGGTCATTGCCTATGCCAGTAGGGGCCTTTCCTCTAGTGAGGCAAGATATCCAGCGCACAAGCTGGAGTTTCTAGCTTTAAAATGGTCAATCCTAGAGAAATTCCAAGATTATCTCTACGGTAACAACTTCACTGTGGTAACGGATAACAATCCGTTAACCTACATACTCACCTCAGCTAAGCTAGATTCTGCCAGTTATCGTTGGCTAGCAGCCCTCTCCACGTTCAATTTCAACCTCAAGTATAGACCTGGAAAGAGCAATCAGGATGCTGACGGTCTCTCCAGGCGACCCCATGGCATGTTGGTTGATGATGACGCTTCACTGGAAGAAAGAGAGAGAATAAAACAGTTCACGTCACATCATCTAGCATCGTCGCCTGACCATCTAAACTTACCTGAAGATGCAGTTACAGCCCTATGTAATCGACTCCTAATAAAAGAACCCGACAACGACTTACCTTCAATGACGCTGGTTGAATCTCTGGCTCTCAATGCCGACGCTGTCCCAGACGTCTACAGTGACGAAGATCTATTGGGTCAAGTAACAGTCCCCATCTTCAGTGAGGATGACCTCAGAGAACGACAGGAAGCTGACCCTGCCATTAAGTATGTCCTTCAGCTGTTGGAATCTGGAGGCAAAGTACCCCGGAACATCGGTTCTAACTCCCCTGAACTAAAACTGATGCTCAAGGAGTGGAAACGCCTCGAGATGCGAGATGGTCTCCTATACAGGAAGCGTCAAAGTGAAGAGAAAACGGTCTATCAGCTCATACTTCCTGAGTCCCTCAGAGCGACTGTACTCACGTGTCTCCATGACGACATGGGGCATATGGGCATAGACCGTACCATTGACTTAGTAAGGTCAAGATTTTACTGGCCGCGAATGGCTGCTGATGTTGAGCACAAGGTCAAGACATGTGGCCGGTGCGTTAGGAGAAAGACTCCGCCTGAAAAAGCAGCACCACTGGTCAATATCCAGACAAGTAGGCCAATGCAATTGGTCTGCATGGATTTCCTATCGCTGGAGCCCGATTCCCACAATACCAAGGATATCCTGGTCATCACAGACCACTTTACAAAATATGCAGTAGCCATACCTACCAAAGACCAAAAAGCTACTACTGTTGCGAAGTGTCTGTGGGAGCAGTTTCTGGTGCATTATGGGTTTCCCGAACGCCTGCACAGTGATCAGGGGAGGGATTTTGAATCTCACACAATTAGGGAACTCTGTGCCATAGCGCGGGTATCAAGAAAGTGAGAACCAGTCCCTATCACCCGAGGGGCAACCCGGTTGAACGGTTCAACCGCACCCTTCTTGGCATGTTGGGTACCCTGAAAGAGAAGGAGAAGAGTCACTGGCGTGATTTTGTTAAACCGCTCACACATGCCTACAACTGCACCAGGAACGAGGTCACCGGATTCAGTCCCTATGAATTAATGTTTGGGAGGCAACCCAGGCTTCCTGTTGACATTGCATTCAACTTACCTGTCGGGGAAGGGACACGAGTTTCCCACTCGCAGTATGTACGAAACCTCAAGTCTCGACTGGAGGAGAGTTATCAAACAGCCGTTGAAAACTCCAAGAAAGTTGCTGAAAGAAATAAAAAGCGCTTTGATAAAAATGTCAGAGAATCTACCCTTGAAGTGGGAGATACAGTCTTGGTGAGAAATGTACGGCTGCGGAACAAGCACAAACTCGCTGACAAGTGGGAGTCTGCTGTGTACAGTGTCTTGAAACAGATGGGAGACTTACCTGTTTACATGGTCCAACCGGTGGATGAAGATGGTCCCATCCGCACTTTACACAGAGATCTTCTGCTGCCATGCGGGCATTTGGCTGAAGCTGAGGAAGATGAACCAGTCCTGCCAAAGCGGATTCGTCGTCCCAGGACAAGACAAAGTTCTCCTCAGGCCCAGGAAGAGGAACATTCAGAGTCTGAAGAGGAGTACCCAGTCTTCCCTGAGGAAACCTCAGTTCTCACCGAGGAGAGGTTCACAAGAGTATATGACATCCCAAAGCAGCTGGTCATATCTGACAATCCTACCACAGATAATGAAGTGGGCGAGACACTACAAACCCAGCTACAAGTGGAGCCCTCTGCGGACAATGAGCCTGCGTTGCCTGTTGAAGGAGCAGAGGCGTGTCTTGAGGTGGCTGGAGATCACCAGTTAGAGAGTGCTGCTGAGCAACCTTCTCTGGGGGGAGGGGAGGTCTTGCCTGAGCCAGACCCTGTAACACTACCTGATACTGTGGAAGATGATGATGTACCCTTGCTGGATGTGGGTGATCTAGATGATGGGAATAATGAAAATGGAGAACAGGAAAATGACATTGATAATCCAGTAGTTCATGATGCGCAAGCTGAGGAAACTATAGACATTCCTGAAGTTCATGATGCGCAAGCTGAGGAAACCAACAACTTACCTGAAAACCGTGGAGAAAACAGTACGGTACGCCGATCTGAAAGGCTACGGCGAGCACCAGGCCGTTTGGACTACCCACAGTTGGGTAAACCCCTCATCTCCTTTGCTCAAAGCCTTTTAGAGACTTTTAACCAAGCACTCAATTCCTTCAGTGATGACTATAACAGTCATGAAGTTATAACAATCTGATCAAAATGTTATAGCACATGAAGGGACTCATGCTGATTTAAGAGGGGAGTGTGTAACCCCTATAAGGTGTCACTAATTCTTTTTCTGTCATTTCTGTCATTTTATGGTTTCAATGCATTTTGCTGTAACTAAAGGGTTAAATGTGTGGTCCAATTCAACACCTATGCACATGTTGACCACTAGAGGGCGCAATCTCCGGTGAATCCGGTCATTCTGCACTGAACCTGCTTGAGTGAAGACAGACAGAGAGAGCTCCTGCTCGTTTTTGAAAACAAAAGAATTAAGCTTTGTTTCTGTACAAATCTTGCTAAAAAGCACTCCTATGAGCAGTGCATCCAGTGCTGCTTGTGTGATCCCTGTTCCTGTTCCAGTTTCTGTGTTTTGTTGCTGAAGAACTCCAGTAAGTTGTTGTTGTTGTTGTGTGTGCCAACATGGCAGCAGCCATTTTGTGAACAATGAGTGGATGTTTTACAGAAAACAACACAAGGTGTAAATATATCATATAAAAACCAATTGGAGTGATGTTATATTGTTGGAGAAGTTTACATTTTATATTGTGATACCTTGCAATTATTTGTTTTGGTTTGAGGAAGATTTTGGTGATGTTACTGTGTTCAGCCCAATGCAGTAGAACTGCAGTCATGCTATGCTGCTAAAAGGGAGCACTTTTATGCATTTCATGATGTTAAAGGGGAACAATATGTGCATTTCATGTATGTATTTGATGCAGTTAAAAATGCAATTCATTTCATTTCATGGTGATTAAAAACAGTGAATTTACAGTTCATGGTTTAAGGTAAAAAGGTAACAAGATAAACAGATAAAAATCCTTTAATGGATGTAATTTCATTCATTTATTTTGTTTGGAAAAAGATGAAGCTGTTAAAAAGGTGAAGCTGTCATAATGTGGTTTTGCCAATCAGTGTTACTGTTCATGTCTGTCTGTCTGTCTGTCTGTCTGTCTGTCTGTCTGTCTGTCTGACAGACAGAGCACAATGTGAACAGAACAGTACTCCTATCCATGAGTAATGGTTAAAAATGAGTTACTGATTTGATTTATAAAGAAGAGAAGTTAATATGGTACCATATGGAGAGAAACAACTGAGAAAATAGTATTCTAACTGATTCTATTCATTCTGTACTATGTACAGATTGTTTTTTGTGTCCTGGTGGAACTCTGGTTTCAACCCTGATTGAGATGGCGAGCTAATACCCAGTGAAGAAGATCTGCAGGAGGAGCGTTTGGATGCAGTGGTGGCCACACTGCATCGGTTCTGAGGTTCTGCAGTGACTGAACTGAACTGAGCTGATTCACTCACCAGAGTTGCAAGTATTGAGTCAAATAAGGAATACTCAAGATTCAAAACAAGGAGTACACAAGTGTTTTCTACTTTTACTACCCGGGTAGAGTGCACTATTTTCCGAAGGACAATTCATTTTTCTATTTTTCTAAAACTACAAAGAGCTCTATTTTATTTTATTTTTGGGGGTATTTTCTATTTTCAATTTAAATATTATACTGTTCACTGTTCATGTTTATTGTTGGCAACTTGTGCAATAAATCTGCCAGCAGCTGTTCTGTGGTCAAATGTACAGTCCCTACAGTCTCAGTGTGAGTCTTTCACCTATCTGCTCAGGACCTAGAAATAAGTTAGCTAACCCCTGCTACACTAGCCCGTACCAGAGTAGGGGTGCTACACAGTAATCAGAGTACATGCAGACAATGAGTGTGTCTTTTAAAGTGCATACACTTTGCTTAAGCGGCACACTCTATTTAGTCCTGATATTCCAAAAAAATGTCAAAACAATGATCATTAATTTAGATTTGTCATTTTTTGTTTGTTTTTTGTTGGTTCCCTAGATGTTTGTTCATGGGAAACATCACTCAAAAGAACATGCAAACAAGTTCTTGCTGTTTGCATTAGCCTTCGGGCATCAGAATAAGGTGAACTTCAGCCATCTCCAAGAACCCGGTTGCCGTGCCATTGAAGTTCCACCAAGCAGTTTGCTGCCAACACCTGAGGTAAAAGAATTAAATAACGACCGACTTATGCTGCTAATGAACACATTTTCTATAGTTGCAATGCTTATTATATTTGAATATACTGTCCCCTCTTCATTTAAGGTCTACAATAGATTGCGTGAGCGAATGGTCATACTCGTGATGCGGATTTTAGTAGACAACCTGACATCTTTGTCCAAAATCCGCTACGAGGTGAACCCTCACATAGCACATGAGCACACAGACGAGATGAACAGCAAAATTCTTTCTCCATAGTAAAAGCATGCATTCATGGTGAGGGCACCTTTTTACAGCAGGGTAAAAGGGCAGGGGCTCAAGCCCCCTTTGATGTCAATGTGTGCACGTGTCAGCAGCCAGCGCTCCCTTCAATATGCTCCAGACCCGTGGACAGCCTAATCAGCGCTCTCTGCCAGCTCTCTCGAATGTGCCTCTCTCCACTCGTGCGCACACGATTCTTGCGGGTTTTGGGGTGTTTTTAGTCGGTTTTGGGTCGGTTTGGGTGGCTCATTAACTGTCGGCGGCGCCCCCCTTGAGATTGCGCTCTAGGCGGTTGCCTATACCGCCTATACCTAGCCACTGCACTGATATCCTCCACTGTAGATTTGGCACAAAAAAAGGGTCAAGTGTGTTCTCCTGCTATGCTGCTAAAATGTGGAAGCTCCTACCGTAGGCCTTAAAGGAATGTAAATACCTTTCCTTTAAAACGGCACTGAAAAGCCACCTTTCTATTGTAAATACCATTTATTTTGCATTGTGTTTTTTTTTCTGATGATATCTTCTGCATAGTACTGTGTTCTGTCTGTCTGTCATTCAATGTTATATGAGTTAAATATCTATCATAGTACTGTGTTCTGTCTGTCTGTCATTCAATGTTATATGAGTTAAATATCTATCATAGTACTGTGTTCTCTCTGTCTGTCATTCAATGTTATATGAGTCCCCTGATCTCTTGTTAGTCACTGGGAGAGCCCCAAACTGAGCTCAGTGCATGAGGAGAAAAAATAAGAGCCACATATAAGAGCCACCAAAAAAGCTCAAACATAAACTTTTCTCTTTTTTTCCTATTGTGATTTGCAGAATAAGGGTCCTGCAATAGGGCTGGTCAATTAACCAAAAATATAAATCAAAACATAATTTGTCTGATTAACCATTTAAGCCCTGTAAGAAACTTAAATGAATGAATGAATGAATGAATGAATGAATGAATGAATAGCCCATCTACAGGCTCACACCGCTTACTTAACAGAAGTGGCTCTAAGAGCAGACTTGCTGTGGAATTGTCTGATTTCTCCAGCCTGGCTTGTTTTTTGCTTTAACAGCATGTGTAAGTGGTCTCTTAATAAATCTTCTGGTCACTTTATGGCATGGTGGTGGTGGTGGAGTCCATCCCTCTCATCGTCCATTCCCCCATTGAATTCCAATTGCACTTTTTCCCCATTGACTTCCAATTGCACTTTTCCCCCATTGAATTCCAATTAGGCCTACAACTCTAATAAATCTGGTTTCCATCAATTTCCAGGCAGCGGAAAAGTTTATCTAGTGAAAAGTTTATCCAGAATAAATAAAGTTTCCCCAGAACTATAGACCTATAGACCTATAGACCTATAGACCTAATAAAGACCTGCCTGTTGCCATAGGCGGACCATGAGAAAACGGGACCCTGGACCAGCGACAGGCAGTGTGCGCAACACATACCTGCATAGGCCTGCGAAATTCACCTGTATTTCTACAGGATTTACTGCAAGGGATTCCATGTGAGGGAAGAAAAGGAAAGCCCAGCAATAACTACAAATAAATGCACCTGTATTTCCACTACACAGGATTTACAGCTATTAAAGCCAACAGCACACATTTAACCAAATACACCACACTCAACCAACCAGTAGGCCTAAAACCACAAATACTTTCAAGCCACTTCTATTAAAATAATAACTAAAACAATTACATCAAGTTATGGTGTCACACAGAAAAGCCTAATAATCATGAAAATAGTCTTACCTTATGAATTTGTTTCTGGTTTTGCTCCGTGCAAAGTCATCCACAATGTCATCAAAGTCCAATTGATTGGTCATCTCACTCTCTATGGCCATCAGTGAAAGTGATGGGTCATTTTAGTTCTTAGTTCATTTTTAATCCGGGACAAGAGGGAGAAGGAGCGCTCCCCTTCGCAGTTAGTGACGGGAGGGTCAGGAACAGTCGCAGCACCACATACTGTACACATTTGGAAACTTTGATTGAGGGGCTACCATCTAGGATAATTTGGAGCATTGCATTAGGGCTTCTGTCACCAGACTTCACAAAAGATCGGAACTGAATTAGTTCACTGCCTAATTCCTCATTTAGGTCAGGCGGATAATTATGCAGACGCAAGAGTGTCAGCTTTCTCCATTACCAGGGCAGTTTCCTCGTCTTGCACAAATAGTAAGGGGATTTTATAAGATATTTGACCAATCTGCAAAGTAAATCGTTACCAAGAAATGTCTTCACCAATGTGTTTCTAAAGGATATAATACGATGGTTTAATGATGAATCATCACTTTTCACCGTTTTGTAGGGGCCATGTGTAGCCCATGGAATGTTTTTTCGTGCAAAACAAATGCTTGCAATGGATTCAGCATCATGAAAAAACCCTAAGTTTGACCCCTCACATGCTACTTAAAGCATATTTATTTTTTGTTTTGTTTTCCTGTATCGTAAAGTTAATGGGACACAAACACAAATATTTTTTTTTATGAGGTTTCCCCCGGGAGTTGAATTTCAACCTACATATTATTACACAACTTTAGAAACACATTGGAAATCTCTTGGTAACGATTTACTTGGCAGATTTTCTTATGTTCCCCTTACTAAAAGAAAAGTGCACTGTATAAACTGAATAGGTGCTCGTAGGGCTGAAGGCGGTGACTCAGGCTCTGGACAAGTGTGTCGATAGCAACATTGAAGGTCTCTATCTAAAACTTGCTTCTTCCATCAAGCTCGACATCCTGCTCCCTCCCCACTCTCGTCGGCAAAGGTTGTAAGTCTTTTTTTTTTCGCTGGCTGTCATGTCTGTAAATGTGGCTGACGCCAGGTGCACCAAGAGCCATCCTCTAAAAACGGACAAAAAGATCCCTCTGTGCAGCCACACAATTATGTTTTACGTTAAGCATCAAGGGCAATATCACTTCGCTGCAAATAAGCATTAGTTGCATTAATTCGAGAGAGTACAGTGTCCCGAAATGCAGCAATGAAGCCCATTTCCAGCGTTTCCGTACTAGAGCGCACAAGCTTCCTTGCGCGTCCCCCTGGTTTCTTCTTCAATCTCCGACAAAATCCTGAGCCCCTCTTGAATCTTTTGATCATTTTTCCACAGTGCTTTTGCTGATTCAACGCGGCAGCTCCAGCGTGTATTGGATAAAGCAAAATATTTGCCAACAAAATTGCCACAGTTTTCGATACTGTTGACTCCTACCAGAATCAAAGAATGCACATGAGACATAACGAATTCAAGGATTGATTATTTGTAGACATATTACTGGCATTGCTAACAACAGTTCCATGCTGCCATATCCAGCCCAAGAAACCATAGAAACCTGGGGAAAAAACTGACAAAACCTGCGGGCGTGCCATGAGGACTCCATGTCCCATCTTTGCCATACCCTAGCTTTTGCTGAACTGACGCCACTGGTCCATAGTCTCATGTTTCAGTCTACTGTCATCCCAAACGGGCTGATAGCAAACCCTTATGGTCCAGTTGGTAAGCATACATAACCATTCGTGTTCTCAGTATATTTACATATTCACATATTTACAGTTGGCTATAGGCCAATATGGATAGCCTGGCCAGCCAGCCCCTCCTAAGTCACCAAACTTGAATCTCATACACAGTCACATACCTACAATTCACAAATAGGTATTACGTAACCTAGGCACTGAATAGGTCACTATAATGCAGGGTTCTTCAACGTTTTCAGGCCAAGGACCCCTTAGCTAAGAAAGAGAGGAAGCAGGGACCCCCTCCACATGTTGTATAAAACTGTGTTGCAGATTTCCATAGATTCATAGAGTTGTTTGACAGCACTGTTGTCAGTCTATGTTTGATACATGTAGATGTGTTTTTAATGTGACATGTAACCACTTAAATCATCAATGCTTAGTAAATTTGACCTTTCACATTGTACTATTTTTTTTTTTACCTCTACACCAAACCTATTTGCCCAAAATAGCCGATCTACAAGCTCTCAACGCCTCGCAGTTGAGAGCTTATACTGTAGATATGCTATTGTTGGCTATAAAGTTCTCCTCAGAATAGGGATGTGAGGGTTCAAGTTGTTAATTTAAAAGAATGTTCCCATCGCACTAACATTTGGCAGCCCCCCTGTAGTAACTCTGAGGACCCCTTAGGGGACCCGGCCTACCCTCTGTGCACCAATCTCCAAGCCCCTTTCCGCAACGTGAATCTCACTCCCCAGATGATGGCATTCAACAGGTCCATGAGTGAAGTCAGAGTGGTGGTGGAGTGGATGTTCAGGGACATCTCTAAATATTTTAAGTTCATCGATTATAAAAAGGACATGAAAATTGGAATGAGTAGCGTAGGGAAGCAGTACTGTGCATGCTCTCCTGAGGAACGCACTCATATGTATACGGGAACCAGACCTCCCAGTTTTTCGACCTGCAACCCCCATGTGTTCAGGATTATTTTCATAAGCTATAGGCTGTTATTTATTTTAATTACACAAAACAATTCTGTTCAGGAAACACTCGAAAGTATTGATTTCATATTTACAAAACATCTCAGATGGTAGAAAAAAAACAAAAAAAACAAGACTTGGCTTATTTGTTAAGTAAAAGTCATGAAAGGGCACATTTCTGAGAGTTGCTGTGTCATCTGCTTTTCTGATGATCCCCTTTTAAAAGGTGTAAAGTGGTTTTGCCCATCAAATGTCAAGGAATCCTAAACTTAATTCAATGTGGCAACATTTCTCTAAATGAATGAATTTGTCCTATTTGGGATAGGACCTGGTCCTCACATTGTAGGCTATGATTTCCTTGACTGGAATGGTTCAACAGGTTATATTCCATCAATGACTGTGTTTGGCCATTGCCACAGAATAAATACAAATTTTAAATAAGACATTACCCATCTTGAAGAAGAAAAAAGAATGTCCACAATTACGTGATAATGGTAAAATAAAGATAAATCAAACCTAGGAACCTTCTGTAGTAAAAGTAACATATAGTCCTACAGCAAGTCCTCAAAAAAGGCCTTAGTTTTTGAGATACCCCTACCCGAGTTAGAACAAAACACAACAATGTTTTTTCTTATCTTTAGGGTGTCCCATAAATGAAATGGATTGTTGTGAAATATTTTTTGGGGGGGAAATTAGTTTTTTGGCTATTCTTTAGACTTAACCCAATCTCTTTAAAAGGCAAATCCGAATAGGGTAAAGCTGACAAAAAAGCCTATAACTTGAGAATGCTCACTCTTATCGTCATAAAATCTGCTGAGAAGTGAACCAGGTGTCTACCCTACATCAACAAAGAGTCAGAATGCAATTTATCTAAAGAAATACTGATATATTGTCCTTTAAACATACCTTTAGTTTAGGCGGAAATTGTACTTTTGTGGTGAGGACTCCTTTACTTTCTGTCATTGACAAGAAAAACACATATTTATGTAAAATAAGCTGTTACTGCATTGCCTAAGATGCTACTAAACAATAACCAGTGGTTGTGTGGAGATAGCTAGTACAGTTTTATTGCAAATCAGATTTCTTTAGACATACCCCTCCCCTGAAAAAGACAAACTGAATCCGAATAGGAGTTAGGTGACACACTGGTCATCATTTTTGGGGAGGGAAAGTCAAGGTGGCTGAACTGTACCACATCACCAAACTGTCAGAATACCAGTAAGACTCCCTAATCGGGAGATAAGCGACCGTCAGGTCGCATGTATACACAAATTGCCATTGGTTGCTGGGTAAATCAGGGGCGGAGGTTGTGATTTGTATCTGTAGGAGCAGTGTTTAAAAATGCGTTTTGCAAAAATCGGCCTGATGGTGGCGCTAGCAGAGGGCCATGGGAGAAATGAGGGGCAGAGGTTGTGATTTGCCATTCAAGTTGCATGATTTTAGGGCAAAATCTGTAGGAGCAGTGTCCATAAATGTGTTTTCTTTATGGGGTAGGGGTGGCGGAGATATGAGTAGGGCAAAAGTGTGACGTGATGTGTGACGGACAGACTGGCAAGACAGACAGACAGCCAGCCGGTGGAAGTTTTGATAGTAACTGAAAAATGAATAACCCACTATAATGCAGTGTATCTAAAACTACTAGAACAAGGCCTATATGGCATAAATGTCATTATTTTTTAGGTAATTCTGAATGGGAGTTGGGTGACATAATAACAGGGCATAAGTTAACGATGGTCATCATTTTAGGGAAAGGAAAGGTGGCTGTACTGTACCACATCACCAAACTATCAATATGAATAAGACAATAATGTAGTTTATCTAAAACGATTAGATCGATCAAAACAGCAATGTATTTTTTTCCTATACTGAGTCTCCCATTCATTAATTGTGGAAAATTAATTGTGGAAATGTATTTTAAGGCAAACGTGGTTAAATGATAAAGTTGTGCACTCATACATTCAAGTAGAAAGATATCTTTCTGGAGGGTGCCAGGGCATCATAATGCTGTCTGGCTTTTCAAGACACTGTCTGATGCTGCTCAAACTGTGTATGTGACTAGTCACATGGCAAGTGCACACGTAGGCTACCAATTCAATTCAATAACCTTGCTCTTTGCATGTTCACTCTCCACACCAGATTGGTCAAGACTAAGGAGGGCATGATTGGTTCTGTAGTAGTCTGTGTGCATGTGTGCCAGAGTCAAGCAGAACTCTGTAATCCCAAAGAACAGGATATAACATAATGTGGGTCAGACTTGGTTATGGAGCATGATGGTTACTGGCACAAAGGACTGACAAAATAATGTTGTGCTGACCCTGGGAGGATCACTCTCAGGGCTAACTCTCACTATACTATGTAGCTCTCCACCAGGGCTCTGTAATCCTCCACATTGTCATCCATGAAGTTGAGAGGGTGGGCAGAAAAGGGGACAATATGGTTTCTTGGGGAGCACCAGTGTTGGTGACAGTCTGCAACCAAACCTAGATCCACTTGCACTGACAGCTTCAGGACCATCTGCTGTGGATGTATGGTATTGAAGATGCTGATGAAGTCAAAAATCATGACTCTCACAGTGTTACATGACCTCAGGTGTGTACAGGTACTGTGGAACAGGTTGATAATAGCATCTCCCACACCAGTGTTTTCCTAGTATGAAAACTGGGTCCAGGGAGTCACTCACCATGAGATGCAGGAACAGAATCTCAAAGACCTTCTTGACGAGTGATGTCAGAACAATTTACTGTGTGTTAAATTGTCATTGGTAGAAAAAGTCTCTCAAATCTCCAAAGTGATACTGAGGGGTAGGGTGGTGATGTTGAGCTGCCTCCAGGTGTAGGAGACTGGCTCTGCACAAGAGCAGTATCCTGGGAAAGGTTTAGGACATAGGTGGAAGAGAGGTGCGGATGGGTGAACTGGTGCTCGAGCAGGGGTGGGTCTGGGAAAGTGAAATTGTAGAATTCCTTGGCTGCCACCAGAGCTTTTTTTTTACTTCAATATGGACAGCCAAGAACCCGTCTATTATTGTTATTTATTTTTGTTAATTATTATTAGCCTATACCTTTATTAATTTGTCATATCAAGACACGCTTAACTTGGATTTCTGTAGGAGATACTGTTCAGCCACCTGGACTTTCCCTCCCCAAAAATGATGACCACCATTGACTTATGCACCCAACTCCCATTCAGAATGACCTAATTTGTCTTTTTCAGGGGAGGGGTATGTCTAAAGAAATCAGATTTGCAATAAAACTGTACTAGCTATCTCCACACAACCACTGGTTATTGTTTAGTAGCATCTTAGGCAATGCAGTACAGCTTATTCGACATAAATATGTGTTTTTCTTGTCATTGACAGAAAGTAAAGGAGTCCTCAACACAAAAGTACAATTTCCGCCTAAACTAAAGATTTGTTTAAAGGACAATATTTCAGTATTTCTTTAGATAAATTGCATTCTGACTCTTTGTTGATGTAGGGTAGACACCTGGTTCACTTCTCAGCAGATTGTATGAAGATTAGAGGCAGTTAAAGGCTTTTTTGTCAGCTTTAACCTATTCGGATTTGCCTTTTAAAGAGATTGGGTTAAGTCTAAAGCATAGCCAAAAAAACTAATTTCCTCAAAAAATAAAATTTCACAACAATCCATTTCATTAATGGGACACCCTAAAGATAAGAAAAAACATTGTTGTGTTTTGTTCTAACTCGGGTAGGGGTATCTCAAAATCTGAGGGCCTCTGCTGCTATACTAATAAACAGGTAATTCTAACTAAAATGGGAAAACATAGTCCCTGGAACTAAATATTTTTAGATGGATCATTTTGGGGGTCCTTCACATGAAAAAGTTAAAAACCTTAGAAGAATTTGAAATATTCAAAGCCTTGGACAAATTGTATACTGTATCTGCTAGTTAAAGCACAAAATAATGCGTAATAATGCGTTCACATTCAAAATGGGTTAAACGGTTACCCCCTATACCCCTATGAAGAACATTCATGGGGGGCCCGCAGTGAATCCTTGTACGCAGGGCCCAGAATTTGGTGCGACACCCCTGGCTGTTGGACAATCAGGCTGAGCATCTCCTGTTGCTGCTGCTGCTGCTGCTGCTGCTGCAGCATCCCTCTCATCATGTCTGCCATCTGGCCCTGCTCCGTCCTCCTTAACTCAACTTCTGCCCTCTTCAGCTCCATCTCCTGCCTTGTCAACTCCTTCTCCCCCTCACTTTGTCATCTCCAATATTCTATCGTGTCATCCCCATTCCTTCTTCTTTTCTTACCCTCACCCTCACTCTCCTCATCCGAACCTGTCCTTTTCTCTGTCTGCCCCATTCTTTCCCATGGCCCTCTTCCTCATTTCCTCAGCTGTGGAATGAGAAGATGTAAAGGGACATTAATACATAAATATTGTACTTGCTATTTTAGTGTGTGTGTGTCCGTGTGTCCGTGTGTGTCAGCGCGCGCGTGTGTGTGTGTGTGTGTGTGTGTGTGTGTGTGTGTGTGTGTGTGTGTGTGTGTGTGTGTGTGTGTGTGTGTGTGTGTGTGTGTGTGTGTGTGTATGCCGTGTATACCGGTACATTCTGGATTCTCCTCTGCAGACTGCTCCTTCTCGGAGATCTCCTCCAAGAGGATGTCAGTTTCTGACATGACCTGGGACATCCCACTGCTCCTCTCATCGGCCTGGTTCCTTTTCTTGAACTTGGTCTGGATCGGGGCAAAACTCTCCCTCACACTCCGCTGATTGACTTTAAAAACTAGCTCCGGGGAGCTGCTTCAGGTAGTCTGCGATGTCTTACCACGATTTTCCCCTCTCTGAACTTCCTTTTTTATAGAGGTAATTAAGGCTCAGGGAACCTCACCTCCCTGCACAGGAGGATGTCATGGGCCTCGGTCCACTCCATATCGGCTTCTGCAAGAAGATGGAGTGACATGAATGAACCGCAACATTAAAGTTGTCTAACATGCAACTGTGCAGCGGAAACAGCCAAAGGTACCAAGGTCTGTAGGCTACTTAGTAGGGATGGAGCCCTAAACAAGGGTAGCTTGATAACCCGATAACAGATTTATTGAGTACCCGGTATCAAATGCTTTGGGCTTATCAAGCTTGTTATTGAGCATAGCGGCCCATGATTTCATGTTTAAACGATCAAGACAAGAGGCAATCAAGAAATTATTACAGTACATTACAGTACAAAGCCATTTAACACTTATTGCACACTAATGAATCATTGTTTTAATGATATTTGTTTACTTTTGTCAATAGTCATCTTCATAGATGGTGGTCAGCCACAAACTCGCAACAACTGGCCAAAAAAATATATATTATATTCCAGTTATGTTCTGAATTTTTGTCACATAATATCTTTCCACAAAATATTAAAAAACGCTCAATAGTGGGCTCAACAAAAGCCTGGCTCAATAAGCAGGATCAATAAGGTGCTCATTATCAATAAAAATGAATGAGCTCCATCCCTACTAGTTAGTAGCACAATATCAGGCATCAACGGTTACAGTAACATAGCCTGAACTGTAATAATCTTACAATAAATGCGTCTGTAAACCGCGTATCTCGAGAACCGTTCGTCCCACCAGCTTCAGATTCGGCACGCGCGTTCCCCGCCGCGGCGCGGAGTGCAGTGCCGGGCCTCGGCCCGACCAGATGCACGGTTTTCCCGAAACGTTCAGAATCTCCGTATGCGGAGATGATTGTTGACATCAGGCTGTTTCTGATGAAACCGGCGCAAGCGCAGAGTCATTGTGACATCACATCATAAAAGGCTCTGACATCACGTACGCCACATGAGTCAACAAAAAATGCCATGGTTACGTATTGAATGTCATCAGTATGACGTGTTCTGATGTTCATATATGGGCTTAAATGGACACAGGTAAACATATGGCCTGTGTCCATATATGACAACAGGTATAAAGGGGTTTGCATTAAAGGGGGAACCGGCACTGTGTCTGCAACACAGACGGAGGCACAGACAGATACAGAGATCTCCATAATGGGAATAAAGGGACACAGACAAACAGATACAGAGATCTCCATAATGGGAATAAAGGGACACAGACAAACAGATACAGAGATCTCCATATATGGGCATAAAATGGAAACAGACAGACAGATACAGATATCTCCATATATGAGCATAAATGGACACAGGCAAACAGATGGTCAATACCGGTCCTACAGAGATCTCCATATATGGGCATAAAATGGACGCTTAGATACAGATAACTCCATATAAGGGCATAGATGGACACAGGCAAACAGATGGTCAAAACGGGTCCTACAGAGATCTCCATATATGGGCATAAAATGGCTGTAGACAGACAGATATCTCCATATATGGGCATAAATGGACACACGCAAACAGATGGTCAAAACGGATCCTATGACAACAGATATAATGGGGTTTGCATTAAAGGGCGGGGCATTCATTCCCTATTTACATTGTTGTTGGCCAGGTCGCCGACTAGGCGCTCAGCGGCCGAGCTTATAGTAATTATAATAATAAAGTTTAATTGTATAGCACCTTTCATGACATGTAATGCAGCTCAAAGTGCTTTACAGAGGAAGTACAAATGGTAAGTCAGTGAAACAGCAAAGAAAGCAGGACCATGAGACGAAGTGGGGTATTTATTTTCTCTAGTCCATGGGGTATTACAGATTGGCTGGGGTGCGTGCGTGCGTGAGTGCGTGCGTGCGTGCGTGCGTGTGTGCTCTATGAGATGCCTGTGTCAGGGGCACACATAATGAGCAACGTAGTCAATTCAAACTATGCCGGGAACAAACCAGAGCTAACAGTTGATGGACTGATGTCGACGAATGAGTGGCTACTGGAAAGGCAAACGCTTACGACAAGTTCTGCTTCTCCGAAGGGGCACAGTTCGCGGCAGAGCTTATTCAAACTGCTGTGTGGAAGAGTGGAGCCTATCTTACTTTGGCACAGTTTGTGGACTGTTCACTGAATTCATTTAGCTTAGAGTATAATTATAAGCCGAGTTCATGCAAACAACGTGTCCACAGTAGTAAAATCACTCACCTGATCGCGACGTTGTGTGCACTACATCAAGAGGTGCGTTCTGCCATTGTAGAACGGACGGCTACGTCAAGAAAGTTTATAATTATGTAGAGCACCGATTAATTTCCGGTCGCCGTATCCCTCGTCCACATCGCCTCTGTTTAAATTGCCTGTTGTGTGAGCTGTATTGCGGGCTATCCCTCAGAAACAGGCAGCTTTCCTGATTGACGTGAGGAGGGTGGGACTGTATAGGCCTACCTGTATGTGTGTGGGGGATTGGGAGTGCATGATGACCGACTGACTGGCTGGGAACAAACAGAAAGAGGAGTATCGTTCATTCTCAGTCTGAACCAAATGATGAGACCGACTAGTGAACAGAATGTTCGGGGTGCCACATAGTGGGTCTTTGTTTTATGACTGTGAAAGAGATAAGGTTCTTGGCGTTTTAATGAGCTAGGGAAAGAGAGAAGGAATAGATGTTTTTGTTTTAGGAGATGAAAATAATGAACTGTGAGAGGGAGGGGGCAGTCCATCTTTTTGCCTCGCTGAAGCAACATGTCTAATGTGTGAATGTTACAGCGCTGTAAATAAACCTTTTTGTATCATTTTATATTGCATCTGAGTCAAAGTGAACTGATTCTTTTGAGAGTCTTCAATTCCGCTGGGCTTTAATCATAAGGCCATACATTAAGTAAGATTTCCACGTCAGCATTTATTTACCATAATCTATGAGGCTATTTCTCTGTGTCTTATAAACCTTCAGGGGTCGTGTTTTAATAATACAAATTGTAAGAAGGCAGCTCAGTCTGTCCGAATGGTTGTCCATGTTTCTGTCTGTGTCCACAATAAAACTTTCATTAGCTGCCAGCTACCAGTGTGCCGCTATAGTATGTAGTATTAGTAGCCTATTTGTTTAACAAAACTGCTGGTGTGTCCGATGGGACATGAAACACATTGAAAGATGGTGTTATTTGTCAATAGATATAGCGTTCTTTAAAATGGATGTGAATAATCCCGTAATGGGCTGTATGGAAAATAAAAAGATTGGTTCATTCAGCATTCATATTTGGTATAAAAGCATTGTGCCACCGTGTACACAATAAAAGCACAATAATACATTATCATGTGAAGCACATCCTTACTCACCAACAAGATGTTTTCCACTTTAATTACATATCCAGATGCACGTTCCTGATACAAGTTCCTTCAAGCTGACTGGATCAATGGGGCATGCATCTATTCCAGTGTTGTTTTTGGCGGGCATTTTAGATTTAGTCTTAGTCTTTTTGACGAAATGCTTATTAGTTTTAGTCAGATTTTAGTCATTTATATCCTTGATAGTTTTAGTCTAGTTTTAGTCGACTAGAACTCAAAAGGTTTTAGTCAAGTTTTAGTCGACGAACCCACACAAAGGTTTTAGTCCGGTTTTAGTCAATAGTTTTAGTCAAAAAGAAAAATGTGTCTTTAAATAAATACATTAAGTATTTAATACACATTGGAAATAATCAAAGTTGACAGGTGCAATTGAATTCATGATTCAAGCAATATGTACCGGTATATGGGCTAATAACAAGTGTATATTACACCTGCCCCATCCTATTTATATGCACAGTTCACACAGGAGGCAATATCATAATAATATAATATAAGAATACTATGCATCTTTTTTGGTACGGTATCACTGAACTGGCCACTTGCACTTTCACACTACAGAGTACACACACACACACACACACACACACACACACACACACGGTACTGAGAACCGTCCCCGAGTTCCAAGGATTTACAAGTGACGTCACGGTCATACGCATCGTCGGCGGCCGCTAACCGGAAACAAACAACCACTACGTCACTAACTTAGCCTTTGGGAATAATAGCTCCGCATACAGCGACCTCCACATCCATGATCCAGCGAAAACAAAGTTTGCATCAACAGTTTGCAACAAACAATCCAATTAATTTACGTTTGCTTAAAAGCCAACATTAGCCTGAAGCTTAGCACCAGATGTTATAGAAAACGTTGCGATAGTATTAGTAGGAAAGCGACCACGGATGGGACAGTTGTCAATTTGTCAATAAGCAAATCGACTCAAGGCAAAGGAGTAAGGACTATCATTTTGTTAAAAGGACCGTCAGCTTACCGGATTGGAATTGCAGCCGCTCCGTCGTAAGTAAGCCTGCATTATTTCCTGGATTGTAAAATATATCCATATCGTGTCTTCTTTTCCGACGACCAAATCTATTAATTAATGTTGACGGCACTGCTGCATGACGCAGACCTACAGTAGGTCTTTCCTCAATCAGATGATTAGCTTTCATATCCCAATAGAAATGTAATAGCATTTCCAGCAGTAATGTGTGCAACTAACTTCTGAAAAGTTGACGACAACAAACAACACGTGTGTAATCATGCCGACATCCCAGCCAATCACAGAGCCTGTTGCTATATGCGTCCTAGAACGTTCCATATAATTGGCCACTACTCCTCCATTGAAACAACTACAATAATATTGTCTGGCTTTCATGCATGTTTATTTAACGTCGTCCGAAGACCAGATGTTCGTCTCGTCTTCGTTACGTCAACGAAAACACACATTCGTCTCGTCATATTTTCGTCAGACATATGTTTAGCTCGTTACGTTAACGTCACGTCATCGTCATGAAAAAAAGGGGCGTCAACGAAATCATTTTCGTCATCGTCTCGTCAACAAAAACAACACTGATCTATTCTAATGTGAATTCAATCAAAGTTTCTTCCATAGGCAACTGTTGACAATGAATAACCAGTCACAGTCTGTGCATATTCAGCAGTTTCCTTGCTGATTCAAATCTTATAGGTGACCATTTTCAGCTTCCAACTAATTTTTTCCACACGTTTGAACAGCTAAAATGTTTAATTAGGCCTATGCCAAATAGGTTATGTCAATGTATATTATTCAGAATAGGCCTACTATAGGCCTAACTGTAGTCTACTCTCATCATAATACTTTGAGTGATAGATTGCCACTATTGTCATTCCCACTGCAGTAATAGGTTCCCAGTTTTATGCACACTGATGTACAAGCTGGTAAGCTTGCAGATTTGATATTTTCGGTAAGTGTCACAACTGAGCGACCGCGATAACTACCTGTAGCTGTAGGTAGAAAGTCAGGTGACGCGAGGTTAACCTGTACATTAACAGTTTGAACAAGTCGGACAGTGAGAGCGATCACAGTGTGGAGGCCGCCTCTGCAGGTTCAAATTAGGACGATGACGTTGTGGATGATGATGTGGAGTAGGGCTGTCACGATATGACATTTTACATGACGATTAATTGTCACTCAAATAATTGGCGATTAACGATTTAATTGTGTTTTTGTCGTTGATAATTACATTTCTGTCTGGCTTTTAGGCTTTGAAGTTGTACATGGTAGATATGGCACATAACCTAAATATACAAATGAATTACTGACATATTTGACAACTTACTACTTAAAAAATAACTTTGATAGTGGAAATAGACTATCTACAAGCTCACAACGCGTCGCGATGCGACGCGTTGTGAGCTTGTAGATCTGCTATTTCCACTATTTTTTGACTTTTTTTAAATATATGAACATTTTTCAACATGGAAAGATTATGACGATTATGAAAAATAATCACGATTATTTCAAAAAATCACGATTAGACGATTATGTAATAATTGTGACAGCCCTAATGTGGAGATTGCGTCTGCTTCAGCCTTACAACCGTTTAAGTTTGAACCTGTTGCATCTCAGCGTCAGCCATCAGGAGCAGGACCTCCCCTTCCACAGCCATCTCCACGAGTGGGCAACACCAATTGTTAAAAAAAAAAGATTGATTGTCTTAAACTTTAAGATCGATTAAGTTGGCCTAATAGTAAAGAGGACCCCATTGGAAACAAGCCAACGTGTTCTCTTGGGTTTAAATCATCTTAGAAACCTTGCATTGAACTGTACTTTGATGTGCTTTTTCATCCTGCAAACTGCTAATGAAGTATTCAATCAATCAAAACCGGGCCAAATATCACTGTGAATTTCGGAGCGCATAAAAAAAAAATCAACCTCACGTTATGTCTCATTTGCACACTGCCGCCCGTTTCGTATTTATTTTCAGACCAGGGTTGATTTTTTCCAATTTTCGCAACTGTCACCACTGGGTCCCTTGCTCTCTCTCTCTTCTCTCTGATTTCAGATTTCCAAAACGCAACAAAAAACCGCAGGGCAGTGTGCAACCAACTTAACTGTGGGAAGTGTGTTCCGATGCCAACCCATGTAGAGAGTATCTGCTGTCATAGTTACACAGGCTCCACAGCAGTGCAGATGCATCACAGACCACCCTGGTTTCCCATCTGTCTGTCTGGATGTCCATGTTCTGAGGACAGCATACCATCAATGGTTTGAGGAGTACAGAGATGATGCTGATTACCTTTCCACTCAGCAACAGCATGAGTGAATATTATAATATACACAAGCAAACACTTTACCGCATGGAGAGCTCAACCTCCTATACTTATTTTGCTTGCCAATGTGTAGTATAAGTTTATAAATCAGCATGTATACCTTGTAAAAGTGATGATACACCTCTCAAGTACCCCACTAACCTAATCATAATGGCAGTTACTGTACACTTTAATTTAACAAAATGTAAGGCACAAATTGACACATAGTGCAGTATTGCTACCAACAAATTACTTTTTATTAGTGCTACAACATAACAGTATGTCAAAAACAAAATATTTCACCAAAAACATACAATCTTTAATTCTCGTATTTCTTCCTCACATTCCTTACATTGCCTACCGACAGTTTGTATGGTGGAACTGACTTGGCAGGTAGAACAGGATTCCTCTTCCAGCGCGTTCTGTAAATGTTGTTCGACAGACTTTTCCAAATAATCCTGGAATTCCTTAAACTGGTTTCAAGCTACCATAAAATCAATGTAACCTGTAGAAAAGCCCTCATGGAGTTGTGTTATCCTTTAAGGAATAATGTCAAACTGTACCTCTGTACCTTTGGCAAACTGTTAATAAAGTATTCAATCAAAGCTTATGGATTTGCCATGTATTTATGTTTCTGTACAAGGTTCCATAAGACAGTGTTTCTCAAATGGGGTTAAGTGTATCCCTAAGGGTAAGTGAGAAAAACAAGTAGAAAATGGGAATATGTATTTGACTGTTATGGTTAATGATAAAACAGAGTTTGTGTGAACCTGCTCATCTGTACATTTCTAAACCAAATTAGATCAATAACTTGATTAGTAACTGTTATCGAATAGAAAGCAATGTTTATTTGCCATTATGCTGCTTTATTTTGAACTCCCTATTGGCATGGGAACTGGACTTTTGATGGGAACTTTGCTGAAGTCAGTCGAAGAGGGTACTTGGCTTCGGAAATCAGTGTAAGGTGGTACTGCAGTATAGATTGAGAACCACTGCCATAAGAGAGATCACACCAATGCACAGTAGCTCTCCTCCTTTTCACTTGGTTACTGGTTCACTGGGTTTGATTAGATAGAACAGTACTTTATCTAGGATAATGTCAATTTCAAAAGCAGAAAAAAAGCATAACATCAAATACAAAGGCAGAAAAAAGGGTGGGTGGAGCATGGGGGCTTAGTCTATTTACAAGTCACGGGTAGCAGCCGCCTGAAGGTGACTTTTCATACCGATTTTGAAAGAGGTTTTCCTCTCCAGAGAGGGTAGCAGCCTCCCGACCATCACCACCATATTCTGTTACAAACAAACCAAATAAAAGGTGCAGTATTACAACATTGACAAAGTGTGCAATTATAAAGGATCTTTATCCAAGCTACACTTTGAATTCACCCATAAACATAGTCATGCTGAAGGAATCCAAGAAAGACATTATCTTGCCCAGTGTCTTGTTCAACAACTTTTTAACACTAAGCCAGGAGGAGCCAGGAATTGAACCACTAACCTCCTGAGCCGCTGCTGACCCACTATCAACTGAGGGACACTTGTCTCCAATCCCATAACCCTCATGAACAAAGGCTTCCCTATTCTGGGTCAAACAGAGCAAAACTCACAGATCTACACGGTCACAGCGCAATGTCATTTTTTAGTAAAATATTTCATGTTGATGGAATAATGCACAGGGCTTAGTAATATTTTATGTAGATGCAATAATGAACTGGGCTTAGTAATATCTATGGAATAATGCACAGGGCCTAGTAATATTTTATGTCGATGGAATAATGCACAGGGCTTAGTAATATTTTATGTAGATGGAATAATGCACAGGGCTTAGTAAAGACCGCTGGCGAACTCTTGTCAACTAGGGCCTTGTGTCCACCAATATTTTTCCCTGGTGATAAATACATTGTATCCAAGGTGGATAAATACATGTTGTTTACATTGAAAACATTCCAAACTTACACTGTGCTCAGGAAATAAAATACTGAGACAACAACTTAGTGGGACAACATAATGATATTGTAGAAACTCACCCAAGATGTTCTTGAAGCGACTGGCATGGGCCGCTACTGCATGGCTCAGCTCAGGGCGATTTGCCTCGTGGCACAACGGTGGTGGCGAAACAGGCATCACAAATTTGGGATGCTGTCACTGTATCCCGACAACCAGACAACCATCTCCAACATTTGTTCTGTATTCTGTAAACAAATGGCAATAGTTCAAGATGTTGTATTACTGTTATATCTTGTTTACATTTATACAAGAGTACAATTATGTGTTATTAGTATCTCAACTCAGCCTTGCGACTGATTTTACAAGGCTATATAGTGTGTATATATATATACCGTAGGTACATCATTACATACAGTATACAATATGACTAGAGAAGAGTAGAGAACAAACATAGAGCATGTCCCTGAATAGTAATGCAACACCTATCATAAGCCCCTTTTCCACTAACATGGCCCAACACCACACCACTCCAAACCGCCCACTTGTGCCAGGTTTTCCACCACAAGGACCTGGGAGTGGCGTGAAAGTAGTACTAAACGCGGTACTAAAAAAGTATCCACTCCAGAGTAGGTCTGAGCAAGGCCAAACAGGGCCAAACACTTCATAACGACTCATTCATTTAGACCACCAGGATATAGTTGTAATACATGATAATAGATTCTATTGTGTTATAACCACTATTATAATCTATTATAGTTATCATAGTAATAGAGAGCCTCTCTCATTTTTGAATGGCTCTCAGAGCATTTCAGCTGCAGTACCACCTTTGGCCTGAACTGCGCCACCCCTCCCAAAATCTTTTTGAAAAAGAAAAAAAAAAGAAAAAAAAAACTTTTGAAAAAAAAAAATCCTTTTTTATTATTTTTTCTTCAAAAACGGCCGATGATGACGTCATCATCGGCAGCAAATCTGGATAGCCTGTTTTGAGAACTCGTGGGATACTTTTAACCTTCGCCTTTTCAAAACCAGAGAAAGACACAACGGTCAGAAATGGGACTTTGTGAGGATAGAAGGTGCTAGTGGGACCCCAAAAAAAGGTTTTAAAATAGGAAAAGTGAAATTTCATGGTGTATCACCTTTAATACTTTATAGTGTATTATAATCACAGTTATAATCCAGTATAATGTCTTATAATTAGGCTAGTTGTAATACACATTTTTATTGTATTATAATCACAGTTAAAAGGGTCAATTTGTTTCTTACTGAATGGGGGTACCTTTGTGTAATGGAAAATGTAGATATTTTATGTGGTGTGGAGTGGTGTGGTGTGGTGTGGTGTGGTGTGGTGTTGTGTTGTGTAGTGTGGAGCTAAAGCTGCAGTCGAAAATGGGCCTAATATACTAATCTTTTTACCATAACATGTTCCTTACGAGATTGGAAGCCATTGTGATAGCAAGGTTTTTTGCCTGAAGCTGCTCAGACAATACAAGGTGAGACTCAAGATTCGTTCTAGGGCATGAAGACGCAAAACAAAAGAGAATGTCTCCATATTTGACCTAAGCCCAGTTACCTCAGTGGATCCATCTGCATGAGCATCAATTGTGGCGTCTAACACAGCTAGTATTGCCTCGTAGCATAACATGATTTTCTGCACAGCTCTATACCAGTACAGCCATCGAGTTTGACATGTGCGTTCCAAGTGCAGTACTTGTTTTGAGCCCAGCCTTGTTTGAGCCTCAATGAAAAGTGTGTGCCTGGTATTGCTATTTGCAATAAAAGTATATAGTGTTTTAACAACACTAAAAAACTCTGACACCTCTGCTATGTCGCTTATTGAGTTCACAAGCACAAGATTCAATCTATGAGCATGGCAGTGGATATAAGCAGCATGAGGCACCCTATCGCATATTATAGTCTGCACTCCACGTACATGGCCCCGCATAACACTTGCTCCGTCGTAGCATTGTGCAACACACAACTGGAGATCTAAACTTGATGTTTCAAGTACTATTCTTTGGGCCAGGGATTCTGCTGTGAGATCCTTCATGTGGTATGTCCCTATCGCTCGTTCCTTTATCATCCCATTGTGGACATAACGGACTAAGATTGCCAGCTGCTCCTTCTTTAGTTTCATCAACTAAAATAGCAAAGTACTCAGCTTCCTTTATTTCGCTGATTATTGTGTTCTTGATTTTTTCTCCTATAACTCTGACCATATCGTTCTGAGCCTCTGGGGAGGAATAATGCGCATACCTGCGTTCGTCTTTGCTCATCACATCCTTATCATCTTTAAATACATCCAACAGTTCTAGGAAATGTCCCTTGTTTTCTGAGTCATCTTGTTCGAGATGCCCTCGGAAAGGGAGTCCCTGTCTCCCCAGAAAGGATGCGACTTTTATCAGGGTACTAACGTGTGCTCTGTTCTGCCGCACCTCCGTTGTCCGATTTGAATCTATTTTACTTGCAATAGAATCCTGACCTCCGCTGATCACTTGCTTAAATTCTCCCCACGCCAGTGCAGCATTTCTGTGTCTCTGGCTGTCTTGGTGGTCTTTCAGATTCTGTGACATATTCCTCCACCCTTTATATCCTGTGTCTATGAATACACGCTGCCTTACCCTCTCCCCTGGCTGGATGGAGGCACCTCCAAAGTGACGGCATGCAAAACAGAATATTGCATCTTGTTTTACTGAATATTCCACCCAGTTATGTTTCATATACACAGAGACATTGAATCGTCTTCCACTCGTTGTGGGGAACGTGGACAAATTAGGCTGGCTGAGCTGGTCCGCTTTCGACTCACTTATATCCAGCGGCACCGGCTCCGCTGTCTCGGCTGCATTACTTCCGCAGCAGCCGCTGCTGTTGCTTGGGTCCGGGCTCGGGGTCAGGTTCATGAGAATCCACGGCATCCAGCTCCATGTCAGGAGCGTCACCGTCACTGCTAGCATTAGCCGCATTGTTTTAGCTGGTGGTGGTGTTGCTTCCCGGCTCTTTAACCCTTAAGTTCTGTTCAGATTCACTACACCTTCGTTCTGTTCGGGTCATTTTGACCCGGTGGATATTTGGTTTAAAAAAAACAACACTAATATAAATTTTAACTTAACAAATCATCATGATACATTGACTTTGACTCAATGCCAAACAATTCATATGGTATATTTGGTAAATGTTTGCATTTCTGCTTTGCTATATCACATTAAACACTGAAAGAGCTAGGCGTTTTTACTGATTTAGCTGAAATCCATGTAAAAAAAACGACTTCATTTAATACTGGGCAATATTGCTCATGCTTATAGGAAGGGGGGGAGGGTTCAGAATGGGGCTTCGGAAGGGGGGTGTTAGAAGTGGGGGTGACTGTGTGTCTGTGTTTTGGCATAATACTGTGTATTTCTGTGCTTCCGGGTCAAAATGACCCGAACAGCACTTAAGGTTCAAAAAATATGAGGGGGGTGTAGCATGGGTGTAGTGCAAAAATATTTTTTTTACATGTTCATCTCAGAAGAATCTTTAAGGCCAGTGAGTTTCAGGTGGAAACATTTTTAACTTCTACCTTTTTTTTTAAAATGAAAATGTAAAACGGGTCAAAATGACCCGAACAGCACTTAAGGGTTAATCAACAGCAAGTCACTGTCACTATCTCCATCATCTGCTTCTGGGGCTGCTGCTGCAGCTGTGGCAATCTTTTTGCAGAAAAAAATTAACAGGGAGGTCTGTTTTCTTTCCATTTTAACTCTGCTGCAAACTCAAACTGTATTAGCATCTCGAAAAGAAGCGCCACAATTAACAACAATGCTTTGCACCTGTGCACCTGACCTGCGCTGCGTGCAGAACCTGGGTGGGAATATACAATTTTGTCAAGATGGGGAAAATACAAGTGTGGAGAATATAATTATAATACCTTGTTGAAGCGACATTTTGTACATTTTTGCATTTGTAGTTATTTTACTGTAATTTAACAACATATTAACGAGCACAGATAGACAAAGAGACATTCATGGATTTATTTCAAAAGTAATTTTATTTCCCCCCCTGGACCCAGGGTATGGCAGCTGCATACCCCTGCCATACCCAATTGACGCCTCTGCGGGAGAATCTTCTCTAGACCAACTGAGCTGGCAGAGTCTGAGGGAGCAGGGTTCAAACACAATAAAATGTCAAACACCAGGGATGCACTATTAACATTAAAGCCATTTCACGTTCACATTGAAATAATTACATTATGGTCCAATTGAAACTAGAAATGTGCAATTCTGGAAAATTGCAAGTCTGGTTGTACTGACGTGAGTAGAGAGGAATCCACTGATGGCCTACATTAATTCTGTCTTAAAATGTATATTAGCATGACCAATCCTGTCTGATTGGTCATTTTAAATCCAAGATATCTGGCCTACAACCCAGATAAATTCAGTTCAAAGGTTAACAAAAAAAAACATTCACTTTAGCTGGCATAAAGATTCTCTGACCTAGAACAATAGTGTGTTGCCTATAGCAACCACACTAATGATAACTTATTTGGTTCCAGCCACACTTTGGGTCTTTCGAGCTCTTGCAATGGAGGGTGGGGGGCGGGGCCATGAAGGCATCAGTGGAACTGGCAGGTCTGTGTGTTGCTTCTGAAGATAATGAAGCACAATCTGCCATTTGGCCAAAATCATGTCCCGGTCTTCTTGCACTGACTAGCTTTGACTGTTATGGACACTTTTGTTTGGCACTGTATTGATAAGTTGTGCTTCAAGTATTGCCTTTTGCTTTTTTAAGTATGGCTATTACACTTATGAGCGTTGACTGTTTTGACACTTTATGCATTTATTCTCTTTTTTGTGTACCTTGCTCTTTTACTGTACACTGTACAATATTTTTCGTTTCATACTTCTCTGTAACTTTGTAAATAACCTTTAACTGCTGTGCTGCCTCCAGGCGACTGATTTCCCCCATTGTGATAATAAAGGTATCTGTCTTCTTCTGTGCTTGATCCAGCAGACCAGTACAGATGGTTGATGATGGATTTGATCCAGGGACGTGCTGGCCATTGGGAAAAGCGGGACAACTCCCGAACGGCCGGTTCATTCCCGGGCAATTAGGAAAAACATTTAAATAAAATGTCGGCCTTTGTTCCATTTTGAGGGCTGGGCGGCCAACAAAGTAAATCGTCACTGTCGGGCAGAAACCTTGTATCTCCAAGATTCAAATGTATACATTTTAAAGCCCTGCTTCATCATACAAGGCCGTCGCACAAAAGTAGTGAAAACAGCAGATCTACAAGCACAGTTGTGTGCTTGTAGATCGGCTGTTTTCACTAGTTTAATTCATTTTTTTCATAACTTTTTAAATGATCTGAAATGGCAAATATTTGAGTAGCTGCAGCGCTATGGAGAGAGAGATCTCAATGAGGGCCTCTCCAACTCTTTTTCCCGGGCTGAATCAGGGGCCCAGCACGTCCCTGATTTGATCCAACAGACCAGTATGATGGTTGATGATGGATTTTGTCCAAAGCCCAACATCTATGCTTTCCCTCCTCATGGCCAGCGCCTCCATCTTCTCTCCTACACAAAGTACATGTGACCTTTTTTTTAGATGGTGAGTGATAGCCTACAGTTGTTTTTTTAGTGCTGATTCACTAATTAAACCACCCATTTTGGGTAGGCTGGTGTTTCAAGCTCCATCCCTACTCCTTACTCTAGGAGAGAACAAACAAAACAAAACACGACATATTGACTTATGAACTGAATCTAAAGGAGAGACCAGATGGATCAGTCATCACAGGTCGCTGAGCAATTTACAACTTGAAAATAACATAATTACGTATCTGTACAATGTGGACATCAATAATTGGGTTGATTCTCTGCTCAATAACATTGACCGTTCCAGACTTTGCACAGTGACCAGGGCTGTCCTCCTTCCATCTCCTGACAACACACCCGCTTCGACTGGTATCTTCGCATTCAACCGGACTTTATCACCCTTTTTCAGACGTTTGAACGCAGATAGTATCCACAGTGTATCCACGGACGAGTATCTACTTTGAAGTACGCATGCGCCGATATCTCTCGCCTTGAATATTAGTCCCCTCAGGGGAATCGAACCCAAACCGTGGGTTTGTTGCATCCGTGCTCTACTGACTGAGCTAATGAACGGATGAAGTGACTCCTTTTTTGTGCATTTATCTATGACGTGGATATCTATGACGTGGATAGTGGGGTAGATGTTGATAGTGAGGGACTGAATATTTACTATTCTGTCCATAACGGCACATAACTCGGTAACGCGGCTGAGTGGGATTGGGCGCCGTTCGCACCGCTCGTCGCGGCAACTCGGCTCGCTAGCGCTCGCCTCGGTGGCGACTCACGGGGCTCATCGGCGCCCAATACCGCGCCGCTCCGTCGGGGTCAGTGGCGTGGAGCATTACACTGGGGAACAGAGCACACTTGGCATCTGGTTCGAGGCTGGGAGTCACCTCAGGTTTTATTTTTGCGCTCCTCTGAGGTTGACCACTAGATGTCGTCATTTTACTACTAATAGCTCTGCCTTGGTGAGATACTTCTCTGCATTGGTGAGATACTAGTATGCTGTATCTATGGATACCTCTGCATTGAAGAGTCTGAAAGCACGTGAATATTTCGCATTAAGTGCGTTGATATCATTCGAAACAGGTGCACAACACCAGTGCTCTAGCCATCTCTTTAAGGGATGTGAGGATGTGACTTTGCTCATCCCTCCAGAGATTGACAATGGCAGACGCAAGGTGTGCTTTCTGGTGCCTATACAGAATGTGTTGTGATGGATGGTCATCACTTCCATAATGTTGAGCATTCATAGGGCTTTGGTCGGCATGCTTCCTGAGACAAGAATGGCAGCAGAGAGCAGCAAATTCCCAGCTGCAATCTTCCCAATCTTCTGCTGGCTCGTCCACTCTTTCACATGGCCACGAGAATTGCAGCACTGTGTGATGCAGACCTCTGTTCCATTTACTCTGACTTTGCCAGGTGTCTCCTCAAAACACACCACACAGGTTTGGAAAAGTGTCATTTGCTGTGATTCAAAGACTTTATACTTCTTGTCCTCCACAGGACCTGGGTCAGCGGTTTCAGGCTCTCTGGAAAAGAAACACTTCAAAATTAACCACTGGGATAAACAGTAAAAAATAGCAAGTGTACAACTTCAAAACACTTTAACAACGCATGAAGAGCTTGTAGATTTGCGTGGAGATTTAGTGTTCAATGGAAACAGAAGGATGTCGAATAATTGACTCCCAGCATATGTAATTAGAATAAACTGGATTGGGTAAACTATATAAAGTAGGGTATGTCCTTTTGTACTGCAGACCAGGCATATAGATTTATAACATCTTAGAAGGATAAATGCTCTCCCCCAGGCCAAGAGGTTCTTATGTAAATTTTGGCTTAGGTCACCCCTGTAAATAATGTTTTAATCTACAGCATCCCAGAATTACATTTACTGAAATATGTAAATATTTCCCCCTAAAATACAACATGTCTTGAAGAATATCTGTTTCCATTATGACAACTTTATACTTGATGTTTAACCATGTGAACCCCAGTACTCTCATTCTGGAGGGAACATTCACCAAAAATAGCTGATCTACATGCTCACAATGTGTTGCTGTGAGCTTGTTGTAGATCATCTATTTTTGGCAAAGAGATTTGGTGTGGATTGAAAAAGAACGGACTGTCTAAGACAGGTTAAACTGAAGAGATATGGATTCATTCAATTTAATATCAAAGTAGCCATTTCATTTCCCCCATATGGCCTAGGACGAAAACAGAAAGCATGTCACGATGGTGTTCACTATTTAACATATAGAAATGTGGGATTTCATATTTACTTACCGCCCGCATGCCCGTTGTTCATTGTATTCATCCCAGCACTAACTGTGGGAGAGCGAGTAGGTGGCTTTTATTGTCCTTCCTCTTCTGGCTGGCACATGTGCAGGGTGATCAGTCTGATGAAGCAGGTAAGTGGGGAAGTACCGCCCTTCAATCTCCTGTCCCAGCCTCCTCGTTGTCACTCCTGGCCTCGCTCTCCCGTCCAGGGTGCGTTTCACCGAGGTGCAGAGCCTACCTGCGGGGCGGTGTCCCTGTGAATCGCCACAGCATGTATTCATCTTAATGATGTGTGTAAGCTCAAAGGAGCTGACCCCTCTTCAATTTTAAAAGACCTTTCCCTGTAATTAATCTTTTTTTTAAGGGAAGCCGTTTGTGTTCCTGTTATGGTTAAAGGTGTATTCAATGATAATGAAAGTGGCCAGGGGTCATCTTGTCCCTTACTGGCCTTATAGCGTGGAAATGTTTAGTTTTTTATAGATTTTTACACCATTATAATGTTGATCATTAGACCCAATCACTGAATATCAGTAGGCCTACGTCTCCAGCTTCAGGATATGTATGATACTGATTTACTACGAGACTGTGTGTTTGAGTTCAGTAGTTTACAAGGCATTTAGCAGACGTTCTTAATTCAGAGCGACTGTGGTTCTCAAAACTTTTATTTTGACCATCATAACTAAACATCATAACATAACTACGGCCATACTCTACCCTGATTGGTCGAGGACTGGCTGGCCACCTCTGAAAACCAAATATAGCTATGCTCGCAATGGTGGAAGTCCTTATATGGTCAGCACACATTCTAGTGAGGAGAATGAATGGAAAATGTACCAATTATATTTGTATTTGAATGAAATACAATCACTGAATATACCTTTAAATGCATGGTCAAATACAAGCCAGTAACATATTTGCAGCTAAATACATTATCAATGGGTAAATGGTAAATGGTAAATGGTGCATTTATATGGCGCTTTTAATCCAAAGCGCTTTACATAGATTGTGCATTACATTCACCCATTCACACACACATTCATACACCGGTGGCGGAGGAAGCCATGCAAGGCACCAACCTACTCACCGGAGGCAATTAGGGGTTCAGAGTCTTGCCCAAGGACCCTTCGACATTAACTCAGGGGGAGCCCGGATTCGAACTGGGAACCCTTCGGGATTTATACCCTTCGTGCTCTAATACCAGTTTCTCTACCCCTGAGCTATGCCGAATGAATGGAAAATGTACCAATTATATTTGTATTTGAATGAAATACAGTCACTGAATATACCTTTAAATACATGGTCAAATACAAGCCAGTAACATATTTGGAGCTAAATACATCATCAATGGGTGTTACACTTAGGTGTGCCAATGTGTGCCCTAACACCAACCTATTATTAATAGCTAGCACTGCGTAGCCTACATCAGAAGATTTATGCAGACTGCTATTGTTGTTACCACACTGTAGTTTTTTTTCTTCTTTTTTATATAATAAATAATTACACAATGCATCTGTTTTCAAGCCCCTTACATAAAGTTTGTTACTGTACATCATTATCTTGCACTCCTTTTGATTGTGGTATAATTAATTGTGTTTAAGGTCACTGTGAAGTATGCAATATCTACATCAATAAGACAGATCACTGGGCCATATGAAAAAGTAACTGATAGGCTGGTTCATCTATTCTACATCAATAAGACACATTACTGGGCCATATGAAAAAGTTGCAGATAGGCTGTTTCGGGGCCAGTACCACAGACTCCCACCTGCTCTAATGAAGATCCCTGAAATAAAAGAAGGATGATTGCTGAAGTGCTGAAAGAAGTAAAGGAGGAAGTAAAAAGACTAGTCAGTTGCAGATTTGGGTTCATCTTGCGATAAACCAGCCGGGAAGACTTGAAAAACTTGAAATGGACAACAGTTGAGTGGAGAGATCATGCGCCAACCTTTCTCAAATTCCTGCAGCAAGCAAGTCAAGTGACATTTGATGAACTCTCAAAGTGGAATTGATCAGTGGAAAGAAGAGGTCATTCAAGTGGAGAATGCCAGGAAATGGAATGGACACTCAATGTGCCGTGTCCTACTGGTGAATAAATAATAAAGATCCCCCTTTATTTGTATTAAACCCTTCAAAGATAAAATGAAATTATATTACATTTAATGCCACACATCTTTACCCTCATTCTAGAAGTGAACTGCTACAGTATTTGCTCAGCACCTTTTTTAACCATGTTCAATTATGTGTTTTGTTCTAAAGGGCCATGCTGCTTCAGGTCTAACTGAAGAATCTCTCTTGGGGCCACACAGCGATTCAGTGGAGAAGGTAATTGCCTAACCTCGATGTCTTTTCCACAATGTTCAATAACCATGGCTTGGATGCCACGATACATGTATAGCTTGGGAGCGTGTTGCTGTTACATTAACAGGTGAGTCAGTAGGACAAAGACTACGCTTATTTCCATAGGAAACCATTGAAGTCCGTTTCCGGTTAATGGCGTGAGGAGCACACGCGAGGTTGGGTCTCCTGAAATTACCTTTTTTTTTATATAGCGACTCTCTCAAACAACTTTGCTATTTAACTTATAGTTGGACAGCCTGAACTATATTCAGAATGAGTGGCCCGAAGCAGAAAATTGGAACAAGAAGCTATATTACGGCCACTGCTGAACTACCTACGGCGTCCACAGCTGCGACAGAGCATTCCAATCATGGCGACCCAGTCACCAAATCTGAGCTGGAGTCTGCATTAAACAAACAACGTGAAATGTTTAAAAACGAAGTAGCCTCCCTGATACAGCAATCCACACAATCTTTGAAAGCGTCCGTTGACTCTCTGGGAGAAAAACTTTCCTCCTTCGACAGCCGCCTGACAAAAGCAGAGACAATAGTGGGGGACAATTTTGAAAAACTCAACACTGTGGAGACAACTGTGCAGTCCCTCCAAGCACAGAACAAAGAACTGCTTCAACGCTTGGAAACGGTGGAAAACAAAACCAACCGCTCCCTACTGAGGGTGGTTGGAATCTCAGAGGGTAGTGAGAATCCAAACCCTGTCAAGTTTGTCTCCGAGTTGCTGATGGAGGCTATGGGGACAGACGTCTTCTCTACTCCCCCAACGCTGGACTACGTGTATCGATCCGGAGGAAAAATGGACCAGAAGAACCCAACGAGACCCAGAGCCATGGTCATCTGCTTCCACTACATCCAGGAGAAGGAGAGGGCTTGGAAGTGGTCCCGCAACAACGAATGCAGGTTCCGAGACGTCCCACTGCGGTTCTATGCCCAAACAACGGCGGCCACAGCCAAACAACGCACCGCATACAACCCAATCAAAAAATCCCTATTTGAAAAAGGGATTGGATCACGCTTACTAAGCGGAGGACGCCTGCAGATAACATTCCAAGATAAAACCGAGATCTTCAACTCTCCTGAGGAAACCACTGCCTTCTACGACCAGAAGATCAACGTGCTACCCGAGTCATAAATGACAATTCGCCGGGAATACCGGCGCTCATCACCGTGATATCGAAATGGATATGACTTTGGAGACAATAACTATAATGTGCCTTTGAACTATACACCAAGACGCCCTGGAAAGTTTTCTTTTTCTTTTTTCTCTCTCTCCACCCCTCTTTCTAGGTTTTTTATTTATTTTCCTTCTCCCTCCCCCCCTCTTTCAGCCGCTATCATCATTATTTTTATTTTTCACTTCCAATCATAATGGACATCATGGGACCATTCCCCTTTTTCTTTAACACTGCCTTGCCTTTTATCGTGCACTGGATTGTTGAGGTAAGCCCGAAATCACTTCCAATTTATTTGCCTCAATACATGCAACCTATCTCATTCCATGCATGTATATATATATCATTTCTATCTTCTGTTTGTTTCCCCCCATTGTGTTTTTTGTTTTTGTCACCTTTCCCATTGCTTTAATCTCCCCCTACATATATTGATTTCCACTAGGCTAACTCATTTATTTCAATGTGCCATTGTACTTATCGTTCTCAATGAAATCCTTGCGATTGACAACATTACAACGCTCGTACTTTAATGATGTTACTTTAGGATCTTTCCCCGTTTTGAGATCTCTTGGCTCTGCCGTTAAAAAAAAAAAAAAAAAAAAATGTATCGATTTGTTTAATGCCATGATTTGATGCTCTCTCCCTGAGAGAGTCGCTGTAACCTGAGATATTGTGCGCGAGTTGAACTGAAGCCATGCTTGGCCGTGCGGGGGGGGCTTGCGTTAGGGGTGGTGGGTCTGCGGACCCGTGATGCGCCGTGGAAGCGACGCATTGCGGGTTTGTGGAGCGACCGCCCCGGGCGCGCGGCCCGCGGTACGGCGAGCTATAGAACGAGCCTTCCGCCCTCACTCGAATCTCCCCTACCTTCATAATTATGTATAACACCTACTTCTCGGTCTAATTTGGCTACTTCTGATCGGGGGTAGTGGTGCACAGCATTGATATTGTGTGTGCACCTGACCTCGAACTATGAGATGATTATAATTAGAAACAAACCAAGATTTGTGTCCAGCTTGGCTTGGTGATCACTGATCAGCCATTTGGTACGGGGAGACGGGGGGGGGGGGGGGGGGGGGGGGCTCTTTTTCTTTTTGTCTCATCTTCTAGTTAGTACATGCATAATGCTTATATCTTTTTCTCTTTCTCTCACACACACACACACGCACACACACACACACACACACACACACACACACACACACACACACACACACACACACACACACACTTTTTCTATCATGGTGAGATGGTGAAGGATAATTTACAAAACCATTTTAACAATGCTTGTTTTTACAATTACCATTGGATGTACAACAAACCTAGTTACAGCAGTATTTCACCATTACTTAATACCTTGTGTCAACATTAGACCCACTACTAGACTCATTGTGAACAATTGGCATTGCCATTAAAGCTCTCAGTAGCAATGGTCCTGCTCAATACCATCATTAACTACTCTTACTGGTATTGTTAATAATTAATCACTACCACCTTTTCTTTTTTTTAAATAAAATTAATTCAAGATAACCATTAATACTGCTTTAGTGGGAATTGTTTTGGATTTTTTTTTTCTTTTCTTTCTTTACTTTTTTTTCCCCGTTATTAAAACCTGGTATGCAGACTATTGTAGTACTCATAAACTCTTAAGTTACATTGAAGTTACATTGCATGGACAGCTTCACACACACACACACACACACACACACACGGGTCAATGTGTATTAGGAGGACTTTTTTCTCAAACCCGTTTTTCACAACATTAGACAGTCCCCCCTTTCCACTTGTGCTACAAAGATGTACACACACACACACACACACACACACACACACACACACACACACACACACACACACACACACACACACACTTTCTATCATGGTGAGATGGTGAAGGATAATTTACAAAACCATTCTCAACAATGCTTGTTTTTACAAATACTATTGGATGTACAACAAATCAAGCTACAGCAGTATTTCACCATTACTTAATACCTTGTGTCAACATTAGACCCACTATTAGACTCATTGTGAACAATTGGCATTACCATTAAAGCTCTCAGTAGCAATGGTCCTGCTCAATACCATCATTAACTATTATTCTTACTGGTATTGTTAATAATTAATCACTATCACCTTCTCCTTTTTTTAAATACAATTAATTCAAGATAACCATTAATACTGCTTTAGTGGGAATTGTTTTTTTTTTGTTTTTTTTTCTTTCTTTCCCTTTTTTTCCACCCGTTACTAAAACCTGGTATGCAGACTATTGTAGTATTCATATACTCTTAAGTTATATTGAAGTTACATTGCATGGACAGCTAGTGCTGATGGCAGGGGAATTTATTATCTGAAAATTGATAACTCGTGCCATATCGAAATATTTGACATTATATATGTTCAGGACCCCGTACTCACTCTGAACGAAGAGTCGGAGTTTAGTGTGACAGGAAGGACATAATGTTTAGGGTCCTGCAGCTAGTCTTTGGTGAGAAGACAGGCTTAGGAATAGGGTTAATGTTAGGGCTTTTAAACGTAGTTATGTTTAGTTTGATGTGTTTGTCAGTCTTCTGTCTGAAAGGGCAAGTTGAAGCTAGGTACTGGTGTTTACTGTATCTCTCTCAGAATGCCCATGTCTACGTGTATGTGTTGGTTTTATTTAGTTATGTTATGTTTTGTTTGTCTGAGTTTTGTGTTGGAGGGAGGGGGAACTTGGATCCTATATTTCACCAATTGATATTCATGATCTTCATGATAAGGCCCATACTAGAAATTATAGTTGACTTCTCTAAACACTTGCTTTCTTTTCTCTCTCTCATTTCTATCTCTATCCTTTTTTACCTTGAATTTAATCATCTAACCAACATTAATTTAGATTATGGCTAACTTGGCAAACGGTGGTGTGCGAGTGGGAGGGGACACCCTGAGATTTACTTGCTGGAATACAGGGGGAATGAACGGTCCAGTCAAAAGAGGGCGCATACTCTCTCACTTGAAACATCTTCAAACTGAGATTGCTTTCTTACAAGAAACGCACCTGACTAAAAAAGACCATGTCAGACTAAAAACACACTGGGTTGGTCAAATCTACCACTCAGATTTTGATGCAAGGACAAGGGGTACTGCCATTTTGATCCATAAAAAGATTCAATTTACTCCAAAAGATATTATCTCTGATCCTTATGGACGTTATATTATGGTGTCAGGATGCCTTTTCAACACTCCGGTACTCCTAGTAAACATTTATGCACCTAATTGGGATGACGAAGCCTTTATGAAGAAGGTTATCGCTCTCCTACCTGATTTGAACTCCTATCGTCTGATCTTTGGTGGTGACCTAAACTGCACTATAAATCAATCATTGGACAGATCAAGTTCAAAGAAAAAACCTCCCACCAAAATGGCCAAAACTATATCCACATTCATGAATCTAATGGGATGTATAGATCCGTGGCGGTTTCAATTTCCGAATAAAAAAAGCTTCTCTTTCTTCTCCAATGTACACAAGACCTTTACCAGAATTGACTACTTTTTTATTGATAAACTTCTCCTACCCTCAGTCAAGAACACTGAATACTCAGCAATTGTCATTTCAGACCACGCCCCTCTACTGCTTGATTTAAACTTTTCAAACCTACATAAACCTCGCCCTCCCTGGAAATTGAACCCTCTCCTCTTAAATGATCCTGACTTTTGCTCACTAATTTCTAACAAAATTGATTATTTTATTCTAACTAATAAATCTGACTCGATATCTCCATCTTTACTCTGGGAAACTTTGAAAGTGGTTATAAGAGGAGAAATTATATCTTACTGCTCAAGGCACAATAAACAGAAAAGACAACAAGAAGACCAACTAACGGACCGCATTGCAAAACTTGACAATGAATACTCAATTTCTCCTTCGCCGGAACTTTACAAAGACCGGTTGACCTCACAAATGCAATATAATTTACTCACTATCGAGAAAACAGAGAAACTTCTATTACGTTCACGAGGCCTCGTATATGAGCACGGAGAGAAAGCCGGGCGATTACTGGCACACCAACTAAAAAAAGAGGCTGCATCAAGAAACATTTCTCAAATAAAGACACCATCTGATACATGTACCGTTATTCCTTCAGAGATTAACGACACGTTTAAAAACTTCTACTCTAATTTATACACTTCGGAATCCCCATTGGATACTACAGACATGTTGAACTTTCTTGACGACCTTCAATTTCCGATTCTTAACCCTACGAAGCGTGAAACTATCGAACAACCTCTACAGCTAAGCGAGATAATTGACTCCATCTCAGCAATGCAAAATGGTAAGACCCCTGGCCCAGATGGCTACCCAATTGAATTCTATAAATTATTTTCAAACAAACTGGCCCCTCTTTTATTGGATATGACTGTTGACTCTCTGAACCAGGGATATCTCCCTCAAACTCTCACAGAAGCATCAATCTCTCTCATTCTAAAACCAGACAAAGACCCATTGAATTGTAACTCATACCGCCCCATCTCACTTCTAAACACAGACTACAAGATACTTGCAAAAACCTTAACCTCAAGGTTGGAAACCGTTGTAGCAGATATTATTTCAATTGATCAGACAGGTTTCATCAGAGACCGTCATTCCTCCTCAAACATCCGCCGTCTTCTCAATGTCATTCTCTCTCCCGCATCCTTGGTGACCCCAGAGGTGGTGGTCTCCTTGGATGCGGAGAAAGCATTTGATAGGGTGGAATGGGGCTATTTGTTGGAGGTTTTAAAGAACTTTGGCTTCGGCCCAAACTTTATTTCGACAATTTCTCTACTGTACTCTTCCCCTAAGGCATCTGTGGTTACAAATGGGATGAAGTCTCAGCTGTTCACGCTCTCAAGGGGCTGCAGACAGGGCTGCCCAACAAGCCCCCTGCTGTTCGCACTTGCAATAGAACCTCTGGCGATCGCACTCAGATCAGCACCCTTCATACAGGGTATCCACAGATGGGGCACAGAATACAAACTCTCTCTATATGCTGACGACCTACTGCTATACTTATCTGATCCAGTTGGTAGCACCCCAAAAATCCTTGATCTTCTGAATAGATTCGGCTCCTTCTCAGGATATAAACTAAATTTCAATAAAAGTGAATGTTTCCCAGTTAACAAACCGGCTCTCCAAATACCCAGAAACTCCTTACCCTTTCGTGTAACAGAAACTGGCTTTCGTTACCTTGGAATTCATATTCGTAAGACCACAAATGCTCTGTTCAAAGACAACTTTTTACCTCTTACTGACATACTCAAAGTGGACCTACACAGATGGGGGATTATGAACATATCCTTAGCAGGAAGAGTAAACAGTATAAAGATGAATGTTCTGCCCCGTTTTATATATTTGTTTCAAGCGCTGCCAGTATTTATCCCCGTATCTTTTTTTCGCAACTTGGACAAATTAATTTTATCATTTATATGGGGAGGAAAATGCCAGAGAATTAAAAAAGACTACTTACAAAGACCCAGACTTGACGGTGGACTTGCCCTCCCCAATCTCAAGCACTATTACTGGGCAGCTAATATTTCCAAACTGACCTGTTGGGCTCATAACCCTAATTTGGATTGGTGCCAAAACGAAGCCAGTTCATGCCCAGATACATCTTTACTAGCTCTAATTACAACTAACCTACCAATTTCGCAAAACCGATACTCAGCCAATCCCATCGTTATAAACACACTGAAAATATGGTCCCAATTCAGAGCTTCCTTTGACCTTCGAGAACTTTCTTTCTATACTCCTATATGTAACAACCATTTGTTTACTCCTGGAACGACAGACCCAACCTATTCCCTGTGGAAGGGGTCAGGACTCGTCAGACTCAAAGATCTTTATATTAATGGAATTTTCGCCAATTTCAGAGAACTGGCAGCTAAATTTAACCTCCCAACCTCCCACATGTTCAGATACTTTCAAATCCGTCACTTCGTCCAATCATACAGCTCTTCTTTCCCCAATATTCCTCCCAAAACGGGAATAGAATGCATCTTAGACGCCCCAAAAGGATCTATGTCCCACATTTATAATATCATATCCCAGTTGAGACCTACATCTCTCGATGGAATCAAATCTGGTTGGGAAGGGGAAATTGGAGAAAATATTCCGGAAGAGACATGGAGTAAAGCCCTGACTAAGATAAATGGAAGTACCTCTTGTGCTAGGCTGAGCCTAATTCAATTTAAAGTTTTGCACCGCTCTCATTTCTGTAAAGCTAGATTATCTAGAATGTATAACAATGTTGATGACATCTGTGATAGATGTCACAAATCTCCAGCAAGTCTGACACACATGTTTTGGTCTTGCTCTCGACTGGAGAACTACTGGTCTGTCATTTTCAGAACTCTGTCAGAGATGTTTAATATAAACATCCAACCTTGCTTTGAAGTGGCAATTTTTGGGGTACTCCCTAAAAAATTCACTTTCAACAAAAATATCCAAAACAGCATAGCCTTTTTGTCACTACTTGCGCGAAGGAGAATTCTTCTAGACTGGAAATCTCCATTCCCCCCTAAACCAGATTTTTGGATAAAAGATGCCATGTCATGCTTAAACCTCGAGAAAATAAAGTTTGATTTACGCTGTTCCCCCGGAGGATTTATGTCCACCTGGAGCCCCGTAATAACCTACTTTAAAAACTTGAGGCGACTTCCAGACACCCCATAATGTCCGATCTCTTAAAATGGGAAACCCCCTCCCACCTTACCACACCCCATCCTCCGTACTCCCTGTCCTCTTAGCTCTATTTTCTTATTTCTTTTCTTCTATCTCCCTTCTCCTTTCTCCTAAATCATCTATCATTATCATTAGTATATTCTTAAATCTATCTTCTCTTCTCTTCTACTCTTCTTTCTTTTCTTTCTTCTTCTCTCTAAGTCAACAAAGCTAACTACTCAAAAAACATAAACAAATAAACAAGAACACACATAATCCCAACGGGTGAAAAACTAAGGGTTCCAAGTGGGTGGGAAAGGGATTTGTTTTGTTTGTAACATGTAAGTTCTTTAATTCTTTTGTTATCATTAATACCATTATTATTATTTTGCTCTACTTCCAAATTCCTATGTCTGTATGTTCGTCCGTCACTTGATGTATTTTAAATAGAAAAATAAGCATTTATATTTGTACCTATCTCTGCTTCATATCTCTTGCTGAATGCTGAATAAAAAACTAAAAATGGGAAACCATTGAAGTATCTCATATAACATTGAAAGACAGACTGATAGAAGACAGTACTATGCAGTAGATAGTCAGGAAAAAAGGGGAAATATAAAAAAAAAAACAATTAAAGAAAAAGTAAAATGAAAAAACACAGTTAGGGGTTCAGAGTCTTGCTCAAGACAGTAACTCCGGGCGATCCCAGAATCGAAATGGCCAGGGTGCCAATATTAGGTTCTATTGACCAGCAGCCTTTTATATACCGGTAAGTTTTTATCATAAGAGGAAATGGCTGTTAAATGTGGACTTAATGTAATGTCTATAAGGCTTCTATTCTACCCATTTTCATAATGCAGTATGGGTTAAGTTTTTTTGTTCATGTATACTCCTGATGTAGTTAGTACTGTAGACATAAATCAGTTCATTGTACAAATTTAAAAATAACATTTGGCTAAAATTTTGCCTCATTTGTTTCCCAGGGTATCCAACGTTTTGCTCCATTCCAAGTGACGATCGACAACCTGGACCGTGCTGTTACACCTCACATTGTATCAATGGAGCATCAAATAATCGACCATTGGTTACTTATGGTTGCGAACCAGGAGCGGGTCAACGCTGCTCATCTGTAGGGATGGGTATCGAGAAGCGGTTCTTGTTGAGAACCGGTTCCCTGTGGATCGATTCCTTGGAATCGTTAGCCAAAGTCCTTAACGATTCCGTTATCGTTGCCTGCATATGCGCGATGACATCACACACGCTGCCTTGTTTTGTTAGAGCGCAGTCAACATGTCATCCAAGCAGAAGCGTTCTAAAGTCTGGCTCTATATTTCGCAAGAATGTACATGTTAATGTCACGGTAAAATCGATCTCTTTCGAACGACCATCATTTCGACCGGAGGGTTAGCGACTCACTCCACAGAGGTTAGGGTTAGGGTGAGGGTTAGAGTCGGGTGTTGAAAAGATGACATGTAGTAACAGTGACAAGCTCCCAATGTCACACTGGCATTGGCTGCACCTGTGTGCTATGCTAGTTTTGATAATGAGACAGCTTTCCTAGTTCAGTTGTTACTCAAGCTCACTGCATGAACGGACAAGTCTTCCCGTTCTGCGTCCGAGTTAGGGTCGTTTCACACTCTAATAAGGAGCCTAATTTCGGTTCGGGAGGGCTCCCCAACCCAAAATTATTTAGATTCGGGGGGAGTTCATCCATACTTTCTTAACGGCTAGTGCCGAAGTTGCATGTAAATATTGGAGGTCTGCGGCATGAAAATACATATCTGACTGGCCCTCGCGGCTGCACGCTGGAGGTCCAGTGAGCAGCAGCGCAGCGTCGGGGTCTCTCTGTCTCTCTTATGACTCTCACACACGCGCGAGCTCCGTCGAAAACACTGAATCTACAAGCTCACATTATAGACATGCCGCCTTGCTGCATGCATCACAGTCACAATTCGTCGCGGAGCTTGCAGATCGGCTATAAACCATAGAAACAGGCTATCAAAACGGAACACTAGCAAAGTTGTGTTTACTTTAAGCTCTTCTTTCCTCTTGAAAACGGTCAGCGAGACGCAGCAAAGCTGTGTGTGTGTGTGTGTGTGTTTGTGTATGTGTGTGTGTGTGTGTGTGTGTGCCATAGTGAGAACCAGCTGACAATGTATCCGCTATGCAACGCTCAAATCACGGCCACACAAGCATTTGGAAGTCGGCGTGTCTCCCTCCCAAATTACCGCTGTTTCCTTGGCTTCATAGCCGAGAAAATGAAATTGAAGCTGGGCTGAATGAATGAGAAGACACCGCTGAGTACCAAAATTAAGTCGGGAGGTCACAACATTTCTGCAGCACCGTGGAGCCGAGTTTATTCGGTTGACACCCCCCGAACCGGGGACGACGACCCGTATTTGGGTTTGGACAGTGCCGAACCGAACTTAGTTAGGCTCCTTATTAGAGTGTGAATCGACCCTTAGACGTGCCCTAAAAAGTTTGTTTTGCAAGCCACCGCCTCCCACGTTCTTACAACAAAACTGGCTGCATGTCCAATGTGCTCAGTGTTGCAAAATGCTCTCCTATACATCAAATGTGCAAGAAAGAAAAGCGTGTAAATCCGTTGATCCAATCTGTAGAAGACAGTGATTCTGCTTGTAGCTGTGTACAGCAGCAGCTCCGCAAGCTTCACAGCCGTGTTATAGAGTACACAGTAAAAAAAATTACGTTGTGCCTTCACATTCTGAGCACTGCAAAAACAGGACGTTGGATTGAGCACACTGTAAAAACTAAACTTTTTTGGCGATACATTTAAATAAAAACTACAAAAAGAAGAAAATGACAGGAGGAGCATATGGAGGGGAGGAGGTAGAAAAGACCATTGGCCACTATTTCTGACCAGCCCCCAGCATGGCTGCAAGCACTGTACTATAGCACAATACATGACCACTGTGTATGCTGTGCATCATCTATTCAGAGAATATCATATAAAAGAGAATGTATCTTAAATGAACCCATTAGTACTCTTTCTCCCACCCCCTTGCCCAAAGAGAATCAATAAAATAATTGATAAGGAATCGGATCAATAAGCATAACTGGAACCGGAATTGCTCAAATCTTAACAATACCCATCCCTACACATCTGTCACAAGATGTCAGATCATTATCTCTCGTCAATGTACCGTTCAAGTATACCGTAATTGCCTGCAAATTGAGTTTCAGGAACTGATTGGTAGAGTTAGTCTCCCACTTCACGTCATTAGAGAACTTCAGAGAAAATGCCTAGTGGCACCTACCTCATGAATATTCATGTAAAATGGCCCTAAAATTCAGATAATACCGCTGGGTTTACTGGATGTGGATACAAAAATAAATCCATTGACATGATCCGAGCTACAGCATGCGCTACATCAATGACGGATATGTCTCATATGTGCCTGTTGACAATGACAACACCAAATTGAAGCCAGCTGTGAAGGTTATTGTCACAGGAGACAAAGCAGAACTCTGATCGTGCTCTAAAAGATCTTGATAACAGCAAGACAGTGTATGAGAGAAACATTGGCATTGTTAATTCTGTTGCTGACTTTCATTGCAGCATGTTTCCTCCAAATCAGAGATTGGCATGTTGTAACTGACAGGCGAAATGTAAACGCATCACTGGGAGACCATTTTAGAGCAAATTATGCATTCATCAAGGATGTCACAGATGCCCTCCAAACCACGGCTACTTTGGACTGCTTTGTGTGATAAGTGGGACAGGTGTGTGCAATGGCAGTTCCACATTAATCAGTGGGCACCACCCTTTTAAAAATGGCATAGTAGGTGTTTGTACAGGCAGAGAGAGACTGCGTTTGTCCAGGTTGCCTGCTTCACGCTGCTGGCGGTGTGTTGCCTTGTGTTTGCTCTCGAGGCATAATGACATTCATTTTGGATGGCTGTTCTTGTTACCCTTTTTTGTTTGTACAGTCTATGCTGCTACTTAATTTGTGTTGCCCCAGTGGCTTTAAACTAACTTCACCCTATTAGTTTTAAACCGCTGTCCCTGACTTTGTCATTGATGGGTTGTTGTGGCTACGACAGAGATATTCTTGGTTAATGGTTATTCCCCAGATGGGGTCCACCCTATGTTCCCCAGGTTCTATGTTCCCCACTTACCCCCCCCCCCCCCCCCCCCCCCCCCCACCCCCCCAAAAAAAGTTCCATATATCAGTGGGACTGGTTCAAAATGGCTTATTAGGTGTCTGTACAGGTGTCTGTAAAAAGGTTCTATGTTCCCCAGGTTCTATGTTCCCCACCCACCCTCCCCACAAAAGGGTTCTATATTCCCCTCTCAAGCAAAAACAGGATCTACTGTATGTTCCATAGGTGCCCAGATGTATCCACCCCTAAGTGCCCACTCGTCTATGTGCCCACTCATCCAAATGCCCACGTCCCTATTGCCCAGATGTCCAGGTGCCCACTCGTCCAGAATGATGCCCAGACATAACAAAAGTATGTTGTCCAGATGTCCCTAGTGCCCCCTGTCCCACTAGTATTTGTAATCTCTCCCCATTATTGGGTGTTTTGAGTTGTTATTAATTATTATAAAGGAATGTTTCCTGCATTTTTGGATAAGTAGGGAACATAGAACCTATTTTAAGTTGAGCGGGGAACATAGAACCTTTTTTGTGGAGGTAAGTGGGGAACAAGCTGGATAAGCTGGGAACATAGAACCTTTTTTGGCGCTTAAATGGGGAACATAGAACCTGGGGAACATAGAACCTGGGGAACATACCGGTAGTTACGGTCCCCAGTGATCTTTTGCCGTGTCTTTAATGCCAAGTTTAATGTGTGTGCATGGGCCTAACACAATGAGTCCATCTGAGTGCAACTGCCAAGCTTAATATCTGTACCTTAGCTTTAAGTAACCTATTTGGTATAGTTTTAATCAGTAAAAATGTTAATACTTTGTACTTTTCTCCATGAATGTAAATAAAGTGGATTTTTGCATTTGAAGCCAACCTCTTATTGTTCACTAAAACTGAACACTTACCTCGGGTCTCTCACCCTGTAATTGAGAGGCGTCATCTAAACTGTGTATAGGAGTACTAGGTGACTCCATCTGGTTACATTTGGACTAGACACGTGCAGGATTTGCCCAAACAAAACACCCCACCAAGTCATTTCAGCTCTCCATTAGAGAAACAGCAATGGTTTGACACTCAACTTGGCATCATTGTGGAGAGCTATATTTTGAATGACCACATAGCAACAATTTTCCCAGCACCATGCTCCAAGACCAAAGAGACAGCCTGAAACAAAACACAAATGCCATTTAGATGAGTATCTATCCAAGATCGCTAATGCAAAATATCTAAAAAAACAGGATCACATGATTTCCAACTTTCCCATCACACTCCTCCAACCACAGCAACCACATCTCAGAGTGGTTTTATAACTGATGGTGTTTATAATTACCACACTCATTTACTGAAGATGGCCATGCTAGAGAGAAATGTCCAGGATTCGGTGAAGGAGGGGGATGCCGGCTATGGAATTTAAAATGCTTCATTTTAGACAGGCCGGTTGACATCGGTACAGCTTGGAGGCACTGAAACTCCAGTTAGATCTCCATGCTTTGCTTAGCCAGAGGGAGGAGGCCCATAGACTGCGATGGAATAGGGCTGTGAATGTCAACGTAGGTGCTGGGAACAACACATCTCTGGACATGAATTGTGAGCACTACAGTACATACTCGAGCTCAATTTACCTTGGGGCCGCTGGAGGCAGAGTCTGGCTGAGGCGGGGCCGCAGCCTCAGCGCACACGCACACGCGCGCATGTGCACTAGCACTAATTTGTGCTATTTTTTTATTATTGTAGTTTCATACCAGTCTAACAACTACTGTATCTCCCCATCAAATACATTTAAAAACGAAATCCAATCTTCTCAAATGTCTTTTTTATTTGCTAACACAAAATAAGTATGGAACATGTACTGTATTGTTAACTGTACTGTATTATTAACTGCTGGGACGAATGTCCGCATTTGCCTAGCCATGCAGGCACGGAAGAAAAGTCTCCATGGCAACGCTGCTGTAACTTTCACTCATTGAGAAATGTTTCTCTGCTTGCATCAAGCCCGGTCGATGTCATGCCCCCCGAGAGCCGTATACTACACCACCGTGATTGGTAATGGTAGGTTCGTCAGCTCCGCACACAACACTGTAAAAGTGCCATTCATATAAAACTCGCGGGCCACACTAACATTAAACTTTCATATTAAGGTGGGGGCCACAAAATATCGTCTCCGCCAGTTTGAGACCACTGCTCTACACGAAGGAGTGCATTTCACAGATTGCCGCTAACATCAATTTTGGCATTGCACAGTCCATGAGCCAAAGTTTGGGAGAGACGAGGCTCATTCTGGACAACTTTAACCAAGCCTGTAAAGTTCTGTGTGTCAGGGAGACACACAGCTGCCAACCGTCCGTGTGCTGCACAAACTCCAGGTGTTCAAGCAGAAGCCGGGCAGGCTATAACACCACTTTAAGGAACCAAATGCAATTCCTTTGAACAAAGGGTGGGGCTTGGGAAATGGATCAGTGAACATATTCTGAAGATTGACAGGCAGCTCAAGGCAAACAAATAATTTCAGCATCCTTCACATCTAGATTTTGAACGACACTGGTATCTAGCTTTCAGTCCTTGTTCCTTTTAAGCCCATATATGGAGGTCACTGATTTATTGCTTTATCTAATATCTATTTATCTTTCTCTACAAACCTACACAGTGCTTGTAGCTTACTGATCAGGCATCTTGGGATGTGGGAGGAGTCGGACCAGTGCAGTGGCTCCAGTTCACACTCTGGGATTAGCGCAACAGGGCACTGAGGGGGAGACTTGGTCAGTGTGATCTCTTCACAGCTCGGCGAAACTAGTGTAATGATCATAAGGATCATAAGGATACCATTCACAAGGATATAATTCACACGATGAAGAATGCAAAATAATATGGTTCGTGGTTGTGCTTATCCGAACTGTGCAAATAAAATGGAACCAACACATTTCTACATATTACCATTACAATGTCCACAGACATTGAAACTGTGGCTCATTTTGTTTTGTCTACAGTACTCGTTAGAGAAGTCTATGCATGATTCTAATCCCCCTCCACCCCAGTGATTGATACTGAAGGGTATGTGAGGAGACAATTCTAATGAGGGTCCAACTTATAGTAGGCCTAGCCATGAATAATAAGGGTCATTGAAAACAAACATTGATCATGACTGCTTTGTTGTACAGTTTAGATCGTTATGCAAAACTCCCAGTGCCATTGTTTGATTCTGGTAATGACAAATACATCTAGTGACTAGGCCTATCTGCAATCCCTTTAGATTCAAATTGAAAGACCTGTGTGTGAAACACACAAATGAATGATTGATGGGTTTGTCAAAGTCTATAAATATGGAAATGGTGGCATACAGTATGTTGTATAGACAGTGTTTTAGGTGTATTATTTTACATAGGCCTACATACTAAACAAAAGTATGATTTTGCAACACAGGGAGTATGTGTATATCTGGAAATTATGGGTAACATTTTTACAGTAGGCCCAATCATGAAACATTATTGATACATGTTCAGATGTATAATGTAATAATTTACACTCAAAGAGGAAAAGAAAACATTTTTTTTTAAATATTGACACAGATTATGAGACAAAGTAGTAGGCCTATTGCTGTAATTGTAAATGCTTGATAGTTGCATTATTTCGAACCATTATTATTCACATCAAACACAAGTTGAACTTGTCCAAAGAAATTTGTATTTACATTGAAAATAAAAAAGGTATAGGATAAAAAATCAACAAAAAACTAAAGTATACATATCCAGGGTTATTAGCCTATAGACTACCCTCAGATTTCTGCCAGGCCTACATATATGGGATCTGGAAATTATTGATGATGGATGTTATGAGCAGGTAAGTGATACAATAATAGCCTATCATAGTATCATTTCAAATGCCTCTTCGACTTCTTTGAAGCCAACATAAATGCCATCTGGAGATGGATTTATTCCTAACAGCTTGGAAGAGCCCTTCTGTTAAAGAGTATCTTCGTGAAGAACCCATGCACACGGTAGGCGACAAGTCGATATTGACTGAGGAGGGTCAATATCGTGAAGGCACCAGTGGAACTGGCAGGTCTGAGTGTTGCTCCTGAAGATGATGAAGCACAATCTGCCATTTGGCCAAAATCATGTCCCGGTCTTCTTGCACTGACTAGCTTTGACTGTTATGGACACTTATGTTTGACACTGTATTGATAAGATGTGCTTTAAGTATTGCTTTTTGCTTTTTTAAGTATGGCTATTACAATTATGAGCGTTGACTGTTTTGACACTTAATGCATTTATTCTCTTTTTTGTGTACCTTGCTCTTTTACTGTACACAGTACAATATTTGTTCTTTTCATAATTCTCTGTAATTTTGTATATAACCTTAAACTGCTGTGCTGCCTCCAGGCGACTGATTTCCCCCCTTGGGATAATAAAGGTATCTATCTTCTTCTGTGCTTGATCCAGCAGACCAGTACAGATGGTTGATGATGGATATTTATTGCGACCGTAGGTCGCATTTACTACCAAAACCTCCACCGGCTGTCTGTGAGTGAGTGAGTGAGTCACACGTCACACGTCACACTTTTGCCCTGCTCATATCTCCACAACCATTGCCCCCATCCATGCCAAATTTTGCACACACACTCCTTGACTGCCAAACTACAACCTCCAAGGACCCCCGGAGCCCCAGGGACCCTGGGGACCCCCAGATGTAAAAAATGACCAAATGTGCTCACACGTCACACGTCACACTTTTTCCCTGCTTATATCTCCGCACCCGTTGACCCGATCCATGCCAGATTTTACACACACACACACACTCCTTGCCTGCCAAACTACAACCTCCAAGGACCCCCGGAGCCCCCCCCCCAGATGTAAAAAATGACCAAATGTGCAAAAATGACCAAATGACCACCCCAACGGGGCTGCTCACGGGGAATTCCCGGGGACCACCCACTCCTGGTGCTCCAGAACGGATGCAAAAGTGGTGGCGCCCCCAGTGGAGGACCCCCTGCCACTGCAGCGCACATAAAATGCCGTAACTCGGCCTAGGAGCGTCCGGGAGAGCCGGGGCCGGTACCTATTCGTCCGCCAAGGCAACGCGGAGACCCCACCCCTCATTTCTCACATGGCCCTATTCTAGCGCCACCTTCAGGCCGATTTTTAAAACACATTTTTGGACACTGCTCCTACAGTTTTTGCCCTAAAATCACAAATATCACTACACAGCATGTCTACACTCATGTTATCAACATGGATCAGGAAGATTTTGGAAAAACACATTTTTGCCCTATTTGTGGAGATAAGCCACCTACGGTCGCTTATCTTCCGATTAGGGAGTCTTACTGGTATTAGATCTAACAGACCAGTATGATGGTTGATGATGGATTTTGTCCAAAGCCCAACATCTATGCTTTCCCTCCTCATGGCCAGCGCCTCCATCTTCTTTCCTACACAAAGTACATGTGATTTTCATTAGTCTAAAATCCAAAGATTCTTCTACAATTTGTTTAGATGGTGAGTGGTAGCCTACAGTTGTTTTTTTGTGTGTTGATTCACTAATTAAACCACCCATTTTCAACTATGTCATTAATATACCTTTGAGTTGTTATGTGGAAATAAGAAGACAAAAAAAAGTCCCCCCCTTCTGTGTTGCCTAGAACTAGTGGAATGATTTGGGGGTTCGTATTGCAAAGTACAGCGGTGTGATGTCATCACTGTGTACTTTCAATACAAACCTGAAGGTGACTTTTAATACCGATTTTGAAGGGTAGCAGCCTCCAGACCATCACCACCATATTCTGTTACAAACAAACCAAATAAAAGATGCAGTATTACAACTTTGACAAAGTGTGCAATTATAAAGGACCTTTATCCAAGCTACGGTACACTTTGAATTCACCCATAAACATAGTCATGCTGAAGGAATCCAAGAAAGGCTCAGTGTCTTGTTCAACAACTTTTTAACACTAAGCCAGGAGGAGCCAGGAATGGAATCACTAACCTCCTGAGCCGCTGCTGACCCACTATCAACTGAGGGACACCAGCTAGTCTCCAATCCCATAACCCTCATGAACAAAGGCTTCCAACAGAGCAAAACTCACAGATCTACAAGGTCACAGCGCAACATGTTTTAAGCTTGTAGATCGGTCTTTTTCGAGTAAAATATTTTATGTCGATGGAATAATGCACAGGGCTTAGTAATATTGTATGTAGATGGAATAATGCACAGGGCCTAGTAAAGACCGCTGGCGAACTCTTGTCAACTAGGGCCTTGTGTCCAAAATTCAAATTCCAAACTTACACTGTGCTCAGCAAAGAATACTGAGACAACAACTTAGTGAGACAGCAAGAAACTCACCCAAGATGTTCTTGAAGCAACTGACATGGGCCGCTGCTGCATGGCTCAGCTCAGGGCGATTTGCCTTGTTGCACAACGGTGCAAACGGGCATCACAATCGCGGTGCTGTCTCTGTCTCCCGACAACCAGACAACCATCTCCAACATTTTGTTTCTGTATAGCCTATTCTGTAAACAAATGGCAAGATGTTGTATTACTGTTGTATCTTGTTTACATTTATACAAGATTACAATTATTGCGGGCTTGTCTGAAAGGCGAGAACACTACATTATCTTCATTATTTATAGAGTTCCGTCGCGTGAGCTCCGTCGCAGAAAGTACAGCCAATGAGGTGCGGAAAACCTGGGAGTGGTGTTAGCTGGAGTATTGGTTAGCACGCTGCAGAATATAGTCACGAGCGAGCCCACACTGTTTCGTAGGAACAGTATTTCTAGTTTGTTATTAGTAACTCAACTCAGCCTTGCGACTAATAGTTGTTACAAGGCTATATATACTGCAGGTACAACATACTACTACATACTGTCTGTACAGTGTACAATACGACTGATTCTCACCATAAGTGGTTGAGTTTTCACTGGGCGAAGTGAATAGTCCCCCTTCTTTGCCTTCGGGAACAGAAGTGCCCATCTCAGCATACAATCTTTACTCACTGCCTGCATGCGTCCACTGTTCTCACTGTAGTGCATGGCAGCAAGATATGTTCTAATGCAAACATAGAGCATGTCCCTGAATAGTAATGCAACACCTTTCATAGGCCCCTTGTCCACTGACATGTCCCAACACCACACCACTCCATACCGCCCACTTGTGCCAGGTTTTCCACTACAAGGACCTGGGTAGTGAAAGTGGTACTAAACGTGGTACTAAAAAGTATCCACTCACTCCAGAGTAGGTCTGAGCTAGGCCAAACAGGGCCAAACACTTCATAATGACTGATCACTCACTGACTTTTCATTTAGACCACCAGGATATAGTTTGACATACATGATAATAGATTCTATTGTGTAACAACCACTATTATAATCTAAATTATTATAGTGTATTATAGTTATCATAGTAATACATTAATCTTTATAGTGTATTATAATCACAGTTATAATCCAGTATAATGTATTATACTTAAGATAGGTGTAATACAAATGTATATTGTATTATAATCACAGTTAAAAGGGTCAATGTGTTTCTTAGATACATTTCTTCGTACTTTTGTGTAATGGAAAATGTAGATATTTTTATGTGGTGTGGAGTGGTGTGGTGTAGTGTAGTGTTGTGTGCAGCTAAAGCTGCAGTCAAACATGGGTCTTATATACTAATCTTTTTGCCATACCATGTTCTAAATGTACTGCCTACCTGGCATGCAGTCCTGTGTAAGAGAAGCATGAGTGTTTTGGAAGGAAGTGCAGGATCAGTGAATGATACGCCCAGGGAAGTGCTGGCCATTGGGAAAAGCGGGACAACTCCCGAACGGCCGGTTCATTCCCGGCCGGTCCAGGCCGGCCATTAGGAAAACATTAAACTGTTTGCACAAAAGTAAAAATGAAACTGTTTACACAAAAGTAGTGAAAACAGCTGATCTACAAGCACACAATGCCTCGCACCGCGAGGCGTTGTGTGCTTGTAGATCTGCTGTTTTTTTTAGTTTAAATCATTTTTAAAATGATAAATACAAAACAAACGGTTTTGGACATACAAGGTTTCCACCCGACAACGACAAAATATAACTCATGTAATTGGCCCACTGGCTAGTTACTTGTCATGATCTGAAATGGCAAATCTTTGAGTAGCAGCAGCAGCGCTATAGAGAGAGATCTCTCTCTATAGCGCGCAATGAGGGCCTCTCCAACTCTTTTTCCCGGGCTGAATCAGGGGCACAGCACATCCCTGGATACGCCTCTAAACTTGATGTCTGGTGGTGGGAAATGTCCTTAGAAATCAAAGTGCCCTGGAGAATCTTCTCTACACCAACTGAGCTGGCAGAGTCTGAGGGAGCAGGGTTCAAACACAATAACTTTTCACACACCAGGGATGCACTATTAACATGAAGGCACCAGTGGAACTGGCAGGTCTGTGTGTTGCTCCTGAAGATGATGAAGCACAATCTGCCATTTGGCCAAAATCATGTCCCGGTCTTCTTGCACTGACTAGCTTTGACTGTTATGGACACTTATGTTTGACACTGCAGTTGATAAGATGTGCTTTAAGTATTGCTTTTTGCTTTTTTAAGTATGGCTATTACAATTATGAGCGTTGACTGTTTTGACACTTTATGCATTTATTCTCTTTTTTGTGTACCTTGCTCTTTTACTGTACACTGTACAATATTTTTTCTTTTCATAATTCTCTGTAACTTTGTATATAACCTTAAACTGCTGTGCTGCCTCCAGGCGACTGATTTCCCCCCTTGGGATAATAAAGGTATCTATCTTCTTCTGTGCTTGATCCAGAAGACCAGTACAGATGGTTGATGATGGATATTTATATTAGATCTAACAGACCAGTATGATGGTTGATTATGGATTTTGTCCAAAGCCCAACTTCTACCACTTTTTCGAGTCACGTGTTCAAATACTGGATTCTGATTGGCTAAATTCCGGAGGTTATGAGAGAACTACTGCCGCAAAGTTTTGTGAGGACTTGTCCGAGATCAATGCGCCTCAGTGTACATCCGGGGACTTCAGGAGGTCCTTTCCCCCAACCAACAAATGACGGTGGCAACGGTCCTATGTTCACTAACGTGCATGCTATAGTCGCCGATTTATTTGGATCCAATGCAATCCGCCAACTTTAAAGCCCCTTTTCTCTGAACCTATGCCTTTCTGGAAGCGAACAGCCTCTATTTACGGCCGGAACGGTACTTCTAACTGACGTTAGCTTAGCTGTAAGCTAGACGCATGGATTAGTATGGAGTTGGCGCCATCTGTTGGTGAGTAGAAGATGTTGTTGGTGGAACTATCTGCTGTCTCGCGGAAGTTTTATAGGCAATAATGATTGTAACTTAAGATCCTTGCAAGTTACAACTATGTGTTTTCTTTCATGTATAAGGGAAAAAGTGGTAGAAAAGCTATTTACCACTCGGGTCGGACATTATGCTCTGATAATGTCCTGTGTTAGGGTGTTATCGGACTCGGCCTTCGGCCTCGTCCGATAACACCCTAACACAGGACATTATCAGAGCATAATGTCCTCTCACTCGGGGTAAATTGCTTACATCTATGCTTTCCCTCCTCATGGCCAGCGCCTCCATCTTCTTTCCTACACAAAGTACATGTGATTTTCATTAGTCTAAAATCCAAAGATTCTTCTACAATTTGTTTAGATGGTGAGTGGTAGCCTACAGTTGTTTTTTTGTGTGTTGATTCACTAATTAAACCACCCATTTTCAACTATGTCATTAATATACCTTTGAGTTGTTATGTGGAAATTAAAAAAAAAAAAAAAAGTCCCCCCTTCTGTGTTGCCTAGAACTAGAGGAATGATTTGGGGGTTTGTATTGCAAAGTACAGCGGTGTGATGTCATCACTGTGTACTTTCAATACAAACTCAAAGGTATTAATGACAGTTCAATGTTGAAAATGTTCTCCCCTTTAACACAAGCACTGTAAATGCCCATTACATCAAACCTTTTGCAATATGCCATATTATGCCAAAACCATGGTCGACTCCTTGCCACTTCTCCCCGAACCACTTAGCAACTCCTTGGTCCTCTGCAGTCCCACCACTTCACACCATGATGAGTTCTTGACCTCATTTCTAGGGATGGAGCTCGTTCATTTTGTTTGATAATGAGGACCTTATCAACCCTGCTTATTGAGCCGGGCTTTTATCCTGCCCAATATTGAGCGTTTTCTAATATTTCGTGGAAAGTTGTTGTGACTTTGAGTTTGTGGCAGACAACCATCTATGAAGATGACAATTAACACAAGTAAAACATATTTTGCCTATCATTCATTCATTCATTCATTCATTCATGTGCAATAAGTGTTAAGTGCTAATAATGTCTTGAGTGCCTCTTATCTTGATTGTTTAGACATGATGTCATGGGATGCTATATGATTGATAACAAGCTTGATAAGCCCAGAGCTTATTGATACCGGGTACTCAATCAATACATTTGCTATTGAGTACCGGTATGTAACAGGCGGGTGTTTCAAGCTCCATCCCTATTCCTTACTCTAGGAGAGAACAAACAAAACAAAACACAACACATTGACTTATGAACTGAATCTAAAGGAGAGACCAGATGGATCAGTCATCACAGGAAAAAAAGTTGAACATAACATAATTGCGTATCTGTACAATGTGGACATCAATAATTGGGTTGATCCTCTGCTCAATAACATTGACCGTTCCAGACTTTGCACAGTGACCAGGGCTGTCCTCCTTCCATCTCCTGACAACACCAGTGCTCTAGCCATCTCTTTAAGGGACGCGATGATGTGACTTTGCTCATCCCTCCAGAGATTGACAATGGCAGACGCAAGGTGTGCTTTCTGGTGCCTAAAGAATGTGTTGTGATGGATGGTCATCACTTCCATAATGTTGAGCATTCATAGGGCTTTGGCAGGCATGCTTCCTGAGACAAGAATGGCAGCAGAGAGCAGCAAATTCCCAGCTGCAATCTTCGGCTGGCTCGTCCACTCTTTCACATGGCCACAAGAATTGCAGCACTGTGTGATGTAGACCGCGGTACCATTTACTCTGACTTTGCCACACAGGTTTCGAAATGGGTCATTAGCTGTGATTCAAAGACTTTATACTTCTTGTCCTTCACAGGACCTGCACTCTAAAAACAAAAACTAGGCTCTACTCAATTTTATTGGTGAAACATTTTTACACTCAAAAATATTGAGTAAATATTACTATTATGAAATCAGGTAGATGATACTCAATTCATTTGAGTAAAAGTAACCAAAACTTTTACGTACTTATTAACAACTAAAATTGAGTACAATGACCTAAAGAAATTGAGTAGATATAATTAAATTATTCAGTCAATGCCACAAAAGACTTCAAGTAAATACATTGAAATATTAAGTAGATCTAATTGAATATTAGAGTAGGATTTAACAAAACAAATATGTCACATTTACTTTATTCATTTACTTTTATTGATTTAATTCATATAGTACCATTTACCCCTTTCATTTACTTTACCTTTTACTCCAGGAGTACATGATGTCAAATGAATACACATGAAATAATTATGCAGATAATTATGTTTTTAATCAACTAATTTTGACCAGTGTAACACCACATCAAGTATGAACATTCAACATACTTTAGTATGTAAATGACATGCAACAATGCCTGCAAAAACAATATGTTTAAAGATAATGATCAGGAAAGGGGTATCCCTGACACTTTTAAAATTCTGTTTACTAAAGAGCAGTGTGTGTTCACAATACTGTATATAAGTACCTCTAATTGAACTGTGCATACTGTAAGTAAGCAGTCTGTCAAACATTATGCACCATAAGAACAATGAGCCCATCAAATGAACAGTAAGTCATAACCACAAAATACATTAAAGACAGTCAGAGGCCATTTGGCATGAAAGAAAATCACAACTTGGAATATGAAATAATAAATAAGCATTTACAGTAGCTCAACATTTAAACATATTGACTATGCACACGTGTAATGTCTATATGCTAAACTGACCCGTTTGCATTATGACTCGAATGCACCAGAAACAAACACTTTACATTAACTAATTACTATCAGCAACAAATACCATTGCAAAAATGCTGTTTTGACAATAAATCCACTTTCAGTAGGTTATACCCACTTTCTGAGAGCATCTTGCTGAACAGTAGTCGGCAAGCAGACATTTTTTCAGTCTCTGAACTTTGGCTGAAAGGTGTCCAGGATCCAACTCAACTAGTACTTTTTGGAACATCTCAAGACCATATCTGAGGTTCTTGGGGTATCTCAGATTAAAGGCATAGAACAGTCCCAACAGATAGCAGCAGACCCCCAAGATTGTTGAGTGCAGTGATGCCCTTAATCACAATACCTACATCAGTAGGTTCATTCATTGAGTCCTCTTGGTTCTGCAGCAGGTAGATCTTCATCTTCATCATCACCTCCTCTGTCAACTTCTCTTCTACTCTGACAGGTGCACCAGCAGCTTCCTTCCTGCACACATTGTGAAGATAATTGTTTAGAGCTCACTTTCAGGCTAAATGTTACAAGACACACAGACACACATTGAGCAATCCTAGCTGTCTCCACACATGCAGCCCTGGGCATAATCTTGAATCAGTTGGACCAGACATGCAACGGGTGCAACAGCCATTCAGCCAATGTCACAACCTCATTCTCTGGACATCACTATGCTGTTCCTTTGCATGTGATGGTCTCATCCACGATGACATTAAAACCTCAAAACATTTATTTTACTAACTTGAAAGTCCTTGATCTTGACACTATCTTCTTCCAGATGGTCGATGAGACATCGGATGATGACCTCTCGTGTTCGTTGATTGGGGATTCCTCTCTGCAGAATAGAAAAATAATTATTTGAACAATAAAGAAAAAGTATGACTGCACTTTCATAACTAACATAAACTTTGGCAATACAATTGTTTCCACAACCCAGTTTTAGCAACGGAAGCTGGGAGACTGTCCTTAGTAGCTATTAATACATACATTTAGAAATGAATAATCAGGAGAGAGAGAGTTGCAGGGGATAAAGATGAGTTTAGCATAAATTAATATAGTAATTATTGTCATTAGCCAGGTGAAATATAATTAAAGCAGTTAGACTAAATGAAAGTTTCATACCTGAAGTACAATACTCATTTGTGCCCAAACTGCCCTTCTTGGACTGGAACATGGACAGTAGTTTGGGGGTATAGAAGTAAGCAATTTACCCCGAGTGAGAGGACATTATGCTCTGATAATGTCCTGTGTTAGGGGGTGATCGGACGAGGCGAAGCCGAGTCCGATAACCCCCTAACACAGGACATTATCAGAGCATAATGTCCGACCCCGAGTGGTAAATAGCTTTTCTACCACTTTTTCCCATATACATGAAAGAAAACACATAGTTGTAACTTGCAAAGTTCTTTAGTTTACAATCATTAATTGTTTCAGAATGCACATATACATCCACCACAGCATATAGTCCCACAAGTTTGAATCAGACAACAGGACAAAAGGTGAATAAGTCAGCAGGGCACCGCAGGGAGTTGAACCCCGTCCCAGAGTAAACCAGGAGTACCTACTACCAGAGCCTTGTGCTGTTAAACACCATATAGCCCCACTCCCGCCCCACTCCCAGTGATTGCAAAAACAACAAATAGATCATAGCCTAGGCTACTTGTTGTCATGATGTTCATTCATATTTATGGTGACATTTCCTGAAAAGGTGCAGTTATTAAAGTAGTTGTCAGGGGTAAGACGTTTTGCTGCTGTTGGTGTGTGGGAGTCCATTGGCAGAGGGCGTTTTTGTGGGCCTGCAGCAACCTCAGCAGAAGATCCTGCACCAACCCCAGCAGAAGATCCTGCAGCAGAAGCTCCTGTTGCCAGGATTGTGCTCCAGTTCCTCCTCTCCTTCATGTTTGGACACCAGTAGGACTGTAGAGAGCTCTCATTCTTGTGCCCTGTCACTGAAGATTTTAAGATTTGCAATAGAAAAAGTTAGTTTCATTTAACAAAAAAGAAGAAAAAAATATGAAAATGTAAGTATATACCTGACATGATTTCTCTCGATTCAAGTCCTGCATCTGAAAGCTTTTGGATAGTTGTTGCTCTTAAGGAGTGGTTAGTGTACACTGTCGTTCCAGCCAATTTACAAATCCTAGGCAGCATTTCTCCAAGGTAGTGTACACCCAGGGGTCTCTTTGCATACCTAGGAACAATAAACCGTGAAAAATAAACATTTGAGTCAATGAAGTGTAGTCTACACATAATGCAATCGCATAGTGACGTTGATACAGCAACCACTAGAGGGCAGTGAAAAACTGGACTATTTATAAAAAACAGCATAGACAAATTAAGGCAATGAACTTACCATGGACCCTTGGAATAATCCTTCTTTGGATGAAGGTAGAACGCAGGCGCTCCAGGTGGCAACAGTGAAAGATATTTCTCCAGAGAAGCCACTGGACACAGTGGGTTTCCGGCTTCTTCATACATGAATCCATGCAGCCTTTCTTTGTTTTTCTCAGAGTAATCTTTGATAGATAGATAGATAGATAGATAGATAGATAGATAGATAGTTCTACCACATCTACCATATACACGAAAGAAAACACAGTTGTAACTACTGTAACGGTCGCTGTAAGGCTGTTGTGGTTTTGGTATTTTTATTTACCTTTTGAATAAGGTTCTGATGTGTTATTCATTGTTGTTTATTTTATGGGTAACTGTCTGTGAAATAGTGCCATCTGTAGGTGCACTGGTCTGTGGGGTGCAGACCAGGTGCCCTAATCACTGCTTACTCAATCAGTGCTTACTTATTCCACCTGTCGGCCTCTGGGTTTGTCAGAACTGCTCTGTTTGCAGAAGAGGAAGGGAGTCTGTCCCGCGAGGGGGTCTCTCTATAATAATTTAAAATAATAAAAGAAGAACTAACACTCCTGAATGTGTTCTGGCAGAAGGCGAACACGGTATGTTACCCACCTGTTTGTTTGTCTGTACTGTTTTAATTTCATTTCTATGTTTATGTGACCTTGAAGTTCATTGTGATCTGGACATTTCATTCACTCATTTTATGGTTGATGGACATTAAAAAGAACACTAAAAACGGACATTTAAAAAGACAAGGACGATGATGTTAAAAAGATTTCATGTTTATAATTTCTTGTTTAAAAATATGTGTGTTTGTTATGTGAATTCATTTACAGTTTTCACGTGGTCCCGTGGGGCAAATAAAATGTTGGCTTAGGTCACCCCTGTAAATAATGTTTTAATCTACAGCATCCCAGAATTACATTTACTGAAATATGTAAATATTTCCCCCTAAAATACAACATGTCTTGAAGAATATCTGTTTCCATTATGACAACTTTTTATTGATGTTTAATCGTGTGAACCCCAGTTCTCTCATTCTGGAGGGAACATTCACCCAAAATAGCTGATCTACAAGCTCACAATGTGTTGCTGTGAGCTTGTTGTAGATCATCTATTTTTGGCAAAGAGATCTGGTGTGGATTGAAAAAGAACGGACTGTCTAAGACAGGTTAAACTGAAGAGATATTACAGATGGGATTTATGGCTCTTTGAAGTGAGCCGGATCTCTTGCATCCGTTCCTTTCAAAGAGCCGTTCAAATGACTGGCTCATTTTAGTTAATAGTTTTACTTTGTAGATTTTGATTCTAATTACAAATCAATTCAACCCTATAGGCCTATACATTTAGGCCATATATACATTTCCGCCATTTGAAAATAGCTGATCTACAAACTCACAAAGTGTCGCGGACCCCGGTGTGACGCATTGTGAGTTTGTAGATCGGCTATTTTCAAATGATTTTTCTAAATTTTATTCATTGGAAAACCTGTGAATGAGACATTCTGCATAATGAGTACTTTCTTAGGTACATTTGATACCAATACACTTGAACTTTTACTCAAGTACATTCTAATTTCAAACTTCTACTTGTTGCAGAGTATTTCTACATTGCAGCATTGATAGCTACTTTAACTTAAGTAAAGAATTGGAGTACTTTTTACACCACTGTTGAGTGTTCATTTAGAAAGGAATGGCTCCCTCCTCCCTATACTGCGAACTGGATCCCATCGTTCATTCCAAAGAGCCGTTCAAAAGACTCGATTCGTCCAGGAACGTCCCATCTCTAAGAGATATGGATTCATTCAATTTAATATCAAAGTAGCCATTTCCCCCATATGGCCTAGGACGAAAACAGAAAGCATGTCACGATGGTGTTCACTATTTAACATATAGAAATGTGGGATTTCATATTCACTTACCGCCCGCATGCCCATTGTATTCATCCCAGCACTAACTGTGGGAGAGCGAGTAGGTGGCTTTTATTGTCCTTCCTCTTCTGGCTGGCACAGGTGCGGGGTGATCAGTCTGATGAAGCAGGTAAGTGGGGAAGTACCGCCCTTCAATCACCTGTCCCAGCCTCCTCGTTGTCACTCCTGGCCTCGCTCTCCCGTCCAGGGTGCGTTTCACCGAGGTGCACCTCGCCACAGTATGTATTCATCTTAATGATGTGTGTAAGCTCAAAGGAGCTGACCCTCTTCAATTTTAAAAGACCTTTCCCTGTAATTAATCTTTTTTTAAGGGAAGCCGTTTGTGTTCCTGTTATGGTCAAATACAAGCCAGTAACATATTTGCAGCTAAATACATCAATGGGTGTTACACTTAGGTGCGCCAATGTGTGCCAACCTATTATTAATAGCAAGCACTGCGTAGCCTACATCAGAAGATTTATGCAGACTGCTATTGTTGTTACCACACTGTAGTTTATTTTTTTATTTTTTATATAATAAAAAATACACAATGCATCTGTTTTCAAGCCCCTTACATAACGTTTGTTACTGTACATCATTATCTTGCACTCCTTTTGATTGCGGTATATTTAATTGTGTTTAAGGTCACTGTGAAGTATGCAACATCTACATCAATAAGACACATCACTGGGCCATATGAAAAAGTAACTGATACGTGGTTCATCTACATCAATAAGACACATCACTGGGCCATAATGAAAAAGTAACTGATATAGGCTGGTTCATCTACATCAATAAGACACATCACTTGGCCATATGAAAAAGTAGTTGATAGGCTGTTTTCGGGGCCAGTACCACAGACTCCCACCTGCTCTAATGAAGTTCCTGCAGCAAGCAAGTCAAGTGACATTCGATGAACTCTCATCTTCAGACACCCCAAATGCAACAATCAAGAAGTGTGCTATGGCCATGGCTGGAGCAACCCTTATCCGTGCACGTGTACAAACCATGAATGCACCACAGTATATCAATTCATTGATCCTGTGTGAAAGAAGTGGAAGTGGAATTGATCAGTGGAAAGAAGAGGTCATTCAAGTGGAGAATGCCAGGAAATGGAATGGACACTCAATGTGTTGTGTCCTACTGGTGAAGAGGTTTGTACATTTAATTAGTAAAATAGTAAAGATCCCCCTTTATTTGTATTAAACCCTTCAAAGATGATGTTAACATTTCCAAGTTTTGCGGTTCTTTGGCGGATTTGGGTGATTTCTATAGCGGTTTTGGGGGACTTTTATTACGGTTTCGGTCGGTGATTTCCCCCCACAGACAGGCAACACACACACACACACACACACACACACACACACACACACACACACACACACACACACACACACACACACACACACACACAAAATATAAACCCCCCAGCCATGCAGAATAATAATCAACAGCGCAAAGCGCACAATAGCCTGAAAAAGACAACAACTGCACACTTAAGCTTAACAACAATAATTATTTTTTTATTACAGGCCAGCCACTACAGACTGAACTGCACAGCGGTATACTAGAGAAAGTAGCCGATCAGAAAACAAACTGAGTCTGTACTGGATCTACATCCACACAATCCACTGGTCTATTTTTACAATAGAACTTTACTGAAACAAACAAATATACTGGAAACAAGGCTCGAAATGTATACAGCAATTTTTAACAGCCTAGTGTGACGTTAACCAATCAAGAGAAATCTAAAGTATACAGGCTTTTCTTTTTTTTCTTTTGTGACATAACAGCCAGTGCATGTAGGCAGCTCAGACAGTAACAGAGAGAGGGAGGGGGAGAGAGAGAAAGAGAATGGGAGAGAGAGACACTCCGACTGTCCCAGGCAGCATCTGTGTAGGAGAGAGATAGGGGGAAAGGAAAGATGCTGTCGGTCTGATGTACTTAACTGGACAAACAAATAAATGATACAAAGATGAAACAAATATAAAACAGCACAGCATAAAATAAAGTTCTCTTACCTTTACCAAATGGCACCAAACGTAGCCTTGCGTTCCGGTGTGTTTCTAATGAAACAAGCTCGGTATGTCCAACGTGTCCAGCCTCTCCTGGTGCGCATGCATCACAGCTAGATGTGTGAGCCTCTCCTGGCTCATGGTGCTTCTAAGCCAGGTTTTAAGTCGTCGTAGACTGGAGAATGATCTTTCTGATGAGGCAGCTGACACAGGAAGGCACAAACAAAGTTCCACAAGCATCTCATTCTCTTTAAACAGTGTCCTCGTCTGTGGTTTAAGTGCAGCTATAAATCCGGCAAGGTCCAGGGTAGATTCAATTTTTTTCCCCACTGTCAGTTCGCCCATCATGTACAGCTGTCGCTCCAGGCGTACTCGATCAATCTCTTTTGGGATTTGAACTTCAACTTGATCCAGTCCTGAAAAGGTTTGTTTGGCTGCAGCAATGAGGATTTCTTCTCTCTGGGCAGCGAGTGTCATCCCCTCTTGGTCGAATCGTCGCTCCACCTGATTGATTGTTTGATTGAATACTTTATTAGCAGTTCGCATAGGAAAAGCACAGCACAGCACAATACAGTACAGTACAGTTCAGATACAAGGTCTACTAATATAGGCTTTAAACCCAAGAAAGCAATATGGCTTGTTTACATAGAGGGTATTCAATTAATATATTCATATATAATATTAATATATTAATACCCCCTATGTAAACAAGCCATATTGCTTACAGTATATGGTGTACTGCGTATAATTATGTACATTATTAGTCTTGTATTGTATATTTACAATATATATATTACTGTAAAACATATTTACAATTAACATTAATACCTCGGCATTGATCAGGTCCAGGGCTTCATAAAACTGACGTCTCCATGGTCCTAATCCATCCTCTGGCGACGTAGACACAGCTTCAGGTTCAGAGGTGTCATGAAAACGGGAAGGGGTTATGATTGCCCTGGTTGGTGTGGGCATCTTAAGCGTGTTGCTCTGGGCGAAGGTCTCGACTTTGCTCATGAGATCATTTACTGAAGCATCTTCCCTCAGTCTTTGCATCTTTTGCTTAAGGACCTTAATGCATTCCAGGGCTGCACCAGCAGTGATCTTTGGGCACTGGAGGCTTCTGGCCACTGCCTCAGATGGCTCGAAAAGAGCTTCACTGATCACCAATCCGAAATATGTTTTTGCTTTCTTTGCTTGTTTGTACAGTCCAGCCACTTTAGCGCGAGTCTCACCCCTCATTGACTTATCTTGCTCAAATGTTTTTAGAGTCTCGAGAAGTACTGGATAGGCAGTGATAACTCGTGAGATGGCATTGGCCCGAATGCACCACCGAGTGGGACATAGTCCCAAAATATTACACACCACCTCTTCTGTTCCAAAAAGGGATTGAAACAGGGTTTTGCGTTTGGATGATTCTCGGATAATAACAGAAACAGCTTGAACGAAGTTTAATGAGTCAGCGACCAGTGTCACTTCCCTCGAGACCTCCTGCAGAGCCAGGTCCAACGCATGATTATTGCAATGAACATATAAGGATCCTGGGCACGCTATTTTCAGTTTTGCCTGGATACCATTGAATCGCCCAGACATGTTAGCTTCCCCCGTCAAAACAGTATCCTTGTAAACGTTCAAGAGGCAAATTGAAACGTAGAAAGATGTCTTTGATGCATAAAAACAGTGTTTCTGCTGTTGAGTCACGAGCATTGTAGAATCCGAGAAACATGTTGTGTGCTGTTAACGTTGAATCCACAAACTGTAAACAACATGAGAATTGCTCACTTGTGCTGATGTCTGTCGTTCCATCCGCTGTAAGTCCAAAGAAATGACACTTCTCAGCTTCCGCTGCAATATCACGTTGTATTGCATGTGCAAACATTTTAATCACCTCATTTTGTATCGTGTCTAACATCCAATTATCTCTACGTAAAAGCCATGCTCTTTCTTTAGGTAAATCATGTGTTCTCTCTATCATAAGCTGCCACAGTGCACCATCGCAGTGTTCGTGTCCTCGGAGTGGCATCCCCATACGCCCCAGGTATTTAATGGATCTGAATAAAAGTTGCAACACTGCCCTGGCAGTCTGTTGATCTCTGGCTGCAGCATTCGAAATCAATGCATTGATTGGGGTTTGTTTGAGCAAAGCTATTGCACGGCTAGAATCCGAATGCAAATCTGACAACTCGTGATGATGGAACTTTTCTGTGGCCCTTTTCCAGTTTGTAAAGCCTCCTTTGGCGAATGTACTGTCAGTGTCATCACGCAATAAACGTTTTTTTCACAGCTGTAGTACAAATAAAGCGATGCCTCTAGCTCTGCCGAACTTTCTGGCTGTGGCTCAGGTTCATTTTCCGTTGTGTCGTTGTTGCTAGCTGTTGATATGTTGTTGTTTTCATCCTCCTCCTCCTCCACGTCAATTATGTTATCGGTTGTGTTGTTTAGTTTAGTTTTCTTTTGAGCCGGTTGAAAATAAATCTGCTATGGTTTTTCTGCATTTCTGCTGCTGGTTATTCTCCATGTTAATTGTTAAAACAAAGGTTGTGAGATGCTGATGCTGCTATCCTATCCGTCACTGTCTTGTCTTGTGATTCATTAACCTTGCCTGCGTGCAGCCTGTGTTTACCGGCATTATGCGTCACGCCTTCCTTGTTCCGGGAGCAGGTGACCACCCATGTGATTGTGATCATAACACCTTTTTCGACTTCTATTTTATTTCCAAAGGTTAAATACATTGTTTTATATTTATATAGGCCTATACTGTATAAAAAATATAATATTAATAATAATAATAAAAAAATAAAAATGGCTACCAGGGTGGGCGCCAGCCCCCATAGCCCCCCCCTTCCGGCGCTAATGGCCTTTTATATAAGTCTTTATTATAAGAGGAAATGGTAAGACGTGGACTTAATGTAATGTCTATAAGGCTTCTATTCTACCCATTTTCATAATGCAGTATGGGTTAAGTACAATACACTACTGTGTCATTCTTATTGTATGATCAACAATCAGAAGCTTATTCTCAAGTTCATATATTCATTTAGTTTTTTTGAGCAGTGTGGGGGGAACTGACTTATTGGTTGCCAAATCTGTTTTTCATTTTTATGGGTCACTTAATATTTTGTTTCCTAAACAAGTAGGTCGGGAGTGGCTTATTGTCGGTATCAGCCGGTAACATGCGGGAGTCTGTCCCCGTTACAATGCGCTAGACCCCTGGGAGATGGACTGCTGAGGTGGAGCGCCACACCTACCATCAGCTCCCAGTACTTGCCACACAGCTTGCCAAGCCGTGCTACTCATACGCTGAGTTGGCGGTGCCCGGAATCGAATCCATGACATTGTGGTCCAAAGGCGAGAGCTCTACCGACTGAGCTACCCGGGCACAAAACCTACATTTTGTCTAAACATTTTCAGAAAATATTCCCCCAAAATAGGATTTTCAGGAATAACTATATCATGATTTAAGTAATTAATAAATAAAAGTAATTTATTTCATGTATGCTCATGATGTAGTTAGTACTGTAGACATAAATCAGTTCATTGTACAAATTTAAAAATAACATTTGGCTAAAATTTGGCCTCATTTATTTCCCAGGGTATCCAACGTTTTGCTCCATTCCAAGTGACGATGGACAACCTGGACCGTGCTGTTACACCTCACATTGGTTACTTATGGTTGCGAACCAGGAACGGGTCAACGCTGTTCATCTGTAGGGCTGGGTATCGAGAAGCGGTTCCTGTTGAGAACCGGTTCCCTGTGGATTGATTCCTTGGAATCGTTAGCCAAAGTCCTTAGCGATGATGTCACGCACGCTGCCTTGTTTTGTTAGAGCGCAGTCAACATGTCATCCAAGCAGAAGCCTTCTAAAGTCTGGCTATTTCACAAGAATGTACATGTTAATGTCACACTGGCATTGGCAGCACCTGTGTGCTATGCTAGTTTTGATAATGAGACATCAGCTTTCCTAGTTCAGTTGTTGCTCAATCCAACGTCCTGTTTTTGTTGTGCTCAGAATGTGAAGGCACAACATCATTTATTTTTACAGTGTACTCTATAACACGGCTGCGAAGCTTGCGGAGCTGCTGCTGTACACAGCTAAAGCAGAATCACTGTCTTCTACAGTTTGATCAACGGATTTACACGCTTTTCTTTCTTGCACATGTGATGTATAGGGGAGCATTTAGCAACATTGAGCACATGCAGACAGTTTTGTTGTAAGAACGTGGGAGGCGGTGGCTTGCAAAACAAACCTTTTAGGGCACCTCTAACCCGGACGCAGAACGGGGAGACTTGTCCGTTCATGCAGTGCACTGTAAAAAATAAACTTTTTGGGTGATAAATTAAACAAAAAACTACAAAAAGAAGAAAATGACAGGAGGAGCATAAGGAGGGGAGGAGGTAGAAAAGACTATTGGCCACTATTTCTGACCAGCCCCCAGCATGGCTGCAAGCACTGTACTATAGCACAATACATGACCACTGTGTATGCTGTGCATCATCTATTCAGAGAATATCATATAAAAGAGAATGTATGTTAAATTAACCCATTAGTACTCTTTCTCCCACCCCCCTGCCCAATGAGAATCGATAAGAGAATCGATAAGGAATCGGATCAATAAGCAGAACTCATCATCATCATCATCATCATCATCTGTTTTAAGTCCGCTTTCCAGGCACTGGGAGACCATTTTAGAGAAAATGATGCATTCTTCAAGGATATCACAGATGCCCTCCAAACCACTGCTACTTTGGACTGCTTTGTGTGATAAGTGGGACAGGTGTGTGCAATGGCAGTTCCACAGTAATCAGTTGGACCGGTACCTGGTGTGTGCAATGGCACCACCCTTTTCAAAATGGCATATTAGGTGTCGATCTGTACAGGCAGTGGCTGCGTCCGAAATCCACCCTATTCTCTAATGTAGTGTACTAAAAGGGGGCTCCGCCATTTTGAACTAGTGTCCGAATGTATAGTGAGCATTTTTGTACCCTAATATAGTGTACTGAAGTATCCCACAATGCATTTGGATTTGTAGTGAGCATTCGATGGTCACTATTCAAGCGCTATTCAAGCCCTGCCGCCCCACAATGCACTGCGCTGCGGCCGCTGTCTCGCGCTTTGAGCACGCACATGCGGTGTGCACGCGCACACGCACACGCACACTGCAGGCTCGTCTCTGCGTCTCTGGGCAGGAGGAGTAGCCACCTGTTGCTGAGCAAACGCAACAGAGCCGTCCGTAGCAGAACCACCGGCTAAAGAAAACAACTCATACAAATGTCCACAGCATTGTCACCAGAACAAAATTTGTTTTCCATCATTTAATGATGAAAACAGCTCTAAAGTTGAGTTGTTTATGAAGAGAATATACGAGAATAGACGCTGGAGGCTTTTGTTTTTCGATCTTTTCTTCCCAACCTTCCACAGCTGATAATAATCATGATAAAATAATGTTATTTAAATTAGCAAGAATAACCTATTTTATCACAAACATGGGTGTATATCTGCATGTGAGACAAATGAATGTGGCATAAACATTATTCATTCATTGATTCACCAATGAATGAATACAATTTAAAAAAAATATATAGGTCTGTATATTTTTTAACATTATTTAATTGAATTGTGATGAATAAAAACATAATTATATTTGGCCTATTTCTCATAATAACACCGCAACATGTTGGTATGTTATTTACAATCCACAACACAAGCATTGGGGAGTTGATGTACAAGCTCACAGCGCGTCGCTTCGCCCCCTGTTGAGAGCTTGTAGATCGGCTATTTTTATTTTTATTTTATTATTATTATTTTTTAGATCGGCTATTATTTATTGCTCCAAAAGCCAGCGCTAGAGCGTTTTAACTGTGCGACAGCGATGACGCAACCAGATGGCGACGGAGTAGTGTCCGAAATGCGCTGATTTGTTCACTACTGTAGTACACTACATCTTGATCCCTCATTTAGGGTTAGGGAGTAGGGAACGTGTTCCGCATTTCGGACACAGCCAGAGTTTGACTGTGTTTGTCCAGGTTTGTCCTGCTTCACGCTGCTGGTGGTGTGTTGCCCTGTGTTTGTGCTCGTGGCATAATGACATTCATTTTGGAGCTCGGGACTAGAAGACAGAGCTGTCAGTGATGTGTGTTTGCACACAAGCTCAGAAAAGCAAAGATAGGTCATGTTTGTCTTCAATAGCCTAGATGGGTCAACAAGTCACAAACTAGAGCCGTCCCTGTGTATGAGACACATGGGTCTAGAGATTGTGCCTGTTAGACGGTGAACCGCTGTTCTTTTTACCCTTTTTTGTTTGTACAGTCTATGCTGCTACTTAATTTGTGTTGCCCCAGTGGCTTTAAACTAACTTCACCCTATTAGTTTTAAACCGCTGTCCCTGACTTTGTCATTGATAATTGTTGTGGCTACGACAGAGATATTCTTGGTTAATGGTTATTCCCCAGATGGGGTCCACCCTATGTTCCCCAGGTTCTATGTTCCCCACTTACCCTCCCCACAAAAAGGTTCTATATTCCCCAGGTTCTATGTTCCCCACCCACCCTCCCCACAAAAAGGTTCTATATTCCCCAGGTGCCCAGATGTCTCCACCCCTAAGTGCCCACTCGTCTATGTGCCCACTCATCCAAATGCCCACGTCCCTATTGCCCAGATGTCCAGGTTTGATTGATTGATTGAAGACTTTATTAGAAGTTTGCATAGGAAAAGGTACAGGTGCCCACTCGTCCAGATGCCCAGACATAACAAAAGTATGTTGTCCAGATGTCCCTAGTGCCCCCTGTCCCACTAGTATTCGTAATCTCTCCCCATTATTGGGTGTTTTGAGTTGTTATTAATTATTATAAAGGAATGTTTCCTGCATTTTTGGATAAGGGGAACATAGAACCTATTGTAAGTTGAGCGGGGAACATAGAACCTTTTTTGTGGAGGTAAGTGGGGAACATAGGACCTTTTTTTGGATAAGCTGGGAACATGGAACCTTTTTTGGGGGCTTAAATGGGGAACATAGAACCTGGGGAACATACCGGTAGTTACAGTCCCCAGTGATCTTTTGCCGTGTCTTTAATGCCAAGTTTAATGTGTGTGCATGGGCCTAACACAATGAGTCCATCTGAGTGCAACTGCCAAGCTTAATATCTGTACCGTAGCTTTAAGTAACCTATTTGGCATAGTTTTAATCAGTAAAAATGTTAATACTTTGTACTTTTCTCCATGAATGTAAATAAAGTGGATTTTTGCATTTGAAGCAACCTCTTATTGTTCACTAAAACTGAACACTTACCTCGGGTCTCTCACCCTGTAATTGAGAGGCGTCATCTAAACTGTGTATAGGAGTACTAGGTGACTCCATCTGGTTACATTTGGACTAGACACGTGCAGGATTTGCCCAAACAAAACACCCCACCAAGTCATTTCAGCTCTCCATTAGAGAAACAGCGCAAGGTTTGACACTCAACTTGGCATCATTGTGGAGAGCTATATTTTGAATGACCACGTAGCAACAATTTTCCCAGCACCAGCTCCAAGACCAAAGAGACAGCCTGAAACACAACACAAATGCCATTTAGATGAGTATCTATCCACCATTCACTAATGCAAAATATCTAAAAAACACTATGCTAGAGAGAAATGTCCAGGATTCGGTGAAGGAGGGGGATGCCGGCTATGGAAATTTAAAATGCTTCATTTTAGACAGGCCGGTTGACATCGGTACAGCTTGGAGGCACTGAAACTCCAGTTAGATCTCCATGCTTTGCTTAGCCAGAGTGAGGCCAATAGACTGCGATGGAATAGGGCTGTGAATGTCAACGTAGGTGCTGGGAAAAACACATCTCTGGACATGAATTGTGAGCACTACATACTCTACACGAAGGAGTGCATTTCACTGATAGCCGCTAACATACATTTTGGCATTGCGCAGTCCATGAGCCAAAGTTTGGGAGAGACGAGGCTCATTCTGGACAACTTTAACCAAGCCTGTAAAGTTCTGTGTGTCAAGGAGACACACGGCTGCCAACCGTCCGTGTGCTGCACAAACTCCAGGTGTTCAAGCAGAAGCCAGGCAGGATATAAGACCACTTTAAGGAACCAAATGCAATTCCTTTGAACAAATGGTGGGGCTTGGGAAATGGATCAGTGAACATATTCTGAAGATTGACAGGCAGCTCAAGGCAAACAAATAATTTCAGCATCCTTCACATCTAGATTTTGAACGACCCTGGTATCTAGCTTTCAGTCCTTGTTCCTTTTAAGCCCATATATGGAGGTCACTGATTTATTGCTTTATCTAATATCTATTTATCTTTCTCTACAAACCTACACAGTGCGTGTAGCTTACTGATCAGGCATCTTGGGATGTGGGAGGAGTCGGACCAGTGCAGTGGCTCCAGTTCACACACTGGGATTAGTGCAACAGGGCACTGAGGGGGGAGACTTGGTCAGTGTGATCTCTTCACAGCTCGGCTAAACTAGTGTAATGATCATAAGGATCATAAGGATACCATTCACAAGGATAATTCACATGATGAAGAATGCAAAATAATATGGTTCGTGGTTGTGCTTATCCGAACTGTGCAAATAAAATGGAACCAACATCCACACATTTCTACATATTACCATTACAATGTCCACAGACATTGAAACTGTGGCTCATTTTGTTTTGTCTACAGTACTCGTTATAGAAGTCTATGCATGATTCTAATCCCCCTCCACCCCAGTGATTGATACTGAAGGGTATGTGAGGAGACAATTCTAATGAGGGTCCAACGCATAGTAGGCCTAGCCATGAATAATAAGGGTCATTGAAAACAAACATTGATCATGACTGCTTTGTTGTACAGTTTAGATCGTTATGCAAAACTCCCAGTGCCATTGTTTGATTCTGGTAATGACAAATACATCTAGTGACTAGGCCTATCTGCAATCCCTTTAGATTCAAATTGAAAGACCTGTGTGTGAAACACACAAATGAATGATTGATGGGTTTGTCAAAGTCTATAAATATGGAAATGGTGGCATACAGTATGTTGTATAGACAGTGTTTTAGGTGTATTATTTTACATAGGCCTACACACTAAACAAAAGTATGATTTTGCAACACAGGGAGTATGTGTATATCTGGAAATTATGGGTAACATTTTTACAGTAGGCCCAATCATGAAACATTATTGATACATGTTCAGATGTATAATGTAATAATTTACACTCAAAGAGGAAAAGAAAACATTTTTTTTTAAATATTGACACAGATTATGAGACAAAGTAGTAGGCCTATTGCTGTAATTGTAAATGCTTGATAGTTGCATTATTTCGAACCATTATTATTCACATCAAACACAAGTTGAACTTGTCCAAAGAAAATTGTATTTACATTGAAAATAAAAAAGGTATAGGATAAAAAATCAACACAAAACAAAAGTATACATATCCAGGGTTATTAGCCTATAGACTACCCTCAGATTTCTGCCAGGCCTACATATATGGGATCTGGAAATTATTGATGATGGATGTTATGAGCAGGTAAGTGATACAATAATAGCCTATCATAGTATCATTTCAAATGCCTCTTCGACTTCTTTGAAGCCAACATAAATGCCATCTGGAGATGGATTTATTCCTAACAGCTTGGAAGAGCCCTTCTGTTAAAGAGTATCTTCGTGAAGAACCCATGCACACGGTAGGCGACAAGTCGATATTGACTGAGGAGGGTCAATATCGTGAAGGCACCAGTGGAACTGGCAGGTCTGAGTGTTGCTCCTGAAGATGATGAAGCACAATCTGCCATTTGGCCAAAATCATGTCCCGGTCTTCTTGCACTGACTAGCTTTGACTGTTATGGACACTTATGTTTGACACTGTATTGATAAGATGTGCTTTAAGTATTGCTTTTTGCTTTTTTAAGTATGGCTATTACAATTATGAGCGTTGACTGTTTTGACACTTTATGCATTTATTCTCTTTTTTGTGTACCTTGCTCTTTTACTGTACACAGTACAATATTTGTTCTTTTCATAATTCTCTGTAACTTTGTATATAACCTTAAACTGCTGTGCTGCCTCCAGGCGACTGATTTCCCCCCTTGGGATAATAAAGGTATCTATCTTCTTCTGTGCTTGATCCAGCAGACCAGTACAGATGGTTGATGATGGATATTTATTGCGACCGTAGGTCGCATTTACTACCAAAACCTCCACCGGCTGTCTGTGAGTGAGTGAGTGAGTCACACGTCACACGTCACACTTTTGCCCTGCTCATATCTCCACAACCATTGCCCCCATCCATGCCAAATTTTGCACACACACTCCTTGACTGCCAAACTACAACCTCCAAGGACCCCCGGAGCCCCAGGGACCCCCAGGTCCCTGGGGGACCCCCAGATGTAAAAAATGACCAAATGTGCTCACACGTCACACGTCACACTTTTTCCCTGCTTATATCTCCGCACCCGTTGACCCGATCCATGCCAGATTTTACACACACACACACACACACACTCCTTGCCTGCCAAACTACAACCTCCAAGGACCCCCGGAGCCCCCCCCCCCCCCCCCCCCCCCAGATGTAAAAAATGACCAAATGTGCAAAAATGACCAAATGACCACCCCAACGGGGCTGCTCACAGGGAATTCCCGGGGACCACCCACTCCTGGTGCTCCAGAACGGATGCAAAAGTGGTGGTGCCCCCAGTGGAGGACCCCCTGCCACTGCAGCGCACATAAAATGCCGTAACTCGGCCTAGGAGCGTCCGGGAGAGCCGGGGCCGGTACCTATTCGTCCGCCAAGGCAACACGGAGACCCCACCCCTCATTTCTCACGTGGCCCTATTCTAGCGCCACCTTCAGGCCGATTTTTAAAACACATTTTTGGACACTGCTCCTACAGTTTTTGCCCTAAAATCACAAATATCACTACACAGCATGTCTACACTCATGTTATCAACATGGATCAGGAAGATTTTGGAAAAACACATTTTTGCCCTATTTGTGGAGATAAGCCACCTACGGTCGCTTATCTTCCGATTAGGGAGTCTTACTGGTATTAGATCTAACAGACCAGTATGATGGTTGATGATGGATTTTGTCCAAAGCCCAACATCTATGCTTTCCCTCCTCATGGCCAGCGCCTCCATCTTCTTTCCTACACAAAGTACATGTGATTTTCATTAGTCTAAAATCCAAAGATTCTTCTACAATTTGTTTAGATGGTGAGTGGTAGCCTACAGTTGTTTTTTTGTGTGTTGATTCACTAATTAAACCACCCATTTTCAACTATGTCATTAATATACCTTTGAGTTATGTGGAAATAAGAAGACAAAAAAAAGTCCCCCCCTTCTGTGTTGCCTAGAACTAGTGGAATGATTTGGGGGTTCGTATTGCAAAGTACAGCGGTGTGATGTCATCACTGTGTACTTTCAATACAAACCTGAAGGTGACTTTTAATACCGATTTTGAAGGGTAGCAGCCTCCAGACCATCACCACCATATTCTGTCACAAACAAACCAAATAAAAGATGCAGTATTACAACTTTGACAAAGTGTGCAATTATAAAGGACCTTTATCCAAGCTACGGTACACTTTGAATTCACCCATAAACATAGTCATGCTGAAGGAATCCAAGAAAGGCTCAGTGTCTTGTTCAACAACTTTTTAACACTAAGCCAGGAGGAGCCAGGAATGGAATCACTAACCTCCTGAGCCGCTGCTGACCCACTATCAACTGAGGGACACCAGCTAGTCTCCAATCCCATAACCCTCATGAACAAAGGCTTCCAACAGAGCAAAACTCACAGATCTACAAGGTCACAGCGCAACATGTTTTAAGCTTGTAGATCGGTCTTTTTCGAGTAAAATATTTTATGTCGATGGAATAATGCACAGGGCTTAGTAATATTGTATGTAGATGGAATAATGCACAGGGCCTAGTAAAGACCGCTGGCGAACTCTTGTCAACTAGGGCCTTGTGTCCAAAATTCAAATTCCAAACTTACACTGTGCTCAGCAAAGAATACTGAGACAACAACTTAGTGAGACAGCAAGAAACTCACCCAAGATGTTCTTGAAGCGACTGACATGGGCCGCTGCTGCATGGCTCAGCTCAGGGCGATTTGCCTTGTTGCACAACGGTGCAAACGGGCATCACAATCGCGGTGCTGTCTCTGTCTCCCGACAACCAGACAACCGTCTCCAACATTTTGTTTCTGTATAGCCTATTCTGTAAACAAATGGCAAGATGTTGTATTACTGTTGTATCTTGTTTACATTTATACAAGATTACAATTATTGCGGGCTTGTCTGAAAGGCGAGAACACAACGTTATCTTCATTATTTATAGAGTTCCGTCGCGTGAGCTCCGTCGCAGAAAGTACAGCCAATGAGGTGCGGAAAACCTGGGAGTGGTGTTAGCTGGAGTTTTGGTTAGCACGCTGCAGAATATAGTCACGAGCGAGCCCACACTGTTTCGTAGGAACAGTATTTCTAGTTTGTTATTAGTAACTCAACTCAGCCTTGCGACTAATAGTTGTTACAAGGCTATATATACTGTAGGTACAACATACTACTGTCTGTACAGTGTACAGTACGACTGATTCTCACCATAAGTGGTTGAGTTCTCACTGGGCGAAGTGAATAGTCCCCCTTCTTTGCCTTCGCGAACACAAGTGCCCATCTCAGCATACCATCTTTACTCACTGCCTGCATGCGTCCACTGTTCTCACTGTAGTGCATGGCAGCAAGATATGTTCTAATGCAAACATAGAGCATGTCTCTGAATAGTAATGCAACACCTTTCATAGGCCCCTTGTCCACTGACATGTCCCAACACCACACCACTCCATACCGCCCACTTGTGCCAGGTTTTCCACTACAAGGACCTGGGTAGTGAAAGTGGTACTAAACGTGGTACTAAAAAGTATCCACTCACTCCAGAGTAGGTCTGAGCTAGGCCAAACAGGGCCAAACACTTCATAATGACTGATCACTCACTGACTTTTCATTTAGACCACCAGGATATAGTTTGAAATACATGATAATAGATTATATTGTGTAACAACCACTATTATAATCTAAATTATTATAGTGTATTATTGCGACCGTAAGGTCGCAGTTTAGTATGAAAACCTCCACCGGCCGTCCGTCGGTCACACGTGCGGTTGACCGCACGTCACACGTGCGGTCGACGTGTGATGAGGTCACGATGAGTCATCTATGCCCAAATATAGATTTCTAGGTCAGATGTCCCATAGAGTTTGTGATGTCAAACCTAGCAACCCAATATAAACAAACCTGATGTCAGACCTGAAGTATCCTTTTATACCCATATATGGAGATACAGAGATCTCCATATATGGGCATATTAGAAAGCCCATATATGGGCATATACGGATGACATCAGGGATATCCATATATGGGCATAAAAGGGACAAGGGCTTACAGTTAAGAGATCTCCATATATGGGCATATCAGAAAGCCCATATATGTTCATATACTGATGACATCAGGAATATCCATATATGGGCATAAAAGGGACAAGGACTTACAGTTAAGAGATCTCCATATATGGGCATAAAGGGACAAGGACTGTTACAGTAGATATAGAGATGTCCATATATGGGCATAAATGAACAAGGACTGACAAACACTGAGATCTCCATATAACCTATGGGAATATAAGGGACGAGGACTGTCAGCTTGTAGACCTATTTTCTAAATATTGTTGTACATTAAAAACTTGAAATGGGTCGTTCTGCATAGTACTTGGGATTTGTTGATGTAAATGTTCACATAGAGTGTAATAATTGGTAAAACAAACTTTTGGCCTATTTGTGGAGATAAGCGACCAACGGTCGCTTATCTCCCGATTAGGGAGTCTTACTGGTAGTTATCATTGCGACCGTCAGGGAGCAGTTTACTATGAAAACCTCCACCGGCCGTCCGTCCGTCGGTCGGTCACACGTCACACGTCACACCTTTGCCCTGCTCATATCTCCGCATCAGTATATAGGGCTTGTTTGTTTATTGTATGACATCACGCCACATCATCAGCTGTGGACTCTGTGATGTCATCGTATCGCATCAGTATATAGGGCTTGTTTGTTTATTGTATGACATCACGCCACATCATCAGCTGTGGACTCTGTGATGTCATCGTATCTCCATATATGGCCATCTCCGTATATGGAGATATAAGTCGTCCATGCCCAAGTATGGGCTGGTGAGGTCAGACTTTGTGTGATGCGTAGGTTATCTCCATATATGGAGATTCAACATTCCAGGCAATGCTCTCTTCCCTGGTGAGAATTGCCCCTTTATATAGGGCTTGTTTGTGTATTGTATGACATCACGCCACATCATCAGCTGTGGACTCTGTGATGTCATCGTATCTCCATATATGGCCATCTCCGTATATGGAGATATAAGTCGTCCATGCCCAAGTATGGGCTGGTGAGGTCAGACTTTGTGTGATGCGTAGGTTATCTCCATATATGGAGATTCAACATTCCAGGTGTAACTATGGCTACCCGTATGACGTGAGAGGTGGAGGTTGTGATATTTGTGGTAATACATTAATCTTTATAGTGTATTATAATCACAGTTATAATCCAGTATAATTGCGACCGTTAGGGAGCAGTTTACTATGAAAACCTCCACCGGCCGTCCCTCCGTCCGTCCGTCCGTCCGTCCGTCCGTCCGTCGGTCACACGTCACACGTCACACCTTTGCCCTGCTCATATCTCCGCATCAGTATGACATCACACCACATGTGTACACAAACCTTTGTGTACGTTGCTGTGGCAATAGTCTGTTGTTGCTGGTCTGTTAGTGTACGTTAGCAACCACCTTAGCAACCATGGTTTTATCCTAGCAACCAACTGTTTACCCTAGCAACCAACTGTTTACCATAGCAACCATGTTTTTTTACCCTAGCAACCAACTGTTTACCATAGCAACCAGATACGCAGAGCAGGGATCTCCATATATGGGCATAAACAGGTGACATCACACTGATGTCAGATACTCAGAGCAGGGATTGCTCCATAATATATGGGCATAAAAGGGATTCTGTTAGGGATCTCCATATATGGGCATACAAGGGATTCTGTTAGGGATCTCCATATATGGGCATAAAAGGGATTCTGTTAGGGATCTCCATATATGGGCATAAAAGGGATTCTGTTAGGGATCTCCATATATGGGCATAAAAGGGATTCTGTTAGGGATCTCCATATATGGGCATAAAAGGGATTCTGTTAGCTGTTAGTGATCTCCATATATGGGCATAAAAGGGATGCTGTTAGGGATCTCCATATATGGGCATAAAAGGGATTCTGTTAGGGATCTCCATATATGGGCATGAAAGGGATTCTGTTAGGGATCTCCATATATGGGCATAAAAGGGATTGTATCCCAGATGATGCCCTGTTAGGAGATCCACACTAACAGAATCCATATATGGTCCTACCGACAGCTGCTATAAGCCAACCCTGGCGATAAGGTCTGAGTCGAAGAAATGCTTCTTTCCTGGCAAGAATTGCCCCTTTATACTGTAGGGCTCGTTTGTGTATTGTATGACATCACGCCACATCATCGGCTGAGGACTGTGTGATGTCATCATATCTCCATATATGGAGACATAAGTTGCTCATGCCCAAATATGGGCTGGTGAGGTCAGACTTAGTGTGATGCGTAGGTTATCTCCATATATGGAGATTCAACTTCAATGAGTAACCATGGCAAACTGTCAACTGCCCGTATGTCTTCATAATTGGTAAAACAAACTTTTGGCCTATTTGTGGAGATAAGCGACCAACGGTCGCTTATCTCCCGATTAGGGAGTCTTACTGGTGTATTATACTTAAGATAGGTGTAATACAAATGTATATTGTATTATAATCACAGTTAAAAGGGTCAATTTGTTTCTTAGATACATTTCTTCGAACTTTTGTGTAATGGAAAATGTAGATATTTTTATGTGGTGTGGAGTGGTGTGGTGTAGTGTAGTGTTGTGTGCAGCTAAAGCTGCAGTCAAACATGGGCCTAATATACTAGTAAGACACCTGAGGGTGGAATGCGACCTCAGGGTGACATGCGACCTCGCCCTAAAGGGAGAGGTCGCGCCAATTCTTGACTATCTGGCCAACCACAGCGTTTCTCTGACGATTCTAGTTGTTATCATTCTGGGGGGAGTTTGTTCATGTTTTTGTGAGGGTATCAACCCTAGGAGACACGGGGAGAACATGCAAACTCCACACAGAAAGGCCCTATCGCCAACCCCACCTAGGGTGTGAGCGATAGGGCCTAAACATGGAGATGTGGAGAACACTATATGGAGATAGTCCAGTCCATCATGTCATATGGGACTACCTTCATAGACAGTAGCCATTGTTAGGCCGGAGTCAATGGCTGTCTGTCTGACTGTCTGTACAGGAAGTGATGTCACATGACATACTTTTTATGCCCATATATGAGTCATTCTGTACCACATCTCCATGTTTAGGCCAAACAGGTTCACTCCATTTCTCCATGTATAGGTCCAAATGACCAACGTTGAGCTTGACAAGGAGGATACCGCACATTGTACCTCATCCACCCTTTCTTCTCTCTCCTTTTGGTATCTTTATCCTCCTCCTCCTTTTTTTCTTTTTTATTCTTCTCTTTTTTTCACAGCCGCCCCCATATTTACTTTAGAAAATATATATTAAATTCTAAGAACGTTTCGAGTACCAGTTTGATACAAGAGCGAATAAGCGCTACACTTCTGGAATCCTGTGTGTCGACTTAAAGTCGGATCCAGGCCTAATAACTTTATCTAGCCGCCCCCGTTGCCACCTCCTTTTCTTTTCTGAGACACATTGTACCTCATCCACCCTTTCTTCTCTCTCCTTTTGGTATCTTTATCCTCCTCCTCCTTTTTTTGTCTTTCTTAGTCTTGTGTATCCTTCTCTTTTGGCTACTGTCTATGACGGTAGTCCCATATGACATGATGGACTGGACTAGCCCTGAATACAGGACGGTCATATACATGACCGTCCTGGTGCCGGCTCAACTTGAGGATCAGTCGGCTATCGAGCCCTTAACGGTTTGAGCTAGGAACGTCAGATTTCAAAAATAAAGTGCTTACCCATGCCAACTTTGCTAACGATTTGACGCCGCACAACGTTCATTACACGCCGCTCCCCGGTTGTTGAATAAAAAGCATTTTTGTCCGAAATTATTTTGCTTAACATTGGACTTCCGGCTCATTTCCTCGCTTACGCCCAAAGTGCGAAACTGCGCCCTCTATCGGCTGTAACTGAATCTAAACACATTGTCTTGTAGTGCACGCCCGGCGGCCGACCATCTTCACTTGTTGACTTGACTACTTGAGAGAGACACATGAGCGCAAACACCGGAGGAGAAGGGAAAAGATTCAAGAAGCTAAGAATTATAACAATCTATCCACTGTACATTTATTCGTTTATTAATAGAAATGTATTATTTTATAGTTGTAGTGTAGTTTTTTCTCTGTTTTTAGCTACTTTCCTTGAATTTGTTTGATGATAGTTGTTTTTTCTTATTTTTTTACGTGTGGCCTCGGGTGGGCATTTTTTTCCTGTTGTCTTTTGTAGTGTTATATTTATTTTGTGTAGCCTATTTGCCATAGTGTAGGCATACTCTATCTTTTTTTTTTTTTTTAAATAAGCCCACCTTTATACAGTAAACATTTGTGTTTAATTCCATAACTTTTTTTTGTAGTCTTTAGTTCAAAATAGTTTATTACTTGTAGTATTTTTTTTTTAATTATATTGCTAATGTAATTGTAATGTAGGCCTATTTGCTGTTAAGATGCCACAGCCAAAGACAGAGCATTGTATTGGCTGTAACGCAGCCTTTATAAAGGGTGCTAAAGGCTACAGTAGAAAAAAGTTGCTTACTATAACAACCCCCAAAACAGCCAAAGCAGTTTTTCCAGAAGCCCCCTCCCCCGAATTGCAACATGGATTCCTTTGTTCGCAGTGTATGTCTTTTCTGAGAACCAAAACAAGAATAAAAGGCAAGGGCAAGAAACATAGACTTTTAACTCCAGGTTCTGCTAGGAAGCGTACATCTTCAGTGCTCTCACGGGATACATCACCACAACGCAAGAAGCAAGCAACATCTACATCCACTCCATCACATTCAGCAGAACAGAGCACTTCTACAATACCATGCATCTCAACAAGCTCAAGACAACCACCGAAAAGGCCTGGATGTGGACCATTGGACCGGGCAAAATCATACCTCAAAACTGGACACTATTATCTTGCTTTTCGTACCTTTATAAGGTCACCTGTCAGGCATCATGATAAAAGTCTGCAGTCAAGCTGTTTCTAAGGAGGTAAGTTATGGCTGACATTTATTGGATGCTGATTTAAATGTGCATTTCTATTTGTGTTTTTACTAATCAATATTACTACACACAGAGAAAGATTCTGGCTCAGGATAAGAATAGCCCCTTCCAAAAAAAGGCAGACCCAAAGGAAATGTCTACTTTCACATGGGATGCTGCATTAGACTGGGCAGACAGAGAGGCACCACTCCTGATGGCATGTCTGAGGGCCACATTCCCACCAACCCAAGAACCTGTGGAAAAACCCAAGTAATAAAAGTGTAATATTAAGTGTCTGTGTGTGTGTGTGTGTGTGTGTGTGTGTGTGTGTGTGTGTGTGTGTGTGTGTGTGTGTGTGTGTGTGTGTGTGTTTGTGTGTGTGTGTTATACAGCGTCCCCAAACAAGCCTAAGCATTAATAGCAAACATGTCATTATCTCTCAAGGAGAGCTGTTTCAAGGAGACTATTAGTAAGAGTGAAGCAAACAAGGTATCATTCACGTCTTATTACGAAGAGCAGATCCAGGCTTACAGTGGCAACAAGAGCACGTCCCAGGACTAAAGGAAGATACATCAAGTATGTTTGTTTCCTAAATTCATTTGATTTTCCTGTGTGTGTGTGTGTGTGTGTGTGTGTGTGTGTGTGTGTGTGTGTGTGTGTGTGTGTGTGTGTGTGTGTGTGTGTGTGCATATGGGAGGGCTTTTGTTACAAGAAGATGAGCTCTAATGATAACAGCCTGGAGACCACAACCTTTATTTCCTTTGTGAGAGAGAGGGAGATTGTGTGTGTTCTCTCTCGCTTTTATCCACACTTTGAGAACTAATTTTCACCTAATTTTAAATATTAACTGCTTTTCAGAGAGGATAAAGCAATGGTGGATAAAAGGACAGGAATGGCGCTGTCGATGGCACTATACACAGCACGCAGACTAACCAACAATTTCATTCAGACTTGCATGGGAATAGAAATGTGGAAGGAGGGCTGCAGCCAGAAGGTGATCAAAACCCTCAACCATATGGGTTTATCCCTTGGAGTCAAAGGTGCAAGGACTACCGTAGATAGGCTACGACTAGGCCATGCTGATAAGATGAAGGAATGGAAAGAAATGGCAGAGTTACCTATTAGTCTAACTTACATTAACAAAATATCATTCAAATCTGGGCTTTAAATAAAGAAACAGACATATTAAACAGTCTCCTAGTTTTGAAAATAGCCACAAACTGTAAGACAGCATTTCTATTATTTTTAATAATAGTTTTTTAAAGTTCACATTGCTATGGGGTTTGTTTGCCATATTACGTTTTACAACAGAGTGTACATTTTCAGACAGTACCACTCAGAAGGAGGCTATCGTTGACTGGCTCACCTCCCAAGAACATCTGTACATACTCTGTGACATGGGACAATGTGCAGGTATGATTTTAATAAATATATATATATATTTTTTTATTGACAACTCCCTTTTTTAGGTTGTTACAGTTACAGGGCAGTTATTAGAAAGTTCACATTATGTTATTTTGTGACAAGAATAATAAAATGCAGTATGCAGTAATCAGAGTACATGCAGACAATGAGTGTGTCTTTTAAAGTGCATACACTTTGCTTAAGCGGCACACTCTATTTGATCATTAATTTAGATTTGTCATTTTTTGTTTGTTTTTTGTTGGTTCCCTAGATGTTTGTTCATGGGAAACATCACTCAAAAGAACATGCAAACAAGTTCTTGCTGTTTGCATTAGCCTTCGGGCATCAGAATAAGGTGAACTTCAGCCATCTCCAAGAACCCGGTTGCCGTGCCATTGAAGTTCCACCAAGCAGTTTGCTGCCAACACCTGAGGTAAAAGAATTAAATAACGACCGACTTATGCTGCTAATGAACACATTTTCTATAGTTGCAATGCTTATTATATTTGAATATACTGTCCCCTCTTGTTCTGTTCGGGTCATTTTGACCCGTTTTACATTTTCATTTGAAAAAAAAAGGTAGAAGTTTAAATTATTTCCAGCTGAAACTCACTGGCCTTAAAGATTCTTCTGAGATGAACGTGTAAAAAAAATATTTTTGCACTACACCCATGCTACACCCCCCTCATATTTTTTGAACCTTAAGTGCTGTTCGGGTCATTTTGACCCGGAAGCACATAATTATGCACAGAAATACACAGTATTGTGCCAAAACACAGACACACAGCCCCCCCCCCTTCTAACACCCCCCTTCCGAAGCCCCCCTGTCTGATTTAAATGTTTTCCTATAAGCATGAGCAATATTGCCCAGCATTAAATAAAGTAGTTTTTTTACATGAATTCCAGCTAAATCAGTAAAAACGCCTAGCTCGTTCAGTGTTTAATGTGATATAGCAAAGCAGAAATGCAAACATTTACCATATATATCATATGAATTGTTTGGTATTGAGTCAAAGTCAATGTATCATGATGATTTGTTAAGTTACAATTTATATTAGTGTTGTTTTTTTTAAACCAAATGTCCCCCGGGTCAAAATGACCCGAACAGAACGAAGGTGTAGTGAATCTGAACAGAACTTAAGGGTTAAGGTCTACAATAGATTGCGTGAGCGAATGGTCATACTCGTGATGCGGATTTTAGTAGACAACCTGACATCTTTGTCCAAAATCCGCTACGAGGTGAACCCTCACATAGCACATGAGCACACAGACGAGATGAACAGCAAAATTCTTTCTCCATAGTAAAAGCATGCATTCATGGTGAGGGCACCTTTTTACAGCAGGGTAAAAGGGCAGGGGCTCAAGCCCCCTTTGATGTCAATGTGTGCACGTGTCAGCAGCCAGCGCTCCCTTCAATATGCTCCAGACCCGTGGCCAGCCTAATCAGCGCTCTCTGCCAGCTCTCTCGAATGTGCCTCTCTCCACTCGTGCGCACACGATTCTTGCGGGTTTTGGGGTGTTTTTAGTCGGTTTTGGGTCGGTTTGGGTGGCTCATTAACTGTCGGCGGCGCCCCCCTTGAGATTGCGCTCTAGGCGGTTGCCTATACCGCCTATACCTAGCCACTGCACTGATATCCTCCACTGTAGATTTGGCACAAAAAAAGGGTCAAGTGTGTTCTCCTGCTATGCTGCTAAAATGTGGAAGCTCCTACCGTAGGCCTTAAAGGAATGTAAATACCTTTCCTTTAAAACGGCACTGAAAAGCCACCTTTCTATTGTAAATACCATTTATTTTGCATTGTGTTTTTTTTCTGATGATATCTTCTGCATAGTACTGTGTTCTGTCTGTCTGTCATTCAATGTTATATGAGTTAAATATCTATCATAGTACTGTGTTCTGTCTGTCTGTCATTCAATGTTATATGGGTTAAATATCTATCATAGTACTGTGTTCTCTCTGTCTGTCATTCAATGTTATATGAGTCCCCTGATCTCTTGTTAGTCACTGGGAGAGCCCCAAACTGAGCTCAGTGCATGAGGAGAAAAAATAAGAGCCACATATAAGAGCCACCAAAAAAGCTCAAACATAAACTTTTCTCTTTTTTTCCTATTGTGATTTGCAGAATAAGGGTCCTGCAATAGGGCTGGTCAATTAACCAAAAATATAAATCAAAACATAATTTGTCTGATTAACCATTTAAGCCCTGTAAGAAACTTAAATAAGCCCATCTACAGGCTCACAACACTTACTTGACAGAAGTGGCTCTAAGAGCAGACTTGCTGTGGAATTGTCTGATTTCTCCAGCCTGGCTTGTTTTTTGCTTTAACAGCATGTGTAAGTGGTCTCTTAATAACTCTTCTGGTCACTTAATGGCATGGTGGGGGCCAGGTGGTGGTGGAGTCCATCCCTCTCATAATGACTTCTAAAGGATTCTCCTTAGTGAGGAGTGCTGGCTGTGGAGCTTCATGTGGAGCTGATGGACATCCCTGGAAGGTGGAGCAGTTTCCCCTTGCTCTTTTTTTAAATATATTTGTATTGATATATATATTTTTTTTTTACATACAATAAACATACAATACAATACATATACTCACATGCATTCACTCACATTCACACACACATATACCACCTGCACATGCGTTATTGAAAATAATACAAATAATGAAAAAATACATAAATAAATATTTTTTTTCTTCCATTTTTTCCCCCTTTCTTATCCATATGTTGTCATTATATTTCGGTAGCTGTCTCCATGGCACCCACATACATCCCCCAAAGCTGTTCAAAATCACTCCGTCTACCTCTAACTACATAATGTCAACCTCTCCAGCCCCATGGAATTCATGAGTTCTCGATGCCACATCCTCAATGTTGGGGCTTCCACACTTTTGCTTTGCTGACTGTATAACGTTCCTTGGGTGAATTCCAAGTATACAGAGCTTGGCACTTAGTGGGATGGTAATTTTAAAAATTCCGGACAGACACTTTATGACTTCTTCCAAAATAATTGCATCTTAGGACACTTTCCCCTTGCTCTTCATTGTGGTGAGTAGGGGAGAGCGGGGTAAACTGAGACACTTTTTACATTTTCTCCCCTAGAGGCGAACTAAAAGATATATCAGTAAAAATATACACATTTCCCAGTAATTTGGGATGTTTCCTAACAATGGAAGTTATCAGAACATATTCAAGACAAAAGGCAGAGAAAATATGATTGTTTTAAAAAAAAGTGGTCTTGTGTCTCAGTTTACCCCAGGACCGGGGTAAACTGAGACAGACCAGAGAAATCAACGGGGTAAAGTGATCCACTCACTTTTTTCACTTTAAAACTACCATAAAAACACAAAAACCCGGTTAACCGGGTTAAATATGCGCAATACAAAAATGTACATAGCAGACATTCTTTTAATAGGCTTTGTCCTGTCATTTCCACCCATGTGTCAAATAATGTGACACATGGGCAGAAGGAAAAAACTAAAAACCCTATAAAAAATGTATTGAAGGGTTTACCAAACTTTCCTCAGTTGATCCTTATGTAATTCTTCCTGTAGAATCTATTTCTGCAAAGTATATTGTTGTATTGTGCATAACTAATGAAATAATTCGCATATTTAGTCAAATATGCTAATTATCTCATTAATTATGCACAATACAAAGAAATATATATCAAAAATGGATTCTACAGGGGAAAATACATAAGAATCAATTGAGACTAGTTTGGTACACCCTTTAATTAGGTTTTTACAGCTTTCTCCCTGTCTTTCATGTTAAGGATAGTCTCACTTTACCCCGAAGCAATTGTCTCACTTTACCCCACAGCCACATTTTGGGAAAAGGGATATTTTTTATCAATTCAGGGTAATCTTCAGCTAGCATCTATCACATGGATTTATAAGTTGGTAGTTCATCAACATGTATGATATAAAATGTTCTCCCTGCATCAATTTGCTTTGACACAACAGCTGATTATGTTGACAGCAAGAAAATGTACTTTTACATGCAAAAAACACATTTTTGTGAAAAAAGCATGTTTTCTACAGCACTATCAGGTCTCTCTTTTCATGACAAGTGGGAAATTCAAGGGGCTTGAAAATATAATGGTCACATGGCCACAAATGTGTTCCATTGCCAAGATAAATGGAGCGTCTGAGTTTACCCGGTGTCTCAGTTTACCCCGCTCTCCCTACTGCCTCTGACTCCACAGGTTGAGGCTGTGGTACCCATGATCATGAAGGGCACAGCTTGAGAAGCAGTACTCACCACAACCTTCACATGCATTTTTCCGTGGTTCGGCGAAAACTGCCTACTCTGACAGGTAACTAGAAAGATGCAACTGGAAATTGCAAGTGTGGTTGCTGTGACTACTTCTGCAGCAAGCTACCTATCAATATGAAGCCAGACCAATCCTTGAGCTAGCACCACTCCGCCATTGACTTCCAATTGCACTTTTCCCCCATTGACTTCCAATTGCACTTTCCCCCATTGAATTCCAATCGCACTTTCCCCCATTGAATTCCAATTGCACTTTTCCCCCATTGACTTCCAATTGCACTTTTCCCCCATTGAATTCCAATCCCACTTTTCCCCCATTGACTTCCAATTGCACTTTTCCCCCATTGACTTCCAATTGCATTTCTCTCCCACTGATTTCCAATTGCACTTTTCCCCCATTGAATTCCAATTGCACTTTTTCCCCCATTGACTTCCAATTGCACTTTTCCCCCATTGAATTCCAATTGCACTTTTCCCCCATTGACTTCCCCCATTGAATTACAACTCTAATAAATCTGGTTTCCATCAATTTCCAAAGGCAGCAGAAAAGTTTAACCAGTGAAAAGTTTATCCAGAATAAATAAAGTTTTCCCAGAACTACAGTGTGTTGCCCTTTGGGCAACCACACTAATAAGGACCTGCCTGTTGCCATAGGCGGACCATGAGAAAACGGGACCCTGGACCAGCGACAGGCGGTGTGCGCAACACATACGTGCATAGGCCTGCAAAATTCACCTGCATTTCTACAGGATTTACTGCAAGGGATTCCCACGAGGGAAGAAAAGGAAAGCCCAGCAATAACTACATATAAATGCACCTGTATTTCCACTACACAGGATTTATAGCTATTAAAGCCAACAGCACACATTTAACCAAATACACCACACTCAACCAACCAGTAGGCCTAAAACCACAAATACTTTCAAGCCACTTCTATTAGGAGATCTGACTAGAAGACAGACTGACCCGCACACTGCCGCTTGTCCGTTTCAGAAAATGTATTAATGTAGCAACGTTTCGGTCACCAGACCTTTCTCAAGCTGATTTACAAGTGGCTGACACATTCACTTTAAACATTTCCACTGGTGCCAACAACCAATCAGAAACAGTGATCAATCATTTAGAGCAGCTGTGTTAACAGTCATGTGTGCGGGTCAGTCTGTCTTCTAGTCAGATCTCCTAATGTTTTGTAACCTACGCACCTGCTAAGAGAGGAACTGGGTGTGCGTAAGCCTTCCCTTCAAGCCACTTCTATTAAAATAATAACTAAAACAATTACATCAAGTTATGGTGTCACACAGAAAAGCCTAATAATCATGAAAATAGTCTTACCTTATGAATTTGTTTCTGGTTTTGCTCCGTGCGAAGTCATCCACAATGTCATCAAAGTCCAATTGATTGGTCATCTCACTCTCTATGGCCATCAGTGAAAGTGATGCGGGACAAGAGGGAGAAGGAGCGCTCCCCTTCGCAGTTAGTGACGGGTTAGAGTCAGGAACAGGAACAGTCGCAGCACCACATACACATTTGGAAACGTTGATTGAGGGGCTACCATCTAGGATAATTTGAAGCATTGCATTAGGGCCGCTGTCACTGTCACCACTTCACAAAAGATCGGAACAAAATGTGTTCACTGCCTAATTCCTCATTTAGGTCAGACGGATATGCAGATGCAAGAGTGTCAGCGTTCTCCATGTCAGCTTTCTCGTCTTCCGCACAGAAAAGCGCACTGTATAAACTGAATAGGTGCTCGTAGGGCTGAAGGCGGTGTCTCAGGCTCTGGACAAGTGTGTCGATAGCAACATTGAAGGTCTCTATCTAAAACTTGCATCTTCCATCAAGCTCGACATCCTGTTCCCTCCCCACTCTCGTCAGCCAAGGTTGTAAGTCTCTTCTTTTCTCATGTCTGTAAATGTGGCTGACGCCAGGTGCACCCAGAGCCATTGTCTCAAAACAGTCAAAAAGATCCCTCTGTGCAGCCACAAAATTACGTTTTACGTTAAGCATCAAGGGTGATATCACTTCGCTGCAAATAAGCATTAGTTGCATTAATTCGAGAGAGTACAGTGTCCCAAAATGCAGCAATGAAGCCCATCTCCAGCGTTTCCATACTAGAGCGCACAAGCTTCCTTAATTGCGCGTCCCCCTGGTTTCTTCTTCAATCTCCGACAAAATCCTCAGCCCCTCTTGAATCTTTTGATCATTTTTCCACAGTGCTTTTGCTGATTCAGCGCGGCAGCTCCAGCGTGTATTTGATAATGCCAAATAATTGCCACAGTTTTCAATACTGTTGAGTCCTACCAGATTCAAAGAATGGGAAGCACATGGAACATGCACAGCGTGCGCCTGCAATTCATTGTATTTACCAGACATAATTACTGGCATTGCTAACACCGTTCCAGGCTGCCATATCCAGCCCAAGAAACCTGGGGAAAAAACTGACAAAACCTGTGGGCGTGCGCATGAGGACTCCATGTCCCATATTTGCCATACCCTAGCTTTTGCTGAACTGACGCCACTGGTCCATAGTCTCATGTTTCAGTCTACTGTCATCCCAAACGGGCTGATAGCAAACCTATATGGTCCTATATGGTGATTCCAAGATGGCGCCACGTACGGCTGCTTCGTCTTGCGCTCCTCACAGTCAATGCAGTTTTTTACTTATTTTATGTCTTTTATATATTTGTATAAGCTTCACTGCAGCTACTTTAGTAAGCTATGACAGAGACTCACTTTTGAGTCTAAGAGATTCCTGGATTGCGCAGCAAAAACCAGAGTTTTTGCACTGGGAAAAAGCACTGGACCGCGCACAGACCACAGCGTCTGGTTGCGAGGCAACGACGGCCCGTAGACGCGCGCGCAGACGGGAAAAAAGACGGGGAAAGAGAGCCGGCTTACAGGCGCGTCTTGACCGACGTCCAGACAAAACACCTCTTCCCAGCATTCTTTTATCCAACGTTAACTCCCTGGATAACAAACTGGATCTGCTCCGCGCTAGGATCAAATACAACAAGGAAACTAAACAATGCAACGTGATTTGCTTGACGGAAACGCACCTAAAGCCACTCGACTCGGTAACATCACCCGTCGGATTTTCCATGTTTCGTATGGACAGAGATAATGGAATAACGGACAAATCCAAAGGTGGGGGAGTGTGTTTTATGATTAATGACAATTGGTGTAATCAGAACTCTGTGCACGAGTTACAGTCGTTTTGCTCCCCAGATCTTGAATTCCTTGCTCTGCTATGTAGGCCATACTTTTTGCCAAGAGAGTTTTCAGCTGTAATACTATTTGCTGTGTACATTCACCCTAAAGCTAACACAGAGCTTGCGTGTAAAGAGCTATACACAGCTATATGCAATGCTGAAAATCGTCATCCTCATGTGTCACTGGTGGTTTTGGGTGATTTTAATCAGGCATCTTTGAGGAAAGTTATGCCAAAAATGTACCAGCATGTTACAGTGAATACTCGGCTTGACAAAACACTGGACCACTGCTACACATCGATAAAAAATGCATACAAATCACTGGTGCGCCCAGCTTTTGGTAAATCAGACCATTCATCTGTGTTTCTCATGCCGGCCTACAAACAAAAGATCAAACAGACGCCTCCCGTGATTAAAACAGTCCAGCTCTGGTCAGAGGAGTCTGACTTTATGTTACAGGACTGTTTTGAATCGATGGACTGGCCAATCTTTAAGGAGGCTGCAGGAGGCAACATTGATGAATATGCTGACACTGTGCTATCTGTGATTAAGAAATGCATTGATGATGTAGTCCCAACAAAAACCACTAAAGTCTACCCAAACGAAAAGCCTTGGGTAAATGGTACAGTGCACTTGGCCATTAAAGAGAGAGACATGGCTTTCAGATCTGGGGATGAAGGAGAAATTAAGCGTACACATTATTCTCTTCGCAAAACACTGAGATCTGCTAAAAGGCATTATGCCAAAGAGGTGGAGTCGAACTTCACTGAATCAAACAATAGCAGAGACTTGTGGCAAGGACTGAAAATTCTCACTGACTTCAAACCCCCCTCCCCCCAAGTGGACAGTTCCTCCTCACTCCCTGAGGAGCTGAATAGATTCTACTTCCGCTTTGAGGCACAGAGACAAGCAGCTATCTCCCCCACCCCCCCACCTACCCCCTGCACTCTCCAGAGCCCCAACAATGGAGAGGCCCTTCACACCTCTGTGTTAGAATGTGACACTGGGGAGAGCATCACCACAATGTCCCTAGCAGAAGAGGATGTTTGTCTCTCCTTCCGCCGTGTTAACCCCCGCAAAGCTGCTGGCCCAGATGAGATCCCTGGCCGTGTCCTGAAAGCATGTGCGTCGCAACTGGCTGGTGTGTTCACGGACATCTTCAATCAGTCCCTTCATGAGAGAATAGTCCCATCCTGCTTTAAATCGGCAATAATAGTGCCGATTCCCAAGAAAGGCAAGGTGACTGGGCTGAATGACTGGAGGCCGGTTGCACTCACGCCAATAGTGAGCAAATGCTTTGAGAAACATGTCAGGAAGATGATCTATGACAAATTGCCACCCACACTAGACCCACTGCAATTTGCCTATCGTCAAAACAGATCCACAGACGATGCCATTGCCACATCTCTACACACGACCCTCTCACACCTTGAGGAGAAAAAATCTTATGTGAGAATGCTGTTTATTGACTACAGCTCAGCATTCAATACCATAATTCCCCTCAAATTAGACACCAAGTTGAAGAGTCTGGGTCTAAATTCAAGCCTTTGCGGCTGGATCCTAAACTTTCTGACACAAAGACGTCAAGTGGTGAAGATGGGAAAAATTACCTCGGCCCCTCTGACTCTCAGCACAGGTGCCCCCCAGGGATGCGTTTTGAGCCCCCTCCTCTACTCCCTGTACACCCACGACTGCGTGGCCCTGTTCAGCTCCAACCAAGTGATCAAGTTCGCGGACGACACCACAGTCATAGGCCTGATCATCAATGATGATGAAACAGCCTACAGGAGAGAAGTGGAGAATCTGGAAGCATGGTGTCAAGAGAACAACCTATCTCTCAATGTGGACAAAACAAAAGAGATTATCTTTGACTACAGGAGGCCTCCTAAAGTCCACTCACCCCTCCAGATCGGGGGTGCTGCAGTGGAGAGAGTCAAAGAGTTCAAATTCCTGGGGGTACACATCACTGAGGATCTGACCTGGGCAGTGCAGACAGAAAAGGTGGTCAAGAAAGCCCAACAGCGCCTCTACTTCCTCAGGAAACTGAAGAAAGCTGGGATGGGTCCCAAAGTCCTACGGGCTTTCTACAGGGGCACCACGGAGAGCATCTTGACTGGCTGCTTCACTGCCTGGTATGGCAGCTGCACTGACCTCAATCGCAAGGCCCTGCAGAGGGTTGTGCGGACAGCCGAACGCATCAGTGGATGCGATCTCCCCCCAATCCAAGCATTGTACGACGAGCGCTGTGTCAACAAAGCCTGTGGAATCATGAAAGATTCTCACCATCCCAACCACAGTCTGTTCAAGATGCTGCCTCATGGAAAACGTCTACGCAGTCTCAAAGCTACCAGCAACAGACTGCAAAAGAGCTTCTTTCCACGAACAGTCAGGCACATGAACGAACTGTCAAAAACGAGAAAGATCCAGGGAAAAAGGAATCGCTAGCGCCCCAGCCCCCAACCCCTTACGTTCCCTCCTTGTGAAGTTGAATTGCACCTACTGTACATACCCCTTACGTTCCCTCCTTGTGAAGTTGAATTGCACCTACTGTACATAAATGCATACTGTGAAGTTGAATATATTAATCTGTTGCACATAGAACACTCTGTGAAGATGTTTACAAAAGTTAAGTACAGTACAGTAGCAACTACTGGAAAAATATGCTGTTGGCGTATAGAATATGCCAAACTTTTTGCACATGTACATCTGAGGATGCTCTTTTCTTTTACTGTTGCTCTTTTTGCCTTTTGCACTCCTTTTTAGATTATTATTATTATTATTATTAGATGTGGTTTGCTGTTATTATATTGTTTTTTTGATATACGACTGCATTGACTGAAGGATGCCAAACAAAAACAAATTTTACTCTTATGTACCTGTACAAAAGACGTAACAATAAAGTACAACCTTGAACCTTGAACCTCCAGTTAAGCATACATAACCATTCATGTTCTCAGTATATTTACATATTTGCTGCAAATTCACATATTTACAGTTGGCTATAGGCCAATATGGATATAGCCTGGCCAGCCAGCCCCTCCTAAGTCACCAAACTTTCCCCTGCGGTCAGGTTGGTGACCTATAGGAGGGGTTGGCCGGCCAGGCTACAATAGGAACATCTTGGAGCAAATGTTCATTAGTGTCATCACCATACTTTGCTAACGTTATTCCTTTGCATCTTTTCAGAGGGAAGGAAACATTGATGCCGGGATGCTGGCAGATTCCGGCTGGCTACCTGTCCTGGAGCAGCATGCAGTCTCCCCTAGTAAGAAACAAACAAAAGCCTAAACAATTCATTATTGAATCTCATACACAGTCACAGAGCTACAATTCACAAATAGGTATTACGTAACCTAGGCACTGAATAGGTCACTATAATGCAGGGTTCTTCAACGTTTTCAGGCCGAGGACCCCTTAGCTGAGAGAGAGAGAAGCAGGGATCCCCTCTACATTTGTATACAGTTGTATAAAACCGTGTTGCAGATTTCCATAGATTCATAGAGTTGTTTGACAGCACTGTCAGTCGTCAGTCTATGTTTGATTCATGTTGATGTGTTTTTAATGTGACATTTAACCACTTAAATCATCAATACTTAGTAAATTTGACCTTTCACATTGTACTCTTTTTTTTTACCTCTACACCAAACCTATTTGCCCAAAATAGCCGATCTACAAGCTCTCAACGCCTCGCAGTTGAGAGCTTATACTGTAGATCTGCTCTTTTTGGCTATAAAGTTCTCCTCAGAATAGAGATGCGAGGGTTCAAGTTGTTAATTTAAAATAATGTTCCTATCACACAAAGATTTGGCAGCCCCATGTAGTCACTCTGAGGACCCCCTTGTGGTCCCAGACACCCTGTTGAAGACCCCTGCTATAATGTGATATAGGACATTTCTGTTAAGGACAATAGGCTAACTGTAACCTTTGAGTTCCATTCAGCAGGTCAGAGGATGTGCATTTACAGGGACGCGGCCTACCCTCTGCGCACCAATCTCCAAGGCCCTTTCCGCATCGTGAATCTCACTCATGAGTGAAGTCAGAGTGGCGGTGGAGTGGATGTTCGGGGACATCTCTGACTATTTTAAGTTCATCGATTATAAAAAGGACTTGAAAATTGGAATGAGTAGCGTAGGGAAGCAGTGCTGTGCATGCTCTCCTGAGGAAGGCACTACACATCCAAGTATGGGAACCAGAGCTCCCAGGTTTTTTGACCTGCAACCCCCATGTGTTCAGGATTAGTTTGCATAAGCTATAGGCTGTTATTTATTTTAATTACACTGAACAATTCTGCTCAGTAAACACTCAAAAGTATTGATTTCATATTTACAAAATGTCTCAGATGGTAGAACAAAAACAAGACTTGGCTTCTATGACTGTTTTTTTTATTGGCCATATGCCACAGAATAAATAAAACATTTAAATAACACATTACACATCTTGAAGAAAAAAAGGATGTCCACAATTACGTCATAATGGTAAAATAAAGATAAATCAAACCTAGGAACCTTCTGTAGTAAAAGTAACATAAATAAGGTTAATTCTAACTAAAATCACACAGTCATGGGAAAACAAAAACATAACAATATAACAGCTGTCTCTTTTGGAGGAGCTGACCCCTGAGGGCAAGCATAGCCTGCTGCTGCTGCTGGACGACCAGGCTGAGCATCTGCTGCTGCTGTTGGCAGGGGCATCACAAGGGGGGGGGGGTCATTATTTTATACTATTGAAGCTTGTAGATCTTCTATTTTTGAAAAGTCGTGAAAATGTGTGGAAATCTTTGAATATATGTATTTTTTAAGCGAACATTTGTAACAAAAATTGTTGGGGGGGGTTAAATATTTTGAGATGGGGGTCCGTGGCCAAATACATATAATTTTGGGGGTCCTTCACATGAAAAAGTTAAAAACCGTAAAAGAATTTGAAATATTCAAAGACTTGGACAAATGTTCACGATTTTTCAAGAATAGCAGATCTACAAGCTCGCAGCGCTGTGAGCTTGTATACTGTATCTGATATAGTTAAAGCACAAAATAATGCGTAATAATGTGTTCCCAATCTAAATGGGTTAAACGGTTACCCCCTACCCCTATGAAGAACATTCATGGGGGCCCCCAGTGAATCTTTGTACCTGCAGGGCCCAGAATTTGGTGCGACACCCCTGGCTGTTGGACAATCAGGCTGAGCATCTCCTGCTGCTGCTGCATCCAGGGACGTGCTGGCCATTGGGAAAAGCAGGACAACTCCCGAAAGGACGGTTCATTACCGGCCGGTCCAGGCCTGCCATTAAAAAAATGGCCGGCCCACAAAGTAAATATAACTCATGTAATTGGCCCACTGTCTTGTCTCTCATGATCTGAAATGGCCATCTCTCTATAGTGCTGAGTAGCAGCAGCCCACAGAGCCTCACATTGGCCCCACTGGCTTGTCTATCATCTGAATACCGGCCCACTACTCCCTAGCTTCCTTGACTACTCCTGGATGGTCTACATACAACACCACTAGACTCTCTTTATACCAGAAAAACAATGAGACCTAAAATCACAATAACCGTTCATCGGTTAGTATTTGGGGCCTTACGGCGCATCCGGAATGCAAAATGTCCGCGCGCAATGAGGGCCTCTCTAACTCCTTTTTCCGGGCTGAATCAGGGGCCCAGCACATCCCTCGCTGCATCCCTCTCATCATTTCTGCCATCTGGCCCTGCTCCACCCTCTTTAACTCAACCTCTGCCCTCTTCAGCTCAATCTCCTGCCTTTTTAACTTTTTTCACCCCCTCATTTTGTCATCTCAAATATTCTATGGTGTCATTCCCATTCCTTCTTCTTTTCATACCCTCACCCTCACTCTCCTCATCTGAACCTGCCCTTTTCTCTGTCTGCCCCATTATTACCCATGGCCCTCTTCCGCTGTGGAATAATAAGATGTAAAGGGACATTATTTAATACATAAATATTGTACATGCTATTTTAGTGTTTGTGTGTGTGTGTGTGTGTGTGTGTGTGTGTGTGTGTGTGTGTGTGTGTGTGTGTGTGTGTGTGTGTGTGTGTGTGTGTGTGTGTGTGTGTGTCTATGCTGTGTACACATTCTGGAGTACAATGTGTAAACCAGTCTACTAGCAGTGATGCAGCGTCCCCCCCCTAGCAGTGATGCAGCGTTTGGTATGAATCGACCCTAATTGCGTGCGTGCGTGCGTGCGTGCGTGTGTGTGCGCGCACTCTATGAGATGACATAATGAGCAACGTAGTCAATTCAAACTATGCTGGGAACAAACCAGAGCTAACAGTTGATGGACTGATGTCGACGAATGAGTGGCTACTGGAAAGGCAAAAGCTTGCGACAAGTTCTGCTTCTCTGAAGGGGCACAGCTCGCGGCAGAGCTTATTCAACCTGCTGTGTGGAAGAGTGCAGCCTATCTTACTTTGGCACAGTTTGTGATCCCCAGATGAGGCCTCATCTGTGGGAAGAACAACAGAGGGGACTCAGTGTTTGGTTCTGGAGGTCCCCCAGCAGTGGGTCCTGGGACAATGATGAGAAAATAAGATAAATATGGGGCAGGAAGCCTATTTGTGAGGGAAAGTTGATAATAATTAGAAGATAGAGTTCAAATAAAACTGGAATGATTCAAGACAAGATAATGAACCAGGATTTGATGGGAAAATCGCACTCTTTCGAACGACCATAATTTCGGCCGGAGGGTTAGCGACTCACTCCACGGAGGTTGCGGTTAGGGTGAGGTTTAGAATCGGGTGTCGAAAAGATGACATGTAGTAACAGCAACACGCTCCCGATTTGATTCATTTAGAGAGTTACATAAATCAGTAGGCTAATTGTTTAATAAAAATAAAATATTATATAAATTATTTCTTTTTTGCAGCAAACGCAAAAAGCTGAGATTGTCGGCGTGTGTCAGTGCGCATTGAAGTGAATGAAATATATTATTTCTTGTTGATTGCTATTTGCTGACCCTGAGACCAAGCTGCGAGACTAGGGAAGAGGGGAGGATAGGTAAAGGAGGTCAGGGTGCCACATAGTGGGTCTTTGTTTTATGACTGTGAAAGAGATAAGGTTCTTGGCGTTTTAATGAGCTAGGGAAAGAGAGAAGGATTAGATGTTTTTGTTTTAGGAGATGAAAATAATGAACTGTGAGAGGGAGGGGGCAGTCCATCTTTTTGCCTCGCTGAAGCAACATGTCTAATGTGTGAATGTTACAGCGCTGTAAATAAACCTTTTTGTATCATTTTATATTGCATCTGAGTCAAAGTGAACTGATTCTTTTGAGAGTCTTCAATTCCGCTGGGCTTTAATCATAAGGCCATGAATTAAGTAAGATTTCCACGTCAGCATTTATTTGCCATAATCTATGAGGCTATTTCTCTGTGTCTTATAAACCTTCAGGGGTTGTGTTTTAATAATACAAATTGTAAGAAGGCAGCTCAGTCTGTCTGAATGGTTGTCCATGTTTCTGTCTGTGTCCACAATAAAACTTTCATTAGCTGCCAGCTACCAGTGTGCCGCTATAGTATGTAGTATTAGTAGCCTATTTATTTAACAAAACTGCTGGTGTGTCCGATGGGACATGAAATACATTGAAAGATGGTGTTATTTGTCAATAGATATAGTGTTCTTTCAAATGTATGTGAATAATCCCGTAATGGGCTGTATGGAAAATAAAAAGATTGGTTCATTCAGCATTCATATTTGGTATAAAAGCATTGTGCCACCGTGTACACAATATTATCATGTGAAGCACATCCTTACTCACCAACAAGATGTTTTCCACTTTAATTACATATCCAGATGTACGTTCCTGATACAAGTTCCTTCAAGCTGACTGGATCAATGGGCCATGCATCTATTCTAATATGAATTCAATCAAGGTTTCTTCCATAGGCAACTGTTGACAATGAATAAACAGTCACAGTCTGTGCATATTCTGCAGTTTCCTTGCTGATTCAAATCTTATAGGTGACCATTTTCAGCTTCCAACAATTTTTTTTCACACGTTTGAACAGCTAAAATGTTTAATTAGGCCTATGCCAAATAGGTTATGTCAATGTATATTATTCAGAATAGGCCTACTATAGGCCTAACTGTAGTCTACTCTCATCATAATACTTTGAATGATAGATTGCCACTATTGTCATTCCAGCTGCAGCAATAGGTTCCCAGTTTTACGCACACTGATGTACAAGCTGGTAAGCTTACAGATTTGATATTTTCGGTAAGTGTCACAACTGAGCGACCGCGATAACTACCTGTAGCTGTAGGTAGAAAGTCAGGTGACGCGAGGTTAACCTGTACATTAACAGTTTGAACAAGTCGGACAGTGAGAGCGATCACAGTGTGCAGGCCGCCTCTGCAGGTTCAAATTAGGACGATGACGATGATGTGGAGATTGCGTCTGCTTCAGCCTTACAACCGTTTAAGTTTGAACCTGTTGCATCTCAGCGTCAGCCATCAGGAGCAGGACCTCCCCTTCCACAGCCATCTCCACGAGTGGGCAACACCAAATGTAAAAAAAAAATTGATTGTCTTAAACTTTAAGATCGATTAAGTTGGCCTAATAGTAAAGAGGACCCCATTGGAAACAAGCCAAAGTGTTCTCTTGGGTTTAAATAATCTTAGAAGACCTTGTATTGAACTGTACTTTGATGTGCTTTTTCATCCTGCAAACTGCTAATGAAGTATTCAATCAATCAAAACTATATTTCTGCTGTACAGTAGGTTTTAAGGTCATTGCACACTGCTGCGTTTTTCGGGCCAAATATCGGAGTGAATTTCGGAGCGCATAAAAAAAATCAACCTCACGTTATGTCTCATTTGCACACTGCCGCCCGTTTCGTATTTATTTTCAGACCAGGGTTGATTTTTTCCGATTTTCGCAACTGTCACCACTGGGTCCCTTGCTCTCTCTCTCTTCTCTCTGATTTCAGATTTCCAAAACGCAACAAAAAAACGCAGTGCAGTGTGCAACCAGCTTAACTGTGGGAAGTGTGTTCCGATGCCAACCCATGTAGAGAGTATCTGCTGTCATAGTTACACAGGCTCCACAGCAGTGCAGATGCATCACAGACCACCCTGGTTTCCCATCTGTCTGTCTGGATGTCCATGTTCTGAGGACAGCATACCATCAATGGTTTGAGGAGTACAGAGATGATGCTGATGACCTTTCCACTCAGCAACAGCATGAGTGAATATTATAATATACACAAGCAAACTTTACCGCATGGAGAGCTCAACCTCCTATACTTATTTTGCTAGCAAATGTGTAGTATAAGTTTATAACTCAGCATGTATACCTTGTAAAAGTGATGATACATCTCTCAAGTAGGCCTACCCCACTAACCTAATCATAATGGCAGTTACTGTACACTTTAATTTAACAAAATTTAAGGCACAAATTGACACATAGTGCAGTATTGCTACCAACACATTACTTTTTATTAGTGCCACAACATAACAGTATGTCAAAAACAAAATATTTCACCAAAAACATACAAGCTTTAATTCTCGTATTTCTTCCTCTGTTACATTGCCTACCAACAGTTTGTATGGTGGAACTGACTTGGCAGGTAGAACAGGATTCCTCTTCCAGCGCGTTCTGTAAATGTTGTTCGACAGACTTTTCCAAATACTCCTGGAATTCCTTAAACCGGTTACAAGCTACCATAAAATCAATGTAACCTGTCAAAAAAAAGCCCTTAGGGATTTGTGTTATCCTTTAAGGAATAATGTCAAACTGTACATCTGTACCCTTGGCAAACTGTTAATAAAGTATTCAATCAAAGCTTATGGATTTGCCATGCATTTATGTTTCTGTACCATGTTCCATAAGACAGTGTTTCTCAAATGGGGTTAAGTGTATCCCTAAGGGTACGTGAGGAAAAAAGTAGAAAATGGGATTTGACTGTTATGGTTAATGATAAAACAGAGTTTGTGTGAACATGCTCATCTGTACATTTCTAAACCAAATTACATCAATAACTTGATTAGTAACTGTTATTGAATAGAAATGTTCAATAATGTTTATTTTGCCATTATGCTGTTTTTTATCGGCATTGGAACTGGACTTTTGATGGGGGCTTTGCTGAAGTCAGTCGAAGAGGGTACTTGGCTTCGGAAATCAGTGTAAGGTGGTACTGCAGTATAGATTGAGAACCACTGCCATGAGAGAGCTCACACCAATGCACAGTAGCTCTCCTCATTTTCACTTGGTTACTGGTTCACAGGGTTTGATTGATTGATTGAAGAATTTTGTATTAGAAGTTTGCAATAGAAAAAGTACAGTTTCATGACAGTACAAATCACTGGTACAAGGTCAACTAAAAGGAGATCCTAGAAAGCCGAGGCTTACCGGTATTTCCACAGGAACCACACTTTAAGTATATCAAATAACATTGAAAGACAGACGGATATAACAGTACTTTATCCAGGATAATATCAATTTCAAAAGCAGAAAAAAAGTATAACATCAATACAAAGGCAGAAAAAAAGGGTGGGGGGAGCATGGGGCTTTGCCTATTTACAAGTCACGGGTAGCACCCGCCTGAAGGTGACTTTTCATACCGATTTTGAAGGGTAGCAGCCTCCTGACCATCACCACCATATTCTGTTACAAACAAACCAAATAAAAGATGCAGTATTACAACTTTGACAAAGTGTGCAATTATAAAGGACCTTTATCCAAGCTACCGTACACTTTGAATTCACCCATAAACATAGTCATGCTGAAGGAATCCAAGAAAGGCTCAGTGTCTTGTTCAACAACTTTTTAACACTAAGCCAGGAGGAGCCAGGAATGGAATCACTAACCTCCTGAGCCGCTGCTGACCCACTATCAACTGAGGGACACTTGTCTCGAATCCCATAACCCTCATGAACAAAGGCTTCCAACAGAGCAAAACTCACAGATCTACAAGGTCACAGCGCAACATGTTTTAAGCTTGTAGATCGGTCTTTTTCGAGTAAAATATTTTATGTTGATGGAATAATGCACAGGGCCTAGTAAAGACCGCTGGCGAACTCTTGTCAACTAGGGCCTTGTGTCCAAAATTCAAATTCCAAACTTACACTGTGCTCAGCAAAGAATACTGAGACAACAACTTAGTGAGACAGCAAGAAACTCACCCAAGATGTTCTTGAAGCGACTGACATGGGCCGCTGCTGCATGGCTCAGCTCAGGGCGATTTGCCTTGTTGCACAACGGTGCAAACGGGCATCACAATCGCGGTGCTGTCTCTGTCTCCCGACAACCAGACAACCATCTCCAACATTTTGTTTCTGTATAGCCTATTCTGTAAACAAATGGCAAGATGTTGTATTACTGTTGTATCTTGTTTACATTTATACAAGATTACAATTATTGCGGGCTTGTCTGAAAGGCGAGAACACAACGTTATCTTCATTATTTATAGAGTTCCGTCGCGTGAGCTCCGTCGCAGAAAGTACAGCCAATGAGGTGCGGAAAACCTGGGAGTGGTGTTAGCTGGAGTATTGGTTAGCACGCTGCAGAATATAGTCACGAGCGAGCCCCCACTGTTTCGTAGGAACAGTATTTCTAGTTTGTTATTAGTAACTCAACTCAGCCTTGCGACTAATAGTTGTTACAAGGCTATATATACTGTAGGTACAACATACTACTGTCTGTACAGTGTACAGTACGACTGATTCTCACCATAAGTGGTTGAGTTCTCACTGGGCGAAGTGAATAGTCCCCCTTCTTTGCCTTCGCGAACACAAGTGCCCATCTCAGCATACCATCTTTACTCACTGCCTGCATGCGTCCACTGTTCTCACTGTAGTGCATGGCAGCAAGATATGTTCTAATGCAAACATAGAGCATGTCTCTGAATAGTAATGCAACACCTTTCATAGGCCCCTTGTCCACTGACATGTCCCAACACCACACCACTCCATACCGCCCACTTGTGCCAGGTTTTCCACTACAAGGACCTGGGTAGTGAAAGTGGTACTAAACGTGGTACTAAAAAGTATCCACTCACTCCAGAGTAGGTCTGAGCTAGGCCAAACAGGGCCAAACACTTCATAATGACTGATCACTCACTGACTTTTCATTTAGACCACCAGGATATAGTTTGAAATACATGATAATAGATTCTATTGTGTAACAACCACTATTATAATCTAAATTATTATAGTGTATTATAGTTATCATAGTAATACAATCTTTATAGTGTATTATAATCACAGTTATAATCCAGTATAATGTATTATACTAAAGATAGGTGTAATACAAATGTATATTGTATTTTAATCACAGTTAAAAGGGTCAATTTGTTTCTTTGATACATTTCTTCGTACTTTTGTGTAATGGAAAATGTAGATATTTGTATGTGGTGTGGAGTGGTGTAGTGTAGTGTAGTGTTGTGTTGTGTTGTGTGGTGTGCAGCTAAAGCTGCTGTCAAACATGGGCCTAATATACTAATCTTTTTACCATACCATGTTCTAAATGTACTGCCTACCTGGCATGCAGTCCTGTGTAAGAGAAGCATGAGTGTTTTGGAAGGATGTGCAGGATCAGTGAATGATACGCCCAGGGAAGTGCTGGCCATTGGGAAAAGCGGGACAACTCCCGAACGGCCGGTTCATTCCCGGCCGATCCAGGCCGGCCATTAGGAAAACATTAAACTGTTTGCACAAAAGTAAAAATTAAACTGTTTACACAAAAGTAGTGAAAACAGCTGATCTACAAGCACACAATGCCTCGCACCACGAGGCGTTGTGTGCTTGTAGATCTGCTGTTTTTTTTTTGTTTAAATCATTTTTAAAATGATAAATACAAAACAAACGGTTTTGGACATACAATGTTTCCACCCGACAACGACAAAATATAACTCATGTAATTGGCCCACTGGCTAGTCACTTGTCATGATCTGAAATGGCAAATCTTTGAGTAGCAGCAGCGCTATAGAGAGAGATCTCTCTCTATAGCACGCAATGAGGGCCTCTCCAACTCTTTTTCCCGGGCTGAATCAGGGGCACAGCACATCCCTGGATACGCCTCTAAACTTGATGTCTGGTGGTGGGAAATGTCCTTAGAAATCAAAGTGCCCTGGAGAATCTTCTCTACACCAACTGAGCTGGCAGAGTCTGAGGGAGCAGGGTTCAAACACAATAACTTTTCACACACCAGGGATGCACTATTAACATGACGGCACCAGTGGAACTGGCAGGTCTGTGTGTTGCTCCTGAAGATGATGAAGCACAATCTGCCATTTGGCCAAAATCATGTCCCGGTCTTCTTGCACTGACTAGCTTTGACTGTTATGGACACTTATGTTTGACACTGTATTGATAAGATGTGCTTTAAGTATTGCTTTTTGCTTTTTTAAGTATGGCTATTAGAATTATGAGCGTTGACTGTTTTGACACTTTATGCATTTATTCTCTTTTTTGTGTACCTTGCTCTTTTACTGTACACTGTACAATATTTTTTTCTTTTCATAATTCTCTGTAACTTTGTATATACCGGTAACATTAAACTGCTGTGCTGCCTCCAGGCGACTGATTTCCCCCCTTGGGATAATAAAGGTATCTATCTTCTTCTGTGCTTGATCCAGCAGACCAGTACAGATGGTTGATGATGGATATTTATATTTGATCTAACAGACCAGTATGATGGTTGATGATGGATTTGATCTAACAGACCAGTATGATGGTTGATGATGGATTTTGTCCAAAAAACAACATCTATGCTTTCCCTCCTCATGGCCAGCGCCTCCATCTTCTTTCCTACACAAAGTACATGTGATTTTCATTAGTCTAAAATCCAAAGATTCTTCTACAATTTGTTTAGATGGTGAGTGGTAGCCTACAGTTGTTTTTTTGTGTTTTGTTTCACTAATTAAAAACCACCCATTTTCAAATATGTCATTAATATACCTTTGAGTTGTTATGTGGAAATAAGAAGAAAAAAAAAGTCCCCCCCTTCTGTGTTGCCTAGAACTAGTGGAATGATTTGGGGGTTTGTATTGCAAAGTACAGCGGTGTGATGTCATCACTGTGTACTTTCAATACAAACTCAAAGGTATATTAATGACAGTTCAATGTTGAAAATGGGTGGTTCTCCCCTTTAACACAAGCACTGCAAATGCCCATTACATCAAACCTTTTGCAATATGCCATATTATGTCAAAACCATGGTGGACTCCTTGCCACTTCTCCCCGACCCACTTTGCAACCTGACGGTTTCTGTCAGTGATGAGGGTCCCGACACGTCCTAGAACTCCTTGATCCTCTGCAGTCCCACCACTTCACACCATGATGAGTTCTTGACCTCATTTCTAGGAATGGAGCTCGTTCATTTTGTTTTAAGCTTGTAGATCGGTCTTTTTCGAGTAAAATATTTTATGTTGATGGAATAATGCACAGGGCCTAGTAAAGACCGCTGGCGAACTCTTGTCAACTAGGGCCTTGTGTCCAAAATTCAAATTCCAAACTTACACTGTGCTCAGCAAAGAATACTGAGACAACAACTTAGTGAGACAGCAAGAAACTCACCCAAGATGTTCTTGAAGCGACTGACATGGGCCGCTGCTGCATGGCTCAGCTCAGGGCGATTTGCCTTGTTGCACAACGGTGCAAACGGGCATCACAATCGCGGTGCTGTCTCTGTCTCCCGACAACCAGACAACCATCTCCAACATTTTGTTTCTGTATAGCCTATTCTGTAAACAAATGGCAAGATGTTGTATTACTGTTGTATCTTGTTTACATTTATACAAGATTACAATTATTGCGGGCTTGTCTGAAAGGCGAGAACACAACGTTATCTTCATTATTTATAGAGTTCCGTCGCGTGAGCTCCGTCGCAGAAAGTACAGCCAATGAGGTGCGGAAAACCTGGGAGTGGTGTTAGCTGGAGTATTGGTTAGCACGCTGCAGAATATAGTCACGAGCGAGCCCCCACTGTTTCGTAGGAACAGTATTTCTAGTTTGTTATTAGTAACTCAACTCAGCCTTGCGACTAATAGTTGTTACAAGGCTATATATACTGTAGGTACAACATACTACTGTCTGTACAGTGTACAGTACGACTGATTCTCACCATAAGTGGTTGAGTTCTCACTGGGCGAAGTGAATAGTCCCCCTTCTTTGCCTTCGCGAACACAAGTGCCCATCTCAGCATACCATCTTTACTCACTGCCTGCATGCGTCCACTGTTCTCACTGTAGTGCATGGCAGCAAGATATGTTCTAATGCAAACATAGAGCATGTCTCTGAATAGTAATGCAACACCTTTCATAGGCCCCTTGTCCACTGACATGTCCCAACACCACACCACTCCATACCGCCCACTTGTGCCAGGTTTTCCACTACAAGGACCTGGGTAGTGAAAGTGGTACTAAACGTGGTACTAAAAAGTATCCACTCACTCCAGAGTAGGTCTGAGCTAGGCCAAACAGGGCCAAACACTTCATAATGACTGATCACTCACTGACTTTTCATTTAGACCACCAGGATATAGTTTGAAATACATGATAATAGATTCTATTGTGTAACAACCACTATTATAATCTAAATTATTATAGTGTATTATAGTTATCATAGTAATACAATCTTTATAGTGTATTATAATCACAGTTATAATCCAGTATAATGTATTATACTAAAGATAGGTGTAATACAAATGTATATTGTATTTTAATCACAGTTAAAAGGGTCAATTTGTTTCTTTGATACATTTCTTCGTACTTTTGTGTAATGGAAAATGTAGATATTTGTATGTGGTGTGGAGTGGTGTAGTGTAGTGTAGTGTTGTGTTGTGTTGTGTGGTGTGCAGCTAAAGCTGCTGTCAAACATGGGCCTAATATACTAATCTTTTTACCATACCATGTTCTAAATGTACTGCCTACCTGGCATGCAGTCCTGTGTAAGAGAAGCATGAGTGTTTTGGAAGGATGTGCAGGATCAGTGAATGATACGCCCAGGGAAGTGCTGGCCATTGGGAAAAGCGGGACAACTCCCGAACGGCCGGTTCATTCCCGGCCGATCCAGGCCGGCCATTAGGAAAACATTAAACTGTTTGCACAAAAGTAAAAATTAAACTGTTTACACAAAAGTAGTGAAAACAGCTGATCTACAAGCACACAATGCCTCGCACCACGAGGCGTTGTGTGCTTGTAGATCTGCTGTTTTTTTTTTGTTTAAATCATTTTTAAAATGATAAATACAAAACAAACGGTTTTGGACATACAATGTTTCCACCCGACAACGACAAAATATAACTCATGTAATTGGCCCACTGGCTAGTCACTTGTCATGATCTGAAATGGCAAATCTTTGAGTAGCAGCAGCGCTATAGAGAGAGATCTCTCTCTATAGCACGCAATGAGGGCCTCTCCAACTCTTTTTCCCGGGCTGAATCAGGGGCACAGCACATCCCTGGATACGCCTCTAAACTTGATGTCTGGTGGTGGGAAATGTCCTTAGAAATCAAAGTGCCCTGGAGAATCTTCTCTACACCAACTGAGCTGGCAGAGTCTGAGGGAGCAGGGTTCAAACACAATAACTTTTCACACACCAGGGATGCACTATTAACATGACGGCACCAGTGGAACTGGCAGGTCTGTGTGTTGCTCCTGAAGATGATGAAGCACAATCTGCCATTTGGCCAAAATCATGTCCCGGTCTTCTTGCACTGACTAGCTTTGACTGTTATGGACACTTATGTTTGACACTGTATTGATAAGATGTGCTTTAAGTATTGCTTTTTGCTTTTTTAAGTATGGCTATTAGAATTATGAGCGTTGACTGTTTTGACACTTTATGCATTTATTCTCTTTTTTGTGTACCTTGCTCTTTTACTGTACACTGTACAATATTTTTTTCTTTTCATAATTCTCTGTAACTTTGTATATACCGGTAACATTAAACTGCTGTGCTGCCTCCAGGCGACTGATTTCCCCCCTTGGGATAATAAAGGTATCTATCTTCTTCTGTGCTTGATCCAGCAGACCAGTACAGATGGTTGATGATGGATATTTATATTTGATCTAACAGACCAGTATGATGGTTGATGATGGATTTGATCTAACAGACCAGTATGATGGTTGATGATGGATTTTGTCCAAAAAACAACATCTACGCTTTCCCTCCTCATGGCCAGCGCCTCCATCTTCTTTCCTACACAAAGTACATGTGATTTTCATTAGTCTAAAATCCAAAGATTCTTCTACAATTTGTTTAGATGGTGAGTGGTAGCCTACAGTTGTTTTTTTGTGTTTTGTTTCACTAATTAAAAACCACCCATTTTCAAATATGTCATTAATATACCTTTGAGTTGTTATGTGGAAATAAGAAGAAAAAAAAAGTCCCCCCCTTCTGTGTTGCCTAGAACTAGTGGAATGATTTGGGGGTTTGTATTGCAAAGTACAGCGGTGTGATGTCATCACTGTGTACTTTCAATACAAACTCAAAGGTATATTAATGACAGTTCAATGTTGAAAATGGGTGGTTCTCCCCTTTAACACAAGCACTGCAAATGCCCATTACATCAAACCTTTTGCAATATGCCATATTATGTCAAAACCATGGTGGACTCCTTGCCACTTCTCCCCGACCCACTTTGCAACCTGACGGTTTCTGTCAGTGATGAGGGTCCCGACACGTCCTAGAACTCCTTGATCCTCTGCAGTCCCACCACTTCACACCATGATGAGTTCTTGACCTCATTTCTAGGAATGGAGCTCGTTCATTTTTATTGATAATGAGGACCTTAACAACCCTGCTTATTGAGCCGGGCTTTTATCCTGCCCAATAATGAGCGTTTTCTAATATTTCGTGGAAAGTTGTTGTGACTGTGAGTTTGTGGCAGACAACCATCTATGAAGATGACAATTAACACAAGTAAAACATATTTTGCCTATCTATCATTCATTCATTCATTCATTCATGTGCAATAAGTGTTATGTGCTAATAATGTCTTGATTGTTTAGACATGATGTCATGGGATGCTATATGATTGATAACAAGCTTGATAAGCTCAGAGCTTATTGATACCGGGTACTCAACCAATACATTTGCTATCGAGTATGTAACAGGCTGGTGTTTCAAGCTCCATCCCTACTCCTTACTCTAGGAGAGAATAAACAAAACAAAACACGACAATTGACTTATGAACTGAATCTAAAGGAGAGACCAGATGGATCAGTCATCGCATAGTCTCGTGTAGCCAGACAACTATTCCACAATCTCTGAATGCTATATAGAGTCTGGAACAGCAGCTCCCTAACGGCGAGTATCGGAAACGGGCATTACCGTTCAATAAAATATATTTTAAAATGTCATTTCTGCTAAGCAGCAAGCTAAACATGCTTATATGATTTGTATTTATATAATGATAAATATGTGTAATGTGAGACTGAAACGGAAGTGACGTGGGGGCTTCACTTCCGCTTCATCTCGCACTCATCGTTTCTTCCCCGGTTTGCCAGACTGTATGCCGGGAGCATTTGACCAAATCGCGGAGGCAACAGTCTGGCCACGCGAGACTAGTCATCACAGGTCGTTGAGCAATTTACAACTTGAAAATAACATAATTACGTATCTGTACAATGTGGACATCAATAACTGGGTTGATTCTCTGCTCAATCACACTGACCGTTCCAGACTTTGCACAGTGACCAGGGCTGTCCTCCTTCCATCTCCTGACAACACCAGTGCTCTAGCCATCTCTTTAAGGGACGCGATGATGTGACTTTGCTCATCCCTCCAGAGATTGACAATGGCAGACGCAAGGTGTGCTTTCTGGTGCCTACAGAATGTGTTGTGATGGATGGTCATCACTTCCATAATGTTGAGCATTCATAGGGCTTTGGTCGGCATGCTTCCTGAGACAAGAATGGCAGCAGAGAGCAGCAAATTCCCAGCTGCAATCTTCCCAATCTTCGGCTGGCTCGTCCACTCTTTCACATGGCTACAAGAATTGCAGCACTGTGTGATGCAGACCGCTGTTCAATTTACTCTGACTTTGCCAGGTGTCTCCTCAAAACACACCACACAGGTTTGGAAAAGGGTCATAGCTGTGATTCAAAGACTTTATACTTCTTGTCCTCCACAGGACCTGGATCAGCGGTTTCAGGCTCTCTGGAAAAGAAACACTTCAAAATTAACCACTGGGATAAACAGTAAAAATAGCAAATGTACAACTTCAAAACACTTTAACAACGCATGAAGAGCTTGACGATTTGTGTAGAGATTTAGTGTTTCAATGGAAACAGAAGGATGTCGAATAATAGACTCCCATACTGCATACGTAATTAGAATAAACTGTCTTGGGTAAACTATATAAAGTAGGGTATGTCCTTTTGTACTGCAGACCAGGCATATAGATTTATAACATCTTAGAAGGATAAATGCTCTCCCCCAGGCCAAGAGGTTCTAAAATACATTTTGGCTTAGGTCACCCCTGTAAATAATGTTTTAATCTACAGCATCCCAGAATTACATTTACTGAAATATGTAAATATTTCCCCCTAAAATACAACATGTCTTGAAGAATATCTGTTTCCATTATGACAACTTTATACTTGATGTTTAACCATGTGAACCCCAGTACTCTCATTCTGGAGGGAACATTCACCCAAAATAGCTGATCTACATGCTCACAATGTGTTGCTGTGAGCTTGTTGTAGATCATCTATTTTTGGCAAAGAGATTTGGTGTGGATTGAAAAAGAACAGACTGTCTAAGACAGGTTAAACTGAAGAGATATTACAGATGGGATTTATGGCTCTTTGAAGTGAGCCGGATCTCTAGCATCCGTTCCTTTCAAAGAGCCGTTCAAATGACTGTCTCATTTTAATAAATAGTTTTACTTTGTAGATTTTTATTCTAATTACAAATCAATTCAACCCTATAGGCCTATACATTTAGGCCATATATACATATCCGCCATTTGAAAATAGCTGATCTACAAACTCACAATGCGTCGCGGACCCCGGTGTGATGCATTGTGAGTTTGTAGATCGTCTATTTTCAAATGATTTTTCTAAATTTTATTCATTGGAAAACCTGTGAATGAGACATTCTGCATAATGAGTACTTTCTTAGGTACATTTGATACCAATACACATGAACTTTTACTCAAGTACATTCTAATTTCAAACTTCTACTTGTTGCAGAGTATTTCTACATTGCAGCATTGATAGCTACTTTAACTCAAGTAAAGAATTGGAGTACTTTTTACACCACTGTTGAGTGTTCATTTAGAAAGGAATGGCTCCCTCCTCCCTATACTGCGAACTGGATCCCATCGTTCATTCCAAAGAGCTGTTCAAAAGACTCGATTCGTTCACGAACGTCCCATCTCTAAGAGATATGGATTCATTCAATTTAATATCAAAGTAGCCATTTCCCCCATATGGCCTAGGACGAAAACAGAAAGCACGTCACTATTTAACATATAGAAATGTGGGATTTCATATTCACTTACCGCCCGCATGCCCATTGTATTCATCCCAGCACTAACTGTGGGAGAGCGAGTAGGTGGCTTTTATTGTCCTTCCTCTTCTGGCTGGCACATGTGCAGGGTGATCAGTCTGATGAAGCAGGTAAGTGGGGAAGTACCGCCCTTCAATCACCTGTCCCAGCCTCCTCGTTGTCACTCATGGCCTCGCTCTCCCGTCCAGGGTGCGTTTCACCGAGGTGCAGGGCCTACCTGCACCTCGCCACAGTATGTCTTCATCTTAATGATGTGTGTAAGCTCAAAGGAGCTGACCCCTCTTCAATTTTAAAAGACCTTTCCCTGTAATTAATCTTTTTTTTAAGGGAAGCCGTTTGTGTTCCTGTTATGGTTAAATACATGGTCAAATACAAGCCAGTAACATATTTGCAGCTAAATACATCCATGGGTGTTACACTTAGGTGTGCCAATGTGTGCCAACCTATTATTAATAGCAAGCACTGCGTAGCCTACATCAGAAGATTTATGCAGACTGCTATTGGTGTTACCACACTGTAGTTTTTTTTCTTCTTTTTTTTTAATATAACCAGTAAGACTCCCTAATCGGGAGATAAGCGACCGTAGGTGGCTTATCTCCACAAATAGGGCTAAAATTTGTTTTTCCAAAATCTTCCTGATCCATGTTGATGACATGAGTGTAGACATGCTGTGTAGTGATATTCGTGATTTTAGGGCAAAAACTGTAGGAGCAGTGTCCAAAAATGTGTTTTAAAAATCGGCCTGAAGGTGGCGCTAGAATAGGGCCATGTGAGAAATGAGGGGTGGGGTCTCCGCGTTGCCTTGGCGGACGAATAGGTACCGGCCCCGGCTCTCCCGGACGCTCCTAGCCCGAGTTACGGCAAAATGTGGCATGGATCGGGTCAACGGGTGCGGAGATATAAGCAGGGAAAAAGTGTGACGTACGTGTGACGTGTGAGCACATTTGGTCATTTTTTACATCTGGGGGTCCCCCAGTGACCTGGGGGTCCCTGGGGCTCCGGGGGTCCTTGGAGGTTGTAGTTTGGCAGTCAAGGAGTGTGTGTGCAAAATTTGGCATGGATGGGGGCAACGGTTGTGGAGATATAAGCAGGGCAAAAGTGTGACGGACTGACTGACTGACTGACTCACTCACTGACAGACAGCCGGTGGAGGTTTTGGTAGTAAATGCGACCTACGGTCGCAAATATTTTACGTGATGAATATTAATTTATTTTCTCAAATAAAAAAAAATATTTATCCATATGTGGCAGTTTTTATTTTCATTACTTTTACTAAATAATGTGGAAGATCTTTGTTGTTATAACTATAACTAAACTAATTCAAATAATGGTGATAAATTATTACCTTAGGGTCTGCAGTCCACACCGTGGACTCTTTAGAACAGCTGAGATCAGCTCCATGGTTGAATTGTCCAGTTTGGTCCCACTGAGGTCCATACATGTACAAATAATAATAATACCAATCATTTACATGAAAAAAGTTAAACAAATCACAGAATTGTGAAGCAGTTTTGCTTTCCATTACTTTTACTAAATACACGTGAAACATCTGTGTTGTTATAATTAGGAAATAAATAACTCATAGGAAACAGACAGGAGACCGTTTTATCAGCAACATTTCAGAATAATGGACTGTTTTACTCTGAAACTCTTAAAAACACACCAGTGATCATAATTGATCAAACTGCTGGTGCTGGTGGGCTGAGGAACCAGCAAACCTTCCAGTCTGTGTTTACACCAGTTTGACAGTCAAATGATTACATAACTGGATGTGAGCATTCCTTAACAGCCATGATGGATCACATACTGTAGTCACTATACCTTATCATTATTCTAGTCAGTGTGGGTAACATGATGTCAAACTTATTCACACTCTTCAAATAAACTCTCACCACTGTATTAATGTTATAATCAGATAATAAATAGTAAAACTATAATAATACCAGTAAGACTCCCTAATCGGGAGATAAGCGGCCGTAGGTGGCTTATCTCCACAAATAGGGCAAAAATGTGTTTTTCCCAAATCTTCCTGATCCATGTTGATGACATGAGTGTAGACATGCTGTGTAGTGATATTCGTGATTTTAGGGCAAAAACTGTAGGAGCAGTGTCCAAAAATGTGTTTTAAAAATCGGCCTGAAGGTGGCGCTAGAATAGGGCCATGTGAGAAATGAGGGGTGGGGTCTCCGCGTTGCCTTGGCGGACGAATAGGTACCGGCCCCGGCTCTCCCGGACGCTCCTAGCCCGAGTTACGGCATTTTATGTGCGCTGCAGTGGCAGGGGGTCCTCCACTGGGGGCGCCACCACTTTTGCATCCGTTCTGGAGCACCAGGAGTCGGTGGTCCCCGGGAATTCCCCGTGAGCAGCCCCGTTGGGGTGGTCATTTGGTCATTTTTGCACATTTGGTCATTTTTTACATCTGGGGGTCCCCCAGGGACCTGGGGGTCCCTGGGGCTCCGGGGGTCCTTGGAGGTTGTAGTTTGGCAGGCAAGGAGTGTGTGTGTAAAATCTGGCATGGATCGGGTCAACGGGTGCGGAGATATAAGCAGGGAAAAAGTGTGACGTGTGACGTGTGAGCACATTTGGTCATTTTTTACATCTGGGGGTCCCCCAGGGACCTGGGGGTCCCTGGGGCTCCGGGGGTCCTTGGAGGTTGTAGTTTGGCAGTCAAGGAGTGTGTGTGCAAAATCTGGCATGGATGGGGGCAACGGTTGTGGATATATGAGCAGGGCAAAAGTGTGACTGACTCACTGACTGAAGACTCACAGACAGCCCATGGAGGTTTTGGTAGTAAATGCGACCTACGGTCGCAATAAAAAATACACAATGCATCTGTTTTCAAGCCCCTTACATAAAGTTTGTTACTGTACATCATTATCTTGCACTCCTTTTGATTGTGGTATATTTAATTGTGTTTAAGGTCACTGTGAAGTATGCAACATCTACATCAATAAGACACATCACTGGGCCATATGAAAAAGTAACTGATAGGCTGTTTCGGGGCCAGTACCTCTCCCACCTGCTCTAATGAAGATCCCTGAAATAAAAGAAGGATGATTGCTGAAGTGCTGAAAGAAGTAAAGCAGGAAGTAAAAAGACTAGTCAGTTGCTGATTTGGGTTCATCTTGCGACAAACCAGCCGGGAAGACTTGAAAAACTTGAAATGGACAATTAACGGTTGAGTGGAGAGATCATGCGCCAACCTTTCTCAAATTCCTGCAGCAAGCAAGTCAAGTGACATTCGATGAACTCTCATCTTCAGACACCCCAAACGCAACAATCAAGAAGTGTGCTATGGCCATGGCTGGAGCAACCCTTATCTGTGCACGTGTACAAACCATGAATGCACCACAGTATATCAATTCATTGATCCTGTGTGAAAGAAGTGGAAGTGGAATTGATCAGTGGAAAGAAGAGGTCATTCAAGTGGAGAATGCCAGGAAATGGAATGGACACTCAATGTGTTGTGTCCTACTGGTGAAGAGGTTTGTACATTTAATTAGTAAAATAATAAAGATCCCCCTTTATTGTGAGCTCGCCTATAAGGCGAGCACACTTTAGATATTGTCATTATTTATTTATCTATCAGGCAATCAGTAGACGGGATCTTCGGTTCCTTTCTACTCCTACATACTTAGTGAGAAAATGAAAATAAAAACATCAATGTGTTCAGTTTACAGTGGCGAAGTGTGCTATTATTTTTTATAGCAATCGGCCAAATGGTGGCGCTGTAGGAAGCCTTCGAAAGTGCGAACTTTGAACAGGTATAGCTCATGCTGTGTTTGAGGTACAGGCATGAAACCTGTATACACGTATGCGTCTCCTCATGCCGAACAACTTTTACCCTCTAACTTTTGACCTCTGACCTTTAGGTCTCCCACAATTCGGAATTATATGAAAAACAGTAAAAATCTATCTCCTCCTGGGATTTTCGCGTCAAGTGCACAAAACTTTTTTCACATGAACTTTGGACCAATACGGTCAAACTAATCTCGGCGGATTTCTTTTAAAGTGAAATATAATTTTTTAATAGTTCAATCAATATTGCGGTTTTATGCAAATTATTCTTCGGCCTCTAAATCATACATGCAAAGTTACACGTTCATGGCATTTGGCAAAGATGTGGAGGGTTAGTCAAAGTATCACTGAAACCAATTTTATTCCAATCGGCCAAAGGGGGGCGCTATACGAAGCGTCTGAAAATTCAAACTTCAAACGGGCATAAGTCATGACTCGTTTCGTTTGAAGACATGCAACTTGTTACACGCGTGCTATGACTCAAGCGGAAGACATCTGTGTCGTTGTTAAGTAAGCTCCGCCCTTCAATTTTCCGCCATTTTGAGCAGTTTGTAAAACGCGTAAACCCGCTTTTATTCTGGAATTTTCGCTCCACGTGCACAAAACTTTTTTTACGTGAACTTTGGACCGATATCTAAAGATCTGTCAGATCGGATTTCTTTAACATTGAAACATGCTTTTTTAAATAATTCAAACAATATTGCATTTTTATGCAAATTATTCTTCTGCCTCTAAAACATACATGCAAAGTCACATTTTCATGACAAAATAGTGTAGAGGGTTAGTTCAAATATCACTGAAACCAATCTTACCCCAAATGGCCAAAGGGGGGCGCTATATAATTTTGAGCAGTTTGTAAAACGCTTAAACCCGTTTTTATTCTAGGATTTTTTTTGCAATTTGCATGAAACATTCTACACGCAATCTAAGGACCTTTATCTAACATGCCTATGAAGTGCACACAAAAAAATTATAAAATAATAATAATAAATATAGCTGCAAGCAGCGATAAAGTGGCCAAAGCCAAAAACACCTCAAATCATGAACACAGCCTGCAATGTGCGTGAAATCTTGCAAGCACATTCCCAATAGGTCAAGGAACAGATACCAACCTTCTCACATTGGCCTGTTATAGCGCCACCAGCGGGTCAACTTTTGCACAACACATTTTTGGAACAAAATGGACCAATCTTTGACGTCAGTAACGTCAAAGAGAGCACTGCCTGCGATCTTGACATTTTGTGCTTTTATAGCCATTGTTTTCTGGCTTGAAGCGAGCCCACAATTGTTTCGAAGGAACAATATTTTTCTAGTTTGTATTAAACCCTTCAAAGATGATGTTAACATTTCCACGTTTTAAATAAAATGAAATGATATTACATTTAATGCCACACAACATCTTTACCCTCATTCTAGAAGTGAACTGCTACAGTATTTGCTCAGCACCCTTTTTAACCATGTTCAATTATGTGTTTTGTTCTAAAGGGCCATGCTGCTTCAGGTCTAACTGAAGAATCTCTCTTGGGGCCACACAGCGATTCAGTGGAGAAGGTAATTGCCTAACCTCGATGTCTTTTTTTCTGCAATGTTCAATAACCTTTAGGCCTGATTTACACTGCAGCCAAATCCAGCCTGAATCAGATCTGTGTCACCATAGACATAACAAGGTAGACGCCTCCTTCGGCTCTGGGGCATGCGTCTTGGAGGATAGGCACTTTGTACAAGACTGTATGGCTGCAGGCGTGGAGTCACCATTGAAGTGAAAACATGCGCTGCGATTGGCCAGTAGTCACTTTGAGTGGCAGCGTGCTTTTGGCACTTCCATACTTCTGCCTATCCAGTTTGACGCGTCGCTCTAATGAACTGCAGCGGCGGAAGAGGTATCTAGCTTTTTATATCTGTGTGTGTCACATCCAGATTGGAATCTGATTGGTTTCATATGACCATGTGACCATTTAAACCAATCAGATTCCAATCTGGATGTGACACAGATCTGATTCGGGCTGGATTTGGCTGCAGTGTAAATCAGGCTTGGATGCCACAATACATGTATAGCTTCATGGTTATGTTGTAAAAGAAAGTATTTTAGAAAGGTTTGCAAAAGTGTTAAAAATACAAAACTATGTGCATAATATTCCCACCCTTTACTTATTGCATTTATTACAGCACCTCTGGCAGCAATTAGAACCTCAGTTCTTCTTGACTGTGATGCTACAACTTGGCAACTATTTGGGGGCAGTTTCTCCCATTCTTCTTTTCAGATTTTCTTCAAGCTGCATCAGGTGGCTTCGGTGCACAGCCATTTTTGTATTTCTGCAGATATCGTGTTCTGAGTGGGCCTTCTCCAGAGTCCGGGTTCCAGGTGGGCCACTCCAGGACATTCAGACTTGTATTGAAGAAGTCCTGTCGGAAGTTGAACCACTGCCTCAGTCTGAGGTCCAGAGCACTCTGGATCAGGTTTTCATCATGAATCTCTCAGCATTCATTTTTCACTTGATCCTGACTAGTCCCACAGTTCCTGCTACTGAAAGATATTCCCATAGCATGATGCTGCGACCACTATGCGTTCCTGTAGGGATGGTGTTGGCCATGTGATGAGTGGTGCCTGTTAATGTTCAATAATTAAGTTAGTTAATGTTCCCTGTGGATCGATTCCTTGGAATCGTTAGCCAAAGTCCTTAACGATTCCATTATCGATGCCTGCATCTGCGCGATGACGTCACGCACGCTGCCTTGTTTTGTTAGAGTGCAGTCAACATGTCATCCAAGCAGAAGCGTCTGGCTATTTCACAAGAATGTACATGTTAATGTCACACTGGCATTGGCTGCACCTGTGTGCTATGCTAGTTTTGATGAGACATCAGCTTTCCTAGTTCAGTTGTTGCTCAATCCAACGTCCTGTTTTTGTTGTGCTCAGAATGTGAAGGCACAACATCAATTATGTTTACAGTGTACTCTATAACACGGCTGCGAAGCTTGCGGAGCTGCTGCTGTACACAGCTAAAGCAGAATCACTGTCTTCTACAGTTTGATCAACGGATTTACACGCTTTTCTTTCTTGCACATGTATGTATAGGGGAGCATTTAGCAACACTGAGCACATTGGACATGCAGCCAGTTTTGTTGTAAGAACGTGGGAGGCGGTGGCTTGCAAAACAAACCTTTTAGGGCACCTCTAACCCAGACGCAGAACGGGGAGACTTGTCCGTTCATGCAGTGCACTGTAAAAAATAAACTTTTTGGGTGATAAATTAAAATAAAAACTACAAAAAGAAGAAAATGACAGGAGGAGCATAAGGAGGGGAGGAGGTAGAAAAGACTATTGGCCACTATTTCTGACCAGCCCCCAGCATGGCTGCAAGCACTGTACTATATAGCACAATACATGACCACTGTGTATGCTGTGCATCAGAGAATATATAAAAGAGAATGTATGTTAAATGAACCCATTAGTACTCTTTCTCCCACCCCCTTGCCCAAAGAGAATCGATAAGAGAATCGATAAGAGAATCGATAAGGAATCGGATCAATAAGCAGAACTCATTATCATCATCATCATCATCATCTGTTTTAAGTCCGCTTTCCAGGCACCACTGGGTTGGACTATGGCTTTCTTCCACCTCATGGTCCATGAGTGCCCTCATGTCAGCCACCACGGTCGTCTGCCAGGTCTTCTTAGGCCGGCCACTGGGTCTTGTCCCCTCTACGTTAAAGAACATAACTTTCTTCACCCAATCAGAACTGGAACCGGAATTGCTAAAATCTTAATAATACCCATCCCTACACATCTGTCACAAGATGTCAGATCATCATCTCTCGTCAATGTACCGTTCAAGGAAGATCGTAATTGCCTGCACTTCACGTCATTATAGAACTTCAGAGAAAATGTCCAGTGACACCTACCACATTAATATTCACATGAAATGGCCCTAAAATTCAGATAATACCGCTGGGTTTACTGGATGTGGATACAAAAATAAATCCATTGACATGATCCAAGCTATGCGCCATATCAATAGCCCTGTATACCAACACATTATCATACCGGGGACGTCACGGAGCTACTATTAGTCAGAAGCCGGTGCAGGCAGTGCGTGCCTTCTCTGGCCGCCAGCGACAGCAATAACTGCCTTCCAGGGTCCACTCATAGACATTCATTCATTCTAAAGACGGCAGACCGCTCCGTCTCCGACGTGATTACTTCCGCATGCTCGACATGATTGACAGCAGTAAATATCTGGTAAACGTTTGTTTAAAATATAATAGATCTATATAATAGATGCGCCTGTCCATAAATCAATTATGCTGGCACGCAAATGCCTAATTTATGAAAATGTCCAGCAATAAATAGTATTTCTAATTTCCTGGTTCCTCGCACTGATTAGATCCCGCCTACTGCATCCGGATTCACACCACGTCCACATAACATAACGTTTCCGTATCCGCTCTGACCGAAAATGTTGTTATAGCAACCTTTACGTTTGTAAATGCTTTTTAAACAAAAAGCAGCTATATGTTGCAGTGGCTTTGGAACAAATAACAGTATTTATTTTTTCTCGAAACGATGTCATGTTTTTTTGTTACATTTAGGACGTAAACAATCATTTTGATTCTGAAGGCTGTGTTGTTAACTATAGAAGCACACTTCCTCTTAGACGGGGTCTGAGACGGACGTTTGGTAGGCCAATCAGAGGCAGGTAAGGGCGGGTCTTTCCCGAAAGTTTTCGTTGTGATTGGCTAATAGTCACTTGGCAGCAAGTTTTTCACACTACAGAAGGCTAAGCGTTAGGTTGTGGTCATTGTTGATGTTGTTCACTTCACAGACGCGAGGAATTACCATGAATTACCTACTTCTCATAACTCTATGTGAATGACTGAGGTATGTAGCCTTTCTATCTATGAGTGTCTGCATGTATTAAAGTAAACACGTTTAGTTGTGAAATCTTCACCACAATAGAACAAGGTCAATGGCGTTATTGTTAACATGTTATGATTGCTACAATTTCATACTGGCACAAGGTCAACTAAAAGGAGTTCCTAGTAAGCGTTTTGGCTTATTTGCACAGGAACCACTTTATGTATCTCATATAACATTGAAAGACAGGCAGATAGAAGTGGTGCAGTGGTGATTCAATGTTTGGGGGGTCGCGAATGTCGCTATACAGGTCTATTGATATGCAAATAGTTAGTTTCTTTGTTAAACAGTTGTCGAGGTGTGAACTGGGGGGGGGGGGGGGGGGAGGGTGCGAGACCTTTAGTAGAACACAGTACTTTGCATAGGGCATTATTAAAGGGGCTATCATAATTATCTACCCTGTGCTGTTTTCCTCCAGGGCTTTTTAAACAAAGAGATTCTGAATATCAATTCAATTCAAAGGAGCTTTATTGGCATGAGAAAACATACGTTTACACTGCCAAAGCAAGTCAAATAAAAACAGTTGAAAATGGGGAACATCAGACAGTGCTTATATGGTTTAGTTATAGAACTGTAATGGTCCATTGGTGGCCACTGGAACATTTGCTCATGACAATATTTCATTGATGTATTCTCATCAATTAAGAAAATGGATAGAAACCTGAAAGCTACATCACTTTGCATTCTATTTTGCCAAGTACTGTGTTCTGTCTGTCTTTCAATGTTATGTGAGCTACATAAAGTGGTTTCTGTGTAATTAAACCAAAAAGCTTACTAAGGTCTCCTTTTAGTTGACCTTGTACCAATGATTTGTAGTGTCATGAAACTATTTTCCCCTTGTACCCATATATGGAGATCCATGTACTGTATATGGAGATATGCTGTGAGAGCCCAAACATGCTTACTCAGTTATTCGTCCTTATGACATCTGACCATGCATGTATGGTCTTATGACCATACATGGAGATCCCTGTCTGTAGAACCAGCCACACAGATATGGGCTGTCTTGGACAGCTGTCTTGGCCATATATGGATTCTGTTAGTGTGGTATGTGGCCTCCATATATGGGCATTCCCATATGAAGTCCTGTTAGATATGGGCTTAATATTGATGACATCAGGGAACTCCATATATGGGTATAAAGGGATTCTGTTAGTGTGACATCACAGTGAAGCCAGAGCGTGATGTCAGAGCGGCAAACCCATAATGTTAAGAGTGGTTCCCCTGACAGTGACATCAGAGCATGATGTCAGAGAGCGACAAACCCATAGAACCACAGTGTCAGTCAGGCGTGACAGAGATACATACATACGAACAAGCTGTGACCGTTCACATACTAATACTAAAAGTCTGTAGGCTAATAGTCCTCTCAGGGTAATAATAACCAGGCAGACACTAGCCTTACAGTGAATAGGATAGTATAGTCAGGCATTGACACTAAGGCTTGCCCACCTGCCCCCGGCAGGTAAATGAAACTTTGGGGCAGGTGAAGTTTGCATTCAGGTTGCCCGACTGGGCAATTTCTCATTTGAGAGGGGACACGACCGATAAACAACACAAGATATCTGTCTAAACACCTGAACGTGGCCATAAAAAAAGATATAAAATGACAAAGTATGAAACCATAGCAATCATAACTACCTAGGTATTTGGATTTGGAGGTATTGAGGTATGATTACAAATTGTTATTGAGTTAAATTGAGTAGTAATTAAAATCTTACCTATCATTTTATAATGGATGATTTACTTTTTGGGCAAGTGTACATGACCTTTGGGCAAGTAGAACATGACCTGTACTTGCCCGACGGGCAAGTGCCTCTTAGACCTTAGTGTCAACCCCTGATAGTTATGTAGCTATAGTTATTATTATAAATGTTTAGATTACGGCAGAAGCTAGTGATTAAGGCTGCAGTTCTAATTGCAATTGGGAGTCCATTCTACAGTTTGGGAGATGGAGAAAAGACTGGGACAAGGGGATCGTTGTCCAGGGTGTTTTAGCAAAGGTTCTGTCAGCTTCCCTGTGTTAGCTCATCTTAGCTTTCTTATTGCTTTGAGCTTTAAATGGAAGCCTGCATAAACAAGAGTTTCACCTCACTGTTACCTGTAATTGTGTTGTGACAATAAAGTTGATTGATTGATTGATTGATTGATTGATTGACTGATTATCTGAGTAAGTGGGAGGGGTTGTAAGGTTGGATCACGCTTTGAAGGTATGGGGTGCCATAACTTTGGTTGCTTGGTAGGCCCGCATCAGTGTTTTGTACTCAGTGTGGGCAGCAGCTGCGAGCAAGTGGAGGGAGGGGTAGACCTGAACATTTTGGCTGGTTGAAGATCAATCATGCTGCGACATTCTAGATAATTTGCAGAGGCTTAAGTGCACATGCCGGAAGGCCAGTAAGGAGAGAGTAAATGTTGATGTGTGTTTTCTTTTCTTCTTTTTTTTGGTTGCAGGTGGTTGCAGTGAGACACCTGTTCCTCCCAACGATGTTCCTGACACCACCCTCGGAGGTCTTCTTCACTCCAGATGCAGTCACGAGAGCTCTATCTGTGTGGAGCAGAGAATATCACCTTTATGGATGATGATGATGATGATGACAGTGACTTTGAATGTCTGATGACGACAGATTCTCACCCTCCCTGCGTCAGACCCTTGACGCTGTCAAGTAGCCTTCCGCGTTCATTCCAGACGCCATAAGGCATGCTCAGCTCGTCCATTGCAGACGCTATAAGACAGTGGGCCGACCCCGCCCACCTCTTTCAGACGGGCATGCGGCAGATCTCTGAGACTGTTGCCATAGCAACATTGGCTAAGGTGGAGACAGCCAATCACAAACTTCGGCTGCCTTAACTCAGTTGCTTTTTTGATACACTCAGACTGACGACCTGCTGTGGACTATATGGGAAGATATAGGTAGATAACCAGTAGACCAGTGGAGGGCAGTAATACACCTGGCGGCGTCCACACTGCCGGAAGTCAAGAAGAAGAAGAAGAAGACGACCTGCTGTTTCCTGAATGGATTGTTGTTGAAGTGAGCAAGAAGCGTAGCACTGTCATGGATTTATGAATGCCATTCAGGTAAGATACAACAATAAAGCCATCATATAGAATGACTCAATGGGGGTTTATTGTTAGCATGTTAGGCCTGTAATCTGTATCTATCCTGCAACAACATATTAAGCTAATTTAAAGCTAAGCTAAATACAACAACACCTCCCCCAGCCAGGGACCCCTTAGCTGAGAGACATGAATTGTTGTAATTCCCCCAATAATTCCCCCCAATTCCCCCAGTAGTAACCCTGGAGGGGGTCCCCAGAGTTACTACTGGGGGTCCTCCAAATCTTTGAGTGATAGAAACTTTTTTTACTCCTTTTTTATATTAACCACTTGAACCCTAGCCTCCATATTCTGAGAATTCTAGCCCAAAATAGCAGATCTACAAGCTCACAACGCCTAAATCGGCTGTTTTTGGCAAAGAGCCTTGGTGTAGAGGGGGAAAAGAGCAGACCAAGTACAGAGTCAAAGGTGAAGTTTATTAAGTATTGACAGTTCAAGTGGTTAAATATCTGAAAACACAAATTTACATGACAATACACTGATTTTGCTGTCAAACACCCTGTGCTGACCCCTTAGCTGAGAGAGAGATGAAGCAGGGACCCCTTAGCGGAGCGACATGAAGCAGGGACCCCTTAGCTGAGAGAGAGATGAAGCCGGGACCCCTTAGCGGAGCGACACGAAGCAGGGACCCCTTAGCTGAGAGAGAGATGAAGCAGGGATCCCTTAGCGGAGCGACATGAAGCAGGGACCCCTTAGCTGAGAGAGAGAGATGAAACAGGGACCCCTTAGCAGTCCCTGCTTCATCTCTCTCAGCCACGCTGTCCCTGCTTGGGGTCCCTTAGCTGAGGGAGAGAGATGAAGCATCAGATAAGGGGGTCCCTGCTAGAGTTCTCAACGGGCCTGAAAATTAAGGCCCGGCCCTAACTGGGCTGGCCCAAGGCCCTACCCTACTAGTTAGCATACATTTTAGGCCCTACCCGGCCCGAAAACGTCGGGTTGGGTATGGTCAGGTCTATAACAGAGTAATAGTAATAAAATAAAATAAAAAATATATTTTATTTTTTCATTGAGCCCGAGGCCCTACCTGGCCCTACTAATTAGCATACATTTTAGGCCCTACCCTAACCCTACCCTAAATGTCGGTCGGGTTCGGGTATGGTCGGGTTCGGGCAGAATTTGAGAACTCTAATCCCTGCTGCCTTCAAGCAGGGCACTAGGAACGTGGGCACCTAGACGAGTGGGCACCTAAATTGTGATTTTCCACATTGCATATTAGCATGCTGCTTTGTTGCTGGTACTGTAAGTCAGTGGTTCTCAACCTGGGGGTCGGAACCCCCAGGGGGATCCCCAAATTATTTTGTGGAGTCCCCAGTAAACAAACCAACATAAACGTTAGGTGTATAGAGCAGGGGTCTTCAACAGGAGGTCCTCAGAGTTACTACAGGGGGTCCTCCAAATCTTTCTTCTTTTTTTATATCAACTTGTATCCTAGCGTCCTTATTCTAAGAACTTTAGCCACAAATAGCTGATCTACAAGCTCACAACGCCTCATGCTGCGAGGCGTTGTGAGCTTGTAGATCGGCTATTTTCGGCAAAGATCTTTGGTGTAGAGGGGAAAAGGAGCAGACTAAGTACAGAGTGAAAGGTCAAGTTTATTAAGTATTGACGGTTCAAGTGGTTAAATATCTGAAAACACAAATTGACAAAAATACACTGACGATTGTGCTGTCAAACAATGAAGCTATATGGAATCTATGATAAGGTAGTGGGGGTCCCTGCTTCATCTCTCTCTTAACTAAGGGGTCCTTGGCCTGAAAACATTGAAGACCCTGGTATAGAGGGTATATCTGCACATTTCTAATGTTTAGGCAGAAAGTGTGAAAATAGTTGATACATGCTCATGTTGATCGACATGTTACTAATACAGCCTTTATCTTTTGTTCTGCATTCAAGTGTCACCAACCAGAAGTGGCAGCCGAAGTATCGTCAAAGATCTCACTAATCCGACGTCTCGCCTGTGCTAGCTGGGATGCATCTGCCACTGTGCTCTGAATCTCCACGCAAGCTCTGGTCTTCTCCACCATATCTAAATAGACCCCAGTCCTGCCACCCGTACGGCGAGGCGGCACAAGATCTACTGCTCTTCAGCAGAAGGCACTACAGAAGGTGACTGCAGTGGAGGTGAGCTTCCCTCCCTCCAGGGAATATACAAGAGGCCATGGCAATGGCTGAACGGATCACAGTCGCTGAGAGGCAAGCAGTAACAGCCGCTCTAACAGACTCTGGAGTTCTTCTTGGCTGCCATCAGACAAATGAACAAACATTGAACCCTATCCACCTGTTTCCGCAAGACTTTACTGTAGCATTATCTGCGGGACACTTCCGTTTAACAGCAGACATACAAGCTCACGTCACGTCGCAGATGCAACCGTTGTGAGCTTGATCACACTCGGCTGCGACGCCGGAAATGCCGCTCGCCTTCTGCGCAATGCACGATGGGACGTTGGAAAGTTGTGGATATGGCCAGGCCCAGACTGTGTGGGAATTTGTCTTTGGCTTATGTTTGGCATTTTGCACAAATTTGCATTTTGCAAAATGTTCCAGTTTGAACTTGAGCTTTGCACTGTTCAGGTAGTTAAGATCTTAATATAGACCAGTGATTCTCAAATTTTGAAATTCCCCACGGGTCCATTTGGTTCCATTTGTACGCTGTCAAAGTTACAGACTCGTCACGGTCAATTTAGACCCCCATAGGCTAGAGAACCTAGGCTAGAGCAGGAGTTCCCAAACCTTTTTGTCTCCGGGCACCCTATAAATATATTTTTTAATCCAAGGCACCCCTACATTATAAGGTGGAAACCTTGTATGTCCAAAACTGTTCCTTTTGTATTTATCATCTATAAAATGTCCTAAACTAGTGAAAACAGCAGATCTACAATCACACAAGCACTTAAGATCTACAAGCACACAATGCGAGGCGTTGTGTGCTTGTAGATCGGCTGTTTTCACTAGTTTTGTGCAACAGAGGTTTCTGCCTGACAGTAATGATATTTTTGTGATTATGTTGCGACTTGCGAGGAAAACGTTGAGATAATAGCCACTTGTGTTTAAAATGATACAATTTTTTTTCAAGTGTCCAAATAAATTCCAAATATTATCAAATTACTGTAGCTTGCGGCACCCCGCGACTGCCGTTGCAACACCCCAGGGTGCCCCGTCACCCACTTTGAAAACCCCTGGACTAGAGAGTCCCTGATAACCACTTTGAGAACCACTGATATAGAATATTTAAGCAGCTTATTTATTTATTTATTTTAACACAGATTTGAATGTGGTATTATTAACACTGTACATACAGTAGCTGCTGTTAGAGTTTTTAGCGCACAATGAATTTCACTTGCCTTTTACTTGTAGATGGTATTGCTGACAATACAGCAATGATTGAAGAGTGAGTTGTACTGTATGTTATGGATATATGTAATAAATGGATTGGTATATCCAACTCAAATACAAACCTCTGGACATTGAATTTATGCATGCGTCTGACTAAAAATGTATTAAACTATAACTGGTTTAAAATTGTAATTCTGGTATATGACAGTTGCTTCTGATCTGAAGTTATATTTCTGTTACAATGACCATTAAGTTACAATAGAAAATGCATTTCTATAATTTGTGTTTAATAAGTGTTGAAAACATTAAAATATGATTCTGCATTGGCTTATTGGGTAATCTTTATAATCGGTTTATAACAATTACACTAGAAAAGCATGTAGACAGAAGGCGTAAACAGAAGCATGACATGGTGTTCTTGCATAAAAACATGTTTTCTTTACTTTTCACTCAACGAGTCCTTATGCATTATATTATGGTCTGTAATCAGAAACATGCAACACTTAATGCATACTACATTGCTGGATTTTCATGTGCCTGGTGTTGGAGCCACAGTATTGCGACTCAGCCATAGCCTTGCATACTTGCATTTCTGCTAATAAACAGAATGAAATAGGAAGGCCGGGGTGGAGGGTTGTGGTGGCATGGTAAACCAGGAAGATAAGACCTTTTAGGGTGGGATTTCTAAGGCAGCTCCAAAAGTTCCTAGGTTATCTCTTGCAGTTTGGATAAGACACTGGGCTCTGCATGTACATTTCCTGTAATATTCATACAGAGGAGATATGTGTGTAAATGTGTACGTGTTGTTGTACATTGTCTATAATATACATGTAACAAAAAATGTACAAATAAAAATATTGTTTAAAAAAAAGAGTACAGGGCAGCTTATTAAAATATTGTGTTTGTGTAACCTATAGGAGACTGAACATGAAAATATTCATTAAATGACAATGGGGCAATACTTGCTCTGTTCAGGCAACCGTTTCCTATTACACAACTTGAGTTGCTTTACAACCACTAGTCAAGCAATAAGAATCACAGTATGCTATATAGTGGAACACCACAACATATGCTGGAAATATGAAATATGCTTGCACAGTCGGCTCCACAATGTACTCTTTCACAATGTTCCTTGGCAAAACTCTGCAGAATGATTTACACACATTGCAAAAGATCACCTGCCTAATCCTACTCACTATATTTGCACAGTTCATGATAATTAATGATAGGGTTTTGTAACTCTACAGATGAAAGTAATGAATATGAACCTGGATATTCTGCATGCGATGCTAACACCCACAAAAGGAACATTCCTTGGTCAAGGACAGGTAGACATGGCAGGCTACTATAGAGCGTAGGCTGTTTGCATATTTACTCCATTAATCCTGATTTGTCATACTTTGTTAAATGACAGTGTGTAATGAATGAAGCTTAATTGGTATATAAATGATAAAATCGCAACGGTGTGAATTCTAACCCTAACCCTAACCCTAAACATAACCCTAACCCTAGCCCTAAACCTAACCCTAACCCTAACCCTAAACATAACCCTAAACCTAACCTAACCTAACACTAACCCTAACAAATGTAGGACTAAGGGCCCGTTCACATTGAGCCGATCCCGGGGCCGAGGATCCCCGACCAGATTTCGGGAGGACCCCCCGGGAAAATCGTTTGGTCGGCCCCGGAATCGGTCTTGGGCTTGAACAGTACCCCGACACGATCGGATTATGTTAATTAGCTTTTTTATGACCTCGGGACTCGTCGGGAGCACTCACGATAATATCAAAAAAGCTTGATATTTTCGGGTCATCGGGTAGGAATCCTTTACAATTATTGTCGTCTGAATGAGCTCACGGGATTGCTTCAGATTATATGAAGCCAGCTCCTCCCTTTTTAGGCTGCGCAGAGTGTAGGCTATTCTGTCACAGCCTACACTTTTATTATTATTATTAGCCTACTTACTTTTTACTTTAGCCTACTCTCTCCCTTGTTGTAATCACTTGTTCAAAAACGTTATAGCCTATAGCGTTCTTTCTTCTTTTTTCTTCTGCGCAGTCATTTGGCAACAAGGCAGTGTCTTTTTTTTTGCTGCGCAGATTTGGCTAGGGCAGTGCTGTTCTATCCGTGTATTATAAGGGCTCTAAATTGACCTTGTGCAACTTGACAGACAGACACCCTATATATAATATCTTATTCATATAATGTAATACTCAAAGTCAGAGACATTCCATTGCATTCCTTTTTTTTTTTTACTTTTACGCGCGGGCTGCAGGCATTGCGCCTCTCGTTCTGTCAGTTTGTTCATTGGTCCTCAAAGAGGACCGCCAGTCCTTGGGGAGTTCCAGGGGGTCCCCAGCTAAATGATATTGAGGAACCTAGGCCTGTCCCTATTCTATATGCTTGGATGTTGGTGGGACAGTAAAAAAAAAAAGCGAGAGGTTAAACTTTTTTTTTTCTGCGACTGCACGCCCACAACGGCGAGGTTTGGACATTCATAATTGCTATTAGCTGATTAAGCTCATGTCTGTTTAATGTCTGGCTGGTTGCCGTTAAAATGCTGGTTGATGCTTTTTAGGAGTGGACACTGGTCAATCAATGATATTGGAGATCATGCGACACTCTCAGCCGTGTCTTGCTGGATGCGCATCACATCTCGCGTCTCGCTTGCCAAAAACATAACTGAATATATAATTATAATATCTATAAAGTGAGCAGCGGCCAGTGTGCGCACAGTAGCCTACCTAGAAGACTACCAACCTACCTTTGTTTTTATAATGTTTTGTCATGATGGCGCAGTTATCACTTGTGTGCAAAGGACGATGATAAACGAAAGAAGAATGTAACACCAACTTCTACCAATTAATCCATTGCTGTGACAGACAGACAGGGTGAGACAGCCAACGTGCTTCCTTGTAGACTACATAATCCACTGGGTCCAGCTTGGTTCAGATCAATCATATCAACATAACAGTAATAACACCAACCAAAGTCAGAATAAAAAGAGTCCACGAATAGGCCTGCACACTCGCTCATAATGTCCTCCTCCTCCTCCGGCTGCCAGCAGCGTCAGTTCTGCAAATGCTAAGGTATGGTAACATGGCATGCATGCGATACACTAGTCATGTTGCCAATACCTACTTTTTAGCAACAAGCACAAGCATGATGAATTCATTTTAAGAAGTACATTTTATTATTTTCTCCTGTAGGCCTAATCAAGGTACGTTATACCATACCCATGTGCGCCTCTGTAGTCTAATTTGCGCAGTGATGGAAAAAGTATACTCCCATTCTTTACTTAAGTAAAAGTATCAATACTGCATTATTAGCTACAAATATGGCACAGACAGAGAGAGAGAGAGAGAGAGAGAGACTCTTTGTTATAGACTATAGCGAATATATTTGTTTAATTTCGCTGTTTTAATATTTAATTAGGTAATAAAATGGATTTTGGAGCATAGCGAGTCAGAACACCGCAGCTGCAGGACTTCTGCGCTAATTGGGTCGTTGGCTCGTTGACTTTGCTGGCATGCGGTAGGCCTAATTGATTATTTTGGAGAAAGATTCCCTTTAGTATAAATAATAGTCCTTTTGGTTACCATTTGGTCTCCATCATTAAGCTGGGGATCACCTGGAACACCCTCATTGTCAAAACATTAAACAAATGGCAATTAAACTGACGTGAAGAGAGAGAGAGAAAAACACTCTTGATTTTATCCCTCTTGAGGGGGCGGAATCTTCATCTAGTCACGTCTCTCATGGCACCACCCCCCCCGAGATCGTGGGTGGCTAGAATCGCGAGACGTCGGTCTCATTTGTAATGGTCTGAGATATTTCACTTGGCACAGCGGGATATACCGGGCCGGTCGCAAGACAGAGGATCGCTGTCGTTTGAAATGAACACCGATAAACCCCGGGCACGAGATCTGATCTGACCCAACATCGGCCTCTCATCTGTGAGGCCCTTAATGACCTTTCAGACTTATGGGCAGTTCCCGGTACGAAGTGGGCGGTGGTATCAAACACGACACCTGCATATCTGTCTGTGATGTCAGCTATCGCCATACATCGAGTAATGTGCTCATACCGACACTAAAGCCCATTTTCGACTGCAGCTTTAGCTCCACACCACACCACACTACACCACACCACACCACACCGCACCACATAAAAATATCTACATTTTCCATTACACAAAAGTACCCCTATCGGTAAGAAACAAATTGACCCTTTTAACTGTGATTATTATACAATATACATTTGTATTACAACTATCCTAAATTATAATACACTATAATGTGTTATAACTGTGATTATAATACACAATAAAGTATTAATGTATTACTATGATAATTATAATACACTGTAATAGATTATAATAGTGGTTATAACACAATAGAATCTATTATCATGTGTTACAACTATATCCTGGTGGTCTAAATGAAAAGTCAGTGAGTGATCAGTCATTATGAAGTGTTTGGCCCTGTTTGGCCTAGCTCAGACCTACTCTAGACTGGATACTTTTTAGTACCATGTTTAGTACCACTTTCACACCACTCTACCCAGGTCCTTGTAGTGGAAAACCTGGCACAAGTGGGCGGTGTGGTGTGGAGTGGGGTCTGTGGAAAAGGGGCTAAACATACACAGAAAGCCAGACTTAGGGGCGGTAGCACTGCTCAAAAAGGATAAAAAGTCAGATAGGCTGTTACTGCTGCACTGTAACAAAGTATAAGTCACATCTGCTAGTTTTATTGAGGTTAGGGTTAAGGTGAGGTTTAGGTGGTCGGACCAAAGGGAGTCGACCTAATGACATGTTACCCCACGTTGGCCCCATTTCACATAAGTTCTGCTGACAATGTTTATTATACTGTAATAACTACAAAGATGCAATTCTGGGAAATTGAAGGTTGGTTCCTACTTGTAATACATTTAACCAGTGTTTGTAGAAGTGAAGATGCTGGTTTTATATGTTACTAGTCCTGTGCCCGGGGGTGTGATGAGGGACTGAATGTAGGAGTCTCAGAAGTAATGTTGGAGAACCCAGACCGCTGCCTGTTGGGCAGAATAGTTACAATCTATGTCCAGTTGTGCAATACCCGTTGTATACCCATATGTGTTCTGTGTCCAGGCCAGGCTGTGATGTCATCTCCAAATTGGTGACACTGTTTAGTATCAGTGGTCAGCATGCAGACGGACGGTCAGACAGCGGACAGACACGTCATGACAGGATTGACGGAAATCCCCATGACCCATTAGTTCATTTTGGTTTCATCATGATGACATAATAATTGAAACCCCAATAGACCCACACAACATCAGAAGTTACCCTAGAAACAATTAATCGTACAATAACAGTCTGGTTACCCTGTGCCCACCAGCAATGGGCTAGTGGTGTTTATGCTTTAGGCCTGTTCGTGCACTTGCATACTCGGACAACTGCATGGCTCGGATATACAGTATATGGAAAGTATGTGTAATGTGGTGATATGAGATTGGATATGAACTTGGATGTTGGACATGGTTGTGTAAGACTGCCTATGATGCATATGAGCTTATATCTTTGGTGTGGTAATAATTATGCAGATTCAGAAATGGCACATTTTCTTGGGTTTTAAAGGCATTATAATAAATAAAGTACCAGACTGTTCTATATTTGCCCATGTAATCGTTCCCCATTACACAAATCATGGACTATGCTTTGTGTTCAGAAGTGACAATTCTCAACTGATAATTTCAACAACATAAAAGTCTAAAGTGAGTCAACTGTTAAATACACACAATTTCCAATTTGAAGTGAACAGATAATGTACGGCCACACTGTCACATGTACAATGCAATGCATATAGAAAGAAGACAGATGGTGTCTGAAAATGGATCTTTGCCCCTATACAGTAGTTAACTATATAGAAACTAGGCTATATGAGAAATAGTGCATTGAGTAGATCAAAAACAGCTATAGAAACAGACATGAAAGGAAACCATTTGCATTCAATTCAATTCAATTTTATTAAAGTGTCAAATCATAACAAGTTATCGCAAGACACAGGGGGGTGGAGGGGGATGTACAGTACACGCACACACACACGAGATCTGCATGTGCGGTGCGCGTGTGGAGGATGCGCACGCACGCACGCACACACACACACACACACACACACACACACACACACACACACACACACACACACACACACACACACACACACACACACACACACACACACACACACACACACACACACACACACACACACACGCATGTTGATTAGCATTAGATGGGATTTTGCCTCCAAAAGCAGATCTACATGCTCACAACGCCTCGCAACGCGAGGCAATGTGAGCATGTAGATCGTCTATTTTAACAATAGAAACTGCGCTATACAAAATGTAATGCCTCAACTCTTAGTGCTCGTCATGCGGTTAAAATGTGATTAACTGGCAGTTAAAATTAGATTGTTTTGGGGGTCACGGCCTGAAAAGGTTGAGAACCACTGACATAGGTGATAACAGGTAAAGGTAGACTTCTTGTAATTGATGTCCATAAGGGTCCATTTGGTTTCATTTCACACTCTCAAGAGTTAAAGAAGCTCTATAAGGGTCCATTTGGTTACCAACTCTCCATCATTTAGCTGGGACCACCTGGAACTCCCTCACGGACCACTGGTTGAAAAACACTGCTCTATCCCAATCTGAAAATTTCCTTAGTGAAAAAACAAAACAAAAAAACAAAACATATACATCATCACTAATGTCGAGTACAACTGCTGTTCTAAATGCTGAAACTACCTGGTACAACTGCTAGTTTAAATCCTCTTTGGGATTGAAGTAGAGACGTCATGACTGGCATCACCACTGGCGATGCCAATGACATCACCAGGAACACTGTTCTCTCATTGCCTGTTAATGATGACCTTTGCCAGAGATGCTGGTCCCTGATTCAAACAAGAGAGGACACCGTCATGCATACCCAAGAGGGTGTCAGGCACATTCGCCTAAAACGTATTCGCCTAAACGCATTTGGTCCTTTCGCCTGGCACTTTCGCCGTGGATGAGAGAGTTTTCACCCACCCTTTCTAGACGATTCACGCATTTACGCACACAGCTGCAAGAATACATTTAACAAGTGCATGTCATCTCGATCTACATGCTCACATTGCAAGGTGTTGTGAGCATGTAGATCTGCTATTTTCACAATAGAACCGTGTTATACAAAATGTAATGCCTCAACTTTTAGTGCTTGTCAGGGTGGGGGGTCCCCAGTTACCGTAAATATGCACTGCACCTGCATAGGGCATAACTGAGATAAGAGCCATGCAAATGCTTCACATTCTTCCGTATGAAAAGCATATAATTCCCATAGGTAGGCTACGTATCAATTAATTATTTGGACGCACCTGATTCCAATAGCTCTAATCTGTATTGATGTGATTACTATATAGAGCACATAGCCTTGAGTAATGGTCACCGTTTGACAGGAACACCTGTGACAGTCACTATAATATTTAAATGACAAAGGGATAATATGCAAACATGTACAGTCTGACAGCAGAATTGATTAGAGCTATGGAATCAGGTGCATCCAAATAATTAATTAATTGATATGTGCACTGCGCAAATAGGTCATGAGTCATGACGTCCCGATATACATCATAGCATTTGATTTGGAAGACTATCATAGGCCTACTGCTAGTATGCTTTATGGTGAAGAAGGTTTGTAAAAAGGATATGCAGCAAAATTGTTCTGGTGAGAGGCGTGCAGATCCTCCCGCAAGCATAAACTTTCCGTGTCTGGTTTTGGTCAGTGCGCTCTCCTCTGCTCTGTGCCAAATTCTGACTGTCTGCACCTGTCTGTCTGTCTGTACCTGTCTGTCTGTCTGTCTGTCTGCCCACAGCGTGGCAGCCCGGCCAGTGCGCTGCATAGCGTGTCATAAAAGACACACAACTTAACCTTAACATTTTAAGCCAGGCAAAATGGATAAAAAAATGGACCCTTGAACATTTAGGCGAAATGGCTCTTCAACGGCGGTGAAAAGACTCTCCTCCGCTGCGAAAGTGCCAGGCAAAAGGACCAAATGTGTTGAGGCAAATACGTTTTAGGCGAATGGGCTGGTGACCCCCCCAGAGGACACACATCGCAGTACTTGTGTGCTCTCTTGCACAAATAAATATGAATGAAGGTATACAGATATGGTAGTCATGATAGTCCAAGCATGTCATTTCACCCAGCAGTCCATGGCCATTAGGAGCATACATGGCAGTATCCCCATATAGAACCTCACCCGTCGCTGCATACTGTTGTGCTCCGAGATGAGGTCCTATAAAGGTGCCGCAGCGATGGCCCGGACCGCCTCCACATCGAGTTGGAAAACACTCAAAACTAAATTTTATCCAAAAAGTAAAGGTAGTTCAGAGCTCCCAGACTGTGGTTTCCTATCCCAGGGTACATAAAACATGAACCACGGCATAAAACAACCGATTAAATCGTTAGTTTTGTAATGTTTTCCCATTCAACCGGAACTACTGTACTGTAGTCTCGCGTAGCCAGGGAGCATTTGCAAATCGCGTTAGGCAACAGTCTGGCCAAGCGAGACCACGCCAGGGGCTTTTCTGAATTTAATGACACTAAATAAGCGTGGTGCATGTTTTATGTACCGTGGGATGGAAAACCACAGTCTGGGAGCTGGGAACTACCTTTACTTTTTGGATACAATTTTGTTACGAGTGTTTTCCAACTCAACGTGGTGGCAGTCCGGGCCAGTGCTGGGGTACCTTTATAGGACCTCATCTCGGAGCACAACAGTATGCAGCGACGGGTGAGGTTCTATATGGGGCTAACATGGCAGCTGCCAATCATGTCTTTCCATCATAAGTTGTAACCCCCCCCAACAACCATTCCGTGGGCATATCCACTCTCAGTCCAATCTCGCATTGCCGTCCAGTGTAGAAGTGCTCTCCATAGCATTACTGATCCCAGGGGCCTGAAATCCACCCGGACACAAAGCACGAGAACCTCAAGCAGCAGTCAGTTGTCCAGGTGAGTCGAAGTCACTTCATCCCACACGTCCATGTCAATGATGTTGCAGGGCAAGCGTTCCTGTAAGTACACAAGTATTACAAAAACGCACATTATACACAGTATATGTGTATGTGTAATATATACTGTATACACACACACACACACACACAGAGCTGGGATCGGCCCGATCGACCCGAATCGACGTCTGAGCATTAATCATTAAAATGCGTCCGACCCGTGCCGAGGCCCGAACCTTATGTTTCCAGCGCTTTTTCGCCTCATTTCTTTTTCTTTGAGGAAGCCACTGATTTACACTCACTAGCAAACTTGTTCTAATGTGCAGCACATTCAGCGTGCCTGCATTTTACCCTTAATATGAATATTAATCGACAATGTGGCTTTTGAAAGTGTTTAAATAGTAGGCTACTTTGATAATTAAATAATACAAATAATAACGTGCGCTAAACAGGACGTCTGACACAGTGACTGCTGCAGGTTTCTGCGCCTGGAAAATAGCAGATCTACAAGCTCACAACGCGTTGCGGATGCGAGGCGTTGTGAGCTTGTAGATCAGACAGTTTTGTCACGGAACACACCGCGATGAAGTATAAAAGCCAGGATTTACTTGAGTGATGTGATGTGTGTTGAACGGACAAGGCTGGCACAGTGCACTGCGACTGCACACAACAGCGCAGAAAAATAAACATCCAATGCAAGGGACAGGAGTGGGAACACAAGCTAGGAGCTCCATTCAGCGGCACGCCATTTCCAATCAAACTACAAAAACGTGTTTACCTCAGCATGGGACTTTGTCGTCGGGCTTGTCGGGCCCCGCGGGTTTTCGGTCGGGTATCCCAGCTCTAACATACACACACGCACGCGCACGCACGCATACACGCGCGCACACACACACACACACACACACACACACACACACACACACACACACACACACACACACACACACACACACAGAGAGAGCGAGAGCGAGAGACAGAGAGACAGACAGACACAGACAGAGAGGGTCCTATATTTCTTTTACCTGATTTGTCCTTTCCTTACAAGAGAAGACCTGGGAACCTTTCTTGACACCTTAAAAGATGAAATGAAAGATCATTAAGCCATGATGCTTTGTAATATCTGCACAATTCTATAAAATCTATAAATTATCCAAATCTCTGTCTGTGTTTATGCCAGTAGCCAATCAGGGGGGCTTTTATTCCCAAAGCTTCATCAGAGAGGGGCAAAGAGTGGTTTTCCATGATTGGTCAAACTTCATGTGACATCATAATGTCTTACAATGACAATGTTGGGTAATGTTGTAAGTACAGGACAAGCACAAGCACAGGATAAATGCCTAGCTGTGGACATGGCGAACGTAGGTCGCAGATTAGTATGTGAACGGTCACAGCTTGTCAGTATGTATGTATTAGTGTCTCTGTCACAGACAGAATGGGTTTGCCACTCTGACATCAGGCTCTCGCTTCACTGTGATGTCACACTAACAGAATCCCCTTTATGCCCATCTATGGAGTGTCATCAATATTAAGCCCATATCTAACAGGACTAGGCCACATCGGCCACATACGGCCAAGACAGATGGCCAAGACAGCCCATATCTGTGTGGCTGGTTCTACAGACAGGTATCTCCATGTATGGGCATAAAATCTGGAGTGAAGAAGACCTACGAAGGTAGTGTCAGGAACATCGTTGGGAGGAACAGGTGTCTCACTGCAACCAACTGGATGGGGGAAAAAAAGGAGAAAAGAAAACACTCATCAACATTTACGCTCTCCTCACTGGCCTTCCGGCATGTGCACTTAAGCCTCTGAAAATATCTAGAATGTCGCAGCATGATTGATCTTCAACCAGCCAAAATGTTCAGGTCTGCCCGCACAGAGTACAAAACACTGATGCTGGCCTACCAAGCAACCAAAGTTATGGCACCCCATACCTTCAAAGCGTGATCCAACCTTACAACCCCTCTCGCTTACTCAGATAATCGACTGATTATTAGTCAATCAATCAATCAATCAATCAATCAATCAATCAATCAATCAATCAATCAATCAATCTTGTTTATGCAGGCTCTGCCACTCTGACATCATGCTCTGGCTTCACTGTGATGTCACACTAACAGAATCCCTTTATGCCCATATATGGAGTTCCCTGATGTCATCAATATTAAGCTCATATCTAACAGGACTTCATATGGGAATGCCATATATGGAGGCCACATACCACATTAACAGAATCCATATATGGCCAAGACAGCTGTCCCACACAGCCCATATCTGTGTGGCTGGTTCTACAGACAGGGATCTCCATGTATGGTCATAAGACCATACATGCATGGTCAAATGTCATAGACATCAAAGGACGAATAACTGAGTAAGCATGTCTGGGCTCTCACAGCATATCTCCATATACAGTACATGGATCTCCATATAGTCCAGTAAAAATAAAGCTGAGGTTGGAAAAAATTGTGTTATTTAGTTTTTCAACTGATTCTGACAGGAAATTAGGTCTACTAGCCAGGATAGAAAATCTACCATAATCTGCTCACTGGAAATACCCACAGTGGCCAAATCAAGTTGGGCTCCCATCGACTTTCTATACAGGAGGAAAATACCCTGAAAAAAAATCTGCTTTAAGTAGGATGTGAGGGGTCTAACTAGGGGTTTGTCATGATGCTGAATCCATTGCAATCACTAAACCATCATTTTCTGGGGCCATTTTTAGCCCAAGGAATGTTTTTTGTGCAAAACAAATGCTTGCAATGGATTCAGCATCATGACAAACCCCTAGTTAGACCCCTCACATCCTACTTAAAGCAGATTTTTTTCTGGGTATTTTCCTCCTGTATAGAAAGTCGATGGGAGCCCAACTTGATTTGGCCACTGTGGGTATTTGCAGTGGGCAGATTATGGTAGATTTTTTATCCTGGCTAGTAGACCTAATTTCCTGTCAGAATCAGTTGAGAAACTAAATAACACATTTTTTTCCAACCTGAGTGGATTTTTTTCCTAGAATTACTAGACTAATATATGGGTACAAGGGGAAAATAGTTTCATGACACTACAAATCATTGGTACAAGGCCAACTAAAAGGAGACCTTAGTAAGCTTTTTGGTTTAATTACACAGGAACCACTTTATGTAGCTCACATAACATTGAAAGACAGACAGAACACAGTACTTGGCATAATAGAATGCAAAGTGATGTAGCTTTCAGGTTTCTATCCATTTTCTTAATTGATGAGAATACATCAATGAAATATTATCATGAGCAAATGTTCCAGTGGCCACCAATGGACCATTACAGTTCTATAACTAAACAATATAAGAACTGTCTGATGTTCCCCATTTTCAACTGTTTTTATTTGACTTGCTTTGGCAGTGTAAAAAACGTATGTTTTCTCATGCCAATAAAGCTCCTTTGAATTGAATTGATATTCAGAAGCCCTGTAGCAAACAGCACAGGGTAGATAATTATGATAGCCCCTTTAATAATGCCCTATGCAAAGTACTGTGTTCTACTAGAAGGTCTCGCACCCCCCCCCCCAGTTCACACCTCGACAACTGTTTAACAAAGAAACTAACTATTTGCATATCAATAGACCTGTATAGCGACATTCGCGACCCCCCAAACATTGAATCACCACTGCACCACTTCTATCTGCCTGTCTTTCAATGTTATATGAGATACATAAAGTGGTTCCTGTGCAAATAAGCCAAAACGCTTACTAGGAACTCCTTTTAGTTGACCTTGTGCCAGTATGAAATTGTAGCAATCATAACATGTTAACAATAACGCCATTGACCTTGTTCTATTGTGGTGAAGATTTCACAACTAAACGTGTTTACTTTAATACATGCAGACACTCATAGATAGAAAGGCTACATACCTCAGTCATTCACATAGAGTTATGAGAAGTAGGTAATTCATGGTAATTCCTCGCGTCTGTGAAGTGAACAACATCAACAATGACCACAACCTAACGCTTAGCCTTCTGTAGTGTGAAAAACTTGCTGCCAAGTGACTATTAGCCAATCACAACGAAAACTTTCGGGAAAGACCCGCCCTTACCTGCCTCTGATTGGCCTACCAAATGTCCGTCTCAGACCCGTACTGCAGTAGCGTCAGTTCAGAAAAAGCTAAGGTATGGCAACATGACTGATTTTTTCCCTGTTTCTACGGTTTCTTGGGCTGGATATGGCAGCCTGGAACGGTTTTTCAAGTGCAGCTAAACTTGGCATGTTAGTAGCCTAAATGTGCCTTGTTAAAGTTTTTGTAAAATGTAGTAGTTATTTTACTGTAATTTAACAACATCCTAATACAGATAGACAAAGAGACATTCATGGATTTATATTTAAAGGTAACTTTTATTGTCCCCCCTGCTTGGACCCAGGGTATGGCAGCTGCATACCCCTGCCATACCCAATTGACGCCCCTGCCGTACTGGTCCGTCTCTGTCAATCATGCGGAAGTAATGTGACGTGACGTCACGGGTTGGAAACGTTAAATAAAGGTCTCGTTCTCAGAGAATACAAAACTATTAAATACAAAACTAGGATGGAAATGCTCACAAATATTTACAGGTTTTTGTGTGTGCTGGCGTGTGGTTTGGTGCATTTTAAACAAGCTGTTTAGCGCACGTTTTGGATTTCTACCCTCCAAAGCTGACGTCAGCACCAAGAAGTTGCTGATAAATTCGCTGAGTGCGCATGCGTGGGCGGGCAGAGACGGCGCGGTCTGCCGTCTTAGATCTCAATGAATGTCTATGAGTGGACCCTGGAAGGCAGTTATTGCTGTCGCTGGCGGCCAGAGAAGGCAACCACTGCCTGCACCGGCTTCTGACTAATAGTAGCTCTGTGACGTCCCCGGTATGAGACTGTGTTGTGTATACATGACAGCCTCATTCCAATCTGATCTAAATAAACCCGATTGAAGGTATTAGATCAAGTGTTTACATGGGGTGAGATCAATCCGATCTGGTGTTTACATGTGCCCACTTTTAAATCGTGTTGTGACGCAAATGATTAAATAGATCGCATTTCCCTGTATCCATTAATAATAATAGTAATAATAATGGAGCCTAATGCAAATGCACAGCCCCACCAAAGTGAAAAATAAGCTGCAATGCTCTTTTAATTAGATTCTTCTTTCGTGTATCATCGTCCTTGATGATTGGTTGACAACATTGTATTTCACAACGTTTCTTGTTAGGGGAGGCCATGGGGCTTTAGATTATTGGGGATGTGCCTTGTTCTGTATGTATTAGGCCAATATTATCATTATTATAATCATCATCACGTCACAATCCATATTTGCTCCCGACGGCCCATAGAACATAATAGGCTTCATGGACAAGTGCATTCACGATAATAACAAAAAGTCTGTATTAAATACTTTTAAAATTGACTCTCTTATATATCCCCTTACCCCAGTCCCCTTTAAATATTATTTATCTGATTAAGAATATAGGATATTTTGCTGGTGGTTTCTTATGCTATTTGTGATCGCAAGAAGACAATTAGTTAGTGGTCGTGGTCAAAGACGCATAAGACTCGACAGGAGGATAGATGAACGAGGACGTAGCGTCCAGTCGCGCTAGAATATCATTCTCTTTCTCTCAGGAACGAACTACTGGATTTCTGTTTAACGTGTGTGCTGTGTTTAGGCTGACCTGGGATCAGGTCTGTTAGCCGTGAGGCAGCGAGATGAATGGCTTTGTAACAGTGAGATGATAATGCTGGTCTAGGATCAGTTTAACAGCGGAGGAAAAAGATCTTGGTGCGTGCGTAATGCATGCATGATGCGCAACGCGTTGTGAGCTTGTAGATCGGCTATTCTTTTGATGAAAAAGCACCCGCGACAACGCACAAGTTAAACCATGTCAAACAAACAGAAAATGACTTACCTCTGTAGTAAGAAAATAGCCTAAAAGTATTCCTTTAGGCTTTATCCCTGGCTTTTGTTTCGATCTTAATATTATAGATTCCTTGGCAGCCTTCTTCTGCCTGTCAATCAGTTAATGCTGCACGGCTGCAGTGAGTTACATAAAAGAGGGTTTTAATAATGATTAAATGGCCGGGTCTCTCGGAACCTCGGAAATAAAAGGATTTCGGGACATGTCACGGGTTTCGGTCTGTAAAAAAAGAATGAACGTCGGAACGGGACGGAATCGGACGAGACCGTTACGGGGCCACTCAGGTTTGGTTTTGTAATTTGATTATTATTTCGGTCAAAATTTGACGATCCATTTCGTTTTCGGGACCATTTTTTGGACCTGTGAAGATCTCTAGCCTACGGTTCTCAATCGAGACAGGAGTCTTGGGACTCGCGTGAGCTCACGCAAACACGCACACTCAGGTAGGCAGGCTATTGATTAAAAAATGCGTTTATAAACTAATAGACTAATGTGGTGAAACATCACAAAAAGTGGCACAATAAATGGCCAGGAAGCCTGCGCTGAAAGAACATGTCACATTCTAATCGGGTTAGGTGTATACATGGAAGGATTTTCCTTTTGATCGGGTCGTAAAAAAGTCTAGACCACCCCTCTGCATCCGATCAGAATTTAAATCGTGTTGGTTTTGATCGGGTTTATTTAGGTGTATACATGCAGAATTAGATCGGGTTTATCTAAAATCATGTTTTTAATACGATTAGATGCGTGCATGTAAACGGGGCTAATGACAGGTATGTCTCATATGTGCCTGTTGACAATGACAACACCAAATTGAAGCCAGTTGTGAAGGTCATTGTCACAGGAGACAAAGCAGAACTCTGATCGTGCTCTAAAAGATCTTGATAACAGCAAGACAGCGTATGAGAGAAACATTGCCATTGTTAATTCTGTTGCATACTTTCATTGCAGCAGGAACTTCAATGAAGTCATTTTCAAAGAGTTCTATAATGTTTCCTCCAAATCAGTGATTGGCACGTTGTTTCACTTGAGGAATGTAACTGACAGGTGAAATGTAAACGTATCAGCACTGGGAGACCATTTTAGAGAAAATGATGCATTCTTCAAGGATGTCACAGATGCCCTCCAAACCACAGCTACTTTGGACTGCTTTGTGCAATGGCAGTCCCACAGTAATCAGTGGGACTGGTACCTGGTGTGTGCAATGGCACCACCCTTTTCAAAATGGCATATTAGGTGTCTGTACAGGCAGAGTGAGACTGTGTTTGTCCAGGTTGCCTGCTTCACGCTGCTGGCGGTGTGTTGCCTTGTGTTTGCTCTAGTGGCATCATGACATTCATTTTGGAGCTCGGGACTAGAAGGCAGAGCTGTCAGTGACGTGTGTTTGCACACAAGCTCAGAGAAGCAAAGATGGGTCATGTTTGTCTTCAATATTCTAGATGGGTCAACAAGCCACAAACTAGAGCCGTCCCTGTGTATGAGACACATGGGTCTAGAGATTGTGCCTGTTAGACGGTGAACCGCTGTTCTTTTTACCCTTTTTTGTTTGTACAGTCTATGCTGCTACTTAATTTGTGTTGCCCCAGTGGCTTTAAACTAACTTCACCCTATTAGTTTTAAACCGCTGTCCCTGACTTTGTCATTGATGGGTTGTTGTGGCTACGACAGAGATATTCTTGGTTAATGGTTATTCCCCAGATGGGGTCCACCCTATGTTCCCCAGGTTCTATGTTCCCCACCCACCCTCCCCACAAAAAGGTTCTATGTTCCCCACTTACCCTCCCCACAAAAAGGTTCTATATTCCCCAGGTTCTATGTTCCCCACCCACCCTCCCCACAAAAAGGTTCTATATTCCCCAGGTGCCCAGATGTCTCCACCCCTAAGTGCCCACTTGTCTATGTGCCCACTCATCCAAATGCCCATGTCCCTATTGCCCAGATGTCCAGGTTTGATTGATTGATTGAAGACTTTATTAGAAGTTTGCATAGGAAAAGGTACAGGTGCCCACTCGTCCAGATGCCCAGACATAACAAAAGTATGTTGTCCAGATGTCCCTAGTGCCCCCAATCTCTGAATGCTATATAGAGTCTGGAACAGCAGCTCCCTAACGGCGAGTATCGGAAACGGGCATTACCGTTCAATAAAATATATTTTAAAAAGTCATTTCTGCTAAGCAGCAAGCTAAACATGCTTATATGATTTGTATTTTTATAATGATAAATATGTGTAATGTGAGACTGAAACGGAAGTGACGTGGGGGCTTCACTTCCGCTTCATCTCGCACTCATCGTTTCTTCCCCGGTTTGCCAGACTGTATGCCGGGAGCATTTGACCAAATCGCGGAGGCAACTGTCTGGCCACGCGAGACTAGTCATCACAGGTCGCTGAGCAATTTACAACTTGAAAATAACATAATTACGTATCTGTACAATGTGGACATCAATAACTGGGTTGATTCTCTGCTCAATCACACTGACCGTTCCAGACTTTGCACAGTGACCAGGGCTGTCCTCCTTCCATCTCCTGACAACACCAGTGCTCTAGCCATCTCTTTAAGGGACGCGATGATGTGACTTTGCTCATCCCTCCAGAGATTGACAATGGCAGACACAAGGTGTGCTTTCTGGTGCCTACAGAATGTGTTGTGATGGATGGTCATCACTTCCATAATGTTGAGCATTCATAGGGCTTTGGTCGGCATGCTTCCTGAGACAAGAATGGCAGCAGAGAGCAGCAAATTCCCAGCTGCAATCTTCCCAATCTTCGGCTGGCTCGTCCACTCTTTCACATGGCTACAAGAATTGCAGCACTGTGTGATGCAGACCGCTGTTCAATTTACTCTGACTTTGCCAGGTGTCTCCTCAAAACACACCACACAGGTTTGGAAAAGGGTCATAGCTGTGATTCAAAGACTTTATACTTCTTGTCCTCCACAGGACCTGGATCAGCGGTTTCAGGCTCTCTGGAAAAGAAACACTTCAAAATTAACCACTGGGATAAACAGTAAAAATAGCAAATGTACAACTTCAAAACACTTTAACAACGCATGAAGAGCTTGATGATTTGTTTAGAGATTTAGTGTTTCAATGGAAACAGAAGGATGTCGAATAATAGACTCCCATACTGCATACGTAATTAGAATAAACTGGATTGGGTAAACTATATAAAGTAGGGTATGTCCTTTTGTACTGCAGACCAGGCATATAGATTTGTAACATCTTAGATGGATAAATGCTCTCCCCCAGGCCAGAGGTTCTAAAATACATTTTGGCTTAGGTCACCCCTGTAAATAATGTTTTAATCTACAGCATCACAGAATTACATTTACTGAAATATGTAAATATTTCCCCCTAAAATACAACATGTCTTGAAGAATATCTGTTTCCATTATGACAACTTTATACTTGATGTTTAACCATGTGAACCCCAGTTCTCTCATTCTGGAGGGAACATTTACCCAAAATAGCTGATCTACAAGCTCACAATGTGTTGCTGTGAGCTTGTTGTAGATCATCTATTTTTGGCAAAGAGATTTGGTGTGGATTGAAAAAGAACAGACTGTCTAAGACAGGTTAAACTGAAGAGATATTACAGATGGGATTTATGGCTCTTTGAAGTGAGCCGGATCTCTAGCATCCATTCCTTTCAAAGAGCCGTTCAAATGACTGTCTCATTTTAATAAATAGTTTTACTTTGTAGATTTTTATTCTAATTACAAATCAATTCAACCCTATAGGCCTATACATTTAGGCCATATATACATATCCGCCATTTGAAAATAGCTGATCTACAAACTCACAATGCGTCGCGGACCCCGGTGTGACGCATTGTGAGTTTGTAGATCGTCTATTTTCAAATGATTTTTCTAAATTTTATTCATTGGAAAACCTGTGAATGAGACATTCTGCATAATGAGTACTTTCTTAGGTACATTTGATACCAATACACGTGAACTTTTACTCAAGTACATTCTAATTTCAAACTTCTACTTGTTGCAGAGTATTTCTACATTGCAGCATTGATAGCTACTTTAACTCAAGTAAAGAATTGGAGTACTTTTTACACCACTGTTGAGTGTTCATTTAGAAAGGAATGGCTCCCTCCTCCCTATACTGCGAACTGGATCCCATCGTTCATTCCAAAGAGCTGTTCAAAAGACTCGATTCGTTCACGAACGTCCCATCTCTAAGAGATATGGATTCATTCAATTTAATATCAAAGTAGCCATTTCCCCCATATGGCCTAGGACGAAAACAGAAAGCACGTCACTATTTAACATATAGAAATGTGGGATTTCATATTCACTTACCGCCCGCATGCCCATTGTATTCATCCCAGCACTAACTGCGGGAGAGCGAGTAGGTGGCTTTTATTGTCCTTCCTCTTCTGGCTGGCACATGTGCAGGGTGATCAGTCTGATGAAGCAGGTAAGTGGGGAAGTACCGCCCTTCAATCTCCTGTCCCAGCCTCCTCGTTGTCACTCATGGCCTCGCTCTCCCGTCCAGGGTGCATTTCACCGAGGTGCAGGGCCTACCTGCGGGGCGGTGTCCCTGTGAATCGCCACAGTATGTATTCATCTTAATGATGTGTGTAAGCTCAAAGGAGCTGACCCCTCTTCAATTTTAAAAGACCTTTCCCTGTAATTAATCTTTTTTTTAAGGGAAGCCGTTTGTGTTCCTGTTATGGTTAAATACATGGTCAAATACAAGCCAGTAACATATTTGCAGCTAAATACATCCATGGGTGTTACACTTAGGTGTGCCAATGTGTGCCAACCTATTATTAATAGCAAGCACTGCGTAGCCTACATCAGAAGATTTATGCAGACTGCTATTGGTGTTACCACACTGTAGTTTTTTTTTTCTTCTTTTTTTTAATATAACCAGTAAGGGTCGTTTCATACCGTTATAAGGAGCCGACTAATTTCGGTTCGGGAGGACGCCCCGACCCGAAATTATTTAGGTTCGTGGGTGATTTCATCCATACACTCTTAAAATTGTTGGGTCAAAAACAACCCAAGTTGGTTATTTATGTAACCCAACACGTAACACTGTTTTGGACCAGCCCAACATGGGTTATTGCAGACCAACAGGGTTGGGTTAAGGCTGTGACCCAGCATGTTGGGTTGGGATTGTACAACCAAGTAATGGGTTAAAAGTGACTTTGCTGTTGGGTTAATGTGATACTGCTGATGGTTTGGAATCTAACACCCAAAAATGGCTTAAAAGTGACCTTGTTGTTGGGATTGTACGCCCATTCACATTAAATCTATTTATTTTTTTTACAACATTTTCTTCAATTACATTTTTCATGCTTAATCTACTCAAGGAAGAATGCATGCAGGGTAAATTATGCATTTAGTCGTGGCAATATATCACAACTTTGAACACAACAGATTATGTGGTGCTTCACATTAAAAGAACAGCAAACCTGTTTGTATGTGTCAGTCTGGACCATCTTAGTTATGGTTTCTGTTTCTGTAAGCAACTATGTTTTTTTATATATTTTTTAATTAGGGATTATGACTGGGCTACATCCACTGCGATCATCTACAATACAATGTTGTTTTCTCTATCTAAAACCATAAAATAATGGAAAAGTTTGTAAAAAATATCTGTATGGGAGCACAGTTGCATGCTGGGTAACTGCCCACCCACTTAGTTTAACCCAATAGTGGTGCAATTCACAAACCAATGTGTTGATAGACAGAGAGGGCGGGTCTATTTTAACCCAAGTTGGTGCAATGCAGTGAACCATGTGTTGGGTAAACTCGAATTCAAAAGCCTATACCAACACTTGGGTTATGAACTCAATGCATTTTATCTGCATGTGGGCGGGCCATCCATAGCCCAACAGATGGTTTACTAATTTTAAGTATTTTTAATCCAATGTTTGGTCAAACTGACCCAACCTTTGACCCAACAGTGTCAACCCAGCAAAAGGGTTGAACATTTGACCCAACATTTTTAAGAGTGTACTTTCTTAACGGTTAGTGCCGAAGTCGCATGTAAATATTGGAGGTCCGTGGCATGACGACGTTTGTGGCCGATGAATGAGCATTGCATGGCGGATATATATATTGCCTTCCCTCGCGCTGCACACTGAATGACTGGAGGTCCAGTGAGTAGCAGCTCCAGCAGGCAGCAGCACCAGTGAGGTCTCTTCTCTCTCACTCACACTCACAAACGCTCGGCTCGAGCTCTGTCAAAAACATTTAATCTACAAGCTCACATTATAGACGTGCCGCCTCCCTTGCTGCATGCATGTCATCACGCAGTCACAACTCGTCGTGGAAAAGGAAAACATATCAACACGGAACACTAGCAATTTAATAGCAAAGTTGTGTTTAAGCTCTTCTTTTCTCTTTAAAACGGTCGGCGACGCGTTAGCAGCGATACACGCAGCAAAGGCGTGTGTGTGTGTGTGTGTGTGTGTGTGTGTCGCGCGCGCGCCTCCCAGTCCACCACTCTTCGTCTCCAGCCAGAGCCAGGCTGACTTGTGTCCGCTCTGCAATGCCCAAAAGACGGCCACACAAGCATTTGGAAGTCGGCGTGTCTCCCTCCCAACGACCGCTGTTTCCTTGGATTCACAGCCGAGAATATGAACGTGAAGCCGAATGAATGAATGAGTGAATGAATGAGAAGACACCGCTGAGTACCGAAATGAAGTCGGGAGGTCACAACATTTCGTCAGCACCGTAGAGCCGAATTTAGTAGGTTGACGCCCCCCCGAACCGGGGGATGCGAACCATATTTGGGTTCGCCTAGGGCCGAACCGAACTTAGTTAGGCTCCTTATAACGGTATGGATCGACCCTAAGACTCCCTAATCGGGAGATAAGCGACCGTAGGTGGCTTATCTCCACAAATAGGGCAAAAATGTGTTTTTCCCAAATCTTCCTGATCCATGTTGATGACATGAGTGTAGACATGCTGTGTAGTGATATTCGTGATTTTAGGGCAAAAACTGTAGGAGCAGTGTCCAAAAATGTGTTTTAAAAATCGGCCTGAAGGTGGCGCTAGAATAGGGCCATGTGAGAAATGAGGGGTGGGGTCTCCGCGTTGCCTTGGCGGACGAATAGGTACCGGCCCCGGCTCTCCCGGACGCTCCTAGCCCGAGTTACGGCATTTTATGTGCGCTGCAGTGGCAGGGGGTCCTCCACTGGGGGCGCCACCACTTTTGCATCCGTTCTGGAGCAGCAGGAGTCGGTGGTCCCCGGGAATTCCCCGTGAGCAGCCCTGTTGGGGTGGTCATTTGGTCATTTTTGCACATTTGGTCATTTTTGCACATTTGGTCATTTTTTACATCTGGGGGGGGGCTCCGGGGGTCCTTGGAGGTTGTAGTTTGGCAGGCAAGGAGTGTGTGTGTGTAAAATCTGGCATGGATCGGGTCAACGGGTGCGGAGATATAAGCAGGGAAAAAGTGTGACGTGTGAGCACATTTGGTCATTTTTTACATCTGGGGGTCCCCCAGGGACCTGGGGGTCCCTGGGGCTCCGGGGGTCCTTGGAGGTTGTAGTTTGGCAGTCAAGGAGTGTGTGTGCAAAATCTGGCATGGATGGGGGCAACGGTTGTGGAGATATGAGCAGGGCAAAAGTGTGACTGACTCACTGACTGACTGACTGACTGACTGACTCACAGACAGCCCGTGGAGGTTTTGGTAGTAAATGCGACCTACGGTCGCAATAAAAAATACACAATGCATCTGTTTTCAAGCCCCTTACATAAAGTTTGTTACTGTACATCATTATCTTGCACTCCTTTTGATTGTGGTATATTTAATTGTGTTTAAGGTCACTGTGAAGTATGCAACATCTACATCAATAAGACACATCACTGGGCCATATGAAAAAGTAACTGATAGGCTGTTTCGGGGCCAGTACCTCTCCCACCTGCTCTAATGAAGATCCCTGAAATAAAAGAAGGATGATTGCTGAAGTGCTGAAAGAAGTAAAGCAGGAAGTAAAAAGACTAGTCAGTTGCTGATTTGGGTTCATCTTGCGACAAACCAGCCGGGAAGACTTGAAAAACTTGAAATGGACAATTAACGGTTGAGTGGAGAGATCATGCGCCAACCTTTCTCAAATTCCTGCAGCAAGCAAGTCAAGTGACATTCGATGAACTCTCATCTTCAGACACCCCAAACGCAACAATCAAGAAGTGTGCTATGGCCATGGCTGGAGCAACCCTTATCTGTGCACGTGTACAAACCATGAATGCACCACAGTATATCAATTCATTGATCCTGTGTGAAAGAAGTGGAAGTGGAATTGATCAGTGGAAAGAAGAGGTCATTCAAGTGGAGAATGCCAGGAAATGTAATGGACACTCAATGTGTTGTGTCCTACTGGTGAAGAGGTTTGTACATTTAATTATTAAAATAATAAAGATCCCCCTTTATTTGTATTAAACCCTTCAAAGATGATGTTAACATTTCCACGTTTTAAATAAAATGAAATGATATTACATTTAATGCCACACAACATCTTTACCCTCATTCTAGAAGTGAACTGCTACAGTATTTGCTCAGCACCTTGTTTAACCATGTTCAATTATGTGTTTTGTTCTAAAGGGCCATGCTGCTTCAGGTCTAACTGAAGAATCTCTCTTGGGGCCACACAGCGATTCAGTGGAGAAGGTAATTGCCTAACCTCGATGTCTTTTTTTCTGCAATGTTCAATAACCTTTAGGCCTGATTTACACTGCAGCCAAATCCAGCCTGAATCAGATCTGTGTCACCATAGACATAACAAGGTAGACGCCTCCTTCGGCTCTGGGGCATGCGTCTTGGAGGATAGGCACTTTGTACAAGACTGTATGGCTGCAGGCGTGGAGTCACCATTGAAGTGAAAACATGCGCTGCGATTGGCCAGTAGTCACTTTGAGTGGCAGCGTGCTTTTGGCACTTCCATACTTCTGCCTATCCAGTTTGACGCGTCGCTCCAATGAACTGCAGCGGCGGAAGAGGTATCTAGCTTTTTATATTCTGTGTTTGTCACATCCAGATTGGAATCTGATTGGTTTCATATGACCATGTGACCATTTAATCCAATCAGATTCCAATCTGGATGTAACACAGATCTGATTCGGGCTGGATTTGGCTGATGTGTAAATCAGGCTTGGATGCCACAATACATGTATAGCTTCGTGGTTATGTTGTAAAAGAAAGTATTTTAGAAAGGTTTGCAAAAGTGTTAAAAATACAAAACTATGTGCATAATATTCCCACCCTTTACTTATTGCATTTATTACAGCACCTCTGGCAGCAATTAGAACCTCAGTTCTTCTTGACTGTGATGCTACAACTTGGCAACTATTTGGGGGCAGTTTCTCCCATTCTTCTTTTCAGATTTTCTCAAGCTGCATCAGGTGGCTTCGGTGCACAAGCCATTTTCGTATTTCTGCAGATATCGTGTTCCGAGTGGGCCTTCTCCAGAGTCCGGGTTCCAGGTGGGCCACTCCAGGACATTCAGACTTGTATTGAAGAAGTCCTGTCGGAAGTTGAACCACTGCCTCAGTCTGAGGTCCAGAGCACTCTGGATCAGGTTTTCATCATGAATCTCTCAGCATTCATTTTTCACTTGATCCTGACTAGACCCACAGTTCCTGCTACTGAAAGATATTCCCATAGCATGATGCTGCGACCACTATGTGTTCCTGTAGGGATGGTGTTGGCCATGTGATGAGTGGTGCCTGTTAATGTTCAATAACCTTTAATGGCTTGGATGCCACGCTACATAGCTTCAAGGAATATACTAGCTGATACATTATTTTCTCTCTGTCTGTCCCAGGGCCGGCTGCAGGATGAAATTGTAAGGGGGCACATATTTTTTATATTGGCTAGTAATAATGAACATTCTTTTTATTATCTATAATACCTACTACAGATGACAGTTTTATAATAATCAAATATAATAATAATAATATTCAGCCAATATTTGTGTTGTTTTTTATATTTTCTTGACTTTACATATATAAACTGAGGGGGCACAACTTGCAACTGAGGGTGCAATGCCCCCCCAACTTAGAACTGGGGGGGTGGCTCATTAACAGGTGAGTCAGTAGGATACAAAAGTGCAGAATCAAAACTCAAAGGGCATTCGTGTCATGCAATATGTATATAGGTTGTTTTTTACATCATACTTATACAGATGGCACACACACATTCATACCCCGATTTCAGAGGAAACCATGCAAGGCACCAACCTGCTCATCAGGAGCAGTTAGGGGTTCAGAGTCTTGCTCAAGACAGTAACTCCGGGGGAGCCCAGGATCTAAATGGCCAGGGTGCCAATATTAGGTTCTATTGACCAGCAGCCTTTTATATAAGTCTTTATTGCCAGTAAGACTCCCTAATCGGGAGATAAGCGACCGTAGGTGGCTTATCTCCACAAATAGGGCTAAAATGTGTTTTTCCAAAATCTTCCTGATCCATGTTGATGACATGAGTGTAGACATGCTGTGTAGTGATATTCGTGATTTTAGGGCAAAAACTGTAGGAGCAGTGTCCAAAAATGTGTTTTAAAAATCTGCCTGAAGGTGGCGCTAGAATAGGGCCATGTGAGAAATGAGGGGTGGGGTCTCCGCGTTGCCTTGGCGGACGAATAGGTACCGGCCCCGGCTCTCCCGGACGCTCCTAGCCCGAGTTACGGCATTTAATGTGCGCTGCAGTGGCAGGGGGTCCTCCACTGGGGGCGGCCACCACTTTTGCATCCGTTCTGGAGCACCAGGAGTCGGTGGTCCCCGGGAATTCCCCGTGAGCAGCCCCGTTGGGGTGGTCATTTGGTCATTTTTGCACATTTGGTCATTTTTTACATCTGGGGGTCCCCCAGGACGGGGGTCCTTGGAGGTTGTAGTTTGGCAGGCAAGGGGTGTGTGTGTGTAAAATCTGGCATGGATCGGGTCAACGGGTGCGGAGATATAAGCAGGGAAAAAGTGTGACGTGTGACGTGTGAGCACATTTGGTCATTTTTTACATCTGGGGGTCCCCCAGGGACCTGGGGGTCCCTGGGGCTCCGGGGGTCCTTGGAGGTTGTAGTTTGGCAGTCAAGGAGTGGCATGGATGGGGGCAACGGTTGTGGAGATATGAGCAGGGCAAAAGTGTGACGGACTCACTGACTGACTGACTCACTGACTGACTCACAGACAGCCGGTGGAGGTTTTGGTAGTAAATGCGACCTACGGTCGCAATAAGAGGAAATGGCAAGATGTGGACTTAATGTAATGTCTATAAGGATTCTATTCTACCCATTGTCATAATGCAGTATGGGTTAAGTACAATACTACTGTGTCATTCTTATTGTATGATCAACAATCAGAAGCTTATTCTCAAGTTCATATATTCATTTAGTTTTTTTTTTTTTTTTTTTAGCAGTGTGGGGGGAACTGACTTACTGGTTGCCAAATTTGTTTTTCATTTTTATGGGTCACTTAATATCTAGTTTCCTACATTTTGTCTAAACATTTTCAGAAAACATTCCCCCAAAATAGGATTTTCATGAATAACTATATCATGATTTAAGTGATTAATAAATAAACATAATTTATTTCATGCATGCTCATGATGTAGTTAGTACTGTAGACATAAATCAGTTCATTGTACAAATTTAAAAATAACATTTGGCTAAAATGAGGCCTAATTTATTTCCCAGGGTATCCAACGTTTTGCTCCATTCCAAGTGACGATGGACAAGCTGGACCGTGCTGTTACACCTCACATTGGTTACTTATGGTTGCGAACCAGGAACAGGTCAACGCTGTTCATCTGTAGGGCTGGGTATCGAGAAGCGGTTCTTGTTGAGAACCGGTTCCCTGTGGATCGATTCCTTGCAATCGTTAGCCAAAGTCCTTAACGATTCCGTTATCGATGCCTGCATCTGCGCGATCACACAGCCTGAAACAAAACACAAATGCCATTTAGATGAGTATCTATCCAAGATCGCTAATGCAAAATATCTAAAAAAACAGGATCACATGATTTCCAACTTTCCCATCACACTCCTCCAACCACAGCAACCACATCTCAGAGTGGTTTTATAACTGATGGTGTTTATAATTACCACACTCATTTACTGAAGATGGCCATGCTAGAGAGAAATGTCCAGGATTCGGTGAAGGAGGGGGATGCCCAGTGTTGGGAAAGTTCACTTTAAAAACGAACTAGTTCAAGTTCAAGTTCAGAACTTCTAAAATGAACTAGTTCATTTTTAGTTCATAATTCCCCATTATGAACTAAAGTTCATGGTTCCCCAAAATGAACTACATAGTTCTTTTTTAGTTCTTTTTTTAACCATATTTTTTTTATACTTTTGGCTATTCAAAAAAAAAGAAAAAAAAGGAAAATATATATATATAAAGGTCTATATATATAAATGTTTAGACGTTGCTGCATGCTATTATTTGTCAAAATTATTGACTCAGCCCATATAGAACCACACACAGCAATAATTTCATCCAACTTAACATTGAGGTGCCCACAATATTTATGTGCCCACTGCCTAGTTCCCAGTCTTCCTGCACCCTTATTGTGAAGGGCTGAATGTAATAACCATGTTATTGTCTCATTGTGTGAAATATCATAATATTCAAAACAAATATTTGACTCCAATTGATTCCCCACACAGTATTGACTTGATATAGCAATACAAATATATATATATTACACAGCAGTTGTGAGAAAACTAAGACATTCTTCAAAAAACACAATTCCGATTTTGGTCATTTTGGAAATAGGGCAAAAAATATATTTTTCTTCAATCTACTGTCTTGACACTCTAACCAAAATTGTTCTATAGACCATAATCTACAAATTGGAAGTGAAAGAAACTTTAACACACATTTGAAATAAAAACAAAAAATTACATGTACAAGGAACCCCACTAGAAAAAAAACAAAAAATTACATGTACAAGGAACCCCACTAGAAGGCAGACGTTTCTCTTGCACAGCATGTTTCCGCGTTGGTTAAAGTAGCTGATCTACAAGCTCACGTTGTCTCGTGGATGCGACGCGTTGTGAGCTTGCAGATCAGCTATTTTCGCCGTGCAACACACATAGGACAAAGTATAGTCAGTCAGGCTTGCGAGACGAGGAGGAGATTCACAGTGCAGCAGCAGAGTGCAGACAGCACCGCATATCAACGGAGGAACGTTCACGAGGAGCTGCGTGCAGTGCCTACTATTGGAGCATGTGAATGAAAAGAGAGACGAGAGGAGCAGAGGACAGACGACCGCGGAGGCGCGGACCGCCGCATGAACGGCCGACGAACGCCGACGAACGCCGTTCACGGGCGTCAGAATGACCGCGTTCGACAATATCGTTCATCAAGTGAAAACAATTACGTTCAGTTCACGTTCGCCCAAAATATGAGCGTGTTCATGAACGATCGTTCTTTGAACGCGTTCGGGTACAACACTGGGACCGGATGCCGGCTATGGAAATTTAAAATGCTTCATTTTAGACAGGCCGGTTGACATCGGTACAGCTTGGAGGCACTGAAACTCCAGTTAGATCTCCATGCTTTGCTTAGCCCGAGTGAGGCCAATAGACTGCGATGGAATAGGGCTGCGAATGTCAACGTGGCAGGGAACAACACATCCCTGGACATGAATTGTGAGCACTAGATCAGCAGATTGCCGCTAACATCAATTTTGGCATTGCACAGTCCATGAGCCAAAGTTTGGGAGAGACGAGGCTCATTCTGGACAACTTTAACCAAGCCTGTAAAGTTCTGTGTGTCAGGGAGACACACAGCTGCCAACCGTCCGTGTGCTGCACAAACTCCAGGTGTTCAAGCAGAAGCCAAACAGGATATAAGACCACTTTAAGGAACCAAATGCAATTCCTTTGAACAAAGGGGAAATGGATCAGTGAACATATTCTGAAGATTGACAGGCAGCTCAAGGCAAACAAATAATTTCAGCATCCTTCACATCTAGATTTTGAACGACACTGGTATCTAGCTTTCAGTCCTTGTTCCTTATGGAGGTCACTGATTTATTGCTTTATCTAATATCTATGTATCTTTCTCTACAAACCTACACAGTGCTTGTAGCTTACTGATCAGGCATCTTGGGATGTGGGAGGAGTCGGACCAGTGCAGTGGCTCCAGTTCACACTCTGGGATTAGCGCAACAAGGCACTGAGGGGGAGACTTGGTCAGTGTGATCTCTTCACAGCTCGGCGAAACTAGTGTAATGATCATAAGGATCATAAGGATACCATTCACAAGGATAATTCACACGATAAAGAATGCAAAATAATATGGTTTGTGGTTGTGCTTATCCGAACTGTGCAAATAAAATGGAACCAACATCCACACATTTCTACATATTACCATTACAATGTCCGCAGACATTGAAACTGTGGCTCATTTTGTTTTGTCTACAGTACAGTAGAGAAGTCTATGCAGGATTCTAATCCCCCTCCACCCCAGTGATTGATACTGAAGGGTATGTGAGGAGACAATTCTAATGAGGGTCCAACGCATAGTAGGCCTAGCCATGAATAATAAGGGTCATTGAAAACACACATAGATCATGACTGCTTTGTTGTACAGTTTAGATTGTTATGCAAAACTCCCAGTGCCATTGTTTGATTCTGGTAATGACAAATACATCTAGTGACTAGGCCTATCTGCAATCCCTTTAGATTCAAATTGAAAGACCTGTGTGTGAAACACACAAATGATTGAAATGAATGATTGATGGGTTTGTCAAAGTCTATAAATATGGAAATGGTGGCATACAGTATGTTGTATAGACAGTGTTTTAGGTGTAGTATTTTACATAGGCCTACATACTAAACAAAAGTACGATTTTGAAACACAGGGAGTATGTTTATATCTGGAAATTATGGGTAACATTTTTACAGTAGGCCCAATCATGAAACATTATTGATACATGTTCAGATGTATAATGTAATAATTTACACTCAAAGATGTGGAAAAGAAAACATTTTATTGAAAATATTGACACATATTATGAGACAAAGTAGTAGGCCTATTGCTGTACTTGTAAATGCTTGATAGTTGCATTATTTCGAACCATTATTATTCACATCAAACACAAGTTGAACTTGTCCAAAGGAAATGGTATTTACATTGAAAATAAAAAAAGGTATAGGATAAAAAATCTACAAAAAACAAAAGTATACATAGCCAGTGTTGATATGATATGATATGATATAGTACTTTATTGTCAGTTCACACTGAAATTTGTCTTACGACACAGCAGTCATGTATTCAAAACATATATACAAACATTTGTAACACATCAAGGCATACGTGACACGCTGAGTCGCGGTGCAGCCCCTGTACCAGCGCACCAAAATTTCACTTGCTTGAAAAGAAAAGAGTTGTGAGAGAGGGGGGTGCAAGCTGTGCGTGGGGGTGAGGGGGGGGGCGGGTTTGCAGGAATGCTTGGGCGATAAAAAAAAACACTGCTTCCATACAGCACCTCCAGGTTGGGGAGAAACTGCGTGGGAGAAGGGAAAAAAAGGAGCCCTGACAAAACGTTTGGAGGAGGGGGGGGGGGTTGAAGGCGGGTGTATGGTTGTGTGTGTGCGTGCGTGTAAGTCTGAGAGTCATGTCATAACAGCCTAGGTCAAAATGTCTTTTCGCTGGTGTCAGTGCGATAACACAGCAGTGCTGTGTAGACGTCCTTGAGCAGGCCCCAAACCGAAGTCAAAAGCAGGGACCAGGTAACAATATCCATTGTTAGTAGTTTGGTAATTCCGAAGACAGTGTAGAGAAAAACTCTCCTTAAAGCAGCGGGAAGACACACGAGGGAGGGAGAGAGATAGAGAGAGCAGGAGATGCGACCGCCTTCTTTGAGAGCTAGAGCAAGAAAAAAAACTCCCAGTGGCATTGTTTGATTCTGGTAATGACAAATACATCTAGTGACTAGGCCTATCTGCAATCCCTTTAGATTCAAATTGAAAGACCTGTGTGTGAAACACACAAATGAATGATTGATGGGTTTGTCAAAGTCTATAAATATGGAAATGGTGGCATACACTATATGTTGTATAGACAGTGTTTTAGGTGTAGTATTTTACATAGGCCTACATACTAAACAAAAGTACGATTTTGCAACACAGGGAGTATGTTTATATCTGGAAATTATGGGTAACATTTTTACAGTAGGCCCAATCATGAAACATTATTGATACATGTTCAGATGTATAATGTAATAATTTACACTCAAAGATGTGGAAAAGAAAACATTTTATTGAAAATATTGACACATATTATGAGACAAAGTAGTAGGCCTATTGCTGTAATTGTAAATGCTTGATAGTTGCATTATTTCAAACCATTATTATTCACATCAAACACAAGTTGAACCAAAGGAAATGGTATTTACATTGAAAATAAAAAAAGGTATAGGATAAAAAATCTACAAAAAACAAAAGTATACATAGCCAGGGTTATTATACAGTATGCCTACAGGCTACCCTCAGATTTCTGCCAGGCCTACATATATGGGATCTGGAAACTATTGATGATGGATGTTATGAGCACCTAAAGGCCCATACACATTGGGCCCGGATCGGCCAAGATCAGAACTCGGGCTGTATTTTATGACCCTCCCGGGAAAATCGTCAGTTCGGCCACAAACTCGGTCTTGGTTTTGAACGGGCCCCCGACACGATCGGATTATGTTAATGGCATTTTTATGACCTCGGAAGAGCTTCCGAGAATATCTAGCAAGCTTGATATTCTCGCACCATCGGGTAGAAATCTTGTTCGTCTGAATGAGGTCCCAGTAATAATGATCCAGATAATATTATATCCAAGCCAGTCCATGCTCATTGCTCAACCATTGAAAACACAGCAAAAAAGGAGTGGGGACAAATTATTAGTATTATTATTAGCCTACTTACTTTTTACTATAGCCTACTTTCTCCCTAAAATGTTGTAATCAATCGTTCAAAAACGTTATAGGCTATAGCGTTCTTTTTTTTTCTTTTTTCTGCGCAGTCATTTGGCGACAAGGCAGTGTATGTGTCACCTCACGAAAGCCTTTCCCCACGACAACACATGGGGATATATAATATCTTTTTTATATTTATAAAAGATAATTGCGACCGTAGGTCGCACTTTACTATCAAAACCACCACAAAGTGTAAGTAACTCCGTCTGTCTGTCCCTCCGTCTGTCTGTCACACCTCACACGTCACACTTTTTCCCTGCTTATATCTCCGCAACCGTTGCCCCGATCCATGCCAAATTTGGCACACACGTTCCTTGGCTGCCAAACTACAACCTCCAAGGACCCCCGGAGCTCCAGGGACCCCCAGGTCCCTGGGGGACCCCCAGATGTAAAAAATGACCAAATGCGCAAACATGACCAAATGACCACCCCAACGGGGCTGCTCACGGGGAATTCCCGGGGACCACCGACTCCTGGTGCTCCAGAACGAATGCAAAAGTGGTGGCGCCCCCAGTGGAGGACCCCCTACACTGCAGCTCACATAAAATGCCGTAACTCCGGCTAGGAGCGACCGGGACAGCCGGGCCCGGTACCTATTCGTCCGCCTTGCCGGCGCGGAGACCCCACCCCTCATTTCTCACATGGCCCTCTTCTAGCGCCACCATGAGGCCGATTCTTGCAAAACACATTTTTGGACACTGCTCCTACAATTTTCGCCCAAAAATCACGCAAATCGGTACACAGTATGTCTACACTCATCCCATCAACATGAATCTGTCCCATATAGCGCCACCTCCAGGCCGATTTTTAAAAACACATTTTTGGACACTGCTCCAACAGATTTTGCCCTAAAATCACGAAAATCACTACACAGTATGTCTACACTCATGTCATCAACATGGATCAGGAAGATTTTGGCAAAACACATTTTTGCCCTATTTGTGGAGATAAGTGACCTACGGTCGCTTATCTCCCGATTAGGGAGCCTTACTGGTAATATACTGTGCTATCAATCTTGGAGTTGGCTGTCAAATCATCTTTTCTCCGACTGCACGCCCAACGGAGTCAAATCGGAGTTGAAGTTCTCTTCTGCTCTTCATATCTTGCTATAGTATGCTGATTAAGCTCATGTCTGTTTAATGTCTGTTGGTTGCTGGTTAAAATGCTGGTTGATGCTACTATGCCACATTATTCATACTAGAAGCTGGGCCGCCCGAACCTGGCCAACTCGGGAACGATGTAAATAGGGAATGAATGCCCCGCCCTTTAATGCAAACCCCATTATACCTGTTGTCATAGGACCCGTTTTGACCATCTGTTTGCCTGTGTCCATTTATGCCCATATATGGAGATATCTGTTATCTGTCTGTCTGTCAGCGTCCATTTTATGTCCATATATGGAGATCACTGCAGATATAGTTCTGGGTCCATTTTATGTCCATATATGCCCATATATGGAGATATCTGTCTATTTGCGTCCATTTCACGCCCATATATGGAGATCTCTGAATCTGTCTGTCTGTGTCCCTTTATGCCCGTATATGGAGATCTTTGTGATTCTGCGTAAATTTTATGCCCATATATGCCATTTGCGTCCATTTTATGCCCATTTATGGAGATCTCTGTATCCGTCTGTCTGTGTCCCTTTATGCCCGTATATGGAGATCTTTGTGATTCTGCGTCCATTTTATGCCCATATATGCTATATATGGAGATATTCAGAGATTTTTTGTTGACTGTGATGTCACAATGAGTCAGCGCTTGCGCCGATTTCCTCCGGAACAGCCTGATGTCAACAATCAGCTCCGCATAAGGATATTCCGAACGTTTCGGGCCGGTTTCGGAAAACCGCGTGTTGGGTCGAGGCCCGGCACTGCACTCCGTGCCACGGCGGGGAACGCGCGTGCCGAATCTGAAGCCGGTGGGACGAACGGTTCTCGAGATACGCGGATTACAGACAGACAGACAGACACACACGCAGAGACTTCTCGCATTTATAGATAGATAATGTCATACTCAAAGTCAGAGACATTCCATTCCTTTTTTTTTTCTTTTTTTTTTTACTTTTACGCGCGGGCCGCGGGCACATCATTGCGCCTCTCCTGCTGTCAGATTGTTTAGTTCATTGGTTCTGAAAGAGGACCGCCAGTCCTTGGGAGTTCCAGGGGGTCCCCTGCTAAATGATATTGAGGAACCGTCCCTATTGTAGTCCCTATTCTTGGCACGGGTTGCCGATTAAAATAATTAAGTCCTGTGTGTAGGTAGGGTCTGCAAAAAAACGTGTTTATATTTCTGGACATTATCTACGGGGATGGGCGTTATAAAGTTGGACAGTAACAGTTTATATAACAGGCTAATAGGTCTATCTGACTGCAGTGATTCGCTGCTGGCATCACACTGACTCATCCTTCAACAAGTTTCAACGTCTGAAAAATAGCCGATCTGCAAGCTCACAACGGAGGAGAGGGAGAGAGCTAATAGGAGGACGTTTTTTGTGATATGAGCTGTGATCTGGACTGGTCTCTGACTGGACAGTAATACAGTGGACACGTTTCTTTTTATTCTGTCTGTCTGTCAGCATATTGGCAAGCCATCTGGAGAAATCACAATAATTACCTTGAGTGCTAGCCTATGCATCATCATTAATGCGAGTCACCTGATGTGTTATGAAGGGGCTGACATAGGCAAGCCGCCACAGCTGTGCTGCAGTTTGGTTATCCCGGGTTAATTTTGCGTGTTTCTTCCCTTTTTAATAAATGTTATTATGTAATCACGATGTAGCGCACTCCCTTGGTTTGTATTGGCCAGAGCAGTTCTGTGCGCACCAAGAGTTGATCTACACACAGTACACACTTGTTCAAAAACGTTATAGCGTTCATGTTTTCCAAATGTGAGAGGAATGCCTTTCCCCATTGTGCAGATGGAAACTAAAAATAGCCTACGTTGTGAAGGCCTGTAAAGTGACTGAAATCATACTGTAGGTTACGGCTGCGTTATGATAGCCTGGCGGGGCCCGACGTTATCTGTGTTCATTCCTTCCACAGTATAACGTCTGGCCTTTGGCCTATTGGCAGCTTGAAAAGTGGGCGGGAGTACTTGCCTTGACAGACAGACTCCTCTAACCAATCACCATCTCTCAGCCAGTCGGAAGAACGGCAAACAAACACGTCACAACGCCAATATTTATTATAATGTAAATGCAAATATTGGAGATGCCCGCAATCTGCACCATTCCAGAAGAGTGCGGGGATGGAGACACTGAGAATCTCCTGAAAGACATTGGTTAGGAATGTAAAGTAACTGAAATCATACTGGAAAGTAGGCCATTTCGGTAGCACTTTACAATAATGACCTGTTATAAATCATTTATAAACATTTATAAGCAGTTTATAGATGAGTAATAAACATGAACAAACTGTTTATTGACATTTGTAAATGTTTAACTAAACATTTATAACTGTTTTAAACATCATTAACATGTTATTAGTAAGGTATTAGTAAGTAGTAAACTAATCATGAATAAACCATTTATATACATTTGTAAAGGCTTACTAAATCATTTATAACCAATGCTAAAATTCACATAATGTGTAGGTAGGAATGCATTTACAAATGTCTGTTAAGGTAACCTCCATGTGTTGTTCATGTTTAATATACGCTTTGTAGATGTTATCAAGAGCCCTAATGTAAAGTGAAGGCTATTCATTGCGACCGTGAGGTCGCAAGTTACTATACAAACCTCCACCGGATGTCCGTCACGTCACGTCACGTCACGTCACGTCACGCTTTTGGCCCTACTCTTATCTCTGGCACCGTTGCCCCTATCCATGCCAAACTTTGCACACACTCCTTGGCTGCCAAACCACAACCTCCACTCCTGATTTCTCACATGCCCCTCTTCTAGCGCCACCATGAGGTTGCTTATCTCCTTACTGGTTATTTATATCTGTCTGTTAATGTGGCCTCCTTGTTTGTTCATGGTTATGCTTTGTAAAACATTCCTTAAATATCTATAAATCATTCGTAGATGTTATCAAGAGCCCTAATGTAAAGTGAAGACTATTCATTATTTGTAACTTATTTGTTAACTGTCTGTTAATGTGGCCTCCATGTTTGTTCATGTTTAGCAGTTTGGCAAGTTTGGCATGGATAGGGGAAACGGTGCCGGAGATAAGAGTAGGGCCAAAAGTGTGACGTGACGTGATGTGACGTGACGGACAGACTGACGGAGGGACTGACAGACAGCCGGGGGAGGTTTTCATAGTAACTTGCAACCTGATGGTCGCAATGAATAGTCTTCACTTTACATTAGGGCTCTTGATAACATCTACAAAGCGTATATTAAACATGAACAACACATGGAGGTCACCTTAACAGACATTTGTAAATGCATTCCTACCTACACATTATGTGAATTTTAGTATTGGTTATAAATGATTTAGTAAGCATTTACAAATGTATATAAATGGTTTATTCATGATTAGTTTACTACTTACTAATACCTTACTAATAACATGTAAATGATGTTTAAAACAGTTATAAATGTTTAGTTAAACATTTACAAATGTCAATAAACAGTTTGTTCATGTTTATTACTCATCTATAAACTGCTTATAAATGTTTATAAATGATTTATAACAGGTCATTATTGTAAAGTGCTACCGCGTTTGTGTCACAGATAGAGAAGAACATTTTCCAGAACTTTAAGTCGCCCATCCCCGCAGATAATGTGATACATGCTCCATTTAAATGACATTCCAACCTGCATCTTCGAGGTGGCTTGATGGCGTTTCACCTCGCTAAAAAACCTCCATGATTTTCACCTTAAGCAGATTGGCAGCACTGCGGGACTCATTGAATATGCGAACAGACGATAATAATATGGATTTGGGAGCATAGCCTAATTACAATGCATGTCTCATAAAAAACAATATATATTTTGTAGTTGAAGAGCAAATAGACCTACACGTTATACACAGTATGTAGGCTGGGAACGTGTCCGTTGGCTTCACGCTGGTTGCAACAACTTCACTTTTAGCGTTTCTTCGTTATAGGCCTATTCATTATTGTCTCCACCAGCCGAAGGCTGAGGGAGAGTATGTTTTCCCCTCCGTCCGTCCGTCCGTCCGTCCGTCCGTCCGTCCGTGCGTGCGTGCGTGCGTGCGTGCGTGCGTGCGTCCGTGCGTCCTCGCAGTTTGTGAGCAGCTAATCTCAGTCACCGTTGGCCCGATCGCTGCCAAACTGAGCACACACACTCCCTGGATGCCAATCTAGAACCTCTGCCCCACATTTTTCAAATCAGCCTCATGGTGGCGCTATAACAGGCCGATTTGTGTGGCCTGGTTGTTACCAGCTAATCTCCGGCGCCGTTGGCCCGATCGCTGCCAAACTGAGCACACACACTCCCTGGATGCTAATTCAGAACCTCTGCCCCACATTTTTTAAATCAGCCTCATGGTGGCGCTATAACAGGCCGATTTGTGTGGCCTGGTGGAGACCTGTGCTCGGAAGAGCACTGCTTCTAGTTTATTTTTTATTCTTTTGGTCGGCAATGTGCGAGCCCATGGCACCTTCCGCGACCCCACGTTGGGTCGGGACACATAGTTTGAGAACCGCTGCCACTTTGTCTTTCCGCGGAGGCTGGAGCCTTGTTTCTTTATTCAATCAACTGCCAGAAAAAATAAAATACAACTTTTTCCCCACTCAACCCTGCCGAGATCGCTAGGGGTGGTGAATCCAGGATATCTGGCTCGATTGAAAAGGTATCAGATATTTCACTGGCAACACCCGGCCCCGAGTTCTGATCTTATGCAATATCGCATTTCGTGTGTGGGGCCTTTTAGTGATACAATAATAGCCTATCATAGTATCATTTCAAATGCCTCTTCGACTTCTTTGAAGCCAACATAAATGCCATATGGAGACGGATGTATTCCTAACAGCTTGGAAGAGCCCTTCTGTTGTGTTTACCAAGAGTATCTCCGTGAAGAACCCATGCACACGGTAGGCGACAAGTCGATATTGACTGAGGAGGGAGGAAAACAGTATTTGCATTAGCCTATAATGGGGAAAATAAAGTTGTGCCAGCATAGTAGCATAACATGTCATAAACACGACACGACAGTCCTATATGTCGATTACATTTATTATAATAATTTAGTTAGACTCGCACTCCAAAGAAAGTTGTCCATCAGGTCCCTTTGGCTGAGGTTTCTTGTCCCAGTTTTTTTAGTACAGTCGCTAGATCAGCGGTGGAAACTATGGCTCAAACTAATAAGGACGACCGCCATGTTCAAACTCCCATTCCTTGTCCATAATTTCATCTTCTGAAATATAGTATGCCATGATGATGGTAGTCTTGTCTGTAGTTTGTTTGAGTGAAGTGAACGCTATCAACACACAACACAACTGAATCTCACTCGGTCACACTGGTGCTGGGGAAGAGTGGAGTGGGGACATGCATGCATGCACGGCCAGGGCATTTGCCACCTCCCACATTCCAGGAAGCTACAAGCACTGTGTAGGTTTGTAGAGGGACTAACTGAGTGCAAGAGTGAATGACAATACAGATTTCACTGGGTTATAGTCTATAAAAATACAGTATTAGCAGCCTGCTCGCATGCCCCAAATGGCCTCCGGGTGTTCGGTAAAAACGCCAAAGACGATTGAAGCAGTAAATTGAAACAATTTAGCACTCGACTTGTAGCTTAACTAATTATAAACTAAAATATGAACCCTTGTAAAAAAAAAACAAAGTTGTCCTTTAAGGCACTGATGCAGCTTTATCCACTTTAAGCCAGTGTCCATATTTGTTGGGGGACGTAACGGACGTTGGCTAGAGATAACCTACAAGCTTGCAGCGTGTTGAATTGCTGTGAGCTTGAGCTTAGATCGGCTGTTTTTGGCAGAGACATTTGGGGACAGGATGGTGTGATCATCAAAGGTGCAGGGACAGGATGGTGTGATCATCAAAGTTGTGCAGCCCCTCTGTCCATTCTTGGTAACGGAAGAAATTACCACAAATCCCACACCTTTTGCAGTACGTGGACACATCTGCAAAAATACATACAGGGATGCATGGTATTGATTGGATATCTGTGAGTGTGTGTGTGTGTGTGTGTGTGTGTGTGTGTGTGTGTGAGTGAGTGAGTGAGTGAGTGAGTGAGTGAGTGAGTGAGAGAGAGAGAGAGAGGGAGGGAGGGAGAGAAAGAAAACATACAAGAGTGAATAACTATTGCTACATTGAATTAATTAATAACCAGTTAAAGGATCAATAATGTATTCATGAACTAAACATACTCTAATATGCCACTGTATGTCACTATGTTGGCTTTGTGGGTTATCAACATCGGATCTGAGGGAGGAATCTTTCCAGGGCACAAGTTCTCAAGAGGTATGAGGCGATTTGGCTGTCTCTCTTCAGTCTGGGAACATGCATCCTTTGGCATTACTTTATGTGGTGAAGACACATCAGGTGGCAGTACAGTACAGTACAGTACAGTACAGTGCAGTACAGTACAGCTGGCAATTTCTTGAAAAGTGTCAAACACGTCACTGTCTGTAGAACGAACCTTTAGGAACATTTCAGGTCGGGTCTGATTCAAGTGCCATTTTGCTAATGAGCACAGGTGTTTCTCTGCTTTGAACATGGACAATGCCAATCTTTTTTTTTTTATGTTAAAACAAACAGCCACTCTCCCCAACCGAGAATAATATGGTGAGCGTTCTTATAAGACTGACAAATAAACTCTTGATTCTCCACTGCAAAATGTGAGCTCTGTACCCAGTGGGCTGTTTTCAAAGTCCGCTTTCTCCTTTCTGACGAGAAACATTTTTTGTGTGTGTGTGTGTGTGTGTGTGTGTGTGTGTGTGTGTGTGTGTGTGTGTGTGTGTGTGTGTGTGTGTGTGTGTGTGTGTTTTCAGAAATCCACTTCCTTCAGTGTGACCACGGCTTTGGATGGAGTAGGACAGCATAATGACCTCACATGAACACACTGAAACCAATAAGCCACTTCGTCTGTGTAAGATATTGACAAGGCTTGACAACGACTTTATAGTTGAGTGAGTTTACTTCTCATAGCAGTGTAGCATTCATTCACTTCATAATACCAACATGATCTACTGAACACTGCACTACACTGCTGTTAAGTGCAGGTTGGCTACGGGTGCCCATGAGGCACAACACCTAATATGACATCCCCCTTTTTATAGATTTTTTTTTTCTTTTAATCAATGTCCTGATCAATGTCATGTTCGTTAGTGTCAGGAAAGGTTTCCTCACTAGTTGGCCTCAGATGTTGGGGTTTCTCCTGTACTGTCTCCCATCAGGTGTACGGATAACAAAGGATCTGGGCAGCTCATGTCTCTGCAGAACCACAGCTGGCTGCCAGGTCTTTCCTCTTTGCATGCTGACATTGTCTCCTGCTTCCAAATCAGACAGGCTCTTGGTTTGCCTGTCGAAGTACAGTTTGTGCTTATCCTGTTATTCTCTCAGCTTGCTGCTTACCTGGTCAGACCCCTCTGGAGTAAGCAGTGTGGTTCAAGTTGGCAATTTTCCTTTTAGCTGCCTCCCCATTAGCAGCTGTGCTGGTGATAATCCTACACCCTCCAGCGGTGTGTTGTGATATTCCAATAGTGAAATGTAGGGATCACCATTGCTGTCCTCTGCCTTTTTCAGCACGTTTTTAACTGTAGGCCTATTGCCATTTCCGCTTGACCATTTGATTGGGCCTGACAAGGACTGGACATGAGGTGTGTGAATTCCCACTTTTTTGTAAAATCTCTAATGTCAGCACTAGAATACTGAGGAGCATTATCAGAAATCAACAGATCACAGATACCTTGCCTAGAAAAGATTGATTTCAGTGCTACTTTGACACTGTTACTGGTGGTATTTTTTAGCTTTACGATTTCTGGGAACTTAGAGAAATAATCCACACACAGTAGAAAGTCAGATCCTCAAAAATGAAAGAGATCAGTCCCTACTTTCTCCCATGGTCAGTGAGATAGTGGGTGTGAGAGCAACGGCTCTCTCGGGTTGCTGTTATGGTTCTCATTGCACATGGCACATTGAGACACCATTTTCACAATTTGTGAAGAGATGTGTGGCCAATACATATTTCTTTACAATTCACAATTCCTAGATGTGACTCATGTATTTTGTTCAGCATTTCCTGTCTCATCTGAGTTGGAACAATGAGCTTGGCTCCTTTAAACATCAGCCCTGATGTGTGAGTGATTTCATCCCTAAAGGTCCAATAAGGCTGCATTGTTTAGGCCTAACCTATAGTTAGGCCTAAATCAGAAATTAGCCTACAAAAACAAATACGTTGCTACATACTGTACATGTACTGTAAGCCCCTCCCATACACTAAAATGTGTTCCCGGCCTGAATGGGTTAACTGCACGTTCGTGTAAACTTGTGGACACAAAACTACAATTATTGTGGCTACTCTTGGCCCACCAAATGTTAACATCTGAAAATTCACAAATGCAGTGTAAAACATCACATTTCTCTTACCAAATTGTAATGCTGTGATCACTTACTAGGGAAAAGAGGATTGAAAAGACCTCGCCTATGGAAAATTTGCATTCTGAATAGTGAAAAATACTCAATACCTCATTGGAGACATATATAGTGAATAGATAAATTGTCCATTAAGGTGTCATCAATTGATAGGCAAAATCTTATGAATATATTTCAAACTATGTAAACTCTACAGATGTTTTAGTGAGAGTAGTGCTGTAAAATTAGTAATGTAAAAGTATAGGGTGAAATATGATAAAAACAAGTAAAGATAACGTGTAATAATATGAATAATGCATGGATGAAAAATACAATGGCAGCTGATTATGTGCTGTAGGACCCCTGTAGCAAAATCAACATTGACATTATAATTAGATTGTGTCTCTTTTGATTTATTGATTCACTTGCCCTGCAAATATCAATGGCCTTTTCTAGTGACAAATCTGCTTCTCTTAAGAGTCTGCCTCTCACTTGGTCATTAATGCCACACACAATTCGGTCACGTACCAGTGAATCGTGCAGATTTCCAAATTTGCAGTCCTTGGCCTTGTTCTTTAAATCCGTCACATACTGTAAGAATCAATGGGCTCCGACTGCTTCTGTGCTCTCGTGAAAAAGATGTGTAGCATACAGCGTAGCATTCATTCACTTCATAATACCAACATGAACTACTGAACACTGCACAACACTGCCGTTAAGTGTAGGTTGGCTACAGGTGCTCATGAGGCACAACACCCAATATATGACAGTCTGGCAAATTCTGACTCCTGTTTGCAAAATTCTAATTCGCAGACTTTGTGGCTCTTTCCCCAGGTGAACTGAATTACATGTATGGGGTTTCTGAGACCAGCAAAGGTTCTTGCAACAGCAAAAGATAATTTTCTTCGGTCTAAGCATTGTGATGGAAGATGGCGATTGGCAGTGAAGTCAAAAACAGATGATGAGTGGTGTCTATCAATGTGAGCCTTGAGGTTTTTCTTATTCAGTTCCAATTTGCAGAAAGGGCATGTGTTTTATTTTTTTGCCCTTGACTGGAGTACTTTGCTGGCTGTAGAGGTGTCAGTACAGGCTGCTGGGGATGAGGAAGCCACTGTGGAGGCTGCAGAGGTGACAGTGGATAGAAAAAATTCTAGCGGTATTATTTGTACAATGCGTTTTCCCATGTTTAAGTTGTGTTGCAGGGAACATGTTACAGACACTCCTGTGTTGTGTTTGTGTGCATTACTTACACTGGTGCAGCCAGGGAACAGTGAAGGCTGCTTGGGCGATGAGGCCAGGGGACTCTGCTGGAGATGTAGATGGAGATGGGGGACTGAGTTACTAGGGACCAAGGTGCAGGGGCCTTAATTATTTTATACTTTAGCTATTGAAAAATAGCAGATATACAAGCGCACAGCGCTTGTATATCTGAGCTTGTAGATCTGCTATTTTTGAAAAGTCGTGAAAATGTGTGCAAATCTTTGAATATAGTATGTATTTTTTAAGCGAACATAACATTTTGCTTCTGGGGGTCCCTGGAATGAAATATTTTGAGATGGAGGGTCCGTGGCCAAATACATATCATTTTGGGTGTCCATTATGTGAAAAAGTTTGAGCACCACTGACATAGAAACAGAAAACCGAAACCACAGTGAATCCTTGGACCCAGGGCCCAGGATTTGGTGCGACACCCCTGAGTGGGAGAACAGTTTTGGAGGAGAAGGGGAGGATGAGGTGGAGAGCTATTTGCGCCTAAAAGCCAACAGCGTCAACTTGCCTTTAGCATTGGAATGCAGAGAAACTGACAAACTGGGCAGCGGCCGATGATTAATTATCGCCTATAGACAATAGCTGTGGAATGCTGTCACACATTCCTTCACATAAGACAGCAGTGAAGGAACGCAACATTTCAGCCCGTTCTCACCCCCCCTGCTTCACCCCCCTGACGCGTTTTGGACTCGCTTTCGGCGTCATCCCGTCAGATGCGGAGGGAGAGTCTTAGTGCACATGCGCCGACACATTTACTCAAATATGTTTCTACCATTAGTGGGAATCGAACCCGGGCCTTAGCCACCCTAACCCTAACCCTAACCCAGCCATGCTTAAAGGGGAACACTTCACTGTAATGGGGGGGGTATTTTCAAAAAGCACTGAAATGTTAACACTAGCTTTTCCAAAAAGGGTAAGTATGGATTCCAAGGTCGCCGGTTTGTTCCCCACTTTGACCAAAAGTAACCTGACAGTAACAAGTGCTCTTGCTGTGTGTGATGTGAAATGTAAATAAGTGTAGAGAGCCGTCCCGCCACAACAAGAGCTATAATTGTAAATTATGGGCATACCCATACCACAGTTAATGGTAACAGGCATGCTGGGCCACTGATTCAGCCCAGGAAAAAGAGTTGGAGAGGCCCTCATTGCGCGCTATAGAGAGAGATCTCTCTCTATAGCGCTGCTGCTAATCAAAGATTTGCCATTTCAGATCATGACAAGTGACAAGCCAGTGGGCCAATGTACATGATTTATATTTCGTCATTGTCGGGTGAAAACCTTGTTTGTCCAAAACCGTTTGTTTTGTATTTATCATTTAAAAATGATTTAAACTAGTGAAAACAGCCGATCTACAAGCACACAATGCCTCACACCGCGAGGCGTTGTGTGCTCGTTGTGTGATCTGCTGTTTTCACGGCCTTGTATGATGAATCAGGGCTTTGCTTTGCAATGTATACATTTGAAACTTGGTTTCTGCTCGACAGTGACGATTTACTTTGTTGGCCGCCCAGCCCCCAAAATGGAACGAAGGCAGACATTTTATTTTTAATGTTTTCCTAATGGCTGGCCTGGACCGTCCAGGAAAGAACCGGCCGTTCGGAGTTGTCCCGCTTTTCCCAGTGGCCAGCACGTCCCTGAATGGTAATGATAGTAGACGATGACAGTGGTGAATGGCAATCATTGGCATCAGTTTCAGAGTAATTTGATTAATAATGCAATTATAATCCATCTGTAGGCCTATTTTCAGGGTGTCAGTAGACCTATAGGTAACAAAGCCTATGAGTTTGGTTGCTTGCATGCAATACATAGCCTACTGTCATCAGTGCATATACAGTTCACTTTAAAACCATTAGTCCTTGCATATTATAGAAAGCCATCAGTTGTATGTGTGGTGTATAGGGCACAGCTTCCCTGTGACATGTACAATGTGTTTTCCCATGTTTAAGTTGTGTTGCAGGGGAACATGTTACAGACACTCCTCTGGATGGAAGTGATAGGTTTTTGCCTTCTTTGCCGTGCTCATCTTGGTAAAACCTTTCCTTTTTTACTAGACTTAATACTGCCTTCCCCCACGCCATCCTCTTGAAAACAACAAGGCATTGCATTGTGGGTTTCACCCAACAGCCAGTTGAGAGTCAGGCACCAAAATCCTTTGTGGCTGCCCTGCACATAATTGCATTTTCGTTGGATACTTGACTGTTGCTCTGTACATGATCTTGTTCTATTTTGTTCCCCTCTGCACCAAACACTCTTTGAAAATAGCTGATCTACAAGCTCACACAGACTCGCACAAAGGCCCATCACTGTGCTAAGCCAACTGGCAGGATTAAGCCATGCAATGCACAGGTAATGGATGCACACATTGCCTTTAGTATTGCTGCATACCTGGTAAACTTGACTGTTTGTTCTGTTCATTAATCTGCTCCCCCCCACACCTCGCCCAAGACAGCTCTTGGGATTCAGCCAAGCAATGGCCAGGTAATGGATGCCACACATTATTGACCCCAACTCTGTGAAAATAGTCCATCTACATGTTCCCGCCCTCTTCTCTCTGCCAGCCCCAGTCAAAGGCCCACCGCTGTGCCAATACAGCTCTCGGGATTCAGCCAAGCAATGGACCGGTAATCGATATCACACAATAGAATTATTGATGGATACGTGGTGACTGTTTGCCTTGTACTTGAGCTGCTCTTTTCCCCCCTGTACCTCTGTGAAAATAGCCCATCTACAAGCTCACAGCAACTCACACCAGGTTTTCACTCCACCAGCCCCAGTGAAAGGCCAAGCCAGCTCTCAAGATTCAACCAAACATGCAAGGATAGTAGATACACAATTATTTTGCACCAGTATGCCTAAGGTTGCCTACCCCTCTGGTATAGTGATTATAACAGCCACACAACACAGCACAAAATATTAAACCAGCCTGACTAAACTTACTGAGTAAGTACATGGAAAAATGATTTCCTCATTCCTCTGCTGGGCTCTCTGTGCTCGAGTGACTGTGATCACGTTGGCTGTGAATGGTTGGATCAGGTTCCAAAATGCCATCAGGTGCTCAAAGGTAGCAAATCAAGACAAATTAAGATTGTCATTGTTTATAACGATAAGCAAGGTTTTGCTTTAATGTAATGGCATTCACACACATTCATTTACATAAATTAATAACGCATATGAAATTGCTATGCTTTATGCAAGCTGCGAAGCCGTGGGAAAGACGCTGCAGAGCCCCGAAGCATAGTGCCCTCGGTGCGCTCCAGTGCACTGACACTGATACGCTCAAAAAGCGCATGGAAAGTCTGAGAAGTGTTGACAAAGTGAAGGAGATGATGAGCGTTCCTCGCAAGCAGGCCTAAAAATGCCTGCCGCCGCCAGTCCCAGCAGAGAGAGCTAAACCCCCGCTCGTCATTGCCAAACCAAGCCGACGTGGCTTTTACGAGGCTGTTGATTTGGTGTTGTTGGAGGTGAACAGAAGATTTGACCAAGACGCTATGCAAATAGCTGCAAACAGAGAGATTGCAGTAATGCAGGCAGCAGAGGGGAAATCTTTTGATTTGTTGGAGCCTCCACCTACCCAATAAGATAGATAAAGGGCGCCTTGATCTCCAGCTGAAAATGCAGGGTGATTTTATCAAAGAGTAAAAATCCTAAATGCAAAACAGTACAAGAAGTAGCATCCCGTGTTTCCCAGCTCCAGCCACAAACGAGAACCCTCCTTTCAGAAGCTGAAAAAGTAATGGAGCTATGCCTGTGTTTGCACATCTCTGTGGCCTCATCTGAGCACACCTTTTCTGCCCTGCGTCGCCTGAAAACCTGGCTGTGCAGTACCATGACACAGAAGCGACTCACTGACCTGTCCCTAATGCACGTCCACCCTGACATTCTCAAGAGGCGTCTTACTTATTATAATGCAGCTGCCGCCGTGCAGAATAGGCCTGGCTATGTGTTACTGTTGTGTGTGTATACATGTATTGTTTTAAACTGCCGCCGAGCACAATAGCCCTATACTATGCACCTTTTTCTTGTGTGTGTTGTGTGTAATACAGTGATGCAGTGCTGATGTTTGAGGGTAGCGGTTTTCAGGACGCCATGCGCACGTCGCTTAACACCCACTATGGAGACAGGTCTATTGATATGCATACAGGCTTGTTTCTTTCTTAAAACACCCTGTTTTGATACTGAAGCGTTGTTGAAGTGTGAAGTAACTTGGGGGGTTTTGGGATCAATGCATGTCCATTTGCGTTAGAGGCATGACCCCTTATCAGAAAAGATATGGAGCATTTATACATGTATTATTCTAAGCTGGCTATGCAACTTTTTCTTGTATGTATGTGTTGTCAGTGTGAGTGTAGTATGTGCACAATAAATGCGTGCCCAAAGTTTGAATTTGTCTACTTATTTCATTCTTGCAATTCATATAAAGTGTTTGCCAACATGTGTAAAAATCAGTTGGCTTTGATGTGGTTTAATGTATAGGCCTATAGGACATAATATTATTTCTACTGTATTCTTCTGATCTTATGGGCCATTATTTGGCTAAATATCAGCCTGAAGCATTAAGCTTGCGCGTGGGGCAAGATGAACCAAATGCCTTGAGGTAAATTGAACTATGTGAATCACCATTCATATTTCTATTTGGTCTTTGCTACTCAAATTATGCTGAATGATCTTTCATTTTGATGAATACACTCTTTTAAGAGAAGTTTTCAATATTATATTAACAATTTTCAAATAATAAAAGGTTCTGAATAACATTTTATTTAACTGTTTTTTACTTTCTATCCCACGATTTTGTAACCCATTTTTTTCACCCAGTGCCAATTGTCTAAGCTACGTAATCCTAGGCTCTGTTCCCCCTCTGCCGTGCCTGGGGAGACAACAGACTGACCTCATGCTTCCTTCAATGCATGAGAAGTCCAAGTTGTCTATTTTCACCTGACAGGGGGGATTTCCCCGGTTTGGACATAGCGCGTGGAAGGAACACGTTATTCCTACCAGTTCCTTTCCCCTCCATCAGGCGCCCTGGCTGGTCAGGGGGAGGCATTATTGAGACCAGGATTACTGCATGTTTGTGTGAGGGTATCTACCCTAGGAGACACGGGGAGAACATGCAAACTCCACAAAGAAAGGACCTTTCGCCAACCCCACCTAGGGTGTGGGCACTGATGACGCAGAGGAGAGAACACGCCCCCAGCGCCCACAGCTTCCCTGGCGGGAATCGAACCCAGGACCTTCTAGGTTTGGGGCGACAGTGCTGCCAACTGCACCACGTGCCCCCCTATTTAATTGGTTTTAATAGTTTTTCTTAAGGATTAAATAACCGTAAGAAAATAAATAAGACTATTTGCAAAAGGGAGATGTGTTATTCAAATATTTCTGATAAGTAAATACATTATTTGTTCAAGTTTAAACTGTTAAGTTAAGAATATCTTGTGGGGCAACTTACTCCTTGACTTGGATCAACTTACCCCTGAACTGGGGCAAGTTGAGACACGTAAGTCATATTTTTATGGCCCTTTTTCATAGATGCTAACTCTTAATTTCAAATGATAGAAGACATCCTGAAATATGTGTAGATGTTTTGATTTTACTGCCATGTCACTTTGTCTTGCTTCCAGGGCAACTTAAGCAAAAAGTGGTTCATCTTATCCCGTTCTCCCCTATACACACGTGAGAGCATGCAGTAAGACTGGGTACAATTACAATAAGTGTTGTGCTTCTAATGTTAATCACCCTGTAACTCTACCACTTTGGAGCTGCTTTTAGCATTTTCAATGCTACCATGTAAGAGTGCAAGTATTGTTATGCTGATGAGGCTTATCAGATATACAGTGAGCAATGCTGTATCTATTACAGATTAACTATTATTAGAACGATGCTGTGCCATCCATGTTTTGACATAGTTTGTTGGCTGGAAACTAGTTACAGGGGGCCATTTTCATTGATCACCATCAAATTACTAATTGGACAACACCATGCAAGATCTCCTGTCAGTGCATATAAGGTTCATAAGACTGAAAGCTCTTTCACTCTCTGCTGTGCTGCAAGGGATGGTCTTCATGCATTGCATTAGTGGCTTTAGGCTTTCAGGTTCACTTTGTGGCTCCTCAACTAATTCTTTCATTGCATAAATGCAGAGCCGTTTCACTTGTGACTCACCAAAGCATGGGTTAGGGGGATAAAGGCCAGGTGTTTTGATCCAGAACGGTGAGATCTTTAAGCAGTTTATCACTGAATCACCTTTCTAAATAGTTGGCGAGACTTTGTAGAAACTGGTTCGGATTGATTGCCTTTAGCTTTGCATTTGAATGCAGAGAAACTGACAAACTGGGCAGCGGCTGACGATTAATTATCGCCTATAGCTGTGGAATGCTGCCACACATTCCTTCACAGAAGACAGCAATGAAGGCACGCAACATTTCAGCCCGTTCTCACCCACCCTGCTTCACGCCCCTGACGCGCTTCGGACTCGCTTTTGATATCATCCATTCCTGGCAGATGCGGAGGGATGCTTTCGGCGTTATCCCGTCAGACACGGAGGGAGAGTCTTAGTGTGCATGCGCCAACACATGTCTACTCGAATATGTATCTACTGTTAGTGTGAATTGAACCCAGGAATGAATGATTGCAGCCATGCTGCCCTACTGACTGAGCTAAAGCTGGGGAACACTTGACTCTAAGGGAGAAGAATAAAGGGAAAAGGAGAGAAATCTTGAGAAAAAAAGAAGGGAAAGGATGCAATTCTAACTGAAATGTTAACACTAACCTTTCCAAAAAGGGGAAGTATAGATCCCACGGTCGCCGGTTCGATCCCCGCTTTGACCAAAAGTAGTAACAAGTGCTCTTGCTGTGTGTGTTGTGAAATGTAAATAAGAGTAGAGAGCTGTCCCGCCACTGGGCATACTCAAATCTTAGACCACTGGGCATACCCAAAGCGTCCCATACTTGAAGCAATAGGTATACCCGTGGCGTCCCCTGCTGTGACGCCGTAGGGTACATGACAGGGCATCAGGTGCCTGACACTTGGGGGTGAGAATGTGTTGGACATTTACATGAATGAAGTCGCCTGTTTTTTTTCCCCCAGCGGTCACTTTCGCCTCATAGCTAGAAGGTCCTGGGTTAGATTCCTGCTGGGGGACTGATAAGGTAGAATTATGATACATAATTCTGTGATTTGTGTATGAAGCTCATATGACCATATAAGTTTTATTATGAACTGAACTTACAGTATAGGAGACCACATTTTGGTCGGATACTGTAAGCTCAGGCTAATAGATTACAGGTCATAGTAACTTTGGTTGCCATGACTGTAATCATGTTTTGGTTTATACTGTATGTCACTAGTGGAAAGTTACCAACACTACGTGTCACTGTCTTCCTTGTTATGATCTGGGAACGAATGAATGAGTCCCACGATTCTTACTGTTATAACTGTACTCTTTATATACATGTTAACTTCCATCTTGGAAGAGAGAGAGAATTAGCAAGCTACCACTATGGTATGCTCACTGTTTGTCACTTGTCTGACTCTCTCCAAATACAGCAATTTATGGACTGTCCTTTGGCTCGTCTCTGTTTTATTTTGGTTATGGATTTATAGATCCATATTCCATATTTATTTAACTTTATTCATAATTATTTAAGTTTCAGGGACGCTGTCGGCGTGATTCCTCCTCCGCGTCATCAGCGCCCACACCCTAGGTGGGGTTGGCGAAAGGGCCTTTCTGTGTGGAGTTTGCATGTTCTCCCCGTGTCTCCTAGGGTAGATACCCTCACAAAAACATGCAGTAGTCCTGGTTTCTATACCGCCTCCCCCCTGGCGAAAGGGGGCGTATGGCAGCCTGGAACGTTTGTTCAAATGCAGCTAAACCTGACATGTTAGTAAACGTGCCACAATTAACAATAATGCATTGCACCTGTGCAGCTGTCCTGCGGAAACTGGGAATATACCATTTCGTCAAGAGGGGGAGAATACAAGTGTGGAGAATATAATTATAATACCTTGTTAAAAGTGACCATTTTTGTTACATTTTGCATTTGTAGTTATTTTACTGTAGTTTAACAACATAACATTAACCAGCACAGATAGACAAAGAGACATTCATGGTGTATATTTAAAAGTAACTTTTATTTTCCCCCCTGGACCCACGGTATGGCAGCGGCATACCCCTGCCATACCCAATTGACGCCCCTGGATGTCAGGGTCTTTCAAGGAGCTACAAATGTCTGCCTTTACATCCTTTACTTTACATCCTCAGCCGCCTCGGAGTGGAACATGTCTACCAGTCTGTTTCCTGGAATGTCTGAAGGGTTACTGATTCTTAAATTAAAGAGTGAAAGACTTTTCTATGGACATAAAACTTTTAGGAAAAAATTAATTTCTCCATTTACTGCTTGCTCATGAAGATGTGCTATCCAAATCCATGCATCATCACTGACTCATGAAATTGTTCATGATGCGACAGATGCGTCATGTCTATTAAATGAATGGATGTATGAAATACTTAAAACCCTTTATTCTATTAAATGGATGGACGTATCAAACCCAGGACTCTTAGTACAAAGGTACAGTTACTTACAGTACTTGGACCCAACCCCCCATTATACCAAACGTCTCTGCAAAAAAAATGCCGATCTACAAGCTCACAGCAAATCAACGCGCTGCAAGCTTGTAGATAGGTTATCTCTAGCCAACGTCCCCCACTGAATATGGATCTGGCTTAAAGTGGTTAAAGCTTCATCAGTGCCTTAAGTGTACAGTAGATTACCCTGACAGACTGCCTCAAGAAAAGGCAAAGGTGCAGGGACAGGATGGTGTGACCATCAAAGTTGTGCAGCCCCTCTGTCCATTCTTGGTATTAAAGAGGTGTGTGAATTCCCTCTGTGTGTGCGCGCGCGCACGTGTGTGTGTGTGTGTGTGTGTGTGTGTGTGTGTGTGTGTGTGTGTGTGTGTGTGTGTGTGTATGCGCGCGCGCGTGTGTGTGCGAGTGTGTGAGAGAGAGAAAGACAACATGAATGAATAGTGAATAACTGTTATACTTAAAACATTGAATGAAGCAAAATAACCAGTTAAAGGATCAATAATGTATTCATGAACTAAACATACTCTTTAATATGCAACTGTATGTCACTATGTTGGCTTTGTGGGTTATCATCATCGGATCTGAGAGAGGAATCTTTCCAGGGCAGACAGTACAAAAGTTCTCAAGAGGTACTGTATGAGGTGCTTTGGCGGTCTCTCTTCAGTCTGGGAACATGCATCCTTTGGCATTACTTTATGCAGTGAAGACACATCAGGTGACAAGTGAGGTCAAAGCAGCTCTCTCAGGTAGGTATAAGCCCCTTTTCCACTGACATGGCCCAACACCACACCACTCCACACCGCCCACTTGTGCCAGGTTTTCCACTACAACGACCTGGGTAGAGCGGTGTGAAAGTGGTACTAAACCTGGTACTAAGAAGTATCCACTACAGAGTAGGTCTGAGCTGGGCCACTGACTGACTTTTCATTTAGACCACCAGGATATAGTTGTAATACATTATAATAGATTATATTGTGTTATAATCACTGTTATAATATATTTTAGTGTATTATAATTATCATAGTAATTAATACATTATAATAATTTATAGTGTATCATAATCACAGTTATAATCCATTAAAGTGTATTATAATTAGGATAGTTGTAATACAAATTTGTATTGTATTATAATAATCATAGTTAAAAGGATCAATTTGTTTTTAAACGATAGGGGTACTTTTGTGTAATGGAAAATGTCGATATTTTTATGTGGTGTGGTGTGGTGTAGTGTTGTGTAGTGTGGTGCTAAAGCTGCAGTCGAAAAGGGGCTATAGATTATCCTCAGTACTGTGACCTTCAGGATCCAGAACAAACCTTTAGGAACATTTCAGGTCGGGTCTGATTCAAGTGCCATTTTGAGCACAGGTGTTTCTCTGCTTTGAACATGGACAATGCCAAGAATTAATTTGTATGTTAAAACAAACAGCCACTCTCCCAGACCGAGAATAATATGGTGCACATTCTTATAAGACTGACAAATAAACTCTTGATTCTCCATTGCAAAATGTGTGCTCTGTACTCAGTAGGCTGTTTTCAAAGTCCGCTTTCTCCTTTCTGACGAGACACAATTTATTTTTATTCATCTTTCTGACAATATCAGACAGAACCTCTTCCTTCAGTGTGACCACGGCTTTGGATGGAGTAGGACAGCATTATAATGACCTCACATGATAATAAATAAATTATGGATCTCTAAATCCATAGTTAAAATAAGAAGAGACGAGCCAAAGGACTATATTTAAATTGTTGTATTGAGGAGAGACAGACAAGGTAGACAGACAGTTCTAAATCTCTCCCCACCCTAACGGTAGGTCGAGCATTCTCTCTCTCCCAAAATGGAAGTTTAACATGTATATAAAGAGTACAGTTATGACAGTAAGAAGTCGTGGAACTTATTGATTCGTTCCCATATCATAACAAGGAAGTAACAGGAAGAAAGTGACACGTAGTGTTGGTAATTTTCCACTTTAAGGCCCGTGCACACTGGGCCGAGCCCGGGGCCGATTCCCCGGGGCCGATTCCCCGGGGCCGATTGTCGGGATGATCCCCCGGGAAAATCGTTCGGTCGGCCCCAGACTCGGTCTTGGGTTTGAACGGTACCCCGACACGATCGGATTATGTTAATTAGCTTTTTATGATCTCGGGACTCGTCGGGGGCTCTCCCGAGAATATCAAAAAAGCTTGATATTCTCGGGTCATCGGGTAGGAATCCTTTACAATTATTGTCGTCTGAATGAGCACACGGGATTGCTTCAGATTATATGAAGCCAGATCCTCCTCCCTTTTTTTTATGCTGCACAGAGTGTAGGCTATTCTGTCACCTCACAATAGAATAGCCTACACTTTTATTATTATTATTAGCCTACTTACTTTTTACTTTAGCCTACTTTCTCCCTAAAATGTTGTAATCACTTGTTCAAAAACGTTATAGCCTATAGCGTTCTTTTTTTTCCTTTTTTTCTTCTGCGCAGTCATTTGGCGACAAGGCATGCAGTGTATTCTATCACCTCACGAAAGCCTTTCCCCACGACAACACATGGGGATATATAATATATATTTTTTATATTTATAAAAGATAATATATTGGGCTATCATCATGGTGGTTGATGCTACTATGCCACATTATTCATATAATGTAATACTCAAAGTCAGAGACATTCCATTGCATTCCTTTTTTTTTTTTTTACTTTTACGCGCGGGCTGCGGGCACATCATTGCGCCTCTCGTGCTGTCAGTTTGTTCATTGGTCCTCAAAGAGGACCGCCAGTCCTTGGGGAGTTCCAGGGGGTCCCCAGCTAAATGATATTGAGGAACCTAGGCCTGTCCCTATTCTATATGCTTGGATGAGGTGGTGGGACAGTAAAAAAAAGCGAGAGGTTAAACTTTTTTTTTTCTGCGACTGCACGCAGGTTTGGACATATTCATAATTGCTATTAGCTGATTAAGCTCATGTCTGTTTAATGTCTGGCTGGTTGCCGTTAAAATGCTGGTTGATGCTATATGCCACATTATTATTCATATAATGTCATCATACTCAAAGTCAGAGAGACATACATTCCTTGGGATTTCTTTTCTTCTTTTTTACTACGTGCAGTCTTTTTTCTTGTTTTGTTTGGTGTTGTATGACCACAACTCATTAACACCACGCAATTTAAGCTATTGTTCAAAAAGGTATATCATTCCCACGTAATATTACAGTGCACACAGGATTATTTGGTCATCAAAATGCGCAGCATGGTTATGTTCCCAAAATAACAGATCTGTTCTCTGTAGACGCAGCCATGGCACAGTGCATTGTGAGCTTGTATCTGCTTTTTTGGCTATCAACGAACGCGAAGATGGATATTACATGAAAAAGGTTCACGACTCAGCCTAATATATTAATAAATTAAAAGGGTTCTAAATCGACCTATACAAGTGCTACTCTGACAGTGTTGGTTGAAGGCGCTTAAGGTGGGACAGTCACAGACTGAGTTCAAGTTTAACTCATTCTCTTTCTTTTTTTGTGCGGAGAAAGGCTCACTTTGATGTAATGGGAAATTTCCTATATTGAACATGCACACCTGCAAGCATTCTCAATGATGAGAAGCTTGGCCTCTTTTGAGAGCGGACCACCACCTGGAACTGATGCGCTAATTATTTATCTGACCTAGTTTCGCGCAGTGATGTAATGATTAATTTGAGCTCCATATAAGTGAGTTCCAACCTGCATCTTCGAGGTGGCTTTTGATGGCGTTTCACCTCGCTAAAAAACCTACATGATTTTCACCTTCAACAGATTGGCAGCACTGCAGGACTCATTGCATATGCAAACAGAAGGTAATAAAATGGATTTGGGAGCATAGCCTAATTACAATGCGTGTCTCATAAAAAACAATATATATTTTATAGTTGAAGGGCAAATAAACGTTAGCCTATACACCAGGGGTCCTCAAATACAAATCTTGAAGGTCCACAAATATTTTTTTGAAACAGGCCCGGGTCCGGGGAAAAAATATAAAATATATTTATATTCGCTTATTTTTATTATGTCGGTCAATCTTAAATAGAACCAGGGGTTGACACCATGGTCTCAGAGGCACTTGTCCGTCTGGAAAGTACAGGTCATGTTCTACTTGCCCTCAGGTCATGACCACTTGCCCTCATTATTGTTCATCTTACATAATTAGGGATCCCTTTCTTATTTTTATTTTTTTTACAATGGCTGATGTGTTGTTTTTTTTTTTTTAGTAGTAGTTTGTTGATACAGTAATAACCTCGCCCACCAGGCTTCATGCAGTAATGGTCTTTTCCCGTTTCTTTATTAAAAGGGTCCTTAAATTATGACTTCACTGTCATCTGGGCTGGGGACTCCTCCAAAATCATTTGGGGGCATTACTTGATTGAAGAGAAACAACCCATTAAAGCAGGGAGAACAGAATGTTCAATGGAGCAGAGATATTTTGCGCTAGTGCTCTGGTTTCTTTTAACAAACTGGGATAATCTTCGAATAATTTATGCTTGTGTCGCAACGTGAATATCGATATGAAAACAAGATGTCGCGCGTCAGAGACAGGGGAGCACACACTGAACGCGGACGGCTGCGCAGCGTCGCATCGTGGTATCGACGCACGTTGTGCCGCACGGTAACCCCAACTGGATGCGGCGCGCTGCCACACAGCACATCCATTTCCCCCGGTGGGGAGAACCATGGGAGAACAACATCCATGCAGAAAGAGAGGCAGCCGTCACGGGCCGTCGGGCCGTGGCACGTCGCGACAAACTCTGGAGATAAGATTACAATCCTGCAAACGTATTCACGTTGATGATGTTTAGCGTGAATGAAACCCCACTGATTTATAACTAGTTGCATTGTTGGTGGCTGCTGCTGTTGCTGCTGCTCCGAAAACATCCGCGGTCTGTAGCAACAGCCTATCAGCGCATCGTTGTCAAAGACATGACAGCCCATAATACTTTGTTGCCAGGCATCAGCCAATCACCGCGTCGTTGTCTCTCTCTCTCTCTCTCTCTCACACACACTCAGCGCATGCAATGAAAGTGAATGAATACGAGAAGTGGAAACAAAAACGTGGAGATGTTTTTCCACTTTTTTTTTTTTTTTTACTATAATTCGTCCTGGGTCCGGTCGGCGGTGCCTCGCGGTCCGGACATGGACCGCGGTCCGCCTATTGAGGACCCCTGCTATACACAGTAGTATGGTCGTCAATGTGCGAGCCCATGGCACCTTCCGCGACCCCATGTTGGGTCGGGACACATAGTTTGAGAACCGAGGCTGGAGCCTTGTTTCTTTATTCAATCAACTGCCAGAAAAAATAAAATAAAACTTTTTCCCCAATCAACTCTGGCCCGAGATCGCTAGGGGTGGTCATCCAGGATATCTGGCTCATTTGTAATGGTCTCAGATATTTCACTGCGGGATATACCGGGCCCGAATTCAAGACAGAGGATCGCTGTCGTTTGAAATGAACACCGATCAACCCCCGGCTCCGAGTTCTGACCTGATGCAATATCGCATCTCGTCTGGGGGGCCTATTAAGGCTGTATCTTTGCAGCCTCAGCAGCATCCCCTGAAGCCTCATTGGAGCTTGATGTAAGGGCTTTTTAAAGATGATCTCCAGTTGCATATGGTCACTCTCAACTTGAATGACCTTCCCATAAACGTGTGAAACTTCTCACATCCATAGACAATGGCAATTAGCTCTTTTTCTATTTGCTCATAACAGCACTGACAGTAACTGCAGAGTGCCTGTGACGCACACGCTACTGGCTGTCCCTCCTGTAGTAGTAGGACTGCTCCGATGCCTTCTGCTTCTCCTTCTACTCGAACCACAGCCCTCAACCCGCAGCCTCCGCTCTGGCAACACAAACCAACTAAAAGAACGGCACACCAAGCTCCGCACCATGGGAGACAAAGCGTTCTATGCAGCTGCCCCCCTGCTGTGGAACTTGCTCCCAGACCACCTAAGAGCTCCACAGTCTGTTGATGTTTTTTAAAAGAGGACTAAAGACTTTCCTTTTTTTTGGTTAGCTTTTAGGTTTTTAAAACCCTGCCCTTTAACTTGTTTTGACTGCTCTTTGCAAATGTCTTATCCTATGTTTTTATCTATCTGTACTGTAGCACTTTGAGGTTTGCTGTCAAATGTAAAGTGCATTACAAATAAAATGTATTATTATTATTATTATTCTGAGCTGTTGTCTACTGACAGAGTAACTGGTTTGTTCACATCATAAAACTTTAACATTGGAGCATTGGTGAACAGCTGTTTGAGTTGCTCAAAACTCCTCTGTTGTGGTTCCTCCCAGTGCCACTCTGACAGGTTAGGAATAAACTTTGTGAGATACTCGATCATCCCGTTGAACCTCAGTAATTCCTGTTTATCCTGCGGCGGTGGAAGCTGTGTCACTGCTCTGATTTTTTCCTCATTCGGTTTCAGTCCACTGGCACTCCAATGTCCAATGTATTTTATTTCAGTTGTCCTGATTGTGCATTTATCTCTGTTGAGCTTTAAGTTATTTTCTCTCCAATAGCAATCTCAGCCTGTGGTCATGTTCTCCTACAGAGTCTCCCCAGACAAGCATGTCATCAATGATATTTACAACTTCTTCAAGCCCCTCTATCATATGTGCAATGGCCCTCTGGAACACCTCGGGTGCTGAACAGATGCCAAACGGTAACCGCATGAACCGGTACTGTCCGATTGGGGTATTAGGTGGAGAGCTTTGAACTCTCTACATCTAATTTGATTTGCAGAAAACCCTTTATTAGCGTCTAGTAGTGAGAAATACTTGGCGTTTGACATACAGGAAACTACTTCCTCAACAGTCAGTAAAGGATAGTGCTCCCGTTTAGTAGCTTCATTCACCCTAAGTCTTTTGTGTCCATGCAAATAGAGATGTTCTTAGGGGTGACCACAGTAACCATACTAGTGACCCACTCTGTTGGCTCTGTCCGCCTTGTTATGACACCCATTTTCTATCTATGACACCCATTTTCTTTATATTCACCATGCGGTGTAACTCCTCCACCACTCTGTCTCTAAGCGCACCAGGAATCCTCCTGGGAGTGTGCACGACAGGTGTAACAGTCCGGTCAATCTGAATATGGTGCTGACAAGGTATGGAACCCAGTCCATTGAATAACTCCTCATCCTCCTTTCCAACTTCATGCATCCTCTTCACCAAGCCTATAGTTTCACACAAGTGGCTCCCCCCAGTATAGCTGGTACATCTTCTTGAGTGATTTCAAACTCAATGTTGTGCTTTTGGCCTTTGTATTCACAGGTTAGAGCTCTCTTGCCCAGTGGTGCTATTTTCTGCCCAAAGAAAGTTTGCTCTTACTCGCGTGGAGCTTGCCTCTGACCTCCAGTGCATTGAATGTTTTCACTGACATCACAGTCTGCGCCTGTGTCCAATATTAAAGTCACAACTTTTGTATTTATTTTTAGGCTTTCAATCCATTTTCCTCCCTCAGTTTCAGTCTCAGCTGACTCCATCACACTAATGTGTTTGTCATGCTCCTTACTGAGTGTGCCAATGAACATGTCATTTTTCTCTTCACTTTGCTCTTTCTATTTGGTTGCTGCCACAAGACTGACTGACTCTGTGTCTGATTCTGTGATCTGCACATTTTGGCAAAGTGATTTTTCTTGTGTAAATTGTTACACATTCGGTCAATTGCATTACATGTATTTGTTCCATGTTTGAAACCACATCTATTGCAACTTGAACCACTCTTTTCTGTATTTGGTTTCACTCTAAAGTATGTTTCCCTGATTTTTTTTTTACTGTGTGCATTTTCACTTCTGTCAGTGCTTTGACTTGAGTAGTCGTTAACCACTTGAACCCCAGGGGGGTCCAGGGGAAAAATATGCCTAAAATGCATGCCCAAATTGGAACAGTGGTGGATACAAAACTACAATGATTGTGGCTACTCTTGACCCACCAACTGTAAGCTAATCCCTGAAAATTCACAAATGCAGTGTAAAACATCACATTTCTCTTACCAAATTGTAATGCTGTGATCACTTACTAGGGAAAAGAGGATTGAAAAGACCTCCGCCTATGGAAAATTTGCATTCTGAAAAATACTCAAGACCTCATTGGAGACATAGTGAATAGAGAAATTGTTCATTAAGGTGTCATCAATTGATAGGCAAAATCTTATGAATATATTTCAAACTATGTAAACTCTATAGATGTTTTAGTGAGAGTAGTGCTGTAAAATTATGTAAAAGTATAGGGTGAAAAATATTAAAAAAAAAAGTAAAAACAGTGTGTAATAATAATGTAATATGAATAATGCATTGATGAAACATACAATGGCAGCTGATTATATGTGCTGTAGGGCCCCTGTAGCAGAATCAACATTGAAATAGTAATTTGATTTTGTCTCTTTTGATTTATTGACCTCTGAACAGTTTGTGAAAAAGATGTGTAGCATACAGCGTAGCATTCATTCACTTCATAATACCAACATGAACTACTGAACACTGCACAACATTGCTGTTAAGTGTAGGTTGGCTACAGGTGCCCATGAGGCACAACACCCAATATATGACAGTCTGGCAAATTCTGACTCCTGTTTGCAAAATTCTAATTCGCAGACTTTGTGGCTCTTTCCCCAGGTGAACTTAAGTACATGTATGGGGTTTCTCAGACCAGCAAAGGTTCTTGCAACAGCAAAAGATAATTTTCTTTGGTCTAAGCATTGTGATGGAAGATGGCGATTGGCAGTGAAGTCAAAAACAGATGATGAGTGGCGTCTATCAATGTGAGCCTTGAGGTTTTTCTTATTCAGTTCCAATTTGCAGAAAGGGCATGTGTTTTTCATGTGGAGGGAGGAACACGCCGCCCATATATATAATATATATATTATTGATAACATAATATCCTTAATAATGTCCTTAATATTGACAATAGGAATATCCATATATGGGCATAAAACGTACGTAAGTAATGCCAAGCAGGGCCTTGGTCACCCTGAGGTCGCAAGTCACCCTGAGGTGTCTTACTAGTATGAGATACTTAAAGTGTGGTTCCTGCGAATCTGTTTGGCCTAAACATGGAGATGTGGTACAGAATGACTCATATATGGGCATAAAAAGTATATCATGTGACATCACTTCCTGTACAGACAGTCAGACAGACAGCCATTGACTCCGGCCTAACAATGGCTACTGTCTATGACGGTAGTCCCTTATGACATGATGGACTGGACTATCTCCATATATAGTGTTCTCCACATCTCCATGTTTAGGCCAAACAGGTTTGCTCCATTTCTCCATGTATAGGTCCAAATGCCCAACGTTGAGCTTGACAACAAAACGTTCTTAACAAAGCCGCCCCCAACAAGAGCGAATAAGCGCTAAACCTCTGGAATCCTGTGCATCGACTTTAAGTCGGATCCAGGCCTAAAATCTCAAATATTTGCTTCTGGGGGTCCCAGGAACAACATGTTTTGAGATGGGGAGACTCCGTGGCCAATTATATGTAATTTTGGGGGTCCTTGACATGAAAAAGTGTGAGAACCACTGATTTAGAAGAAGGAAAGAAATACATTTATAGAATCGGGTCAAAGATATTCAAAGACTTGCACAAATGTTCACGATTTTTCAAAAATGGCAGGTATTCACTGTAGTTGTACTCTTTATGACGTGAAGTAAAATGTCTCTCCAAGTTTCCCTTCTTTAGAAACACAACCGCTTTACAAACGAGGCAAACACATTTAGAATGCGACATGGTGAAAAGATAATCTCTTCCCACTCTGGATGGAAGTGATAGGTTTTTGCCTTCTTTGCCGTGCTCATCTTGGTAAAACTTTTCCTTTTTTACTAGACTTAATACTGCCTTCCCCCGCGCCATCCACTCTTGAAAACAACAAGGCATTGCATTGTGGGTTTCACCCAACAGCCAGTTGTGAGTCAGGCACCAAAATGCTTTGTGGCTGCCCTGCACATAATTGCATTTTCGCTGGATACTTGGTAAACTTGACTGTTGCTCTGTGCTTGATCTGATATTTTGTTCCCCTCTACACCAAACACTCTTTGAATATAGCCAATCTACAAGCTCACACAGACGCGCATAAAGGCCCATCACTGTGCTAAGCCAAGTGGCAGGATTCAGCCATGCAATGCACAGGTAATGGATGCACACATTGCCTTTAGTATTGCTGCATACCTGGTAAACTTGACTGTTTGTTCTGTTCATTAATCTGCTCCCCCCCACACCTCGGCCAAGACAGCTCTCGGGATTCAGCCAAGCAATGGCCAGGTAATGGATGCCACACATTATTGAATTATGATTTCTGAATACTGCTGTGATCATGTTGCTGTGAATGGTTCGATCAGGTTCCAAAATGCCATCAGGTGCTCAAAGGTAGCAAATCTTGAAGACAAATTAAGATTGTCATTGTTAAAACGATAAGCAAGGTTTTGCTTTTATGTAATGGCATTCACACACATTCATTTACATAAATTAATAACGCATAATGAAATTGCTATGCTTTATGCAAGCTGCGAAGCCGTGGCAAAGACGCTGCAGAGCCCCAAAGCATAGTGCCCTCGGTGCGCTCCAGTGCACTGACACAGATATGCTCAAAAAGCGCATGGAAAGTCTGAGAAGTGTTGACAAAGTGAAGGAGATGATGAGCAAGTGTTCCTCGCAAGCAGGCCTAAAAATGCCAGCCGCCGCCAGTCCCAGCGGAGAGAGCAAAACCCCCGCTCGTCATCGCCAAACCAAGCCGATGTGGCTTTTACGAGGCTGTTGATTTAATTGGTGTCGTTGGAGGTGAACAGAAGATTTGACCAAGATGCTATCCAAATTGCCTGCAAACAGAGAGATTGCAGTAATGCAGGCAGCAGCAGTGTTGTACCCGAACGCGTTCAAAGAACGATCGTTCATGAACACGTTCATATTTTGGGCGAACGTGAACTGAACGTAATTGTTTTCGCTTGATGAACGATATTGTCGAACGCGGCGGTCCGCGCCTCCGCGGTCGTCTGTCCTCTCATCTCTCTTTTCATTCACATGCTCCAATAGCACACACTGCACGCAGCTCCTCGTGAACGTTGATATGCGATTATGCGGTGCTGTCTGCACTCTGCAGCTCCACTGTGAAACTCCTCCTCGTTACGTGTCTCGCAAGCCTATGTGTGTTGCACGGCGAAAATAGCTGATCTGCAAGCTCACAACGCGTCGCATCCACGAGACAACGTGAGCTTGTAGATCAGCTATTTTAACCAACGCGGAAACATGCTGTGCGCGAGGTTTAGAAACGTATGCCTTCTAGTGGGGTTCCTTGTACATGTAATTTTTTGTTTTCATTTCAAATGTGTGTTAAAGTTTATTTTTCACTTCCAATTTGTAGATTATGGTCTATAGAACAATTTTGGTTCGAGTGTCAAGACAGTGGATTGAAGAAAAATATATTTTTTGCCCTATTTCCAAAATGACCAAAATCGGAATTGTGTTTTTTGAACAATGTCTTAGTTTTCCCACAACTGCTGTGTAATATTTTTTTTTATTGCTATATCAAGTCAATACTGTGTGGGGAATCAATTGGAGTCAAATATTTGTTTTGAATATTATGATATTTCACACAATGAGACAATAACATGGTTATTACATTCAGCCCTTCACAATAAGGGTGCAGGAAGACTGGGAACTAGGCAGTGGGCACATCAATATTGTGGGCACCTCAATGTTAAGTTGGATGAAATTATTGCTGTGTGGTTCTATGGGCTGTGTCAATAATTTTGACAAATAATAGCATGCAGCAACGTCTAATCATTTTATATAATATATAGACCTATATTTTTTTCTTCTTTTTTTTTCTTCTTTTTTTTTTGAATAGCAAAAAGTATAAAAAAAAAATATGGTTAAAAAAAGAACGAAAAAGAACTAAGTTAGTTCATTTTGGGGAACCATGAACTTAGTTCAAAATATAGAATTATGAACTATGAAATGAACTAGTTCATTTTAGAAGTTCTGAACTTGAACTTGAACTAGTTCGTTTTTAAAGTGAACTTTCCCAACACTGGGCAGCAGAGGGGAGCCTCCACCTACCCAATAAGATAGCTAAAGGGCGCCTTGATCTCCAGCTGAAAATGTAGGGTGATTTTATCAAAGAGTAAAAATCCTAAATGCAAAACAGTACCAGAAGTATCATCCCGTGTTTCCCAGCTCCAGCCACAAACAAGAACCCTCCTTTCAGAAGCTGAAAAACGAATGGAGCTATGCCTGTGTTTGCCCATCTCTGTGGCCTCATCTGAGCACACCTGTCCTGCCCTGCGTCACCTGAAAACCTGGCTGTGCAGTACCATGACACAGAAGCGACTCACTGACCTGTCCCTCATGCACGTCCACCCTGACATTCTCAAGAGGTGTCTTACTTGTTATTATAATGCAGCTGCCGCCGTGCAGAATAGGCCTGGCTATGTGTTACTGTTGTGTGTGTATACAATTATTGTTTTAAACTGCCGCTGAGCACAATAGCCCTATACTATGCACCTTTTTCTTGTGTGTGTTGTGTGTAATACAGTGATGCAGTGCTGATTATGTTTGGGGGTAGCGGTTTTCAGGACGCCATGCGCACGTCACTGAACACCCACTATGGAGACAGGTCTATTGGTATGCATACAGGCTTGTTTTCTTTATTAAAACACCCTGTTTTGATACTAAAGCGTTGTTGACGTGTGAAGTAACTTGGGGGGTTTTGGGATCAATGCATGTCCATTTGCGTGAGAGGCGTGACCCCTTATCAGAAAGAATATGGAGCATTTATACATTTATTATTCTAAGCTGGCTATGCACCTTTTTCTTGTATGTATGTGTTGTCAGTGTGACAATAAATGGGTGCCCAAAGTTAGAATTTGTCTACTTATTTCATTCTTGCAATTCATATAAAGTGTTTGCCAACATGTGTAAAAATCAGTTGGCTTTGATGTGGTTTAATGTATAGGCCTATAGGACATAATATTATTTCTACTGTATTCTTCTGATCTGATGGGCCATTATTTGGCTAAATATCAGTCTGAAGCATTAAGCTAGCACGTGGGGCAAGATGAACCAAATGCCTTGAGGTAATTTGAAGTATGTGAATCACCATTCATATTTTTTATTAGGTCTTTGCTACTCAAATTATTCTGAATGATCTTTCATTTTGATTAATACACTCTTTTAAAAGAAGTTTTCAATAATATATTAATAATTGCAAATATTAAAAGGTTCTGAATAACATTTTATTTAACTGTTTTTTTACTTTCTATCCCACAATTTTGTAACCCATTTTTTTCACCCAGTGCCAATTTTCTAAGCTATGTAATCCTGGGCTCTGCTCCCCCTGTGGCATGCCTGGGGAGACAACAGACTGACCTCATGCTTCCTTCAATGCATGAGAAGTCCAAGTTGTTTATTTTCACCTGACGGGGGATTTCCCAGGACCTTCTAGCTTTGGGGCGACAGTGCTGCCAACTGCACCACCGTGCCCCCCTATTTAATGGGGTTTAGTAGTTTTTTCTTAAGGATTAAATAACCGTAAGAAAATAAATAAAACTATTTGCAAAAGGGAAATGTGTTATTAAAATATTTCTGATAAGTAAATACATTATTTGTTCAAGTTGAAAATATGTCTAGATGTTTTGATTTTACTGCCATGTCACTTTGTCTTGCTTCCAGGGCAACTAAGCAAAAAGTGGTTCATCTTACCCCGTTCTCCCCTATACACACAAGTGAGAGCATGCAGTAAGACTGGGTACAATTACAATATGTGTTGTGCTTCTAATGTTAATCACCCTGTAACTCTACCACTTTGGAGCTGCTTTTAGCATTTTCAATGCTACCATGTAAGAGTGCACGTATTGTTATGCTGATGAGGCTTATCAGATATACAGTGAGCAATCCTGTATCTATTACAGATTAACTATTATTAGAACAATGCTGTGCCATCCATGTTTTGACATAGTGTGTTGGCTGGAAACTAGTTACAGGGGGGCCATTTTCATTGATCACCATCAAATTACTAACATTGGACAACAACATGCAAGATCTCCTGTCAGTGCATATAAGGTTCATAAGACTGAAAGCTCTTTCACTCTCTGCTGTGCTGCAAGGGATGGTCTTCATGCATTGCATTAGTGGCTTTAGGCTTTCAGGTTCACTTTGTGGCTCCTCAACTAATTCTTTCATTGCATAAATGCAGAGCCGTTTCACTTGTGACTCACCAAAGCATGGGTTAGGGGGATAAAGGCCAGGTGTTTTGATCCAGAACGGTGAGATCTTTAAGCAGTTTATCACTGAATCACCTTTCTAAATAGTTGGCGAGACTTTGTAGGAACTGGTTCGGATTGATTGCCTTTAGCTTTGCATTTGAATGCAGAGAAACTGACAAACTGGGCAGCGGCTGACGATTAATTATCGCCTATAGCTGTGGAATGCTGCCACACATTCCTTCACAGAAGACAGCAATGAAGGCACGCAACATTTCAGCCCGTTCTCACCCACCCTGCTTCACGCCCCTGACGCGCTTCGAACTCGCTTTTGATATCATCCATTCCTGGCAGATGCGGAGGGATGCTTTCGGCGTAATCCCGTCAGACACGGAGGGAGAGTCTTAGTGCGCATGCGCCAAAACATGTCTACTCGAATATGTATATACTGTTAGTGTGAATTGAACCCAGGAATGAATGATTGCAGTCATGCTGCCCTACTGACTGAGCTAAAGCTGGGGAACACTTGACTCTAAGGGAGAAGAAAAAAGGGAAAAGGAGAGAAATCTTGAGAAAAAAAGAAGGGAAAGGATGCAATTCTAACTGAAATGTTAACACTAACCTTTCCAAAAAGGGGAAGTATAGATCCCACGGTCGCCGGTTCGATCCCCGCTTTGACCAAAAGTAGTAACAAGTGCTCTTGCTGTGTGTGTTGTGAAATGTAAATAAGAGTAGAGAGCTGTCCCGCCACTGGGCATACTCAAATCTTAGACCACTGGGCATACCCAAAGCGTCCCATACTTGAAGCAATAGGTATACCCGTGGTGTCCCCTGCTGTGACGCAGTAGGGTACATGACAGGGCATCAGGTGCCTGACACTTGGGGGTGAGAATGTGTTGGACATTTACATGAATGAAGTCGCCTGTTTTTTTTCCCCCAGCGGTCACTTTCGCCTCATAGCTAGAAGGTCCTGGGTTAGATTCCTGCTGGGGGACTGATAAGGTAGAATTATGATACATAATTCTGTGATTTGTGTATGAAGCTCATATGACCATATAAGTTATATTATGAACTGAACTTACAGTATAGGAGACCACATTTTGGTCGGATACTCTAAGCTCAGGCTAATAGATTACAGGTCATAGTAACTTTGGTTGCCATGACTGTAATCATGTTTTGGTTTATACTGTATGTCACTAGTGGAAAGTTACAACACTACGTGTCACTGTCTTCCTTGTTATGATCCTTGTTATGGGAACGAATGAATGAGTCCCACGATTCTTACTGTTATAACTGTACTCTTTATATACATGTTAACTTCCATCTTGTCTGACTCTCTCCAAATACAGCAATTTATGGACTGTCCTTTGGCTCGTCTCTGTTTTATTTTGGTTATGGATTTATAGATCCATATTCCATATTTATTTAACTTTATTCATAATTATTTAAGTTTCAGGGACGCTGTCGGCGTGATTCCTCCTCCGCGTCATCAGCGCCCACACCCTAGGTGGGGTTGGCGAAAGGGCCTTTCTGTGTGGAGTTTGCATGTTCTCCCCGTGTCTCCTAGGGTAGATACCCTCACAAAAACATGCAGTAGTCCTGGTTTCTATACCGCCTCCCCCCTGGCGAAAGGGGGCGTATGGCAGCCTGGAACGTTTGTTCAAATGCAGCTAAACCTGACATGTTAGTAAACGTGCCACAATTAACAATAATGCATTGCACCTGTGCAGCTGACCTGCGGAAACTGGGAATATACCATTTTGTCAAGATGGGGAGAATACAAGTGTGGAGAATATAATTATAATACCTTGTTAAAAGTGACCATTTTTGTTACATTTTGCATTTGTAGTTATTTTACTGTAGTTTAACAACATAACATTAACCAGCACAGATAGACAAAGAGACATTCATGGTTTATATTTAAAAGTAACTTTTATTTTCCCCCCTGGACCCAGGGTATGGCAGCTGCATACCCCTGCCATACCCAAATGACGCCCCTGGATGTCAGGGTCTTTCCAGGAGCTACAAATGTCTGCCTTAACATCCTTTACTTTACATCCTCAGCCGCCTCGGAGTGGAACATGTCTACCAGTCTGTTTCCTGGAATGTCTGAAGGGTTACTGATTCTTAAATTAAAGAGTGAAAGACTTTTCTATGGACATAAAACTTTTAGGAAAAAATAAATTTCTCCATTTACTGCTTGCTCATGAAGATGTGCTATCCAAATCCATGCATCATCACTGACTCATGAAATTGTTCATGATGCGACAGATGCGTCATGTCTATTAAATGAATGGATGTATGAAATACTTAAAACCCTTTATTCTATTAAATGGATGGACGTATCAAACCCAGGACTCTTAGTACAAAGGTACAGTTACTTACAGTACTTGGACCCAACCCCCCATTATACCAAACGTCTCTGCAAAAAAATTGCCGATCTACAAGCTCACAGCAAATCAACGCGCTGCAAGCTTGTAGATAGGTTATCTCTAGCCAACGTCCCCCACTGAATATGGATCTGGCTTAAAGTGGTTAAAGCTTCATCAGTGCCTTAAGTGTACAGTAGATTACCCTGACAGACTGCCTCAAGAAAAGGCAAAGGTGCAGGGACAGGATGGTGTGACCATCAAAGTTGTGCAGCCCCTTTGTCCATTCTTGGTATTAAAGAGGTGTGTGAATTCCCTCTGTGTGTGTGTGTGCGCGCGCGCACGTGTGTGTGTGTGTGTGTGTGTGTGTGCGTGTGTGTGTGTGTGTGTGTGTGTGTGTGTGTGTGTGTGTATGCGCGCGCGTGTGTGTGCGAGTGTGTGAGAGAGAGAAAGACAACATGATTGAATAGTGAATAACTGTTATACTTAAAACATTGAATGAAGCAAAATAACCAGTTAAAGGATCAATAATGTATTCATGAACTAAACATACTCTTTAATATGCAACTGTATGTCACTATGTTGGCTTTGTGGGTTATCAACATTGGATCTGAGAGAGGAATCTTTCCAGGGCAGACAGTGCAAAAGTTCTCAAGAGGTATGAGGTGCTTTGGCGGTCTCTCTTCACTCTGGGAACATGCATGCTTTGGCATTACTTTATGCAGTGAAGACACATCAGGTGACAAGTGAGGTCAAAGCAGCTCCCTCAGGTAGATATAAGCCCTTTTTCCACTGACATGGCCCAACACCACACCACTCCACACCGCCCACTTGTGCCAGGTTTTCCACTACAACGACCTGGGTAGAGCGGTGTGAAAGTGGTACTAAACCTGGTACTAAGAAGTATCCACTACAGAGAGTAGGTCTGAGCTGGGCCACTGACTGACTTTTCATTTAGACCACCAGGATATAGTTGTAATACATGATAATAGATTCTATTGTGTTATAATCACAGTTATAATCCATTATAGTGTATTATAATTAGGACTAGCCTACAGCCCCTTGGTGTGAAGCAGACAGACTGTGATGTTGCTCTCTCTGGAACTGCCCCCCTCCCCCTCACTCCATCTCTGCTTGCAGGCAGTTGGGACTGGGAGTGCGCTGCTTGTTGATGCCCATTTGTGATGTAAATCGCATCACAGGACAGCCGCCTACAGGCCAAAATTTGGGAAAATATTTTAAACATTTGGGGATTATGAGAAGTAGAGACACATCTGAAGGTGATAAAGTTGATGTTGGGCAAGGTACATGCGTTATTGATTTTTGTATTATGTTTTTTAGACAATTGAACAACTGCTGAACGTGGAGTTACAGATGGAAACACACACACACAAACACACTATTTTTTGGGGCGATTCTAATTAAGGTTGTGGGATAGTTGTAATACAAATTTATATTGTATTATAATCATAGTTAAAAGGATCAATTTGTTTCTTAACGATAGGGGTACTTTGGTGTAATGGAAAATGTCGATATTTTTATGTGGTGTGGTGTGGTGTGGTGTGGTGTTGTGTTGTGTAGTGTGGTGCTAAAGCTGCAGTCGAAAAGGGGCTATAGATTATCCTCAGTACTGTGACCTTCAGGATCCAGAATGAACCTTTAGGTACATTTCAGGTCGGGTCTGATTTTAGTGGCATTTTGCTATTGACTTATGAGCACAGGTGTTTCTTGCTTTGAACATGGACAATGCCAAGAATTAATTTGTATGTTATAACAAACAGCCACTCTCCCCAACCGAGAATAATATGGTGCGCATTCTTATAAGACTGACAAATTAACTCTTGATTCTCCATTGCAAAATGTGAGCTCTGTACTCAGTGGGCTGTTTTCAAAGTCCGATTTTTCCTTTCTGACGAGACACAATTTATTTTTTGTGTTTTCAGAAATCCACTTCTTTCTGACCATATCAGACAGAACTTCTTCCTTCAGTGTGATCACGGCTTTGGATGGAGTAGGACAGCATTATAATGACCTCACATGAACACACTGAAACCCTAGTAAGCCACTTCGTCTGTGCAAGATATTGACGAGGCTTGACAACGACTTTATAGTTGAGTGAGTTTACTTCTCATAGCAGCGTGGCATTCATTCACTTCATAGTACCAACATGATCTACTGAACTTTGTTTTTTTACAACAAGGGTTCATATTTTAGATTATAATTAGAGAAAAAAAAAGTGAGTGTTAAAATGTTTTAATTTGCTTTGTTCTATTGTTTTATCGTGTTTACTGTGCTAAAATGTGGGGCATGCGTACACATCGGGGCATGCGTACAAGTGGCTAAATATGTATTTTTAGACACAATAAGCCAGCAGTTTCTTTATTGCTGTCTCCCCACACAAGCATGTCATCAATGATATTTACAACTCCTTCAAGCCCCTCTATCATATGTGGCCCTCTGGAACACCTCGGGTGCTGAACAGATGCCAAACTGTAACCGCAGGAACCGTTACTGTCCGATTGGGGTATTAGGTGGAGAGCTTTGAACTCTCTTCATCTAATTTGATTTGCCAAAACCCTTTATTAGCGTCTGAGAAATACTTGGCGTTTGGCATACAGGAAACTACTTCCTCAACAGTCAGTAATGGATAGTGCTCCCGTTTAGTAGTCTTTTGTGCCAATGCAAATACAGATTTGCTTAGGGATGACCACAGTAACCAATAACCATACTAGTGACCCACTCTGTTGGCTCTGTCTGCCTTGTTATGACACCCATTCAGTGTATTCCTCCACCACTGTCTCTATTCACCATGCAGTGTAATTCCTTCACCACTCTGTCTCTAAGCGCACCAGGAATCCTCCAGGGAGCGTGCACAACAGGTGTAACAGTCCGGTCAATCTGAATATGGTGCTGACCAGGTATGGAACCCAGTCCATTGAATAACCTCCTTTCCAACTTCATGCATCCTCTTCACCAAGCCTATAGTTTCACACAAGTGGCTCCCCCCCAATGTTTTAATTTGCTTTGTTCTATTGTTTTATTGTGTTTACTGTGCTAAAATTTGGGGCATGCGTACACATGGGGGCATGCGTACAAGTGGCTAAATATGTCTTTTTAGACACAATAAGCCAGCAGTTTCTTTATTGCTATTTACAGTAACACTTCTAGCCCCCATAAGTCATATCCAACCATGAAAGGTTGCGTTGTATCTTGGGAATCGGCTTATTCTGTGTAAAATTACATATTTAGCCACTTGTACTAGTAAAAAACTAAAGTTGTCCTTTAAGTGTAGGTTGGCTACGGGTGCCCATGAGGCACAACACCTCATATATGACATCAATCCTGATCAATCCTGATCAATGTCATGTTCGTTAGTGGCAGGAAAGGTTTCCTCACTAGTTGGCCTTAGATGAGATGAGATGAGATTCAATTTATTGTCAGTGTACAGTACAAGTACAGTACAGTACAGTACAGCGAAAAGTATTTTCACATCTCATCCAGAGTGCAAACATGTCAGCATAGAGACTTGCAACTAACAAGTAAATCACTGCTTGTTTGCACGAAAAGGAGAGACGCGGGGCTTCGCTGTGTAGCGCTGCCATCCTGTCAGATACATACACATGTAGATGTTGGGGTTTCTCCTGTACTGTCTCCCAGGGATGTGCTGGCCATTGGAAAAAGCGGGACAACTCCCGAACGGAAAAAAAATAAACTGTTTGCACAAAAGTAAAAAATTAAACTGTTTGCACAAAACAGCAGATCTACAAGCACACAACGCCTTGCGGTGCGAGGCGTTGTGTGCTTGTAGATCGGCTGTTTTCACTAGTTTAAATCATTTTTAAATTGATAAATAAAAAAATAAAAAACGGTTTTGGACATACAAGGTTTCCACCCGAAAACGAAAGAATATAAGTCATGTAATTGGACCACTGGCTTGTCACTTGTCATGACCTGAAATGGCAAATCATTGAGTAGCAGCAGCGCTAGCGCGCAATGAGTGCCTCTACAACTCTTTTTCCCAGGCTGTTACGGCCAGCGGCCGTATTATTATTATTATTATTATTTATGATTATTATCATTGTTGGTATTATGATTCCATTATTGTATTATTTGTGTTTGGACTTTGAGTAATGGAATTCATTTTTAGTTATGGTGGGTTGGAATATATATATATGATTTGAGGCTTGTATGAAAATGTACTTCTTTCTATTATCAAGGTGGTGAATGGAGACTGACTGTGGAGTTGACTGTGGAGTGAATGCAGAGTGCAGAGTTGGGTGTGGTGCCATGCATGAGCTTGAGGTGGTTATTGAATGAGTGAGCAGATTGCCAGGTCCGGCCCTCAGTCCTGCCCATGCCAGTCCCATTCGCCAGTATAGTGGGAGAAATATGTGAAAAAGGTGTTCACTTCCGGCAGAAAGCGTGAAAAATTTACGGTCCCAAGCACTTTTCTCAAATTCACTTTTCTCTAATTCACTTACCATAGGGGTAGGGTTAGGAAAAAAAGACCCCCCAAAAATCTTCTTTAAGTAGCATGTGAGGGGTCTATCTAGGGGGTTTTCATGATTCTGAATCCATTCCAAGCATTTATTTTGCACAAAAACATTCCTTGGGCAAGAAATGGACCCCACAAAACTATAGTTTAGTGATGAGTCATCACTTTTCACAGTTGTGTAGGGTCCATTTCTTGCCCAAGGAATGTTTTTCGTGCAAAACAAATGCAATGGATTCAGAATCATGAAAAACCCCTAGATAGACCCCTCACATGCTATTTAAAGAAGATTTTTTTGGGGGTCTTATAGTATGGTAAGTGAATTAGAGCCACCAGATCCCATGGGAAAAGTGCTTGGGACCGTCAATTTTTGAATTCGGCGCACAAAAATACCCCTAGGTGCAAATGTTCACGCTTTCTGCCGGAAGTGAACACATTAGCCTATTTTTGTTACATATTTCTTCCACTAGTACCTGTCAACGCCCAGGCTAGGATTGGCCATCCCTCTGAGGCTGTTTCTACAAAAGTGCCATTCTGAGCTAACAGCAGTGAAGGACAGACGGCTTGTTTGCAGCAGAGGCTCAATTCCTCTCTCCTTCGAACCCATTGCCTTTATTTGCTTTAGTTATTCCGTTTGCCTTCGCCTTGGTTGCTTTTTGTAAGTTAACAGTACATACTTTTGCCTACATTTGCTATCTGGTGTTCTTTAGTTAATTACAGTTGGCCTCAGTATTTGCCTTAGTTTCTCCAACCCTCCCAACCTCAGTTGTTCAGTACTATTATTGTTATTCATTCCTTATTGTTGTTCCATTTCGTGTTGTCACAATGTAGGGGTGTTTGGTCTTTTTGTTTTGGTTCCCTTATTCTTTCTGTAAGGTTCTTTAGTTAAGTATTTGTATTTTTCTTTTTGTTAGGGATTTCAGATTAGGGATATTTTCTTTTCAGTGCAGTGGTTTTTCCTCAAATGTAAACCAGCACCTCGAAGCCTTTTCTCAACACTTGAAAAAAAGCATCAAAATAGAGATTTTGTCTCTGACTAAAAAAATAATAAAAGAAACCTTTTTTGGAAAGTAGTTGTCCTATCCTTTTATGTTGCTTCTCCCGACCCTAGCGGGTCAGTCGTAACACTTGTCATGATCTGAAATGGCAAATCATTGAGTAGCAGCAGCGCTATAGAGAGAGATCTCTCTCTATAGCGCACAATGAGTGCCTCTACAACTCTTTTTCCCAGGCTGAATCAGGGGCCCAGCATGTCCCTGCTGTCTCCCATCAGGTGTACGGATAACAAAGGATCTCTGCAGCTCATGTCTCTGCAGAACCACAGCTGGCTGCCAGGTCTTAACTCTTTGCATCCTGACATGTGTGCTCGTAGATCTGCTGTTTTCACTACTTTTGTGCAACGGCCTTGTATGATGAAGCAGGGCTTTGCTTTGCGAAAAAAATGTACAAATTTTAAACTTGGAGATACGAGGTTTCTGCCCGACAGTGACGATTTACTTTGTTGGCCGCCCAGCCCCCAAAATGGAACTAAGGCCGACATTTTATTTTAATTTTTTCCTAATGGCCGGCCTGGACCGGCTGGGAATGAACCGGCCATTCAGGAGTTGTCCCGCTTTTCCCAATGGCCAGCACGTCCCTGTCCTCAACAGTCAGTAATGGATAGTGCTCCCGTTTAGTAGCTTCATTCACCCTAAGTCTTTTGTGTCCATGAAAATACAGATGTTCTTAGGGGTGACCACAGTAACCATACTAGTGACCCACTCTGTTGGCTCTGTCTGCCTTGTTATGACACCCATTTTCACCATGTGGTGTAACTCCTCCACCTCTGTCTCTATTCACCATGCGGTGTAATTCCTCCACCACTCTGTCTCTAAGCGCACCAGGAATCCTCCTGGGAGCGTGCACAACAGGTGTAACAGTCCGGTCAATCTGAATATGGTGCTGACCAGGTTTGGAACCCTGTCCATTTAATAACTCCTCATACTCTTTGAGGATGTCATCCTCTTTTCCAACTTCATGCATCCTCTTCACCAAGCCTATAGTTTCACACAAGTGGCTCCCCCCAGTATAGCTGGCACATCTTCTTGAGTGATTTCAAACTCAATGTTGTGCTTTTGGCCTTTGTATTCACAGGTTAGAGCTCTCTTGCCCAGCGGTGCTATTTTCTGCCCAAAGAAAGCAACAAGCAACTGTGCCAATGAACATGTCATTTTCCTCTTCACTTTGCTCTTTCTATTTGGTTGCTGCCACAAGACTGACTGACTCTGTGTCTGATTCAGTGATCTGCACATTTTGGCAAAGTGATTTTTCTTGTGGCAATTGTTACACATTTGGTCAATTGCAGGACGAGTATTTGTTCCATGTTTGAAACCACATCTATTGCAACCTGAACCACTCTGTTCTGTATTTGGTTTCACTCTAAAGTATGTTTCCCTGAAGGTTTTTACTCTGTGCATTTCCACTTCTGTCAGTGCTTTGACTTGAGTAGTCGTTAACCACTTGAACCCCAGGGGGGTCCAGGGGAAAAATCTGCCTAAAATGCATGCCCAAATTGGAACAGTTGTGGACACAAAACTACAATGATTGTGGCTACTCTTGACCCACCAAATGTAAGCCAACCCCTGAAAATTCACAAATGCAGTGTAAAACATCACATTTCTCTTACCAAATTGTAATGCTGTGATCACTTACTAGGGAAAAGAGGATTGAAAAGACCTCCGCCCATGGGAAGTTTGCATTCTGAATAGTGAAAAATACTCAAGACCTCATTGGAGACATATATAGTGAATAGAGAAATTGTCCATTAAGGTGTCATCAATTGATAGGTAAAATATATTTCAAACTATGTAAACTCTACAGATGTTTTAGTGAGAGTAGTGCTGTAAAATTAGTAATGTAAAGGTATAGGGTGAAAAATGATTAAAGCAAGTAAACATAATGTGTAATAATAATGTAATCTATCTATAAATGCGAGAAGTCTCTGCGTGTATGTCTGTCTGTCTGTCTGTGTGTCTGTAATCCGCGTATCTCGAGAACCGTTCGTCCCACCGGCTTCAGATTCGGCACGCGCGCTCCCCGCCGCGGCACGGAGTGCAGTGCCGGGTCTCGACCCGACCCGACGTGCGGTTTTCCCGAACCGGCGCGAAACGTTCGGAATCTCCTTATGCGGGGTTGATTGTTGACATCAGGCTGTTCCGGAGGAAATCGGCGAAAGCTCTGACTCATTGTGACATCACTTCATAAAAGGCTCTGACATCACGTACGCCACATGAGTCAACAAAAAATCTCTGTGAGTGTGTATGTATGTATGTAATCCGCGTATCTCGAGAACCGTTCATCCCACGGGCACGCGCGTTCTCCATATATGGGCATAAAATGAAAGCATACGTTGGAAAAACTACACGGGCCTTAAAGACCCGCATTGCAGAACACAGAAGTACTATTCGGAATGGGGACGAGAAAAGCCCAGTAGCGGCACATTTCAAACAAGCACACCATAATGTCTCATCACTAAGGTATCTAGGAATAGAGAAAGTACAGTTCCCAAGACGGGGAGGTGATATAGACAATATCCTTTTAAAAAGAGAAGTGTGGTGGATTGAATATCTGAAAACAATGGCGCCTATAGGTCTAAACGAGGACTTCGACATTAGACCTTTTTTGTAAAAAGAAAATAACAGGTGGTTTACTTTTGTGAGAGTCTACTTATATTTCTGTGATCTGGTAAACATAAGGGCTGAATTGAGTCAGGATCGCCTTTGAAAAGTTTTTAATTTTGCAAATGTCTATTTTTTATAAAAAAGAAAAAAAACATAAAAAATACTAGAAAATTATGTACAGTTATGTATAATTATACAACTGCTGTGAATTTTGCTACACTTAGAAATCATGTCTAACTTATCACTGTTATGCGCCCACACACCAGGTGGTGCTAATGACTATGAGTGTCAAAAATGTATTTAAAGACATTGGTTTCCTGTTTCCTGTCATACTGAAGAAGGCCTTAGGGGCTGAAACGTATATTTTTTGCTGTTTGCTAAATAAAATAATTGGAGCTACAGAGAAAGTGAGTGCGAGCTATTTTGTTTGTTCATAAAATGAATGCCCCCATATATGGGCATAAAATGGATTGCAGACAGACAGATACAGATATCTCCATATATGGGCATAAATGGACACAGGCAAACAGATGTTCAAAACGGGTCCTATGACAACAGGTATAATGAGGTTTGCATTAAAGGGGGAACCGGCACTGTGTCTGCAACACAGTTGGAGGCACAGACAGATACTCCATATATGGGCATAAAATGGACGCAGATAGACAGATATCTCCATATATGGGCATAAAATGGACCCAGAACTATAACTGCAGTGATCTCCATATATGGACATAAAATGGACGCCGACAGACAGACAGACAGATACAGATATCTCCATATATGGGCATAAATGGACACAGGCAGACAGATGGTCAAAACGGGTCCTATGAAAACAGGTATAATGGGGTTTGCATTAAAGGGCGGGGCATTCATTCCCTATTTACATTGTTCCGAGTTGGCCAGGTCGCCGACTAGACGCTGGGCCGCCCGCTTCTAGTATGAATAATGCATGGATGAGAAATACAATGGCAGCTGATTATATATGTGCTGTAGGGCCCCTGTAGCAGAATCAACATTGAAATCGTAATTTGATTTAGTCTATTTTGATTTATTGACTGGTCATGGGAAGCCGGCTTCCCATATGGGCTTGCCCTGCAAATATCAATGGCCTTTTCTAGTGACAAATCTGCTTCTCTTAACAGTCTGCCTCTCACTTGGTCATTAATGCCACACATAATTCGGTCACGTACCAGTGAATTGTGCAGATCTCCAAATTTGCAGTCCTTGGCCTTGTTCTTTAAATCCGTCACATACTGTAAGAATCAATGGGCTCCGACTGCTTCTGTGCTCTCGTGAAAAAGATGTGTAGCATACAGTGAAGCATTCATTCACTTCATAATACCAACATGAACTACTGAACACTGCACAGCACTGCCGTTAAGTGTAGGTTTGCTACAGGTGCCCATGAGGCACAACACCCAATATATGACAGTCTGGCAAATTCTGACTCCTGTTTGCAAAATTCTAATTCGCAGACTTTGTGGCTCTTTCCCCAGGTGAACTAAAGTACATGTATGGGGTTTCTCAGACCAGCAAAGGTTCTTGCAACAGCAAAAGATAATTTTCTTTGGTCTAAGCATTGTGACGGAAGATGGCGATTGGCAGTGAAGTCAAAAACAGATGATGAGTGGCGTCTATCAATGTGAGCCTTGAGGTTTTTCTTATTCAGTTCCAATTTGCAGAAAGGGCATGTGTTTTTCTTTTTTTTTGGCCCTTGACTGGAGTACTTTGCTGGCTGTAGAGGTGTCAGTACAGGCTGCTGGGCATGAGGAAGCCACTGTGGAGGCTGCAGAGGTGACAGTGGATAGAATACATTATAGCGGTATTAGTTGCACAATGTGTTTTCCCATGTTTAAGATGTGGTGCAGGGGAACATGTTACAGACACTCCTGTGTTGTGTTTGTGTGCATTACTTACACTGGTGCAGCCAGGGAACAGTGCAGGCTGCTTGGGCGATGAGGCCCCTTGGGCGATGAGGCTTAATTATTTTATACTTTAGCTATTGAAAAATAGCAGATGTACAAGCTCACAGCACGGCACCGAGTGACGCGCTGCAAGCTTGTAGATCTGCTATTCTTGAAAAGTTGTGAAAATGTGTGCAAATCTTTGACTAGATGTATTTTTTAAGCAAACATCAAAATTTGCTTCTGAGGGTCCCTGGAATGAAATATTTTGAGATGGAGGGTCCGTGGACAAATACTTTTCATTTTGGAGGTCCTTTATGTGAAAAAGTTTGAGTACCACTGACAGAGAAACAGAAAACCGAAACCGCAGTGAATCCTTGGACCCAGACCAAACAGCCCGTCTGCAGCCAGAAACAGAGTTCCATTTTCCTACAATAAATTGAGATTAAATGATATGCTTTGGGGCCTTTTTGGGGTTGCCGGCCAAAGGCTGAAACGAATGAGTGTCGTGACTTCTGTTTCGCATGCATGCTGGATCCTAATGTCATGACACCTTCCTAGAATGTATGACACACAGGTGTGAGGTGGTGTTGCCTACATTTCATTATTTCCCTCCTTATACAAGGGGACATGACTGAAAAAGAAAAAGGCCGACTTATGTAAGACACATTTTTGGATATTACTCCTTCAGATTTTACCCAAAATTAACACAAATCAGTACACAGTATCTCTACAGTCATATATGATCAAGACGGATCTGTCCCATATTAAATATTCCATCCTGATTGGCTAAGATTGGCCACCAAACTTTGCAGGATTGATCCCTTTCGAACAAAATGCCTCAAATCATGAACACAGCGTGCAATTGTAATGAAATTGTGCACGCACATTCGCACAAGGCCAAGGAAGAAATTACACTACAACATGATCAAATCAGCCTCATGGTGGCGCCATGAAAGGTCTAAGATTGGTGAAGAACACATGCCACCCTTTTTACATTGGCCTATTATAGCACCACCAGGACGCCTGGCCTGGTGGAGGCACTGCTTCTACTGTAGTTGGAATCTGTTGCACTTTTATGAATGGTCTGGAGGTCTTAAATTTGACCATGTTCACCTTTTTAAACAAGAAATACATAACACATCACATCACTTATTACTACAAACAAATGCATTATTCAAGTTGCAAAATCAGAGGCCAATATGTAAATACAGTATGTCATATTGACCAAATACTGAGACATTGTTTATTCTACTCCTTTATGTGAAAAAGTTTGAGCACCACTGACAGAGAAACAGAAAACCGAAACCGCAGTGAATCCTTGGACCCAGACCAAACAGCCCGTCTGCAGCCAGAAACAGAGTTCCATTTTCCTACAATAAATTGAGATTAAATGATATGCTTTGTGGCCTTTTTGGGGTTGTCGGCCAAAGGCTGAAACGAATGAGTGTCGTGACTTCTGTTTCGCATGCATGCTGGATCCTAATGTCATGACACCTTCCTAGAATGTATGACACACAGGTGTGAGGTGGTGTTGCCTACATTTCATTATTTCCCTCCTTATACAAGGGGACATGACTGCTTTATGATATATCTATGCACTGTGATAGTCAAAAACTTTAAGTAGACGGTCATATGTACTTTGGCATCGGTGGCCATCCTTCCTAGACAAAACCAACTGAAGTCATCAGGAATCTTCGGTTGGAATTCTGCCTTAATGATAAAAAATAAATCACCACACACTTCTTAAAGCACAGTAAATGACAACATGTAATAATAATATTTATAGGCACAGAAGACAAGTCTAATATGCCTTATTGTATGTATTTGTATTAATTTAGCCGACAATAGCCAATCTACAGTGACACATGGTGGCTTGTAGATCACCTATTTTCAACATTTTAAAGCGTTTTTCAAAATAAATAAAAATGCCTGATAAAGATATCATGATGATAGGACTGAGGTCAAAACGAGGCCCTTCTCATTTTATCTTTGGCAACATTTACACAGAGGTATGTCAGGCTCATACAGTTAGTTATGTCAATTCAATAATTCCCCAAGAACTCCCTTATCACTACTGACTCCTACAGTTGGCCAGAGTGTAGACAACCATGTGCATCCTCCAATACACAAGTCATCAGCTGCTTCTTTTAACCTGACAGTGGAGAGTTTAACTGGGAGGATATCACACACTCTTCCCTCTCAGTTACTCTCCCTGCTGAACAGGTGCCCCGACCAACCAGTAGAATCACTGTGCAGTCAAGATGCCTGCCTGCCTGCCTGCCTGCTTGCCTGCCTGCCTGCCCCACCAACACAGTCATTTGTGTTTGTTGAAATGTCCTGCCAATCTGGAGGCACCAAGATGGATTCAAAGATATTCCCAAGAGGGAGATAAGAATATTTCACCCAATTCTTTACACCTGAAAGCCTGTTATGTGACAATAAAATTGATTCTCATTTCTGAGTGATACAAACCTCCCATCTTTCTAGTGCATGCACCACAGCAGTGCTCTGATGGACTTTCTTGACACAGACAGACAGAACAGAAGTAAGCTTCACTCCCACAGTCACTGCATCGCCACAGCTGACTTTCAACAGTGAGGGAAACACTGCAAACTAGGCAGGCTGCCTCTTCTGGTGGGCAGGGGGGGGGGGGAGAAGAAAGGAGGGAAAAGGAAAGCAATCTTGAGAAAAAAAGGGAAGGATGCAATTCTAACTCAGCCTCATGTGAAATCCTGCTGCAAGCGATTATGTACCTATCAGAATATTTTTTTAAATTATTGAAATGTTAACACTAACTTTTCCAAAAAGGGGAAGTATGGATCTCAAGGTCGCCGGTTTGTTCCCCACTTTGGCCAAGAGGAACCTGACAGTAACAAGTGCTCTTGCTGTGTGTGATGTGAAATGTAAATAAGTGTAGAGAGCCGTCCCGCCACAACAAGAGCGATCATCAGTTAATGGTAATGATAGTAGTCAATGACAGTGGTGAATGGCAATCGTTGGCATCAGTTTCAGAGTAATTTGATTAATAATGCAATCAAAATCCATCTGTAGGCCTATTTTCAGGGCGTCAGTAGACCTATAGGTAACAAAGGCTATGAGTTTGGTTGCTTCCATGCAATACATAGCCTACTGTCATCAGTGCATATACAGTTCAGTTTAAAACCATCAGTCCTTGCATATTATAGAAAGCCATCAGTTGTATGTGTGTGTGTGTGTGTGTGTGTGTGTGTGTGTGTGTGTGTGTGTGTGTGTGTGTGTGTGTGTGTGTGTGTGTGTAGGGCACAGCTTCCCTGTGACATGTACAATGTGTTTCCCATGTTTAAGTTGTGTTGCAGGGGAACATGTTACAGACACTCCTGTGTTGTGTTCGTGTGCATTACTTACACTGGTTCAGCCAGGGAACAGTGCAGGCTGCTTGGGTGATGAGGCCAGGGGACTCTGCTGGAGATGTAGCGCCAGTTGAGGCCAACGGGGCCACGGTTGAGGCTGTAGAGGTGTCAGTACAGACTGCTGGGGATGAGGTGACAGTGGATAGAATACATTATAGTGGCATTAGTTGTAAAATGCGTTGTCCCATGTTTAATTTGTTGTGTTGCAAGGGGAACATGGCTATGCCCACTCCTGTTCTTGTGCATCACTTACTCTGTTGAAGGGATAAAGCTGCAGAGACTGCACACTTCTGCACGTGTTTAAAAATCGGGGTCTGGGTTCTAGTCGTGATATATATTTTTAAAAGCAAACATTTGTAACTCAAATATTTGCTTCTGGGGGGTCCCTGGAACAACATGTTTTGAGATGGGGTGAGTCCGTGGCCCACTATATGTAATTCTGGGGGTCCTTGACATGAAAAAGTGTGAGAACCACTGATTTAGAAGAAGGAAAGACATTTATAGAATCGGGTCAAAGATAAGACTTGCACAAATGTTCACGATTTTTTAAAAATAGCAGATCTATAAGCTGTCAATTCACTGTTGGGCGGTTATTCACTGTAGTTGTACTCTTATGATGTGAAGTAAAATGTCTCTCCAAGTTTCCCTTCTTTAGAAACACAGCCGCTTTACAAACAAGGCAAACACATTTAGAATGCGACATGGTGAAAAGATAATCTTCTTCCCACTCTGGATGGAAGTGATAGGTTTTTGCCTTCTTTGCCGTGCTCATCTTGGTAAAACTTTTCCTTTTTTTACTAGACTTAATACTGCCTTCCCTCGCGCCGTCCACTCTTGAAAACAACAAGGCATTGCATTGTGGCTGCCCTGCACATAATTGCATTTTCGCTGGATACTTGCCGGTAAACTTGACTGTTGCTCTGTGCTTGATCTGATATTTTGTTCCCCTCTACACCAAACACTCTTTGAATATAGCCAATCTACAAGCTCACACAGACTCGCACAAAGGCCCATCACTGTGCTAAGCCAACTGGCAGGATTCAGCCATGCAATGCACAGGTAATGGGTGCACATGTGGTGGAGAGAGTTGCAGCCCCAGCCTGAAGCCTCAAAAGTCTAGTATCTGCTCTCGTTCCATAGGGATGTCCCTTTGGAGTGATGGTTAAGATATTGGACTTTCACGCGGGAGACCCGGGTTCGAAGCCGGGTGGGGAGGTTCGGATCACCTCCGTTACATTGGTGCCGTGACCTGGATCCGGGCTTCCCCGTAGGAGGAGGTCAAAGGGGGGTGAGTGTGGCGGAGAGAGTCGCAGCCCCAGCCACAAGAGTCTAGTATCTGCTCTCGTTCCATAGGCATGTCCCTTTGGAGTGATGGTTAAGATATTGGACTTTCACGCGGGAGACCCGGGTTCGAAGCCGGGTGGGGAGGTTCGGATCACCTCCGTTACACACACATTGCCTTTAGTATTGCTCCATACCACCACTGTCTCTATTCACCATGCGGTGTAACTCCTCCACCACTCTGTCTCTAAGTGCACCAGGAATCCTCCTGGGAACCCAGTCCATTTAATAACTCCTCATACTCTTTGAGGATGTCATCCTCCTTTCCAACTTCATGCATCCCCTTCACCAAGCCTATAGTTTCACACAAGTGGCTCCCCCCAGTATAGCTGGTACATCTTCTTGAGTGATTTCAAACTCAATATTGTGCTTTTGGCCTTTAATCACAGGTTAGAGCTCTCTTGCCCAGCGGTGCTTTTTTCTGCCCGAAGAAGTTTGCTCTTACTCGCTTGGAGCTTGCCTCTGACCTCCAGTGCATTGAATGTTTTCACTGACATCTCAGTCTGCGCCTGTGTCCAATATAAAAGTCACAACTTTTGTATTCATTTTTAGGCTTTCCATGCATTTTCCTCCCTCAGTTTCAGTCTCAGCTGACTCCATCACACTAATGTGTTTGTCATGCTCCTTACTGAGTTTGCCAATGAACATGTCATTTTCCTCTTCACTTTGCTCTTTCTATTTGGTTGCTGCCACGAGCCTGACTGACTCTGTGTCTGATTCTGTGATCTGCACATTTTGGCAACGTGATTTCTCTTGTGGAAATTGTTACACATTTGGCCAATTGCAGGACATGTATTTGTTCCATGTTTGAAACCACATCTATTGCAACTTGAACCACTCTGTTCTGTATTTGGTTTCACTCTAAAGTATGTTTCCCTGAAAGTTTTTACTGTGTGCATTTCCACTTCTGTCAGTGCTTTGACTTGAGTAGTTGTTAACCACTTGAACCCCAGGGGGGTCCAGGGGACAAATCTGCCTAAAATGCATGCCCAAATTGGAACAGTTGTGGACACAAAACTACAATGATTGTGGCTACTCTTGACCCTGCACCAAATGTAAGCTAACCCCTGAAAATTCACAAATGCAGTGTAAAAAATGACATTTCTCTTACCAAATTGTAATGCTGTGTTAACTTACTAGGGAAAAGAGGATTGAAAAGACCTCCGCCTATGGAAAATGTGCATTCTTAATAGTGAAAAATACTCAAGACCTCATTGGAGACATATATAGTGAATAGAGAAATTGTCCATAAGGTGTCATCAATTGATAGGCAAAATTTTATGAATATATTTCAAACTATGTAAACTCCAGATGTTTTAGTGAGAGTAGTGCTGTAAAATTAGTAATGTAAAAGTATAGGGTGAAAATGTATAAAAACAAGTAAAAATAATGTGTAATAATAATGTAATAATGCATGGATGATGCATGGATGAAAAATACAATGGCAGCTGATATGTGCTGTAGGGCACCTGTAGCAGAATCAACATTGAAATTGTAATTTGATTTTGTCTCTTTTGATTTATTGACTTCTGAACAGTTTGGTGACTGGTCATGGGAAGCCGGCTTCCCATATCTGCTTCTCTTAACAGTCTGCAGTACCTCTCACTTGGTTATTAATGCCACACACAATTCGGTCACTTACCAGTGAATCGTGCAGATCTCCAAATTTGCAGTCCTTGGCCTTGTTCTTTAAATCCGTCACATACTGTAAGAATCAATGGGCCTTGACTGCTTCTGTGCTCTCGTGAAAAAGATGTGTAGCATACAGCGTAGCATTCATTCACTTCATAATACCATCATGAACTACTGAACACTGCACAACACTGTTGTTAACTGTAAGTTCTACCACTTTTTCTAGTCACGTGTTCAAATACTGGATTGTGATTGGCTTAAAACAGTAGTAAATGAGGCCACAATAGCCGGAATGTGTGAAATGCCCGGATGTACATGCAAATGAGGCACATTTCCGAGATCAATACGCGATGAACGCATCCGGGGACTTCAGGAGGGAGTCGGAACGCTATGGTCGGAACACCTTTCCCCCCACCAACAAATGACGGTCGCAGCGGTCCTATGTTTACCAACGTGCGTACTATCGTCGCCGATTTATTTGGATCCAATGCAATCCGCCAACTTTAAAGCCCCTTTTCTCTGAACCTATGCCTTTCTGGAAGCGAACAGCCTCTATTTACGGCCGGAACGGTGCTTTTAACTGACGTTAGCTTAGCTGTAAGCTAGGCGACCGAGTATTTCCCGGTGAATCTGTGCGCAAAGGTGGGGGCTTGGGAGTGTGGGGGTCTGGGGGACACGCACCACCACTGACTATTGCTGATGATGGAGAGGTTCTATAGCTTAGCCTTTATGTATTGAAAATGAGAGGCACTCTTGCCGATTTAGTAAGAGACTCGTCTCCAATTGCAAGATATTTAAAAGTTATTTGGGGCCATGATGATGATGATATCCTTTTCTTCCCACAACTAGACTAAGGATTTTATATTGTCTGTGTTATTGTTTACAACCACTGAACCACAATTATTCACGTGTGGCAAGATTCACTCGTTTTTAGTAGGCTATATAGTGTAGGCTTAGAAGAAGCCTTTTCAGAAGTTAATTTAATGATTTCCATTTAATGATTTCATTTATCCTCATCTAATGCACCGTATGCACGCTGTTTAAAGGCCGTGTAGGCTTTTCAGAAGTTAATTGAATGTTTTCCATTTGCGCTAATGCACGCAACTGTTTTCGCCAGGTTTTAAGGTCTTATTTTAGTTGTTTCTCATAAGCTCGCAACCCTCCTTGCCCATCGGCCCCCACCTTTGCGCACAGATTCACCGGGAAATACTCGGTCGCGTAAGGCGACATCTGTCTCAGCATGGAGTTGGCGCCATCTGGTGGTGAGTAGAAGATGTTGTTTGTGGCACTATTTGTTGTTATGGCGGAGGTTTTATAGGCAATAATGATTGTAACTTAAGATCCTTGCAAGTTACAACTATGTGTTTTCTTTCATGTATATGGGAAAAAGTGGTAGAAAAGCTATTTACCACTCGGGGTCGGACATTATGCTCTGATAATGTCCTGTGTTAGGGGGTTATCGGACTCGGCTTCGCCTCGTCCGATCACCCCCTAACACAGGACATTATCAGAGCATAATGTCCTCTCACTCGGGGTAAATTGCTTACTTTGGCTGCAGGTGCCCATGAGGCACAACACCCAATATCTGGCAAATTCTGAATCCTCTTTGCAAAAATTCTAATTCACAGACTTTGTGGCTCTTTCCCCAGGTGAACTGAATTACATGTATGGGGTTTCTGAGACCAGCAAAGGTTCTTGCAACAGCAAAAGATAATTTTCTTTGGTCTAAGCATTGCGATGGAAGATGGTGATTGGCAGTGATGTCAAAAACAGATGAGTGGCTTCTATCAATGTGAGCCTTGAGGTTTTTCTTATTCAGTTCCAATTTGCAGAAAGGGCATGTGTTTTTCTTTTTTTGGCCCTTGACTGGAGTACTTTGCTGGCTGTAGAAGTGTCAGTACAGACTGCTGGGGATGAGGTGACAGTGGATAGAATACATTATAGCAGCATTAGTTGTACAATGTGTTTTCCCATGTTTAAGTTGTTGTGTTGCAGGGAGAACATGGCTATGCCCACTCCTGTTCTTGTGCATCACTTACTCTGGTAAGGGATAGTGATGGGTAATTTTTATATCCCATGTAAATAAGACAGTTTCCCCAAAATGATTAAAGATTACTCCCACACAAGAAAGGAGACCATACCAGTGTAAGCCAGTTTTTTTCTCTTACTGTATTAAATCAAAGTCAGCATACAAAATAGATGCCCAGTGTTACAAACATGTTTCTCGTTTCTTTCTGAATCATTTCTGAATCTTTCTCTGAATACAATGTAACATCATTTCACAAATATGCTTCAATAGGTACAGGGAAAATACATGAGATGGTGTCGTGACTGAGTCTTGTGGGCGTAGAATGTTTTCTTTTCCTTTATCAAAGTGCCTGGACACTTGGACATTTCTCTGGTCATCCTCTCTGTCCCTGTAGTGGGGCAGATTCTCGGCACATGTATAAGTCATATGTTCCAAAACAGAATAACCTTGACACTTTTAACACTGAATTTGGTGTTTTAAATATAATTGATATTAAAATGTAATTTAACCCAACAGATACAGCTGCAGAGACTGCACACTTCTGTTCGTGTTTAAAAATCGTGGTGTGGGTTCTAGTCGTGATATATTTTTTTTAAAAGCGAACATTTGTAACTCAAATATTTGCTTCTGGGGGGTCCCTGGAACATCATATTTTGAGATGGGGAGACCCCGCGGCCAGATACATGTACTTTTGAGGGTCCTTGACATGTAAACGCTTGAGAACCACTGATTTAGAAGAAGGAAAGAAAGACATTTATAGAATCGGGTCAAACATATTCAAAGACTTGCACAGATTACAGATTATAAGCTCTCAATTCACTTATGACGTGAAGTAAAATGCGGCATGGTGACAAGATAATCTTCTTCCCACTCTGGATGGAAGTGATAGGTTTTTGCCTTCTTTGCCGTGCTCACCTTGGTAAAATTTGTCCTTTTTTACGACCCTTAATACTGCCTTCCCCAACCTGGGGGCATGCATGCAAATCAAAATTGTTAAACTCACTAAAATGATAAAAAGAAGTAAATGAAAACATTTTAACACTCATCTTTTCTGTTCTCTAATGACTATCTAAAATATGAACCCTTGTTGTAAAAGGCCTCAACGACCCACTTGCTGAGAATGTCCCTGACATCACGGAAACACTGGCTGCAGCGAAAGCTTTGTTTATACTGTTACTGAAATGAATATACCAATATGATACTATATTAGGCTATTGTACGTTTAGTCATGTGGTTTTCAGAGGTTATTATATGTAGGCTGTGTGTGTGTAACACAATGAAAAAGCAACTTAAACAGTTTATAATTCATTACACTGTCTAGGCATGTCAAGCAGTCTGGATTGGCAGCACAGCTACTATTTCTAAACTATATCTGCTAGAGGTGGCTGAGAGGAGGTTCAGCTCTGTGTATATGTCCCTGAAATCAGTTCAGGATATATACTATACACAGAGTCTGGTGGAGATCGGGGGAGAGGGTGGATGAGGTGGCTTTTCTAGTGGCCTTCCTCAAGCCCTTTTGGGATGCACAGCGTGAAATGGAAGGGGACAAATATCCCACGCTGCAACTTGTCTGGCTGTGGGCAGAAAGACTGAAGTGTCACTGTCAGCCTAACGCTCAAGACAAACCAGAGCAAGCCTTTGTGCGCCAGCGCCATGCGCTGTGGCTGGATAAGAAACTGGACATTAAAGATCTCCACATGGCTGCAACATTTCTGTGACCAAATTTCAACCAGCTCTGCACGCTTTCTGTGGAGGAAAGGGCACAGGTTCACCACAACGTGAAGTTCGGTCTGGCAGCGGCTGCCGCCGCACCATCAGAGGAGACCGAAGAAATGGGAGAAGATGATGATGCTGCTACATTTCCAACTCAGTCTCAGTTTGGGAGCAGGGGCGTCACAAGGGGGGGAAAAGTGGGAGGGGGGCCCAAGGTGGAGGGGCATTCATTATTTTATACTTTAGCTATTGAAAAATAGCAGATATACAAGCTCACAGCGCGGCACCGAGAGCCGCGCTGCGAGCTTGTAGATCTGCTATTTTTGAAAAGTCATGAAAATGTGTGCAAATCTTTGACTAGATGTATTTTTTAAAGGACAACTTTGTTTTTTTACAACAAGGGCTCATATTTTAGATTGTAATTAGAGAAAAGAAAAAGTGAGTGTTAAAATGTTTTCATTTGCTTCGTTCTATTGTTTTATCGCGTTTACCGTGCTAAAAAGTGGGGCATGCGTACGCATGGGGTCATGCGTACAAGTGGCTAAATATGTCTTTTTAGACACAATAAGCCAGCAGTTTCTTTATTGCTATTTACAGTAACACTTCTAGCCCCCATAAGTCCCATCCAACCATGGATTTTGCGTTGTATCTTGGGAATGGGCTTATTCTGTGTAAAATGACATAGCCAATGTTAAGCATGCCCCCAACCGCTGAAATAAGAATCTCTAAAACAATAGAGATAAGTAAATTAAATCATTTTAACATCCATCTTTTATATTCTTTAATTACAATCTAAAATATGAAACCTTGTTGTAAAAAACTAAAGTTGTCCTTTAAGCGAACATCAAAATTTGCTTCTGGGGGTCCCTGGAACGAAACATTTTGAGAGGGAGGGTCCGTGGCCAAATACATGTCATTTTGGGGGTCCTTCACGTGAAAAGGTTTGAGCACCACTGACACAGAAACAAAAAACAGAAACCGCAGTGATTCCTTGGACCCAGGCATGGACGGATTAACCCCCCTAAGCCCCTGGCCTATAATTTTTTAGGGCCCCCCCCACCCCCCACCATAACCCCCCCCTCCCTCCCGACACGCACTACCCAGCTCGGATTTTAAGCCATGATGATCATCTGTGGGCCAAGAAAGCACCTGTAGACAACAGAGGAGGGGCCCACACATTTGATTTGTAATTAACATATACATTTAATTTTAGTAAGTTGTCAATGACCACGCGGCCCAGTTCCCCCAAGGGCCCCTGAGAGCCAAGGGCCCCTGGCAACGGCCCTGGACCCAGGGCCCAGGATTTGGTGCGTTTCCCCTGAGTGGGAGAACAGTTTTGGAGAAGATGAAACCGAGGAGGATGAGGTGGAGAGCTGTTTGCAGCCAAAGGCCAACAGCACCAAATAGCAACGGCAAGGATCTGCTGGGCTGGTGGAATAAAAACAGCACGGTTTATCCCAGGCTCGCTCAGTTGAATGTAAAACATGCTGGAAGTCCCTGAGGGACCAGTTCAACAAGCACCGCCAGAAATACAAGAAACAACCCAGCAGCTCTGGTGCAGAATCACTGGGAAAGTGGACATTTGAAGACCAGATGGCATTTATTTTGCCTCATACCCAAACTCCACCCTGAGTTCTTAATTTACACTTGATTTAATTCATTTATTTAGCTCAATAATAAAACGATAAGAAAAAAAGTACACATGATATAAAGTTCCAGCAGTCAAGCTGCCTCTGGAGCAAGGGCTTATACGAGGCCTATACATATGTATAACGCAATACAACTATTTATATAACGTGATTTGTAATCAACAATATGTATATTGTTGTTAATAAATAACATGATTGCAGTCTAAAAATACTGTCACTCAAATCTTTCCTACACAAACTAGACTGCTCCCGAGTCCTGTTCAACATGGGAAATGCCCCATGTCTTAGTTGGGGATGCCACCTTGTGTGTTTTACTCATAATTGATACTTGATGTTGCACTATAAATAAATTGTTGTTGTATTCTACACATTTCAGGTCAAATATTTGTTGCAATATGTTTTTTTTTTCTTCCTACCAACAGGGCAGCAATGCACCACCACTTTGCCATGACTGTTCACATTTCAGGTCACAAATAGTTTTATTCCTGTTTGAAAGTGATTTTCATGTTGTGTTGGAAACGGGACATTTAGGTATGTGAGGCTTTGAGGTAAGGTATTTAGAATGAATACCTCACAGCCACTGCTACAGTAGAAGTTGTGCTGGCTCAATGGAATCTCTAGAATTAGTATCCAGTTTTCTTATGGCAGGGCCAACGATGGTGCAGTGGCGTAAATATCGCCGGTGCAGCCGGTGCGCTGCACCTGGGCCTACACACGCAGGGGGCCCATTAAAGAAGAAGAAAAAAAACAGCGGGCGGCAGATATGCAAAGGCAATAGAGAAAATATTGAAGTAGCCCGGTGGCTGCTGCTTCTATTTCCAGTAGTAGGCTAAGATTTCAAAATAAAACGTGTTGGTTGAAAGATCACATTATAGCCAATAAAACAGACTCGTTTTGAAATGCCCACCGTTTAGAGAGGAAACAGTTCTATTGGCCGCCGGGCCCCTTGACGACCTGGCTTCCTCCACTCAAGCTAATAAAAACAACACCACAATCGGGCATGATTCAATGGAATATAAACACAAGACTTTGGACTTGGTGAAAATCTCGCACCGGGGCCTGGTGGGGGCAAGTTACACCACTGCGATGGTGAGCAGGTGGTCCATTTGAGTAGGGGTCATCCTGAAGTACCCCTTGTACCTCCATGCATCTAGCTGGAGCCCTTGGACCAGATGATAAAAAAGCTCCCTGCGCTCTTCTCCTCTGGTTCAGGGGATGAACCCACCATTCTCTCGCTCTCCCTCTTTGCTGAAGCCTTCTGAGGAGTAAACGGAGAGCCAGTTCTCTTCTGCGGTTATAAGCAGCTGCTAGAGTTGAGAAGATAAAAACTGATCAGTATTAGTCTGGGATCACTTCACTTTTCGGGCTTGTAACCGGTCTGGAGCGGAAACCACAAAACGTCATGTTGTAGTACTCAAAGGACTACAATTTGGCCGGAACTATCCACCGGCAACAGTTTTAACCCAAGATAATTCCCCTGCGCTCAAGGACATACTTTTAGGGCCTACCTAATAAATTCCTTGATGCAGAGTAGTTTTGCTTTTGAAAAATGTGTTTGGTATATGTATCTTTTAGTCCAACTCGTAGCGACTGGAAAGACTACACTAGGCTACTCGAGCATTTTAATAGGGATTGGGGAAACAAACGGAGGGAACCAAATCAGAGCGACGCAGCTTCTAGTGGTTTCCGCATTGGGCGGAAACCAAACGGCCTGTTGTGAACAAACCAGGCTTTCCCCCAGAAAGCCTGGTAGGTGAGGTTAGATCAGTATTTGGTTTGGTTACGGGTGGATTCTCCAGTTGTATCCATGTTCTAATGGTTTTGCTAATGTAACTTCCCTTTTTGCAAGATTATTTTCAACTGGTTTATGAGGTAGAAATCAGTAATGGTTTTCTCATATAGAACTGTCTGCTAGTGTAAAGATGGACCCCCATTCCCATCTAGTTATTGTTCTACATAGAAAATGTATCTAGAACCAAACGTTGTTTTGAATTAAGATACTTATTCTACTTAGAATGTAGGCCTTTATCAGACTCCACCCAGACGATTCCAGTAAGCAAGGTAAGCTCTAGGTAATACTGTATTATAAATGCATCAAATGAATGAAAATATAATAGGCTATTAAACTAAATAGCCTATGTCAAAACATTTTAATCTAGACATTTCTGCTATAGCTATAGAACAAAACCCAAAAAACAGGTTTGATACTTTTGATACTAAAAAATGTTAAACATGTTTAACAATTAATTAACTAGGCAAAAAAAAAAAAAAAAAGAAAAGAAAAAAACAATATGCTGTGTTTGGTTTTCTATCTAGCTATCTTCTATTATACATATGGCAGAGAGATGGCTACTGTAACAATACAGGCTAAATGTGGGTTAAGGGCTACTATACAGAAGCAGTAACCTGGATTGGTTGAAACTATATCTAGTGAAGACATAGCAGATCTTGTAATTAATATATATAATTCTCTACATATAAAGCCAGACGTAGTGATAACAAACGTGTTTATTTGTATTTTTATCACTTTTATTGAAACCACAAACAATGTAGATGGCCATTACTTGCCCATAATAAATCAGAATATTGCTGCACACGCTGTTTTCAAAAAGCCTGTGGTGGGGCCGGGCCGGAAGGTCAAAGTCATTAACGCCGTCACGACGCAGAGCAATGTGACGCTCCCAGTGGAGCCCTGGCCTATTGAAAATCACCCAAAAGACACAACAAAATAAAAGAAAGAACCAGAACTAATCATGGCTTTGGTCAAATGTTATCTGGACCTCCAGTTGTGACTGTGAGTGTTACTAACACGCACACAGGCACGAGCGCACACGCACACACACACACACACACACACACACACACACACACACACACACACACACACACACACACACACACACACACAGCAGTTTTCCTTCACTTTCCAAAATAGTTATTCTGGCGGTTGTGCTGCTTGATCAGCCCAAACACGTCCCCCGGCCAAATCATTCCCCAAAATCAGTGTAATACCCTGGATGGGAAAGGCAGAATTCCCCCCCATCCTAACGTCAGCGTTACAGAACCCAGAGTGAAGCACATATTTATGCATTTATGAAACACAGACGTGCCCAACACTGGAACACAGGAGCCTGTATCTCTCCTTGGAAAAAGGCAAAACAGAAGCAAGAACAAATGAATAATTATACACCTTCTTCATCTTCTCTATGAAGACCTCCATGGGATGTCCTCTCCACAACCCATGTGGGTGATTACCTCAGCATCTACAGTATATCGCCCTCTTTCTGTCCTCTGACCCATGTGGGTGATTACCTCAGCATCTACAGTATATCGCCCTCTTTCTGTCCTCTGACCCATGTGGATGATTACCTCAGCATATATATCGCCCTCTCTGCAACCAACACAATTGGGTCAACACTTACACAACATTGACAGGCATTGATGAACAATACAAAGTACACTTGTCATTGCACTTTACAGTTATTGCTATCCCAAATAATTGCTGTATGCATTTGACCCATATCTTGGAGTGTTGATCCCCTCCCCCCCCCCAATCCAGTCCTTGAAGCTGAAAGCCAAGCAGGAGACATTGGGTCCCTGCTGACAGTCTTTAGTAGGCCCTGGCCAGGGATCGAACACCAACCTCCCAATCTCAGGGCGGACACTCTACCACCAGGCCACTGATGCTGAGGAAGGGGCCAGCGTGGCTGAAAGGTTACTCATCACTCTAAAATAAAATAAATATAAATATAAAAGGTTGCTCATCACTCAAATAACAAATAAAAAAGGTTTGCATGGAGGTTATGAGTGGGAGACTTCCTCTCTCCTTTTCATATGTATTGTGCCGTGGCTGCACCTCAGACCTCATCCATGCTGCTGTGCTCTCCTACTCCTGTGTTTGCCTATGACTGGACAAGCTATGAGTAATGAGCTTCCTTCAAGCACCTAAACCAGGGGTCTTCAACATTTTCAGGCTAAGGAGCCCTTAGCTGAAGAGAGAGATGAAGCAGGGACCCCCTCTACATATTGTATAAATGTGTGATGCAGATTTTCATCGATTTCATAGATAGATTCATATTTGTTTGACAGCACTGTCATCAGTCTATGTTGGATTCGTGTTTTTAGTTAACTTGACCTATCACTCTGTACTTGGTCTGCTCTTTTTACCTTCTATACCAAACCCATTTGCCTAAAATAGCCGATCTACAAGCTCTCAACACCCCACGCTGTGAGGCGTTGAGAGCTTGTAGGTCTGCTATTTTTGGCTAAAGTTCTCCTTAGAATAGGGATGTAAGGGTTCAAGTTGTTCATTTAAAAGAATGATCCTATTGCAAAGGGTGCCATGGCATTGGTCCGAAGGTTCATTAGTCAGAAGGTTCATTAGCCCGAATATGTTAAGAATACTATGCCTAACTCTAACCCTAACCCTAACCTCAGTAACCCTAACTAAATTCAGACTAATGAACCTTCGGACTAATGAACCTCCGGACATATGGGCAGTCCCCCTATTGCAAAGAGGTTGCGGCCCCCCTGTAGTAACTCTGAGGACCCCCTAGGGGTCCCGGACCCCATGTTGAAGACCCCTGATCTAAACTATTGTCAAAACTATTCTCACAAACATGGAGGGGGAACAGAGGCAAAAGAGCCAACTAATTGTGTGATCTAAACTTAGTTACGAGTTATGGTGTGGAGGTAAATAAGAGCAGACCCAGGCCAGAGACAAAGGTCAAGTATTCACACATGAAGTAGATTCGGGGCGGCATAGCTCAGGGGTAGAGAAACCGTTGTTAGAGCATGAAGGGTTCCCGAAGGGTTCCCAGTTCGAGTTAATGTCGAAGGGTCCTTGAGCAAGACTCTGAACCCCTAGTTGCTCTTGGTGAGTAGGTTAACCATAGCCTTGCATGGTTTCCACCGCCACCTGTGTATGAATGTGTGCGTGAATGGGTGAATGTAATGCACAATCTATGTAAAGCGCCTTGGATAAAAGCCCTATATAAATGCACCATTTACCATTCTTAAAATACACATAACATGAGGCCAATTTAAAAGATCATGTGTATAAAAAAAGATAGTTACGCAACTCAATGTAGTGCTGTCAAACAATGCTTTCTATGAAAGCCTTGTTTGACCCCCTTTATTTTAATAGGAAATTAGTATTCTGTACCTGTACTGTTCTGTAGCCAATTTAGAAAGATTACAGTTTCTATTAGCTTGGATTCCCTGTCAATGATTTCACTGGCAGACAGGTTTCTGAACTGCCCACAGCCCTCCTATGAGACACAGACAGAGTAGAAATACATTGTGTTATTTTATCATGAACATTAGTGAGGACCATTTATATGAAGATAGGTTGAAAAGTGGTGAAGTCCTCCTTTAAGACACAAACATGAAATGTTCTCTAGTCTAGAGAATGTGAGGTTGGATGCCTTTAGTTTTTAATGTCACATTCAGGCCTTCTCTCCCTCTCTGGGTTCAGGTATTTTTGAGAGATGAAAATTACCACCATCTTGCTCCAAATGTGACCCAGATTAGTAAAGCTGGCTGACTTGGCAGTGGGTCTCATTTGGGGAACCAGCTGGGGGTCCCTCATGATCAAGAGATGATCAAGAGAGAATTCCATCACATGAATGATCAACATCAATTAAAACTGTTACAGTTTAGATTGACCAAAGTTCAATTGGAAATATGATATGTTGATGTGGTGTCATAATTAACTTAATGTTGATATGGCACACTGACTATCAAGAAAATTTAAACTTGGCACTTCATGTCAAAAAGGTTGCCGACCCCTGCTCTATACACTTAAACTTTATGATGGTTTGTTTAGTGTTGGCTCATATCAGCCAGCACAGGGATGCTGACAGAACCCTCGCTAAAAACCCCAGGACAAAAATACACTCGTCCTAAACAATTTGCCCTCCTGTCCCCCAAACTGTGGAATAAACTCCCTGTCGCACTTAGAATGACAGATTCACTCCCTAGCTTCCATTATAACCACAGACTCACTTCTTAGCTTCCATTAGAACTACAGACTTACTCCCTAGCTTCCATTAGAACTATACAGACTCACTTCTTAGCTTCCATTAGAACTACAGACTTACTCCCTAGCTTCCATTAGAACAACAGACTCACTCCCTAGCTTCCATTAGAACTACAGACTCACTCCCTAGCTTCCATTAGATTATTAGAACAACAGACACACTACCTAGCTTCCACCGTGGACTGAAGACTCACCTCTTCAGACTCCACCTAAACCCATAAGCACTTACTGTAACACTCCCCTTCCCTCGATGACCACACATGAAGCTAGATAGTATTTTTAGGTTTTAGAAAAGTGTTTCACGGATTAGGTGCGTGGTCTACCTATGTTATTGTTTTTCTAGATTGATAATTCTCTGCATGTGTTGTATTGTTGTTGATGTACTGACATATTATCTTGCTTATTAAATTGATGTATTACCTGCTTATTGTAAATCGCTGTCTACTAAATGTCTAAATTGTAAATTGTTTACAATTTAGACATCATACAAGACAAGACAAGACAGAACTACTAATGACAAATATACCTCTATCATTAGAACTCTTGTTTTTTTACCACATGATATTGCACTGAGATGCCACCCTGTGGTCACATTGGGTAACTGCACCATCAGTGAGCACAACAATAATCAGTCAATGATGAAAGACATGCAAACAACAACACACTGACTGAACTGAGACGCTTGGTTCTGGAGATAAATGGTATCAATGGAAACACATGGACCTGTAAGGGACCATTTAGAACCCACTCAAGGAACCCTGGGGGTCCCTGGACCCCAGTTTGAGAAGCACCGCACTGAGCTGAAGACCACACTGAAGACCATAGCTGGTGCAATCATTCAGGCCCTCTTTGACTAAGGAGTTCATGTATGGTATTGTGACGCCACAAAAGCCCTAAACAGTATAAGCTCCAAACAGCCCAAAACAAACTAATTAGGGTCCTGCTTAACCTTTCCTATCAGACTCACCTCACCGCAGTCTGGAATTAAAAAATGTACCCGAGTAAAGGTTTAAAATTGGCATAAAAATGTACAAAAAGTACAATGAAGAATGTCTAAATTGTCTTTTTCTTTTGAAAATAGCAGATCTACAAGCTCACAATGTGTTGCATCGTGACGTGTTGTGAGCTTGTAGATACTGTAGACCATTTCAAATAGTTTAAATAGGGTCCAAGACAAGTGGTAAATATGTTTTGTAATTAAAATCTACAAAGTAATTAGTAACTAAAGTTTTCTAATAAATGTAGTGGAGTAAAAGTGTTGGAAATACTCAAAAGTACAAATACCTCGACAAGTGCAGTACTTAAAGCGTACTTAATTTCTTTACACCACTGCTAGCTTGGACTATATTTTGTTCTACTATATTTGTTTTACCAACAGGGCAGCAATGCAGCACTTTGTCATGACTGTTCACATTTCAGGTCACAAATCGTTTTATTCCCGTTTGAAAGTGATCGTCATGTTGTGTTGGAAATGGGCTATTGCCATTTAGAATTAATACCTCACAGCCACTGCTAGACGAGAGCCTATCATTCGTATCCAGTTTTCTTATGGCAGGGCCAACGATGGTGAGCAGGTGTTCCATTTGAGTAGGGGTCATCCTGAAGTACCCCTTGTACCTCCATGAATCTAGATTACCTCAGCATCTACAGTATATCGCCCTCTTTCTGCTCCTTTGACCCATGTGGGTCCCATGTCAAGCTACAAATACAAAACAAACAACATATAAACACTTACACAACACTGACAGGCATTGATGAACAATACAAAGTACACCTGTCATTGCACTTTACAGCTATCCCAAATAAGTTAAGTCCCGCTATTTGTCACATACATTGCTGTATGCATTTGAGCCATCCCTTGGAGCGTTGCTCCAACCCCCCAATCCAGTCCTTGAAGCTGAAAGCCAAGCAGGAGACATTGGGTCCCTGCTGACAGTCTTTAGTAGGCCCTGGCCAGGGATTGAACACCAACCTCCCAATCTCAGGGCGGACACTCTACCACCAGGCCACTGACGCTGAGGAAGGGGCCAGTGTGGCTGAAAGGTTGCTCATCACTCTAAAATAAAATAATTATAAATATAAAAGGTTGCTCATCACTCTAAAATAAAATAAACTTAAAAAAAGAAAGAAAAAAAAGCTCAAATTTATGTCTATCCCAGTTCACTGTCATGCAAATACATTGACAACAGCATGTTTGATTACATAAAAAAAAGGGGAAAAAAAAGAAAAAAAAGAAAGGCATGTTTGAGGAAGGCTATCCTGGACTACTTCTTCCTGGACTCCATGGACAGGGAGACAGGCAGTCAAGCATGCCATCGGCAACGGCAAGGATACTGTGTGGTTTGTGACACTCACTGTGTGTAAGGCAAGGATACTGTGTGGTTTGTGACACTCACTATGTGTAAGGCAAGGATGTTGTCTGGAGGGGGAGGGGGGGGGGGGACTGAGTTACTAGCCCCCTTCGCCCTATTGGTGAAGGGGCCTTAATTAATTTATACTTTAGCTATTGAAAAAAAGAATTGCAGATATACAAGCTCGCAGCGTGGCACAGAGTGCCGCGCTGCGAGCTTGTAGATCTGTTATTTTTGAAAATGTGTGCGAAAATGTGTGCAAATCTTTTCAATATATGTATTCTGTATTGAACATTCGTCGCCTAACTCAAATTCTGAGATGGGGTCCGTGGCCAAATACATATTATTTTGGGGGTCCTTCACATGAAAAGGTTTGAGCACCACTGACATACAGTAGAAACATTGTCTTTTTTTTTTAACTTAGAATTTGAAATATTCAAAGAAGCAGATCTACAAGCTTGCAGCGTGACACTCGGTGCTGCGCTGTGAGCTTGTATATCTGCTATTTTTCAATAGTTAAAGTACCCAGGGCCCAGGATTTGGTGCGACACCCCTGATATCCAATGTCATGGTACCTCTTCTACGCCGCAGAATATCCTCCCAGTTGTTGATGTCCACTGAGAATGTTGGCCACTTCCTCCACCACACGGCTTGACAGGGATGATCGTCTAGGGTTGGTACTGTAGTGTCCTACAATTTACAGTTCAGGCATTAATCCAGAGCAACTTACAATAAGCAGAGTGCATCATCAATACAGTAGGCACGGTAATACTTAGTTGGGAGGATGTAATTTATGCGCTCCATCTCTTTGCCAAAAGGCCCAGACATTTCCACACATCGGTTAATATGTTTGGCCGTGTATTGGCCCTTGGACCTTCGGAGCATGTCTTTAAGAAAGAATAATAGATAGAATATGTTATTTCACGTTGTAGTATTTCAGTTTTACTCAGCCATTTCTGTGCTGATGTTTTTGATTTCGTACATATGACTAAAATATTTGAATTCCCCTTTAAGAATTCATTGACCAGGTCCAAATGTGGTCAATGTGGTGCCACTCGTACCTGAGACAGCTCTCCCCCTTGGCACACAGCACCGTTGCCACCTCTGCGTTGATGTCAGATACAATAGATAAGATATAGCTGCCATCCATCCATCTGCACCATGGCACCTCCTTTATCTAGTGTGATGGCTGACAGACCACATCATCTTTGTTTACCATGTTGTTTAGCGAGTCATTTCACATTTCGCCTATTCCCAATTCAATGACATTATTTATACTTAAGAAGCAGGTGCAGAATGAAAAGTCTGAGAGCAGGTGCAGAATGAAAAGTCTGAAGGGGAATCCGCCTTTTTGACATGGTCAAAGTTGGTGGGCATCCAGCAGGAGTTCACGATTGCCGTGGCAAGTCTGTGGAGACATGATAGTTTGTCCTCCACATCTCTGAGGTCGCCTGCCATTTTCTTGGCCAACAGGGTCATGTGGCCTCTGGTTGTGAACTTCATAGCACCTAAATATAATAATTATATGCATGTTATGAGTTAGAAAATAGTATTACTGAAAAAGAACACACACTGTGTGTCTTAACATTATGTACTGTATTAATCATCCCTGTAGGTACCTCAAACATGTCCCAGGAGTGCTCACCTCCTTCTTGAGGCCTTTATGGCAGAAGAATGCCTTAAGGTGGGCAAGGGTTCCTCGGGCAGCCTCACTGCTGCCTTTAAAGTGTGTTCAAAAAACACATTTGAAATATTGATTTGATGTTCATATTAACCATAGGAAGTATAAGTTTGTTTTTATTTGCACATGCATGCCATAAATTCCATAGGGATAGATCACACATGACATTTATGACATCATCAACTTGCGAGGGGCATTTCCCCTGTTGAGTGAAAGATTCGCTATTTCTAGAGGAAATACAATATTTAAGGTTTTGTTTTATTTATTTTGCATTGTAGTTATAGAGGACACTTATAATGTATTAAGGCATATTTGTCGTATTAGCCAGGGATCACTCCCTTAAGTTCTGTTCAGATTCACTACACCTTCGTTCTGTTCGGGTCATTTTGACCCGGGGGATATTTGGTTTAAAAAAAAAACACTAATATAAATTTTAACTTAATAAATCATCATGATACATTGACTTTGACTCAATACCAAACAATTCATATGATATATATGGTAAATGTTTGCATTTCTGCTTTGCTATATCACATTAAACATTGAAAGAGCTAAATTGCAAATTGGGCATTATTAGCGCATATAATGCCTCATTTGCATATCTAAACATATGATTTCAGAAAACTTGTAATTCAAAAAATCTTAGTTTTGATGTAAGTAATCAACAGGAAAAGTTTCATTGTGGTAGCTATTAGTTAATTTTTTTACCCTATTCACCTGTAGTGTCTCGCCTTAAGGTTCAAAAAGATATGAGGGGGGTGTAGCATGGTTGTAGTGCAAAAATATTTTTTTTAAATGTTCATCTCAGAAGAATCTTTAAGGCCAGTGAGTTTCAGGTGGAAAAAATGTGAACTTCTACCTTTTTTTTACAAATGAAAATGTAAAACGGGTCAAGATGACCCGAACAGCACTTAAGGGTTAGGAGCTCCATGGTGTCCTATCATGAAGACAATGTGTCATTTGAAGAAATACGTATTGCCTACAGTAGACACCACAAAGCATCAAATAGATATATAATATTTCATAAAGGTGAAAAATGTATCAGAGTTATGAACATGGAGCTCTAGATACAGTATATGCTCTAGAAATGAGTTATTAGACATACATTTTAAGAACATTTTAATATTTTCCTTAAACATGCATGAGATGGATCTCTTTGTGGAATTCTCGTGGAGACTCCACCGACCCTTCCATCCTTTCCAGAGAACTCCTTGCATTCACCCTGGCCCTCCGGCAGTGAAACATCCTTTCAATGCTCAGCCCATCCCTGCCACAGAGAACCGGGATAGGCTTCCCATCAATGGATGGCACGAATGTTGAAAGGAGATCCATCGTTTTGATGACCCCGGAAGTGCTGGTTGGGTTGGCTAGGACAACTCCAAGATTAACCTGTGAAATCACACTACTTGGTAGGAACAGGACATTTCAGCTGATTTACACTATCAACTCATACTCTGCGATCCCCGTCGAAACCGGGGATTTCCCGCTGTACCTCTCTGCGATGCCCGTCGTTCCCGGAAATTTAATTAGCTTTAATCATTATGAAACGATTAAAAGTATGATCGCTGTATATATCCGTTTCGGAGACTTAAGGCCCGCCCCCTAACTGTGTCCGGTCGTATTTCCCGTTTGGACCGGATCTTCTTCAATATATATAGAATACTGAAATGTAGAAATACTAGACTGTTACAAGTTAAACAGTTTACTTTAACAGAAAAGGTACACATGGTATCTGGCTGCTAAGTAAACACATGAACCCCTGCTCACTATGAAAAAATGCCTCCCCGTGGCTGAATGGAAACACTACACCTTGAAATAAATACATTATTTATGTGGGTGCGGCTAAGGAATCTGGGGGGCGTTCCTAATTTAGGTACCTATAGGTACCTATGGTAACCAGTTTGGCAAAGGGGACAAAGTCAACTGGCTACCACGGTAGGTTTCCATATCCGGTCTGACGTCCAGTCGCAGCTCCGTTCGCATAGCTTTTCATTGTAAACAAGTGAGCTGACTGCATGGCCATAGAATGGTATTTTCTCACGCGTTTTTTTTTAAATTTTGTAGCTGTTTGATTCCTCTACCCGCCTGGCATATGATCTGCGCACATATCGTCTGCTATGTGCGCGAACGTGTCCATGTGTTACCATAGCGCACAGCTGGCTTTTTTCAATGTTTTTTCATGTAAACACTGGCGGATAAGCAGGGATACAGCGTGGCAATGGATATGTCTATTTCAGGGGTGCCCAAAAGGTAGATCGTGATCTACCAGTAGATCACCAAGGGTGTGCAGGCAGACCACATGACATGCCTCTAAAAATGTATAATTAAAATATATGTCAATATGACATCAAGAAGGGCCTGTCAGCTCCCTTCATGGCTTCTAAAGTAGGCAAACCTCCAATGCAATACTTTGTTCAAGAGTCAGTAGCATTACAAAGAACCTCAAAACTGTACCACTTCCATACAGAATGGGATGAAGACATTTTCCCCAGTATTTCCCATTTATTTCCCCCTAAAATGTAACGCCAGTGCTGCTGCAAAGCCTCCCTCAGGCCCTCAGCTAAAACATTTTGGATGGGTAGATCATGTTGAGCTACTCATTTTAAAAGTAGATCTCACGTCAAAACAGTGTGGGCACCCCTGGTCTATTTCAATGGGGTTTTTTTTATTCGAAAGCTGTCACCGAGTCTACACGTCTACTAGATGAGTCGCGCACAGATTGTGCACGATGCGTGCCCACGTTAAAAGGTAAGGACAATTTGGCAGCTGCTTACTACAGCTATGTTTAAAATGGCAGCAAAATTGTTAAGACAAACAAATTCAACAACAAAAAATATTCACTAAAGAAAACAAACATTATATGGCTTTAAGCTATTGTAGTTTTCATGCTCAAGTTAAACAACATTACATGTTTTATTTAATAACACAAGAATGTACACATAATAAAAACAACTTACAACAGTGCTCTTCTCTCGTAGGGCTTGGCTGTGCTGGTGGGGAATGTGTTGCACTACTTTGTCCTGGAGGTTGGCCAGGTCCAAGTGGTCACACAGAATCACCACCATTCTTTCTTTGAAAGAAGAGTATATGTTTATAATAATAATGCATACAATGTCTGAGTAACCTTTCATTCTTGAATAACAGATAATGAAGGAGCGGTAGTGTCCACTGTACCTCTGAAATGGGCAAACCTCCCATGGTGAAACATCCTGGGCTCTTTGGCCAGGGACATCGTGACAAAACATAATGCCCAGAGTAGAAATATATTCCCGTGACTCTGGTTGTAGTGTTTTGCGTGGACAGTCATCTGTATGGAACAATTACAACTTGCATAATGGTAAAGACAGTACTTTTTTTTTTCAGTAGATTTTTACACCAACTCATCCTAAGCCATGTGTATTATAACAACCCTTTCTTTGCAATATCATAATAATGGGGTGTTGTGGTAGAAGATCTATGCATCACCAGGCATGTTTTTGTTGTTTTCCTGAACGTTGTCCCACGTCAGTGAAAAGGTTAGGATCTGGTTGTCCATGGATGAACTCCAGTGTCCTCCTTGTCCCATAGGGGTATTCTACACAAAGAAAAGACCATATTTGATATTGAAAATATATCCATAAAAATCACTCATGCATTATTGTTTTGCAGTTTTACACAGATTAAGCACAGAGACTAGGCTGAGCAATGTTACTCTTTTAATACTATAGTGAAAATATAAAAATGACTTCTAAATATGTCATCAGAGCAAACGTAAACATCACATGCATGGTTGTCCAAAACACAGTTGCATAATTAGACGGTATGTAAAAAAAAAACTGCACATACCTCAATGGCAAGTGTCCCCTTTTTGATGTGGTGTTTAGGGCCACTGGGAAGTCTGTCCACATGAGCAGATACCGTGTTTTAGCTTGGTAGATTCCCAGGGCACACAATGAGTAGATGACCTTTTGGGCACACACAGCCGTACCGCCACAGCTCCAGCCCCACACAGACCTGAACAACATTAAGTGTGCAGAGCTTGGTGGTGTAGAGAATGGTGGACAGCACCACCCCGATTCTTTTATTCAGGAAGGTTTTGGCCTCCTCCACTGTCTGCACCCTTCAATTACACATTAATGAAAGCCTTAATTAATATTCACAAACTACAATAAAAATCCCCAAATCTACACTTTTGTATGAAAAGTAATTTGTGACCTGAACCTACTGTAAATCTAACATGGAAGCCATGTTCAATTTGGACATAAACTAATGAAATAAGAACATAATTAATTATTAACACATCGGATGCCCACGTGATGTTAACACGTCAATCTCTTTGATCTTTACGAGTGCCCAACGACGCGTTTGACGTGTTGTACAGTAAACTATACTGTACTGTAGCTACTGCACTTGGCTACCGCGGTGATGAAACAACTCCATTTCCCAACATGCAGCGCGCAATTACGTCACCCGGATGTGCTGTGTGGCTCGTTGACTTCCTGTCTAGTGGCTGCACAAAAGTGCTGTTTTCTCCAGAAAACGCGTTGCCATGGGCACGAATACATTAAGACGTCAGACATCACGTGGGCAGCCGATGTGTTAATATTGAATAATAATTTGATCCAGGCCTACTCAATAGACTCGACCTGTATGCATTCATAGTGTTATGTTAAAATGTTACCTTTTAAGCTGTCTGGTGCCCAAATTCCTGTGTGAGGTGATTGTCTTAAAACTAGGGAACATTGCCTTCTTAGGCTTCAAGCACTGAAGCGTGACACGATCCTCTCCCCAAGCCAATGTGCCTTCCCAGGTGAACTCAGAGATGTTCTCCATTGTCACTTTCTTAGACTATGTATTGCTTTTGTCAGTCAACAATGGCTTTCTCTGGCAATGTTGAAGATGGGTCACAATGAAATAGTGATTTATAGGAGAAAGGTAACGTAAACAATCATGTATGAACAAAAATAACCATTTTCAGCATCCATTATTATTTCATTAATAACAGATCCTCTATGAACAATATTATCATCATAAAGACATCTATCCATTCCAATAAGCAGTTGAGCTGCACATTATTAGTGCTTAATGTCCTGATACTTGGATAATACCTGCCCTTACTGTAAGAGCATCATTAGAAGATTTGGAATGGAGCTGGTTTGGAATTTACTGTGATATAGGTTTATTTATAACCTCCACATTTGGCAAGGTAAAATAAATGCACCATTAGAAGATACAACAAACTGTACTGTTTTAACACTGCAATCTGGTTCCAACTTAAGGACTTTTTAATACCTCTAAAATGACAAATTAAACATTGGCCAAATTGTTAAATATTAGACGCAAACATTTTGAAAATAGACAGAGCTGTTATACAAAATGTAATGCCTCAACTAGTGCTTGTCAGTATGGGGGGTCCCCAGTTAAAATATGATCATTTTGGGGGTCGCGGCCTAAAAAGGTTGAGAACCACTGGTGTAAACAGCCATGTCACATTGTGTTATTATATATATGCAGGGTACAAATCATTTTCTTCCTTTTTCTCAATACAATTTTAATAGTAGCCTATGCATGGCCTCAGATTTAAAAAGTGTTTAATGGTAGCAGCAATGTTTATGGGCAGTAGGCCTAGATGGGTGGTTGTATTCACATATGTACAACATATATCTACTTCTAATGTCTATTGCAGCATTAAAAACCCATTTCTTATTCTTTATTTTATTTTGATTTTTTTGCCATTTCACATGAGAACACATACACCAGTAAGACTCCCTAATCAAAACATGTGCCACGCACATCCCCTTACACCCAGGAACCAATGCCACTTACAGGCCAATTTGTGTATACATGTGACCTGACGGTCTCTTGTCTCCCGATTAGGGAGTCTTACTGGTTATAAGCTGTGTTAAAGGTGTTTGGCTCAGTGTTGTCACCTGTATGTATTATAAGCTGTGTTAAAGGTGTTTGGCTCAGTGTATTTATTATAAGCTGTGTTAAAGGTGTTTGGCTCAGTGCATTTATTATAAGCTGTGTTAAAGGTGTTTGGCTCAGTGCATTTATTATAAGCTGTGTTAAAGGTGTTTGGCTCAGTGCATTTATTATAAGCTATGTTAAAGGTGTTTGGCTCAGTGCATTTATTATAAGCTGTGTTAAAGGTGTTTGGCTCAGTGTAGTAAAACGAGGAAAGTAGTTCTATTGACCATATTCACACGGTGGCCAACTTGCCATTAAGTTAATGAAATGCCACCCCAGTTGTCACCCGCTTTCAATGCAAATTTCAATTGCGGCCGCCAGGTGAATATGGTCTATTTATTGGCCCAATTCCAATGTCCTCCCTAAGCCCTGTTGACTATTGACTCACTGACTTAAGTGATGTCAACATGGTAAGGGCTTGAGGGTGCATCCCCCTAGTGGTGAGCAAAATAACTTTTGGGGACTCAGCTAGAGCTAATTATCCTAATATGAATCACCATTCATATTTTGTATTATTTGCTACTCAAATCAGGGACGTGCTGGGCCCCTGATTCAGCCCAGGAAAAAGAGTTGGAGAGGCCCTCATTACTCTCTCTCTATAGCGCTGCTGCTACTCAAAGATTTGCCATTTCAGATCATGACAAGTGACAAGCCAGTGGGCCAATTACATGAGTTAAAATTCGTCGTTGTCGGGTGGAAACCTTGTATGTCCAAAACCGTGTTTTGTATTTATCATTTTAAAAAATTGATTTAAACTAGTGAAAACAGCAGATCTACAAGCACACAACGCCTCGCACCGCGAGGCGTTGTGTGCTTGTAGATCGGCTGTTTTCACTACTTTTGTGCAACAGCCTTGTATGATGAAGCAGGGCTTTGCTTTGCGAAAATAATTACACATTTGAAACTTGGAGATACGAGGTTTCTGCCCGACAGTGACAATTTACTTTGTTTTCCTAATGGCCATTCAGGAGTTGTCCCGCTTTTCCCAATGGCCAGCACGTCCCTGACTCAAATTATGCTGATTTCATTTTGAGGAAGACACTCATTTCAGTCATTAAATAGAAGTTTTATATATGAAATTAATAATTACAAATAACACATTTGATTTAATTGGTTTTAATAGTTTCTTACGGTTTATATATACGTAAGAAATATAAATAGGATTATTTGCAAAAAGGGAAATGTGTTATTAACATATGTCTGATAAGTAAATACATTATTTGTTCAAGTTTCATCATCATGTGGGTCAACTAACCCCTTGACTTGGATCAACTTACCCCTAACCTGGGGCAAGTTGAGCAACATGACCTCATATTTTTATGGCCCTTTTTCATAGATGCTAACCCATAATTTCAAATGATAGCAGACATCCTGAAATATGTCTAGATGTTTAGATTTTACTGCCATGTCACTTTTCATTGCTTCCAGGGCAACTTAAGCAAAAAGTGGTTCATCTTACCCCGTTCTTCCCTAATGCATTTTTGATTAGATGATAATGTCAGTAAAAGGTTTCATTGATGATTAACCTCTATAGAGGTCAAGCAATAGACACACAGTTATAATACCATCAGTTTTTTCCCCCCGCTCCTCAGTTCTCAAACAGAGGATGTGGTATCACTCATTGTGGAGGCTTCGGTCTTCGAGGAGACACTGTACTGTTGTACCTCCTTATGGCATGTGCAGTACATGTAGCCATCACTGTCCTCACATATGGAACACAGTATCAATGCCCTTTTGGCACAGACGGAAGATTGGTACAGGCCAAGTGGGTCCATACAGTATGTGAGGACAGTTGTAGCTACAGCACCTTTCTCTGTTGAGGAAACATAACAGGCTTGGTGAATCACACACAGCTTGTCTCCCATCTGAAGTTGCTGTCTTTAAAATATAATGTGTATTAGTATAATGTGTGTATTATTAGCCTTTATCGTCACCATGTGTGGCTGGCTGTGTCCATGTAAAAAGCATCAACTACAACAAAGTAAAAGAGCCTCCAAATGGGACACTGTCCAGTTCAGCGAGCCATGATTTGACCACAATTGCACTTTTGGTGTTAAAATGTTCGATACCTTCCTGGCAATGACAGGAAGGATATCGGGATCTCACTATTTCCATAGACAACGCCCTGGTGACTTCGGTTCCAACTGCTAAGAACCTTGGTGTGGTCCTGGACAGCCAGCTATCATTCAAGGCACACATTGCATCAGTCCCTTGGTCCTGTAGGTTCAGACTCCATAACATCCGTAGCATCCTCACCCAGGAGTCAGCCCAGCTCCTCATCCAGACATCCAGTCATATCAAAACTCATTATAGTGTCAGGAGGTTTAAGAGGAAATTAAACCTATAAACATGTACATTTATTATTGTTTCTCATTTATAAACGTCAGTAGATTCATATTTTGTTCTTCAAGCAAAATCACTCATTTAATGTCTGGACATTGTATTCTGTTTGTCCCCACAAGGTGGCAGCAGATCCTGTATATTGCATGTATGTTGTAAATGAAGCTCTCTGTGTGTGCGTGCAACAACTGTGTGTGTGTGTGTGTGTGTGTGTGTGTGTGTGTGTGTGTGTGTGTGTGTGTGTGTGTGTGTAAAACTCCCTTTTACCAATATTAAATGGGGTGATATGCTGTCCCACGGGAGATCCACTCATTATTCCGACCTCCCATTGTTCCCAATAATCTGACAATTATAGTTTAGTGTGAGGTTAGGCTGGGTTACACCTCATCTGCATTGTACGCGATGCAACGCGAGCAACGCGACAACGCGACGCGAGCGATGACATTTCATTAAAATACATTTGTTTCAATGAGGACGTCCTGGTCCTGGTGGATTCTCTATTTTTGCAACGTTTCACAGTCCGGCCCCTAAACACTTTTTATTGGTTGAAACGTCTCCATGTAGGCAGCAAACAACAAAACCAGACCATAACTATTTTAAAATAATTTTACTCCTACACACCAATACACCAACTGTATATCTATTTATGTAAAACAGCCTACAGTATGAAAACTATATTAGAATAATGTATGATACTAGTATTATCCTTAGATTATAATAATGTATTTATTTTCCTTGGAAATCATCAAGGCTATTCAGAGCAGCTTGGCTGCTCCTAGCTGCTGGCCTAAAACATACCTTATGAAATCATTATGAAAACCTTTTCCCTTAAAAGCAGCCTTAAGGAAAGCTCAGTGCCGGCGAATACGGTGGTCAATGTGGGCAACTGCCCAGGGGCGCCGAGCCACTGTGCTTAGCGCCTCTCAGGTAAAATACATTTCTACTAATTACCCATCAACCCATGTGTCAGCAGTGTCAGGAGGGAAGACAAGTAGACAACAACAAAAGAAAATTAACAGAAAGAAAGCAAGTGGGGCGCAAAACAAGAGGAAGAAGAAAGAAAGGGCAAAAAAATTGGAATCATATCCAAAATCAACATATTTTTTACGGGTGGCGCCGCCGCAGCGGCCGCACACGCCAGTCCTGAGTCTTCTAACCAGTGACGGTCCGTGATCCGGAGATGATGATTCCGATCATGTGGAAAGGGAGCAGGATCCACAGCCACCTGCAGAGCCTGCCCAGGTCGACATGGTGGTGGCTGGCTCTTCTGGAGCACAAGCTGCTGAAACGCAGCCCAAAGCCTTGAGTGAAAATCTTGATGATGATCATGAAGATGATGATGATGATGATGATGATGATGATGATGAAGAGATTGAGCCCATGGAGGGCGAGGGTGAAAAAGAGAGTGACAGTGAGACAGAGCTCGTTAAAAGAGCCCCAAAGCAAACTAGAAGAAGTGCTCTTCCGAGCACAGGTCTCCACCAGCCACGCGTCCTGGTGGTGCTATAATAGCCCTTTCATGGCACCACCATGAGGCTGATTTGAACATTTTGTAGTGTAATTTCTTCCTTGGCCTTTTGCGAATGTGCGTGCACAATTTCATTACAATTGCACGCTGTGTTTGATTTGAGGCATTTTGTTTGAAACGGATCAATCCTGCAAAGTTTGGAGGCCAATCTTAGCCAATCAGGATGGAATATTTAATACAGGACAGATCCGTCTTGATCATATGACTGTAGAGATACTGTGTACTGATTTGTGTTCATTTTGGGTAAAATCTGAAGGAGTAATATCCAATGTGTCTTACATAAGTCGGCCTCCAGGTGGCGCTATAAAAGGCTGATGTGAAAAATGCAAGGAAAGGGTTTTTCCTTGGCCTATAGGGAGTGCGCTTACAAAGTTTGAAACTGTTTGGTGGAGTTATAGGTAAAACCACAAATTGGCCTGTTATAGCGCCACCATGAGGCTGATTTCAAAAATGTGAAGTGGAATTTCTTCCTCGTCCTAGTGGGAACGTGTGTGCGCGATTTCAGGTTAATTGCACTCTGCGTTTGTGATTTGAGGCATTTTGTCCAAAACGGACCAATCTTACAAACTTTGAAAGCCAATCTCAGCCAATCAGGATGGAATATGGACAATCAGAGAGAAGCATGTCGATCACATGACTATAGAGATACTGTCTACCGATTTGCGTGATTTTTTGACAAAATCTGTAAGAGTACTGGCCAAAAGGTAGTTTTGGACAAATTGGCCTCCTGGTGGCGCTAGAACAGGCCCATGTGAAAAATGTGGGGCAGGGGTTCTGAATTGGCATCCAGGGAGTGCGCTTACAAAGTTTGAAACTGATCGGTGGAGTTATAGGTAAAACCACGAATCGGCCTGTTTTAGCGCCACTGATTTCAAAAATTTGAAGTGGCATTTCTTCCTCGGCCTAGTGGGAACATGTGTGCGCGATTTCATATTAATTGCACTCTGCGTTTGTGATTTGAGGCATTTTGTCCAAAATGGAACAATCTTACAAACTTTGAAAGCCAATATCAGCCAATCAGGATGGAATATGGACAATCAGACAGATCCGTGTCGATCACATGACTGTAGAGATGCTGTCTACCGTTTTGCGTGATTTTTGGACAAAATCTGTAGGAGTAGTGTACAGTAAGATCGGCCTCATGGTGGCTCTAGAACAGGGCCATTTGACAAATTTGGGGCAGAGGTTCTGAATTGGCATTCAGGGAGTGTGTGTGCTCATTTTGGCAGCGTCCGGGCCAACGGCGCCGGAGATTAGCTGGTAACAAACTCGGAGGACGGACGGACAGACGGACGGACGCACTCTCCCCCTGCCTTCGGCTGGTGGAGACAATTATGGACCACAAAATACTGAGTCCCCTCCTCGGCGATTTAACAAAAGTTACTATTTCATTACACTCAATAATGAAGAAAAAATAAAAAAGAACGTGGCTAATGTACTCAAAATCTGAGGATAGGGTTGTCTGTTTTTGTTTCTTTAATTCTCTTTGGGAAACGTGACATGGTTGCGACATCAGTCTGTCAAATGAGGGCCATTTGTCGTGAGCGTTGTGGTGTGGCATGACATTTTGTTTCAAATACATAAAGTTAGCAAACTACTACAAAGTCCTACAGTCAGCATGGAAGCCCTTCTGAACGAAATCCGTGCTGTCATACTATTTCTCGAGGACTTCAGAGAGAACGGGTTCATGAATGCGCGCACAGACGCACAAGCGATTGCTGAACAGGCCACAGTGGAAATAACCACTCGATTCCCAGAACAGCGACAGAGGAAAAAAACAGCTCTATTTGATTATGAGGGTAAAGATGATTGCCCACCAATTACACCTGAAGAAAGCTACAAGCGTGATATATTTCTCCCCCTGATTGACAATTAAGGCTCTATCCAGCATCACAGAGCGATTCTCACAGCTAGATAGTTTCAATGATTTATATGGGTTCCTCTTCAGCACCGCGGACATGTGGACAGTGATTGAAGACGGCACACTGCCTGAGAGGTGTACACGTTTTGCTGAGGAAATGGGGGACATTGATGCTCAGGCTTGAGATAAGACTAATTGTCAACAGCTATCCCCAAAACAAGCCTAAATCTCCGTTTGGCATGTTGTGTTATATTTACGAGAAAGGCGTCTTTACTTGGACATGTATCCAAACCTTAGTGTTGCCCTGTGCATACTGTGCCAGTGGCCTCTGCCGAGAGAAGCTTTTCCAAATTGAAGCTCCTGAAGAACTACATGAGGTCAAGCATGTCTCAAGACCATCTCAATGGACTAGCAGAAATAGCTATCGAGCACGAAATAGCTCGCAGTTTGGAATACTCCAGAATTATTGAAGACTTTGCTGCAGCCAAGGCAAGAAAGGTCCACTTCTAGGGAGTGAGTAAAACTGTTATGTCATCATGCATAGGATGCGTGTGTGTGTGTGTGTGTGTGTGTGTGTGTGTGTGTGTGTGTGTGTGTTTGTGCGTGCGTGCGTGCGTGTGTGTGTGTGGCGGGCACTGTCCCCAGCGCGGCAGTGCTGAATGGAGCAGAGGAGAGATAGTCACTGCCTTGCCTTTGCTTTTCGTGTTGTTGTAATACTGTAAATAGAACTGTAGCCTGGCTGTAGGCACTGTCACGGTCTGCCTCTCCACAGACCATGTCCCCACTTCGACCACTCCCACATTACATTCCATCTCACAGCCCCAGTTACTCACCTGACTTCACTCCCTCATCAGCCCAGTGCCATGCCCATTCCACACCTGTGAACACTTCTGCAATCACCCTGCTCACTATAAAACTGGACTCATGTCACACACTCTGTGGGTGCGTTTATATGCACAAATGTATTCCACTTATATTCGGAATGACTGCTCATTCAGAATATAAATGCTCATATAAACGTTTAGGAATGGCCATTCCGGTCTGATCCGAATGAATTTTCATTCGGGTCTGAAGGGGTGGTATATGCCGTTTCAATCGGGATACATTTGTCATGTAAACGCTCCATTCAGAATGAGGGGCTATTTGGAATAAATTAATTATTTTGCGCATGTCCGTGCTTGGTGACGCGGTGACGTAACGGGTATAGACGTAACACGTAAACAGGAAGAAGGAAGTCAAGGAACTACTAGCTACCCATGGCATGAACAACACACGACAACAACATAGACGCTGGAGTTTGGAGGAGCGAGGGTGTAATAATGTCAGCCGCTAGAAAGAAAGTGCCACAAGCGAAACAAAACTGGTCAGAGGACGAGACCTACTTTTTAATAGATCTCTTAAAAGAGTTACGCATTTCGGAACACCTTGATGGCCGTAAGGCGAGAACCACTGACATTTTGCAAATGGTTGCACACAAGTTTAATGAGGCTGGAATGCGGCGAACCTACGACCAAATCAAAAACCGATGGAAGGTATTGAAGTCAGCCTATTTTAAGGCTAAGGCTCACAATAGCGTAAGTGGTGCTGACCCAGCTAGTTGCCCGTATTATGACGCTATGGACGATATGATGGGACATCGTCCATTAGCGAATGTCGGTGTCCACGGCGTAGATGTTGGTTTTGAGGATACGTCGGTAGCTCCTACACCAGAAGATGACAGCATTGCTGGTAGGTCCAAACCTAACATTACTAGCTGTATAACTCATAATGGCATAGTGTTGTTGCATAACAAACGTTAAATCCTTGGCTTGTGTGTGTGTGTGTGTGTGTGTGTGTGTGTGTGTGTGTGTGTGTGTGTGTGTGTGTGTGTGTGAGTGAGTGTGTGTGCTCGCGCGTGTGTGTTAACACAATTCATTGTGTTATTGGCATGAGAAAACATACGTTTACGTTGCCAAAGCAAGTGTCACTTGCTTTGGCAAGAAAAAACAGTTGAAAATGGGGAACAGATATACATTGGGAGGGGGTACAGCATTGTATAAGCAGAGCTATGTGGCATTGTGACATTTTATATATGTAGAGGTAGCCGCAAATTGCAACACTAGATTTTATTTTAATCGGATGAATCTAGGGTTGCAATACCTCCCATAGGGATCCAATGCATGGAAATGTTCATTGCTATCTGATTGTAGGACTTCAAACTCACCAATATTGTGGCTCTATGGAAAGCTTGGAATTTACTCTTGCTATCTGCAAAGTATTTGTTTCTGAAAAATCCACCGTATAATTGTTATGATTTATTTTCTGTCAAGAATTCCGAGCAGACACGGTTTATTTTCTAAGTGTTGAACTTCGGAAGCGTTCGTCTGCTATTACGCAGCGTCCCGTTGCCTCCTGCATTGTGTGACATTTAGAACCAGGTGGTACACAGGACCGCTGAGTGACTTCCCACAACCGCTTCCAAACTCCAGCACTTAAAAAAAATAATCACCTGAAGCCAATTTCTTTATAGAAAGTAGCTCATAACATGTCTACGGTGGATTTTTCAGAAACAAACACTTTGCAGATAGCAAGAGTAAATTCCAAGCTTTCCATAGAGCCGCAATATTGGTGAGTTTGAAGTCGTTTAATACAATCAGATAGCAAAAGAACGTTTCCATGCATTGGATCCCTATGGGAGGTATTGCAACCCTAGATTCATCCGATTAAAATAAAATCTAGTGTTGCAATTTGCGGCTAATGTAGAGGCTATGAAGCTTTTGGAACTTGTTTTTCCTCAAAATGCATTTAAAAGTAGCAGCTCTGTTTCATACTGTATGTGTGTAACACATTCCTGAACTGTTCTAGCTGACTATTTAGTTGCATTATTAGAGAAATGGCTACGGGCTACTACAACTCACTGTAGTTATAACCGTGTCCCCCCATCTCTCAGATGAGGATTCCAGCCCTGATGAGACTGATGACATCCTTACTCAGCAGACCACAACAGGGACTGAAGGCAGTTGTCCCAGCACCTCTGCACAGACCATGGAAGACACAGCCACTGCTGATCAGCCACGGCCCACCAAAAAATGTATGTCATGTGTATTATGTTGATGAAAACTGGTGCCGTAAAAACACACACACACACACACACACACACACACACACACACACACACACACACACACACACACACACACACACACACACACACACACACAAATATTACATACATTGTTTAGATTATTGCCTGATTAATGAAGACATGCATTCAGTCGACCATCTGAAAAGTATGTTAATAAGTGGGCTAAAGTAAATTCTTTAATGGGGTCTGGCATGGAGGTGATCACCCTGTGACACTGCTTTGGTGTTATGGAAGGCCTGGTTTGCTTTGATAGTAGTCATGAGCATATCTGTATGGTTGAGTGCCTCACACCTTCCTCTTGGCAATAGAACATACATATATTCTCTGTGGAGATCAGTTGGCTAATGTCTGGTCAGTCAAGCACAGTAATACCATGTTCAGTGCCAAAACGGGTGCACTGGCCATGGTATTACAGTGCTTAACCCAAACCAAAAGGAAGATGAGATGCACCAGACCCAACCACACAGATGAGCTGAGGCTTCTATCAAAGTAAACTTGTGCTTCCATAACACCTCAGCAGTGCCATAGGTTGATCACCTTCATGCCACAGCCCATTGATGAATAATAAATAAAACAAACTTTTACACAATAATCTAATTTACTGATATAGATCTGTATATTGTGTGTGTTTAATAAAGGTGGAAAATGAATTTCATATACCATACAGACTTATTGATTTATTCCATATTCCCTTTTTAGGACCAAGACCCTCAGGTGCTTATGCAAAAGCTATGCGTACTTGGTCAACTGAACAACAGTCCTTCCAGGAGAAGATGCAAGAGACCCAAAACGGTTGGATTGAAGGACAACAGGAGAAGAATCATCAAAGGGAAGAGAGGATGCTCTCGAGGTTCATAGAAGAAAGCTCTCGCTCAAACGAGCGTCTCATGGCTCAACTATTTGATGGCCTTAAGTCTATCTTCCCTCAAACCCCTCCATATCCTCAGAGCACAGCTCCAGCATTCCAATACCCTCCTCAGATGCCCCAGCATCCCTACCCAGGCTACGGCGGTCCTGTGCATCATCCCCAGGCTGTGCATCATTCCCAGGCTGTGCATCATTCCCAGGCTGTGCACCATTCCCAACCTGCACACCATTCACAGAACAACCCAAACCGCAGTGAAAGCTACAACTCAGATTCCGACTCTAGCTATACCCTCCAGGACCTATAGTCCGTGTTAAAATATATGTTCCAAGCAGTGGCAGTGTTTTTTGTCAAACAAATGTTTTTCAGCAAAAGTGAGAACAGAAATCTATTTGAGTTGTATTTGTAGTTAAGCCAAAGAGCATATTTTATGTTGAGTATGTTTCCAGCACCTAAGCTAAAGGCCATAGCAGTGCGCTTAGTTTACTGGTGGCACTTAAACTCTGCCATTCATTTCATATATTTCCCCAAATCAATTATTTTTAAACTAGATAAGCCTTCCAGGATCCAGGTGAAACCTTTGATTCTGTGGTAGGGGAAAAAAACGTATTGGTTCTATGATCTATGATCCTGGATGTCTTGAATCTACGTTTAAAATAATTGATATAAATATTTTTGTAAATGTCTCTGGGGAAGAAATAACAGCTGATTTCTGAGTGTCACCAGAAAACCACACCCACTGCTATGGCATAAGACCAGTACTGTGAATAGTTTGTCTAAAGATTTTAAGACAAACTTAAGTTGCACTAGATTCACCTGTAACAGATCAGTTAAGACAAACTATTCACACCTTATTTTGCCTATGTTCTGGAAGAAAGGAAGAGTCTAGGCATCAGAACTCAGAACCTAGGCTAATTGAGGTGTGAATAGTTTTTCTTGGCAGAAGTGTAAACGGATGATTGATTTATGATTTAAGTAGTGCATTGTTTTCCTAATGCATTGTTTGCACTCTCTGAAGAAAACGTTGTTATGATTATGATGCTATTTGAAGCACTGTTCCCTTTGTACTGAAAATAATTTATTTTTTATACTGCCTATATGTCTCTGAGATGTTTGTTTTTTAGGGGTCTTCAACAGGGGGTCCAAAGAGTACCATAACCACTTGAACCCTAGCATTCCTATTCTGAGGAGAACTTTAGACAAAAAATAGCTGATCTACAGTTATGAGTTTGAAGATGATGTTTGGTGTAGAAGGAAAAAGAGCAGACAAAGTTCAGAGCCAACAGTTAAGTTTACTAAGTATTGGCAGTTTAAGTGGTTAAATGTCTGGAAATACACAATCCAGAACTATTTACAGTAATCAAGGAGAAACACAAGGTAAATTGTAATTAATTCCACAGAAATGGTCATCAAGGGTCATAGGTAAACCAAGAATATATATCACAACAAAACAAACAGTCATTTCATTGAAACTATATACAAGGCTCGGCTTCGGGCCAATGTTCTTCTAAGTCATTCGATGGTGGGCCAGAACACAATTCATGGCTAATTTAGGACCAGGAACTTGAAAAGAATAGCCTTACATACATAAAGGTTAATAAAGGTTCCAGTTCTCTTAGAACAGAGAGAAGCGATGTATCGTTTAAGAAAGGGCTACTCAACTTAAGATGGCTCATGGGCAACTCAGCAAAATACAAAAAGTCCAAGGGCCACAAGCTGTCCTATTTTGGACATTCAGACAATGATTTTGTAACACATTACATGAGTAGTATTAGTGAAAAATTAAGGAAACACAGAAAACACATTTCCATCTATAAGGCCAAACCAAGATCGTCATGGATGGAATGATTAATGATGAACAAACAAAATAGCAAAAATGTCTTGGTTCAAACGACACAAAAATAGTTTCCTACTGGTTTTGAAAAATGACATCAGAAATGAATGTCCACACTGAAAGTGTGACCTTGCAGGGGCTGTATGTGGCCCATAGCACTGATTTAAGGCATGTGGAAAAAGTCTCAACAGTGGAAACCTATAACATTCAAAGAATTGAAAATCAAATTATTTATTCCACCTGCAGACTATTGTAAATTATTCACAACATAATTTGCCAGGCCATGTGTGTGTATAACCCATATACACAGGTTAGCAGTAAAAAAAGAAAAACAGGCTAGGTTGTCTCATTTCATAGGGGACCAAACCATCTATAAACACAGCACGAGATAGGTCTAAACACCTGAAAGTGGCCAGAGCGCTTCTGGTCTGTGGAATGTAAAATAAGAGTACTGTTTACCTATAATGTGCTGTTTTCACTGTTGTTACACCTACAAATATAAAATAACTCAGTGATAGCTACTGTACGTATTTGGCATAAACGTTGATGACATGTTTTATCACAGCCCCAGAAAGTAAAAAAAAAAGTGTTAAATTAAACTAAATACATTTTTACCTATAATTTCATAATGGACGATTTACTTTACTTTGTGGGCAAGTGGGCATGGCCTTTTGGCAAGTAGAACATGACCTGTTTGCCTACTTGTCTGATGGTCAAGCGCCTCTGAGACCTTTTGTGTCAAGTTCTGTTTAATGCAGATGCCCTGTGCGGAGTGGGAAGTTACTGGCCATATATCTGGTCAGGGCTGCCCTTGAAAGGTTTCCCCTGTCATTGCTGCAGGTATTTACTGGCTGGTTAGGCTGGATGTACAGAGCAGTGGTACGCCTTGTAGTGTTAGTATGCCTGCGGTCTCTAGCCTCCAAATATCTGACAAGATCTTTCTCCCTCTCACAGAAATTGTGCAGTGCACAGCAGGTGGCTATCATTTTGGGTGCAAAAGTAAAATGGAAGTCACTCCTTTTTTGGAGTATCCGCCACCTTGTCTTCAGACTCCCAAATGCCTTTTCTACCCCAACCCTGAGCGAGCTGAGGTAGACATTAAAGGACTCCTGCTCTGGAGTCAGGTGAGGGGACTTCACATAGCCCTTCAACATCCAGTCCAACAGGGGGTAGGCTGGGTCTCCCACAATCATCAGGTTGACATCCTCTCCTTCTATGTTCCTTGTGCACTACAAAACAGAAACAAATAAGAATCAGAAGCTTTATTGTCACATCACAGGCACAGGCTTTCTGCAGTGTTATAATAGGCCTACGTATTTGAAGGTAGGTATTACAGTGTTACAGCAAAGGCTACTGTCAATAAAACTGGCATTACCTTGGGCAGAAGGTGAGCTCTCTGGAAGAGGTCAGAGTGGTTCAGTGCATTGGCATCATGTGCTCTGCCTGGCATCTTGCAGCTGATGTTCCAAAAACTGCATGGGGGAAAACAAACATTAATTGAATGTATAGCCTATTATGTTTGTTTGTATGTGTGTGTGTGTGTGTTTGTGCGCACTGTGCATCTACACATATATAGCCAGGACTTAAGATAAACACAAACTATTGTGTTCATAAGAGTAAGGTTATAGCTCTAGTACAGGGATTCCCAAACTTGTTTGGCTCAGGGCACCTATATTTTTTCATCAAGGCACCCCATTATATTCATATTTTCACTCCCAGCATATTTATGCAATTATTTTATTATTACCTTAAGCATAACAGTACGATCCACCTATTTTCTTAATCAAAATTGTTACACTATTATAAGACGATGACAACATCTGAATGAATTAGTGTTTCATTGAGTAAATTGGATTTGCGTTGTACATTCAAATTAATTCATCTCCATATAAGGGGAAACATAATTATATGCCCATTTTTGCCTCTATTCTCCCGAGATTATGTTGAGAGGAAAACGTTGAGAGAACCATTTTCGTGAGAACTGACTGAAAATAACTGTGTCCAAATAAATGCAATTTGGATAGATAATATTTGGACATGATTATATCATACCGTCGCCCACTTGGAAAAAAAACCCAGCTCTTGTAAGAGGTGTGAATTGTTTTTTGCCGCACAAATGCTAAATGTATGTAGGTTTAGGTTATAAAAATTACATTATCGCTAGATACGCATATGGAGTCGGTTACGATCCCATATAAGGCTGAGGGCTGGGGCATCCCCAATCAGGCGCGGCACGTTATAGGCTACTATTTTGTTATTGTTTGTGTACAGTAGGCTAATGGACACAATGAATAAGCAATGACCCCAAAAATAGCTACTCGCCAAAACAAAGGTGATTTTTCTTTTTTTTTTATTTCACTAGAGACGAGAGGCTGAGCAGCCGCGGGGCTTCCGCGGGTGTGGGCGCATGGGTTCATTAATAATAGGATAATAAAGGACAACTCGTTCTAACACGTGTATAGACCTACGTGTTTGTAGACATGTGAATTAAGGAATAAGGAGGATTACCTACACTAGACCATTGCTTAAATAAAATAGCCTACAGATTTGGCCTGGGCCTATGATGAGATGATGAGAGAGATTAGACCTATAGGCCTACCACCTACCAGCAGTTGTCGTCGACCACAGCCTGCAGCACATAGGATGGCCATCCTTTTCTGTTGGCGAAGTCACTATACCCATCTGAAGGTGGGAGGATGGGTATGTGCGTGCCATCGATAATGCCCATTATCTGGGGGATGCGGTTTTTTGCCGCAAACCGCGTCGCTATTTGCATGGCCTCTGCATCATTAGGCACGCGGATAAATTCCCTAATGGGACCGGCCACCATAGCCTTGCAGAACATGTAGACAAATTTCTTTACAGTGCACTTGTGTACACCAAAGGAATTGCACACCAGCCTGTATTCTCCACAGCTCCCTAGTTTGTAGAGGACAATAGCGACCCTCATCATGAGGGGACATGGGGCTCTGACTGTGAAATCCTCTGGGGCCATATACCTCTCCATCAGGGCGCACAATTTCACGAATGACCGTCGGGACATTCGGAAGTTTTCCCTCCAGTCTTCGTCAGTAAAAGTTTGGAGCACAATCCGCTCCCACCAGTCCTGGCTCCTGATTTTCATCCATAGCCCCCTGCTGTTTCTTGGCGGTGGGGGGAGAGGCGCGAGCCACTCAATACGCGCTCCAAAACGCAACCGTTCTCTCCTCTTTATGGTCATCAGCAAAATAAAAAGAAAGCGAAATTGCTGCGAAATTAAATTAAAAAAAAGAAGGCCAAAGGCCGTAGCCAGGATCCTGTACATGTTCATTTTATTATAATGCAGACCTTCCTCTCTTATCTTATCTTGTCTTCTCTTCTTCTTGTTATGATTTATCTCTAGCAGCCGGTAAGCGATTAGGAATAGCAGCTGCGTTCCTAATAGCTTACCGGCTGCGGCCGTGCGGTGGCCGTGCGGCGGCTGCCGGTGGACGGTGTTTACTGTGGTTACCCTGGTAACCACCATGGTCGTTTACCGGTGGTTTCCGTGGTAACCACCCCGCCCACCCGAACCCCGTGGCCTGAAGCACTTTGCGCATGTCCAAACTTGTATTCCGAATGCACATGTAAACGATGAGGAATAAGGGATACTTTTATTCAGGTCCCATGTAAACGTTTGGGTATGAAGCTCTATTCAGAATAAGTTCATTCCGAATGCCATTCTGAATGACCATATAAACGCACCCATTGTCAGTTCATAACCCTACCTGTCATGATGTTCCTGTGTAACCTGCTGTCATGATGTCCTGCTATCCTTGTTCCTGTAATGCCATGGTCTACTTGCTGTGAGGTTTGATTATTTCTAACATTAAATACTGCTTGTCTGTTTCCGGGTTCAATCTGCCTTCATCCGTGACAGGCACTGATTCTTTTGTTTTTTGTTTTGTTTTTTCATGGTAGCAATCATCGACAGTCTGTACACCAAAGTTTGGGCATCATAGGTACATTGCCCAGGGCGTCAGATGTCAAAGCCCCGGGCCTGGGAAAGCTTAAGGGAAGCTTCCCTTATCAAAACATGTGACTTCCATAGGGAATTAATTGAACGGAACCTTACCCCCCCGCCTCCCCCAGGTTTTGGATAAATGATAAAACCTGCATGTGTTGGCGGCCTACGATATTACAAAACACTGATGCTGACCTTCAAAGCAGCCAAAGGTACGTACGGCTCCTCCATACCTCCAAAACCTGATCAGCCCCTACAACCCCACCCGTTCACTCAGATCAGCCACCACAGGGATGCTGACAGAACCCTTGCTAAAAACCCCAGGACAACAATCCACTCGTCCTAGACAATTTGCCCTCCTGGCCCCCAAACTGTGGAATAAACTCCCTGTCGCACTTAGAACTACAGACTTGCTCCCTAGCTTCCGCCATGGATTATTATCTTGCTTATTATATTGATGTATTACCTGCTTATTGTCAGCCGCTTTGGATTACAAGTGTCTGCTAAATGCCTAAATTGGAAATTATAAGGGGTAGTGTTAGTTATAATGGGGCCAGTCAGAACAACGGGATGTCTAGCTAACATAGCTGTCTACTACTAGCTTGGAGAACGAATAGCCTATGCCGATTATTTTATATTCTATAGGGAAGGATGATCAACTAACCTGCTCAACAACAAACACACAGCTGAGCTGTTGCCAAATCTTCAACATTGAATGACATGCCTGCTGTTGTGCAACTTTTGGAGGAAGCCAGTACTATCGGGAACGTGTGTGTGTGTGTGTGTGTGTGTGTGTGTGTGTGTGTGTGTGTGTGTGTGTGTGTGTGTGTGTGTGTGTGTGTGTGTGTGTATACAGGGAATTACTACTCACAAAGATAGTACAATCCTTGCACAATACCTTGTGGGTACTTATTAACCCTTAAGTGCTGTTCGGGTCATTTTGACCCGTTTTACATTTTCATTTGGAAAAAAAAGGTAGAAGTTAAAAATGTTTCCACCTGAAACTCACTGGCCTTAAAGATTCTTCTGAGATGAACATGTAAAAAAAATATTTTTGCACTACACCCATGCTACACCCCCCTCATATTTTTTGAACCTTAAGTGCTGTTCGGGTCATTTTGACCCGGAAGCACAGAAATACACAGTATTATGCCAAAACACAGACACACAGTCACCCCCACTTCTAACACCCCCCTTCCGAAGCCCCATTCCGAACCCTCCCCGCCTTCCTATAGGCATGAGCAATATTGCCCAGTATTAAATGAAGTATTTTTTTTTACATGGATTTCAGCTAAATCAGTAAAAACGCCTAGCTCTTTCAGTGTTTAATGTGATATAGCAAAGCAGAAATGCAAACATTTACCAAATATATCATATGAATTGTTTGGTATTGAGTCAAAGTCAATGTATCATGATGATTTGTTAAGTTAAAATTTATATTAGTGTTGTTTTTTTAAACCAAATATCCACCGGGTCAAAATGACCCGAACAGAACGAAGGTGTAGTGAATCTGAACAGAACTTAAGGGTTAATAGGTCCCCACAAGGTGTTTAGGGGTTAGGTTAAGGGTTAGGGTTAGGGTTAGGGTTCAAAATGAATGGAATGTCCCCACAAAGATAGTAGACTATGTGTAATGTCCCCACAAAGTAGCAATTACAAACCTGTGTGTGTGTGTGTGTGTGTGTGCGTGTGCGTGTGCGTGACTTTTAAGGCTCACCTCATCAGGGGTCAGGGTTAAGGCTCACCTTACCCCTGATCATTTTGTAAGTGTAGGTTGGCTCATAGTAGCAGTCAGGTTCATTATATATTTTTGTCGGATTTTTTGGGAGATTTGTACAACTATACATTTTTGGAATCTTCAGAGCATGGGGAATCCAAAAATCAATGTTCCCATTTGCACAGACACCGGCGTAGACGCCATTTTGGATGTTCAAAATGGCTGACATGAAATACAGAATTTGTGCTATCTTGGCTTCTAGACTACCTAGAAACTTAATTAAACATGCCAATCCTATGTTTTCTGGGTCAAGGAATTGAATGAGTAAATGATGGGTGTAAAATGTTCCGGACCCCCACCCCCTTTCTGGGGGTTATCTATTTTGGGACCTCCCAGAACAGTACGCCAGCCAGTTAATGTCCTTTTTTCATAATATTAGTTGTTTTTGTGTTGTTTTAAAAAATCCTGAATTAATTTATTACACTTTTAATGCAGCCAGAATAACCCTTCTGACTTTTGGTTGTGGTCTTTCCTCACCTGGGACCCCCCAAAACAGACCCCTGAGTCTATCTCAGTAATCGCTCTGCTCCTACTCCAGAACAATGTTAAATTAGATCATAATTGAAACATAAAAGTTGTTGTAGCTGGGCTCTAAAAACAAAAAGGAATAGTAGCAAATACCAGGGGTTTTCCACAGGGGGTCCGAGACCCCTGGGGGTCCTCAGAGTTACAACAGGGGGCCCGCCAAATCTTGTTGGGATCTTTTTTTATTTTATTTTTTTTTACATTTGAAACTTTTCATTATTTTTTGTATTCTGGGTTTTTTATTGTATTGTACTTTTTTATTTTATCAGTAGGCATATTGTCATTATTATTTATAACGGTTTTGTGTTAGATAGCTATGGTTCTGCAGGTTTTGCAATGATGAAGGTATTGCAACTTCTCACTTTGGGTGCCAGAACAACGTGTCCATTTATTGCACTGCACTCACACTGACAATACAACACACACCTCTTTGTTATTGTCACCCCCAAACCCCCACCCTATCCTCTTAAAGAGCCCATGGTCAATTATGCCCAAAGAGATTCACTATACAGTCATTTCAGACATGCAGGATCTATTCGTCTTTATCATCGTTTTCAATGTCCAACCTAATAGTGTTGACACAGTCTCCACCATAGCATAGAGTGAAAGGCAGGTTATCTGAGCAGCTGCACCGTCCCTTGCAACCTGCTTTGGAGCAGGGAGGGCAAGACACTTGACTGGAACATACGCTCCACTCTCTGATTTCCATCTATTTTCTTCGATTGGTGGAGCTCAGGACTCATTTGTCATGTATGATTTATCCCGCATTGTGACATATTTGGCATGTCTTTTTGGAGATTCTTTAATGAAATGTTCTTACCCAGTCAGCACCAGAAAAACTGTGTAGGCTAAGGAACCCTTGACTTTTTTTTGTACCTTGGCTTTGACTGTTGCAAATTTCAGAGAAGTAACAGCAGGATGACATCAGTGTCGGGTGACCAAAAACATATGTCTAGCAAAGCACCATAAGCAGTAGAGGCAAGGACTTGATGAGGAATCAGGGTATCAGCCTCTTCATGTGTACAACAATACAAACATAAGGGTAACATCCCTTAATTAATCACAGCTAACGAGACGGCTCACCTAAACAACATCAGCTGGGGAGAAGTAAAGTGTCACTGCAAGAACATCTGCAGGAACACAAAAGGTAAAAATACATCAAGCCAGGACCAAGTGTGGAGAGAAGGGGTCACAGGTGCAGCGCACAACTTGGTTGGTGAGTTGGTGAGACGAAGGAGAGCTCCAGGAAGGAATAACCCCACAGTACTGGAGAACTCTATGCACCTATATGTCACCTCAAGACCTCAGGAGGGACCCACCCAATACCTCTCCAGAGGAGCCTCTTGTTGGGAAAAGAGTTTAGCCTTGGCCAGAAGGAGGAGATGGGCAGTGATTTGGCCACCACTGCCAACCCTGCCATCAGGAGGGTGTAGCAGTTCAAGGGTCGAAACACCTGATGATCGATGGTTACCGCCTGAAGACATCACATTTTCCTTGCCAAGGCTACTTTCACCAAACTCGAATGGAGGAGAAGCATTGTTAGATGTAATTACAATCATGTGCAGTGCACTTCCTCAAAATCATGTTCCTTGATGAAGGTATCATAATTATGATGCCTACTTTGTCATACCTGACAAATTCCCCTGAGCTTCCATCAATTGACGAAAATAGATGGAATTCAGAGAGTGAAGGGTATGATCCAGTCAGATGTCTTGCCCTCCCTCCTACAAAGGCTTTTTTTTATTGATTTGATTGAAGTATTTATTAGAAGTTTTGCATAGGAAAATGTACAGTTTCATGACAGCACAGTTCACTTAAGTTGTGTTTTGACCAGCTTTCGGGAGTCTTTACTGACATTTTCAATATGTCCCTGTCATTGTGTGTGGTACCGTTGTGTTTCAAGGAAACCATAATTGTACCCATAGCAAAGAAAAAACCTGTCACCTGTCTTAATGATTATCGCCCTGTGGCTTTGACCTCTGTTCTTATGAAGTGTCTGGAAAAAATGGTTATATCACATATAACGCACATTATCCCTGCCAATACTGATCCATTACAGTTTGCATACTGTGCTAATAGATCAGTCGATGATGCTATTTCTCTCGCACTACACATTGCCTTGAAACATCTGGAGAATAAGAACTCTTATGTCAGACTACTCTTCATAGATTATAGCTCTGCCTTTAACACGATTGTACCATCTAAGCTTGTGTTGAAACTCAGGGGTCTTGGTCTGGGCAGTAGTATCTGCAACTGGCTGTTTGACTTTTTGACAGGCAGGCCACAATCTGTACGAATAGGGAACAAGCATTCATCTAAGATATTGACCAGGACTGGAGCGCCCCAGGGCTGTTGCCTCAGTCCCTTGTTGTATAGTCTGTTCACCTATGACTGTGTTGCCAGGTGTGGAAATAATTCTATTCTCAAATTTGCAGATGACACCACGGTTATAGGACTAATATCCAACGATGATGAGAGGGCCTATAGGAGGGAAATTGAAGAGCTAACCCTATGGTGCCAGAATAACAATCTCTCTCTAAATGTTAGTAAAACAAAAGAGATCATCGTTGACTTTAGGAAATCTGAAGTCAATCACAGTCCCGTAACCATAAATGGTTCACCTGTAGACATAGTGGACAGTTTCAAATTCCTGGGTGTTCACATAACAAACTCACTCACATGGTCTCAAAACAGCGAAGGTATCCTTAAGAAAGCGCAGCAGCGATTGTACTTTCTGCGGCGCCTCAGGAGATTTGGCCTAAGCACCAAGGCTCTTGTTAATTTCTATCGCTGTACCATAGAAAGTGTATTGACAGGATGCATAACAGTGTGGTTTGGTAACGTGACTGCTCAAGACAGTAAACAGTTACAGAGAATTGTGAAGAGAGCTGCCAAAATCATTGGCACAGAATTACCACAGCTACACACAATCTATAACACACGCTGTAAGAAAAAGACAGAGAACATCTTAAAGGACAGCTGTCATCCCGCCCATTCCCTGTTCTATCTCCTCCCATCAAAAAAACGTTACCAGAGCATCAAATCTCACACCACCCGTTTCAGTAATAGTTTTTATGCTCAAGCAATCAGGTTGCTTAACGAAGAGATGGAAGCGAGACGTAGGTAGTCATGTGCAATAATACGCAGTTTTTAAACTGTACACTGTCACACTGTATGGTTGTTTTGTTGTTTTTTGGGTTGTCCTGGGTGACCTGTTGTTGTCGTATTGTTTTGTGTGCAATAAGGCTGAGAGTGCTCTTGGCACAAGCATTTCATTGTTTGTCTGTACTTGTATGGATACGCATTTGACTAATAAACCGAACCTGAACCTGAACCTGAACCACTGATACAAGGTCAACTAAAAGCAAACTCAGGTAAGGCGTAAGATGTTGAGGTCCTTCGCTTTAACTCAATATAGGCAATACTTGAGCTAATCATATGTGGCTGTAAAGCAGATTGCAAGGGACGGTGCAGCTGCTTAAACAATACAAACAAAGACTGTCAACACTATTAGGGAGGACATGTATTGTAGTGAATCTCTTTGGACATAATTTACCGTGAGGGTTTTGGGGTGACGATAACAAAGAGGTGAGTTGTGTTCAGTGTGCAGTGCAATAAATGGACACGTTAGTCTGCGCGCCCAAAGTAAGAAGTTGCAATACCTTAATTATTGCAATCCCTGCAGTAACACCTGTCAACCATAACTGTCCACCACAAACATTTTATAAATAATACTGAGAATACTAATAAACCATCAAACCATACAATACATAAACCCAGGATACATAAAACATTCAAAGTTTCAAATCCCATCAAGATTTGGCGGGCCCCCTGTAGTAACTCTGAGGACCCCCCTGGGGACCCGGACCCCCTGTGGAAAACCCTTGGTATTTGCTACTACTCCTATTTGTTTTCAGAGCCTAGCTACAACAACTTTTATGCTTCAATTATGATCTAATTTAACATTGTTCTGGAGCAGGAGCAGAGTGATAACTGAGATAGGCTCAGGGGTCTGTCTGGGTGGTCTCAGGTGAGGAAAGACCCCAACCAAAAGTCAGAAGGGTTATTCTGGCTGCTTTAAAAGTGTAATAAATGAACTCAGGATGTTTTAAAACCTACAAAAGAACTAAAATATTATGAAAAAAGGACATTAACTGGCTGGCGTACTGTTCTGGGAGGTCCCAACATAGATAACCCCCAGAAAGGGGGTGGGGGTCCAGAACATTTTACACCCATCATTTACTCATTCAATTCCTTGACCCAGAAAACATAGGATTGGCATGTTTAATTAAGTTTCTAGGTTATCTAGAAGCAAAGATAGCACAAATTATGTATTTCATGTCGGCCATTTTGAACATCCAAAATGGCGTCTTTGCCAGTGTCTGTGCAAATGGGAACATTGATTTTTGAATTCCCCATGCTCTTAAGATTCCAAAAATGTATAGTTTTACAAATCTCCAAAGAAATCTGACAAACATACATTTTTTAACTTGGGGTGCAATTAGAATCTTAGCAACATACTTTTGACCCCCAAGGACTTTAATATAATTCCCTTGTATGTTAAAGCTGCATTGTGCGACATTTAGGCCACATAGGATAGGATTGATAGGATCGTCAAGGCGGTTGGTTTTATGAGATGTTTTCACATCTGAGACTTCTGTGTACTGTAGCTTACTGATGGCAGTCAAATATTCACCTTGGCATCAGCCTGCACTCAAATCTACTCTCCCCCTGTTTTGTTCAGAGCAGACACCTGACAAAATACCATTAATATTTATATTGATGATGATAGTTAAATAAAATAATTTAAATGCATATGTATTTGACTTTGTTATGGTCCGACAGAAAGTACATGTCAGGAGATGGTCAGCCCTTGAGTGTTTTGATATTTTCTAATGTGGCCCCCTTTAAAATAACACGCCTCCCCATTCCCTATGGTTCTTCCCACTAAGGCAGATGAGTTCTATTTTAGTTGCGTACACTATGTCTCACTTTGGCTGCGTAATCTGTTGGATGCATGCAAAGGGAAGGGGGGGAGCGCTTTATTGTCCTTGTTTATATTAGCAGTAGGTCACCTATCGCACAACAGAAACCACACAGAGTAAAGAAGCAAAGTAAAAAGAGGGTTCCTGTCACGTATATTTAAATAATGCAACTTTGTTGAAATTAGAAAAGCCCTTATGCAAAACCAGCCATGCTGTAGAGCATCAGCACAAGGGTTGAGACATAAGTGAAGTAGGAGAAATGGACGGTGTTCGGGCCGCCACAAAAAAGACTCTCACACGGCTTGACGGTTGGTGGTGGTGGTGGTGGTGTGGTCATGGGTGGGTAGGTCATGGGTGGGTTGGTCATGGGTGGTGTGGTCATGGGTGGTTTGGTCATGGGTGGGTTGGTCATGGGTGGTGTGGTCATGGGTGGTTGTGGTGGTTGTGTAGGACACACAAAACCCTCATCAGGGTCAATGCCGTTGGAGGTAATCGTGACAAAGCCTGGCTGGTCGGTGGTGATGTGGCTGTTGATCCAGTCCTGGAAGCGTGACACGCGAGCGTAGACTTCTGGGAAGTCGGGCCGAGCACAGGCTATACCGAAGTTCACCACCCCAGACTGGACCCAGTAAGTGTTATTAGGACCATATGTGTGCTGGTACCTCACCATCGGCCTGCCAGAGTCTCCCTGAGGAAATGAGAGATTTATGTATGTTTTAAAGAAGTTTATTCTTGGGTGGTTTCTGCTTCACACAGGCACTCTGCCACTGAAATACTCGCCATGCCCAAAGTAAGTTAAATTTGAACAAAGACCCTGTAAACAGGAAATAGGCATTTAAACAAGTGTTACTGTAGTCAGAGAAGGTCATACAAATAGCAAAAATAGCTCAATCCCCTGAAAATCTACTGTCTTAATGGCAGGACATGAGTAGTTTTGAAATGGCACATCTGTAGTTGTATAAGCAGTATTATGACCACAGAATACTATGTTATAAACCACCCAGACAAATTAGAATGATTTAAAAAATGGTTTCAAAGTTGAGACAAATGAATTGAGTTTTTTTTTTAAAGGATGTGGGGCGGTGTTTTTTAGAGCAATTTAAGAGAAAGTCTTTATCATAGGGATTGCGGTACATTTGCTGTTAACAGCAAAGCATTTTGGGAGGGAAAACAATATTTTTTTACTGCAATTATGCCCGCCCTTAATACAAACCCCATTATACCTGTTGTCATAGGATCTGTTTTGACAATCTGTTTGCGTGTGTCCATTTATGCCCATATATGGAGATATCTGTCTGTCTAAGTCCATTTTATGCCCATATATGGAGATGGGCGGCCGAGCGTCTAGTGTAAATAGGGAATGAATGCCCTGCCCTTTAATGCAAACCCCATTATACCTGTTGTCATAGGATCTGTTTTGATCATCTGTTTGCGTGTGTCCATTTATGCCCATATATGGAGATATCTGTCTGTCCACGTCCATTTTATGCCCATATATGGAGATGGGCGGCCGAGCGTCTAGTCGGCGCCCTGGCCAACTCGGGAACAATGTAAATAGGGAATGAATGCCCCGCCCTTTAATGCAAACCCATTATACCTGTTGTCATAGGATCCATTTTGACCATCTGTTTGCGTGTGTCCATTTATGCCCATATATGGAGATATCTGTCTGTCTACGTCCATTTTATGCCCATTATGGAGATCTCTGTAGGACCCATTTTGACCATCTGTTTGCCTGTGTCCATGTATGCCCATATATGGAGTTATCTGTAGGACCCGTATTGACCATCTGTTTGCCTGTGTCCATTTATACTCATATATGGAGATATCTGTATCTGTCTGTCTGCATCCATTTTATGCCCATATGGCGATCTCTGTATCTGTTTGTCTGTGTCCCTTTATGCCCATTATGGAGATCTCTGTATCTGTCTGTGCCTCTGACTGTGTTGCAGACAGTGCCGGTTCCACCTTTAATGCAAAACCCCATTATACCTGTTGTCATAGGACCCGTTTTGACCATCTGTTTGCCTGTGTCCATTTATGCCCAATGCCCATTGACTCATGTGGTGTACGTGATGTCAGAGCCTTTTATGAAGTGCTGTCACAATGAGTCAGCGCTTGCGCCGATTTCCTCCGGAACAGCCTGATGTCAACAATCAGCTCCGCATAAGGAGATTCCGAAGACTTAATGAGATGTGTCGGGTGTCTCCATATATGGGTTTCAACATTCAATACGTAACCATACGCAACCTGTCAACTGCCCGTATGACGTGAGAGCAAGTGAGAGCCTTCGTAACTCACCCCTTACTTTACTTACAGAGCGCCCCGGAGTTCCCTAGCCCCTGGGCTCCTTATTCCCCTTTATTATTTAAGTTTAGCGTGAGAGGGAACTGCCCGGGCTTATCCACATTATTCACCTGGTTCTCTTAAAGGCACAGCCCGCTAATTCCCCTGAACCCAACCGCTCTGAAGAGCACCCTGAACTTTGCTCACCTCGAAGTGAGAAAGAAAGACTTTAGTTTATGCCACACTCTGAGAGATTTTTTGTTGAGTCATCTAGCGTATGTGATGTCAGAGCCTTTTATGAAGTGATGTCACAATGAGTCAGCGCTTGCTCCGGAACAGCCCGATGTCAGTCATCTCCGCATACGGAGATTCCAAACCTTTCGTGGCGGATCCGAAAAACTGTGTATCGGGTCGGGTCCAGGCCTAGCTAAGAACGTAGGCAAAGGTCTGAGCTGTCTGTGTGCGAAATTTGGAGTCTGTAGCACCAACCATGTGCTGTCAGGGCTCATCCATGCGATTCGGGCCAATTCGGATTCGGCGTCCATTGGCTTCAATTTAGTAGTCAGGACTCCGCATATGGAGATTCCGAACCTTTCGTGTTGGTTCCGGAAAACCGCAGATCGGGTCGGGTCGAGGCCTAGCTAAGAACGTAGGCAAAGGTCTGAGCTATCTGCGTGTGAAATTTGGAGTCTGTAGAACCAACCATGTGCTGTCAGGGCTCATCCATGCGATTTGGTCCAATTCGGCCTCGGCTTCAATTAGTAGTCACGATATCATTATTGTCAGCAATTGCGGTAAATTTGCTCTTAACAGCAAAGCATCCTGGGAAGTAGACAGTCACCTGTTATGCAATTGCAAAGTATGCAGGGAAAAGCATTTTTCTAGATTCTGGGAGCTAAAAATGCTAAATGTGTCATGTCCACGTGTCTGCCTAGGCAAGCTGACTAACATAATATGTCAGTCAGCTTGCCTAGGCAGACACGTGGATATTCTGACATATGTCAGAATTTGATCCTCAACCCTAACCCTAACACTATAGGTTCTGGTTCAGTTCCCTGGTAAAATCTCGCTCTTTCGAACTCACCCCACGGAGGTTAGGGTTAGAGTAAGGGTTAGAGTTGGGTGTCGAAAAGATGACATGTAGAAACAGCGAAGCGCTCCCCAGCTCCCTCACCCTGGTGGTTGAAAAAGGAAGAACTTCTAAGAACTCTGACTTGTGTTGAGTTTTGGACCACACTTATCTTCTCTGTATTGTTCCAATTTTAACAATGTCACTGACATTGTTAAAATTGGGACTATACAGAGATGATTAGCATCGTCCAAGCTTCTTAGATCATGCTAATCTTCACTGTATTGTCCCAATTTTAGCAACGTCAACATTCTGCACATACTATAGATTTAGTTTACTAATTTAAGAGAAACTTTGAGAAGGGATACAGTTAATTACTGAATGATTTTCAACAGGAATACAGTAAGTTGCTGAAAAACTTTCCACAGGAATACAGTATTTAACTGTACTTATATTTTCAGCAATATACTGTATTTCTAAATACAGGAAGAACTGTCAAAAATACAGTGCACAGATAGAACACATGCTGCCAGTACTTTACTGTAAATCTGCAGTGAAAAGGCTTACAGATAAACATGGGCCCTTTCCTCCAGCTTGGAGACCAGCACAAAGCATGTTCTCTGTGATCTCAATACGGTGGAAGTACTGTTTAAGGAAGCAGTCACACTCGTTGTTCCCCACGATAGGCACCTTAACTTCCTGGAGGGTGTGGGAGGGCAGGGGACCTAAAGGAAGACATAGGAAAACACAATCATTGGCATGGATTAAGCATAAGGTAGTCTCGCGAGGCCAGACTGTTGCCTCCGTGATTCGGGCAAATGCTCCCGGCATACAGTCTGGTGCATCGAAAGAAGAATGATGAGTACCGGTTAAAGCGGAAGTGAAGCCTCCTCGTCACTTCCGTTTCCGTCTCACATCGCACACATTTATCATTATATAAATAAAAATCATATAAGCATGTTTAGCTGGCTGCTTAGCAGAAATGACATTTTAAAATATATTTTCTTGAACGGTAATGCCCGTTTCCATTACTCGCCGTTCAGGAGCTGCTGTTCCAGACTCTATAGCATTCAGAGATTGTGGAATAGTTGTCTGGCTACGCGAGACTGAGCATAAGGTAATGTCCCTCTAGAAGAGGGTTCCCCAATTAGTTTTACCCAAGGGCCGAATTATTCTAGAGTACCAAGCCGAGGGCCCCAACATTGCAGGGGGTGACGGTGGCGTTCCCGCTACTCCAGCAACAGTTCAGATATCGTTGTGTGGGCCCACGGGCTGGAACCCTGCCCTAGACAGATTTATTGTTTACCAACATTGAGATTGCACTCACAGCTGCCTGTTTCGTGTAATCAATTCCCCAAAGATCCCCAAACCTGTTGTTTTGGGGAGCGCTGGTTCCAGTTCATTCAACCTCCTCTTCTGTGTTGGTTGGTGAGACGCTCCTAGCGAGACATGTATAGTTCACCCCGCAACGGCGTTGCGTGCACAGAACAGCAGACATACAAGCTCACAATACGTTGTGGATGCAACCGTAGTTAGCTTGGAGGTCTGTTATTCTCGGCCGTTCTCTGCGCACAACAGCGTCACGGGCCGGAGCATAAATGAGGCTTGATTAGCTGCAGCTGTGCGAGCAAGAGCAGATCTGGTGCCGTGATCAAACTGATCATAGAGCGTTCCCTCTGTTCTTTTGACAGCGACTGTAGGTGTGGTTTTATGGACATCTGCTTTGAATTGCTTATTGTTTACACACAACAGAAACCAATGATTATATATTTCAAGAGCGAGAAATGTGGGCATGTGGGCATGCCCACATGGTGGGTTATGTTTGTGGGCAAGTTGGCACTCTGTCGAGGTGCCCACTTGCATCTGGTTATTTATATCAGGTCACACTTGTTGGTGCTGACATCACCGAGAATGCTGCTCCCTCATTGGCTAAAGGCACTGCATTTGTACTGTCAGCCAGATTCATACAGACAGCACTCATCACCCTACTTAATAATAATACTTTTCAGATGACTAAAAGACTATGAATAAACAAATGAAAGTCAGAATCAACACAGCTCTGCTGCTCACCTGATTTATTGAGTCCCCAGCCAGTGACCCAGTTGTTGTCGGTCCCAGCGTAGAGGGTGCTATTCGATGCTGCCAAACAGACCGGGCGAATGTAGCTCGTGAAGGTGACAGGGCTAGAGAGCTTCAGCAGGGCGATGTCGCTGTCAGATAAAATGTCATATAAATTGAAGGCGGGAGGGCGGATGATCTGTGCGACCGTCCTGTTCACCTCGTTGGGGTTCGTTCCACTCTGGTGATGGCGACCCAGATAAACGGTCCAGGAGGACGGATTGTCTCTGAAAGAGAGTGTGGATTCTGATCATGGTAGGACGGATCACTAATACATTAGTCTTAATTCAAATGCTCTCTCTCTCTCTCTCTCTCTCTCTCTCTTTGTCTCTATCTCTGTCTATGTTTGTCTCTCTATGTCCTCCCTCTCTCTCTCTCTCTCTCTCTCTCTCTCTCTCTCACTCTCTCTGTCATTGGCCGGGTTTCCCAAAGCGATTTTTAGCCCACGCATGGTCACAAAGACCAAGTGTCATGTTCCCGTGTTTACATGGGTTCGGGCAGAGCGACTTACTGTAATTAGCTCCCTACAACTACACCATCATTCAGATTTCACAAAGTGCTTAATAAAGTCTCTCTCCTTTCTAAATACGGTACGGCGTTCTATAATTACCTGTACCCTCCGTGTTCTTTAATAAGAAGCCTTTTTATTATGATCGCTTTCTGTTTTCCCATGTATTTACTGGCGTTCCCCATGCGCACCAACACCATTGAGATAAACAGACAGCGATCGGATAAAACAGCTTCTTATTAAAGAACAAGGAAGATACGGGTAATTATAGAATGCTGCATCGTATTTAGACAGGTGTGAGACTTTATTAAGCACTTTGTTTGTGAAATCTGAATGTTGGTGTAGTTGTGCTAAATAAGTCGCTCTGCCCGAACCCGTGTAAACACGGGAACATGACGCTCAGGGCTTGGTGTCTACGACCATGTGTGAGCTACGATGGGCTAAACATCGCTTTGGGAAACCCGGTCATTGACAATGCGTGCGTGCATATGTTCGTGTGCGTGTGGCCTGACCTTGATAAGCAATGAGCAGAGCTCAGCACCCATTCTTTGTTGATGAGAGAACCTCCACAGAAATGATAACCACCGCTGTGTATACTGGCCTGCCAAGGCCAGCTCCCAGGGTTGGCATTTTGACCTCCAACGATTTTGTTGTTCCAAGCCGCCTTACCGCACTCTAATGAAACACAGGTGATGTTTGTGTTAACTTAATGGACTAAAACTATAATGAAACATGTTTGTTGACTGCCTTTTTTCAATGATGAAAACTAAATAAAAAGGAAATAAAAATGAACCTATGTTGACTAAAATACATTTCTGTTGACAAAATCAACTGGGGATTTAGTCGACTAAAACCAGACAAAAACTAAAACATTTCAAATGACTATAATTGTGACTAAAACAAAATGACATTATGGGAGATCGGCTCGACTATACTTGATTTAGTACGCCTCTTTTTCAGTCTAAAACAGGCTTTTGATGTTATAAATATTGCAGAATGCTTACCCGAGAGTTGAGCATTAGAGCCTGAAATTCAAAACAAAGGAAGACATTAGGTGAGGCTGTTGTTGAGAGCGAATTTGTGTGCACAACTGCACATTGTTGACTATTTCTTCATTGTTGTATGTTAAAGGCAGTTATGTAAATGTGTGCATTTTTACTCATCATTTCCCAGAAGTCATATATATATTTTTTTTTATCTTTTTATCTCTAGGCCAAGACAATGTCCATACCATTACATTGCAATAACAGGTGCATTAGCAATGATTTAGGGTCATGAGTGTTGTGTGCCAAACTAAATCAAGAAAAAAACTAGACAAGCACAGTTCTCCGCCAAGCCGGGTTGCCGACCCAGGTCATGTAAACTTTGGTCAGCCACTTGGAATGGGATCTGAAAAAGAAAACTTTTACATCTTGATCACATGACTCCAGACATGTGTACCGATTTTTTTCTTCCTTCACCTGGTGGGGATGTCCAAAGTTTCACGGCAACTGGACACATCTGCATGGTTTGAGGCATTTTGTTTAAAACGGACCAATCCTGCAAACTTTGGACACCGATCTTAGCCAATCAGGATGGAATATAAAAAAATGCGACAGGCCCTTCTTGATCGCATGACTATAGCAATAATGGCCGTGTTTCCCAAAGCGCAGGTCGTACGAAGCTCTTCGTAAGGCTGCGGTCCTTACGATGACGGCGTTTCTCAAACGTGCTCCTCTCTCAAAACAGCCTACGCATGCCCTTAGGCTGGCCAGAGCCTTGTATTAGAGAGTTCTGCCAACTCTTGCCCCATGTGAACGGATATGATGCAACTCTCCCTGAAACTGTCCTTGAATGGCTCTGGGCTTCGATTGATAGGACATCAGCAGCTGCGCTCCCAAATGAATTTCAGCTGTTGGTTTGTGTGATTGTATCGGCCCATCAATAAAACATACAACGGTGAGAATTAACACATTTTTAGCGCTGTTGGTAGGCTAACTGACTGCACAAACCCCTTGTTTTAATTTGAAACGCTAGGCCTACTTGCAAGCTTTAGGCGCTGTTGGTAGGCTAATATAACTGACTGCACAAAAACACTTTTTTTACTTAACTGCTCGTAAATATGTATTTTTATTGTATAGGCTACTATGAACACTATTGTAGACTAGAGTATTGCTTCTCAAAATGAGTCTCGGCGACTCACTGTATCCATCTATTTTTGCTGAAGCGGGGCTCGAACCCGAGGCTCTCAATCGCCAGTCCAACAAACAACCCGTCATGCTAATAAGGCTGTGTTCAGCTACTAAGGCTGTTGTCTGTCCCGTCTTGGATGTAATAACTTTAGGGCTACAATTAGTTATATATATGAACCAAATGGACCCTCATCATCCTATAGCCTGATTTCAGACTCAGCACTTGAGAACCAGTCCCCTCAGAGAGTGGGCTGAAGCCAGGCGATCATCATCCTACACTTACAGGTGGAGAATACTCGAGTAAAAGTACTTGAGTATTTACTCAAGAGTAGTTTTTTTTTGAGGATCTGTACTTTTAAAGTACATTTTAAATGCTCTACTTTTACTCTTACTTTGGAGTAATTTAAAAAGTAAATACTTTGGACAATGAGTAAGAGTAGTTTAAATTCAGTAAATAAGTAAAGTAAATTCATACTTGTGAAAGCAATGGAAGGTAGAGATATCTAGGCCAAACTATAGTGGCCAAAATTGAAAAATAGCAGATCCACATGCTCACAATGCCTCTGTGGCATTGTGAGCATGTAGATCTGCTATTTCCAAGTGCTTGTCAGGGTGGATCTCCGCAGTTGAAATATTATTATTTTGGGGGTCGCAGCCTGAAAAGGTTGAGAACCACTGACCTAAGATATGTCCTTTTTTTCCCAACATTTGCAGCACTTGATTTGTGTGTATTGTTTGCATACAGTTTACACAATATATTTTCTTAAAAATGTTATTAAAAGTGTTTCCTGATTATTGTTTTTCTCTTCCTGGTTAATGATGTCACATTGGAAAGCTTACGTAACCGGTAACATGTAACATTAACACCACAACTCCCCTCCCCCACAACCATCCCATCATCTTCCAATCCCCCACCAAATTCTAAGCCCAGCCAATACTTTAATGAACTGATGAGGCATAAATAATTTGGATAATTTGCACAAACAAATTAAGATGTAGGCCTCCTGTAAATGTCCAAAAATGAACAGCAGCACTAATACTATTTTACCACCACGGACATTTTTTGTACTTTTATTTGTTAACAATAAAGTTGAGTTCACTATATTGACATATAGTACACAAAACAATTTAATGCATCACTGGAAAATTGCAGGTTGCATTGTAGCTTTCACCAAAAGATGCTATATGTATAAATAAATAATTATGTATAAAATATCTTTGTAATTTTGTGATATTTTAGTTACCCCCCCCCCCCCCCCCCCCCAACCCCCCCCCCCCCCCCCCCCAATAAGCCCAAAGGCCATCTCCAGTGGGCCGCGGAGGTGCTGCCTGTTTGTCACGTCGTGAAGTTATCATGCCAAGTCTGCTGTTGCACTTCAGCACACTGGTATGTACTGTATGAGCTGTGGTTGAATGACTCACGGAAGTAAACCAACTTGTTATTGTCATACCAGCAAGCGAGTGTCAGAGCGTCCTGTGTCCTGATCTGAATAAGATTACGAGCGAGTGAAAACGCCAACACCGCCCAAATAGTTTAATTTAAATGACTGTTGTGGCTTAATGCTTTTAATGAGCACAAACACGATACACAATACATGCCAAATAGCCTCACGGCTTGTGTTTTTTTATCCTCTGTGATATCTTTGCAGTACGTGGTTTGAAGTATTATTCTGCTTTCTTCCTTTAATACAATCAATCAATCAATCAATCAATCAATCAATCAAACAAACAAACAAACAAACAAACAAACAAACAAACAAACAAACAAACAAACAAACAAACAAACAATCAATCACTACTATTATTAAGTTTCCCAGGGTGATTTGCACTGTGCTGGTAAGCAGACTGTCTAGAAAATAGAAGATTACAATCGGAAAAGGAAGTCTTGCAACTAATTTTCATTGTCCCATATCTTTATTAAGATACAGAGCGTCAAAATGATGTTCAAGCCGTCCTTTTCTAAATTATTTCACAGTGCTTTACAAGTGCACAACCCACCAAAGGTGTGGAGGGATATGTGCATTAATGCAGAAAAAAAAGAAAAAAAGAAGAATCAATTCAACCTCAGCCTCATACTACAATCAATGCAAACAAAAATAAATATTAATAATAATAATAACTTTGCTTTGCTCACCTATGAACTCCAGGATGAGTATCAGAGATATCCAGCACAGCAGCTTGTGGAAGGCCATCTTCACTCAATGTTTCACTTGCCCGATCAGCATCATTATATATCTTTATGCATGTCCTCAACTCCTCCCATAAAGTGGCACCTGACATCAAATTCCAAAGCCTGTGGAGCTATAGTTGTATATCTTGATCGCCTATAGCCTATAGTCATGACTGGTTTGTCAGCAAATATCCAGAGAACAACGCAGGCCTACATCTGATTCTAATCATAATCAGTGTTGTAACCGAAAGCGTTCAATGATACTGAACGTTCTTTGTTTCCGCTTGATGAACGCTATTGCCGAACGCGGTTCATTCTGATGACGTCCATGAGCGGCGCTCGTTGGCTCGTTCGTGCGGCGGTCCGCGATCGTCTGTCCTTGCGTCTTTCTTTTCATTCACATCATAGCACCCAATAGCACCCAGCTGCAGACTTGCAGACCTCACGAAAGTTGACATGTGAGCGCCTCGGTGCTGTCTGCCTGGATGCTTCTCTTCACAAGCGCTGTGTGAATATCCGCCTCGCCCTCGTTATGTCTCGCAAGTAAAGCCGGACTAGGCCTATACTATACCGTATGACGTGTGTTGCATGCCGAAAATAGCTGATCTGCAAGCTCACAACGCGTTGCATACAACGTGAGCTTGTAGATCAGCTATTTTAACCAACGCTTAAACATGCAGATGTGTGCGACGTTTAGAAACCTCTGCCTTCACAATAAAGGTGCAGGAAGACTGGGCACTAGAGGGCACCTAAATATTGTGGGCACTTCAATGTTAAGTTGGATGAAATAATTGCTGTGTGTGGTTCTATATGGGCTGTGTCAATAATTTTGAGAAATTATAGCTTGCAGCAATGTAAAAAATACATGAAAAAAAAAGCATTTGAATAGCCAAAAGTATCAAAATATTATGGTTGAAAAAAGAACTAAAAAGAACAAATTTAGTTCATTTTGGGGAACCATGAACGTAGTTCAAAATGTAGAATTATGAACTATGAAATGAACTAGTTCATTTTAGAAGTAGGGGTGGGCGATACTGGAAAAAAAAACATTATCACGATTCTCTTCATGCAGTATCACGATACACGATATTATCACGATACTGTTTTATGCGAGTTGTTAGGTTTATTATGATTACTAGAAGCTGGGCGGCCCAGCGTCTAGTCGGCGACCTGGCCAACTCGGGAACGATGTAAATAGGGAATTAATGCCCCGCCCTTTAATGCAAACCCCATTATACCTGTTGTCATAGGACCCGTTTTGACCATCTGTTTGCCTGTGTCCATTTATGCCCATATATGGAGATATCTGTATCTATCTGTCGGCGTCCATTTTATGTCCATATATGGAGATCACTGCAGATATAGTTCTGGGTCCATTTTATGCCCATATATGCCCATATATGGAGATATCTGTCTATTTGCGTCCATTTTATGCCCATATATGGTTTTGTTTGTTTCTTCTTTAAGCAGAATATGCAGCCTGCTTAAATCTGCATCATTCAAGTCATCCTCCCAGTCCCACGCTTTGTTGCTAAACAATGTTTTACCTCAAAATATGTACTAGTTGGTGTGATGATGGTTCAGTTCATTCAAATGGGTCCCAGAAGTGTTTTATGAGTGTTGTGAGCTTGTAGATCGGCTATTTTCAAAACAATTTGGCTAATGCCAATTATGAAATAGACGCGAAATAGACGCAACGATTTCACCGCGAGACACACGCAAGCATCAACGGTGAAAGCATAACAAACAAAGCACTTTACAAATAGCGGCAAATAGCTACTTGTTTGTAGTTAATAAAAACAAAAGCATGGATTTACAAGGCGATCTAAATGTAGACACTCGTAGCCTGTCTGCGTGCTGCCCGGGGGAGGGGCCGTAGGGAGACAGATATGACACGTTGAGCCGCGACACGTTGTTAGCTTGTAGATCTGTTCTTTTTGGCGAATTACACCACCGTACTATAGAAGTATAAATTAAGCAATACAGCTGCGACTCATAGAATGTGCACTCGCTGTATCCAGAGTCTTGACTGTTTGTATCACGAGCAATACGATACTCTGAAAAGGCATATCGTGGCAAAGCTGTATCGTCGATACGATAATTATCGCCATATATCGCCCACCCCTATTTAGAAGTTATGAACTTGAACTTGAACAAGTTCATTTTGAAAGTGAACTTTCCCAACACTGATCATAATAGCCTACTGTGGTCAGGGACGTCTTGCAACCCACATTTTGGAGGGGGCACAATTACAGAGTGGTGATAGTGTGTGTGTGTGTGTGTGTGTGTGTGTGTGTGTGTGTGTGTGTGTGTGTGTGTGTGTGTGTGTGTGGGGGGGGGGGGGGGGGGGGGGTGTCAGAAAACTCCCTTTTACCAATATTAAATGGGGTGATATGCTGTCCCACAGGAGATCCGCTCATTATTCCGACCTCCCATTGTTCCCAACAGTCTGACAATTGCTAGGTTAGTGTGAGGTTAGGCTGGGTTATCTGCATCGCGCGCAAGCAATGACATTTCATTCAGATACATTTGTTTCAATGAGGACGTCCTGACATGCCGCGAGCGACGTCGCAGCACGACGCGACGTCGTCCACCCCTCCTGTTTTCGCTCGCGGCGCCTCTATTTTTGCGACGTTTCGCCGCTATGTCCCGCCCCCAAACACTTTTTATTGGTTGAGGCATCTCCATGGAGACAGCTCAAAGAAATAAAAGTACAGCCTACACTATGAACACTATATTAAAATAATGTCTGATACTAGAATGATCATTAGATTATAATAATGTATATTTTTTTCCTTGGAAATTTCAAAACAACAAAGTATCAAAACAATTTAATACTCAAGTAAAGAACAGATCCTCAGAATACAGTACTCAAGTATATCCTGCCGAGTATTTATCACACAACTTCCTGTTCCTTTTGCCAAGCGACCGTCCAGCAGGCAGCAGCGAGTGGTGCAAAACAGACGGAGTGCAGACGGCGGGCAGAGTGGCTCGGTTTGGCCGTTCAGAAAAGGAATCATTGCCGCGGCTGTTGTCGGCAGTTCCGGCAACTCCGTGGCAGGTGCCGCTGCCGGGAAGTGTATTCGCTCCTTCTTTCCACTGGAAACAGGGGAGGAGGTGTTGCTCTCCTGGGCAAAAAGGGAGAGAATTTACCTGTCAATTTGACTGATAAATGCAGTCAGAGTGGAAGTGATTTTCTTCAGTCACCCGAGTGTTAACATACAACAATGAATAAATAGTCAACGAAGTGCACACAGATTTGCTCTCGACAACAGCATCACCTAATGTCTTCCTTTGTTTTGAATTCCAGGCTCTAATGCTCAACTCTCTGGTAAGAATTCTGCAGTATTTATAACATTAAAAGAGCCTGTTTTACACTGAAGAAAGACAATCTTCTGTAGCATCTCAGGTGTACTAAATCCAGCCGATCTCACATAACAAAACATCATAGTGTTAATTCTGACAATACATTTTGATTTAGTTTTAGTCAGTCTTTTGGCAAAAACGTCATTTAGTTTTAGTCACATTTTTGTCATCTGAAAGGTTTTAGTTTTAGTCTAGTTTTAGTCCACAGTTGATTTTGTCAACAAAAATGTATTTTTGCAGGCCTAGATGGTGTTGTAATGGGAGCGTGTCGCTGTTACTTTGTCATCTTTTCGACACCCGACTCTAACCCTCACCCTAACCTTAACCTCCGTGGAGTGAGTCGCTAACCCTCCAGTCGAAATGATGGGCGTTCGCAAAAGCGAGATTTCCCCGTCGTAATGCCTGACGATACACTTGATTGCCTGCTGAAAATAGACGATCTACAAGCTCACTATGTGTCGCAGCACCCTAGTGCAACCAAAAATAAAATGACTTGTTTTTTAGTTCTTACCCACCCTCGTAAAACTGTCTATCAATTTAGTCTTCGTTTTTAGTCATCATACGTCTGTTTTTATTTAGTTTTTCGTCATCATTTTAGTCCATGAAATTAGCTCTAACACAACCTCATCTGTGTATCATTAGAGTGTAGTAAGGACGCTTTGAAAAAAGATGCCAACCCTGGGAGCTGGCCTTGGCAGGCCAATCTACACTATAGCCCTTCTAGAAGAAATAAAATAATTAAGGTGTTTTTAATTTTACATTGTAGTTATAGAGGAAAATTATAATGTATTAAGGAATATTTGTCATATTATATAATATTAGCCAGGGATCCTTTTAAAGAGAGGGGTGCCATGATTTCTTTGTTCATGTCTTATTACAGATCTCTATGCCCACAAAGGAAGCCCAAATATCTGAAATTATTCAGGAAAGTTGGAAATAGATTTGACGGAACACTGCAGGAGGGTTAAACGATTCAGATTAAGTATTTACTCGCAACCCATAAAAAATGGTCTGCGACCCAAAATAGGTAACGAGTCGCCCCAATGTTTTTGGAAACAACAATGTACTGAAATATAATCTGTATGATGTAATTGATGGAACGAGATTATATGATGTGTCGCAACCGTAAGATCATTCGAGATTGTATTATCAATTAGTTTCTTATACTCTTAATCACCAGATTAAAAAAAGGATGCTTGCAATAAAAGAAAGTCTATACATTTCTAATTATTGAATGGGCTCAATTCTGTGATGGAAATGAATGATTAAATCTGAGATAGCTGAGATATGTTTCAATGGATGGCAGGCAAATAAAGGGCCAACATTTGAACTATTATCTAAGGCCATGGCTACACGGAGCTGGATATTTCATATATCCCGGTTTTTCAGATATCCACTAAGAAAAATATCTAGGTCCACACGGAGCTGGATATTTCATATTACCTAATTTTGGCAGTCAACTGTCTGTTAATGTGGCCTCCATGTTTGTTCATATTTAACAGACATTCGTAACTAATGAATAGTCTTCACTTTACATTAGGGCTCTTGATAACATCTACTGATGATTTATATATATTTAAGGAATGTTTTACAAAGCATATGTTAACCATGAACAAAATCGGAGGCCACATTAACAGACAGCCAAGGAGTGTGTGTGTGCGCAAAGTTTGGCATGGATAGGGGCAACGGTGCCGGAGATTAGAGTAGGACCAAAAGTGTGATGTGATGGACAGACTGACAGAGGGACTGACAGACAGCCGGTGGAGGTTTTCATAGTAACTTGCGACCTAGTCTTCACTTTACATTAGGGCTCTTGATAACATCTATTAATGATTTATAGATATATTAGGAATGTTTTACAAGGTATATAGATGGCTTGTAAATGATTAGTTACTTATCTACAAATAGCATATAAATAACGCATAATTTTTAGTTACAAAATGATTTATTAATCATTTATGAATGTGTATAAATGGCTTATTCATGATTAGTCTACTACTTACTAATACCTTACTAATAACATGTAAATGATGTTTAAAACAGTTATACATGTTTAGGTAAACATTTGTTCATAGTTTGTTCATGTTTATTACTCATCTACAAACTGCTTATAAATGTTTATGGGTCATTATTGTAAAGTGCTACCGAAATATCCAGCTCCGTGTAGCCATGGCCTAATCTAGTATCTGATATTGCAGGCTGTGGATCAGAGAGGAATGAGGAAATTATAGACATGTCAACAGCACAGGTGCCACCGTAAAGGAGGAGTGGAGAAGTTCAAAGTGATTTATTGTATTACAACGCAAGTTGTAATACATCAAATGCATAGAAACAGGAATCTATGATCATAAGTAGAACCTATCATCAATCTAACAGTAGAAAATATATATATATATATATATATATATATATATATATATATATATATATATATATCGTCGTTGTCGGGTGGAAACCTTGTACGTCCAAAACCGTTCGTTTTGTATTTATCATTTTAAAAATGACTTAAACTAGTGAAAACAGCCGATCTACAAGCACACAACGCCTCGCACCGCGTTGTGTGCTTGTAGATCTGCTGTTTTCACTACTTTTGTGCGACGGCCTTGTATGATGAAGCAAGGCTTTACTTTGTGAAAAAATGTACAAATTTGAAACTTGGAGATACAAGGTTTCTGCCCGACAGTGACGATATATATATATATATATATATATATATATATATAAAGAATCTGTACATTGAAAAAGACCGATTTACTGAGCAACACCCCGTAGAGGGTGCGGCCCGCCATTCCTGCTGTGTAAACAGAAGTGTAAAGTAACTTGTAGCCCACATTTACTCAAGTACTGTAATTAAGTACAATTATTTGTACTTTACTTGAGTCTGGCTGCTGTTTAGAAATGGCTCTCAACAGGGGGGCGCTCGGGGAAAACAATCTATACACACCCCTATAGGATACCAGGTCAACACTGACCTGGCATCTATCTACATAACATGCTATCTAAATGACATTTTAGCCATTGCATAATTCTGTGAGATCGTTGAGGCTATAGGGCATAGCCGTGGGAACTATAGGTGCTGCAGGTGCTCCAGCACCCCTAGTGGTCTGGAGGGGAAGTTTTCATTATTTTTTTATTTAAAAAAGAAAAGGACAAGTCAAACATTAAAACAAAACTTTACCTAATTGTTTATTTATTCATTTATATAGGCCTATATATTTGTTTGGGGGGTGGAGTATTTAGAGCTATATGCATATTAACAAATGATATAGCCTACTACTATAATATGTTTCAGATCATCGCCTTGGCATAGCCTACATCTATGCTTATTTGGGGGTATTTGTCCAGTCCTATGTTGTGTTAGGCTATTTGATTTGCTACATCGCAAGACGATTCTGCAATTTGGTCTATTTATATATTTAAAAACCCGAATTAGAAACCGATTAAAAACCAAACATTTTCGCGGGCGCTCGCTATGCTCGCGCCCGCAGGAGGTGTCCCTGCATACGGCCCTGCTATAGGGCAATTAAGCGCTACGGCCAGTACCGGCCCCATGGGGGGGCCCGGAGGGGCCCGGCCCCCCAAATTGCCCTTTGGGCCCCCCCAGTTCAGATTGGGCAGTAGTACCCCAGAACACCATTATTTTAATATCTTTTACAGGTTTTAAATATAGGTTATTTTTATGTTCTTTGTGATTATTATAAAATATATACATCTTCAAATTAATTAATAGAAAATATTGAAAATGCAATAATAAAAAATTCATAGAACCGCCCCTGCACGATTCATAGAACCACCACTGCACGGTGCGCACCGCACCGAGTCGGGTTTGTTTTGCTGTAGCACATGACGCGCGACGCATGCGTCATTACCTGTGTTGTTTGTTGTGGAGGGGAATTCAACTATGTTCAGTGAGAGCAGAGAAGTGAGAACAGAGAATCATGGACATAAGAAACTGGCTCAAAAAGCCACAAAAGTCTACAGCTGACCCAGCCCTGGTAGTGAAACTATGCCGGTTGTTCCAGAAGCAGCAGGTAGACCTTTTTCCCCTTCTCTTCTCCCTTTCCCTTCCGTGGAGATGGCGAGCCTATTCATTAATGCTCAATAGGTTGTTGTCGTTGGTGATTACTTTTAGCCTTGTTTTTCAACTTTCCTCCCGCCATGGAGATGGTGACTTAATACTACAGTATTAGGATAATGTTAACAGGGGCTTTTAAGCCGTGACATCATTTTGTAGGCAGAGGAGAATCTGCCTCCAGAGCATTTTCTGTCCCTTGCTATTTTCAACAGATCCGAGACAAAAATAACGACTAAAGTATAATTCTAACACTTTCCTTTCAACAACAAAGAGAAGAAAAATGTGTAAATAGTAAAAATAGTAAAAAGATTCACGGAAACTGGGGGCAAAAATTGTCCTCTGCCTACAAAATGATGTCATACTTAACAGCCCCGTAGCCGAAACTAGCCGATTATGGACACACTCTTGTGATGATGTCTGAGTGAATGCCTGTGCAGTGCTTTCCCCCTCCCGCCGTGGAGATGTTTTACATTATTAAAACAATGACTCATGGGCGTTGATTTTTCTCTATTCAATGGGGTGCCTACATTTGCATTTCTATGGGATTAAGGTGTGAAAATCACCAAGTAGCAGGAATGTGGATGAGTGCAGTAGGCTAGGTGAGGACATAGCCTACTGTATGTCATGTATGTCATGTTATAGCATATAGTTTAAACTGGGAGCTGATCAGCTCTTTTCAGACCAGTCCAGCGCAGACTGTGTGAGAGCTTGATTGAATTATTGAAATTATCTTGTTTGCGCAGTGGAATTATATCATGAATTATCTGGAAGCATGTGTGTAAAGATTCTAGTTGTATAAACATCTTAAATGGCTTTTAAAGGCATACTCTTATGAGATTTGACCTTATGGATTGAAATATGCTAATATTTGGCTATTTGCTGGGTTATTGAATGCATGCAAATATCTATGACCATTATTTTAATGATTCCTCTCCTGCCAGAGATGTTGTTGGCAACTGTGTTGCTGTTTATTGTATAGGTGAGCATTTATATATATATATATATATATATATATATATATATATATATATATATAGTGCACACCCTGGAAAAATTAAGGCCCCCCTGCTTATTATTTCCTGGGGCCGGCTCTGGCTACGGCAAATTAAACTTGCTGAGGTGGAGTCTGAAAAGATGACTCTTCTGATTACGCATTGCTGCAGAAGATCAGGAGTGAGTCTGCAGTTCTAAAATAAACTCCACATGCTTTGGGATTAGGCGTGGAGCCTTAACCCTTAAGTTCTGTTCAGATTCACTACACCTTCGTTCTGTTCGGGTCATTTTGACCCGGTGGATATTTGGTTTAAAAAAAACAACACTAATACAAATTTTAACTTAACAAATCATCATGATACATTGACTTTGACTCAATACCAAACAATTCATATGATATATTTGGTAAATGTTTGCATTTCTGCTTTGCTATATCACATTAAACACTGAAAGAGCTAGGCGTTTTTACTGATTTAGCTGAAATCCATGTAAAAAAAACGACTTCATTTAATACTGGGCAATATTGCTCATGCTTATAGGAAGGGGGGGAGGGTTCGGAATGGGGCTTCGGAAGGGGGGTGTTAGAAGTGGGGGTGACTGTGTGTCTGTGTTTTGGCATAATACTGTGTATTTCTGTGCTTCCGGGTCAAAATGACCCGAACAGCACTTAAGGTTCAAAAAATATGAGGGGGGTGTAGCATGGGTGTAGTGCAAAAATATTTTTTTTACATGTTCATCTCAGAAGAATCTTTAAGGCCAGTGAGTTTCAGGTGGAAACATTTTTAACTTCTACCTTTTTTTTCCAAATGAAAATGTAAAACGGGTCAAAATGACCCGAACAGCACTTAAGGGTTAATTGTGATCGTCTCGAGTGCCATGACCTTCAGATTGTTGAGTGAGTCATCGTGGCAGAAAGGCCACCTATACCTCCTCCCACATTTAACGTATTGTTACAGGGAGGAGGAATGACACCAAGTAGGTAGGTAGGTAGGTAGGTACCTTATTGACCCCCGAGGGGAAATTCAAGCGTTACAGCAGCTCATAAAGACATCAATGAAAACACATGATGATGTGTTTTCAAGTATGGTGTATGATCAGGGGCGTCACACCAAATTCTGGGCCCTGGGTACAAGGATTCACTGTGGGCCCCCCAAGAATGTTAACTATTGAAAAATAGCAGATATACAAGCTCACAGCGCGGCACCGAGTGCCGCGCTGCGAGCTTGTATATCTGCTATTTTTGAAAAATCGTGAAAATGTGTGCAAGAAACCTATGTCAAGGACCCCCAAGATGATATGTATTTGGCCACGGACCCCGATCTCAAAATATTTATAGTTCCAGGGACCCCCAGAAGCAGAATTTGAGTTAGAAATGTTCGCTTAAAAAATACATATATTCAAAGATTTTCACACATTTTCACAACTTTTAAAAAATAGCAGATCTACAAGCTCGCAGCGCGGCACTCGGTGCCGCGCTGTGAGCTTGTATATCTGCTATTTTTCAATAGATAAAGTTATTAGGGCCCCTACACCTTGGGCCCCGGTAACTCAGTCCCACTTTCCTACCCCTTGTGACGCCCCTGTGTATGATGATGATGATAAGAATGGATGCACTGAAGCAGGGGTGTCACAAGGGTGGTGGGGGGAAGCGGGACTGAGTTACTAGGGCCCAAGGTGGAAGGGCCTTAATTATTTTATGCTGTAACTATTGAAACATAGCAGATACAAGCTCACAGCACGGCACCAAGTGCCGCGCTGCGATCTGCTATTTTTGAAAAGTCGTGAAAATGTGTGCAAATCTTTGAATGTATGTATTTTTTAAGCTTTTTGCTTCTGGGGGGTCCCTGGAACTAAATATTTTGAGATGGGGGTCCGTGGCCAAATACACGTCATTTTGGGGGTCCTTCATATGAAAAAGTTTGAGCACCATAGAAACTTTTTTTTTTTTTTTTTTTTTCAAAAAACCTTAGAACCCAACGAGCACAGCTTCTAAAATTGGTCTAACACAGGTATAGATTTGCAAGTTTTTTAGACGTATAAACTTAGACTAGATGTTGATTAGACGTCTAATAGAAGTTTAGACATCTAAAAAACTTGCAAATCTAGACCTGTGTTAGACCAATTTTATACACTGGGCTTGTGGGGAAGGATTTGAAATATTCAAAGACTTGCACAAATGTCCACGATTTTTCAAAAATAGCAGATCTACAAGCTGGCCTAAAACAGGTCTAGACAGCGCGGCACCGAGTGCCGCGCCGTCTAGACCTGTTTTAGGCCTGTTTTCTAGACCTGTTTTAGACCAATTTTAGACGCTGTGCTTGTGGGGAAGGATTTGAAGTACAAAATGTGAGTGGATCCTTGTACCCATGCAGGGCACAGAATTCGGTGCGACACCCCTGCACTGAAGCCATCAGATTAGGCCACCATAGGTGGTTCTCCGTGAAAGCTTCCTTTTAGGATATATCTGCTGACAAACCGGTTATGACTACTGTCTGCTATCATATAAACTCCACAGACACAAAGGGAGTCCACCTTACAGGGGCGTCACAAGGGGTAGGAAAGTTGGACTGAGTTACTAGGGCCCAAGGTGGAGGGGCCCTAGTAACTTTAGCTATTGAAAAATAGCAGATATACAAGCTCACAGCGCGGCACCGAGTGCCGCGCTGCGAGCTTGTAGATCTGCTATTTTTGAAAAGTCGTGAAAATGTGCGCAAATCTTTGAATCTATGTATTTTTTTGGTGAACATTTGTAACAAAAATGTTGCTTCTGGGGAGTCCCTGGAACTAAATATTTTGAGATGGGGGGGGTCCTTCACATGAAAAAGTTTGAGCATCACTGACATGGAAACGTAGGTTTCTTGGCACACATTTTCACGATTTTTCAAAAAATAGCAGATCTACAAGCTCGCAGCGCGGCACTCGGTGCCGCGCTGTGAGCTTGTATATCTGCTATTTTTCAATAGTTAAAGCACAGGGGCCCCACAGTGAATCCTTGTACCCGGGGCCCAGAATTTGGTGTGACGCCCCTGCCACCTTATCATTTGGACTAGAATGAGCTTCAGACTGTCAAATGCGTCTGAGTTGACAGGGGGGCGTCACGTTATTCACGTGTTATCGCAGACCGTGGATCAAGGGAGGAATGATGATTAGCACATCAGTGTGACACCAAAACAGTCGGGTGTCAGGTACCAGGGGCGTCAATTGGGTATGGCAGGGGTATGCAGCTGCCATACCCTGGGTCCAGGGGGGGAAATACAAGTTACCTTTAAATATAAATCCATGAATGTCTCTTTGTCTATCTGTTCTGGTTATTATGTTGTTAAATTACAGTAAAGTAACTACAAATGCAAAATTCAATAAAATGGTCACTTTAACACCTTCTAAGCCAAGGGGGGCCCCTTAATGTTAAAACCGTACTATATCGCACATCCCCCCAGGGACTCTCAGCCAGGCCGTCTATTCCCGGACTTTGTCTTTAAAACCGGAATAAAAGCTTTTGATCCGAAAATCGGCGATCGTCTAACCTTCCCTAGTCACCACTCGTGCACTGATGGCTCATGCAGACCGTGCATGAAGCAGAGGTGACGTCAGCGCCTCTCCTTCTCCAAGGCACCTTCCACCCATCCGTTTACTGTCTACACACTCGAGCTCCTCCTGCAGCCATGCTTGGGGCTATGCTAGCGAAACTTTTCAGTTCTGTTCTTCAGTCACACATGGACTATTTGCGGGGACATTTACGTGAAAGGATCGCGCACGCGAAACGCACGGGGACATCGACGATCGGCCAAAACCCCCATTCTATCCCAACGGAGATCGAGAAAATCATGGTGAGTTACTGGCCTGGGGGGAAAAAAAAAAAGAAAAAACAGCGGCGCTGTTCAAGATGGAGGGGCTGCGGGGTCATGTTTATAAACATAATATTATGTCTCAGATCACAATACAATAATAGAAATTTCACGGCTAATCTACCAACCACCATTCTATTTCGGACTGCAACGTGTTAACAAGGTATTATAATTATATTCTCCCCATCTTGACAGAATGGTATATTCCCAGGTTCCGCAGGTCAGCTGCACAGGTGCAATGCATTATTGTTAATTGTGGCACGTTTACTAACATGTCAAGTTTAGCTGCACTTTTGAACAACCGTTCCAGGCTGCCATATCCAGCCCAAGAAACCATAGAAACGCTGGGAAAAGATAAAATGTACTTCTTAAAATAAATGTATCGTGCCTGTTGCTAAGGTATGGCAACATGTGTCTTGCACAAGACACCAGTCATGTTGCCATACCTTAGCTTTTTTCTGAACTGACGCCACTGGTGTCAGGTACCACTGCATGGGAGGAGTTAAGAACACATAGACAGCTATTTAATGATGCTGATCAGGCAGGTGAAACAGAGAGAGAAGATGGCCCTCCACAAGCTGCTGTGCGGGATGTCTCTGATACTCATCCTAGGGTTCCAAGGTGAGAAAAGCACTTCTTCCTTTTTCCTTTGTCTTTTGGACTCAAACGGATTATTCTTTATTTTGTATATATATATATTTCTATTTAGCCTAGGTGATTCAGGATATCATTATGTTTGCTTCCGAAACAATTTAATGTGCATCCTCGAATCCCTTCACATCTCAGTGAGCCAAATTGTAAAGGACGGTGAAATAATTTAAAAAAAGAAGGCTCACGATCACTTTTAATGGGCCTTATCTTAATAAAAACATGGATTATAAAAAAAATTGCCCCCCTTATCTAAATATAATAATATTGCTTTCATTATTTCCCAGATTTTTCATTCCCACTAAGCCAAGGAAGAACCCCCATCCCATACAACAGCCCACTTAACGTTTTGGCCTATAACTCATGCAATCAACATATTTTTTCCCTGGATTCCTTGGATCATGATGTAACGTATAGACCCTATTTGTGCCTGATTATACTTGTGCATTTTGATCAAAACACACTAGGGGAGAGCGGGGTAAACTGAGACACTTTTTACATTTGCTCCCCTCTAGGCGAACTAAAATATATATCAGTAAAATTGTACACATTTCCCAGTAATTTCGGATGTTTACTAACAATGGAAGTTATCAGAATGTATTCAAGACAAAAGGTAGTGAAAATATAATTGTTTTATAAAAAAGTGGTCTTGTGTCTCAGTTTACCCCAGCACCGGTGTAAACTGAGACAGACCAGAGATATCAACGGGGTAAAGTAATCCACTCACTTTTTTCACTTTAAAACTACCATAAAAACAGAAAAACCTGGTTAACCAGGTTAAATATGCACAATACAAAAATGTACATAGCAGACATTCTTTTAATAGGGTTTGTCCTGTCATTTCCACCCATGTGTCAAATAATGTGACACATGGGCAGAAAGAAAAAACAAAAACCTCTATAAGAAATTGATAGAAGGTTTTACCAAACTTTCCTCAGTTGATCCTATATGTATTTTTTCATGTAGAATGCATTTCTGCAAAGTATATTGTTGTATTGTGCATAACTAATGAGCTAATTAGCATATTTAGTAACATTTAGTCAAATATGCTAATTATCTAATTAATTATGCACAATACAAAAGCATATATATCGGAAATGGATTCTACAGGGAAAAATACATAAGAATTAACTGAGAAAAGTTTGGTACACCCTTTAATCAGGCTTTTACAGCTTTCTCCCTGTCTATCATGTTGGGATAATGTGAGATACTGTAGTGTCTCACTTTACCCCGAAGCAATTGTTTCACTTTACCCCACAGCCACATTTTGGGAAAAGGGATATCTTTTATCAATTCAGGGTAATCTTCAGCTAGCATATATCACGTGGATTTATAAGTTGGTATTTCATCAACATGTATGATATAAAATGTTCTCCCTGCATCAATTTGCTTTGACAGCTGATTATGTTGACAGCAAGAAAAATTACTTTTACATGCAAAAAAACACACTATAAGGTCTCTCTCTTCATGGCAAGTGGGAAATTCAAATATAATGGTCACATGACCACAAATGTGTTCCATTGCCAAGATACAGGGGGTGTCTCAGTTTACCCGGTGTCTCAGTTTACCCCGCTTTCCCCTACTACTGCTGCTACAAATTTTGTCCAAAACTCATACAAATCAGTTCACATTATCTCTAGGGTAGGTTGATCAAGATGTTTGCGAATTTTCAGATTCCATATATCGTCGTTGTCGAGTGGAAACCTTGTATGTCCAAAACCTTCCTTTTTTGTTTAAAACATGATTTAAACTAGTGAAAATAGTCAATCTACAAGCACACAACGCTTGTGTGCTTGTAGATTGGCTATTTTCACTAGTTTTGTGCGACGGTCTTGTATGATGAAGCAGGGCTTTACTTTGCGAAAAAAACATACAAATTTGAAACTTGGAGATACAAGGTTTCTGCCCGACAGTGACGATATGTGACTATGTCCTAAGTTTGTGTGCCTTGGGTAGGCTGGGTAGGCAACCTGGCCAGGCGAAGGCCTGAGCTCAAAGGAGCACAATCAAGGCCTGTCCATACTAACTCCGAAACCGAACTTTTCGTCAGAAAGGTCCGGTTCAACATCTGAAAGGCATTACCCCGAATTAGAGTTCGGAAAGCTGCACATTGGAAAGTCGGAACTCTCAGACGAAAAGTTTCGGAGAGAGTATGGATTGCATGGCCTTCAGTGGTGTTAGTGGTGTCTTCCCAAAATATATTTTCACATTGGGATAACAATTTTCTCCAATCAGGAGGGGCAAGAACTCCCCAGAGATCAATAAGCAACTTTTTTTGTTGAGTTCAGGTCAAATTGTGTCTTTTGTTTTTCAATCACTTCCATGGCAATTTCACTTGTTTATCGAGGATCCTTCATGTGTTCTCTCTCCTGATTGGATAAAACTGTTATCCCGACCTGAAAACACTATTTTCTGTTTACTAAATAACTGAAAAGTGATCACCTGTAGTGTCACGTGTCGTCGACTACCATTTTTCACAGATGAAAACTAAACAAAAACGAAGCTATGATGACAACAAATGAGACTAAATGTATGGACAATTTTGACAAAAAAAATAAAAAAATATATTCTAAAATGGTTGGCAGGGACGAGTGGAGGAGAGATGCAGAACTAAAAGACAAGTCATTTTGTTTGCTTGTGCTCGGATGGTGCTCTCTGAAAATATACCATTTTCAGCATTCAACCAAATCTAGCAAAAATATATTTCTGCTAACAAAATCACCTAAACAATAATCTTATGATGACTTCAGATCTGACATCAAAATGTGACATTTTATTCATGCTTAAATTCAGTCAACAAAATGAACACCGCCTGTAATGACCAAACAAGAAGAAGTGGGTGAAATATGTTTTTTGTGCCAAGCACCATCGATTGTTGTTGTTCCCAGGAGGAGAGAAAGAAAAGAAGAGGAGGATAAATAAATAGAACTATGTCCGCAGGGGTGTCGCACTAGATTCTAGGCCCTGGGTACTTTAACTATTGAAAAATAGCAGATATACAAGCTCGCAGCGCGGCACCCTGCGAGCTTAGATCTGCTATTTTTGAAAAGTCGTGAAAGTCTTTGAATATTTCAAGTCCTATAAGGTTTTTTGAAAAACCTATGTTTCTATGTCAGTGGTGCTCAAACTTTTTTCACGTGAAGGACCCCCCAAAATTATATCTATTTGGCCACGGACCCCCCCATCTCAAAATATTTTGTTCCAGGGGACCCCTGCAGAAGCAAAAATGTAGTTACAAATGTTCACTTAAAAAATACATATATTCAAAGATTTGCACACATTTTCACGACTTTTCAAAAATAGCTAATGTGTAAAATCATTAAGGCCCCTCCACCTTGGGCCCTGTTAACTCAGTCCCACTCCACCCCCTCCCCCCCTTGTGACGCCCCTGTATGTCAGGGATGGGCAAGAAAGTATCTATGCACAAGGCATAATTGCTGGAACAGTATGTACATTATGTTAGAGTTAAGGTGCCTAAGGCTATAGGAACAAAGGTGGCAGCACTTTGGTTTGGGTCCACAAAGCAGCACCTAATGTACATGACAGACATTAACCCATACTGGGAAGGAATCTGTGTCTGTGTTTTATATTTTAGCCATATAGATTGGCTGTTCAATAATAATATATCATATTGTTATTATTATCAAATATATATATATATATATATATATATATATATATATATATATATATATATTTATATTTATATTAAGGCTGGGACTTTAACTGATTAATTGCGATAAATTAATTACAGAAAATTAATGCGATAAAAAAAAAATTGCACTTAGTTTTTGCACCACAGAACCCTCATTTTCGGGCATACCGATCATAGCGATGCACCAACCAAGAAGAGACAACAAACGCAAAGGTAGAAGTAGCCGATCAGAGCGTTTGCTTGGCCCAGTGGATGGAAATTTAGATTCAAAAAACTTGTTGATTCACTCGTACAACAAAATGCGTTTTACTTGGGAAAAAAAAGCTTCTCAGGTCAAATATCGATGTGCGATTAAAATGAGATTAATTGCGATTAATTAATCACAGAGCCTGTAATTAATTAGATTAAACATTTTAATCGCATCCCAGCCCTAATATATTGGTCTCTATGATTCAAGTCCAAAGACCCCGGGTTCGTAACCCGGTCGTGCCGCTTTTTCTCGCTACACCCCACGGAGGTTAGGTTTAGGGTTAGGGGTAGAGTTGGGTTGTCTAAAAGATAACATGTAGAGGAGGTTAGGTTTAGGGTTAGGGGTAGAGTTGGGTTGTCGAAAAGATAACATGTAGACATAGTCACATAGCGACATTGCGGCTCAAAGGGACTGTAGTGCCTTGGACTGCTGCAGGCCAATCACACGCTGGCAGGGTGGGGCATGCACGCATGCCGTTACGAAAAAAAAATCATGCTACCTGACGCCATGTCAAGTAGGGGACGTATAATTCACTCTTCATTGACATTTACAGTACATCCTAATGATTCCAATTCTTTCTTTTGTCATAGCCTATAATAGAGCGTTAGGGTTAGTGGGCGTATGTGGGTTTAGAATGCATGGTAGCATGTCAAAAGTGACAAGCCAATTAAACAATTGTCTGGGCTTTTGTCTGGGTAGTTATGGTATGCCTATAACCAGTTTGGACTGATGGAGATTTAGACACTTGTTCACACAAACACTTTTTTTTCCTTCTTCTTTTCTCTGTTAGTTTGGGCCTTTCAAAAACTAATTTTGGCCCCTGAAAATGAACTACGGAAAACTTCTTCCAGGACTCAGTTTTCAATGTTGCAGGAAAACAGAGTTTGGGGCTGCCACATCACATTTCGTGGACACTTTTGCTTGGTTATATTTTCTTCTTGCAAAAGATTCCATGTATTGAACATCAGTGGCGTCAGAAAAAAAGCTAAGGTATGGCTCGCGCGCGTGCAAGACACCAGTCATGTTGCCATACCTTAGCAACAGGCATGATATATTTATTTAAGTACATATAAACATATAGTGACCATTTTGTTCAATTTAGCAGTTGTAGTTATTTTACTGTAATTTACCAACATAATAACCCACACAGATAGACAAAGAGACATTCATGGATTCATATTTAGAACTAACTTTTATCTTCCCCCCTGGACCCAGGGTATGGCAGCTGCATACCCCTGCCAAACCCAATTGACGCCCCTGTTGAACACTGACATGGTGTGTGCTGGCCAGTAGAGCACTCCCTTTTGAGTCACAAGGTTCTTCGATACCAGGCACTGTCAACTCCAGGGGTCCCATATATGTTAAAATTTATGATAAAGTTGTATTTCGGGAGGCTCCGACCACATTCTCCCATGTATCCCTGCGGTTTCACGTGACCGTTGGCAGCCAATAGCCTCCTCTGGTTGCATTTCAATCTATGATGGCAACACCCATGCCAAGGACCCATATTGTGTCATTTGCACTGCATAGAAACCAATGGCTTCGCTTTGTCCATATCTTTTATACAGTCTATGGTCAACTCAGGAACAATATGAAACACTTTACATTATATAGGTTCAGACCAGATATCTGTAGGTCCAGACCACTCCTCATTGCCCGGGCCTTGTCGGTCAAACAAAATCATTTTTAATTCCAACAAAAAGTGCAGAAAATGTACACAAATTTGCTCTTGACTGTCCTAACATTTTCCTTTGTTTTGAATTTCAGGCTCTAATGCACAACAGTCTGGTAAGCATTCAGAATCAATTGTTTGTCGTTGCGTTCTTTCCTCTTTCTGCAGTATTTATAACATTAAATGACAACTTTGTTTTTTTTTTTACAACAAGGGTTCATATTTTAGATTGTAATCCGAGAAAAGAAAAAGTGAGTGTTAAAATGTTTTCATTTGCTTCGTTCTATTGTTTTATCGTGTTTACCGTGCTAAAATGTGGGGCATGCGTACGCATGGGGGCATGCATACAAGTGGCTAAATATGTCTTTTTAGACACAATAAGCCAGCAGTTTCTTTATTGCTATTTAAAGTAACACTTCTAGCCCCCATAAGTCACATCCAACCATGAAAGGTTGCGTTGTATCTTGGGAATGGGCTTATTCTGTGTAAAATTACATATTTAGCCACTTGTACGCATGCCCCAACCACTAAAATAAGAATCTCTAAAACAATAGAAAATAGAAATAATGTTAACATTCATCTTTTATATTCTTTAATTACAATCTAAAATATGAACACTTGTTGTAAAAAAACTAAAGTTGTCCTTTAACAGTCTTATAGCCTAATGAAAAAGACAACCATCTATTCTACAGTATCATACATCTAGTAGCCCAGAGTAAACATTATAGCACTAACACAATCTCATCTGTGCTCCGTTAGTGTGCGGTAAGGCCCCCGCGAAGAGCAAAATCGTTGGCGGTCAAGATGCCACCGCTGGGAGCTGGCCTTGGCAGGCCAGTATACACAACACTGCTGGTCATTCATGTGGAGGTTCCCTCATCAACAAAGAATGGGTGCTGTCCGCTGCCCACTGCTTCCCAAGGTGAAAAATCTATGTTAAAGTGCCAGGGAAATTATACTTTCAGTCATTTTATTTTCACTATCCCTATCACTAATGCTGGGTGAAATTCACCCCAACACCTGCCTGTAAAAAAAAAACAAAAAACAAAAAACAGGGATGGGTTAGACAACAAGAGCAAAAAGGCCCAGGTCACCATCTGGTGGCCAAATAAATGAACTACAGATTTTAAAGTTACAACATCCAAATTCATAGATCTCCTAGAAGGAAATGTGTTGTCTCTGAAACAGTGCTAAAAGGAGTTGCATATGTTATTTATTAGGCCTCCTGCAGTTTGTATTGTTTAACTTGCAGCAAGCTGCTATCAATTATGACTGTCACGTTTCCAGTCCTAACAAGACTGTTAACCACTTAAGAGGCCTATAATATTGTATGACAAATATCGAAAGTAGCTGAACTACAAGCTCAAAACACCTTGTTGCAGGCATGGGGTAGATATAGCCTACATGTGTTATTATTATTATATATTTTTTCTGCCTATATTATGACACACCAAGATTAGAGACACCAGTCTCACAATTGTTGGGATGGGTACGTTGAACACACTACACTATACAAGATGAGACACTTTCTTTCTGTCAGTGATATGGGTATGGGTTAGGTTTTTCAGCTGCAAGCAATGATGCTGTTGAGCTGTCGTCGCCGAAGCTTTCTCCACATTATTCTGTTGGAAAGGCTTCACTGTGCCATCATTTAAATTGTTGTGTGGTAACAGGATCACATTTGCCACAAAAAAGACAATTGAATGCTTTGCCACAAAATGGAATTATTTACGAGTTACATCAAACATTTTCAGACATACCCTGTGTGCATGTGTGTGTGCGCGTGTGTGCGCGTGTGTGTGTGTCGAAGTCGACTTTATCGTTTGATGACGTCATCACATTGACTGTGACAAAACCCGAAAATGACATACTTCTGGACTTCTGGAACAGCCTAAACTAAAGCAATCCTTTCTCCCGTAATATGGCTTTTGTTTTGACGTTAATATTATAGATTCCACTGCAACCAGCATCACTGAATACTAATGATCCTAATTCCTGTATAATGTTGGATCCAACAGGATAACGTTTTTTTACTTTTTTTACTTTCGAGTTTCCCTGTTGGGAGTCGACTTGTGTAATGAGGTCGACTCAGTCGACTTGTCGACTTTTTGGTTAAAGGTAATACACCATGAAATTTCACTTTTCCTATTTTAAAACCTTTTTTTGGGGTCCCACTAGCACCTTCTATCCTCACAAAGTCCCATTTCTGACCGTTGTGTCTTTCTCTGGTTTTGAGAAGGCGAAGGTTAAAAGTATCCCACGGGTTCTCAAAACAGACTGTCCATATTTGCTGCCGATTGTGACGTCATCTGCCGATATCAAAACATTTTTTCCAAAAATATTTGGGGGGGGGGGGGGGGGGGGTGGCGCAGTTCAGGCCAAAGGTGGTACTGCAGCTGAGAATGCTCTGAGAGCCATTCAAAAATGAGAGAGGCTCTCTATTTAGGAGTGGTAATTTAGCCTCAAACCTTTTGAAAAACGTTTTTGGGACATAAACAATATGACATAAATACTTTTTAAATGCATGGTGTATCACCTTTAATGCCCTAGAGCAGGGGTTCCCAAACTTCTTGGTCTCAGGGCACCCCATGAATATGTTTTAATCCGAGGCACCCCTACATTACCAGTAAGACTCCCTAATCGGGAGATAAGCGACCGTTGGTCGCTTATCTCCACAAATATAACCGACGAATCTCACTAAGTCTGACCTCACAAGCCCCATATTTGGACACGAACAACATATAACTCCATATATAGAGACATAGCTGCTGACATCAGTATGACATCACACTGCTGACATCAGTATGACATCACACCGTACACAAATGACCCTTATATAAGACCGGCATTATCTACTGACAGATTAGATGCAAGCAGGATCTCGACTCTGACACAACTCATCGGCTCATAAGCTGGTTCTCCCTCCATATATGGAGATAACCGACGAATCTCACTAAGTCTGACCTCACAAGCCCCATATTTGGACACGAACAACATATAACTCCATATATAGAGACATAGCTGCTGACATCAGTATGACATCACACTGCTGACATCAGTATGACATCATACCGTACACAAACAAAGGTGTGACGTGTGACCGACGGACGGACGGACGGACGGACGGACGGCCGGTGGAGGTTTTGATACTAAACTGCGACCTGACGGTCGCAATAATTTTCACTCCCAGCACCTTATATCTATAACATATCGTCGTTGTCGAGTGGAAACCTTGTATGTATTTATCATCTATAAAATGTACTAAACTAGTGAAAACAGCAGATCTACAAGCACACAGTGCTTGTAGATCGGCTGTTTTCACTAGTTTTGTGCGACAGTCCTGTATGATGAAGCAGGGCAAAAGACGTACACATTTGAAACTTGGAGATACGAGGTTTCTGCCCGACAGTGATGATATTTTAGTGATTATGTTGCGAGGAAAACATTGAGATAATAGCCATTTTGGTTAGAACTGACTGAACATAACTTTGTACTTCAAGTTTAAAATGATACTAATGAATTCCAAATATTATCAAATGATCTCGCGGCACCCCTGGACTGCCGTCACGTCACCCCAGGGTGCCCCACTTTTAAAACCCCTGCTCTAGTGTGTGTGTGAGAGAGATTACATCTGCACCAAAACCAAAATGATCTTCAATGTTGTTTCAGCGAGACGGTTATGTCCTCGCTGACCATTTACCTGGGCCGCGAGAGCCAAGAGGGACCGAACCCCAACGAGGTGAGCAGGAAGGTCTCCAAGATCACCGTCCATCCCGAGTACGAGAGGGCGGCGCCGTTCGACAGCGACATCGCTCTCCTGAAGCTCGCGAGCCCCGTCACCTTCAACAGGTTCATCACCCCGGTCTGTCTGGCAGCGTCGCAGGCCAAGTTCATCAATGGAACCGAGAGTTGGGTGACTGGCTGGGGGGCTGTCAGCTCCGGAGGAGGTAAGCTGCAGAGATCTGGATACTAGTAGTGCTTCTCAGCCTTGTCTGGATCAAGGGCCCACCCATTTGACCACTTAAAGACGTATTTTTGGGGTTTTATGCCTTAATTCATGGGACAGTAGACTGACGGTCGTTCCCCCGACTCTCTCTCCATATATATATATATTCAAGAAGTTAAAGGACAACTTTAGTTTTTTACAACAAGGGTTCATATTTTAGATTGTAATTAAAGAATATAAAAGATGAGTGTTACAATTATTTCATTTACTTCTTTCTATTGTTTTAGAGATTCTTATTTCAGTGGTTGGGGGCATGCGTACAAGTGGCTAAATATGTAATTTTACACAGAATAAGTCCATTCCCAAGATACAACACAACCTTTCATGGTTGGATGTGACTTATGGGGGCTAGAAGTGTTACTGTAAATAGCAATAAAGAAACTGCTGGCTTATTGTGTCTAAAAAGACATGTTTAGCCACTTGTACGCAAGCCCCCATGTGTACGCATGCCCACATTTTAGCACGGTAAACGCGATAAAACAATAGAAGGAAGCAAATGAAAACATTTTAACACTCACTTTTTCTTTTCTCTAATTACAATCTAAAATATGAACCCTTGTTGTAAAAAAAACAAAGTTGTCCTTTTAATCAAATCCCAGCAAATGATTCTGTATTCATATCGTGTCTTATTGTCTTCCATTAGATTCTATACCGTCTCCCCAGACCCTGCAGGAGGTTGAGCTGCCGATCATGGGGAACAAACAGTGTGGATGCTTCTATGAAGAACGCTTCAAAATCACAGACAAGATGATCTGTGCTGGTGTCCAAGCGGGAGGAAAGGACTCCTGTCAGGTGACACACTCTACTCTTCATTCTATAAGACAGTGGTTCTCAACCTGTGGGTCGGGACCCCCTTAAGTTATTTTGGGGGGTCCCCAGATGATTAACTTAAAGCTATACTGTGTAAGTTGCTCAACTAGTGGTCAGTAGCAGTAGAGCAAACCGCGGTCGCGTCTGCTTTTTTCGGCCGTTTTTCGCCGCGGACCGGGCATTCAGACCACCGCGTCCGCCTCGCCGAGACCTATCCATAGAGGTCTTTCGTGTCCCTCTACGAGCCTCGGTTGGGGAGTTACGTGCTAGACTCCTAGCCCAGTGTAAACACTGCAGTGTACTTCCTGAAGAGCTCAGCAGTGTATGATCTGGGCTTTGATTGGCCGGTAGGGAGACACGTGTACAGAATGATGCATATGACGTAATTTTGCGGGAAAAACAGCCCCGGTCACGGCCACCAGGGCTCAGTAGAACACATATAAAGACTAGACCAGGTCACCTGGACGTGCCAGACCCGCAATGAAAACTAGTATGGCACTGAACTAACACATGAACACACAGGATTTTATAGTCTCAGCAACAAAGCGTAGTGAGCTTGTAGATCGGCTGTTTTCACTAGTATGGCACTGAACTAACACATGAACACACAGGATTGTATAGGCTGAGCAGCTGGAAATGTTTGTGAGCTGGGCTGAGGAATTTATAGTGTCAGCAGCTCGTCAGCCAACTCAACTCAGCTGGTCCTGTACAGGTGACGGCACTCAAGGCAATCAGAGGAAAAGAGGACAGGCAAACTGAGGAAAAGAGGGACCGACAGACCGACAGACCGACCGACAAAGCCTTATGTAGGCCGACCCCCTGGGTCTGGCAAAAAGGCTTTGGGAGCTGAAATTAACAGAGTGGGGGTTCTAAAACTTTAGCGATTTAATAGTTAGGACAATTTTAAGATATGTTTTATAAAAAAAGTTACATAGTATAACTTTAATGTGCAACATTGTTTTTTTCCCCCTCACTCAACAGTAAACAAACTAACATGAAGTTTAAGTGTATAGAGGGTATCTGCACATTTCTATAGTGACAATTTAAGGACTTTTTAATACATATAAAATGGCAAATGAAACATTGGCCAAATTGTCAAATATTAGAGGCAGAAATTGTGAAAATAGCCGATCTACATGCTCACAACACCTCGCGTTGCGAGGCATTGTGAGCAAGTAGATTTGCTATTTTCGCAATAGAACTGTGTTATACAAAATGTAATGCCTCAACTCTTAGTGCTCGTCAGGGTAGGGGTCCCCAGTTCAAATGTGATTGTTTTGGGGGTCGCAGCCTGAAAAGGATGAGAACCACTGCTCTAAGACACCCTGTCGAATCATAAATCAATTTTCACATCACTTAAATCCCTCAATGAAGCCTTCATACAGTGACTGCCCCATGGTTTAGGTTAGGGTTAAGGTAAGGTTTAGGCATAGTTTTACTGAGGTTAGTGTTAGGGTTAAGAGGGTTAAGGTTAGGTTTAGGTGGTCGGACCAAAGGAAGTTCGAACCAAGGACATGTATTAGGGCTGGGATGCGATTAAACATTTTAATCTAATTAATTACAGGCTCTGTTAATCGCAATTAATTGCACATCGATATTTGACCTGAGAAACATTTTGTTTTTCAAGTAAAACACATTTTTGTTGTACGAGGGAAGCGAGTTTTTTAAATCTAAATTTCGCATCCACTGGGCCAAGCAAAGCGCTCTTGGTGCATCGCTGTGATCAGTATGCTCGAAACTGATGGTTCTGTGGTGCAACAACTAACTGTGATTAAAATGTGTTAATTTTCTGTAATTAATTAATCGCAATTAATCAGTTAAAGTCCCAGCATATATATATATATATATATATATATATATATATATATATATATATATATATATATCGTTGAGTAGTTTGGAACCCAAACTACTCAAGAAAGCCACGGGGGAGATAGCAACGGTAGCCGAGACTACATCAAGATGGATATGGCTGACAAGAGGCCGCAGTTGGAACCCCGGAGCAGGCGAATCTTAACCTCATTGGCACCTCCCAGTGAAGAAGCAGATGGTATGCGGCCAGGTTTAGACCTGGCTCAGGGAGTAGGACGCCCCTGCCATGCATAGTCCCGAGTCCAGTTGCAGGGAGCGGTAGGGAGACGTCCCTGACCGCGGGCCCCACCATCCGGAGGTGTTCTGGGATGAAAGGGGCGAAACACCCGTGAGGGACGGCTCCCAGCTGATGACCCTGCAGCTGGTGCTCGCAATGCTCAGACCATCCTGCCACCAAGGATTACCAGCAAGAGGAGGAGCTTGCAGCATTTATAAGTAGCTCTAGCAGATTCTGCTTGTAGCAAAGCATCTTTGATGTTTATTCACCTATATATATATATATTCTTTAAATACATAAATCTCTCCTTTCCTCAGGGAGACTCTGGCGGGCCGTTGGTGAGCCAACACGGTGGAACTGGAAGATGGGTCCAGTCTGGGGTGGTGAGCTTCGGTGTAGGCTGTGCTCTGCCCGGCTTCCCAGGAGTCTACACTCGCGTGTCACGCTTCCAGGTAGGGTTGTAACGATATAGTAACTGAATCAAAGAATTGATTTTAATTTGCAATGATCTACTTCTACTATATCGATATGCAGAAGCATATGTGTCCCAATCTCACTGAGAGCCAGTCATCTCGGAAAGTACAGCTTTAGACAGGGACTGAAAATACTTTTTTTTTTTTTTCACTAAAATGTGATAAAGCCACTAAAGCATTTCATAAATTTCAGGCTACATTTCACTTAAACGCCAGAGCTTAACTCTGCATGTAAATAATACTTTTTTTAATTAATGTGAGAGATCGTCAGGTCATTTGCAGGTTAGAAATTTATTTAGAACTTGAATATCTCAAAAGTAGTATTTCAGCATGGCATCATTCTATAAGCCATATCTTCAAAACTGTTGGGTCAATCTCCACAACCAATATATCATTTTGTAGCTATGATCCCCAGCTTTCAAATGAAATGAAAAAATGAAAATGAATAAAAATCCAATGACTGGCTCCCAGCCAAATTGGGACACATATATCGTACCGTTTTTGGCTTTGTATCATATCGGTACCGTTTTACAATGCAGATAATCGGTATCGAATCGTTTTGCAGTGCAAATAATTGATTGTATGGAAACTAAGTATTTGTGCCTTGTATTTAGCAATTTTAAGAAGGAAAATGAAAAAGAGGGGTTTAATTTACTTTCCATTCCATATAGCTACTCTTGGTCTATCGATAAATGTGGGTAATCTCTGTGTTCATGTCAAGGTGCGGGTTTGTCCATAATGTGTTGAAATATAATGTCCATGTATTTGCTAGAGAATCACAGTGTTTACTTATTTATATCCATAATAATAGATTATTAAAACATGCACTATTGACACTATTTCACATACTTTTTCTTTATTAAATAGTTACTATATCCACCCATTTAGAACGGGTACACATTATTGTGTATCATTATTTTAGGCTTTAACTATGCCGCGCTGTGAGCTTGTATATCTGCTATTTTTGAAATATCGTGAAAACTAGAATTTTGACCCGATTCTATAAGTGTCTTTTGAATCCTTCTAAGTTTTTTTGACAAACCTATGTTTCTATGTCAGCAATCTGGCTAGCCATCGTCAAAGAAAAGGTCCTTTTAACTTAAATGGAGCTCAGTTGGTCTGTTCTTGAGAGACTACTATGTCAGTGGTTCTCAAACCTTTTCATATGAAGGACCCCCAAAATGATGTGTATTTGGCCACGGACCCCCATCTCAAAATATTTAGTTCCAGGGACCACCCAGAAGCAAAATTAAAGTTACAAACGTTCGCTTTGAAAATACATATTCAAAGAGTTCAAAAATAGCAGATATACGAGTGCCGCGCTGCGAGCTTGTAGGCCTATATCTGCTATTTTTCACTGGTTAAAGCATTCAATAATTCTAGGCCTAAATGGGTTAAATCATTGAATCGAATCGTATCGTATCGCCATGAATGAACCAATATCGTCCATGTATCGCACCGTCAACCATGCATCGTGATGCGTATCGTATCGCTGTTAAAATGTATCGTTACACCCCTATACTTCCAGGGCTGGATCAGCAGCAGCACCACCGACCAGATAGGCTTCGAGGGGTGGCAAGCCAGCGGCGCCGACACCGACGCTGACGTGTGTACTAGACCACCCAACCAACCAACAGCAAGACCACCACACACCACCCACCACACCCACACACCACCGCATATCCACCATGGCCACCCATGATGACCACATACCCTCCACACCCACCCATGACCAAACCACCCATGACCAAACCACCCATGACCATACCTCCACGGCCACCCATGACCACGCGGCCACCACCGCCCGTCAAACCGTGCGAGAGTCTGTTCTGTGGCGGCCCGAACGCCGTCCATTTCTCCTACTTCACTTATGTCTTGACTGTAGCGCTGATGCTCTACAGCATGGCTGGTTTTGCATAAGGGCTTTTCCAAGGCAACCAAAGTTGCGTTATTTTGAGTTACGGTTGCTCACGGGAAACTTCTTCTTTACATTACTTCTTTACTCGGTGTGGTTTCTGTTGCTTAAAGACGGGGTGCCATGATCATCAGATATTATGATTGTAACTGGAGAAAGATTAGTTTTTCTTTTTTTTTACACACAAAGCGTAGCGTATCAGCTATTTTCAAATACCTTATAAGTACACATGGGGCTGAAGTGATTAAGGTATGTTTTGTAAAGATAGCCTAATCAAAATCTACAAAGTTACTGGTAACTCAAGTTTTCAAATAATTGTCTTGCTTGAATAAATGTACTTAGTTTACTTTCCACCACTGGATGCAGAGCATTGATTGGATGGCTGAAGAAGAGATTACGATTGACTCTACATGGTTCTCATCGTGGTTCTCTAATAGTCTCTGTATCGTTCCAATTCTAGCCCAAAGACAGTGCCCACAAAACGGCTTGGAATTAGAGACAGACAGAACATGACATTTCTAAATCCGAGTGGTTGTTTAGTCTAAAACCTGTATAAAACCGTATTATGGACCAACAAAATTAAATAAAATACTGAAGACCCAACATACCTTTTAAGAGTTTGCCCTCAATCCTCCCCAGCTCTGTGATTTCCTATCTGTTTCAAGCCCTCTCTTGAAAACAGCTATGTAAGGGATAAATATTGGCTCCGCGGGGGTTGTCCATATATAACATCCCGACGGACTGATCGAAGTTATCAGTTCGAAGCTTATTACCCGGCTACTAAATAAAATTAATAATTTGACTCAAAACTAAAAACAAAACAAAGTATTTCCTTGTTTACAGACGGCTGGAAGTGTTCCACAAGTGTTGCGCTGGGCGTCCCCCTAGCGCGACACGGTCGCCTTGGAAAACAAGGAAGTGCTGATTAGATAGAATCCATTTTATGATACCACGACGTCTATTTCTCGCTTAAAATATTTTTAAAAACATTCTTGAGAGCAACGTTTAGTTCTAAATGTCGCTGTGTGGTTGCTTACATGGCTGACATGTTGGATACAGCACAAGATTCACGCAGTGCAGCTTGCCTGCAGCAGGTGCTCTGAGTCTTTAGGCAGCGGTCTGTTATAGAGCGGAGCGGTCTGTTATCCAGAAATAACAGACCGCTGATTTCAGCAACTGACCAATCAGAATCAAGCATTCAAACAAACCGGGTAATAAAGACTAATAAACACTCCTGAAGAAATAACTAAGAGAGGGTACGCCGATAGGACTGATCAACTGCTCTTGTTGTTTCAAATGATAGGGTTCATATAACTATGCTTAAGATTGTGTTATTATTTTGGGATTTTACTCTTACTACATGATCAGTGGATAAAATAAACTGCCTGCAATAAAAGTATTTCTTTAAAACTCTTGAATGGCCTCCAATTCTGTGATGTAAATGAAAGATTACATCTGAGACTCATGTTATGTCTCATGGATTTTCATTTTGTCAATGTCCAGCAGAAACCTTGTATCTCAAATTTTAAATTTGACAGTTTTATTGTTAATTAAAGCCCTGCATGCCTCATCGTATAAGACTGTTGCACAAAACTAGTGAAAATAGCCGATCTACAAGCACACAACGTCTCGCGTTGCGAGACGTTGTGTGCTTGTAGATCGGCTATTTTCACTAGTTCAAATCATTTTTGAAATGATAAATACAAAGCGGTAAATACAAAACGGTTTTGGACATACAAGGTTTCCACCCGACAACGATGATTTGTAATAATCCTTAGCTATTCTTTCCGGTGTTAAAGGGATATTCCACTTTCAACAGGGAAACACCTTATGGGTTTTTCTCCACATACACACCCATTGTAACTTCAAACTCCATTTTAACCATGATAGATTCATTAAAACACCCATTATTTTTCTGGTGACTCATACTACCCTCCTAATACATGAGCAGGCCGTGTTTTTTCAATAACTTTTTTCATTTATTTTTTATAATTATTTGGGAAAATGGAAAAAATGAAATACAAAAAATAATTATTAAAAATAAATGAAAAAAAGTTATCGAAAAAACACGGCCTGCTCACATATTAGGAGGGTAGTATGAGTTACCAGAAAAATAATTGGTGTTTTTAATGACTCTATCATGGTTAAAATGAAGTTTGAAGTTATTATGGGTGTGTGTGGGGAGAGGCCCTGCCCCTGGAGGGCCTGGTAACATTTACATCAAATATCTAAATATTGAATCAAGCAAATTAAAAACTGTTCAGGGTGTTCATAAAAGCCTGATTAGACGATAAAATTACCAAAAGTTTTTTTGAAAGTGAAATATCCCTATTTAGGCCTGAACAAATGATTACGCAATATTTTATGCTTTAAATATGTAAAAAAAAAAATGCAGATATACAAGCTCACAGCGCGGCACTCGGTGCCGCGCTGTGAGCTTGTATATCTGCTATTGAGCTTGTAGATCTACTATTTTTGAAAAATCTTGAAGATTTGTCGAAATCTTGGAATATTTTGACCCGATTCTATAAGTGTCTTCTAAATCCTTCTAAGGCTTTTTTTTTTTTTAAACTATGTTTCTGTCAGTGGTTCTCAAAATGTTTCATGCCAAGGACCCCCAAAACTACATGTATTCGGCCACGGACCCCCATCTCAAAATATGTTGTTCCAGGGACCCCCCCCCCCCCCCCCCCCCAATGAAACTGCAGAGGGATGACACGAGATAGGCAAACATCTTAGATATCTACATATTCACATAATCTGGGACAATAATCGCATAATCCAGACGGTGAAGTATGTACATGAGGTTAGACATGATAACATGCATAAGGTCGGGCAAAAGGTCATAGCACTTTGGTGGGTCCACAGAGCAGCTCCATGTTAAAGGAGCTGTAGTCAACTTTTTCTTGAAAAACGGATGCTAGAATAAAAATAATGTTTCGAAAATATAAAAAAAATAAATAAAGCTTCATACGTGTTTCTTTTAAAAAATGACCACAAAAAGCGTGAAATAATGATAAAATCATCATTTTGGCCGTTGTCAGGCTGACTTTGTTTACATCCCTCTTCTATTCTTTTATATGGACTCCATATAAAAGAATAGAAGAGGGATGTAAACAAAGTCAGCCTGACAACGGCCAAAATGAAAAAGTTGACTATTGCTCCTTTAAGCCTACATTATAGTAAAAGTAAGGTTTGAAACAGTGTCAGTTTATTGCGACCGTAGGTCGCACTTACTATCAAAACCTGCACAAACTGTGAGTGAGTCAGTCTGTCTGTCTGTCCGTCTGTCTGTCACACCTCACACGTCACGCTATTGCCCTGCTCATATCTCCGCAACCGTTGCCCCGATCCATGCCAAATTTTGCACACACGCTCCTTGGCTGCCAAACTACAACCTCCAAGGACCCCCGGAGCTCCAGGGACCCCCAGGTCCCTGGGGGACCCCAGATGTAAAAAATTACCAAATGTGCTAAAATGACCAAATGACCACCCCAACGGGGCTGCTCACGGGGAATTCCCGGGGACCACCGACTCCTGGTGCTCCAGAACGGATGCAAAAGTGGTGGCGCCCCCAGTGGAGGACCCCCTCCACTGCAGCTCACAAAAAATGCCATAACTCGGGCTAGGAGGGTCTGGGAGAGCCGGGGCCGGTACCTATTCGTCCGCCAAGGCAACGCGGACACCCCACCCCTCATTTCTCACATGGCCCTCTTCTAGCGCCACCATGAGGCCGATTTTTACAACACATTTTTGGACACTGCTCCTACAGTTTTTGCCCTAAAATCACGCAAATCGCTACACAGTATGTCTACACTCATCCCATCACCATGAATCTGTCCCATATAGCGCCACCTTCAGGCCGATTTTTAAAAACACATTTTTGGACACTGCTCCTACAGATTTTGCCCTAAAATCACGAAAATCACTACACAGCATGTCTACACTCATGTCATCAACATGGATCAGGAAGATTTTGGAAAAACACATTTTTGCCCTATTTGTGGAGATAAGCGACCTACGGTCGCTTATCTCCCGATTAGGGAGTCTTACTGGTTGTGTTGAGATGAAGTGCCATGAGTCACAAGGTTCTTTGATACCAGGCACTGTCAACTCAGTGTATGAGTAGCCAGGTGTGTCGCACCAAATTCTGGGCCATGGGTACAAGATTCACTGCGGGCCCCAACATGAATGTTCTTCATAGGGGAACCGGGAACGCATTATTATGCATTATTTTGTGCTTTAATTATTGAAAAATAGCAGATACAAGCTCACAGCGTGGCACCGAGTGCCACATGCAAGCTTGTAGATCTGTTATTTTTGAAAAATCATGAAAATTTATCTTTTTAAAAAACCTATGTTTCTATGTCAATGGTGCTCAAACCTTTTCATGTGAAGGACCCCCAAAATGATATGTATTTGGCCACGGACCCCCATCTCAAAATATTTAGTTCCAGGGACCCCCCAGAAGTAAAATTTGAGTTACAGAATTGTTCTCTTAAAAAATACATATTCAAAGATTTGCACACATTTTCACACATTTAACAATAGATACATAAATCACAGCTAAGAAAACATTGGTGTATGCCAAATGTCTTTAAAAAAATGTCTTAAAAGGGTCTAAGAAGACATTTCTTTGTAAGAACGTTCGTAAGTAGGTTTTGGTGAATCGGGCCCATTGTGTGTAGTGTATTGTATAGAAGTAGACAATAAGGTGATGTGTAATTGACATCAGAGTGTAAAGAAGGAAAATCCGAGTCTAATGCATAAAAGGGAGTGTGAAGTTGTGCCAAATTGGGTCAAGCTACTGTATAGGTACATGAAGTTAAGGTTGTGAAAATTGTGCAGAATTTTTTATTGTTGTGTGTTAACAATCATGAAAAACTGTAAGAGAACAGAATAAGAGCAACCATAGATCAGTGTTTTTTGAGCTTTGGACCACTAGCCTGTCTCAGTTAAATGATGGCCTGAGTCACACTTGCTGTAGGGCCAGTGTCATGAGGAGCTGACTTGGGCAAAGATATATTTCCCTCTAAAACGACTTAGGCCATTAGTCCATAAGGTGGCGATTTTGAAGCGGCATCTATAGAGCAGTGGTTCTCAACCTGTGGGTCCCCAAATTATTTTGGGGGGTCCCCAGATGATTAACTTAATGTGCAACATTGTTTTCCCACTCAACAGTAAACAAACCAACATGAAGTTTAAGTTTGTAGAGGGTATCTGAACATTTCTGAAGTGACAATTTAAGGACTTTTAATACCTCTAAAATGAGAAATTAAACATTGGCCAAATATCATTGGCCAAACATGTAGATCTGCTATTTTCACAATAGAACCGTGTAATGCCTCAACGCTTAGTGCTTGTCAGGGTGGGGGGGGGGGGGTCCCCAGTTAAAATATGATTATTTAGGGGGTCGCGGCCTGAAAAGGTTGAAAACCACTGGTATAGAGCATAATCAAAAAAGCACTGTCACTTCTGGCCACAAATGTGAAATGTTATACACATCACGTGGCGTACAAATACTATTTACCCCCTTCGCTGTCGCTTTGACACTCATCTTTGCTGTCTTCTAGTATATAGACCTATCAGATGGCAGAATGAAGTTTGCATGAAGTAATGTGTAATACTATGTTCTTAACATTACTTGTCACTCAAGTTTATCTCCGCCTGATTGTATATCTGTCTCTCTGTGTCTTCTGTCTCTCACACACACACACACACACACACACACACACACACACACACACACACACACACACACACACACACACGCGCGCGCGCGCGCGCGCGCAATGGATAACAATCGGCATGCACTCAGCCGGAAACAAAACATATTAACAGCATGACTGTCATTCTTGTGTGTGACTTTATGTGCATGTGAACACGTGTACTGTATGTAGGCCACTATTTGCATACTTTGCATGCTTTCAAAGGTGTAATTCTGTGCATGCATGCATGTGTCATTTTGTATGTTTCTTGCGGGTGCATGTTTGTGTGTAGCAGCCTACAGTGCAATGCGTGCAATGCTTTTACTTAGTGCGTGTGTGGCTTAACAATGTTTTATCTTCCACTTGGCATGCGCACATTTTTTCAAGATTTTTCAAAAATAGCAGATCTACAAGCTCGCAGCTCGACACACACTGTATATCTCCTATTTTTCAATAGTTAAAGCACAAACAATGCGTAACAATGCGTTCTCAGTTGGCCAGTTCCCATTTGAAGAACATTCATGGGGGGCCCGCAGTGAATCCTTGCACTGCAGGGCCCAGAATGTTGTGCCACACCCCTGGCTCTGAGTCTATTCCAGTGTTGATTTGACAGTTGACAAAACCATGACGAAAACATGTCAGGGAGGGATGAGTGGAGAAGAGATCCAGTAGAACAAAAAGTAATTTTATGTTTGCTTGCGCCCGGGAGTTGAGCTCTGAAAATAGCAGATAAGCGCTGTGAGCTTGTAGATTGGCCATTAGATGGACTATTTTTTGTTGCGAAAAAACTAAAATAAAATCAACTGTACATTTAGTTGACTAAAACTAAAACATTTCACAAGACTAAAATATGACTTAACCAAATGAAATTTGAATCAAAAGACTATTTGATTCAAACGACTATGAAAATAGCAGATCTACAAGCTACTACTCTACTCGGGCCCAAGGTGGAGGGGCCTTAATTATTTTATACTTTAGATATTGAAAAATAACAGATCTACGAGCTTGTAGATCTGCTATTTTTGAAACGTCGTCAAAATGTGTGCAAATCTTAGAATACTGTATGTATTTGTTAAGCGAACATTTGTAACTCAAATTTTGCTTCTAGGGGGGGTCCCTGGAACTAAATATTTTTAGATGGGGGTTCATGGCCAAATGCATGTTATTTTGGGGGTCCTTCACATGAAAAAAGTTTGAGCACCACTGACATAGAAACATAGGTTTTTACAAAAAAAAAACACGCAGAAGGATTTGAAATATTCAAAGATACAAGCTCACAGCGCGGCACCGAGTGCTTGTATATCTGCTATTTTTCAATAGTTAAAGCATAAAATGTGAGTGAATCCTTGTACCCAGGGCCCAGAATTTGGTGCCACACCACTGACAGTAATTACCTACTGCTGCGATACGATAGGAATGAGGAAACCAGTGACACGTCAAAATAGTTTGATGACAGGTGCCACACTGCCACTGTATGGGAGGAGTTGAGGACAAAGCTATTTATCGATGTTGCTCAGCTTTATGCAATGGAGTTACGAACATGGCCCTCCACAAGCAGCTGTGTGCGATATCTCTCATGCTCGTACTGCAGCCCAAAGGTAAGAAAAGCCATATTCTTTGATGTTGATCTATACCGAGGCCAAAGCGGAGAAAATACAACGTTCTTACTAGGATGGCCTGCTAGGTTGCACTCTTCTTTGCATATGTCTTTATGTACTGTAGCCTGTAAGTGATACAGGATGTAACTGAATAGCTGCCATAGAGTTTTACAAAATGTTCAGTATATATATATATATATATATATATATATATATATATATATATATATATATATATACACTGTATATTATTATACTGTATATATTTTGTTTAAAATTATAATTAAGTTAAGTTTTTACTTTAAGGGGATATTTCACAGCCATTTTATTGTCTAATCAGGCTTTTGGGAATGGGAACACCATGAACAGATTTGAATTTGCCTGATTCAATCTTTAGATACACACGCCCATTGTAACTTCAAACTCCATTTTAACCATGATAGATTAATTAAAAACACCCATTTTTATTTTGTTCTGGTGACTCATACTACCCTCCTAATACGTGAGCAGGCCATGTTTTTTTCGATAACCTTTTTAATTTAGTTTTTATAATATTTTATTGTATTTATCGTTTTATTTTTTCAATTATTAAAAATAATTGAAAAAATATATTGAAAAAACACGGCCTGCTCACGTATTAGGAGGGTAGTATGAGTCACCAGAAAAAAAATATGGGTGTTTTTAATGAATCTATCATGGATAAAAACGAGTTTGAAGTTACAATGGGTGTGTGTGAGGAGAGGCCCTGGGCCTGGAGGGCCGGATATAATTTACATCAAATATATAAATATTGAATCAAGCAAATTAAAAACTGTTCAGGGTGTTCATAAAAGCCTGATTAGACAATACAATTACCAAAAGTTTTTTTTTATTATTATAATTTTTTTAAGTGAAATATCCCTTTAACATGACTAATCACAAAATGAGCATGCTTTGCTCTGCCACATTGTGAGCTACTGTCATTTCCATCAGCATTTGACATCCCTCCCACTGGTTTTTATATATAACATTTGCTTCGATATTGACTAATCGAGCCCAAAGAACTTGCATATTTGACACCAACATTACAAAGCAGATAAACAAGGCTATACCGTACGTATTTTTATATTTTGACCCTGTTCATTCCTTGACCTAGAGCAGTGGTTCACAACCTTTTCAGGCTGCGACCCCAAAAATATACATTTTTTTAACTGGGGACCCCCCACCCTGAGAGTACTAAGAGTTGAGGCATTACATTTTGTATAACACGGTTCTAATGTGAAAATAGCAGATCTACATGCTCACAACGCCTCACAACGCAAGGCGTTGTGTAGATCGGCAATTTTCAACATTTTTGCCTCTAATATTTGACAATTTGGCCAATGTTTAATATGTCATTTTCAAGTTGTTAAATTGTCACTTTGGAAATGTGCAGATACCGTCTATACAGTCAAACTTTATGTTGGTTTGTTTACTGTTGAGTGAGAAAACAATGTTGCACATTAAGTGAATCATCTGGGTACCCCCCAAAATATTTTGGGGACCCCCGTGATGATCCTGACCCACAGGTTGAGAACCACTGACCTACAACACAATCCCACCAGTTATTCGATCTAATCTATGTAATTTAACAGTGAACTGAAGTCAAGTGTATATATATTTTTTTTCTTCTTTTTTTAAGATTAGTTTTTTTGGGCTTGTATGCCTTTATTGATAGGACAGTACACTACACTGACAGGAAATGGGGGAAGAGATGGGGAGTAACACGCAGCAGAGGTCGTCCGGATCGGGAATCGAACCGGCGAGGCCGCCAGGCATCCATGCCTATGTGGCAATGCCTAAGTGGTATGCGCCTGGGCCAGTAGGCCAGCAGGCGCCCCTGTCACGTGTATTTTTATGGGCCTTAATCACTGTCACAGCGTCAAATAGCTTTACAGGCCCACGTTTAGCAAAGACAAATTCAACCTCAGCAACTTCAGGAAGGATCACACAATATTGTAACTATTGTGTACACATGTGTATTATAGCATAATAGCGTGGCACTCTTAACCCATTCAGAACGGGTACACATTATTGTGTATCATTATTTTATGGTTTAAATATATTAAAACAAAGAACAACCGTGAAGATTAGAATTTTGACCCGGCTCTATAAGTGTCTTTTGAATCATTCTAAGTTTTTTTTTGAAAAACCCATGTTTCTATGTCAGCAATCTGGCCAGCCATCGTCAAAGAAACGGTCCTTTTCACTTAACTGGAGCTCAGTTAGTCTGTTCTTGAGAGACTCCTATGTCAGTGGTTCTCAAACCTTTTCATGTAAAGGACCCCCAAAATTATATGTATTTGGCCACGGACGCCCATCTCAAAATATTATAGTTCCAAGGACCACCCAGACGCAAAATTTGAGTTACAAACGTTCGCTTTGAAAATACATATATTTTCTAAAATAGCAGATCTACAAGCTCACAGCGCGGCACCGAGCTTGTAGATCTGCTATTTTTCACTGGTTAAAGCATTCAATAATTCTAGGCCTAAATTTAATAGTAGCGCTGATAATATCATATTAACTCTGAGCCAGGGGCGTCACAAGGGGGGGGGGGGGGGGGGGGGGACTGAGTTACTAGGGCCCAAGGTGGAGGGGATTTCATTATGTTCTACTTTAGCTATTGAAAAATAGCAGATAGGATACGAGCTTGTAGGTCTGCTATTTTAGAAAGGTCGTGAAAATGTGTGCAAATCTTTGAATATATGTATTTTTTTAAGCGAACATTTGTAACTAAAATTTTGCTTCTGGGGGGTCCCTGGAACTAAATATTTTGAGATGGGGGTCCGTGGCCAAATACATATCATTTTGGGGGTCCTTCACATAAAAGTTTGAGCACTGACATTTTTTTTTTTTTTTTTTTAAACCCTTAGAAGGATTTAGACTTGCACACATTTTCAAGATTTTTCAAAAATAGCAGATGTGAGCTTGTAGAACAGCTATTTTTCAATAGTTAAAACAAAAAATCCTTGTACCCAGGGCCTTGAATTTGGTGCGACACCACCCCTGCTCTGAGCTCATGCTTCCTGGAATCTTACAGTACATCTAAGATTGAGATATTTCCTGCAAATGATTTGAATTCTTTCGTCAAGTGGCCTGCAACGGAACGTGGGCGTTTACAGATGCATGTGAAGATATACAAAGTGACGTGCATTCCAACAGACAGGACATAGTGGTGGTACAATATGTTCATATAACCATTTTGACAAACCCGTCTTGGAAATGTGGTTTTAGTTTTGTCCCTTGTCTTCTTTTATTTGAGGAAAACTACAGAACAGGGGTCTTCAACAGGGGGTCCGGGACCCCTATAGGGGGTCCTCAGAGTTACAACAGGGGGTCCTCCAAATCTCTGTGTGATAGAAACCTTTTTTTTTAATATATTAACCACTTGAACCCTAGCGTCCATATTCTGAGAACTTTAGCCAAAAATAGCAGATCTACAACGCCTCGCGCTGCGAGGCGTTGTGAGCTTGTAGATCGGCTATTTTTGGCAAAGAGCTTTGGTGTAGAGGGGGAAAAGAGTGGACTAAGTAGAGTGAAAGGTCAAGTTTATTAAGTATTGACGGTTCAAGTGGTTAAATATCTGAAAACACAAATTGACATGAATCCAAAATATACTGATGATCGTGCCGTCAAACTATGAAACTATATGGAATCTATGAACAGGTTGTGGGGGTCCCTGCTTCATATCTCTCTCAACTAAGGGGTCCTTGGTCTGAAAACGTTGAAGACCCCTGCTATAGAAGTTCCAGTGGAACTTGTAGTCCAGATATTTAATTTACCTTTTTCCGTCAAACAATAACTATTTTTAACATGTTTTAGCACACAATGAAGACATAGGCAACAAAGTTCCCATATGGACACAAAATGTGCCGTTGACTGAAACTAATGTCTTATTTTGAATTCCAGGCTCTTATTCACAACTGTCCGGTAAGCATGTGATTTCCTTTTATTTCTGTTTGTCTGTCTGTCTGTTTGTTCCATTAAATGTCCTATTTCTGCTGCCATATTAAGGATGTAAAAGCATGCAATACCTTGACAAAGACAACAATCTAACAATCTAGCTCATAGGGATGCAGGGGCGCAAGAGGCATTTTAAAAGTGAAGGGGATATACCTGGGAGGTATGTGCGGTATCCCCCCCACTTTTGGTGATATCCCCCCCACTTTTGCCCCGAGGAGGGGGGGACATATCCCCCCCACCAGAGAGTAGCTGTAGTTCCAATCCACACCAACATTGCACAATGCAAATACTGTCAAAAAAAAAAAAAAAAAAAGCACATCTACAAGCTCAAAATGCATTGCAGTGTGACATGTTTTGAGCTTTTGTGTGGAATCATGAACATGATTGCGTGTGTCACACACACACACACACACACACACACACACACACACACACACACACACACACACACACACACACACACACACACACACACACACACACACACAATACTAGTCATGCATTCAGCTACTAATAGACCCAAGTGATGAATGCAGGTACATTTTTGGAATTCTAACAGCTCAAATAAATTATATATCACTGGATATTAACCTGTGGGCCACATTAAGTGAAGGCACATGGGACTAAACAAGAAAGCAGTTATGGAGTCTCACCTGTAGTGGTCCATCCTGGTCATCCATGCGGCTTGGGCCTCCAGTCTCCTCTGAGTCACTCAGTTCCTCCACATGGATGGATCCTGTTGTCCCATATTCTGACTCGCTGTCAGATATGTCCTGACAATGAGAACGTTATTTGGTCAGATCATTCAGAAAAGTGTCTTAATATTGAATGACATGCAATGATGCACACAGGATTTACAAAGGATTCTAACCTGCAGTCCAAGTCTGTGGCGTCTGGTTTCATCCACCCAGCTTGAGCTTTGGGATAGTCTGCTCTGACTCACTGTCATGATTAGAAATGTCCTGAAAACATGAAGGAAATAGTAGTTTCATACACAATGCAATATAAAGAAAATAAAGGTTAAAGGGGGCCATTAATGGTATAATTAATAATTTGTAGGTTTCTCCTCACCTCCTCCAAAGCCTGCACTGGCTGCCCTCCAGCTGCTGCCTTCTTTTTGTTGTTGTTGTTGTCGTCTGAATTTGCCTGGTCATAAACCATGAAAATTAAATCACTATGTTCTGTGCATGTTGACAAGTGTCAAACCAAAGACACATGTCGGCTGCTGTCTTTTTGTTGTTGTTGTTGTTGTTGTTGTCAGAATTCGCCTGGTCATAAAGTTTCATAAATCATGAAAATTAAATCACTACAATTTGTTCTATGTTCTGTGCATGTTGACAAGTTTCAAACCGAAGACACCACATGCCATGCATGTACAGTGTTTTACTTTAGTAAAATATTCTGTCTGTGACCAGTGAGTGACAGTGATTCTTTCACTCTTTCACTGATTTATTTTCACGTGGGGCCATGAGTGATTGCCTCATTGGTGTCTATTTTTGGGTCCGACATGAAAAAGTTGGGAACCACAGTAACAAGAGGAAACGTAACTTAAAATGTGTTGACAAACGAAATTGTATTTCCATTATGCATCTGTTCAAAGGTACTTACATTGTTGCTTGATTTAAAGAACGACGTTATCGTTTTTTGGTTTTTTGACCGTTTCATTTTGACGTGAGAGGTCCAGCACCTGCAATGACGGTCTCCTTCTGCCAGTGCCACTGCATGCCTGCTTGTGTTGCAATTAAACTCATTCAGAACAGATGAGCTGCAAATGGACTGCACTGCACTGGTGGGACTGTGCCTCTAGAGGGCAGTAATACGCCTTGAAATGAGAACTAGGCCTACTCTCAGTGTGTACAGTATAAGCGATCATATTTGCGTCTTTTTCTTGGACCTGAACACTGGGTGGGATATCCCCTCCACCCAAAAAAAGTGAAGGTGTTAATCCCCCCCGTCCCCTCCTATCTATTGCGCGGCTGTAGGGATGTAACGATATAGTAACTGTATCAAAATATTGTTTTTAACCCTTTTTGTGCTTATCCCGAAAAAGTTCGGTTTTTTATTCAATCCAAAACAATATTGTTTTTGCTATTTTACTTACCCTGAGCTGCTTGTAGAGATGTGGGTGGTCCTGGCTCGTCCTACGCTTTCCAACGAGTGATTCTAGATTGTCCGACGATTTATTCCATTGAAAATGGTTTAGAATAAAGTTTAGAGCCCCCCCCAAAAAAAACTCAATCTATACTGTCGGTGGCGCGACGTATTCCGGGGTGCCTATCCCGATCTAGTCCGGAATATTTAATACAATTAATTAATTAATCGGTGGCCTCAACGAAGCCCCGGTCTAATTTTCCATCCATGCCCGGGGCCGCGATTCTGTTTACATCGGCCCGTAATCGGGCAACGCCGCCGCACCGCGCCACCCACTCCAATACAAACTCACATCTTTAGAGACCTTTTTCTCTGAACTGTGTTCCCAGTGCAGCGACAAAGTTTTTTTGCGGCTAAAATAGCTTCAGATCGGGCTTCTAAAAAATAAAGAAGCTAATAGCTAACTGTTAGCTAACTTCCTCCGGTCTTCATCCATAACAGTGGTTGCAGTGAAATCCCAAGCCACTACTGCCTGTGTCGACGGAAGTTAGAGCGAAGGCCTATACAGAAATGTCTGGCACTCTAGCGGCACCTTGTGGCACCTGGCATTAAATCAGTTAACCTAAAAAATCGAAGTATATCGAAATGAAAACAGCTAAAATCGAATCGTATCGTTTTATTTTGTATCGTATCGAGCTAGTAGCTCAACCCCCCTCTGTGTTGTTTTGTTAGTGTGCGGTCAGGCGCCTCAGAACACCAGAATCGTCGGGGGTCACGACTCCCCGCCTGGGAGCTGGCCTTGGCAGGCCAGCATACACCGGCAGTCTGGCGGTCATTTCTGTGGAGGCTCCCTCATCAACAAAGAATGGGTGCTGTCCGCTGCCCACTGCTTCAGCAGGTGAGAAATGAATTCCAGTCATCTATTGCAGGGGTTCCCAAACTTTTTTGTCTCAGGGCACCCCATGAATATTTCTTTAATCCGAGGCACCCCTACATTATAATTTTCACTCCCAGCACCTTAACTGTATAGTATAGGCTATCGTCGTTGTCGGGTGGAAACCTTGTATGTCCCAAACCGTTCGTGTTGTATTTATCATCTATACAATGTACTAAACTAGCAGCAGATTTGTAGATCGGCTGTTTTCACTAGTTTTGTGCGACAGAGGTTTCTGCCTGACAGTGACGATGTTTTAGTGATTATGTTGCGAGGAAAACGTTGAGATAACAGCCATTTTGGTTAGAACTGACTGAAAATAACTTTGTACTTAAAGTTTCAAATGACACTAAATATTTCTTCAAGTGTCCAAATAAATTCCAAAATGTATAAAGTTATCTCGTGGCACCCCTGGACTGCCGTCACGGCACCCCAGGGTGCCCCGTCAGTCACCCACTTTGAAAACCCCTGATCTATTGCAATGTTCCCTATGTGAGAAAATGCTAATGTTATTGTCGAAGAATTAGTTACATTTTCACCAGAAACAGACTGTATCAAATATTAGTGACTGACTATCATAAACCATACAGAGCCACCTCCCTGACAATATCGCGGAGACTGTGTGTTTATTTTTGGACCACAATGCTTATATGAGACGATTTTAAGATGACTCAATGTTATTCTCCATAGAGAAATTACTTCCGCGAACCGGGGGATGAGCGAGTGACGTCATGACTTCGTTACTCTATAGCTCTCTGGCTGCGACTCCCTTTATTGAGCCCCCCCACTCTAAAGCTCACAAGCAGGGACGTGCAGAGAATGTTAGAGAGGCAGGGGCTGACATTTCTAAAAGGGCCTTTTGGTGAAAATATTCAAAATACAGACTATTTCCGGCTATTTTCAGTACTTGATACCACATGTCTCTGTGGGCACGTGGCGCATCATGCTTAATAGACTCTCTGTTTTTCCCCCTCCCCCCAAATTATTTCAGCAACACCGCTAACGGTGAGATTGTCTACTTGGGTCGCCAGAGCCAAGAGGGAACGAACGCCAACGAGCTAAGCAGGCAGGTCACACAGGTCATCCGCCATCCTAACTACGATCAGCTAGCGGATGAAGACAGCGACATCGCCCTACTGAAGCTCTCCAGCCCCGTCACCTTCACCGCTTACATTCGTCCGGTCTGTCTGGCAGCAGCGAACAGCACCTTCCACAATGGAACTCTGAGCTGGGTGACTGGCTGGGGGACAATAGCTTCCGGAGGTGAGTAACAGTGTTGTTTTTGACAGCAAGTCTTGATTTAGTTTTAGTCATAGTCTTTTGAATAAAATGTCATTTAATTTTAGTCATAATTTAGTCACCTGAAACGTTTTAGTTTTAGTCTAATTTTAGTCGACTAAATATCATACGTTTTTAGGCGACTAAATCTACAGTTGATTTAGACAACTAAAATGTATTTTGGCAGGCCTTGATGGCATCGTAATGACTGATTTTATACTTGGTTGCATGCTGAAAATAGCTGCGACACGTTGTGAGCTTGTAGATCGGCTATTTTCATGTCTCTCTTCTTCAAATGACTCTCTTCACCACTAGTCCCTCCCTAACAGTTTAGTCTAGTCATAGTTTTAGTCATCACAGCTTAGTTTTAATTTAGTTTTTATTTCGTTTTCGTCAGTGAAAAAAAAAAGTTTTAGTCGACGAAATCAACACTGGTGAGTAAGTGCTAGGTACTTGGGGCGAATCCGATACTTCCGTGACCACGAGAGCAAAGGTCCGTTTATCAGTGGCCAACAAAACTATGGTTGAGTGATGAGTCTTCACTTTTCACAGTCTTTTGGGGTCCGTTTTTAGCCTAAGGAATGTTTTTCATGCAAAACAAATGCTTGCAATGGACTAAGAATAATTAAAACCCCTAGTTTGACCCCTCACATCCAACTTAAAGCTGATTTTTGGGAGTAATTGTTTTCCTTTATAGTATGGTGTTTAGTAATTAAGTGAATGAGACTGAAAATTACCCTAGCTGTCAAACATTTTGCCCGCATTTTTGCGAAGGACATGGGAGCTGAATTTGTAATTTTTACCTTCATAGTTGACAAAACCACTGAGAAATGGACCTTATATTTGCTCTTGTGGTCACGGAAGTATCGGATTCGCCCCAACTAAGGAGATGGCATGTGAAAGGAAAAAGCTTGTCAGCAGCCTGTCAACTGTTACACAACTAGTGTTTCTCGCCCTTCCCGTTTGAAGGCTATGCGAGGGGTTTCTGGGAACTCCGATTTCACAACTGAAAGAGTTTTAAGAGTTTTCCCTATTCATTATTGCAGGTCTAACGAAACAGTCTGACCTGTGATATATTCTTGTTGTGGGCTATACCTTTCAGTTTCTCCTATAATTGTACAGTATGTAAATTCGGGCAAAGGTTGTTCACAAAGGTCGGACAGATTGAATGCTGGTGATATTAGAATTGCAAACTAGGTTTGCCATTTAAATGAGCTGGGTCACTGGCTATAGGAATGTGACGATATGAAAATGTCGTCACAATTATTGTGACAAAATAAATCACGATTTACAATTTCATCACGATAATCAAAATCCATTATCCTGGGGCAGAACATGTGCCAAAAAAATAGCAGATCTACAAGCGCACAACGTGTCGCGTTATGAGCTTGTAGATCGTCTATTTTTTGGCAAAGACATATGATAGAGTGAAAAAAAAGACTGTATCAAGTAAGTACCTTTTACCTTATTATGGGAGGGTTTAAGTGGTACTGGATATGCAGCTCGGGAAATAAAAGGCGAACTGAACCCAGTGCATGACGGAGGACGATATCACGATGAATTAAATCTCCACGATACGATTATCGTGAGTGTTTTTTAACGCGATAAAGGATAATATCGCTTATGGTCCCATCCCTATCACTGGCAGGGGAGTTCAACAGTTAAGAAGAACTGCATGGATAATTAGGGCTGCGTCTTGAATCTTGCATAAACTTGTAAAATTTCCTTCAAATTTGTAAGCTTCCCAATCAGCCATAGTAAATCTAGTAGTAGGCCTGGGGCCTGGGGCCAATTCTGTAGGCCTGGGGCCAATTCTGATATCTTCACAAATTGGTACCACCCAAGGTGACCGTACATTTTTTACATGTTTTACTTCACTCTAGTTTACATTTTGGTATGATAACCCTTTCTGAGACCCAGCTTAATTGATGTTATCAGCCGCTAGAGTCTGGGGGTCTCCCATCGACTTTCTATACAGGAGGCAAATACCCAGAAAAAAGAAAAAAAAATCTGGGTATTTAAGTAGGATGTGATGGGTCTAACTAGGGGTTTGTCATGATGCTGAATCCATTGCAAACATTTGTTTTGCACAATAAACATTCCTTGGGCTACAAATGGCCCCAGAAAAAATGGCCCACAAAACTGATGAAACTGATGAAAAGTGATGACTCATCACTTTTCATCACTAAACCATCGTTTTCTGGGGCCATTTATAGCCCAAGGAATATTTTTTGTGCAAAACAAATGTTTGCAATGGATTCAGCATCATGACAAACCTGGCTGATAACATCAATTAAGCTGGGTCTCAGAAAGGGTTATCATACCAAAATGTAAACTAGAGACATGTAGGAAGTCAAACATGTAAAAAAATGTACGGTCACCTTGGGTGGTACCAATTTGTGAAGATATCGGAATTGGCCCCTGGCCTAAAGGGCAAAATTTAGATTCAGGGCGTGGTCATGCCCTATAGTTACCCACTGAAGATTCTTACTCCATTTATGGAGCTACCCAACACATCTTGCTAGCTTATCTTGGTCTCACCTAATAAACTCCATATTTGGACCTAGGACGATCTACAGCTCCATATTTGGAGCCGGCGAGGACATCTAGCGCTGACATCAGTCTGATGGTTGAGCTCAGATATGCAAGCAGTGCATTGTGATGTCAGAAGAGTGACAAATTAATGAGATATTTTGAGTGACAAACAAATGAATGAGGGATTTTGAGTGACGGACAGGATCTGGTGGCTTTCATAGCCTACCAGTGTTGATTTTGTTGACTAAAACTATGACGAAAAATATTTGTCGATTGTATTTTTTCACTGACGAAAACTAAATAAATACAAAGCTGTGATGACTAAAACTAAGACTAAATATATTGAGAATTTCGTCACCAAAATAAAAACTAGACTAAAATGTGGATAAGAGAGTCATTTTATGTTTGGTTGCTCTCAAGTGTTGCATGCTGAAAATAGGGTTTTCATCTCACAACCAAGTGTAAAATCAGTCATTGCGATGCCATCAAGGCCTGCCAAAATACATTTTAGTGACTAAATCAACTGTAGATTTAGTCGCCTAAAAACGTATGATATTTAGTCAACTAAAATTAGAAAACTCAAACTCTTCAGGTGACTAAATTATGACTAAAATTAAATGACATTTTATTCAAAAGACTATGACTAAAACTAAATCAAAATTTGCTGTCAAAAACACCACTGTTTCATACTAAGTGGCGACCTAGCTGCGGTCACAATGATGTCTTCTCTTCCATCAGTTCCCCTACCCTCTCCCAAGACCCTTCAGGAGGTTCAGGTGCCCGTCGTGGGAAACAGACAGTGTGGCTGCTCCTACACAACCATCACACAGAACATGATCTGTGCTGGTCTCGAGGCCGGGGGAAAGGACTCATGTCAGGTGACACATTCTTCTCGCTCTCCTCTGTCCAGGGACATGCTGGGCCCCTGATTCAGCCCGGGAAAAAGAGTTGGAGAGGCCCTCATTGCGCGCTATAGAGAGAGATCTCTCTCTATAGCGCTGCTGCTACTCAAAGATTTGCCATTTCAGATCATGGCAAGTGACAAGCCAGTGGGCCAATTACATGAGTTATGTTTCGTCGTTGTCGGGTGGAAACCTTTTATGTCCAAAACCATTTTAAAAGTGATTTAAACTAGTGAAAACAGCCGATCTACAAGCACACAACGCCTCGCGCTGTGAGGCGTTGTGAGCTTGTAGATCTGCTGTTTTCACTAGTTTTGTGCAACAGCCCTGTATGATGAAGCAGGGCTTTATTTTGCGAAAAAAATTATACATTTGAAACTTGGAGATACAAGGTTTCTGCCCGACAGTGACGATTTACTTTGTTGGCCGCCCAGCCCCCAAAATGGAACGAAGGCCGACATTTTATTTTGATTTTTTTCCTAATGGCCGGCCTGGACCGGCCGGGAATGAACCGGCCGTTCGGGAGTTGTCCCGCTTTTCCCAATGGCCAGCACGTCCCTGTTCTGCTCGCTCTCCTCTGTCATTAACTCATTAACTCTCTCTCTCTCTCTATCTCTCTCTCTCTCTCTCTCTATCTCTCTCTCTCTCTCTCTCTCTCTCTCTCTCTCTCTCTCTCGCTCTCTCTCTCTATGACACCCTGTCAAATCAGCTATCAAATCAGCTAACTTATCCTATATTAAAATTGCCCAGTGTCAACCAACGGCGGGTGACCGGTGGGTGGGTGGACTTTCACAAACGTAACATGTGAACCTGTGTGAGGCGCACCGTTGTGCCGATCCGCAACAAACTTGGCACAAACACTGTTCAGGGGTCTGCCATCACAATAGCCCCACGTGGACCCTCAGGGGCCATGTATTTTTGATGGTGCCTCATAATCTGGTTTATAATAACTCACAACGATACACTAAAGGTACACGCACACTTCAAGATAATCAGGGTATTAGGGATATTGGGGTGCAAGATCGTATAATCCTGTGTGTCATGCCAATAGATTTCTGCCAACAGATTTCAACGTTGTTTAATATTTTAAAATGTCATTTTGTCCAATCTGTATGGTATGGTAATCTGTATGCTTCTATACAATTGGGGTAGTTGTATTTTGTCTCCCTTCTCTTCTATTGAGACATTTAGATCGTATCAAAGGTCATGTCTCAACTATAGCTTAACGCTGGTTTTTGACATTAACGAAACGAAGCGGATAAAAGCGCCAAACCTTTTTTTTAGGCTTCTTTAGGACCTAACAATGGATTTTAGCCTTGGGTACCAAACTTTATTTTGATGTTTACCCATATAATATCCATATCAAGTTGGGCTCCCATCGACTTTCTATACAGGAGGAAAATACCCAGAAAATAAATCTGCTTTAAGTAGGATGTGAGGGGCCTAGCTAGGGGTTTGTCATGATTCTGAATCCATTGCAAGCATTTGCTTAGCACAAAGAACTTTCCTTGGGCTAGAAATGGCCCCCCAAAACACCCCCCAAAAAATTATGACTCATCACTAAACTATCGTTTTGTGGGGCCATTTCTAGCCCAATGAAAGTTGTTTGTGCAAAACAAATGTTGCAATGGATTCATAATCATGACAAACCCCTAGTTAGACCCCTCACATCCTACTTAAAGCAGATTTATTTTTTCCGGGTATTTTCCTCCTGTATAGAAATTCGATGGGAGCCCAACTTGATATGGATATTATATGCGTAAACATCAAAATAAAGTTTTGTACCCAAGGCTAAAATTCGTCGTTAGGTCCTAAAGAAGCCTCAAAAAAAGTTTGGCGCTTTTATCCGCTTCGTTTCGATAATTTCGTTAAGCCACCCCCACAGCATCGGACACATTTTTACCTGATGGTCAAGATTCAATATCTCCCCATAGCAAGCAGCTATTAGCCATTACTGTAGCTCAATGGTTAAGAATTGGAGCACTGGGGTAGAGGAGGAAAGTTAAAGTCAAGTGTAGCTTTAAGTCTCAATGAAACAAGGCATCATACATTGCATTATTATTTCAGGTGTATATCAGCAGAAAACTGATTAAGTAAAGCATAAATATTATAAGAAATACACCATAACTCTCTCATTTCCTCATCAGGGAGACTCCGGCGGGCCGATGGTGAGCCGCGACAGCACCCGCTGGGTCCAGTCTGGGGTGGTGAGCTTCGGTATAGGCTGTGCTCGGCCCGGCTTCCCAGGAGTCTACGCTCGCGTGTCACGCTTCCAGGACTGGATCAACAGCCACATCACCACCGACCAGCCGGGCTTCGTCACCTTTACCTCCCCCGGCACCGACGCGGATGCGAGCGTCGTGTGTGATGGTACACCACCCAACACGCCACCTCCTCCACCCGGGTCGGCGGCCATTGTTGCCACATCGCCACATCCAGCACCACACGTGACTACGCCACTGAATCCACACTTGACTACAGCAGTACATCCACCACCACACATGACTTCACCAGTACAACCACCGAATCCACCCATGACTTCACCAGTAATTCCACCAAATCCACACATGACTTCACCAAATCCACACATGACTTCGCCTGTAAATCCACCAAATCCACTCATGACTTCACCAGTAAATCCACCACCACACATGACTTCACCAGTAAATCCACCACCACACATGACTTCACCGGTAATTCCACCGAATCCACACATGACTTCACCCGTAATTCCACCGAATCCACACATGACTTCACCACCAAATCCACTTCCACACATGACCACGCCCCCCCACCCGCCGTCACTCATGACCACGCCGCCCCACCCACCACCACACATGACCACACCCCCCCACCCGCCGCCACACATGACCACACCCCCCCACCCGCTGCCACACATGACCACGCCCCCCCACCCGCCGCCACACATGACTACGCCCCCCCACCCACAGCCACACATGACCACGCCCCCCCACCCACCACCCCACATGACCACGCCCCCCCACCCACCACCACACATGACCACGCCCCCCCACCCACCACCCCACATGACCACACACCCCCACCCACCACCGCACATGACCACACCCCCCCACCCACCACCCCACATGACCACGCCCCCCCACCCACCACCACACATGACCACACCCCCCCACCCACCACCCCACATGACCACGCCCCCCCACCCACCACCCCACATGACCACACACCCCCACCCACCACCCCACATGACCACGCCCCCCCACCCACCACCACACATGACTACGCCCCCCCACCCACCACCACACATGACCACACCACCCCACCCACCACCCCACATGACCACGCCCCCCCACCCACCACCCCACATGACCACGCCCCCCCACCCACCACCCCACATGACCACACACCCCCACCCACCACCCCACATGACCACGCCCCCCCACCCACCACCACACATGACTACGCCCCCCCACCCACCACCACACATGACCACGCCCCCACCTCCACCCGTTAGACCGTGTGAGAGTCTATTTTGTGGTGGCCCGAGGGCAATCAATTTCTCCTACTTTATTCATGTGATTACTCTCGTGCTCGTTCTCTTCACCATGGCTTAGGGCTGCGACCCCGACCAAATAATCATATCCACCCTGACAGGCACTTGGAATCGTACTGTAGGCATTACATTTAGTTTGACAGATAGATGAATATTGTGAAAAAGGACTAACTACAAGTCCGGACTCCCAACCCCCAGTTTGGGAACCACTGGCCTAGGGCTACACAATAATTAAGAAAAAATTATCAACATAATGAAATTGTAAACACGTGAAACATTATTTGGTCAGCTGTTGTTGCACTTAGCTTTCTTCCCTTGTTAAGTGTTATGGAGAATTTACAGGTCTCCATGGATGTAAAAAAAAGTTAATACATTTGCTTTTATTTTTTTCATAGTCATAGTTTCTCATAATCCTTCACTGATGTATTTTTCACAATAACCACACCAGGGACATGCTGGGCCCCTGATTCAGCCTGGGAAAAAGAGTTTGAGAGAGAGAGATCTCTCTCTATAGCGCTGCTGCTACTCAAAGATTTGCCATTTCAGATCATGACAACTGACAAGCCAGTGGGCCAATTACATGAGTTATATTTAGTTGTTGTCGGGTGGAAACCTTGTATGTCCAAAACCGTTTGTTTTGTATTTATCATTTTAAAAATGATTTAAACGAGTGAAAACAGCCGATCTACAAAGATCTGCTGTTTTCACTACTTTTGTGCGACGGCCTTGTATGATGAAGCAGGACTTTGCGAAAAGATTTACACATTTGAAACTTGGAGATACAAGGTTTCTGCCCGACAGTGGCGATTTACTTTGTTGGACGCCCAGCCCCCAAAATGGCCGACATCTTTTTTTTTATAATGGCCGGCCTGGACCGGCCGGGAATGAACTGGCCGTTCGGGAGTTGTCCCGCTTTTCCCAATGACCAGCACGTCCCTGAACCACACATGAATGTATGTTTGAGTGCTTCTCTAAACACATTTTTCTCTGCCCCTGACACTTGTGGCAGAAGAAAAACATAAATGCATTTATTTATTCATTACATAATACAGTATTATAGACAACATTGTTATACACAATGTCCTTGGCACCAGGACCCTACAGCATTCACTAACAAAACTGTGGTTCTGTTTCTAACTGAATTCTGGGAATTGCAGTTCTAATAGACCATAGTCAGATGCACTAATGGCAATGGATCCACAGTGACGTCGCCAAACGACGTATTCAAATGATTGTAACACAGTATGACTTGAGTGTTTTAATAAATTCTTATGTTCCTCTATTTTTTCCCTTTCCATAGGCCTAATTATTTTCTGTTTACACAAGTTTCACTTAATGAATGAAATGTGATTAATAAATAAAAAATAATTGATTGATTAATTGATTAGGGGAGATGGTTCATAACCAGAACATTGTAAAAACCCATTTCCCCATCCATTAGATTCACAGAGGCAGAATAAAATCACAGATGGATCACATAATTAGCCTATACCAGGGGTCTTCAACAGGGGGTCCGGGACCCCTAGGGGGTCCTCAGAGTTACTACAGGGGGTCCACCAAATCTGTGTGTGATAGAAACCTTTTTTTTCCTCCTTTTTTATATTAACCACTTGAACCCTATGTCCTTATTCTGAGAACTTTAGCCAACAACAGCAGATCTACAAGCTCACAACGCCTCACGCTGCGAGGCATTGCGAGCTTTGGCAAAGAGCTGTAGAGGGGTAAAAGAGCAGACTAGAGTGAAAGGTCAAGTTTATTAAGTATTGAACGGCTCAAGTGGTTAAATATCTGAAAACAGAAATTGACACGAATCCAAAATACACTGTTGATCGATCGTGCTGTAAAACAATGAAACTATATGGACAGGTTGTGGGGGTCCCTGCTTCATTTCTCTCTCAGCTAATAAAAGGGGATTTTATAAGATATTTGACCAATCTGCGAAGTAAATCGTTACCAAGAAATGTCTTCACCAATTGTGTTTCTAAAGGTGTGTAATAATATGTACTAAAAGGTTGAAATTCAACTCCCGGGGGAAAGCTCATAAAATAACTGATTTGTGTTTGTGTTGCATTAACTTTACTATACAGAAAAAACAATGATTTAAGTAGCATGTGAGGGGTCAAACTAGGGGTTTTTCATGATGCTGAATCCATTGCATAAAATGCAATTTTCATCAGTTTTTTTATGAAGTTTCCCCCGGGAGTTGAATTTCAACCTTTTAGTACATATTATTACACACCTTTAGAAACACATTGGTGAAGAAATTTCTTGGTAACGATTTAGTTTGCAGATGTTATTATGTTTCCCTTATTATAAGGGGCCCTTGGCCTGAAAACGTTGAAGACACCTGGCCTATACCTTTTGACATTAGCCAAAATAATCGGGATTATCATCGTAGCCTTTCGAGCCATGGCTGCGTGGCTTATTCACACGGTCTTTTCAAGACTTCAAGGTTACTTCACATTGGGCAAAGCCCAGTGGCCGCTGATTCACTGCCTTTTTTATGTTTTAAATGTTGTTTTATATGTGTTTTACTTTTCTTTCCTGCTTTATTGTTAACCATTTGTTCTTTTTAGCACTTTTGCTACATCTTTGCTCTGTAAAGCATTCATGTCATGAAAGGTGCTATAAGGTGCTAATAAAGTTGATAATTATCATTATTATTATTATTATTAACAGTAACAAATTATATATGTGTAATAATAAATTAACAATCTGAAAATGTGAACCCCAGAAGTGGAATGTCTGCCCGAAATCTCAGACTCTCTTCCCAAAACGAAGTGTGTGATAGAGTCTGACGCTTGCAGTCAGGCTAGGAGACCAACCGACTGTCCCACATTGCCATCTAGAGCCACACCACCATACATTCTCTATAATATTTTCATATCTGTTACATGCATTTCTCTGTCTGTGTGCGGCTCCAACCACTTTGTCGACCTCGCCACCGAGCCTGACAGTATGAGATATTGATATTATTAATTTGTCCTTGTAATAACCGGTTCATATTTGAATTATAGCGGGGAGGAACCGCTCAATTCTCATACTTTTGAGAACTTGCATATCCATGAAATGATATTCATTAAAAGGTTTCCATAAATATACATAGTGGTGCAGACTAGAGCACGTGCACACATAGACATCAAATGGGGGCTTGAGCCCCTGCCCTTTTAACTGTCTGTAAAAAGTGCCCTCTCCAGACCAAGAATGCAGTTTTTACTATGGTGAAAGAAATGCAAATTTCCTCTCTCCATGCCATACCTGAAGGCAGCATTCAAGAAAATTGCCTTGTCCAAACTCTCCTGAACTTGAATGCAGCATCTTATGAATTAACCTCTCTGTGTAGAAATCCATGCTGTACGCAACATCTCCAGTATTCACTTGATTATGCTTAGTTCAGGGGGCACGGTGGCGCAGTGGTTAGCGCTTCGCCTCACAGCTAGAAAGTTCTGGGTTTGATTCCCGCCGGGGGAAGCAGTGGGCACTGGGGGCGTGTTCCTCCCTCCGCGTCATCAGCGCCCAGACCCTAGGTGGGGTTGGCGATAGGACCTTTCTGAGTGGAGTTTGCATGTTCTCCCCGTGTCTCCTAGGGTTGATACCCTCACAAAAACATGCAGTAATCCTGGTCTTAATAATGCCTCCCCCTGGCCAGCCGGGGGGCCTGATGGAGGGGAAAAGAACTGGTTGGAATAACGTGTTCCTTCCACGCATTACGTCCAAACCAGGGAAATCCCCACTGTCAGGTGAAAAGAAGCAACTTGGACTCCTCATGCATAGAAGGAAGCATGAGGTCAGTCCGTTGTCTCGTTATGCTTAGTTCAGTGTGGTATCGAGCATCGGAAATAGCAGACCTCCAAGCTCACAACACATCGCGCTGCGACGCGTTGTGAGCTATTTTTGATATTTTCACCAAAAGGCCCTTTTTAGAAATATCAGCCCCTGCCTCTCTAACATTCTCTGCACGTCCCTGACCTACAGATTAACAGTGAAGCACATTCGTATGCGATGGCTTCACTGAAAGTAAGCCCAGATGAGCAAGCAGCTTCGGAATCACGGACCGGGCTCCCATGGATTAAAGCAACAAATTTAAATCTCACGGCTGAGAACATTTTGTCAAGGCCAAAAGCCCTAACATGCGGAGGATTTGTGAAACAGCGTAAAAGGAGCCCCCACATATTCATATAAAGAGTCTACACTATAGGCCTATTTTAAACCCCCGTGGGTTGTGTAAAGTAACCAAGTACATACTTAAGTACATACCAATTTGGAGGTATTTGTACTTAAAGTGGATATGACATGAAAAAATCATTTTTCTATTTTTTATGTTTTTTTTTATGTTTCCTGGCCTCAATGACACCAAAAAAAACTCAACTTTCAACATGCAGTGCTTTCTTTGTGGTCCTGCATAACGAGGCTCTGATGCTCTGATCATTGGCTCTCGGACGTTGTCGTCATGAGCAGTTAGTGCACGCCCCTCTCCTAGTCCCAGCCTCTGTCTCCGACACTCTGTGTCAGCTGTATCCGAACACAGTGCACCGTTCCCCGGGTACAGAGCGCAGTGGAACCTCCCTCCTCTTACCGACACTAGGCTGTCTTTGCTGTGACCGTGCACACAGTGCACACACACCCAATGGCACGGGCCAGCGAGCAGAGAGTAAAACGCTATTGCGTCCACGTCTGAAGACGGGTCTTATGACCCGTCTGATGCTGCGTCAGTGCTTAAATAGCGGTCAAGACGCAGCTTTGCGTTCAGGACGGAGCTGCCGCGGCTCAAGACGCGATTCTCGGTTTCAATCACGTCTTTGCGTCTTCTAGACGCGAAACCGCGGCTCAAGACGCGATTCTCGGTTTCAATCACGTCTTTTAACCTCAAAGACGCGGCTTGGACACTACAATCGCGTCTTTGATCTCAAAGACGGGGCTTGGAATCGCGTCTGGCTGGAACTCGGTGTGGCCGCTGAGGAGACATGTAACCCGCAAAGTCTGCTGTGTGCTGTCCTTGCATCTATTAGATACATTTTAGTATTATTTATTGTCAATGGAACATGCTATAATACAGTATCTGGCTTAAAGTCCTGTTCGCAATTTGGTGTTAGGGGAGTTTCTCACCTGAACTGAGTCAGTGGGTCCCTAGACATGAAAAATCACTGAGGTGCTCGTCCGCCATAGTGCCACGAATGGCGCAATGGCCAAATCAAATATGGCTGCCATCGGCTATGATGAAAATCCAACTTTTCTGTTTCTGGGTGTATAGGCACATGTAATACCTCTATTTGGACTACTTGTGGTGTGGGGAATTCATTTCTGATATTGTTTTGACCATTTTGGGTGATTTGGACCTCAAAAGGTCATGGTCAAGGTAATTTTGCTATTCCGAAGACCGTGGGCCATAACTTGGCCATTGTTAGGAGTAAAAACAGGTGCAGTAGGTCTAAATCAACTAATGCTGACATGTATAATTCATTTCTGACATTGTTTTGACCATTAAGGATCATCTTGTCTTTGAAATATCAATGTCAATGCCATTTCTCAAAAACGATTTTGTTCATTACTTGCACTTTTATAGTATTTTTTGTAAGTTTGTTACTATTTTATAGTAAGTTTGTCTTGTTTATAACAAAAGACATACTAGTGAGAAATACAACAAGTAAACTTCCACATTTAACTTTAAAGGGGTTTTTTAAATGGGTGTTTAAATGAGCAAATAAGACTATTTACGAATAAAAGTGACAAATAAAAAACAAAATCACACACAAAATTAAATAACAATTTCCCTCAAAGTGCACCTTATTGTGATTGTGTGCATCCAAGATAGTATGATGTGTTTTACAGGATGTATTTGCCATTGTTCCATGGCAAAATATGATGCACCGATATCCATCAGCAAGGCAGCCATATCCTCGAGTGTCGAAGTGTTCCTTGCATCCATTCATGTTCCATTGGTTGTAGTCTTTCCTCAGGTTCCTTGGCTGTTGCAAGCAGGTGGCAAGAGGTGCCTTGTTGGTCTCAGCAGTTGTACTTCTCTGCTACCAATGCTGTGTCTTGTTCTGTCAAGGTCTTTGCCTCTCCAAAGTTTGTTAGATATTGTATTCGGTCAGAAGCCATAGCTGCATGCTTAGTCCCCAGTCATCTCCAGTTTCCAAGGCATATGTCCCCTGATCACTGTCTTGGCTAGTGGTGCTCCAAGATGCTTGATGCTGTAGAAGCATGTGCCGCTGCACACCTAGTGCCATACTGCTACCAGATCTACTTAATCCCCAGTGCTTGGAAGTATCACTACGATAACTCTCTGGGGTCCACTCATAATCCTGGCGACCCATTATTCCCTCCATTAGGTTAGGGTTATGGGTAGGTTTAGTTATAATAGGGCCAGTTGACTCCACATGTACCAGCAGCTTGGTGACAGCCTCCTCAATCTAGTTCAATCTTTGGGATCTCTTCACCTCCAGCCCCTTTTGCAGGGAGCCACTCATTATCATCAGAGATAACAGAGTCGACAGACACACCCATCCCTCATCAACTTTACAAATTCTGGTTGTCTGAGGAGAACAAACAGCTCTCCAGCTGTGTGTTCGGAATGTGGTGTCCATTCAAGCTTGTGGAGATGTAGGTAGAACGGCTGCTTTGGAATCTGAAGGTTCCAGGGTCGATTTCTGGCTCCTCCTGCTTATTTGTTGAAGTATCCTTAAGCAAGACACTGAACCCCTAACTGCTCCAGATGAGCACCTTGCATGGTTTCATGGTGTGAATGTATGTGTGAATGTGTGTGTTAATGGGTGAATGTGAAATACATTGTACAGCGCTTTGGAGAAGAGCGCTATATACTGTAAATGCAGTCCATTTACCATTATCAGCTGTTGTCTCTGTTGATGATGTCGCTAGTGGAGAAGAGATCGCAGACATCTTGAATAGGATTGGGGAGGCTGACACCTGGTGTCTGTACAGCCTCCATTATAACTAAGCCTATCCCTAACCTTCACTAACCTAATGGTCAGAATAATGGGATGTCAGAACTATGAGCGGACCCCAGAGAGTTGTTGTCTCCTTCACATTACTGCTATACTACACCCCATATTTCCAAGCACTGGGGATGAAGGAGAGCTGGCAGCAGTATGGCACTGGTTAGACTCACTTCCACTGCATCAAGCAGTCTCATCTTGGAGCACCACTAGCCAAGACAGTGATCAAGGCACATATGCCTTATAGACAGGAGATGACTGCATTGGCCAGGTGAGGATTAAACATGCAGTTATGGCTTCTGACCGAGTACAATATCTACAAACTTTGGAGGCAAAGACCTTGACAGAACAAGACACAGTATTGGTAGCAGAGAAATACAACTGCTGAGACCAACAAGGCACCTTTCTAGCGCATTTCTTGCCACCTGCTTGCAACAGCCAAGGAACCTGAGGAAAGACTAGAACCAATGGAACATGGAACATGGCATGACATAAAGACTTGTCCTGTTGTCCGGGACAAGTGCCCATACTATGGAGTGGAGGGACAAGGGGGGTCATTAGCCGTCCTTTTGTTATTATTTCAATGTATGACATTTTTATCCGGACAAGTGACTTTTGACCCCGGACAAGTGAATGGGAAATATACTTGTCCAAAGGACAACTGCCTCAAAAAGTCAATGTCAAGCTCTGATGGATGGAAGGAGCACTTTGACTTTAGTACACTCCTGCCATGTCTGAAGCAAGACACTCGACACTGATGGAGTTCTGTGCATCATATTTTGCCATGGAACAATGACAAATCCATCCTGTAAAAACACCTCATACTAACTTGCATGCACACAATCATAATATGGTGCACTTTGAGGGAAATTGTTATTTAATTTTGTGTGTGATTTTGTTGTGTAATTGTATTTGTCACTTTTATTCGTAAATAGTCTTATTTGCTCATTTAAACACCCATTTTAAACCCCCCTTTAAAGTTAAATGTGGATGTTTACTTGTTGTATTTCTCACTAGTATGTCTTTTGTTATAAACAAAACAAACTTACTATAAAATAGTAACAAACTTACAAAAAATACTATAAAAGTGCAAGTAATGAACAAAATCGTTTTTGAAAAATGGCATTGACATTGATATTTCAAAGACAAGATGATCCTTAATGGTCAAAACAATGTCAGAAATGAATTATACATGTCAGCATTAGTTGATTTAGACCTACTGCACCTGTTTTTACTCCTAACAATGGCCAAGTTATGGCCCACGGTCTTCGGAATAGCAAAATTACCTTGACCATGACCTTTTGAGGTCCAAATCACCCAAAATGGTCAAAACAATATCAGAAATGAATTCCCCACACCACAAGTAGTCCAAATAGAGGTATTACATGTGCCTATACACCCAGAAACAGAAAAGTTGGATTTTCATCATAGCCGATGGCAGCCATATTTGATTTGGCCATTGCGCCATTCGTGGCACTATGGCGGACGAGCACCTCAGTGATTTTTCATGTCTAGGGACCCACTGACTCAGTTCAGGTGAGAAACTCCCCTAACACCAAATTGCGAACAGGACTTTAAGCCAGATACTGTATTATAGCATATTCCATTGACAATAAATAATACTAAAATGTATCTAATAGATGCAAGGACAGCACACAGCAGACTTTGCGGGTTACATGTCTCCTCAGCGGCCACACCGAGTTCCAGCCAGACGCGATTCCAAGCCCCGTCTTTGAGATCAAAGACGCGATTGTAGTGTCCAAGCCGCGTCTTTGAGGTTAAAAGACGTGATTGAAACCGAGAATCGCGTCTTGAGCCGCGGTTTTGCGTCTAGAAGACGCAAAGACGTGATTGAAACCGAGAATCGCGTCTTGAGCCGCGGCAGCTCCGTCCTGAACGCAAAGCTGCGTCTTGACCGCTATTTAAGCACTGACGCAGCATCAGACGGGTCAGACGGGACGCAGTCTGCGACGGCTCTTGCTGATTATAAACACAAGCAAGATTTGGACAATGTGGTTCTCTAAACTGAGGCAAAGAAGGACCGTGAAGTTTTTCTGCATTGCGGAGCGGAGCTATATTGGAACATTACCGCGGCACGGACGGTCTAAATTGAACTCCGCGAAGGTATATATGTAACCACAAGGCTCCGGTAATGTATCGTCCCCGGGGTAAGAAAAAACACCCGCGCCTAGGGCTCGGCTCGTATTTTGAACACAATTCCCCGCTGAGCCTCTTTAGCTGCCATGGTTCTGTGTGTGTCTGTGTCCTGGTGCACCCGTTCCACATTGAATCACCGAACGCTAGCGAGCCAAAAGCCATTTATTCCCCAAGACGTTCGGTTGAGCTGCCAGCCTGGCGTATCATAACATAACATTCAAAGTTGATAATAAGTTGATTGGATCAATCTGCACCGGCTATGGAGGAGAGGAGAGAACGGGAGAAGAGGGCTGAGGGAGGAGGGCGGAGCTCGGTGTGTGTGCAATATGTGCATGCAGTGAGGGAAAAAGTAATCACATGTTTTACTCAAGTAAAAGTATCAATACTGCAATACTGCGATGCGACGCGTTGTGAGCTTGTAGATTGGCTATTTTCTATGTGTGTGTGTGTGTGTGTGTGTGTGTGTGTGTGTGTGTGTGTGTGTGTGTGTGTGTGTGTGTGTGTGTTTGTGTGTGGGAGCTAGTCAGAGGAATATGAACACATGGGCATGGCTATAATAGGCCTATTTCAGCAAATAAAAGAGAATCTTGTACCAGTCTTTACAAAATCTTTATAGGCATCAACAATCTTTTAAAAATCATCGTTAAGTCTTTGGGGAGTCTTTTCAAATCTTTTAGTGTGAGAGGGTAGTCTTTTAGAAAGAGAGAGGCTCCCCTGGTGGTGAATATAGAGTATTTCAGGTGACAGACCTTTTTTCAACAGGGCCCATAAAAGAGAGAGACCATGGCTCCATGGAGTGGATTTTCAAGTTTAAACATTTTAAAACATGTTTTTAGGACCAGGGCAAAGACTTTTATGATTGGTAAAAACAGAATGTCATTTAACCTTTAAGTCATTTCCAATTGCCAATACTTTTACTTCGCTCCGCTACATCTCAGAGGCAAATATTGTACTTTTGACAACTTTAGTTACTATAGTACTTTGTAGATTTTGATTATTATTACAAAGCATACATTACCACTTCAGCTTGGCGTACGCCATTAGAGAATAGCCGATGTACAAGCTCACAATGGGTCATATATCAACGCGTTGTCAGCTTGTAGATCTGCTTTTTTCAAAAGATTTTTATACAAAAGGATTCGTATACAAAACTTGAAATGGTACATTCTGCATAATGAGTACTTTTACTTTTACTTTAAGTACATTTTGATGCCAATACTTACACAACTTTAATTTGATGCCAATACTTTTACTTAAAAAATGTTGGATTCCAGACTTATACTTAGTTTACAAAGTTCTCCATTGTAGTATACTTTTAGTAAAACATTTGAGTGCTTTTCGCACCACTGTTAAACCCTATACCCATATCCCATATTGGAGAACCATGAAGAAAAATGAGTGAAAGTGGTCAGTCTTGAGTGATGGTCTTAAGAGATCAATATAGAGTAACGAAGTCATGACGTCACTCGCTCATCCCCCGGTTCGCGGAAGTAATTTCTCTGTGGAGAATAACATTGAGTCATCTTAAAATCGTCTCATATAAGCATTGTGGTCCAAAAATAAACACACAGTCTCCGCAATATTGTCGGGGAGGTGGCTCTGTATCGTTTATGATAGTCAGTCTGTTTCCGGCAAAAATGTAACTAATTCGACGACAGTAAGTTTTCTCACCATCAGTTGATTCTTCACATCCGTATGAGTCAAAACGCTGAGATCATTTGTTTATGTTTTTAAATGACGCAAATGGGAATTCAGAATGGGGGGGGGGGGGGGGGGGGGGACCTGGTAGGATGTGTAAATTATGTCAAGTTTCGGTGCTCTATGACAATGGTTCTCAACCATTTCAGGCCGCGACCCCCAAAATAATCATATTTTAACTGGGACCCCCCCCATCCTGACGAGCACTAAGAGTATTTTGTGTATCACGGTTCTATTGTGAAAATAGCAGATCTACCTGCTCACAACGCGTTGTGAGCATGTAAATTGTCACTTTAGAAATGTACAGATACCCTCTATACACTTAAACTTTATGTTGATTTGTTTACTGTTGAGAGAGAAAACAATGTTGCACATTAAGTTAACCAGTAACACTCCCTAATCGGGAGATAAGCGACCGTAGGTCACTTATCTCCACAAATAGGGCAAAAATGTGTTTTGCCAAAATCTTCCTGATCCATGTTGATGACATGAGTGTAGACATACTGTGTAGTGATTTTCGTGATTTTAGGGCAAAATCTGTAGGAGCAGTGTCCAAAAATGTGTTTTTAAAAATCGGCCTGGAGGTGGCGCTATATGGGAGAGATTCATGTTGATGGGATGAGTGTAGACATACTGTGTACCGATTTGCGTGATTTTAGGGCAAAAATTGTAGGAGCAGTGTCCAAAAATGTGTTTTGCAAGAATCGGCCTCATGGTGGCGCTAGAAGAGGGCCATGTGAGAAATGAGTTTGCACACATGAGATGTGTGCAAAATTTGGCATGGATCGGGGCAACGGTTGCGGAGATATGAGCAGGGCAAGAGTGTGACGTGTGAGGTGTGACAGACAGACTGACTGACTGACTGACTGACTGACTGACTGACTGACGGGACTTACACTTTGTGCAGGGTTTGATAGTAAATGCGATGCAATCATCTGGACACCCCCCCCCCCCCCCCCCCACCCCCGGAGGTCCCGACCCACAGGTTGAGAACCACTGGTCTAGAGCGCCACTTGATCCATGAAGCGCTTCCTCCAAATCCTCCTCTCTCTCTCTCTCTCTCTCTCTTCTCTCTCTCTCTCTCTCCTCTCTCTCTCTCTCTCTCTCTCTCTCTCTTTCATTTTCTTCATTCATCATCAGCCCCTCAAAGGACTCATTCCGATGATTCCATGTTCACTCTCTTCGCTTGTGAGCACCAGTGCACACATAGACATCAACGGGGGCTTGAGCCCCTGCCCTTTTATCCGTCTGTAAAAAAGTGCCCTCTCCAGAACCATGAATGCAGTTTTTACCATGGTGAAAGAAATGCAAATTCCCTCTTTCCATGCCATACCTGAAGGCAGTATTCCAAAGAATTGCCCTTTCTGTGTAGAAATCCATGCCGTTACGCCACATCTCCAGTATTGACTTGATCATGCCTTAGTTCAGTGTGGTGTCAAGCACCGGAATAGCTGACCTCCACAGAGGTCTGCTATTTTCAATATTTTCACCAAAAGGCCCTTTTAAGACATGTCAGCCCCTGCCTCTCTAACATTCTCTGCACGTCCCTGGCGAGCACATTTCCATCTCTAACCTTCATCACCCTAACCAGGGGTCTTCAACGTTTTCAGTCCAAGGACCCCTTAGTTGAGAGAAAGATGAAGCAGGGACCCCCACAACACTTTTGTAGAGTCCATGTACTGTAGTTTCATTGTTTGACAGCACAATCATCGGTGTAGCCTATTTAGGATTCATGTCAATGTGTGTTTTCGGATATTTAACCACTTGAACCGTCAATACTGTACATAGTAAACTTGACCTTTCACTCTGTACTTTGTCTGCTCTTTTCCCCCTCCACACCAAACCCCTTAGCCTAAAATAGACAATCTACAAGCTCACAACGCCTCACGCTGCGAGGCGTCGTGAGCTTGTAGATCTGCTATTTTTGGCTAAAGTTCTCAGAATATGGTTGTTACAGTTCAAGTGGTTAATATAAAAAAAAGAGGAAAAAAATCGTTGAAGACCCCTGCCCTAACCTGTTGCACATCCTACCAGGACGGAGATGCGAGAGACTAGGATAGTCTTTTGTACCGGCTGCTCTCAAGCTGTACAACGAGACACACAACTGTCGATTGACAAGGACTACCTTCCTAACGTAGGACGACGGTAGCCTTTTTTGAGCGGTGGTCACAACGCTCCTATACGTGGCCGTGTGTGTGGGTCTGTCTGTCTGTCTGTCTGTTTGTCTGTTTGTCTGTATGTATGTATGTCTCCGTGTCCGTAGCCTGGCCCTGCAGTAACCTTTTCTGACCACACATGTTAAGGGAGGGGCGCTGTTGCACACACACACACACACACACACACGCACGCACGCACGCACGCACGCACGCACGCACGCACGCACGCACGCACGCACGCACGCACACACACACACACACACACACACACACACACACACCACCGCTCAGTTCACACGAGTGTGATTTTTATCGCTCTGACCTTGGACACTGCACTATTAGGTTGGGTTAGTATTTTTTTTTTCTTTTTTTTGTATTTCTGCTTGTGTTTGACATGATGTAGTGATACTTGTTGCACTAACTAGCATTGACTGTTATGGTCACTTTGATTTGGGCACTGTATTATATTGATAGTTGTGCTTATAGGACACTTTATGTATGGTCACCTTGATCTGGGCACTGTATTATATTGATAGTTGTGCTTTAGGTCACTTTATGTATATATATTATTCGTTCCCTTTCTTGTTGTACCTTGCTCTTACTGTACTTACTGTACTCTGTTCTTGTTTTTTTTTTCTTTTTATCTTTCTCATACTTTGTAAATAACCTTATACTGCTGTGCTGCCTCTGGGCAACTGATTTCCCCCCTTGGGATAATAAAGGTATATCTATCTACTCGGCCCCTCTGCCCTTTTCTCCTTCTCTGGTCTCCCAACTCTCTCATACAACTCCTCGTACCCCTTTTCCATTGCCTTCTTTTGCTATCTTGTGCACCCTTATCCATTCTGCCTAATGTTATTAGTCTTACCCTTATCCCTTCTGCCTAATGTTATTAGTCTTACCCTTATCCCTTCTGCCTAATGTTATTAGTCTTACCCTTATCCCTTCTGCCTAATGTTATTAGTCTTACCCTTATCCCTTCTGCCTAATGTTATTAGTCTTACCCTTATCCCTTCTGCCTAATGTTATTAGTCTTACCCTTATCCCTTCTGCCTAATGTTATTAGTCTTACCCTTATCCCTTCTGCCTAATGTTATTAGTCTTACCCTTATCCCTTCTGCCTAATGTTATTAGTCTTACCCTTATCCCTTCTGCCTAATGTTATTAGTCTTACCCTTATCCCTTCTGCCTAATGTTATTAGTCTTACCCTTATCCCTTCTGCCTAATGTTATTAGTCTTCTTTATGTTGTATTTTGAAAGCATAAAGTATTTTTGACTATGTTTATTAAAGTAATAAATCAAGTGTAAAGTCCAGTCAGAACCTTACTAGAGTTATTGCTTATGCAGCCAGCAAAGGGGGGGAATATGAATGAACTGTCACTTCCTATATGGCCTCAATTTAGAAACCGGATGCCAGCCACTTGACTATCAGACTTGAGACCCAAACAGCGGCTACAGACTTGAGACCCAAACAGCGGCTACAGACCCACACATAGCCCCACTCAGATATACAAGCTCACTCAGATATACAAGCTCACAGCGTGGCACCGAGTGCCGCGCTGCGAGCTTGTAGATCTGCTTTTTTTTTTTTTTTTAAATGTGTGCAAATCTTTGAATATATGTATTTTTCTCTCTCTCTCTCTCTCTCTCTCTCTCTGCCTGGCCTCCCGATTTCGGATTTCTAAAATGCAACGAAAAAGCGCTGTGCAGTCTGCAACCAGCTTTAGCAAGAAAAATAAGCAACCTGGTCAATGCAAAAAAAGGCCAAAAGCACTTTAAACACATATTTGGGCCTACATAAGTTGTTGTTTTTTTTGTCACTCACCGTCCGTGTGACTACAGATCTCACAGCCTGTGGTGAAAATGCTAATAAACAGCTTAAATGCGGGAGATGGGAGAAAGTCAAATACATTAGCCCAAATAAATACATAAATACATAATGGGCAAGGTCTGTGTGCAAGTTCAGATTGACAGATAAATGCAGAGAAGGGAAAAATCATTATAGGATGGATGGACAGTAGTGATGCGCGGATAGGCTTCTGAAGTCATCCGAATCCATCCGCGCAAATTCATTATCCGCCCATTATCCAACCGCATTAATTATATCATCCAATTTATAAATCCGCACCATCCTCATTCGCAACTTCAAAAGTATTATTATTATTATTATTACCCTTATTATTAGGCTAATATTATTTTCTGGTAGGCTATTCCCTGTTAGTTTTCTTAGTTGTGCGATCACAGAAATGCATTGATCTAGCCTACGGAATGTCTCCGTTCGTCTTTTTTTCTTTCTTTTTTTTTTGGAGTCGGTGCTGCGCGTCGATGCAGACAGACATGCAGGCAGACAGAGTCAGACACACGAGAGAAAGAGAGAGCGAGGGAGAGAGCGAAAGAGAGAGGAACAAACACAACTTAGTGGGAAGTTTAACTTACCTACTGTACAGTACTTTACAATATGGACCATGGAGCTGAGAGAGATTCACTTTTTAGCGCAGACCAGAGGTAATGAGTGCGACGATGCATGCCGTGATGCCGTTTAAGTGGACACAGCTGTTTAGTTTTATCGTGGACTGCACATTGCCTCATGAAAAATGATGGTTACTTTACAAATTATACAAAATAACACACACCAACACAGACACAAGCATACCTAGATTTCGCTTTCTATTGATAGATATATTAGGCCATAATTTATTTCCTGCATTATTTCATCCACGGATATCCGAAATTAATTAATAATTATATTTGATTGATCCAAATCCGACTGCACCGCGGATCACCGCGGTCCACCGCGGCTAAAACCGCTATCCGCGCATCTCTAATGGACAGGACTGACAACCTTTTGTTCATTTCATAGACTGTGTTGTAGTGACTCAGAGTTAAGTACAACTGCAGTTATCATAAAAATCCAGAGTTTGCTGTCACTGTCACTGTCGGGCAGAAACCATGTATCTCCAAGTTTCAAATGTGTTTCTTTTTCTGTAAGGTAAAGCCCTGGTTCATCACACAAGACTATTGCACAACGCTAGTGAAAATAGCTGATCTTGTGTTCTTGTAGATCGTCTATTTTCACTAGTTTAGATCATTTTTAAAATGATAAATACGAAACGGACGGACATACAAGGTTTCCACCCGACAACGACGAAATGCAATTAAAACGACGGGCGAGATTTTTCCAGAACATATTTTTTTGCCTGTCGCGCTCTGGTTCAGCTGCAACGAACCAACATTCCAAGAATATTACAGATGTGTGTATAGCATGTCACCCGTGGGTGAAACAGGTTGTTCCGTGCATTGAACAACAGACAGACAAAGGCTAGAAAAAAAAAGGCTTGAAAAAGATTAAAAAGTATTAAGGGGTTATGCAACCATTGTAATTGACATGTAACATAAGCCCCTTTTCCACTGACATGGCCCAACACCACACCACTCCACACCGCCCACTTGTGCCAGGTTTTCCACTACAAGGACCTGGGTAGAGTGGTGTGAAAGTGGTACTAAACATGGTACTAAAACTAATCCAATTCAGAGTAGGTCTGAGCTAGGCCAAACAGGGCCAAACACTTCATAATGATTGATCACTCACTAATGTTTCATTTAGACCACCAGGATATAGTTGTAATACATAATAATAGATTCTATTGTGTTATAGTGTATCATATTATAGTGTATTATAATTTTCACAATAATACATTATGATAATTTATAGTGTATCATAAGCGTGCCACGCTGCAAACTTGTACATCTGCTATTTTGGGTGGGTATATCATGGTGAGCTGGTCGTTTTAAAAGTAGCTCTCAAGTCAAAAATCACTCGTGTGAACTGAGCGGTGGAGGCTGTGTGTGTGTGTGTGTGTGTGTGTGTGTGTGTGTGTGTGTGTGTGTGTGTGTGTGTGTGTGTGTGTGTGTGTGTGTGTGTGTGTGTGTGTGCGTGCGTGCTTGTCAATGTGAGTTCCCAGAAAGCCTGGCCTGAACAACAGCGCCCCTCCCTTAAGATGTGTGGTCAGAAAAGGTGTTGCAGGCTACATACAGACAGACAGACAGACAGACAGACAGACAGACAGACAGACAGACACGCACGCATACCCACACACACGGCCACGTATAGGAGACGGTGTGACCACCGCTCAAAAAAGTGTGGGCACCCACACACTACACAAACCAATTTTGTTGGGGCCTCCCTGGAACCCCCTCAAAAACCCCAGAGGGTCCCCGGACCTCACTTTGAAATAAAAAGAACAAACTGGTCTCAAAATATTGAAGTTTGGTTGAAATCAAACCAAAGCCAAAAACATGTCACGAATATTTTAGGGACGTTTTAAAGCGTGAAAGTCACTACTTTTATTACTGTAATTTGGGTATGTTATGCTTCATGCATGTCCTTGTTTGCGCGCTGCGAGCTTGTAGATCTGCTATTTTTGAAAAGTCGTGAAAATGTGTGCAAATCGTTGAATATGTGTATTTTTTAAGCGAACATTTAGAACTCAAACTTTGCTTCTGGGGGGTCCATGGAACTACATAATTTGAGATGGGGGTCCATGGCCAAATACATATCATTTTGGGGGTCCTTCACATGAAAAAGTTTGAGCAACACTGACTATGAATATACACAAAAAGAGAAAAAAGAAGCGCTGCAGGGATCAGTAGGCTCTCAGAGACAGGTGCTCTTTGGTGATACAGGTAGGAATATATGAACACAAAATGTTTCAATGAAGTACTGCTAAGTTCCAAAGGTGTAGACAGCAGACTTACAGAGAAGGAATTTCCAAGGCACTCCCGTCGCTGGTGAAAAAATATATAATTTATTTGAGCAAGGCAACAAGTTGACCGACGCGTTTCGACCTACTAGGTCTTCATCAGGGTTTAACAATTTCATTTCATTTATTTCTTTATTTCGAACATTTAAAATTAGTATAAAAAGACAAAGGAAATAAAAGGAAGATAAAATAAAATACAAACTGCAACATAATTATATTGAAAAACATCCTTAAATTAAAGTTCATGTTCGAAAAAGGAGTAGGAAGAAGTTTGAACAACTTATCAAGTCCTACCCCCATCATTAATTTTCTTAAATAACAATCATCATGTTCATAATAAGGCTTCTGCCCCAGGGATATTCACCCTGTATCAAACAACAAAAGAAAAAACAGCCTGAATCAATCAAGCCTAATATATACTCAATAGATCTTTTAGATCTCAACCAAATCTGCTGTATACAGCTATTCTAACCTATATCTATTAATTGTGTCCTTTTTGAACATCTGCTTGAAATTATTCCATGAAGCACTTAGCTTTAATTCATCTCTTAAATTGTTCCACAAAATCACCCCTTTAACAGAAACACAGTGATGTTTTACATTTGTCCTTACTAGTTGCTGACCAAACATACAGACCCCTCGCAAATCATAATGGCTCTCCCTTGCTTGGAACAACTTTTGGATGTTGTGGGGTAATAATTTGTATTCTGCTTTGTACATTAATTGAGCTGTTTTGAGATCAACCAGGTCTTTGAATTTGAGTGTTTTTAATGTAATAAAGAGTTGGTTTGTTGGTTCTCTATAGCTTGTTTTATTTACAATTCTTATTGCTCTTTTTTGTAGAAGGAATATCGGATTAGTGTTTGTTATGTATGCGTTTCCCCACACCTCCACACAGTATGTTATATATGGAAGTATAAAGGAACAGTACAACATGTATAGTGAACATTTATTTAAAAATTCTTTCACCTTATAAAGTATGGCAAGTGACTTTACTATTTTAGTTTTTATAAAATTTATATGAGACTTCCAACTTATTTTATTATCTATTATTACTCCAAGGAATTTGACTTCCTTCACTTCTTCAATTTCTATTCCGTTTATTGAGAGTTTTTTATTAGTGTTAATTATACGATTTCCAAATATTATATACTTAGTTTTACTTAGGTTCAGTGTCAATATATTAGAATCAAACCAACTCTTTAACGTCTTCAATTCCTTCTCCACTGTTTCCAAAAGTTGTTCCAAATTATTTCCACAACAAATCAAATTTGTGTCATCAGCGAATATTATTGTTTTCATTAATTTTGAAACCTCACATATATCATTAACATACAGGATGAAGAGCAATGGACCCAGTACAGAACCCTGAGGAACCCCATATTGAACCGTCAACATTTGAGATTTACAATTGTTTATTTGTACATACTGTTTTCTATTATGCAAATAACTACTTACCCAAGAGAGAGCCAACCCTCTAATCCCACATCTCTCCAATTTCTTTAACAGCAAGTCATGCTTAACTGTATCAAAGGCCTTACTGAGGTCCAGAAATACTCCTATTGCATAATCTTTATTTTCTATTGCCGCGGTTACTGATTCAACAAATTCAATTAGTGCATGAGTTGTTGTCCTATTAGCCCTAAAACCATATTGCTGATTACACAATACTTTGTTTTTTGTGATAAACTCATCTAGCCTCTTATAAAATATTTTTTCCAGTATTTTTGAAAACTGTGGAAGAAGGGAAACTGGTCTGTAGTTTGTTAGTTCATGTTTGTCTCCAGCCTTATATATTGGTATAACTTTAGCTATTTTCATATTATTAGGGAATATTCCTGTTTTTAACGACTGATTACATATATGTGTAAGAGGTTTCGCAACGTATTCTATAATATTTTTAACTAATGCCATATCAATTCCATTATAATCTAAAGAGGTCTTAGCCTTACAGTTGTTAATAATTTCAGTTATTTCTTTTTCATCTGTTGCCTTCAGAAACATAGAGTTAGTTACCCTTTTAGTTTTACTATCTATGCTATTTTTATTACCAGTCTTTGGAATCCTCTTAGCCAAGTCAGGACCAACGTTAACAAAGAATCCATTGAATTCGTCCGCCACTTGATTCATTTCATTGCTCATTGTATTATTATTTGTCCTAAAATAATTAGGATATCCTACTTTACCAGTGCCATTTTTTATGATATCATTCAGTACCTTCCATGTGTTTTTAATATTACTCTTATTTTCCTCCAGTAATTGACTATAGTAGTCCCTTTTACTGCTTCTCATAATTCCTATCAATTTATTTTTATACGTTTTATAAATATTTTCAGCCTCTTTCGTCCTCTTTTTTAAAAATTCTTTATACAGTACATTTTTCTTCTTACATGATTTTTGTATTCCTTTGGTTAGCCATGGTTTCCCCTCAAATTTCTGTTTAATAATTTTCTTCACCAAAGGACAGTTTTTGTCATACAGAGCTGTTAGTATGTATAAAAAATTGTTAAATGATTCATTGACATCCTCTACATAGACCTTAGTCCAGTCCTGGTCCTTCAAATCTTGTTTAAAGGACATAACTGCCTCTTGGGTTTTGACTCTACTTAATATGTGAACTGCTACTTTTTTGTTGGTCCTGATTCCGCCCTTGACAACTGCAAAGACTGGCAAGTGGTCAGTTGCATCATTGATAATTAATCCACTTACTATTTTTCTATCAATAACATTTGTAAATATATTGTCAATTAGTGTCGCACTATGTGCTGTTATTCTAGTTGGTCTTGTAATGCTGGGATATAAACCCATACTGTACATAGAGTTGATAAACTCTGTGTTTGTGTTGTTTTCATTAAGTAGGTCAATGTTAATATCACCACAGACATAAACCATTTTCTTATTATTTAACTTATCGTACATCTCCATTAATATTTCTCTAAACGTTTCAATAGATGATCCTGGTGTTCTGTAAACACAAGTTATTAGTGCATTTTTTGATTTCTTAATCTCAATTTCTACAGTAATACTTTCCATTATGTTATCTACTACCATTGACATTTTACTTACTTGTTTAGTTTTATAATTGTTATCAATATATAGTGCAACTCCCCCACATTTATTAGTGTCCCTATTATTAAAAAATATATCATATCCCTCTAAATTATATAAAGTATCCTGTCCCTCTTTGAGGCCTGTGTCCGAGATTGCTACTACTGTGAATTTCTTCCCCAGTTGCCTTAAGCATTGTTTTATCTTTGAAAAATTTGCTTTGATACTCCTACCATTGAAATGGATTAATGATAACGATCCTTCCATATTAACCATTCTTTTAAACTGGTCTTCCGCGTAATATTCACATTGATTAAGTGTCGTGTTGTAAAAATTATTTTCCGGATCGATATCCTTATCCATATCATGCATTTTATGTTCTGTATAATCAAACATTTTTAATCCCATTGATTCATAATCCTTATTCAATAGTCTTTGCTGTTCATTGTCTCCACAAGGAGACAATTGACATGAATCATAGTTTGTCATGTTTTCTATACTCTTTACAATATATTATCAACAAATTAGCAAGAGGGAAATGCAACCACTTCGTTGTCATGATATTAGTCACAGAGAAAATCAGCAGTAATATAACTGTACTGGGGGATAATCTAGGATGAGACTCTATGCAATGTAGAATTCCGTATAGGCCTACACTGAATATAGAGCATTTATCCATCAAGATCAACATATTAAGGCCTATTCCTAAAAAGTAACAAAACAAATACATCTGTACTAAACTCTTAATGTTTATATAGAAAATAAACTCTTTGCGGATCAGAACTCTATGCAAAATTAAATAAGCCAATTTGACAACCATTATCTTCTTCTCCAAACAACTCCACCGGGATAGAGCATGGGATAGACCAGTAGTTCCATAATTCAAAGGTAAATGAGATCCGCTGCAAATAGTAAGTCTGTGTGTTAAAAAAATGAAAGTCAAAAACATAAAGGGCTTTATCCATGCCTCTGTCAGTGTCAGTAGAGCCGAGTGAACGAGCGACATTGAGTGAACATAAAAAAATAATTTTCCAATCCAATCCGTACCAGTGAAGTTCCATGCAGCAGTATAAAAAATATTAAAACAAATCAAAAATAAAATTATATTGAACCTGGCCATTTGTCATTGACCTTGTCCGTGTTTATAGATCCCATATCAACGCGTATGCACAGTCCTACCTCGCTCCTCCCGATCGATCTTCAAACCTGTCAAGCTCACTGATGTCCCTGACAACGCTGATTTTAGATTCCTCTGGTGTCGCTCCGTTGATTTTGATGAAAACTTTACAGCTCATGGTCCAGGTCCCCTGGATCTTTCTTTCTTTCTTCAGCCTTCGTGCCATCTTTGCGATGTCCGCGTTCTTCTTGGTGAGGTGTTCATTTATGTACACCTCCGTCCCCTTCAGCTTGTATCCTTGTTTAAGGAGCGCATTTCTATTCTTTCTGTTTATAAAGCGGATTATTATCGCTGGTGACACGTTCTTAATCCTGGTGGGCAAAGTGTGGCAGGCCTCGAAGTCGCTGCTCTCCACAGCAATGTCCTTGCTTTTCAGAAATCCAACAACCTGTTGTTCCAGTGTTTCCTCTTCAGCCTCGGTAGGCTCACTCTGGCCGCCCTCCTTTGCGGCTGCCCTCGCATAGGACTTGTGGCTTGTCTTCAGTCCGTTGATGACAAGATCATTAATTCTTGAGTATTGCTCAAGATCTGCCACTCGAGTTTCCAGAGAAGCGATCTTTTTGTCTTTTTCCATATTTTGTTTCTTGAGGAGTTGAACTTCACCCATCAGTTCCATCAACTTCTTTTGTTGGTTGGAAATTGTGGAAAGCTCCGCCGACATGAAGTCCATCGACCTTTTTAACTCCTCCATCTCCTCTGAATTAACTTGCTTTTTTGGAGGCATATCCCCCCACAAGCCGATCTACAATCACTTTAGTTTAGCTGACCAGCGCGTCCTTTTACTGACAAGCGCGTTAGTTTTACTGAGGCTATAGGGTTGGTTAGCTTAGCTGTAGGTTAGCTGTAGGCTATCTCCGTCCCCCCGACTTTCGGCACCTCCGCTCAGCACCTCCGCTCAGCAACGCAACAGGAACAGGAAAGAGAGGATACAAGCTAGTCAGCCACACCTAAATAGCCAATCTACATTGTGACATCATCATTAAGTCAGGTGAGCAAGTCAGGTGAGCACTCATTATTGAATGCTCAAATAGATCAAATAGACCGTAAAGAATACAGGGCTACACCAAAGGAGTGACCAATACCAGATAAGAAATTACATTACAGTTAGATGAAAATTAAAATAACATAATATTGGGAACAAAACAAAAAAAACATTATTGTTTGCACAGTGCAGTAAATATTTTCTCATTGGGCCCAATGATTGTAAAGTAAATAGATAAGCAAAACAAAAAACAGAAAATAAAAATATAAACATTGAACAGATCAGAGAAACGGCAGGAAATCAACCTCATCATTTAACCCTGGGAATACTGTGGCTTTTAAAGTAACTATCCAAAAGTTACTTTACAATCATTGGGCCCAATGAGTAAATATTTACTGCACTGTGCAAACAATAATGTTTTTTTGTTTTGTTCCCAATATTATGTTATTTTAATTTTCATCTAACTGTAATGTAATTTCGGTCCCATTCTCTTTTACAGTACACTTTAAGACATAATAAGACATAATAAGACAGAATAAAGCCATAATAAGAAATAATGTGTTGGTAATTAGAGCTAATATATTTTATTAGACAGAAACAAAGACAGAATAGTAGAAAGAGCAAATACATTCTCTGGCACCGTCACCTGCCGCGGAACTGCAGCGGCAGACACTGCCGCACGACCGCTAGTTCGACCAGCAGTCGCACTGCATCGCCGGCGATAGGACCAGCAGTCCCGCCAGTAGGACCGGCGGCCGCCGCACGGACCGGCAGATCCCGTAGCGGTAAACTGCCCGTATGTGCGGTGGTGGCTGAGACAGAATAGCAGAAAGCGAATACATTATCTGGCACCAGCATCGCTGGTAACTGCCGCGGCAGCCACCACCGCACGGACGGGCAGTTTACCGCTACGGGACCTGCCAATGCCTATGCTGCCAAAATGACGTTCTTTTTTTCCTTGTATGGGTGTCGCCATCATTGTTTGAATGGTACCCCAGGAATCATAAGGAATGCTATTCGTTGCCAACGGTCACGTGGAACCGCAGGGATACATGGGAGAATGTGGTGTTGAGCCGTTGAGCCTCCCGAAATAAAGCACACGAAGAAGAACACAGCAGGCTAGTATCAGTTTAATTGGCCACGCCCTGGCCAACTTTATCATAATTTTTTACATAAATGGGACCATATTTGCACAAAACGCATATCATGGTGATTGAAAGGGAGTTTTTCACTAGCGACAGGAACCATTATGACAACGTTTATTAAGGTTAGAAAATCAAATGGAAAAACAAATGGGGTCCAATGTAGACAAATTATTTTTGGTACCTCGCGGGGGGAAAACAGCGCAACTAGCGGCCAAACATAGGAAGTTTTAGTTCCGTATTGGATTCGTTTTAAATCGGCGGAACTATGCCCCTGATTGAAACTCATCAAATGGCAGAACAAAACCAGAAAACAGATTGGATGCCTGGCCTCTTGAACAAAAGTCATTTTAAGCACCGTTCAGTTTTCTTCAAAGCCTTTTGCCTCAGCCCTGAGTCTTAGTTTACTTTGTGTGATGAGTGATGCTGACTCAGAGGAGTAAAGTATGTATAAGCTATACTTTTACTTTTATTTCTATCGTTTTCTTTTACTCCACTAAATCTCAGAGGCAAACATTGTACTTTTACTCCACTATAATTATTTGACAACTTTAGTTACTAGTTACTTTGTATATCGAGATAATTGCAAAACATTACTGTAACTCAGGCACGTGCACACATAGACATCAAAGGGGGCTTGAGCCCTTTTATCCGTCTGTAAAAAAAGTGCCCTCTCCACACCATGAATGCAGTTTTTTACTATGGTGAAAGAAATGCAAAATGCCCTCTTTCCATGCCATACCTGAAGGCAGCATTCAAGAGAATCGCCTTGTCCAAACTCTCCTGAACATGAATGCATCATCTTATGTTGAAAGAATTGCCCTCTCTGTGTAGAAATCCATGCCGTTACGCCACATCTCCAGTATTGCCTTTTTTATGCTCAGTTTAGTGTGCTATCAAGTATCGAAAATAGCCGACCTCAAAGCTCACAATGTGCCGTGCTGCGACGCGTTGTGAGCTTGGAGGTCGGCTATTTTCGAAATTTTCACCAAAAGGCCCTTTTTTGAAATTTCAGCCCCTGGCTCTCTAACATTCTTTGCACGTCCCTGCAGTAACTACGATACGATACGATACGATACGATACGATATACTTTATTGATCCCTCATGGGGAAATTCATAGTTCTCACAGAAGCTCAAACAGTAAGGGAAACACGATAACAACATACATACACAAAAACAGTATCAACACACGCTAAGCACATCACTATAACGGCTAAAAAGCCAACGCTTCCCTAGAAAAAAAAACACTTAAAGATGCTAAATTCATTACCTGCTAAATGTGCTAATACTTCATGCGGCCGGGTACTAAAGTGCACAGCAGAGATAAAGTGCACAGCAGAGATAAAGTGCACAGCAAATAAAGTGCACAGCAAAATAAAGTGCTACTTCTACTAACTACTTCAGCCTCAGGCCATGTTTAGACATCAACGGTCTGTAGAGAAAACGACGAGGTCCCGGGACCTCTCCGTTGCGTTGACACTTTTATTCCAGTGTTCATACGAAGACGCAGTGGTGGCCCAGGCTTAATTGTCAATGCTCCTGGATTTTCCAGGAGTCTCCTAGATTTTTACCCCATCTCCTGGGAATCTCTTGGATTGGCAAATCTCCTGGATTGGCAAATCTCCTGGATTTCTCCTGGATTTTGTATCAAACTCCCAAAATTCACCAGAACACAGGAAATTACATCTACTATGTTAATTTGTTTCTGGGGGAGGAGCCCCAAACCCCCCGATTTAGGGGTGGGGGCAATGCATGCAAGAAAGATCATACAGTTATTCACTTAAGTAATGACTTAAAGATGAGAAGTCATTATTAAAGATGTCTTACTTTGCTTCAGTCATCAAATCTGTACACCTACATTTGGCATTTTAAGGCTGAAATTGTACCCATCATGCTAGTAAAGCAAGCCTGATATTCACTTAAGTAATGACTTAAAGATGAAACGTCATTATTGTCTATTATTGAAGGCATGGGGGAGAATATGTTTGTGCGTGCGCGCGTGCGTGCGTGTGTTTGTTAAAGCAGCATACTTTCATCCACACCCTAAGCCATCTATGTGTGTGTGCGTGTGCCTGAGTCAGAGTGCGGGTGGAACAAACCAAATTGAGTCACAGGGGCACATGGATCAAAGAAAGGCCACGCTTCTACAGTGGTGTCAGTTCAGAAAATGCGCGTGCAAGACACCAGTCATGTTGCCAAACCTTAGCAACAAGCATGATACATTCATTTCCCCCGTTTCTATGGTTTCTTGGGCTGGACATGGCAGCCTGGAATGGTTGTTCAAGTGCAGCTACAATTAACAATAATGCATTGCACCTGTGCAGCTGACCTGCGGAACCTGGGAATATACCATTTTGTCAAGATGGGGAGAATACAAGTGTGGAGAATATAATTATAATACCTTGTTAAAGTGTACATTTTGCATTTGTAGTTATGTTAAAATGTTCGATACCTTCCTGGCAATGACAGGAAGGATATCGGGATCTCACTATTTCCATAGACAACGCTCTGGTGACTTCGGTTCCAACTGCTAAGAACCTTGGTGTGGTCCTGGACAGCCAGCTATCATTCAAGGCACACATTGCATCAGTCACCCGGTCCTGTAGGTTCACACTCTATAACATCTGTAGAATCAGACCCTTCCTTAGAGTCAGCCCAGCTCCTCATCCAGACATCAGTCATATCAAAACTCATTAGTGTATTATTGTTTCTCATTATAAATGTCAGTAGATTCAAAGTTATGTTGTTCTTCAAGCTAAATCACTTGTTTAATGTCTGGACAAATATGTATTCTGTGATTGGCCACAAAGTGGCAGCAGATCCTGTATTTTGCATGTATGTTGCAGCCCAGAATATGGATGCTGGAGTTCAAGTGGTTACAGTATATCAAGTAAAACGATATTTACAATCTGCCTGTAATGGCAACATATTGAACAATACTGTATTGTACTGAACAAACACTCTAGCAATGATTACTATAAAGAGCTATTTAAACACTGTTACTGAACAAACACTATGGCAAAGATTACAATACTTTCACAATAATTTGTAAAACGGTGTAAACAGAACATTGAGTGAATTACAACTGCAACTCATAAAATAAATCATGTTTTCACAGAAAGTTTATTGACATAAAGTTGATCATAACATTTATATCAAAGTGTTGACAGAGACAAAGAGGAGAACACAAGCTGTCTGTACAGCTGTAATATTGATGAGTTTATCATCGTTTAATACATCACATATAAAAGGACTTTTAATGGAGGATGTTGACACTCAGATGCAGATTCATAGCCTCTACTGTAGGCTGGTTGTGGCTGATGGAGCCTACAGTCAACCAGCAACATCATGAGAGCATTCAGAGACCAGAGGAGAGTCAAATAAATGCATCAAATATCAAGCTTTAAGCAAATATAGCCTTTACAAAAGGCACAAGGCTGCTACTGTGATAATTACATGATCACACATACAACAGGTCAAATATACAGTGTTCCCAGTGTGTTGTGTGAAATATCACAAATCAAATGAGCTCCAATCAGAAGCTTTCCCTCCACCGTACAGCTCTGAGATGACGTTCCACATCAGGCACCGCCAACAGTGGCCAAGATTGTTGATTCTTACCTTTTTCCACACATCCTGTCCACAAAGTAAAGGTCGTCCCCGTCGATATGTACATGATCAATACATGAATGTATGGACATCAGAGACACTGTGATATTTACATGATCAATACATGAATGTATGGACATCAGAGACACTGTGATATTTACATGATCAAACATACAACCGGTCAAATGACTGTTTCTCAGTCTATTGAGCAAAAATATCAACATCAAAGATATAATGTACGTAAAAAGTTACAGTATGAGGTATGTTTAGGTTTACGTTTAGGATACGAAAAGTACAGGCGTGTGCGTTTCCTGTCATATTACCATATATACAGTCCATAGAATATACCGGTAGCTTATATAGCTGGTTAGTTCAGTCGGTAGAGCTCTCGCCTTTGGACCACAAGGTCATGGGTTCGATCCCGGGCACCGCCGACTCTGCCTGGGTGCGGTAAGTCATTCAGTAAGTTCTGGGATCTGACGGTAGGTGTGGCGCTCCACCTCAGCAATCCATCTCCCAGGGGTTTGATGCATTGTAACGGGATAGACTGATATCGACAATCTCCCGAACTACTTAGTATGCCATCCATGAAAATAATAAAAAATTATAAAATAGTAACCATCCGTGGAAGCGTATCTGGGGGGGGGGCAGCAATAATGTAGAGTTCAAATAGTCTTCTTCATGTGATAACGTGGCGTCTGAGGTCACACGTGTCGGTGGTGATGTCACCAAGAACGCTGCTCCCTCATTGGCTAAAGGCTCTGCCTTTGTACTGTCCTAAGAGAAAAAACAACAGCGCTACTGTTAACGAACACATTCTGTGTAGAAATAATAGTAAGTCGCCTAAAGGAGACACACAACCTCGCCCTTGTCTTGGCCATCTGGCCAGTGATGTATTATCACTTGGACCAGTTACCCATATGTGGAGATCCATGTACTGTATATGGAGATATGCTGTGAGAGCCCAAACATGCTTACTCAGTAATTTGTTATGTGAAAGTCCTATGATGTCTATGAGACCTAGCTGACATCATACATAATCCCTTTTATGCCCATACATGGAGATCCCTGTCTGTAGAACCAGCCACACAGATATGGGCTTGTCTTGGCCATATATGGATTCTGTTAGTGTGGTGTGTGGCCGATGTGGCCTCCATATACTGTATGGGCATTCCCATATGAAGTCCTGTTAGATATGAGCTTAATATTGATGACATCAGGGAACTCCATATGGGCATAAAAGGGATTCTGCTAGTGTGGTTCCCCTGACATCACAGTGATGTCAGAGCGTGATGTCAGAGCAGCAAAAACATAGACTGTAAAAAAGTGTACACATCCAGACGGAGTCATGGTGTGTCGACCTTTGGTCACAATTATTGACATTGAGGATATTGGTGATGATATTATATAAATGCACTGAGGTGCTTTTTACCACAAGGGTGGGAATCAGTTATAATATATTCTTAAATTAAATTGCGTAGGACTTCAATATTGGGTTTTAAAAAATGGCTTCAGAAACAATTGACTCATCAGCGGTTTGTTTTCTGTGGCGGCCAGGCTGCAACGGTAACCATACAAGGAGATGGAACCATATGCATACATGAATCACCTGCTGTAGTTAAATGACATTTTTATATAAATGAATGAAATGAAAATGACTTACAGCTGTTCGAGAAGTAACTCATCCTCTTCCTCAAGACCTCTGTAGAAAGTGTCTTTGGCTTTGCTGGACTTCAGGAATGAATAAACTTCCCTCACCATCTCCTGACGAGTGGACTTAGACCTCACTTTCTCGTAATCCTCATTTGTGATGATGTCCTCCTCAAGGAGTAGATCCAGGATGGGCTCCACCGCGGTCACATTCTTAATCAGGAAACGCCGGTGTTTGTCGACAAAGTGTTTCTCTGAAGCTAAAAGGAATGAGCATTGAGTTATTGGTGAAACTCTGTGAGTGAAACATCTTTAAACATTCTATATTTTAAAATGGAAAGTCTGCATACCTCAGTTACTGAACTATTAGTGTTAATATGTGTGTTGTGTAAAGGCATTTAAACAACTTGGATCGATAGACAATATGGGAGCTATTAATTATTAATTAATTAGTTAATTATATTAATGGTTGGTTTGTTTCATGATCATCGTAAAAGACAACAAGACTTCCAGTGTTCAAATATACCGTGGCTGTCGGGCAAAAACATTTCTCCATATTTTATATTTTAAGCTGGAATCAACTGATATATATATACATATATATATATATATATATATATATATATATATATATATATATATATATATATATATATATATTCATATCAAATAATAAAGCACAAAGCATGACTATGTTTGAGTTTGAGTGGAGGTCCATCATCACGCAACATAGTGTATGTTGACATGAAAGTACATGTCTATGGTTCACATTGACACATTTCCTGGGGCGATCTGCCCAGATCATGCATGTCTTCTCTTCTTATTTAGTTTTTTACTCTCAAAAAAGCATCTGCAATGTAGTGCATTTGAAACTACATTGCAGTGCACATCATGGGGTGATCACTGATTGCCTACTGTGAATTGTTTTATTTAATTTTTTGTTTATTTTATTTTTTATTTTGTTGCTTAGTGAGGTCAGCAGACAAAGTGACATGAGTGAGATGAAAAAACCTGGGTGAAATGTGCCAATGTCAACCAGAGACATCGGTAGTTCAATATGTCTTGTATGTCTCTAGTTTAGCGTAGACACCTATGTGTAGAGTCAGCTCACCTTCATCTGCTCTGCTTGTGGAAGCTGAAGTTGAAGTGGACACTGGAGGCTCTTCAGATACATGCTGGACTACTGTTACAATGAGTCAGAAAAGACAACAGACTGCTTTAAGAAACATGGTATTACTGACAGTAATTGTCCACCAGCATAATAAAGTCAGTGGTTACAGGATGTGTAACTACACACATTACCATGACAATACTAGTAGTCGGTATTCAGCCCCTAACCCTACGATCAGCAAGTACTGATGAAAGTTACAGTTGACATTACTAGTATGACATTAAATCAGGAAAACCTAAGAGTGAGATTTGTGTGTGTGTGTTTGTTTGTTTGTTTGTGTGTGTGTGTGTGTGTGTGTGTGTGTGTGTGTGTGTGTGTGTGTGTGTGTGTGTGTGTGTGTGTGTGTGTGTGTGTGTGTGTGTGTGTGTGTGTGTTTTATTTTTATTTTTTTACCTGGCAGGGCAAAAGAAGCATTCCATTCTTTGAGTTGTGGATATGTGTCGAGAATCTCTGTTTTTTGTAGAAGTTTCAGGAACTGAGATGACATCCTTTCTCCTCCAATAAGAGTAATTCTGTCAATAAGTTTAATGCAAGCAGCTTCTGGCTGCAATGTGATCAGTTGTTTATAAAGTCTCTGATCAATAATTCCATCAGCCAATGTGTGCTGGAGAATGTGGAGATCTGAGCTGAACCACTCGATGAGTTCCACCCTCTTGGTCACCAATATTTTCACAGACGAGCCCTATAGAAATGAGTAGCAGGTATTATATATTAATTTTTTGTTTCAAAATGCAACAATTGTAACAATGACACCTTATTTAGAGTTGCTATTTGCCTGTAAACCAACCTGTAGAGCATCTACGTGAGTGGAAGCCATGGTCTTCTCTGGATGAGGCACAGCTGTCAAGCAAAGAAGACGTTTAATCTTTCTCACCTACAGTACATTTGGTACATTTGCAGCCAAAGGCATTCCATCCAGTGATTGATATACATTATATTTCAGACTTATGTACCATACTTAGTACTTGGTAAATGTCTTTTGGATCATTTAATATTGTCAATGCATATTCAAGAATCAAGATGGCAGCCGTCACTTGTATGGGTAATCTCTGTGTCAAATCAGTTATTTCTTATGATGCAGAATTCAAATTTGGAACTTTGGAATTGTCCAGAAGCTTCCTTCTGCCTCACAACGACTGAATATGACCACTGTTTCTCTCAAGATGGCAGCCATTATGGTCAAAATCCAAATTATAATTGCATGAAAATAGAGCTATCATATATTTTATTGGGATTAAAATGTTGATCCAATGAACAAAAGAATCAAGGGTATGCGCATGCATAAAGTGAATGGCAAATCGAGTGGCAACACACACATATTCACACACCGATGATGGCAGAGGAAACCATGCAAGGCACCAACCCGGGAGCAACTTGGGGTTCAGAGTCTTGCTCAAGGACTCTTCCACACTAACTCTGGGGGAGACTGGAATCGAACTGGGAACCCTTCTCTACTGCCAGTGCTGCACCAGGTTGGAAACATTAGGACGTGTATTTTCTAAAGGCCACTCTGAAGTGGCAGCATAGTATGACAGTCTTCTATGTCACACTGAAACCTCTCTAGTGGCAGCATGCAGTATGACAGTCTTCTATGTCACTAAAACCTCCCTAGTGGCAGCATGCAGTATGACAGTCTTCTATGTCACTAAAACCTAACCCTAACCCTAACCCTAACTCTAACCCTAACCTTAACCTTAACCTTAACCCTAACCCTAACCCTAACCCTAACTCTAACTCTAACTCTAACTCTAACCCTAACTCTAACCCTAACCTCAGCAAAACTAAAGCTGGTGAATGTTAACCTGGTGAAATGCTAACCTGTCGACGCTGGTGAGTAGCTAACCTGCCGACGCTGGTGAAAACAAGCGTTATATACTGTTTCCATCCATCTTCTCCAGTGGGATCCATATTCAGACGTCATTCAAACCTCCCTAGTGGCAGCATGCAATATGACCGTCTTCTATGTCACACTGAAACCTCCCTAGTGGCAGCATGCAGTATGACAGTCTTCTGTGTCACACTGAAACCTCCCCTAGTGGCAGCATGCAGTATGACAGTCTTCTATGTCACTGAAACCTCCCTAGTGGTAGCATGCAGTATGACAGTCTTCTATGTCACTGAAACCTCCCCTAGTGGCAGCATGCAGTATGACAGTCTTCTATGTCACTGAAACCTCCCCTAGTGGCAGCATGCAGTATGACAGTCTTCTATGTCACTGAAACCTCCCTAGTGGCAGCATGCAGTATGACAGTCTTCGATGTCACACTGAAACCTCCCTAGTGGCAGCATGCAGTATGACAGTCTTCTATGTCACACTGAAACCTTCCCGGTGGCTTGGAATCAACCCCGGCTTTCCTACTAAAAATATCTTCAAAGGAATTATGACATGCTGTTTTTGCCAATCATAAAAGTCTTTGTCCTGGTCCTTAAAACATGTATTAAAATGTTAAAACTGAAAACTCCACTCCAGGGAGCCATGGCAGTTTTTTGTTTTCTCTCTCTGTGTTCTGTTGCCTTTTGAGTAGCAAAGATAATACACCTAGTCACCAGAGATGGCGTAGTTCAGACACTTTCATGGTCTGTCTCATATTCATCATTGCCTCTGCTCCGCAGATAATACATCCCATAATACAACATAGTGTATGTTGACATGAGAGTAGTTCAATAGGTCTTGTATATCTCTAGTTTACATGAACAGTAGTTCAATAGGTCTTGTATATCTCTAGTTTAGTGTACTGTCAGCTCACCTTCATCTGCTCTGCTTGTGGAAGCTGGACTTGAAGAGGACACTGGAGGCTCTTCAGATGGAGTTGAAGAGGACACTGGAGGCTCTTCAGATGGAGTTGAAGAGGACACTGGAGGCTCTTCAGATGGAGTTGAAGAGGACACTGGAGGCTCTTCAGATGGAGTTGAAGAGGACACTGGAGGCTCTTCAGATGCATGCTGGACTACTGTTACAATGAGAAACCTGGCGTTACCTGAAAGGATCTGTAACTAGTGACTACTGACACACATTACTATGACAATAATAGTCACACAATACAGTCATTTGTCATGGAAGTGGACTTCCCAAGCAATATGGAGACGTTGTCATTTTAGAAATCCCTTCATAATTGACTAAACTATGATCAAATCAAACTGTGGTGTCTTTCTTTGCTTCCTAGCCGCGCATGGTTCTTCAGACAGTGAGCGGTTGCTGCCGTAAGTCGGGGGGACGAAGATGGCGCCGTTCCAGGGCGACACGCTGAGAGCTGCTCTCGCCTTATTGCTTGTCTTAATGTTGTATGTCACTGTCTTTGCACGAAACGCGTCTTGTACGATGACCTATGATCGCCAGACTTTACTGGACATGAGATTTGTTGCTTCAGACGTTTTGATGCCTCGGGATTTGCCGAGAGAGCTACTCAACAACAACAACCCGGTTCCACCATGGCGGGGCCACAGGAGGAAGAGGGGAAAGCGAGGGGGTGCTCTGGTGAAACTACGGGGACGTCCCTCTCGACCACCCATTCCCAGCATATTGTTGGCCAATGTCCAAGCGATCGATAACAAGATGGACGACCTCCGAAACCGGGTGCGCTCTCAAAGGGATATAAAGAACTGCTGTGTGTTTTGTTTCACGGAGACGTGGTTGAAAGCTGACGTCCCTGACAGGGCGGTACAGCTAGATGGCTTCTCTGTGTTCCGCACGGACCGTTCCATGGAAAACACAGGAAAGACAAAAGCGGGCGGTGTTCTGTTTCACATCAACGACTCTTGGTGTACTAATGTGGATATAGTCTCCCAACACTGCTCGCCGGTGTTGGAACATCTAACACTACGGTGTAGACCGTTCTACTTACCCAGGGAGTTTCCTTGTGTGTTGCTAACGGCTGTATACATCCCACCAGAAGTGAATGCATCGGAGGCTATGGACGAGCTGAGCGATGTAATCGGCAAGCAGGAGAATAAGCACCCGGAGGCCATATCAATCGTGGCGGGGGACTTTAATCACTGCAACTTGAAATCGGTGTTGCCACACTTCTACCAGCACGTTAAGTGCTCGACAAGACGCTCGATCACTGTTATTCCACCATCAAGGCTGCCTACAGAGCGATCCAACGGCCCCACTTTGGGAAATCTGACCATCGAGCTGTATTACTTCTTCCTGCCTACAAGCAGAGAATGAAGTCCGAGCAACCCAAGGTGAGGTCTGTTCAGTGCTGGTCCACAGATAATGTATCTAAACTCCAGGGCTGCTTTGAATCGACAGAATGGTCCATCTTCAAAGACTCAGCCACAAGTTTGGATGACTACGCTGACACTGTCACCAGCTACGTTAAATTCTGTGTGGATAATTGCATCCCAGCGCGAACCGTTCGCTCCTATCCCAACGAGAAGCCGTGGATGAACTATGACACTCGTCTGAAGTTGAGAGAGCGCCGAGCCGCCTTTCAATCTGGGGACGAGGAACGCTATAAAAAATCCAGATACGACCTGAGAAAGGCGATCAGAGACGCTAAGAGACAATATAGGGACAAACTGGAGAACAACTACAGTGGCTGTGACGCACGGCGTATGTGGAGAGGGCTGCAGGCGATCACGGATTACAAACCGAAGCCGGCTGTTATTAACACCTCGGACTCTCTACCGGACGAATTGAATAACTTTTTCGCCCGCTTTGAAACTCACAACACGGACCCAGTTACACCGGTGCGGGGAGCACCCGGTGCGGTGGACCTACAGGTGACACAGCGAGATGTGAGTAAAACTTTTAAAAGCGTTGGGACTCATAAGGCGGCCGGCCCTGACGGGATAGCCTCACGTGTCCTTAAGTTGTGTTACGACCAGCTTTCGGGGGTCTTTACTGACATTTTTAATATGTCCCTGTCATTGTGTGTGGTACCGTTGTGTTTCAAGGAAACCATAATTGTACCCATAGCAAAGAAAAAACCTGTCGCCTGTCTTAATGATTATCGCCCTGTGGCTCTGACCTCTGTTCTTATGAAGTGTCTGGAAAAAATGGTTATATCACATATAACGCACATTATCCCCGCCAATACTGATCCACTACAGTTTGCATACTGTGCTAATAGATCAGTCGATGATGCTATTTCTCTCGCACTACACATTGCCTTGAAACATCTGGAGAAAAAGAACTCTTATGTCAGACTACTCTTCATAGATTATAGCTCTGCCTTTAACACGATTGTACCATCTAAGCTTGTGTTGAAACTCAGGGGTCTTGGTCTTGGCAGTAGTATCTGCAATTGGCTGTTTGACTTTTTGACAGGCAGGCCACAATCTGTACGAATAGGGAACAAGCATTCATCTAAGATATTGACCAGGACTGGAGCGCCCCAGGGCTGCTGCCTCAGTCCCTTGTTGTATAGTATACCCTGTTCACCTATGATTGTGTTGCCAGGTGTGGCAATAATTCTATTCTCAAGTTTGCAGATGACACCACGGTTATAGGACTAATATCCAACGATGATGAGAGGGCCTATAGGAGGGAAATTGAAGAGCTAACCCTATGGTGCCAGAATAACAATCTCTCTCTAAATGTTAGTAAAACAAAAGAGATCATCGTTGACTTTAGGAAGTCTAAAGTCAATCACAGTCCCTTAACCATAAATGGTTCACCTGTAGACATAGTGGACGGTTTCAAATTCCTGGGTGTTCACATAACAAACTCACTCACATGGTCTCTAAACAGCAAAGGTATCTTTAAGAAAGCGCAGCAGCGATTGTACTTTCTGAGGCGCCTCAGGAGATTTGGCCTGAGCACCAAGGCTCTTGTAAATTTCTATCGCTGTACCATAGAAAGTGTTTTGACAGGATGCATCACAGTGTGGTTTGGTAACGTGACTGTTCAAGACAGTAAACAGTTACAGAGAATTGTGAAGAGAGCTGCCAAAATCATTGGCACAGAATTACCACGGCTACACAAAATCTATAACACACGCTGTAAGAAAAAGACAGAGAACATCTTAAAGGACAGCAGTCATCCCGCCCATTCCCTGTTCTATCTCCTCCCATCCAAAAAATGTTACCAGAGCATCTCATCGCACACCACCCGTCTCAGTAATAGTTTTTATGCTCAAGCAATCAGGTTGCTTAACGAAGAGATGAAAGCGGGACCTAGGTAGTCAGGTGCACTGTACGCAGTTTTTAAACTGTACACTGTTACACTGTATGGTTTTTGTTGTCTTTGGGTTGTCTTGGGTGACTTGTTGTTGTCTTGTTGTTGTGGGTTGATGTTTTTTGTGTGTAATAAGGCCGAGAGTGCTCCTGGCACAAGCATTTCATTGTATGTCTGTACGTGTATGGATAAGCATTTGACTAATAAACTTGAACCTTGAACCTTGAGACATATGTGTCTTTAATTGATAATACATTAATAACTGATATGTGTCTTTGATTAGACAGAGGTCTGTTATTGAGCTCAGCAGTCACTATTCAGAAATAACACATCACTGAATTCAGTGATTGACCAATCAGTATCAAGCTGTGTAATAAGTTAATAAGAGCAATTCCACTATATCATCCCTAGTCAAAAAATCCTATAGGATCTTTGACATTTCCAATAGGATTCTATTGGATTTTGAAAATCCTATAGAATCATATTGGTTTTTACACATTTCCAATACAGTCCTATAGGAATCTATCGGCACTTTAGAAAATCCGATTAGATTTTGCAAAGTTCCAATAGGATCCTATAGGGTTATATCGAACTTTGGAAATCCAATAGGATTTTTCAAAGTTCCAATAGGATTTTATTGGAACTGTAGGATTTTTTTAAAGTTCCAATATACCCTGTAGAAATGTCAAAGGTTCCAACTGAACCCTATAGGATTATATTGGAACTTAAAAAAAAATCCTACAGTTCCAATAAAATCCTATTTGAACTTTGAAAAATCCTATTAGATTTCCAAAGTTCGATATAACCCTATAGGATCCGATTGGAACGTTGCAAAATCCAATCGGATTCCGATAGAATCCTATAGGACTGTATTGGAAATGTGTAAAAACCAATATGATCCTATAGGATTTTCAAAATCCAATAGGATCCTATTGGAAATTTCAAAGATCCTATAGGATTTTTTGACGTCTTATTCAAATAGGGCCAAACACACATTCTTACTAACAGGAGCTGTGGCGCAGAGGATCAGCATACGACTGAAGCACCAGAGGTAGTAAGTTCGAATCTCACTCACAATGTCAATGATAATGTCACAATCTAATACTGTATGTCTAAACACCCATGGCGGAGAGCATCAGAACAGGACTCAAGCATCTCAGGCATTACAGTACCATAAAAATGTATGATCCCTGGCCAAAATATCGTTTAGGATTCTGATAGGAAATCCCATTAAGAATCCTTTACAGTTTTGGAACAGATCCTATTGGATATTTTCTTATAGGATTATCCTATAAGAAAATATCCAATAGGATCAGAATCCTAAAGGATTTTTTGGTCAGGGATAATTCACATTAAACTCTGCCTTTACCTTTCAGGTGAATCTCTTGCTCCCAGACGGTGTCGGGTCCCAGCAATTCCAATGCAACGAGTGATGCATTGAGATGGAGATTGAGCTTCACATCAAATGTTGCATGGTAATTTGGTCCGTAGTTCTGACGATATACCACATTCTGAAAACCATAAATACACAGGGGTTAAAGTTTAAAAAGAAAAAAAATATATATATACAAGAATAAACAAGAACTGCACTCTGTTGAGGTGCCAACTTGCGCCTCACGCTCAAGCAGGACACATGGCCTTCTCGTGCTCAAGCAGAGCGCGCCACGAGGTGTGCACTGCTGGCCTCATGTCCCTAATGTCTTCACCCGTTAATGATATCATTTCATATTATTTCATATTATGTTGTGGTCTTTATATCATTGTCTCCACCAGCCGAAGGCATTGGGGAGAGTATGTTTTCCCCTTCGTCCGTCCGTGTCTCCGTCCGTCCGTGCGTGCGTGCGTCCGTGCGTGCGTGCGTGCGTCCTCGCAGTTTGTGTGCACCTAATCTCAGTCGCCGTTGGCCCGGTCACTGCCAAAGTGAGCACACACATTCCCTGGATGCCAATCTAGAACCTCTGCCCTACATTTTTCAAATGGGCCTTTTCTAGCACCACCTAGTGGCCGTTGTTCGCAAAACACATTTCTGTGGACTACTCTTAATGATTTTGTCCAAAAATCCTACAAATCGGTAGGCAATATCTCGACAGTCATGTGATCGACACGGATCTGTCCGATTTTGCATATTCCATCCTGATTGGCTTCCAAAGTTTGTAGGATTGAGCCGTTTTTAACAAAATGCCTCAAATCCCAAACGCAAAGTGCAATTATCATGAAATCGCGCACACACGTTCCCACTAGGTCGAGGAAGAAATGCCACTTCACATTTTTTAAATCAGCCTCATGGTGGCGCTATAACAGGCCAATTTGTGGTTTTACCTATAACTCCACCAATCAGTTTCAAACTTTGTAAGCGCACTCCCTAGAGGCTAAGGATAAACCTTTGCCCTGCATTTTTCACATCAACCTTTTATAGCGCCACCTTTGGGCCGACTTATGTAAAACACATTTTTGGATATTACTCCTTGAGATTTTATCCAAAAATCACGCAAATCGGTAGTATCACTATAGTCATGTGATCAAGTCCGATCCGTCTGATATTTCATATTCCATCCTGATTGGCTAATATTGGCTTCCAAAGTTTGCAGGATTGCTCCATTTTTTAACAAAATGCCTCAAATCATCAATGCAGTTTGCGATTACCGTGAAATTTGCCACACATTTTCCCACTAGGTCAAGGAACAAATGCTACCTTTTTCACATTGGCCTGTTATAGCGCCACCAGCAGGTAGACTTTAGAAAAACACATTTTTGGAACACAATACTTCAAATCGTGCATGCAGCGTCCGATTGCCATGAAAGATCTAAGGTGAAGAACATATGCCACCCTTTTTACATTGGCCTATTATAAAGTAGCACCACCAGGACGCCTGGCCTGGTGGGGACCTGTGCTCGGAAGAGCACTGCTTCTAGTTTTATATAATTTCATATTATTACAAAATGAGGGCCCCTCACATTGTCCCTCATTTTTGGCGTGATTGGCATTCATGATGGGTTCATGATGGGTTTTTATTCTTTCTTGACTTGTGAGGTTGTAGTATTGATGTGATACTTTGGACAATACTTGAAGTATCAGAGCATTGAGGTGTGAGGTTGTAGTATTGATCATACCCTGGGCAATACTTTATATGAAGTATCAGAGCATCGCAGACTGTAGCGCTGGCTCACTGTAAGATCACAGTTAGACGTGGTCTTGAGTTGTTCATCCCCAGGATGTTTTTTCATCACCTACAATGACACAAACATGTTGTTTCATAAAACCTACAATGACACAAAGCATGTTGATGGGGGTTCATTCAAAATAATATTTCAGCCTATAAACTTGTATTAGTGCTCACACCTACAGACCAGCCTCTTGTTTAATCCATAATGCAGGTCTAAATGTCTCCAATGTTTAACACATTAAGTCTAAATGTATCCAATGTTTAACACATTAAGTCTAAAGGTATCCAATGTCACAGAGATGCAAGCTACTTAATAAACAACATTGTACCTCATCTGGAGACACATTTTCCGGCAGCAGGAATACATTCAGTATCCGTATCTCAGGTCCCGGTGGTCGAAGGAACAGCAGAACCTGAGCACGTTTTGGCGTTTGAAAGAGGTCCCAAATCTTCTCCAGGAGCCCGTAGAGAGACAGGTGGGTCACTTTTATGAACACATGAGTCGGGGTCACTCTCAGTGGTTCTAAGAGTTCCACCCCCTCATCTGTGATGTGGGCCACACACAGATCACCTGTGGAAAGAAACATACAAGTTTCTATCAACATGCCTAAACAAACTTAGTCCAACAGTAACACAAATCCATGACACTGCTCACTTATCAAATATAAAAGTCCACATTGAATTCTAACATGTTAATGTCTCCTAATTTGAGTTGTTTTACATTTTTATACAAGAAACATTCACATATTCACATGTGCAGGACTCATTGAGTGACTCACCAGGTGTGATGTCACAGTGTGGCAGGCCTAGCTGGCAGACACACTTCTGAGGACACTGGATGTCAAACAGAGGACCTGCAGGAGTCCTTCCTGTTGACTGGAGACATCTTTCCTCCCACTGAACAGTCTCGTAGACCACTTCCCCTCCGCCTGTGGTTTCAAACACCAACCCTGTCCGTCTGCACTGGAACAGCCCCGCCCCGGGGAAATTGGACCTGTGATACAAAACACAAAACAAACAAGTTTTATTGATATAATAATGTGTGCATATGAGTGTGTGTGTGTGCGTGTGTGCATGCGACAAGTCTGACCAATGGACTAAACATGAGGACATGTGGTCAGCCATCCCATATAGAGTTTATAGCATGTCTAAACATATTCCTTCCAACCAGAAGTGAAAGTCCACCACTAAACACTGGTAAGACTCACATGAAGTCCTTTATGTCATCAGTGTGACATCATAGTAATGGTGCTTTTTATTTATAGTAGTGATTTAGAGTCCAAAGGGAAGCATTCCATACACTGGAGAAGGAAGGGAATTCTGCACACTGTTCTCAACTCCCAGTAGAAACATTTATTTATAGTAGGACAACGTTATTAATGTTAATTAACTGTTCTGTGTTTAGACTGACCTGTATTGATTGGTTGACTGTTCTGTGTTTAGACTGACCTGTATTGATTGGTTGACTGTTCTGTGTTTAGACTGACCTGTATTGATTGGTTGCCTGTACTGTTTCCACGCTGGGATCAAAATGGCTCTGAAAGACACAAAGCAGACAGGAAACAATCAGAGACTTTCCTGAAGTTCAGTGTGATTGTTCTGTAGAGGTTCTAGTGGTGTTCAGTGTGATTGTTCTGTAGAGGTTCTAGTGGTGTTCAGTGTGATTGTTCTGTAGAGGTTCTAGTGGTGTTCAGTGTGATTGTTCTGTAAAGGTTCTAGTGATGTTCAGTGTGATTGTTGTGTAGAGGTTCTAGTGGTGTTCAGTGTTCTGTAGAGGTTCTAGTGGTGTTCAGTGTGATTGTTGTGTAGAGGTTCTAGTGGTGTTCAGTGTTCTGTAGAGGTTCTAGTGGTGTGCAGTGTTCTGTAGAGGTTCTAGTGATGTTCAGTGTGATTGTTCTGTAGAGGTTCTAGTGGTGTTCAGTGTGATTGTTCTGTAGAGGTTCTAGTGGTGTTCAGTGTGATTGTTCTGTAGAGGTTCTAGTGGTGTTCAGTGTGATTGTTCTGTAGAGGTTCTAGTGGTGTTCAGTGTGATTGTTCTGTAGAGGTTCTAGTGGTGTTCAGTGTTCTGTAAAGGTTCTAGTGATGTTCAGTGTGATTGTTGTGTAGAGGTTCTAGTGGTGTTCAGTGTGATTGTTCTGTAGAGGTTCTAGTGGTGTTCAGTGTGATTGTTCTGTAGAGGTTCTAGTGGTGTTCAGTGTGATTGTTCTGTAGAGGTTCTAGTGGTGTTCAGTGTGATTGTTCTGTAGAGGTTCTAGTGGTGTTCAGTGTGATTGTTCTGTAAAGGTTCTAGTGGTGTTCAGTGTGATTGTTCTGTAGAGGTTCTAGTGGTGTTCAGTGTGATTGTTCTGTAGAGGTTCTAGTGGTGTTCAGTGTTCTGTAGAGGTTCTAGTGGTGTTCAGTGTGATTGTTCTGTAGAGGTTCTAGTGGTGTTCAGTGTGATTGTTGTGTAGAGGTTCTAGTGGTGTTCAGTGTGATTGTTCTGTAGAGGTTCTAGTGGTGTTCAGTGTGATTGTTGTGTAGAGGTTCTAGTGGTGGTCAGTGTGATTGTTCTGTAGAGGAGATGGTTCTACTCACAATGTCCATGTTGGAACGATGGACATCGCCAGAGGAGAGTCTAGAAACACGCACGCACGCACGCACGCACGCACGCGCACACACACACACACACACACACACACACACACACACACACACACACACACACACAATGTGCAATGTATTAAAGATATACTGACATCATAAGCATAAATGATGACAGTTCCACGTATCTTTGTTTACATCCCTAATTAACGTTGGAGTAATGCGTGTCAAACCCGTTGTAACAGAGTTGCTGATAGAATCAGCTGTGGAAATCTGAATCTGTCTTGAGATTTTGTATCGCAAAGGTTATGAAAAAAAAATCACTTCACCTAAGATTACAATGCACCAACAATGTACCTGACCACTCCACATTTAAGACCAGCCCACCCATGGGTGCACAGATGATTTAAGACCAGCCCACCCATGGGTGCACAGATGGGTGAAATACATTTTATAGAACCACAATGTAAACATACATCCCTGCTGGTAGAGAGAGAGAGAGAGAGAGAGAGAGAGAGAGAGAGAGAGAGAGAGAGAGAGAGAGAGAGAGAGAGAGAGAGAGAAATTACCTTGTTAGGTTTGTTGCCTCTTGTTTCTCTGTCGCCTGTAGTCTGTCTTCTGGTTCTAAGAGTTCTACTCCTAGTGAGTCTTCTGGTTCTGGTTGTGGTTGTGGTTGTGGTTCAGATTGTGGTTCAGGTTCAGGTTGTGGTTCAGGTTGTGGTTCAGGTTCTGGTTCTGGTTCTGGTTCAGGTTCAGGTTGTGGTTCAGGTTCAGGTTGTGGTTGTGGTTCAGGTTCAGGTTGTGGTTCTGGTTGTGGTTCAGGTTCAGGTTGTGGTTCAGGTTGTGGTTCAGGTTCAGGTTGTGGTTCAGGTTCAGGTTGTGGTTCAGGTTCAGGTTGTGGTTCAGGTTCAGGTTGTGGTTCAGGTTGTGGTTCAGGTTCAGGTTGTGGTTCAGGTTCAGGTTGTGGTTCAGGTTGTGGTTCAGGTTCTGGTCGTGGTGAGTCTTCTGGTTTCTCTGGTGAGTCTTCTTCTGAACTCTCTGGTGAGTTTTCTGTTTCTGGTCTCTGTGGTGAGTCTTCAGGTCTCTGTGGTGAGTCTTCTTCTTCTAGGAGTTCTACTCCTGTCTGAAGGAAAGATGCTCCAACTGACGTCCTGTTTATGAAGAAATGCATAATTAATTAAGTAATGAATCACACACATTTGGCATGGCGTGTGTGTGTGTGTGTGTGTGTGTGTCTGTACTATCAGTGACAGTGAAGATTATTAAGTATTTGTCCCTCCTCGGACGTCTGCGGTCCCCCGTCACGTGGGTTGCGTGTGGCCGCGCGTGAACATTTCTCACATCAGCTGTTATTAGTGTGTCTGTCGTTACAGAGGTTGCTACCACCGCACACCGGGTACACTGCTGCATCTGCGTGTTTGCGTGCGTGCGTGGGTGCGTGCGTGCGTGCGCATGTGTGTGGGAGTGCTGTAACTGTCTCAGATCATCAAACGGGTATGGAAGAACTTAAAGGAGGACTTCACCACTTTTCAACCTGTCTTCATATAATAGGTCCTCACTAATGTTCATGAAAAAAAAAATCACATTTTTTTTCTACTCAGTCTGTGGGCGGGTCAAATCCTTCCACCGGTGACATCATCGATTGACAGAATTTCTTTTAAACAATGTATTTGAAAAAAATATTTAGATTTTTATTATTGTGAGAACCAATGGCTTCCACTTTAACATTTCAACTTTTTTAGGAATAGAAAGCCTGCAGTTTCTATTAGCTTGTATTCCTAATCGATGATGTCACCGGTGGAAGGATTTGACCCGCCCACAGCTCTCCTATGAGACCTGGATTGAGACCTGGAAATTGTGATATTTTTTCATGAACATTAGTGAGGACCTGTTATATGAATACAGGTTGAAAAGTGGTGAAGTCCACAGTGGCAGCAACCACAGTTGCCAACCCCCTGCAAGTCACATTCTAGCTAATCAATGAGGAGGAGGACAACACCAAACGCACCCAAATGACCAATGTTTTATATCCGCCTTCCCATCATGCATTGCACAGCAGGTGGGCGGCAGTTCCGGTGTCGGCAGCCGAGCCGATCTACAAGCTCACAACGGTCGCATCTGCGACTTGACGTGAGCTTGTATGTCAGCTGTTCTCAGCTGTTTTCTACATGCTTACCGGATGTGTCCCACACATAATTCTACAGTAAATTCCCAGGAAACGGCTGGATAAATACATACTAGAAGAGAAAATTTCTAAGAAATTTTAAGTGTGCCTGCAGCTCGCTAAGTCTGTGCAACCTTGTGTAGCGGTTGGTGTTAGCATTAGCGTTATTTCATTTGACGCAACCCGCGTGTCTGTATGACAAACGGTTCACGAGATCAAGGGTCACTTCCTGTTTGGTGAGGGGCACTTCCTGTTTGGCGAAATTTTTCTCAAAAAATTTGAGAAAAAAAAAATTTTGAGAAAAAAAAAATTTGAGAAAAAAAAAAATTGAGAAAAAAAAAAATTTGAGAAAAAAAAATTGAGAAAAAAAGAAAAGGTATGACACCAGCCGCGAGTCTGTACGACAAACGGTTCATGAGTTATAGAGGCACTTCCTGTTTGGTGAAGGGCACTTCCTGTTAAAGAGGGGGCGGGGCTTAATCAATTACAGCTTATCCCTATTGGTCGGAAAAAGACCAAAGTTGTGTGAGCATTTTACATTTTAAATGACGTTGCTAGGCAAAAGTATGGCATAGTTATGTGGCGCCAAAGTTTCTGGGAAAAAAAAAATTTGAGAAAAAAAAAATTGAGAAAAAAAAATTTGAGAAAAAAAAAATTTGAGAAAAAAAATGTTTTGAGAAAAAAAAATGTGAGAAAAAAAAATTTGAGAAAAAAAAAATTGAGAAAAAAAATTTGAGAAAAAAAAATTTGAGAAAAAGAAAAAAAAAATTGAGAAAAAAAAAATTTGAGAAAAAAAAAATTTGAGAAAAAAAAAAATTTGAGAAAAAAAAATTGAGAAAAAAAGAAAAGGTATGACACCAGCCGCGAGTCTGTACGACAAACGGTTCATGAGTTATAGAGGCACTTCCTGTTTGGTGAAGGGCACTTCCTGTTAAAGAGGGGGCGGGGCTTAATCAATTACAGCTTATCCCTATTGGTCGGAAAAAGACCAAAGTTGTGTGAGCATTTTACATTTTAAATGACGTTGCTAGGCAAAAGTATGGCAGAGTTATGTGGCGCCAAAGTTTCTGGGAAAAAAAAAATTTGAGAAAAAAAAATTGAGAAAAAAAAAATTTGAGAAAAAAAAAATTTGAGAAAAAAAATGTTTTGAGAAAAAAAAATGTGAGAAAAAAATTTTTTTGAGAAAAAAATTTTTTGAGAAAAAAAAATTTTGAGAAAAAAAAAATTGAGAAAAAAAAAATTGAGAAAAAAAAATTTTTGAGAAAAAAAATTTTGAGAAAAAAAATTTTGAGAAAAAAAAAATTTGAGAAAAAAAAAATTTGAGAAAAAAAAATTGAGAAAAAAAGAAAAGGTATGACACCAGCCGCGAGTCTGTACGACAAACGGTTCATGAGTTATAGAGGCACTTCCTGTTTGGTGAAGGGCACTTCCTGTTAAAGAGGGGGCGGGGCTTAATCAATTACAGCTCATCCCTATTGGTCGGAAAAAGACCAAAGTTGTGTGAGCATTTTACATTTTAAATGACGTTGCTAGGCAAAAGTATGGCAGAGTTATGTGGCGCCAAAGTTTCTGGGTTTTTTTCGGAGTCCCCCATTCAAAGTCAATGGAGTTTTTGGGCGTTGTTTTTTGCGGATTACATCGCAATCGTAAAGCGGATCGGAAAGAAAAGTAATAGCACACCATTCCCGGCCGAGCCGCACATTTTGATGTATATATTGCGGGGGTGGCGTAAATCGTGCGGCAGTTATTACGTGCCGAAGTTTCCCCCATTCTAAGTCAATGGGGTTTTTTGGCGTCGTTTTTTGCGAATTACGTCGCAATGGTAACGCGGATCGGAAAGAAAAGTAATAGCAACCTATTCCCGGCCGAGCCGCACGTTTTGATGTATATATTGCGGCGGTGGCGTAAATTGTGCGGCAGTTATTACGTGCAGAAATTCGTGGCGAAAGACTTAATTAATTAATGACTTAAGTATGGCGGATTACAATAAGTGTTTTGCCATTGCGTTGCATGGCAGGCACACTTAATTAACGCCTACATAACCCCACTGCCAGTCAAAATATTCACCTCATTTAGATTGTTATTCATCATAAATATGGTAGTGATGCTATTTACTGATCAATTATAGCAAAGCAATCCTTCTACACATCTATCAACACTGTCTGTCTCCTCCGTGGGTTAAAGTTAACCAATATACAACTGCAGGTTTGCTCCTTACATTCTCTCAAGCACAAGTTACTTTCCATCCCTCATATAGCCTACTGTGTGCACACCCCATAACCCACACTCTGCACATACTTTGGGAGCACATATGTGACTAGGTCTGGTACTTTGTTCCTTATGTCTGCATTGGTCTTTTTTCTTTTTTGTACATATTATCCAAGTACAGAATCTAAGCTTTAATATGATGTATCATTTGTTGAAATTGGAGCAAAGAAGTTATGGACATTTTAGACTTGTTGCACCATAAAACCCAAAGGGCTTAAAAAGCCATTTGAATGCAAGAAACATTTTTACACCTCTAGGTAGCCAGACGTGGGTGTGACAATGGGAGGGACAATAGGACAATAGGTTTTGTACAATATGTACAAAAAAGAAAAAAGACCAATGCAGACATAAGGAACAAAGTCTACACCCCTAAATCACTCCCCCCAAGTCAAACCACCTCCACAGTTGTATAGCTGTCAACTTCAAATGTTGTAACCTTATTCCACTACAATTATTTAAAACTACTAGTTATTTAGCAGACTAGATTTAGATTATTATTGCAAAACATATACATTACCCACTTAGCAGATCTTGTACTTGTACTTTGCAAAGCTGCTATAACACATGCACCCACCCATAAGGGTCCATTTGGTTCCTATCATTTAGATGGCAAACATCATGTGTTGGTCTACTTGTAATCTTAATGTCAAGGACCCCCAAATGGAGAGATTAGCCCATGGACCCCCACTTGAAAAGATACGCCAGGGACCCCCATTTTAATGTCCAAGCCTCTATCATTGATTCTCAACCATTTACATTTCAAGGAACCCCAGTTTGTCATGCATCAGGCTCTGCAGTGTATACGGAACCAAATGGACCCATTCCATGTGTACCCATACCCATAAGGGTCCATTTGGTTCCTATCATTTAGCTGGCGACCCCCTAAAACTCCCTCAAGCACTTAGAGAACCAGTGCTCTAAATGTGTAGTCCCAGTTTTGCAATAAAAAACGGGCGCCCCCGCGATGTATTACCTTTTAGTTCGGCACGTTCTGAACTTCTGAAGGTACAGGGAAAAGTGTTGTGTATATCCAATCCATTGGTGCATTCTTAATATAAAATCCACTGGAATTATATCCATCACGTTGATTTGTTTACAGTCGGTAGTCGCGGTTGCGAGCGTCATTGTCCACGCACCAGTGTGCTGCACCGTAAATAGCAGATCTTCAAGTTTACAACCGATCGAAATGCAACATGTTGTGGGCTTGTAGATCTGTGTTTTTCCCCGCAGGACAGAGAAGGCAGCTTTTTCTTTTAGTTTTTTTCTTTCTTCTTCTTTTGGTTGTAGACTACTGCGTTATTCAGAAGCCTACTCACTTTTGAACTAATAATTTGTAAACGCTGAGTAAGTGAGTTCAGAGTCTCTCAGCAGGTTATTTATTTAATGCTTAAAGCCAGTGAAACAATTAATAACTTTAGGACCGAAACATCGACCAATTCAAGCTGGAGCAGCGTTAGGAGGAGGAGGAGGAGGAGAGCAGCGAATGAGCCTTGACGCTATGTCACCAATGAGCCCTTACGAGGCAGGAAAGGCTGCGCACCCTCTCGTCTGCATGTAATAAACATAAAATACGGTTCGTTACTCAACAAAACAAAGACGGCGTAAGGGTGATGGAAGCCTACTTTACTTAGTGGGAACACTCAGAAACCCCCACCTCACGTCTAAAATACACTTTAATACACTTTTTTTACCAGAGAATAAACTTTTTCACCTGAGGTATTAGTTACTCCACACCGCCCTCTACAGATCTTGTCAATAGAAATGTCCATTGACCACATTTTGCCTTCCGGTGAAATATTCTGTTCTCTTGATAAAAAAGTGTATTTTAGACGCGATGTTGGGGACTCTGAGGGTTCCCACTAAGTAAAGTAGGCTTTCAACTCCCCAAATCCGTCTTTGTTTTGGTGAGTAGCGAAACTGTATCTTTTATTTTCACTACAGACGAGTGAGCGTGCCTGTAATGCCAGCACAAGGACACATGATGACATAACGTTTTCAACGCGCTGCTTCGATTTTCCACGTTTTCTTTGTGCGTCCAAGAGCGACTGAGATCACGATGTAGGCTATACATAAAAAAAAGACATCCTTCCAGAATACTGTCTTCAGCAAACCGTTAACATTAGCGAGATGAAGTTAGTTACTGTGTAGACTGTTTACAAGCAGATAGCACGCTGTATGGGCGTGCTGAAATACGAGACAATGCATTCCTTAAACCAATCGTGTTCCTGTGAAATCGCTATGCAAATCTAAAGAGCTCCATTCTCCGCCTCCTAAAACAGCAGTAAAACTCTCCCAAAGAAGGCAACTTTGCTACACTAATGTTGCCATATACCGACCTTAACAAAGATATCTTATGGAATGAAAACCCTCTTCTATATTCAAACTGTTAATTATATACAAAAACGAAAAACAAAGAAAATTTTAAATCACTCTTGTTTTCACGTTTTCTGACTTTTAAAATTGCCGACATTTGCCCGGTTCCTCCAGCCTCGGACACATATCTTCAAACGGGTAAGGGCTAGTTAGTTAATATAGTGTTTTTTTTTTTTTATATAGAATCTATTCTAAGAACGTTCCTCAGAGAGCTGCAGAGAGAGAGTCAGTGTTGATTTTGACAGGGAATTTTGATTTACTTTTAGTCATAGTCTTAGTCATGAAATTCCAATAAGTTTTAGTCACATTTTAGTCATGTTTTACTTTTAAATTTCAAGACCTGCAAAAAATACATTTTTACATTTTTAGTGTAATACATTTGTATGGTATTTAGTTACTTTTAGTTTCAGTTGACTAAATACCATAAAAATGTATTCAACAAATCTACAGTTGATTTAGTTGACTAAAATGTATTTTGGCAGGTCTCGATGGCATCGTAATGCCTTATTTTAATTGTTTGCATGCTGAAAATAACTGATCTACAAGCTCTCAATGTGTTGCAGCACGACTTGTAGATCTGTTAGCTTGTAGATCTGCTATTTTCAGAGCACAACACCAGAGCGCAACCAAACATACAATTAACTACTGGATCTCTTCCCTTCTAGTCCCTCCCTAACAATGTAGTCCAGTTTTTATCTGTTGACTAAATTGTCAATATATTTAGTCTTAGTCATCATAGCTTAGCTTTTATGTAGTTTTCATCAGTGAACAAGGTTAATCAACGCATTTATTTTTGTTATAGTTGTAGTCGACGTGTGTGTGTGTGTGTGTGTGTGTGTGTGTGTGTGTGTGTGTGTGTGTGTGTGTGTGTGTGTGTGTGTGTGTGTGTGTGTGCACGCGCGCACACATGTGTGACTCCATTCTACTTACTTCTCACACAGAGATACAGAGCCGCCTTCATAAACATAGAACCCCGCATAGAGAGGTTCAGTGAAGGTGGTCTGGAAGGTGTACAGGTGTGTCAGTGTCTCAGAGGACACTGTGTAGAAGGACAGAGTCCCAGCAGGACAGTCCACATACACTGCTGCTCTGTAGACATCCTGACCCCTGTAATCCACTGCTGCTCTGTTGGAGTCAGAGGGACGGACAGGAACGACAGTCTCCCTGTAATTGTGACTGACAGTGTAACTGTTACTCTTGTTACCATGGAGACGGCCATCACACTCCAGAATCCAGGAGTTTTCATTCCCTCCAAGCAGAGAATCATGACCTCTTCCTTTCCTGTTGATTCTTCTATAAGTCAATGCTATATCAACCTGTCCACTCCACTCCACCTCCCAGTAAGAGCGTCCAGTCAGACCCTCTGTACACATAACCTGTTCCCAGTAATTAAACCTTTCAGGATGATCAGGATACTGAACCTCATCCTCCACCCATGTCACCTCTCTGTTGTTCTCAGACAGAGAGAGTTCTCTGTGTGCTGTGTTTGTGTCCAGTGTGAGACGATGGAAATCTGACGAGAAAACAATACAGTAAACATTAAAAACATCATCACTGACTGACACACACACACACACACACATACATACACACATACACACACACACACACACACACACACACACACACACACACACACATACACACACACACGCACGCGCGTGCGCACGCACAAATTGTCACTCTCTCTCACACTCTCACACACACACACACACACACACACACACACACACATGTGCACGCACGCACGCACGTACGCACGCACACACGCACACACACAGTTCTTTAAAGAACCATTTATTTTAATGTTTCTATAAAGAACTCTTAACCAGTTTAACCCTTCATTGACCGGTGTCTCCCAGGGCTCTATACTTGTCTGTTCAGTTTTCCCTCTACACCAAATGTTTGTCTAAAATAGCAGATCTACAAAACATTGCTCATCTAGAATGTCACGTCTCTACAAGCTCACAACGTGTCGCACTGTGACACCAGGCATAACTCTATATCTAACCCTAAACCTGACCTCTAAATTACCTCTAAACAGGCATGTGTCCTGCCCAACATCCCTGGCCCTTATCAAGATGAACATTTGACAAATAATTACATGACATGCAAATAGCCCCAAGGTGAAAAAGTTGACAACATTTTATGGGGTTAAAATGTGTGCAGCACACATTTTAGACCTTTTTCTGGTCGGGTCGGGTGAATTTGCACGATTCTAACTTGGTTAAACAGTGACTAAAGCCTCGATCAGAGTCGGGGCTATCCACCGCGGTGTAGTAGGGTGTAGTCTTTTTGAGCGTTAACGTTGTAGTTTTATGACTCAAAAAGACTACACCGCACTACACCGCGATGGATAGCCTTCCACCGCGGACCCGACTCTGATCGAGGCTTTACTCATACATATACATGCAGCAACATTGGACCTGTTGCCTAACAACGATTGTTCTAGATATAATAAAGAAAATTAAATCTACAATAAAAATATAATATAGCCTACAGATATAGTTATAGGAATATCCTAATGTAACCCAGGTCATGTAGCCTGGTTACCAGTGACCTAATTAATAAATGAATATGGATGTTCTGTCTGAAGAATGAAGAGGAGCAAGTCTACCTAACTTGATTTGTCCTGTGAAGACTGACAGGTGAACTCCCAATCAGTCTAACCCCCTCAAGACTGACTGATTGAATTCCCTCCAATCAGACAACACCCTTCACCTCTGCCCCGCCCTCTCCCTCTCTGCCCCTGCATGCACTGTGAATCCCCATTCTCACAGAACCACCTGCACTACAGGAAAGAGAGACACACTGAGTGACAGAACTTAATTCACTGATAAACTGACCAGAAATAAATATAGAAGCCACTCAGACAACACACACACACCTTTCCATCACCTCAGCGTTCCAGAGAGGGCTGAGAGTTTGATTCCAATTACTTTGGTGAGTTGTTACAAACTTAACAGCCATGCAGTGGTTAGCAGCTAATTGGCAAAGCCTTTGAAGTCCAGCACATTGCCTTTGATGTTAGCCCAAATGTTTGGCTAGTAGCATAGCAGACTGTTCCAAGCTAATCTACGTGGTTGACTACATGAGACACATTTTGCACTGTAAATGGAACTTGATTATTTTATTTCACCAATGTAGATGGCTGTGTGCTGCTTTTATTTAGATTTTGGACATGTTTAGCCTTTGATAAAATAGGCTGCTGAGTGAGTATATTTTCATCTTCATTTCTAGTTAGGGTTGCCAACTCCCAGAGTTTCAAATACGGGACACCTCAGTATATTTCTGAGGAAAGTAGCGTCGCCAAAGGCGACGCCGAACAATCGGGTATTTTCGGTTATAAAGTTGGCAAAACGGGTATTTTCCTATATTAAATCATATTTTTCCTTTCACAATATCATTTCGGGTGTCTTTGGGCCATGTCCTAAATATATTATTTCTCCCAAAACAGGTCTACCTGGTTCTTATGTGCCCACTCTCTGGTTACCCAACACTAGTTTAATCATATTGGCATACAGTAATAACCTTTAGGTTTTAAAAACAAAATCAACGCATAGTTGGCAGACAAGTCTCCCAGGAATACAATCCATGGCTTATTTTCTGCTTGCTTGCCTGCTTTTTCACCTTGTTGTTTAGGCTATCACCTATCATGGATTCAAGTCTAATCTGTTTGTACACAATCTTCTGTAACAGGTTTTTTAAGACATAAAACAATGTTCTGAGCCGAGCACTGTCGTATGCTCGCTCGCATGCACTTGTATCGTCTCGCGCAGGCAACTTGTGGACTGAACCTACAGCCCATGGGAAGGGATTGGATTGGCGGAGACTGTGTCTTAGCAACACTGTAAGCCAATGGGCTGCTTACAAACAGCGCAGCTCCCCTCACAGCAATGGGATGCAGCACTTGTCTCAGAGGAGAGCAGAGTGGAAGCTCATTGACAGGCAGAATCGCTGTCATTTCTCAATGAAATCATCCCGTCATATTTATCCCCCAACCTTACAATACGGGACAAAGAGCGTCCCGTATCAGTTCAATACGGGACACGTCTTTTAGTTTCCAAAAAAGGGACGATCCCTCAGTTTCATCGACCAGTGTCTTCCAGGGCTCTATACTTGGTCTGTTTTTTCCTCTACACCAAATGTTTGTCTAAAATAGCAGATCTAAAAATTGCTAGAATGTCACAACGTCTCTACAATCTCTACAAGCTCACAACGTGTCGCACTGTGACACGGTGTGAGCTTCTAGATCGGCTCTTTTTGGGTGCACACAGTGTAAATCAGGCATAACTCTATCTCTAACCCTAAACCTGACAATGGCCTCTAAACAGACACGTGCAGTGCAGAGTGAGGGCTTTGGGTGCTTGGGCTTGCAACATTTGAAAAATAACCAGTAAGACTCCCTAATCGGGAGATAAGCGACCGTAGGTCACTTATCTCCACAAATAGGGCAAAAAAATGTTTTTTCCTAAATCTTCCTGGTCCATGTTGATGACATGAGTGTAGACATGCTGTGTAGTGAGTTTCGTGATTTTAGGGCAAAATCTGTAGGAGTTATGGCATTTTATGTGAGCTGCAGTGTAGGGGGTCCTCCACTGGGGGCGCCACCACTTTTGCATCCGTTCTGGAGCAGCAGGAGTGGGTGGTCCCCAGGAATTCCCCGTGAGCAGCCCCGTTGGGGTGGTCATTTGGTCATTTTTGCACATGTGGTGATTTTTTACACCTGGGGGTCCCCCAGGGACCTGGGGGTCCCTGGAGCTCCGGGGGTCCTTGGAGGTTGTAGTTTGGCAGGTAAGGAGTGTGTGTGCAAAATGTGGCATGGATGGGGGCAACGGTTGTGCAGATAGGAGCAGGGCAAAATTACACCTGGGGGAGCTGCGGGGGTCCTTGGAGGTTGTAGTTTGGCAGGTAAGGAGTGTGTGTGCAAGTGAGCAGCCCCGTCGGGGTGGTCATTTGGTCATTGTTGCACATTTGGTAATTTTTTACATCTGGGGGTCCCCCAGGGACCTGGGGGTCCCTGGAGCTCCGGGGGGCCAAGGAACGTGTGTGCAAAATTTGGCATGGATCGGGGCAACGGTTGCGGAGATATAAGCAGGGAAAAAGTGTGACGTGTGAGGTGTGACAGACGTGACAGACGGACTTACTTACACTTTGTGGTGCTTTTGATAGTAAATGCGACCTACGGTCGCAATTATGATTTTACTGTCATAATTATTTATAGCCTAATTATAATTGAAATGAACTGGCTGATCAGTCAGTTTTAGTTTGACTTTTCACCTCTCTCTCCATTATGCAGTCAGTGCAGTATCTCTTGAAGCCACCAGGGCGGCCACCTCACACATGTTCTGAAAATATTCTAAATCTTGTTGACTATATATTTGTTTGTGCCTTTGGGCACAGCTAATGGTGATCCTAACAAATAAACAAAACCTGATGCAGAGATGTCAAGTGCCCTCCCACCTCGTTAACCTTGCAACGACAAACATTTCTCTGTGTAGCATATTGGCCATCATTCCCAGTCTTGGAATAATGGCCAATAGGCTACAAAGAGAAATGTTTTCATTTTTACATGGTAATGACAACATATTTTACTTGCTCATCTAGCATGAGACATACAATGTACTACATTTCTGCTGTGAAAATGGCACAACAAAAAGACCATCCCAAAAATCTCTGCATCTCCGCGGATATACAGTATGTGCCCTTTTCTGGGATTTGAGCACCTGCCCTCTCAGTGCTCTCTGCACGGCCCTGCCTCTAAATGTCTAAACTTGACCTCTAAATGTTTAATCCTAACCTGAATCTTTTTACTACCTCTATTTTATTTATGATAAAACATCATTTTTTTTTCAAGGAACATTTTTTCTCACAACAAATGTATTTCTCATCATATTCTACTATATTATGGATACATTTGTTCCTCACAAGTACAGTAATACACACTCACACGTATGTGTGTGCAGCGCGTTGTGAGCTTGGAGATTCTGTGAGCTTGTAGATTTTGGGGAAGGGGGAAAACAGAGAGGGCCCAGTATATTGTAGAGCCCTGAGGAACTCCAGTCAGTGACGTGGGTTTAAACAAAAAATGATCAAAATAAAGTTTTATTAATTAAAAGTCTGTTTGTCAGCTTTAATTAAACCCTTGGACCCTCGAGTCTAAATTCTGTAATAATGATAATGTTAAAATAGCAGATCTACAAGCTCACAACGTGTTTCAATGTGACTCATTGAGAGCTTGTAGATCGGCTATTCACAGGGATGCAAACAGCCGCAATGTGAAAAAGGCGACAACACTATGTGGTACTCCCTGCACGTGCACATTTTTCTTTGCGTCTTTAATCTGTGAATTATTTTGCGGACCCCCTGGGGACCCCCCCACTTTGAGAACAATGGGCTTAGCGTATGCGTCTATGCTACAGTATCTATCTATAGGCTATGCATCGTCCAAGTTTCACAATCTTCACACTTTAACATGCACAATTGCTATTTAAACATTCATTTAATATAAATTTGCGCACTATTTCTAGAGCAGGAGAGGGGAGAGGAATCGTCGAGAGTGTGGTGCACTCTCTCTCAGCATTAAACAAATGTAACTCTATCAATCAGAGAGAGAGAGAGAGAGAACGAGAGAGAGAGAGAGAGAAAGAGAGAGAGAGAGAGTGAAGTGAGCTTCAGATATATAACACTTTGTAAGACGGGACCGTTTAACGGTGCAGCAGAGGAGAGACCGTTGCATTGCCGATTAAAATATAGCCTAATCTCTTTAGGCCTAAGCCTAGCTATTTATTAAACCACAATCGAATGTTCTTTACTTGCATAATGGGGACTCTTTTTAAAATTTGTAATAGTCCCTGGAAAATGTTTAGCCTATTTGATAGCAACATCTGATCTCTCTCAAGTTGGAAATGAGGACATAATCATATTAATGCTTCAGTGCACTTGTTAAAGCACCGACAAAGAGCATCTATTACTAAATTAGAGTGACATACACACATGTTAGAGAGATAGGAGAGAGATGGAAGATAGGCTAATGTAGGCTACACAGCCTAGAGCCTACACACCACTTCACCACAAGAAGCAACTACAGACAGACTTTTTTTTTTTTTGTGCTTGTGCTGATCATGGAAATAATTTAAAAGGCAGCACATGCCGTGAATAATCAACATATTGAATATGTTGATTGAGAATATGTCATATTCTCACCTTCAAAGCCTCAGACAACTGGTGAGAATGGGCTGGAATAATGCCTGCAAGAGTGCGTATGTCTCCATTATGCTTGAAATCATTTGATATTGGCATTTGATATCCACAATTTGACAAAGAGAAGAGGCAGGCGCGTCACGTCAGATATGCTCCGTTACTTAACAAGACTAGGGCTGTATCTCGTTATTGATAATGAGCACCTTATCGATCCGGCTTATTGAGCAACAAATTCAGAACATAACTGGTATCTTTTGTTTGCGACTGAGTTTGTGGCTGACCAGTGACCACCATCTATGAAGATGACATTTGACAAGAGTAACAAATATCATTAAAACAATCATTCATTAGGGCTCCATCCCTAAACAAGACAGCTGAGCTCTCTAATGTTAACATGTCGTGAATGCGCTCATAAATATGGATATTCTACAGAGACCACCACAGGATTCTTTCATAGCAAGGACGAGGAGGCGAGGAGCACAAGGTGACGTAAGCATGCAAGCAAAGAACTTCTCCGTTTACGGTGTCCACAAGGCAAAATAAATACGCCCGGGTAACAAAAATGCACTGCAGCCGGAGTTTTGGAAACTATCCGGCTAGTCCTCCGTTTTCATGCGGTTGCATGTGGACACCCATGGGTGATCATGGCTTTACCTCCCCGGTCAAAAATAATCCGTTGTCGTCTGGACTACCTCTAAAACTGTCACAGACTCAGAGGCTCTGCTTTTGTCCAATGCCCACAGCTGGAGCAAATGATCTTAACGAGTGACACATTCACCAGCGCTGTGCACTGACGGATAGATAGATCCCTAGGGCACCCCGGTCAGACAGACCGGGGTCTAGGCTTACAGACAGACAGACAGACAGACAGACATATACTCACATCTGGAAATGAGTTGAGGATTAAACCAATCTTCTCCGCCATGATTCACTCTGTAGGAAGTAGAACAACAATGAATTACTAGGTGCGTTTACATGACCAATCTGATCTAAATAAACCTGATTGAAGGTTTTGGGTCAAGTGTTTAAAAGGAGTGAGATCAATCCGATCTGGTGTTTACATGTGCCCACTTTTAAATCGGGTTGTGACGCAAATTATTAAATAGATCGCATTTCCCTGTATCCATTAATACTACTACTAATAATAGAGCTGTGAAAGAATATTCTATATTCGAATATTCCTTCGAATGTTAACAATAAAAGAATATTTCGAAAGTAAAAAATTGAGCTTAGAATTAATTTATATTTAATTAAAACAAATCTGCCACACTTCTCGCGAGATTCTGGGCGCATGTAATGTTAAAAGGTGGCTGGTCTCGCGAGGCAGAAGTCTCCATTCGCCGCTGCAAAAGTGGGCTGATCTACAACCACAATGCGTCGCTGATCCAATACGTTGTAGATTAAGGGTGCATGTTTAGCGACACCGTCATACGGCGAAGAATAAACCTCCAGCTGCTTAACTTTCCCTTCACACTGACCGTCGTCCGCCTCGCAGTGCACACACAGTGCTTTCACTGCTTTGCCTCTGAGTTAAACTTGCTCACATTTAATCACACAATGTAACTTTAATTGATTCAGAATGATAACGAGTCAAGCTGAAACGGTCGACTCATTTGGTAGTGACGGGAAGGCAGACTGTTTACGAGACTTCTCCACCGAAAACACAATAAAGCATGGATTTCTTCTCTCACCGAGTCTCCCCGCACGCAGCCACGGTCACGGTAAAACTCCCTCCGTCACACTACTCTTTTAGACTACCTAATTTGGTTCAAACTAAAACATAATCCATTGGTGTGATTATAATTGCTCGTTTCACGTCGTGGCTGTTCCAACTTCCATCACAGATGCTGTGACGCTTCGCATAGATAGACGATGCGATGCTGCTCTTGCTTTTACAAACGCCAGGCACGTGCACACAGACATGAAACGGTGCTTGAGCCCCTCCCTTTTAAGAGAGAATTGTCCACCAAAGGGCCCTTTTAGTAATGTCAGCCCCTGCCTCTCTTAACATTCTCTGCGCGTCCCTGACCAACGCGGACCTGCACGCCCACCAGTAAAGCGATAGAAGCGACTGTCTAGAATAAACAGCTTCAGGTTTGGGGGGTCGCGAACGTCGCCTAATACAGGTCTATTGATATGCATGTGTAAAAAAAAAAGAGCTCAGAAGTGCGAATGCTTCGAATTTTTTGAATTATTAGAATTTTCGAATTTATTCGAATCAACAGTGGATTTTAAAGCGAATATTCAAATGCCATATTTGGCAAATTTTGACAGGCCTAACTAATAATAATGGAGCTTAATGCAAATGCACAGCCCCAACAAAGTGAAAAAATACGCTGCCATGCTCTTTTAATTAGATTAATGGGGATGTGCGTTGTACATGCTAGGCCTATATTATCATTATTATAATCATCACATAGCTTATAAACAATCCATATTTGCGCCGGATGGCCCATAGAACATAATAGGCTCCATGCATGGACAAGTGCATTCACGGTAATAACAAAAAGGCTGTATAGTTAAATACTTCTACAATGGACTATTTCTTATATCCCCTTACCCCAGTCCCCTTTAAATATTATTTATTTGATGAAGGATATTTTTGCTGGTGGTTTCTTAGGCTAAAGACGCACAGGAGGATAGATGAACAAGGACAGGGTAACGTCCAGTTCTCTCTCTCTCTCTCTCTCTCTCTCTCTCTCTCTCTCTCTCTCTCTCTCTCTCTCTCTCTCTCTCTCTCTCTCTCTCTCTCTCTCTGTGATTTTTTACTCAGAAATTATGCTTCCTGAGTTTTATAGTTGATCGATCTATCGTACGGTGCTCAACCAAGACAGGGGTCTTAGGACTCGCATTACCGCACACACACACACACACACACACACACACGCTCACAAAAAAGTGCCCCATTAAATGTCAAGGAAGCATGAGCTGAAATAACATGATCAGATTCTAATAAGGTTAGGTGTATACATGGAAGAATTTACCTTTTGATCGGGTTGTAAATAGGTCTAGACCACCCCTCTGCACCAATTAGAATTTAAATTGGGTTGGTCTTGATTGGGTTTATTACAGTACATGGAGAATTTTAATTGGGTTTATTTAAAATCTTGTTTTTAACCCGATTAGAAGTGTCCATGTAAATGGGGCTAGTGTCTAACTCTCTAACACAACATCTCCACAGCTGACACTACCTAAGGGGCACAAAGTGGGTGGAGATGGGTGAAAGTGGGTGGAGGTGGAAGTCATTTTTCCCATCCGTACCACCTGACGTCTTTCTGTCAGATAGTCAAGGATCCAGCTGTGAAGGCTTGAGTTTAGACACAGACTCTCTAGCTTGGTGTCTACTTTGATGGAAATTATTTGGGGTTACGTTACATTCACCAAGTGAATGAAGGAGACGTTTATTTAGATGTAATTGTAAATTGTAAAGCATTTTATGATGTTTTGAAAACTGCTGTACAAATAAAGCTTTCTATTGTATTGTATCATTATTGTGCTTCACATATTCAAATACAAAACATTCTGGGATAGGTGGCTAGTAAGACATTGAGGAAAGAAACACATTGTCACAAAACAAACAAGTTTAAACCAGACTGTGATTCAGTCAGTTGAGACAGATAAAGGATCATTAAATCCTTTCTGAGGATGAATTGAAATACTTTTTTCTATCACAACTACACAGTTCAGTTTGTATAGCCCTGATCCTCTACTTCTATTTGAACTGAACATGAAGACAGACTGTAAGTAAGTTGTGGCTGCACTCCCCCACCCCTACCATACAGCCATTGAAACATAAAGGGAATAACTGCACCAACACACTACTCACTTGAGAGTCTTGAGTCCAGTGAGAAGTTTCAGGGCTGGCCCTGGCACCATGATGAAGTTCAATTCCAGGAGTCTTAGATGGGAGGGAGTAGAGCTGAGAGCTGAGGCCAGGACTTCATATCCTGTCTGAGTGATGTTACAGCCAACAAGTCTGTAATTACATGTTAAATAGAAAATCAGAATTCATCTAATAAATATTATACAAAATTAACTGCCAATAAAGTTAATTAAAATATCTCTTATCTAATTTTCCATAAGTGTTGTGCATCATTGTTAATATGAGCTTGGTCACTAATGGTATGGTCCATTTCTCATTTGGTATGATCCATTTTCATTGTAGAATAGCTTGTGAACAGTACACTGAACTTGAGTTTTACTGCAGTTTACATTGTGGACTGTGTGTGTGTGTGTGTGTGCGTGCGTGCGTGCGTGCGTGCGTGCTGCGTGCGTGCCTGTGTGCATATACTGTATACAGGGCTACTATGGGTATTAGGACATAAACAATCCTTTTATGGAAAACTGTAAGATGGTTTGATGTATCAGGGAGCTGACCAATGGTTTGAGTGGTGCTTGAACAGTTTGTGTACTCTTTAGAATGTTCTATATTGTCACGACCGTTGGCCGTGATTATTATTGTTATTGTGATGTGGTGTATTATCAGTGTCTCACCCTGCATTTCTTTGTATTAATGCAGTGGCCGTGGTAAACTCGAGTAACCCAGGCCACCGGTGATGACAGAGAGTGACGTGGGGGACTGAGTCGAACAGCTGAATGAACTTGTAGTAGTTATAGAATTCTAGACGTCTATTTTTGCTACTGTATTTTATCATTGTTAAGAGAAGAATATTTTTGTAATTGTACCTATACTCACTCATTTGATATCTCACTGTAAATAAATTCAATCTATATTTTGCAAACTGGTATCTGAGTGCGTCATGTTCGGCCCTTACGAGCCATGGGTCGTAACATATATTTCTACATGAATAGAAACCTCAGATATAACCACACCTGAAAGGAGACCAAGGCCATCAACCGAGGCCCACGTGTCAAACTCGCCAATGTGCCCACGATACGTTTGACGCGTCTGATATGGTTTTATATTAAACTGTAGCTTACTGCAGGGGTTTTCAAACTATTTTGACTCAGGGCACCCAGGCTTGTGATTGGCTGGAGCGGAGGTCGGGAGCGCTCCGCTGTGTTCACTTGGACCGCACGGGTGAATGTTAACCCGGTGAAATGCTAACCTGCTGACGCTGGTGAGTAGCTAACCTGCTGATGCTGGTGAGAATGTTAACCTCTATGCTTAAACCTAACCCAAACCACTAAACAACCTCAGTAACCCTGACGCTGGTGAGTAGCTAACCTGCCGACGCTGGTGACCCGAAAAGAAGCGCTCCTTCCACAAGCGTCTCCTACGGATTCCAAAAAAGCGTACAAGCCAGTGTTGGAAATATGTGATGTCAGGGACTCCCATCCAAGGTTTGGGTTGTTAAAATGTTTTTTTTTTTTTTTTACTTTTTTACCCAATATTTTTGAAAATAGCATACAAGCTCACAACATGTTGTGATGTCACACATTGTGAGCTTGCTGATCTGCTATTTTCAAATACCCAATGTAAAGTAGTAAAACTGAGCCTAGTTGCTTCTCGTGGGCCTATTTTCATATACCTGGCTGCTTGTTTCGTTGGAAAAATCTGGCAACACAACAATCCCCTGTTCACTTCCTTACTAGGGATCAATGTTAACAACTCGCGCCCGCCCCCGTCATTAATCAGATCCACGGACCGACTCACTACCCGTCATTAGATAAAAATCTAAACCAGATCCGCCCCGCACATCAAAAAATGGACCCGTCGCCCGCCCCGCTACCCTTGTTTACATGCAGTTAAGTAAATAGCCTACAGCCGTGTGTGCTTCCAAATGGCATCGCACTCGATTGTCCCTGCATGCCGTCCTCAGTGTTTGCGACACAATATACAGTGTATTTACATAAATGCCAGGTCGGCTGACACCCTGAATTATTTTAGATAGCCCCTTAACTCATACCCTGCCAAGCCCGAGGAACCCGAGAATTTTGGGATGTCCCTCCCTGCCACGCCCGAGGAACCCGAGAATGGCCGCCATTTTGAAAATTTTTTTTTTTTTTTTTCATTTTTTTTTTTTTTGGACCCCAAAAACGTTAGTAGGCATGATAGCGATCGCGAAATTGCTTGTTTAACCCCCATACAACCCCCATACAACTCAGGTAGCAGACCTCCAAGCTCACAACAGTGTAAAACATAGTGGCTGCTATCTCATGAATGCCTGAACGGATTTCCATTCGGATTCTTTTGTTTGAAAGCTGTGAGCAATGTGGACACACGTGGTGCATTATCTAGGCATGGGTGTGCATGATCCGTGCACTATGAATTACATGGAAGTCTATGGAGACAGTTTGGCAGGATTGGAGTACGAAGGTATTGTTAAATGGCAGCAAATGAGTTAAACAACCTGTATGATGAGAACATGGGCTATGGTGCTAGTGCGTGCTGTGGTTGTCTCTGTGTGTTGTGTGTCCTGACTCCTGCTGTGTGTGCTCCACGTTGTTTAGGCAGAAACAGTGCTGTATCCATGCCGTGGTTCTGCCCTGCTGCTCAATGTGTGCGCTCCAGTGACGCTGTTTAGGCAGAAACAGTTGTCTGATTTTCACAATAAAATGTCACCCGCCCATGTTTAGTCGCTCACTGCCCGTCCCCGCAAATTTATAATATTATATATTCCGCCCGTTTTCACCCGTCAAACGCGGGTATCCATCGGGTACCCACGGATACCCGGCCCGTTTCAGGACTCTGCTTCCTAGTGGCTGGACAGACGCCATTGACACCAAAACTGGAACCGGAAGTTCTGTGAAATACATTGGAGTCTATGGTGCAGATACAGAGACTCCAGTGTTGCCAGATTCTAGAAGTGAAACAAGCCATCACTAAACACTGAAAAGAAAAATCACATCTCATCTTGATTCAAGGTGTACGTGTTATGAGGGCTGTTAACAACAACCCAGTAACAATTGTGTCCTGTCAACAAACATCACACATACACGTCTTATGTTTTAATCAGATAATAAATAATCAAACTAAACTAATACAAATAATGGTGGTACATTAGTCTGACCTTAGGATCTGCAGTCTACAATGTGGACTCTTTAATCCAGCAGAGATCAGCTCCATGGATGAATGGTCCAGTTTGGTCCCACTGAGGTCCAGTTCTGTTAGATGTGAAGATTTAGAGCTGAGAGCTGAAGCCACACCTTCACAGTCTGCCTTTTTGAGGTCACAGCCAGCAAGTCTGTAAAGATTAAATGTACAATCAAACAGATTAGACCACATTCACTGTCAATGAAGTTAACTAAGAGATATTTTATCTAGTTAGAAATGTTGTAAGGTAGAGCACCACCAAATGGACAATGAACCTATTTTGGGCTGAACATGTCAAAAACTGTAATTTCGGGTGCTTTAAGAAACCTATGGAACCTGTGGAAACCTATACAACAATTAGTTTTTGAGAAGATGTTTTTTTTTTAAACAGCAAAATGTGTTTATTAAATAAGAAATATTTTCATTTTCCTTGAACATCACTGAAAAAAAATCCATTATTCATTAATTCCTTCTTCTAACATAAAACGGCTGTATCTCTGAATAAGTTGAAAATAACACCAAGGAGGGCGAAATACGCTCTTTTTCAACCATACACTGGGCCGTGATGGTCGGCCGCGGTTAGGATTTTAGTTTTGCGACCGTTTGTAAACAAACTAAACTCCTTCCTGAAATCATCAGGGTACACACACATGCACACGCACAAAGCTTCCGGGGCTCTTCAAAAGAAAGTGTAAATGAATGGTGACACTGCATATCCATAATAATTTGAGTTAGATGGTGTCCAATGTGTTAACAATGACCAGGCTTGTTGATAATGCGAGGCGTTGTGAGCTTGTAGATCAGCCAGTTTTGGCACGGAACACACCGTGACAACAAAGTATTTACCTCGGTGATGTGTGTGTGTGTGCGTGTGAAGCTTGCCCAGCACACTAAACCTGCACACAACCGCCACGAAATAAACTTCCAATCCAAGGGACAGTAGTGGGGAACACAGCACCAACAAAATGTTAAATGGTGCATTTACAGTATATAGCGCCTTCATCCAAGGCACTTTACAGAGATTGTGCATTACATTCACACACACACACACACATTCAGCCAATTTCACACACACATTCATTACATTCACCCATTCACACACGCATATTCATTACATTCACCCATTCACACACACATTCATTACATTCACGCATTCACACACATTCATACACCGATGGCAGAGGAAACAATGCAAGGCTCCAACCTGCTCATCAGGAGCAACTAAGGGTTCAGAGTCTTGCTCAAGGACTCTTCAACACTAACTCTGGGGGAGCCCGGGATCGAACTGGGAACGCTTCGAGAACTACAAGCTACGAGCTCGCTTCAGCCCAACAACATGTTTACCTCAGCGTTTGGGACATGCTCCGTGCTTAGAGTTATGTCTCTGTGCCTGCAGCATTAACGCGAGCACACACACAGTGCCACACACACAAGGAATTGTGCTCTGCACGCATCATCAGAGAGAGTGTGTGATGCATGTCATAGGTAGGCTACGTATATCAATATGTCCAACCAGAATCGACGTCTGACCATTAATCATTGAAAATGCGTCCGTCCCGAGCAGAGCCGGCGGATATGCTGGTCATTGTGGGCAGTTGCCCAGGGGTGCCGAGCAGAGCCACTTTCGGCGGCCCCGTATGCTGTGCGCCTCTCAGGTAAAATACATTTCTACTAATTACCCATCAACACATGTGTCAGCAGTGTCAGGAGGGAAGACAAGTAGACAACAACAAAAGAAAAATATAGCTGCAAGCAGCGATAAAGTGGCCAAGGCAAAAGCATCAAGGGAAAGCAAAGAAGACATCAAAGACAAACTAGAAGCAGTGTTCTTCCGAACAGGTCAGGTGTTTTTTTTGGCCCACTGGTGACTCTATAACAGGCCAATGTGAGAAGGGTGGCATCTGTTCCTTGGCCTAGTGGGAATGTGTGTGCAAAATCTCACACACATAGCAGGCTGCGTTTGAGACAATTTGTTCAAAAAGGAGCAATCCTGCAAACCTTGGAATTCAATTTTAGCCAATTAGATAGAATATGATATCGGACAAATCCGTCATGATCACATCACTGTAGAGATACTGTGTACTGATTTGTGTGATTTTCTGTCTATAGCTGCAGAGCGAGATGAACAAATCTCAGTGAGAGTTGCAAGGGCCCCATAGCCTAGTGCAGTGTTTGTTATTTTTGCCTTTTTCTTGAGTTTTGCCTTTTGTTCCCGTTCCCGAGTTCTCTATTTTTAGATTTTTGGCAAAGTTTATTTTTGCCATTTTAGAATTTTGGGTTTCACTGTACAACTGCATGGTGGGGGCTGGATAAATAAAAATCTTAACGAGACACAAATTGCTTATAAGCAGACATGGCAACCCAGGTACATTCAGAGCCCAGAACGCCAACTACTGACACTTTAATGCAAGGACAACAGGAAATCAAATGATGTTTTTCAGGACAGCTTTTTCAGCCCCCGCCTCTTTCAGGATATGAACAGGATAACAGGGGCGGTGCCAGGAATAACATGAATATATAGAGATAAATAGTAATACTGAATAAAAGTACAAAGGTATTGGCATCAACTTGACATTTTTTGAAAATAGCAGATCTACAAGCTCACAATGCAATGCAACGCATGAGCATTTACTGGAGTAGCCTAGAAGTAAGACTATACAAGTGAAGTATAAAATACCTCAAAATTATACTAAGGATAGTATTTCAGTAAATGTACTCAGTTACTTTTACACCCCTGGCATTGTAGACCCAGATGCTTGTGAAACATGATAAAGAAATAGTCATGCAATAGTATGAATTTCAGTTTATTTACACAAAGGATTTGCAATTGCAAAATATTTGGCAGCATTATTTTCTGTAAGTGGCTAGCAGAGTCAGACTTAACTAAACTTAAATTGTTTTTATTGAAAAACGTTGAGGGGAAGGCGGCTGGGGGTCAAAACTTGGAACTTTAGGCGCTCACATGGGGCTGCCGTCCTGTGGGCAGAGCAGACTATGGATTCCAATTGGGGGGTGTTGGAACCCAGCCAGCCTAGGTGGGGGAGGGAGAGAGAAATGAGGTGAGCTTCAGAATAATTACAGTTGAGCCACAAGTTAGAGAAGAGGTGTTCAATCTGCCCGTTCCACACAGTTCAGAATAATGAACCCACTTACACTGCCGTTCTTTGGCTTCAATGAAGCAATCTGGGAGCTGGTACTGATTGTCAGCTGATTGTCAGATGGGCTTCAGGTGTGAGGCTGAGCTTCCCCTGCATGGTTTGAAACAATAAATGAATAAATGAATGCACTCAAACATCATTACTTTATAAAGAAACTCAAAGTCATTACTTCAAAATCAAATCAAACTAGGAATGAGTGTCACTGCGGCTGCTTTTTCCTACCCATAACCATAGGTCAGACAGGATTGTGTCAGTCTTTCTGCAGGCTCGCCATCTTTCAGATTCAGTTCTAGGCAATAAACCTGGCCTGGATCAAAGAAAAAGGCCAAATGAATAGAAAAACAACAAATTCAAATAATCTGCTGCACTACAGGCTTGAAACAAAATAATTCCATTAATCTCCCCAACTAGGCATTGGCATTAAACTCAAAATACATCAATTCAATAATCAACGTTGCAGCTAACATACAAGCATTACATTCCAAAAGAAATCGTTTAACATTTAGATACCAAAACCAAAAACAACATAACATTTCAGAGCACATGGTCAGCTTACCAAGTGACACATTGTTCCTCCATCATACACAGCCAGTGTATCGAGTGGATCAGGTAGGTATGTTCAGGTGAGGTAAATCTAAAAGCCAAATTATAGTATGGGTAAGTATAATGAATGAAACTGTTAGAAATTGGAATAGTTGTTGGAATAATGAACAGTGTACAGACCTGCAGCTGCTGCATAATGTAGCAGTGAGTAGCAGCAACCACCAGCACCATGCGGCTTCCAAACAATCTGGGAGGGGGGGAGTGGCCTCAACTCAACCACTATTTATACCCTTGCTTAAGAAGGTTGCCATGTTTGGTCGGGTTGCCATGTTCAGTTGCAGTACCAGGGTTTTCACGGCAAAATGTTGTAAAATGTATTTTAAATGCATGAGGTAAGGCTTGAACAGGGGACTTCTGGAATGATAGACAAAGGCCTTACCAGGTGAGCTATGCACAGCTCTGCACAGTGAGAAAATATTACTTTAAATGTTTGTTTTAGAAGCAGAAGAATAATTTGCATAAAACCGCAATATTGATGAATTATTTAAAAAAGCATGTTTCAATTTTTAAAAAATCCGATCTGACAGATCTTTAGATATTGGTCCAAAGTTCATGTAAAAAAAGTTCCGTGCACGTGACGCGAAAGTTCCGGAATAAAAGCGGGTTTAAGTGTTTTACGAACTGCTCCAAAAGGCGGAAAATCGAAGGGCGGAGCTTACTTAACAAAGACACAGATGTCTTCAGCTTGAGTCAAGGCACGCGTGTAAGCAAGTTGCATGTCTTCAAACGAAACGAGGCATGACTTATGCCCCTTTAAAGTTTGAGTTTTCAAACGCTTCGTATAGCGCCCCCCTTTGGTCAATTGGAGTAAGATTGCTTTCAGTGATATTTGGACTAATCCTCTACATATTTGCCAAATGCCATGAACGTGTCACTTTGCATGTATGATTTAGAGGCAGAAGAATAATTTGCATATAACTGCAACATTGAGTGAATTATTAAAAAATAATGTTTCGCTTTAAAGAAAATCCGCCTAAGTTCTCAGACCGTATTGGTCCAAAGTTCATGTAAAAAAAGTTTCGCGCACGTTACGCGAAAATCCCAGGAGGAGATACATTTTTACTGTTTTTCATATAATTCAAAATTGTGGGAGAAGTAAAGGTCAAAGGTCAAAAGTCAGAGCGTAAAAGTTGTTCGGCATGAGGAGACGCATAAGTGTATACAGGTTTCATTGCTGTACCTGAAACAGGGCATGAGCTACACCTGTTCAAAGTTGGCATTTTCAAAGGCTTCCTACAGCGCCACCCTTTGGCCGATTGTTGCGAGCTTCGCGTTTTAGCCGTTTGGCATAGTCCTCTGCCATACTGCCGAGTTTCGTAAAAAGCGACTGCACGGTCTAGCCGCTAGAGAAAAAGTGGCGGAAGAAAAACATGATGAAGTCCAATATCAATGAGTGGCCATTTGCCACTTTGTGGCCTTGGCCACTAATAAACAGAAAGAAAGCAAGTGGGGCGCAAAACAAGAGGAAGAAGGAAGGCTGCGCGCGCCAGCCCCGAGTCTTCTAATGTTACCGGTACCACTGACGGTCTGCGATCCGGGGATGATGATTCAGATCATGGGGAAATGGAGCAGGATCCACAGCCACCTGCCGAGCCTGCGCAGGACGACGTGGTGGTGGCTGGCTATTCTGGTGCACAAGCTGCTAGAACGCAGCCCAAAGCTGTAGGTGAAAATGATGATGAAGATGATGAAGAGATTGAGCCCATGGAGGGCGAGGGTGAAAAAGAGAGTGACAGTGAGACAGAGACTGCAGCAGCAGCACTGGGTGGGTCAGAGTCAGACTCTGATGACCCTGTCATTTTATCTCTATCTGATGACCCCGCATTGTGGCCAAAACAAATCACTGACTCTGTCAGGACAGAGCTTGTTAAAAAAGGCCCAGAGCAAATTATGGACTATAGTTTCCCACAAAATACTTAGTCCCCTCCTCGCTGATTTAACAAAAGTTACTATTTCATTACACTCAAGAATGGAGAAAAAAAAAAAGAAAACTTAGCTAAGGTACTCAAATTCTGAGGATAGGGTTTTCTGTTTTTGCTGCATGCTCTTCAGGAAACGTGACATCAGTCTGTCAAATGAGGGATATGATTGATGGAAACATGTCAGGGATATTTTAAAAGCTCACAAGCAATAAAAGGCACACACCCGTTGTATGGAACCAGTAAGACTCCCTAATCAGGAGATAAGCGACCGTCAGGTCGCAGCGTGATTTTAGGCCAAAATGTGTAGGAGCAGTGTCCAAAAATATGTTTGAAAAAATCTGCCTGATGGTGGCGCTATATGGGACAGATGCATGTTGATGAGATTAGTGTAGACATACTGTGTACCGATTTGTGTGATTTTAGGGCAAAATCTGTAGGAGGCTAGGAGCAGTGTCCAAAAATGTGTTGGAAAAAATTGGCCAGATGGTGGGGCTATTTGGGACAGATCCATGTTGATGACATGAGTGTAGACATACTGTGTACCGATTTGCGTGATTTTAGGGCCAAATCTGTAAGAGTAGTGTCCAAAAATGTGTTAAAAAAAAAATTGGCCTGAAGGTGGCGCTAAATGGGAGAGATCCATGTTGATGACATGAGCATAGAGCAAGTGTGTACCGATTTGCGTGATTTTAGGGCAAAAGTAGTAGGAGAGGTGTCCAAAAATGTGTTTTAAAAATTTTTCCTGAAGGTGGCGCTAAATGGGACAGGTCCATGTTGATGACATGAGTCGAGACATACTGTGTAGCGATTTGCGTGATTTTAGGGCAAACATTGTAGGAGCAGTGTCCAAAAATGTGTTTTGCAAGAAACGGCCTCATGGTGGCGCTAGAAGAGGGCCATGTGAGAATTGATGGGTGGAGGTTGTGGTTTGGCAGGCAAGGAGTGTGTGCGGAAAATTTCACATGGATAAGGGCAACGATGGCTGAGATATGAGCAGGGCAAAAGTGTGACGTGACTGACTGACGGACAGACAGCCGGTGGAGGTTTTGATAGTAAATGCGACCTGACGGTCGCAATGATTGCCATGGCTACTATGAAGACTGTGGACTGGCAACACATGGATCTAATAGAGAGAGAAAAAAAAAGTACTGGAGAGAAGTGCTGTGCAGAATTATCTCCATCATCTGCCATTTATCTGAATGCAAAATGGCCTTTCATGGGACATCAGACAAACTGTACGAGCCCTCCAATGGTCATTCTTTAGGACAGGTGGAGCTGATGGCTAAGAGCGAGCACTTGCAAAGAATCAAGAGACGTGACATAACCACTGGGTCTCGACATCAGTGACTGCAGGGGCCAAAGTTATGACAGCAACATGAAAGACAAGAATCAAGGAGTGCAAAAACAAATCCTCTATCTCAACAAAAAAGCACACTACATGCCTTGTGGCAGCCACACATTAAACTTAGTTGTTTGTGATGCTGCCAAGTCCTCTGTGCAGGCTGTCACTTTTTTTGGAATCCTTCAAAGAATATACAACCTCTTTAACTCTTCCCCTCCTCGCTGGGCAATACTGAAGGAAAACGTGACTGATTCTGGCAGACTGTAAAAGCCCTCTCAGACACCCGCTGGGAATCACATATAGAGAGCGTAAAGGTGTTGCGTTACCACCTAGAAGAGGTTCACATAGCACTGGGAGCGCTGGAAGACTATGCACTCCAGCACAAAGATGGTGTAACGGCAACAGTGGCCAAAAGCCTATCAAAAGAAATAATAACTGGGCCATTTATCGTGAGCAAACAACTACAAAGTCCCACAGTCAGCATGGAAGCCCTTCTAAATGAAATCCCTGCTGTAATACTATTTCTCGAGGACTTCAGAGAGAACGGGTTCATGGATGTGCACACAGACGCACAAGCGATTGCTGAAAAGGCCACAGTGGAAATAACCACTCGATTCCCAGAACGGCGACAGAAAAAAAAAAAGAAAAAAACAGCTCTATTTGATTATGAGGGTAAAGATGATCGCCCACCAATTACACCTGAAGAAAACTACAAGCTTGATATATTTCTCGCCCTGATTGACAAGTCTCTGTCCAGCATCAGAGAGCGATTTTCACAGCTAGATAGTTTCAATGATTTATATGGATTCCTCTTCAGCACCGCAGACATGTGGACAGCGATTGAAGACGGCACACTGCCTGAGAGGTGTACACGTTTTGCTGAGGAAATGGGGGACATCGATGTTCAGGACATGTGCCTTGAGATAAGACTAATTGTCAACAGCTATCCCCAAAACAAGCCTAAATCTCCATTTGGCATGTTGCGTTACATTTACGAGAAAAGCGACATCCAAAACCTTAGTGTTGTTCTGCGCATACTGTTGACTGTGCCAGTAACCGTGGCCTCTGCCGAGAGAAGCTTTTCCAAATTGAAGCTCATGAAGAACTATATGAGGTCAAGCATGTCTCAAGACCGTCTCAATGGACAAGCAGAAATAGTTATCGAGCACAAAATAGCTCGCGATTTGGAATGTGTGTGTGTGTGTGTGTGGCGGGGCGCTGTCCCCGGTGCTGAATGGAGCAGAGGAGAGATAATAGGTTCTTCTGGCCTGAACATTCATAGTAAACCAAAATGCATCGCACTCGATCGTTCCTGCACGCCATCCTCAGTGTTTGTGACGCAATATACAGTGTATTTACATAAACGCCAGGTCAGCTACCACTCTTAATTCTTTTAGATAGCCTTTTAAACAACCCGTATGATGAGAACATGGGCTATGGTGCTAGTGCATGCTGTGGTTGTGTCTCTGTGTGTTGTGGGCGTCCTGACTCCTGCTGCCCACTGACTGTGTGTGCTCCACGTTGTTTAGGCAGAAACAGTGCTGTGTGCATGCCGTGGTTCTGTCCTGCTGCTCAATGTGTGCGCTCCAGTGACGCTGATTAGGCAGAAACAGTTGTCTGATTTTCACAATAAAATGTCGCCCGCCCGTGTTTAGTCACTCACCGCCCATCCCCGCGAATTTATAATATCATATAATCCGCCTGTTTTCACCCGTCAAGCGCGGGTATCCGTCGGGTACCCACGGATACCCGGCCCGTTTCAGGACTCTGCTTCCTAGTGGCTGGACAGACACCATTGACACCAAAACTGGAACCGGAAGTTCTGTGAAATACATTGGAGTCTATGGTGCAGATACAGAGACTCCAGTGTTGCCAGATTCTAGAAGTGAAACAAGCCATCACTAAACGCTGAAAAGAAAAATCACATCTCTGATTCAAGTTACGTGTTATGAGGGCTGTTAACAACAACCTAGTAACAATTTTGTCCTGTTAACGAAAATTCGAATACACGTCTTGTTATGTTTTTAATCATATAATAAATAATCAAACTAAACTAATACAAATAATGGTGGTAAATTATCTGACCTTAGGATCTGCAGCCTACAATGTGGACTCTTTAGTCCAGCAAAGATCAGCTCCATGGATGAATGGTCCAGTTTGGTCCCACTGAGGTCCAGTTCTGTTAGATGTGAAGGATTAGAGCTGAGAGCTGAAGCCACAGCTTCACATTCTGTCTTTTTCAGGTCACAGCCTGCAAGTCTGTAAAGATTAAATGTAAAATCAAAGTGATTAGACCACATTCACTGTAAGTGAAGTCAACTAAGAGATCTTCTATCTAGTTAGAAATGGTGTAAGGTAGAGCGCCACCATATGGCCGATGACCGTATTCTGGGTTGAACATTCAGCCAAAATAGCATATCTACAAGCTCACAATATGTCGCACATTGAGAGATCACATAAACATCATAAACAACAACAAATATTGAAAAGAATAATATAAATAAAAACGTAATTGATATCAGATTGATATGAAACTTGATCACATTCATTCTGCCCACAGGATTAACACATGGAATAATAATAACGTACAGGAACATGATAAGGATTCCCCCCGTGGAACGCCACGGCCCCATTATCACGTCCAGGGACGTGTTAACTGGTTACTATGGTAACCGATGGCATCCACCCTGCGGTGGCCGCTAGCGAACGGAAAAACTCAATTTCCCATGATGCCTCGCAAAAGCCACTGCTGCTCACTTCCTTTTCCTCACTGCTCTGTAAACAAGATCCTGCACAAACATGGCAGTAAGAGCCGCGTTCGGACGCGGACGGTCCGATCAGCGGCTGTCTCTCAAACATGGATTTATCTCCACTTCTTTTCCCATATGGCTTGTTTGGTCAAAACGTCTGTTTTCTATGGACCATAGCTGACACACAGATCGTTGCGGCTGTATTTTTTTCTTCTCGATGTGAAAGACAAGATGTTGAACGGCCGTGAACGGGAGCTGCTGCGTGCAAATACATGTATTTGTATTAATTTTTCCATAGAGAGCTGGGTTATAAAGCCAGATTTATAATTGTTTGCACCGCAGCAATGAGCACCTCACAACTGTGAGCTTGTAGATCAGCTACCTGACATAATGTTACTTATTAGACTTAGTTTTTATTTTATAGAGAAACTAGTGAGAGTGCTGGTCCAGTTGGGTTACATAGCAGGGCTTTTAGACTCTTACTCTTTTTTTTTATGTATTTATACATAAACACAACACCACCAGTCACCTTTTGAATATATGTAGTTCACTGGTTCCTTCAAAACAGCCCTGAAAATTCACCTTTCAGGAGGTCAAATGTGGAGGTAGTTATCACCCCCCCTTACTTCACCCCCACCATTTTTTCCTATTCTGTACGTATAGTGTTTTATACTTGTGATGATATTGAATGTTTTTGATGCTACTTTATATGTTAATGAATTGAATAACAAGGACCCCAACGATGTTCCTTTTAGACTAAGTAAGTGGATGTGATCGTTCCCTAGCAGCCATGCCACAGTATTCATGTAATCACATAATAAGTAGTCAAACTAAACTAATACAAATAATGGTGGTAAATTAGTCTGACCTTAGGACCTGCAGTCTACAATGTGGACTCTTTAGTCCAGCAGAGATCAGCTCCATGGATGAATGGTCCAGTTTGGTCCCACTGAGGTCCAGTTCTGTTAGATGTGAAGGATTAGAGCTGAGAGCTGAAGCCACACCTTCACAGTCTGTCTTGTTGAGGTCACAGCCAGCAAGTCTGTAAAGATGAAATGTAAAATAAAACAGATTAGACCACATTCACTGTCAATGAAGTTAACTAAGGGATCTTCCAGCTAGCTAGTAAAGGTGTACGGTAAAGCGCCACCATTTGGCCGATTAACCTATTCTGGGCTGAACATTCAGCCAAAATAGCAGATCTACAAGCTCACAACATGTCGCACATTGAAAGCTTACATAAACATCATAAAAAAGAATAATATTAATAAAGAATGCTCAGACTTATTGCAGTGTTCAAATTAGTCTTTCTTCTAGCACCACCATTACATGTAGGTCAAAATGTTCACTGTCACAACATTTCTAAATGTACCGGTCAGATTGTCATGAAACTTGTTGATTACATTTATACTCCCCACAGGATTAAACCTTCTGCTTTCACTGACCCCATGACCTCTACTCTAGCACCACCTTCATGCTAAAATGGCCACTTGCACACATGTGTGAAAATCTAATGTGAGGCAGACGGTCCGGGGAACCCGGCGGGGACCCGTGTTTGATGGGCTAAATCGGGCAGAAAATATACTTTTACAACTTTGCGGGTACAGGAATGGCCAGTAGAGGACTAAATGCGGGCAGGTGACATTTTAATGTGAAAATGTGACAGTTTATTGTCAAAATGTGAATAAATATATTGCGTCGCAAACACTGAGCGTGCGGGGATGATCGAGTGCGATGCAGTTTGGAAGCACGCATGCACTGCTGTAGGCTATTTACTTAACTGCGTGTAATCGGGGTCCGTGGATCTGATTAATGACAGGCGGGGCGGACGCGGGTTGTTAATATTGGACCTGTGCAGGACTCTGATGTGAGGATTATCATGAAACTTATGGAGCACATTGATGCTCCCTGGAGAATGAACCCTACTGATGAAGTGACCCCACAACCTTTCATATATCGCCACCCTTGGGACAAAAAGCACTAGAGCTTAAATCGGGCCTAAAATAGTGAGCCCGGCCCAACCCAGCCCGACAGAATTTCAGCCCGGACCGAGCCCAAGCCCGATACATAATTGACAATTGGAGACCGGCCCAGCCCGAAGACCGACATTCTAAACAACAAGCTTATATGATGCAGACGGCAGCATCCTTTTTTTCCTCATTCAATATTGGTGATTCTTTAAGAACAGTGTCATTCTACCATTTTCCAACTGTCTAATAAAAGACATTGTAGCAAGCACCGTCCTAATTATGGAAGGAAAAAAAACATCGGAGCCTCAATGGAAAACACAGCTGACGGCCGTCGCTAAATCAGGAAGCAGGCGTACAGGCTATTATAGTTACAACATTCACACTACGTCTATAATATTATAGGAAATCCAAAAGTGTCTGTGAATGGTTTCAACGATCTCCTCCGCTCCGCTCTGCCACAGCGAGAAGCACCCACTGGCCAAGCAGCCACCGCCACACACACACACACACACACACACACACACACACACACACACACACACACACACACACACACACACACACACACACACACACACACACACACACACACACACACACACACACACACACACACGGGAGCACACTCTCAACTGAACGTTGCTCAACTGTCTGAACGTTGCGCAGCAGAGCACATACAGTCACACACGCTCAACTGTGTCAAGTTGCGCCGCAGCGGTGCAGCGCAGCTTACACAGTCACAGAGACATCACGTTACCGTGCTGCGCTTGCCTACCGGATTATAAAAGACCGACCCGACCCAAAGCCCGACATATACGTGACAAATTGAGCCCGGCCCAGCCCGCGCCGCACCGACCCGTCGGGTCCCGTCGGGCTCGGGCTGAACTTTTAAGCTCTAAAAAGCACTATATAGTATTTTGTATAAAAACGCTGTTCTTTCTTATGCATAGAATTAAAGCTGTTGCTGTTAATTACAATAGAGTGAATATTTCAGTGAATATACAATATAAAACCTAGCACTAAAACATAAGATTTATTTGTATTTATTTTTCCATAGAGATCAGGGTAATAAAGCTCGATTCATAATTGTTTGCATGGCATCAACGAATACCTCACAACTTTGACCTTTTAGATCAGCTACCGGACATAATGTTACTTATTTGACATAGTTTTTATTTTTATAGACAAACTAGGGAGAGTGCTGGTCCAGTTGGGTTAAATAGGAGGGCTTTTAGACTCTTAGTCTTTATTTTTATTTTTATATATACATAAACACAACACCACCAGTCACCATTTGAAAACATGTAGTTCACTGGCTTCCTTCAAAACAGCGCTGAAAATTCACCTTTCAGGAGGTCAAATGTGGAGGTAGTTCCTCTCCCTGAGACAGGCGAGCTGACTGAACTGCACAACGAACAAGTTAAGAAAAACAGGGACATTTTGAAGAGGCTGATTAACTCTGTCATCTTCCTGGGGAAACAAGAGCTCCCATTTCGTGGCCACGATGAGAGCAGGGAATCAACTAACAAGGGAAACTATGTTGAACTCCTTAAATTTAGGCCTAACCTAATAGTTAGGCCTAAATCAGAATTTAGCCTACAAAAACAAATTTGTTGCAACATACTGTACATGTACTGTAAGCCCCTCCCATACACTAAAATGTGTACCCGGCCTGAATGGGTTAATTATCTGGCGGAACATGGCGGTGATTTTTATTATCATCTCACAACCTACAAAGTGTTTAGTGGGACTTCAGGGAAGATACAAAACGATTTGATTAATGCCATAGCTGAAGTGATGGGAGAGGAGATAAAAGGAGAGATACAAAAAGCACCGTTTCTTGCCGTTATGGTGGATGATACGACAGATGCAAGTAACGCAGCACAGCTATCTTTAATGGTTCGTTATGTGACAGACAATGGTGTAAAGGAAAGGTTCATCAGATTTGAGAATGTCTCTAGTGGTAAGCGGGCTGATGACATTGCTACTCTCATTTTCAGATTCCTGGAGGAAAATGAGTGTTTGGATAAGGTTGTTGCACAGTGCTATGATGGCGCAGCCGTTATGTCTTCTGGGTTAAACGGGGTACAAGCTAAAGTTAAGGAGAGGTGTCCCCAGGCTTTATTTGTACATTGCTATGCCCACAAACTAAATTTAGTTCTGACCCAGGGAGCATCAAAGGTTAGGGAATGCAAAATATGTTTTTACAAATCTCAATGGCCTGTCTGCGTTTTTTTCTAGATCTCCTAAACGCACAGAGCTTCTTGATGCGATCTGTCAAAAGTGCCTGCCTCGCATTGCACCTACACGTTGGCATTATAATTCAAGATTGGTCAGCACAGTATTCTAAAAGAGAGAGGCCCTAAAGGAGCTTTTTGAGCATATTATAGACCATTATGATGAATATGATGATGATGCTGTGAGCAGTGCTGATGGATACATTAAGCACTTGAATAAGTTTGAGTTTAATTTTTTGCTCTCCACTTTCAATGCCATTTTGGCTCACTCCGAGGTGGTTTTTGGAGTACTTCAGAACAAGTCACTTGACATACAATTCTGTCTAAAAAGAGTAGACGAGTTTTGTAACACTATTGAGAGGGAGAGGGGAAGATTTGATGCCATTTACAATGACACTGTGAGCGCAACAGGTGAACCACGCGCACGGCGGGGCAAAGCAGGGGATAATATCCGCGCAAGTTATAAAACACTGCATGGGGAGATTGTGGATAACCTTATTGGCCAGCTAAGAAACAGGTTTCAAGACCACGAGAAAATACAATTCCTCTCTCTCATAAACGCAAAAGAGTTCCCAACATTTCGGACAGCATTCCCAGAGGAGGCTTTCAAGAGCCTCATGGAGAGCCCGGACCCCTCTTCGACCTCCCTCGGCTTAAAACAGAGCTCACAGTAATGTATGCCATGGCTGATTTCGCAGGGAAAAGCCCTTCTGATCTTCTTCTTTTCCTTCAGAAGGAGGATCTACGTACAAGTCTGCATCAGCTTTACAAATTGACATGTCTGGCAGTGACAATTCCAGTATCCACAGCCTCTGTAGAGCGGTCATTTTCAGCCCTAAAACGCATTATGACATGCAAGAAATACGATTGGACAGGCTCGTCTCTCAGCTTTGGCCTCCATGGCAATAGAGAGGGACTTCTTATTGGAATTAAAGCGCAGAGATGTTGGATTTAACCTGCACGACTGCGTCATTGAACTGTTTCTAAAGAAAGAAAGGAGGATGGATTTTGTCTTTAAATGATGGACGTGAGCTGCCTCCTACGCACTGTATAGCCTACACCATGGTGTGTTTAATCCATGTTTATATAATTTTGTTGTTTTGCTATGCTGATTCATTCATTGTTTTGTATTTGTTCTTGTTGCTGCCAGCCGTGGCACTGTGTGTGTTGCGAAGCTTGGTTCAGTTCAGTTGGCTGGAAATGGGAAATGTGTGTGTCTGGGTCAATTTGGGTAAAAAATTTATTAATGTCAGTCAACTGCGAATCAACTGTCAATTTTCTTTACTCCTAAATTAACTAAACATCCTCCTTTAACGAATTCATCCATATGCTTCTTGTTTCAACACATTGTTTATTCATTATGAATGTTGCACATCTCTGCGTTTTTCCTTGCTCATCCATCCTGCGTTCTGCGCTCAGCTGTGAGAGAGAGAGAGTGTGTGTGTGTGTGTGTGTGTGTGTGTGTGTGTGTGTGTGTGTGTGTGTGTGTGTGTGTGTGTGTGTGTGTGTGTGTGTGTGTGTGTGTGTGCGTGTGCACTGCAGCGTGTAACTCTAGTCTCAGAAGCTTGGCTGGTATATGTGATGAGGCCTGTTGAATCATGTGTATATCAACATATATTTTGCATGCTTTCGTGGCTATGACAATATGGTTGTGACTGAGTTTATTGTATTGGGCTCTGCTGCTAGTGCAGCCAGCATCACTCTGTACGGCGCAATATTGGCAGATCGTGGCTACGCGAGGGCATGTGCACGTGCGCGGGCACGTGCGCGTGCATGTGCGTGCGCAGCAGCCATGGCGAAGGCCCGGGTATTAAACCCACGGTCCGCCACTGTTTTTGATGCTACTTTATATGTTGATGAATTGGATAACAAGGACCCCAACGGTGTTCCTTTTAGACTATAAGTGGATGTGATCGTTCCCTAGCAGCCATGATGGATCACATACTGTAGTCACTGTACCTTATCATTATTCTAGTCAAGATTCAAGATTCAAGATTCAATAACTTTATTGCCATGTCAACAAGTTGATAGGAATTTGTCTTGGTTCACTCTCAACATAAAACAAAAACAAAAAACAAAAACAAAAACAAGGACAGTGCACATATACAGACATCCGTAAACATACAAGAGTAAACAACAGGAAACAATCCCCAGCAGCAGTTCAAAGTGCTATATACATACAGTATATTACCACATAAGTGCATAACGAGTCAGTGCAAGTTCAGGTTCAGGTGTCTAATAGCTAAGGGGTAGGTGCTGTCTCTGAAGCGAGATGTTTTGCTCCCAATGCTTCTGTATCTCCTGCCTGATGGGAGGAGATTGAAGAGGCAGCGAGCGGGATGAGAGTTGTCTGCTATGATTTTATTAGCCTTCCTAATTATTCTTGTGGAGAATAGTGATGAGAGTGAGGGGAGGCTACGTCCTATGATCTTTGATGCTCTGCGTACTACCCTCTCTAGCTGAGTCTTGTCCTGGGATGTTGTGTGACCAAACCAGACAGTCATTGAGAAGGTGAGCACGCTTTCAATGGTAGCCCTATAAAAGTGGGTCATGGCTGCTTGGCTGACCTTGAACTTTTTTAGCTGCCGCAGGAAGTAGAGCCGCTGGTGTGATTTTTTGATCTTTATGCTGGTGTTGAGATCCCATGTAAGGGATTCATGTCAGTGCTCACAATGCATCTGCTATGTTCAAACACTTTGTACTTTTACTTTTGGTACTTTAAGTACATTTTGATGCCAATACTTTCGTATTTTTACTAAGTAAATTTAAGTAAATTTTGAATTCCAGACTTTTACTTGTACATTTTTCTGTGAAAGAAAATACCTATTACATTTACTCTGAAATAAGGAAACTACTAAGGAACTGGGAACTTGTTGATGCAATCATTGGAATCCAATGTGTTAATATGTATTTGTCGCAGACCCCATTTGGAAATATGTGGTGCCAGAGACCCCCATACAAGATTTAAGTTGTTAAAATGTTTAACAAAAATATTGTACTTTTTTACCCAATATTTTTGAAAATAGCATATCTACAAGCTCACAACGTGTTGTGATGTCACACATTGTGAGCTTGCTGATCTGCTATTTTCAAATAGCCAATGTAAAGTATTAACACTGATCCTAGTTGCTTCTATTTTCATAGACCTGGCTGCTTGTTTCTTGGTGGTTCTCCCCAGTTCACTTACTTACTAGGGACAAGGTATTTAATGAAGAAGGTATAGTCAGCCTAGCAACACATGGATCAAAGAGAAAAAAAAAGAATATTGGAGAGAAGTGCTGTGCAGAATTATCTCCATCATCTGCCCTTTAGCTGAACGCAACATGGCCTTCATGTTGTCTGATGTCATGACATGACATCAGACCAACTGTACAAGCCCTCCAATGGTCATTCTTTAGGACAGGTGGAGCTGATGGCTAAACACAACCCAGTAATGAGCAAGCACTTGCGAAGAATCGAGAGACGTGACATAACCACTCATTAGTCATTACCTCAGCAAGCACATACAGAATGAGCGGATTGTGAGGATAGGAGGGATGGTTCTCAAGTCCATCTGTGAAAAGGTGCACAACGCTAAATATTATTCACACGACATCAGCCATATTGAACAGATGCCAGTCATTTTGTGCATTGTGAATTGTGTCCCAAAAACAGAAGAAAAGCCTGCTGTTGTTTCTATTGCTGAACATTTCACTGTATTTATTCAATGTGAGTTCACTGGGAAAAACTGGGTCTCGACATCAGTGAGTGACTGCAGGGGCCAAAGTTATGATAACGGGAGTAACATGAAAGCCAAGAATCAGGGAGTGCAAAAATGATTCTGGGCTGACTGTAAAAGCCCTCTCAGACACCCGCTGGGAATCACATATAGAGCGCATAAAGGTGTTGCATTACCACCTAGAAGAGGTTCACATAGCACTGAGAGCGCTGGAGGACTATGCACTCCAGCACAAAGATGGTGTAACGGCAACAGAGGCCAAAAGCCTATCAAAAGAAATAATAACAGGGCCATTTATCATGACCGTTGTGGTGTGTCATGACATTTTGTTTCAAATAAATAAAGTGAGCAAACAACCACAGTCAGCATGGAAGCCCTTCTAAACGAAATCCATGCTGTCATACTATTTCTCAAGGACTTCAGAGAGAACGGGTTCATGGATGCGCGCACAGACGCACGAGCGATTGCTGAAAAGGCCACAGTGGAAAAACCACTCGATTCCCAGAACAGCAACAGAAAAAAAAACAGTTCTATTTGATTATGAGGGTAAAGATGATCGCCCACCAATTACACCTGAAGAAAACTACAAGCTTGATATATTTCTTTTTTTTTTTTCTACAATTTTTATCCCACGATTTTGCAACCCATTTTCACCCAGTGCCAATTGCCTAGTATGTAATCCTGGGCTCTGCTCTCCCTCTGCCGCGCCTGGGGAGACAACGGACTGACCTCATGCTTCCTTCAATGCATGAGTAGTCCAAGCTGTTTCTTTTCACCTGACACGGGGGATTTCCACGGGATGTGTGTGTGTGTGTGTGTGTGTGTGTGTGTGTGTGTGTGTGTGTGTGTGTGTGTGTGTGTGTGTGTGTGTGTGTGTGTGTGTGTGTGTGTGTGTGTGTGTGTGTGTGTGGCTGGGCGCTGTCCCCGGTGCTGAATGGAGCAGAGAGAGATAGTCACTGCCTTGCCTTCTTTTCGTGTTGTTTTAATACTGTAAATAGAACTGTAGCCAGTTAGTAGGCACTGATTCTTTTGTTTTTTGTTTTGTTTTTTCATTGTAGCAATCATCAGTCAATAACCGAAAGAGACGGAGAAGAAAGGCGTTGCGTGAGAAGACAGACGAGATTTATAATGTTCACTTGTCAGACTTTCTTAATCCTCCCCATCTAGTCTCAAAGGTATGGGCGGCTTGCACCAACACGGTTTAAGCCTTAAACTGGTTTAAATCAAGGTTTATCTTTTAATCAGCTTGCACCAAACTTTAAACCTAGTTTTCATTAATCAGGTTTAGTTTTAAACCATCCCTTTAATCTTGGTTTTACTTTTCATTCTAAACCTGGATTAATGTTAATCCTGTTGCACCACTACTTTAAACTTCGATTTAGACATCAATAAGGGATTAATTTTAAACTTGCTGTAGAGGTGGTTTAAATGCAAACATGCCATTGACATGAATGGGGGGAAGCCTCATAGCTTGCAACTGCAAGCTGAAGCTGCGGACAGCGATTCACAGTTGAAAACAAAAATCTCATCATATTGTTGTCTTCTTCAATAAATCCTTGTACATCGGCTATTTTAAAATAGCGAACACTTAAATGTTTACAGGGACATAATACAGTCAGTTGTCATGGAATTGGACTTCCCAACCAATATGCAGACGTTTTAATTTTCGAAATCGCTTCATAATTGACAAAACTATCAAACTGTGGTGTATTTCTTTGCTTCCTTGTTCCTAGATAGCCGTGCATCGCCGTTCCGCACCGCGCTGTAGCGAGCGTCACCGTAGTATGAGGGAGCGTTATAAAATTAAATATCTTTGGCTACAGGCGCTCTTCTTAACATAGAAGGTGATAGGCCTGCCCACATTCTCCCCGAAGTAAATATAAAAGTAACAATAATGATATTAGGCTCAAGAGAATAGTTTATTCCAGTGTGTTTACATCGCAAATCCAAGATGGAGGACATTTAACCCATGAATTAATCGCAGGTTATAGTTTTAATCACAGGTTTGTTAAGCAATGCTTACATTTAAGTGGTGCAACACACCTCGATTTAAAATAAATCATAGATCAACAAAACCATGATTAACCCTAAACTAAGATTGATTTAATCCCTCTTGGTGCAAGCCGCCCATAGTCTCTCTGTGTTGTTATTTAGCCTTTCAGTGGCATCATAGGTACATTGCCCAGGGCTTCAGATGTCCTCCAACCGGGCCTGGTCCCGAGCCCAAAACCACAGGTACCGATCAGTCCCACAGGTTTTTTGTCAGGTATCCCAGCTCTAATACACATCAAATTCAGGGTGAGCTTGTAGATCTGCTATTTAAAAATATATATATCTCTTGCAAAAATGTAAACATATTTGAATATTTTGTTAAACATTTGAATACAAATAGGCCTGGTACAAATAGTGGAAATGGCAGATCTAAAAGCTCACAACTTCAGTCCTCATGGCTCGTGTGTCAGCAGAGAAGCAATTATTAACTCCCAACATTATTATGGCAAAATGAACAGTCAGTCTAGAAAAACAGCACCTGTTTTGCACTTGTTTTACATTTAGGTAAAAAATGAACGGTAGAAACCCATTAAAACAACAGGACTGCACGCGTGCATGAGGAATCCAGCCTGTCCGTCTTGCAGTCCCTAATAACATCTTATCTTACCTTATCATTATTCTAGTCAGTGTGGGTAACATGATGTCAAACTTATTCACACTCTTCAAATACACTCTCACCACTGTATTAATGTTATAATCACATAATAAATAGTAAAACTAAACTAATACAAATAATGGTGGTAAATTAGTCTGACCTTAGGATCTGCAGTCTACAATGTGGACTCTTTAGTCCAGCAAAGATCAGCTCCACGGATGAAAGGTCCAGTTTGGTCCCACTGAGGTCCAGTTCTGTTAGATGTGAAGGATTAGAGCTGAGAGCTGAAGCCACACCTTCACAGTCTGTCTTTTTGAGATCACAGCCAGCAAGTCTGTAAAGATGAAATGTAAAATCAAACCGATTAGACCACATTCACTGTCAGTAAAATTAACTAAGAGATCTTCTATCTAGCTAGAAATGGCGTACGGTAGAGCGCCATCATATGGCCGATGACCCTATTCTGGGCTGAACATTCAGACAAAATAGCAGATCTACACCCTCACAATAAGTCGCACATTGAAAGCTTACATAAACATCATAAAAAAAGAATAGTATTAATAAAGCCTGCTCAGACTTATTGTAGTGTTCAAATTAGTCTTTCTTCAAGCACCACCATTACATGTAGGTCAAAATGTTCACTGTCACAACATTTCTAAATGTACCGGTCAGATTGTCATGAAACGTGTTGATCACATTTATACTCCCCACAGGATTAAACCTTCTGCTTTCACTGACCCCATGACCTCTACTCTAGCACCACCTTTATGCTAAAATGTCCACTTGCACACGTGTGTGAAAATCTAATGTGAGGCAGACGGTCCGGGTACCCGGCAGGGAACCCGTGTTTGACGGGCTAAACCGTGAATAAATATATTGCGTTTCAAACACTGGGCGTGCTGGGATGATCGAGTGAGATGCAGTATGGAAGCACGCATGCACTGCTGTAGGCTATTTACTTAACTGTGTGTAATCAGGGGTAGCGGGTGGGCAACGGTTCCATTTTTTGACGGGCGAGGCGGATCTGGTTTAGACTTTATGTAATTGTGGGTAGCGGATCGGCCCGTGGATCTGATTAATGACAGGCGGGGCAGACACAGGTTGTCAAAATTGGACCTGTGCAGGACTCTGATGTGAGGATTATCATGAAACTTATGGAGCACATTGATGCTCCCTGGAGAAAGAACCCTACTGATGAAGTGACCCCACAACCTTTCATATATCGCCACCCTTGGGACAAAAAGCACTATATAGTATTTTGTATAAAAACGCTGTTCTTTCTTATGCATAGAATTAAAGCTGTTGCTGTTAATTACAATAGAGTGAATATTTCAGTGAATATACAATATAAAACCTAGCACTAAAACATAAGATTTATTTGTATTAATTTTTCCATAGAGATCAGGGTAATAAAGCTCGATTCATAATTGTTTGCATGGCATCAACGAATACCTCCCAACTTTGACCTTTTAGATCAGCTACCGGACATAATGTTACTTATTTGACATAGTTTTTATTTTTATAGACAAACTAGGGAGAGTGCTGGTCCAGTTGGGTTAAATAGGAGGGCTTTTAGACTCTTAGTCTTTATTTTTATTTTTATATATACATAAACACAACACCACCAGTCACCATTTGAAAACATGTAGTTCACTGGCTTCCTTCAAAACAGCGCTGAAAATTCACCTTTCAGGAGGTCAAATGTGGAGGTAGTTCCTCTCCCTGAGACAGGCGAGCTGACTGAACTGCACAACGAACAAGTTAAGAAAAACAGGGACATTTTGAAGAGGCTGATTAACTCTGTCATCTTCCTGGGGAAACAAGAGCTCCCATTTCGTGGCCACGATGAGAGCAGGGAATCAACTAACAAGGGAAACTATGTTGAACTCCTTAAATTTAGGCCTAACCTAATAGTTAGGCCTAAATCAGAATTTAGCCTACAAAAACAAATTTGTTGCAACATACTGTACATGTACTGTAAGCCCCTCCCATACACTAAAATGTGTACCCGGCCTGAATGGGTTAATTATCTGGCGGAACATGGCGGTGATTTTTATTATCATCTCACAACCTACAAAGTGTTTAGTGGGACTTCAGGGAAGATACAAAACGATTTGATTAATGCCATAGCTGAAGTGATGGGAGAGGAGATAAAAGGAGAGATACAAAAAGCACCGTTTCTTGCCGTTATGGTGGATGATACGACAGATGCAAGTAACGCAGCACAGCTATCTGTAATGGTTCGTTATGTGACAGACAATGGTGTAAAGGAAAGGTTCATCAGATTTGAGAATGTCTCTAGTGGTAAGCGGGCTGATGACATTGCTACTCTCATTTTCAGATTCCTGGAGGAAAATGAGTGTTTGGATAAGGTTGTTGCACAGTGCTATGATGGCGCAGCCGTTATGTCTTCTGGGTTAAACGGGGTACAAGCTAAAGTTAAGGAGAGGTGTCCCCAGGCTTTATTTGTACATTGCTATGCCCACAAACTAAATTTAGTTCTGACCCATGCAGGGAGCATCAAAGGTTAGGGAATGCAAAATATGTTTTTGCAAATCTCAATGGCCTGTCTGCGTTTTTTTCTAGATCTCCTAAACGCACAGAGCTTCTTGATGCGATCTGTCAAAAGTGCCTGCCTCGCATTGCACCTACACGTTGGCATTATAATTCAAGATTGGTCAGCACAGTATTCTAAAAGAGAGAGGCCCTAAAGGAGCTTTTTGAGCATATTATAGACCATTATGATGAATATGATGATGATGCTGTGAGCAGTGCTGATGGATACATTAAGCACTTGAATAAGTTTGAGTTTAATTTTTTGCTCTCCACTTTCAATGCCATTTTGGCTCACTCCGAGGTGGTTTTTGGAGTACTTCAGAACAAGTCACTTGACATACAATTCTGTCTAAAAAGAGTAGACGAGTTTTGTAACACTATTGAGAGGGAGAGGGGAAGATTTGATGCCATTTACAATGACACTGTGAGCGCAACAGGTGAACCACGCACACGGCGGGGCAAACCAGGGGATAATATCCGCGCAAGTTATAAAACACTGCATGGGGAGATTGTGGATAACCTTATTGGCCAGCTAAGAAACAGGTTTCAAGACCACGAGAAAATACAATTCCTCTCTCTCATAAACGCAAAAGAGTTCCCAACATTTCGGACAGCATTCCCAGAGGAGGCTTTCAAGAGCCTCATGGAGAGCCCGGACCCCTCTTCGACCTCCCTCGGCTTAAAACAGAGCTCACAGTAATGTATGCCATGGCTGATTTTGCAGGGAAAAGCCCTTCTGATCTTCTTCTTTTCCTTCAGAAGGAGGATCTACGTACAAGTCTGCATCAGCTTTACAAATTGACATGTCTGGCAGTGACAATTCCAGTATCCACAGCCTCTGTAGAGCGGTCATTTTCAGCCCTAAAACACATTATGACATGCAAGAAATACGATTGGACAGGCTCGTCTCTCAGCTTTGGCCTCCATGGCAATAGAGAGGGACTTCTTATTGGAATTAAAGCGCAGAGATGTTGGATTTAACCTGCACGACTGCGTCATTGAACTGTTTCTAAAGAAAGAAAGGAGGATGGATTTTGTCTTTAAATGATGGACGTGAGCTGCCTCCTACGCACTGTATAGCCTACACCATGGTGTGTTTAATCCATGTTTATATAATTTTGTTGTTTTGCTATGCTGATTCATTCATTGTTTTATATTTGTTCTTGTTGCTGCCAGCCGTGGCACTGTGTGTGTTGCGAAGCTTGGTTCAGTTCAGTTGGCTGGAAATGGGAAATGTGTGTGTCTGGGTCAATTTGGGTAAAAAATGTATTAATGTCAGTCAACTGCGAATCAACTGTCAATTTTCTTTACTCCTAAATTAACTAAACATCCTCCTTTAACGAATTCATCCATATGCTTCTTGTTTCAACACATTGTTTATTCATTATGAATGTTGCACATCTCTGCGTTTTTCCTTGCTCATCCATCCTGCGTTCTGCGCTCAGCTGTGAGAGAGAGAGAGAGTGTGTGTGTGTGTGTGTGTGTGTGTGTGTGTGTGTGTGTGTGTGTGTGTGTGTGTGTGTGTGTGTGTGTGTGTGCGTGTGCACTGCAGCGTGTAACTCTAGTCTCAGAAGCTTGGCTGGTATATGTGATGAGGCCTGTTGAATCATGTGTATATCAACATATATTTTGCATGCTTTCGTGGCTATGACAATATGGTTGTGACTGAGTTTATTGTATTGGGCTCTGCTGCTAGTGCAGCCAGCATCACTCTGTACGGCGCAATATTGGCAGATCGTGGCTACGCGAGGGCATGTGCACGTGCGCGGGCACGTGCGCGTGCATGTGCGTGCGCAGCAGCCATGGCGAAGGCCCGGGTATTAAACCCACGGTCCGCCACTGTTTTTGATGCTACTTTATATGTTGATGAATTGGATAACAAGGACCCCAATGGTGTTCCTTTTAGACTATAAGTGGATGTGATCGTTCCCTAGCAGCCATGATGGATCACATACTGTAGTCACTGTACCTTATCATTATTCTAGTCAAGATTCAAGATTCAATAACTTTATTGCCATGTCAACAAGTTGATAGGAATTTGTCTTGGTTCACTCTCAACATAAAACAAAAACAAAAAACAAAAACAAAAACAAGGACAGTGCACATATACAGACATCCGTAAACATACAAGAGTAAACAACAGGAAACAATCCCCAGCAGCAGTTCAAAGTGCTATATACATACAGTATATTACCACATAAGTGCATAACGAGTCAGTGCAAGTTCAGGTTCAGGTGTCTAATAGCTAAGGGGTAGGTGCTGTCTCTGAAGCGAGATGTTTTGCTCCCAATGCTTCCGTATCTCCTGCCTGATGGGAGGAGATTGAAGAGGCAGCGAGCGGGATGAGAGTTGTCTGCTATGATTTTATCTACAAGCTCACAACGTGTTGTGATGTCACACATTGTGAACTTGCTGATCTGCTATTTTCAAATAGCCAATGTAAAGTATTAACACTGATCCTAGTTGCTTCTTTTGGGCTTATTGTCATAGACATGCTTGTTTCTTTGAAAAAAATCTGGCAACACAACAATCCCCAGTTCACTTCCTTACTAGGGACAAGGTATTTAATGAAGAAGGTATAGTCAGCCTAGTGGCCAGGCAGACACCATCAAACATATCATTTTCCAAATGTCTGAGTGTCTGTCTGTCTGTCTGTGAGTGAGTGTCTGTCACAGCGTTTCTGGCTGGAGCAATTGATCTGAAATCGCATCACCATTAGCATATGAACACACCTGACATAACTGTGAAGCCCGTTTGTCACTTTCACAAATCATATGCTGTATATTAGCATTGTCATGGTGTATCTATATCTATTCTGCATCTAGCTTGAGACATATCTATTCTGCATCTAGCATGAGGCAACATGTTTAACCAGCTCTGTGTGTGTGTGTGTGTGTGTGTGTGTGTGTGTGTGTGTGTGTGTGTGTGTGTGTGTGTGTGTGTGTGTGTGTGTGTGTGCGCGTGTGTGTGTGTGTGTGTGTGGGGGGGGGGGGGGGTCGGTTGTCTGGCCCTGTTACAGATTTTGTCCAAAAATCATGCAGATCGGTACACAGTATCTCTGTAGCCATTAAACAAAACGGGTATTTCTTACATTGATGCTCCTACATATTATCATGCAAGCACCAGTTAAAGTTACTTTCCATCCCTCATATACTGTGTGCACAGTGCACATCCCATAACCCACACACTGCACATCATTTCAGAGCTCATATCTTTTAACGGGTAAGGGCTAGTTGACTATAATGAAGAAGGTTAAGTCAGACACTATTGAAATGAAGAAGGTATAGTCAGACACCATTGACTATAATGAAGAAGGTATAGTCAGACACCATTGACTATAATGAAGAAGGTGTAGTCAGACAGACAGACAGACAGACAGACAGACAGACAGACAGACAGACAGACAGACAGACAGACAGACAGACAGACAGACAGACAGACAGACAGACAGACACCATTGACTATAATGAAGAAGGTTAAGTCAGACTCCATTGACTATAATGAAGAAGGTATAGTCAGACACCATTGACTATAATGAAGAAGGTATAGTCAGACACCATTGACTATAATGAAGAAGGTATAGTCAGACACCATTGATTATAAATCTGAGGATAGGGTTTTCTGTTTTTGTTGCTTGCTCTTTGGGAAACGTGACATCAGTCTGTCAAATGAGGGATATGATGGATGGAAACATGTCGGGATATTCTAAAAGCTCACGAGCAATCAAAAGAAAACACCCGTTGTATGGAAGCGTGGCACACGCTCATGGCATGGCTACTATGAAGACTGTGGACTGGCAACACGTGGATCAAAGAGAAAAAATATATATATTGGAGAGAAGTGCTGTGCAGAATTATCTCCATCATCTGCCATTTAGCTGAACGCAACATGGCCTTTCGTGGGACATCAGACAAACTGTACAAGCACTCCAATGGTCATTCTTTAGGACAGGTGGAGCTGATGGCTAAACACGACCCAGTAATGAGCGAGCACTTGCGAAGAATCGAGAGACGTGACATAACCACTCATTACCTCAGCAAGCACATACAGAATGAGCTGATTGTGAGGATAGGAGCGATGGTTCTCCAGTCCATCTGTGAAAAGGTGCACAACGCTAAATATTATTCAGTGATTCTGTAAACCCGACACCAGCCATATTGAACAGATATCAGTCATTTTGTGCATTGTGAATTGTGTCCCAAAAACAGAAGAAAAGCCTGCTGTTGTTTCTATTGCTGAATATTTCACTGTATTTATTCCATGTGAGTTCACTGGGAAAAACTGGGTCTCGACATCAGTGAGTGACTGACTGCAGGGGCCAAAGTTATGATAACGGGAGTAACATGAAAGCCAAGAATCAGGGAGTGCAAAAATGATTCTGGGCTGACTGTAAAAGCCCTCTCAGACACCCGCTGGGAATCACATATAGAGAGCGTAAAGGTGTTGCGTTACCACCTACAAGAGGTTGGCAAAATCGCGCTCTTTCTAACGACCATCATTTAAACCGGAGGATTAGCGACTCACTCCACGGAGGTTAGGGTTAGGGCAAGGGTTAGAGTCGGGTGTCGAAAAGATGACATGTAGTAACAGCGACACGCTCCCGAAGAGGTTCACATAGCACTGGGAGCGCTGGAGGACTATGCACTCCAGCACAAAGATGGTGTAACAGCAACAGAGGCCAAAAGCCCTTCAAAAGAAATAATAACGGGGCCATTTATCGTGAGCGTTGTGGTGTGTCATGACATTTTGTTTCAAATAAATAAAGTGAGCAAACAACTACAGAGTCCCACAGTCAGCATGGAAGCCCTCCTAAACGAAATCCGTGCTGTCATACTATTTCTCCAGGACTTTAGAGAGAACGGGTTCATGGATGCGCGTACAGACACACAAGCGTCTGAAAAGGCCACAGTAGAAAAACCACTCGATTCCCAGAACAGCGACAGAGAAAAAAAAAACAGCTCTATTTGATTATGAGGGTAAAGATGATCGCCCACCAATTACACCTGAAGAAAACTACAAGCTTGATATATTTCTCCCCCTGATTGTCAAGGCTCGGTGCTGAATGGAGCAGAGGAGAGATAGTCACTGCCTTGCTTGCTTTTTGTGGTCCATGGTCCATTCACCAAATGGACCATGACCCTATTCTGGCCTGAACATTCTTGCCAGATCCGCCCGCCCATCAAAAAATTGACCTGTCGTCCAACCCTGCTACCCGTGTTTACATGCAGTTAAGTAAATAGCCTACAGCCGTGTGTGCTTCCAAATTGCATCGCACTCGATCGTCCCTGCACGCCATCCTCAGTGTTTGCGACGCAATATACAGTGTATTTACATAAACGCCAAGTCGGCTGCCACTCTTAATTCTTTTAGATAGCCTTTTAAACAACCTGTATGATGAGAACATGGGCTATGGTGCTAGTGCGTGCTGTGGTTGTGTCTCTGTGTGTTGTGTGTGTCCTGACTCCTGCTGCCCACTGACTGTGTGTGCTCCATGTTGTTTAGGCAGAAACACTGCTGTATGCATGCCGTGGTTCTGTCCTGCTGCTCAATGTGTGCGCTCCAGTGACGCTGTTCAGGCAGAAACAGTTGTCTGATTTTCACAATAAAATGTTACCCGCCCGTGTTTAGTCGTTCACCGCCCGTCCCCACAAATGTATAATATTATATATTCCGCCCGTGGCACATACACATCTTATGTTTTAATCAGATAATAAATAATCAAACTAAACTAATACAAATAATGGTGGTACATTAGTCTGACCTTAGGATCTGCAGTCTACAATGTGGACTCTTTAATCCAGCAGAGATCAGCTCCATGGATGAATGGTCCAGTTTGGTCCCACTGAGGTCCAGCTCTGTTAGGTGTGAAGGATTAGAGCTGAGAGCTGAAGCCACACCTTCACAGTCTGTCTTTTTGAGGTCACAGCCAGCAAGTCTGTAAAAATTAAATGTACAATCAAACAGATTAGACCACATTCACTGTCAATGAAGTTAACTAAGAGATATTTTATCTAGATAGAAATGTTGTAAGGTAGAGCACCACCAAATGGACAATGAACCTATTCTGGGCTGAACATGTCAAAAACTGTAATTTCGGGTGCTTTAAGAACTCCCATTACTTGTCAGGTGGAAACCTATACAACAATTAGTTTTTGAGAAGATGTTTTTTTTAAAAACAGCAAAATGTGTTTATTAAATAAGAAATATTTACATTTTCCTTGAACATCACTGAAAAAAAAATCCATTATTCATTGATTCCTTCTTCTAACATAAAACGGCTGTATCTCTGAATAAGTTGAAAATAACGCCTAGGAGGGCGAAATACGCTCTTTTTCAACCATACACTGGACTGTGATGGTCGGCCGTGGTTAGGATTTTAGTTTTGCGACCGTTTGTAAACAAACTAAACTCCTTCCTGAAATTGTCAGGGTACACACACGTGCACACGCACAAAGCTTCCGGGGCTCTTCAATATAAAGTGTAAATGAATGGTAACACTGCATATCCATAATAATTTGAGTTAGATGGTGTCCAATGTGTTAACAATGACCAGGCTTGTTGTTAATGCGAGGCGTTGTGAGCTTGTAGATCAGCCAGTTGAGCACGGAACACACCGTGACAACGAAGTATAAACAGATTTACTTTGGTGATGTGTATGTGTGCGTGTGAAGCTTGCCCAGCACACTAAACCTGCACACAACCGCCACAAAATAAACTTCCAATCCAAGGGACAGTAGTGGGGAACACGGCACCAACAAATTGTTAAATGGTGCATTTACAGTATATAGCGCCTTCATCCAAGGCGCTTTACAGAGATTGTGCATTACATTCACACACACACACACACACACACACACACACACACACACACACACACACACACACACACACACACACACACACACACACACACACACACACACACACACACACACACACACACACACACACACACACACACACACACACACACACACACACACACACACACGCACACACACACAAATTCATTTCATTCAGCCAATTTCACACACACACACACACACACACACACACACACACACACACACACACACACACACACACACACACACACACACACACACACACACACACACACACACACACACACACACACACACACACACACACACATTCATTCATTACATTCACCCATTCACAAACACACATTCATTACATTCACCCATTCACACACACATTCATTACATTCACGCATTCACACACATTCATACACCGATGACCGATGGCAGAGGAAACAATGCAAGGCACCAACCTGCTCATCAGGAGCAACTATGGGTTCAGAGTCTTGCTCAAGGACTCTTCAACACTAACTCTGGGGGAGCCCGGGATCGAACTGGGAATGCTTCGAGAACTACAAGCTACGAGCTCGCTTCAGCACAACAACATGTTTACCTCAGCGTTTGGGACATGCTCTGTGCTTAGAGTTATGTCTCCGTGCCTGCAGCATTAACGCGAGCACACACACAGTGCCACACACACAAGGAGCATGATCAGAGAGAGTGTGTGATGCATGTCATAGGTAGGCTACGTATATCAATATGTTCGACCCGAATCGACGTCTGACCATTAATCATAGAAAATGCGTCCGGCGGATACGCTGGTCATTGTGGTCAGTTGCCCAGGGGTGCCGAGCCGAGCCACTTTCGGCGGCCCCGTATGCTGTGCGCCTCTCAGGTAAAATACATTTCTACTAATTACCCATCAACCCATGTGTCAGCACTGTCAGGAGGGAAGACAAGTAGACAACAACAAAAGAAAATGAACAGAAAGAGAGCAAGTGGGGCGCAAAACAAGAGGAAGAAGGAAGAAAGGGCAAACAAATTGGAATCGTATCCAAAATTGACATCTTCTTTAGGTGGCACCGCCGCAGCGGCCGCACGCGCCAGCCCCAGCCCCGAGTCTTGTAATGTTCCCGGTACCAGTGACGGACTGCGATCCGGGGATGATGATTCAAATGGGTGCACGTTGCCTTTCCGAAATCTCGCTATTCCGACCATTGAATTCCATTCTTCGAAATGGCGGTGTGTCCAAATGTTATATAAGACCCGCCATTCCGAAAGGAAACAGCACCGCCTTTTCGAACATTGACTTTATTATTCGAAATGGCGGTGTTATTTATTTTTCTATAGCACCCCTCCATTCCGAATAGCCTATAACTCTCACTCTCTCTCTCTCTCTCTCTCTCTCTCTCTCTCTCTCTCTCTCTCTCTGTCTCTCTCTCTCTCTCTCTCTCTCTCTCTCTACGCGCACGCACTTTCGCTGCCAAAGTGCACCAAAAAATGAGAGAAAAAGAAAAAAGAATCATGATCATCATAATAACTCATATTTTCGCCGCCTAAAAATAATCACTGCATGCAAGCAAGCATGTGTGATGCCAGATCAATTTAATTAATTTGATATGTGGGTGGTGCATAGAAAAAGTGCGCAGTCGGGCACAAAATGGATTGCAGCGGCGGCCTTTTCTGATCTATAATTCTCAATGAATGTCTGTTATACTCATTTCTAATTCTCTCCCACCGTCCCCGTCCCCTGTGACCCAACACACAATGTGCGCACATCTACCACATAACGGTATTCGAAACTAAGTTATGATGCCAGACAGAATTTACAGTTAAACGCACACCTTTTAAAATACATCCAACAGCAGCTTTCATCCCAGAGCTGTAGTTGCGCTCAACACGCACAGCTGTGAGACGGGACACTTTACTTGTATGCTTTTTATACATTGTATTATCTTAACTTATTGTTTTGTCTACACACTAAATTAGAAGCCAAATTAAACAAAGCCCAGGCTTAAAATGTGATCTTTCACAGCTGAACTTGTATATTTATTTCAAAGTAGACATGAGATTTACTCCACGGCAAAAAAAAGCAAATAAAACAATGGAATTATGAATGATTATTAACATAAAAATGTAAGTATAACAACGGTATAGGCCTACTCATGCACAATGTCCCAATTCAAGTTTTCAAATGTATACAAATCAACAGTGCACCCCAGCAAAATTGCGGCGCTTATCTCGGTCGGAAACGGGCGATCAAAAAATAAAACCAGCGGCGATAAACCCTGCAATAAACCAGACAAATCATATAGAGCTTATACTTAGTTTAGCAAGATATGAATGTATATTCAACGTCTCTCTCTATCTCTCCTCTCTCCCTGTCTCTCCTCTCGCCCTCCCTCTCAGTTCTATCACTCTCTCCTCGCAGCCCGCTCCGCGCGTAACCACGCATCACCAGGCTTTCGCCGCGCGTAATAAAACGTCTCCATTTGCCACGATTTGGCCTGCAATATTCTATTTTAGGCATAGCCTATAGGATACATACAATATTTCTCCTCACTCCAGTGGCACTTTCCTTTTATCTGACTCTCTGAGCAACTCCTCACAAAATAAACTATGCACGAACGAGGAAATTAAATCATTTATTGAGGGGACGGCCGCGGGCCTTAGGTCAGAAATCTAAAATGGGAGCGGACTGTCGGGAGGGGGATTTAACATAACTATATTATATAATATGGATTTAACCCGCACATGGCTCTATGATCTACCATGAGCACAATGTTTCATTGCCTGTATTCTCTACTGCAGCGCTGTATTTTCTAATTGAATTAAATGAAACAAGAAAACAAAATCATAATGCAATTAAGACTAGAAAACATCGTTTTTGTATTGTATCCCCACAATTAGATCTGCTCACAGACTTTCCAAATAGTCTCTACAGCCGAGTGTGCGCGTGCACATGAGATCAATAAATGACCATCTGCCCTGAAACGAAAATACCAAACAGCCACGAATATTGGTGGACCATATTCGTTTGATGTCACAGCAGGAGCTAATGACCGGCGCAATTCACACATCTATTTTTTGTTTTTCCTTGAAAGCAAATAATGACCACGCTAATTGATCCATTGGTAACTGGGAGCTATACCAGTGGTTCTCAACCTGTGGGTTGGGGACAAATTAGATGATTAAATTAGATGATTAACTTAATATGCACCATTTTAACAGTAAACAAACCAACAAAGTCTACGTCTATAGCAGTATCTGCACATTTCTAACATGACAAATTAAACATTGGCCAAATTGTCAAATATTAGAGGCCCATTTCTGTCTCATATACGTAAGTGCAACCACTTTTAACACGCTGGGCTGCCTGCTGAACTGACTGACTTCACGTTCATGGGAAAATTATCAATCTAACGCTTATTACTTCTTCATGGACCTTCAAAATGCATCACATCACATCACATCACATCACATCACATCACAGCGGCAGGCCGGCAGCGACAGTAGGTAAAGGGTTATTCACAATTCACAGTCTTTATTCAGTTTATTGGATGACTTTTCAGACAGTAATGAATAATGATAATGAATGCAGGAGCAGCACAGCCAGCCTGCAGGTGCACTTACTGCGGGCGACCACCGTGCACCCAAATCGATTATCACAACAACCATTGATCAGGCATCACGCAATATTTTGGCATGCATTCCGTGTTTATTTTTAGGCGGAGCAAATACCGGTAGGCCTACATATTAGTTATTAGGCTCTGAATCTATGATGATGATCGGCTTGGCCTTTTCTTCTTCTTTTTTTATTTTTTGGTGCCCTTTGGCAATGTGTTCCCAGACGCACAGGACGCACAGTGCGTCATGCATATTATACGTCCATATAATTAATAGGCCTATATGGCATTCATATTATTCACTTTATTATCGACATGTTGCAATTATAGGTCAATATAATTAATATAGGATATAATGCAGCAGCACTCTTTATGTGCAAAGCCCTAGTGTTGACGGGGGTCCGGCCGTTCTGGCTCACCTTAAGCCCTGCTGGTGGAATAATCTGCTCAAATTCAAAATTTCGGAATGGCGAGGTCCCGACTGCAATTCCGAAAATTAAAATTCGAAAAGGGGGGGTTTCGAAAACGGGGGGTTTCGAAAAGGGGGGGTTTCGAAAACGGGGGGTTTCGAAAACGGGGTGTTTCGAAATGGGGGGGTTTCGGAATGGAGAACCGACCCCGATTCAAATCATGGGGAAATGGAGCAGGATCCACAGCCACCTGCCGAGCCTGCCCAGGACGACGTGGTGGAGGCTGGCTATTCTGGTGCACAAGCTGCTGGAACGCAGCCCAAAGCCGTGAGTGAAAATTATGATGATGATGATGAAGATGATGAAGAGATTTGAGCCCATGGAGGGCGAGGGTGAAAAAGAGAGTGACAGTGAGACAGAGACTGCAGCAGCAGCACTGGGTGGGTCAGAGTCAGACTCTGATGACCCTGTCATTTTATCTCTATCTGATGACCCCGCATTGTGGCCAAAACAAATCACTGACTCTGTCAGGACAGAGCTCGTTAAAAGAGGCCCAGAGCAAATTATGGACTATAGTTTCCCACAAAATACTGAGTCCCCTACTCGCTGATTTAACAAAAGTTACTATTTCATTACACTCAATTATGGAGAAAAAAATAAAGAAAACTTAGCTAAGGTACTCAAAATCTGAGGATAGGGTTTTCTGTTTTTGTTGCTTGCTCTAGGGGAAACATCAAACATTAAATGAGGGATATGGATGGAAACTTGTCAGGGATATTCTAAAAGCTCACAAGCAATCAAAGGCACACACCCGTTGTATGGAACCAGTAAGACTCCCTAATCAGGAGATAAGCGACCGTCAGGTCGCAGCGTGATTTTAGGCCAAAATGTGTAGGAGCAGTGTCCAAAAATGTGTTTGAAAAAATCGGCCTGATGGTGGCGTTATATGGGACAGATGCATGTTGATGAGATGAGTGTAGACATACTGTGTACCGATTTGTGTGATTTTAGGGCAAAATCTGTAGGAGCAGTGTCCAAAAATGTGTTGGAAAAAATTGGCCAGATGGTGGGGCTATTTGGGACAGATCCATGTTGATGACATGAGTGTAGACATACTGTGTACCGATTTGCGTGATTTTAGGGCCAAATCTGTAAGAGTAGTGTCCAAAAATGTGTTATTAAAAATCAGCCTGAAGGTGGCGTTAAATGGGAGAGATCTATGTTGATGACATGAGCGTAGAGCAAGTGTGTACCGATTTGCGTGATTTTAGGGCAAAATTTGTAGGAGCAGTGTCCAAAAATGTGTTTGAAAAAATCGGCCTGATGGTGGCACTATATGGGACAGATCCATGTTGATGACATGAGTCGAGACATACTGTGTAGCGATTTGCGTGATTTTAGGGCAAAATCTGTAGGAGTAGAGTCCAAAAATGTGTTTTAAAAAATGGGCCTCATGGTGGCGCTAGAAGAGGGCCATGTGAGAATTGATGGGTGGAGGTTGTGGTTTGGCAGGCAAGGAGTGTGTGCGGAAAATTTCACATGGATAAGGGCAACGATGGCGGAGATATGAGCAGGGCAAAAGTGTGACGTGACTGACTGACTGACGGACAGACAGCCGGTGGAGGTTTTGATAGTAAATGCGACCTGACGGTCGCAATGATTGCCATGGCTACTATGAAGACTGTGGACTGGCAACACATGGATCTAATAGAGAGAGAAAAAAAAGTACTGGAGAGAAATGCTTTGCAGAATTATCTCCATCATCTGCCATTTATCTGAATGCAACATGGCCTTTTGGTCAGGGTACTAAAGTATCGTTCGATTTTCAATAGGAATTCAATTTTAAAAAATCATTTTTCTCTCAATTTTCTAATTTTCCAGCTCCCCATAAAATCAAATATTGGTTCATTTTTCCAATTTTCTAGCTTGCAAAAAAATCAGGAAAATGCTTCAATTTTGCTTCAATTTTTTAAATGTGTGATTCGTCTTTGTCATTATTTGATTTGGAACCGACAAAGGAAAAACATCTTTAAAAAAGGTATTTTTCATTTTTTACCACATTACGAATATCAAAAAATTGACCAATTTTTTCAATTTTCTAGCTTGCAAAAAAATCAGGAAAATGCTTCAATTTTTTAAATGTGTGATTCATATTTGTCATTATTTGATTTGGAACCGACAAAGGAAAAACATCTTTAAAAAAGGTATTTTTCATTTTTTTACCACATTACGAATATCAAAAAATTGACCAATTTTTCCAATTTTCTAGCTTGCAAAAACATCAGGAAAATGCTTAAATTTTTTAAATGTGTGATTCGTCTTTGTCATTATTTGATTTGGAACCGACAAAGGAAAAACATCTTGAAAAAGGTATTTCTTAATTTCTTACCCCATTACAACAATCAAAAAATGGGCCCATTTTTCCAATTTTCTAGCCCACAAAAACATCAGGAAAATGCTTAAAATTTGCTCAATTTTTTGAATGTGTGATTCATATTTTGGCATTATTTGATTTGGAACCGACAAACAAAAAATAGGCCCATTATTCAATTTTCAAGTCCAGGAAAGAAATCGTCATCATGAATGTCACGTGACCACGTGTCAAGTCACATGGTACACAACTTCAAAATAAAAGCTGTAGGCTAGTCTAACATCCAAGTAATAGGATCAACATGCAGGCAGGCAGGGGGTCCATGAGGGGTTTACAAGGGGGTCCATGGCTGGTTCCCAAAGTGTGGTTTGCGGACCCCCAGGGTTTCTATGGCTGGTTCACAACAGCCTGGTACACGTACAGCCATGGCTGGTTCCCAAAGTGTGGTTCGGGGACCTCTTGAGGTCCATGACGGATTTCCAAGGGGGTCCATGGCTGGTTAGCAATAAATGTGGTTCGGGGACCTCTGGGGGTCCCTGAGGGGTTTCCAAAGGGGTCCATGGCTGGTTAGCAATAAGTGTAATTGCGACCGTAGGTCGCTACTTACTATCACAGCCTGCACAAACTGTCCGTCTGTCTGTCTGTCTGTCTGTCTGTCCCTCTGTCTGTCACACCTCACACGTCACACTATTGCCCTGCTCATATCTCCGCAACCGTTGGCCCGATCCATGCCAAATTTTGCACACACGCTCCTTGCCTGCCAAACTACAACCTCCATGGACCCCCGGATGTAAAAAATGACCAAATATGCAAAAATGACCAAATGACCACCCCAACGGGGCTGCTCACGGGGAATTCCCGGGGACCACCGACTCCTGCTGCTCCAGAACGGATGCCAAAGTGGTGGCGCCCCCAGTGGAGGACCCCCTCCACTGCAGCTCACATAAAATGCCGTAACTCGGGCTAGGAGCGTCCGGGAGAGCCGGGGCCGGTACCTATTCGTCCGCCAAGGCAACGCGGAGACCCCACCCCTCATTTCTCACATGGCCCTCTTCTAGCGCCACCATGAGGCCGATTCTTGCTAAACACATTTTTGGACACTGCTCCTACAGATTTTGCCCTAAAATCACGCACATCGGTACACAGTATGTCTACACATTGCCCACACAACTAGGAACCAATGGCAGTTACAGCCCTCTTTGTGTATACATGTGACCTACGGTCGCTTATCTCCCGATTAGGGAGTCTTACTGGTAGTGTAATAGGTGAAATAGTGTAATAGTGCATTACTTGTAATATTGAAATAGCATAAATGTTATTGCGACCGTTATGTTGCAGTTACTATCAAAACCTCGACCAGCTGTGAGTCCGTCCGTCCGTCCGTCCGTCCGTCCGTCCGTCCGTCCGTCCGTCAGTCAGTCAGTCTGTCTGTCTGTCTGTCACACGTCACACTTTTGCCCTGCTCATATCTCCGCAACCGTTGCCCAGATCCATGCCAAATTTTGCACACATACTCCTTGCCTGCCAAACCACAACCTCCACCCATCAATTCACACATGACCCTCTTCTAGCGCCACCATGAGGCCGATTCTTGCAAAACAAATTTTTGGACACAGCTCCTAAATTTTTTGTCCTAAAATCACGCAAATCGGTACACAGTATGTCTACACTCGTGTCATCAACATGGATCTGTCCCATATAGCGCCACCTTCAGGCCGATTTTTGAAAACACATTTTTGGACACTGCCCTAAAATCACCCTATTAGGGAGTCTTACTGGTAGTGTAATAGCGCAATAAGGGTAATAGTGTAATATTGTAATAAGTGTAATAATATAATAGTGTCATTGCGACCGTCAGGTTGCAGTTACTATCAAAACCTCCACCAGCTGTCAGTCTGTCAGTCAGTCTGTCAGTCAGACTTTCAGTCACACTTTTTCCCTTCTCATAGTGATTTTGGCTGCCAAACCACTACCCCCATTTCTCCCTCTTCTAGCGCCACCATGAGGCCGCTTCTTGCAAAACACATTTTTGGACACTGCTCCTACAAATTTTGCCCTAAAATCACGCAAAGCGGTACACAGTATGTCTACACTGGGTTGACACTGTCCAAGATAGCGCCACCATCAGGGCGATTTTTCAAACACATTTTTGGACTCTGCTTTTACAGATTTTGCCGTAAAATCACGCAAAGCGTAAAATCACAGCAAAGCGTGATTTTAGGATGCCCTGATGGTGGCGCTATCTCGGACAGATCCATGCTGATGACATGAGTGTAGACATAATGTGTACCGCTTTACGTGATTTTAGGGCAGAATTTGTAGGAGCAGTGTCCAAAAAAGTATGTGTTTTGCAAGAAGCTGCCTCATGGTGGCGCTAGAAGAGGGAGAAATGGGGTAGTGGTTTGGCAGCCAAAACCACTATGAGAAGGGCAAAAGTGTGACTGAAAGTCTGACTGACAGACTGACTGACAGACTGACAGCTGGTGGAGGTTTTGATAAGAATGCACTATTACACTATTTCACCTATTACACTACCAGTAAGACTCCCTAATCGGGAGATAAGCGACCGTTGGTCGCTTATCTCCACAAAAAGGCCAAAAGTTTGTTTTACCAAAATCGTCCTGATGGTGGCGCTGGATGGGACAGATGCGTTTTGATTACATGACTGTAGAGATACTGTGCGATTTGTGTGATTTTAGGGCAAAATCTGTAGGAGCAGTGTCCAAAAATGTGTTTAAAAAAATCGGCCTGAAGGTGGCGCTAAATGGGACAGATCCATGTTGATGAGATGAGTGTAGACATACTGTGTAGCGATTTGCGTGATTTTAGGGCAAAGATTGTAGGAGCAGTGTCCAAAAATGTGTTTTAAAAAATCGGCCTGAAGGTGGCGCTATATGGGACAGATCCAAGTTGATGACATGAGTGTAGACATACTGTGTACCGATTTGTGTGATTTTAGGGCAAAAATTTTAGGAGCAGTGTCCAAAAATGTGTTTTGCAGAATCGGCCTCATGGTGGCGCTAGAAGAGGGCCATATGAGAAATGAGAGGTGGGGTCTCCGCGCTGCCGAGGCGGACGAATAGGTACCGGCCCCGGCTCTCCCGGTCGCTCCTAGCCCGAGTTAAGGCATTTTATGTGAGCTGCAGTGGAGGGGGTCCTCCACTGGGGGCGCCACCACTTTTGCATCCGTTCTGGAGCACCAGGAGTCGGTGGTCCCCGGGAATTCCCCGTGAGCAGCCCCTTTGGGGTGGTCTTTTTTGCACATTTGGTCATTTTTTACACCTGGGGGTCCCCCAGGGACCTGGGGGTCCCTGGAGCTCCGGGGGTCCTTCGAGGTTGTAGTTTGGCAGGCAAGGAGTTTGTATGGAAATTTTGGCATGGATCGGGGCAACGGTGGCGGAGATATGAGTAGGGGGAAAGTGTGACGTGTGACGAGTGACGTGACGGAGGGAAGGACAGGCTGACGGCTGGTGGAGGTTTGGATAGTAGAGAGTGTAAAAGTAACTGCGACCTACTACGGTCGCAATTAAACACACTTATTGCTAACCAGCCATGGACCCCCTTGGAAACCCCTCAGGGACCCCCAGAGGTCCCCGAACCACACTTTGAGAACCAGCCATGGACCCCCTTGGAAATCCGTCATGGACCTCCAGAGGTCCCCGAACCACACTTTGGGAACCAGCCATGGCTGTACGTGTACCAGGCTGTTGTGAACCAGCCATAGAAACCCTGGGGGTCCCCAAACCACACTTTGGGAACCAGCCATGGACCCCCTTGTAAACCCCTCATGGACCCCCTGCCTGCCTGCATGTTGATCCTATTACTTGTTGGATGTTAGACTAGCCTACAGCTTTTATTTTGAAGTTGTGTACCATGTGACTTGACACGTGGTCACGTGACATTCATGATGACGATTTCTTTCCTGGACTTGAAAATTGAATAATGGGCCTATTTTTTGTTTGTCGGTTCCAAATCAAATAATGCCAAAATATGAATCACACATTCAAAAAATTGAGCAAATTTTAAGCATTTTCCTGACTTTTTTGTGGGCTAGAAAATTGGAAAAATGGGCCCATTTTTTGATTGTTGTAATGGGGTAAGAAATTAAGAAATACCTTTTTCAAGATGTTTTTCCTTTGTTGGTTCCAAATCAAATAATGACAAAGACGAATCACACATTTAAAAAATTGAAGCATTTTCCTGATTTCTTTGCAAGCTAGAACATTTGAAAAATTGGTCCATTTTTTGATATTCGTAATGTGGTAAAAAAATGAAAAATACCTTTTTAAAGATGTTTTTCCTTTGTCGGTTCCAAATCAAATAATGACAAATATGAATCACACATTTAAAAAATTGAAGCATTTTCCTGATTTTTTTGCAAGCTAGAAAATTGAAAAAATTGGTCAATTTTTTGATATTCGTAATGTGGTAAAAAATGAAAAATACCTTTTTTAAAGATGTTTTTCCTTTGTCGGTTCCAAATCAAATAATGACAAAGACGAATCACACATTTAAAAAATTGAAGCAAAATTGAAGCATTTTCCTGATTTTTTTGCAAGCTAGAAAATTGGAAAAATGAACCAATATTTGATTTTATGGGGAGCTGGAAAATTAAAAAATTGAGAGAAAAATGATTTTTTAAAATTGAATTCCTATTGAAAATCGAACGATACTTTAGTACCCTGACCCCTTTTGTGGGAAATCAGACAAACTGTACGAGCCCGGGTGAGACACCCGCTGGGAATCACATATAGAGAGCGTAAAGCTGTTGCGTTACCACCTAGAAGAGGTTCACATAGCACTGGGAGCGCTGGAAGACTATGCACTCCAGCACAAAGATGATGTAACGGCAACAGTGGCCAAAAGCCTATCAAAAGAAATAATAACTGGGCCATTTATCGTGAGCAAACAACTACAAAGTCCCACAGTCAGCATGGAAGCCCTTCTAAATGAAATCCCTGCTGTCATACTATTTCTCGAGGACTTCAGAGAGAACGGGTTCATGGATGTGCGCACAGACGCACAAGCGATTGCTGAAAAGGCCACAGTGGAAATAACCACTCGATTCCCAGAATGGCGACAGAAAAAAAAAAGAAAAAAACAGCTCTATTTGATTATGAGGGTAAAGATGATCGCCCACCAATTACACCTGAAGAAAACTACAAGCTTGATATATTTATCGCCCTGATTGACAAGGCTCTGTCCAGCATCAGAGAGCGATTTTCACAGCTAGATAGTTTCAATGATTTATATGGATTCCTCTTCAGCACCGCAGACATGTGGACAGCGATTGAAGACGGCACACTGCCTGAGAGGTGTACACGTTTTGCTGAGGAAATGGGGGACATTGATGCTCAGGACATGTGCCTTGAGATAAGACTAATTGTCAACAGCTATCCCCAAAACAAGCCTAAATCTCCATTTGGCATGTTGTGTTACCTTTACGAGAAAAGCGTCTTGGACATCCAAAACCTTAGTGTTGTTCTGCGCATACTGTTGACTGTGCCAGTAACCGTGGCCTCTGCCGAGAGAAACTTTTCCAAATTGAAGCTCCTGAAGAACTACATGAGGTCAAGCATGTCTCAAGACCGTCTCAATGGACAAGCAGAAATAGTTATCGAGCACAAAATAGCTCGCGATTTGGAATGTGTGTGTGTGTGTGTGTGTGTGTGTGTGTGTGTGTGTGTGTGTGTGTGTGTGTGTGGCGGGGCGCTGTCCCCGGTGCTGAATGGAGCAGAGGAGAGATAGTCACAAAATGGACCATGACCCTATTCTGGCCTGAACATTCATAGTAAACCAAAATGCATCACACTCGATCGTCCCTGCACGCCATCCTCAGTGTTTGTGACGCAGTATACAGTGTATTTACATAAACGCCAGGTCAGCTGTCACTCTTAATTCTTTTAGATAGCCTTTTAAACAACCCTTATGATGAGAACATGGGCTATGGTGCTAGTGTGTGCTGTGGTTGTGTCTCTGTGTGTTGTGTGTGTCCTGACTCCTGCTGCCCACTGACTGTGTGTGCTCCACGTTGTTTAGGCAGAAACAGTGCTGTGTGCATGCTGTGGTTCTGTCCTGCTGCTCAATGTGTGAGCTCCAGTGACGCTGATTAGGCAGAAACAGTTGTCTGATTTTCACAATAAAATGTTGCCCGCCCGTGTTTAGTCACTCACCGCCCATCCCCGCGAATTTATAATATCATATAATCCGCCCGTTTTCACCCTTCAAACGCGGGTATCCGTCGGTTACCCACGGATACCCGGCCCGTTGCAGGACTCTGCCGCCTAGTGGCTGGACAGACGCCATTGACCCCAAAATTGGAAACGGAAGTTCTGTGAAATACATTGGAGTCTATGGTGCAGATACAGAGACTCCGGTGTTGCCAGATTCTAGAAGTGAAACAAGCCATCACTAAACACTGAAAAGAAAAATCACATCTCATCTTGATTCAAGGTGTACGTGTTATGAGGGCTGTTAACAACAACCCAGTAACAATTTTGTCCTGTCAACAAACATCACACATAAATAATAAAACTAAACTAATACAAATAATGGTGGTACATTAGTCTGACCTTAGGATCTGCAGTCTACAATGTGGACTTTTTAGTCCAGCAGAGATCAGCTTCATGGATGAATGGTCCAGTTTGGTCCCACTGAGGTCCAGCTCTGTTAGGTGTGAAGGATTGGAGCTGAGAGCTGAAGCCACACCTTGACAGTCTGCCTTTTCGAGGTCACAGCCAGCAAGTCTGTAAAGATTAAATGTACAATCAAACAGATTGGACCACATTCACTGTCAATGAAGTTAACTAAGAGATATTTTATCCAGTTAGAAATGTTGTAAGGTAGAGCACCACCAAATGGACAATGAACCTATTCTGGGCTGAACATGTCAAAAACTGTAATTTCGGGTGCTCCCATTACTTGTCAGGTGGAAACCTATACAACAATTAGTCTTTGAAAAGATGATTTTTTTTTAATGCTTTTACCGTCAAATGTTTTACTTGACTAAAAGTATCTCTACTGCAATGTAGAAGTACTGAAAATAATTATAATAATACTCAAGTAAAGTCAAAGTACCTGAATACAAAGTACTTGAGTAAATGTACTTAGTTACTTTCTTTTTTGAGTAAATGTACATCAGTGCCTTTTTTATATCAAGAAAACCAAAGCAGATACTTCCGTGAATGGGCGTGGCTTCATGGTGTACATAGGCCACGTCCCTACAGCCCTTGGCAGAAAGGCCAGACAAATATGTATTGGATTTGACACATTTTGAACATTTTCAAACTTTTCAATTTTTTTCATCATAAAAATTGTGTCTGTTGGTTAATAATACATTACTCTGTTGTGTGACAAACTAGGAATACACTTGTTATCATATTTAGTTGACTGAACTGCCCCTTTAAAGTGATGTATATGATGAGAGCTTTACATAGTGAACAGGATGAGGAAAGCCACCATCAAACAGCCTTTTAAACAACCCGTATGATGAGAACATGGGCTATGGTGCGTGCTGTGGTTGTGTCTCTGTGTGTTGTGTGTGTCCTGACTCTTGCTGCCCACTGACTGTGTGCTCCACGTTGTTTAGGCAGAAACAGTGCTGTATGCATGCCGTGGTTCTCTCCTGCTGCTCAATGTGAGCGCTCCAGTGTCGCTGTTTAGGCAGAAATGTCGCCGTGTTTAGTCATACACCGCCCGTCCCCGCGAATTTATAATATTATATATTCTGCCCGTTTTCACCCGTCAAACGCGGGTATCCGTCGGATAGCCACGGATACCAGGCCCGTTGCAGGACTCTGCCACCCAGTGGCTGGACAGGCGCCATTGACCCCAAAACTGGAAACGGAAGTTCTGTGAAATACATTGGAGTCTATGGTGCAGATACAGAGACTCCAGTGTTGCCAGATTCTAGAAGTGAAACAAGCCATCACTAAACACTGAAAAGAAAAATCACATCTCATCTTGATTCAAGGTGTACGTGTTATGAGGGCTGCTAACAACAACCCGGTAACAATTTTGTCCTGTCAACAAACATCACACATACACGTCTTATGTTTTAATCAGATAATAAATAATCAAACTAAACTAATACAAATAATGGTGGTACATTAGTCTGACCTTAGGATCTGCAGTCTACAATGTGGACTCTTTAGTCCAGCAGAGATCAGCTTCATGGATGAATGGTCCAGTTTGGTCCCACTGAGGTCCAGCTCTGTTAGGTGTGAAGGATTAGAGCTGAGAGCTGAAGCCACACCTTGACAGTCTGCCTTTTCGAGGTCACAGCCAGCAAGTCTGTAAAGATTAAATGTACAATCAAACAGATTGGACCACATTCACTGTCAATGAAGTTAACTAAGAGATATTTTATCCAGTTAGAAATGTTGTAAGGTAGAGCACCACCAAATGGACAATGAACCTATTCTGGGCTGAACATGTCAAAAACTGTAATTTCGGGTGCTCCCATTACTTGTCAGGTGGAAACCTATACAACAATTAGTCTTTGAAAAGATGATTTTTTTTTAATGCTTTTACCGTCAAATGTTTTACTTGACTAAAAGTATCTCTACTGCAATGTAGAAGTACTGAAAATAATTATAATAATACTCAAGTAAAGTCAAAGTACCTGAATACAAAGTACTTGAGTAAATGTACTTAGTTACTTTCTTTTTTGAGTAAATGTACATCAGTGCCTTTTTTTATATCAAGAAAACCAAAGCAGATACTTCCGTGAATGGGCGTGGCTTCATGGTGTACATAGGCCACGTCCCTACAGCCCTTGGCAGAAAGGCCAGACAAATATGTATTGGATTTGACACATTTTGAACATTTTCAAACTTTTCAATTTTTTTCATCATAAAAATTGTGTCTGTTGGTTAATAATACATTACTCTGTTGTGTGACAAACTAGGAATACACTTGTTATCATATTTAGTTGACTGAACTGCCCCTTTAAAGTGATGTATATGATGAGAGCTTTACATAGTGAACAGGATGAGGAAAGCCACCATCAAACAGCCTTTTAAACAACCCGTATGATGAGAACATGGGCTATGGTGCGTGCTGTGGTTGTGTCTCTGTGTGTTGTGTGTGTCCTGACTCTTGCTGCCCACTGACTGTGTGCTCCACGTTGTTTAGGCAGAAACAGTGCTGTATGCATGCCGTGGTTCTCTCCTGCTGCTCAATGTGAGCGCTCCAGTGTCGCTGTTTAGGCAGAAATGTCGCCGTGTTTAGTCATACACCGCCCGTCCCCGCGAATTTATAATATTATATATTCTGCCCGTTTTCACCCGTCAAACGCGGGTATCCGTCGGATAGCCACGGATACCAGGCCCGTTGCAGGACTCTGCCACCCAGTGGCTGGACAGGCGCCATTGACCCCAAAACTGGAAACGGAAGTTCTGTGAAATACATTGGAGTCTATGGTGCAGATACAGAGACTCCAGTGTTGCCAGATTCTAGAAGTGAAACAAGCCATCACTAAACACTGAAAAGAAAAATCACATCTCATCTTGATTCAAGGTGTACGTGTTATGAGGGCTGCTAACAACAACCCGGTAACAATTTTGTCCTGTCAACAAACATCACACATACACGTCTTATGTTTTAATCAGATAATAAATAATCAAACTAAACTAATACAAATAATGGTGGTACATTAGTCTGACCTTAGGATCTGCAGTCTACAATGTGGACTCTTTAGTCCAGCAGAGATCAGCTTCATGGATGAATGGTCCAGTTTGGTCCCACTGAGGTCCAGCTCTGTTAGGTGTGAAGGATTAGAGCTGAGAGCTGAAGCCACACCTTGACAGTCTGCCTTTTCGAGGTCACAGCCAGCAAGTCTGTAAAGATTAAATGTACAATCAAACAGATTGGACCACATTCACTGTCAATGAAGTTAACTAAGAGATATTTTATCCAGTTAGAAATGTTGTAAGGTAGAGCACCACCAAATGGACAATGAACCTATTCTGGGCTGAACGTGTCAAAAACTGTCATTTCGGGTGCTTTAACAACTCCCATTACTTGTCAGGTGGAAACCTATAAACAATTCGTTTTTGAGAAGATGTTTTTTTTTTTAAACAGCAAAATTTTCATTTTCCTTGAACATCACTGAAAAAAATCCATTATTCATTGATTCCTTCTTCTAACATAAAACGTCTGTATCTCTGAATACGGTGAAAATAACGCCAAGGAGGGCGAAATACGCTCTTTTTCAACCATACACTGGGCCGTGATGGTCAGCCGTGGTTAGGATTTTAGTTTTGCGACCGTTTGTAAACAAACTAAACTCCTTCCTGAAATCGTCAGGGTACACACACGTGCACATGCACGAAGCTTCCGGGGCTCTTCAAAAGAAAGTGTAAATGAATGGTGACACTGCATATCCATAATAATTTGAGTTAGATGGTGTCCAATGTGTTAACAATGACCAGGCTTGTTGATAATGCGAGGCGTCGTGAGCTTGTAGATCAGCCAGTTTTGGCACGGAACACACCGTGACAACGAAGTATTTACCTCGGTGATGTGTGTGTGTGTGCGTGTGAAGCTTGCCCAGCACACTAAACCTGCACACAACCGCCACGAAATAAACTTCCAATCCAAGGGACAGTAGTGGGGAACACAGCACCAACAAAATGTTAAATGGTGCATTTACAGTATATAGCGCCTTCATCCAAGGCACTTTACAGAGATTGTGCATTACATTCACACACACACACACATTCAGCCAATTTCACACACGCATATTCATTACATTCACCCATTCACACACACATTCATTACATTCACGCATTCACACACATTCATACACCGATGGCAGAGGAAACAATGCAAGGCTCCAACCTGCTCATCAGGAGCAACTAAGGGTTCAGAGTCTTGCTCAAGGACTCTTCAACACTAACTCTGGGGGAGCCCGGGATCGAACTGGGAACGCTTCGAGAACTACAAGCTACGAGCTCGCTTCAGCCCAACAACATGTTTACCTCAGCGTTTGGGACATGCTCCGTGCTTAGAGTTATGTCTCTGTGCCTGCAGCATTAACGCGAGCACACACACAGTGCCACACACACAAGGAATTGTGCTCTGCGCGCATCATCAGAGAGAGTGTGTGATGCATGTCATAGGTAGGCTACGTATATCAATATGTCCAACCAGAATCGACGTCTGACCATTAATCATTGAAAATGCGTCCGTCCCGAGCAGAGCCGGCGGATATGCTGGTCATTGTGGGCAGTTGCCCAGGGGTGCCGAGCAGAGCCACTTTCGGCGGCCCCGTATGCTGTGCGCCTCTCAGGTAAAATACATTTCTACTAATTACCCATCAACACATGTGTCAGCAGTGTCAGGAGGGAAGACAAGTAGACAACAACAAAAGAAAATGAACAGAAAGAAAGCAAGTGGGGCGCAAAACAAGAGGAAGAAGGAAGGCTGCGCGCGCCAGCCCCGAGTCTTCTAATGTTACCGGTACCAGTGACGGTCTGCGATCCGGGGATGATGATTCAGATCATGGGGAAATGGAGCAGGATCCACATCCACCTGCCGAGCCTGCCCAGGACGACGTGGTGGTGGCTGGCTATTCTGGTGCACAAGCTGCTAGAACGCAGCCCAAAGCTGTAGGTGAAAATGATGATGAAGATGATGAAGAGATTGAGCCCATGGAGGGCGAGGGTGAAAAAGAGTGACAGTGAGACAGAGACTGCAGCAGCAGCACTGGGTGGGTCAGAGTCAGACTCTGATGACCCTGTCATTTTATCTCTATCTGATGACCCCGCATTGTGGCCAAAACAAATCACTGACTCTGTCAGGACAGAGCTCGTTAAAAAAGGCCCAGAGCAAATTATGGACTATAGTTTCCCACAAAATACTTAGTCCCCTCCTCACTGATTTAACAAAAGTTACTATTTCATTACACTCAAGAATGGAGAAAAAAAGAAAAAGAAAACTTAGCTAAGGTACTCAAATTCTGAGGATAGGGTTTTCTGTTTTTGCTGCATGCTCTTCAGGAAACGTGACATCAGTCTGTCAAATGAGGGATATGATGGATGGAAACATGTCAGGGATATTTTAAAAGCTCACAAGCAATAAAAGGCACACACCCGTTGTATGGAACCAGTAAGACTCCCTAATCAGGAGATAAGCGACCGTCAGGTCGCAGCGTGATTTTAGGCCAAAATGTGTAGGAGCAGTGTCCAAAAATATGTTTGAAAAAATCTGCCTGATGGTGGCGCTATATGGGACAGATGCATGTTTATGAGATTAGTGTAGACATACTGTGTACCGATTTGTGTGATTTTAGGGCAAAATCTGTAGGAGGCTAGGAGCAGTGTCCAAAAATGTGTTGGAAAAAATTGGCCAGATGGTGGGGCTATTTGGGACAGATCCATGTTGATGACATGAGTGTAGACATACTGTGTACCGATTTGCGTGATTTTAGGGCCAGATCTGTAAGAGTAGTGTCCAAAAATGTGTTATTAAAAATCGGCCTGAAGGTGGCGCTAAATGGGAGAGATCCATGTTGATGACATGAGCGTAGAGCAAGTGTGTACCGATTTGCGTGATTTTAGGGCAAAATTAGTAGGAGAGGTGTCCAAAAATGTGTTTTAAAAAATGTGCCTGAAGGTGGCGCTAAATGGGACAGGTCCATGTTGATGACATGAGTCGAGACATACTGTGTAGCGATTTGTGTGATTTTAGGGCAAACATTGTAGGAGCAGTGTCCAAAAATGTGTTTTGCAAGAATCTGCCTCATGGTGGCGCTAGAAGAGGGCCATGTGAGAATTGATGGGTGGAGGTTGTGGTTTGGCAGGCAAGGAGTGTGTGCGGAAAATTTCACATGGATAAGGGCAACGATGGCGGAGATATGAGCAGGGCAAAAGTGTGACGTGACTGACTGACGGACAGACAGCCGGTGGAGGTTTTGATAGTAAATGCGACCTGACGGTCGCAATGATTGCCATGGCTACTATGAAGACTGTGGACTGGCAACACATGGATCTAATAGAGAGAGAAAAAAAAAGTACTGGAGAGAAGTGCTGTGCAGAATTATCTCCATCATCTGCCATTTATCTGAATGCAACATGGCCTTTCATGGGACATCAGACAAACTGTACGAGCCCTCCAATGGTCATTCTTTAGGACAGGTGGAGCTGATGGCTAAGAGCGAGCACTTGCAAAGAATCGAGAGACGTGACATAACCACTGGGTCTCGACATCAGTGACTGCAGGGGCCAAAGTTATGACAGCAACATGAAAGACAAGAATCAAGGAGTGCAAAAACAAATCCTCTATCTCAACAAAAAAGCACACTACATGCCTTGTGGCAGCCACACATTAAACTTAGTTGTTTGTGATGCTGCCAAGTCCTCTGTGCAGGCTGTCACTTTTTTTGGAATCCTTCAAAGAATATACAACCTCTTTAACTCTTCCCCTCCTCGCTGGGCAATACTGAAGGAAAACGTGACTGATTCTGGCAGACTGTAAAAGCCCTCTCAGACACCCGCTGGGAATCACATATAGAGAGCGTAAAGGTGTTGCGTTACCACCTAGAAGAGGTTCACATAGCACTGGGAGCGCTGGAAGACTATGCACTCCAGCACAAAGATGGTGTAACGGCAACAGTGGCCAAAAGCCTATCAAAAGAAATAATAACTGGGCCATTTATCGCGAGCAAACAACTACAAAGTCCCACAGTCAGCATGGAAGCCCTTCTAAATTAAATCCCTGCTGTCATACTATTTCTCGAGGACTTCAGAGAGAACGGGTTCATGGATGTGCGCACAGACGCACAAGTGATTTCTGAAAAGGCCACAGTGGAAATAACCACTCGATTCCCAGAACGGCGACAGAAAAAAAAAAGAAAAAAACAGCTCTATTTGATTATGAGGGTAAAGATGATCGCCCACCAATTACACCTGAAGAAAACTACAAGCTTGATATATTTCTCGCCCTGATTGACAAGGCTCTGTCCAGCATCAGAGAGCGATTTTCACAGCTAGATAGTTTCAATGATTTATATGGATTCCTCTTCAGCACCGCAGACATGTGGACAGCGATTGAAGACGGCACACTGCCTGAGAGGTGTACACGTTTTGCTGAGGAAATGGGGAACATCGATGTTCAGGACATGTGCCTTGAGATAAGACTAATTGTCAACAGCTATCCCCAAAACAAGCCTAAATCTCCATTTGGCATGTTGTGTTACATTTACGAGAAAAGCGTCTTGGACATCCAAAACCTTAGTGTTGTTCTGCGCATACTGTTGACTGTGCCAGTAACCGTGGCCTCTGCCGAGAGAAGCTTTTCCAAATTGAAGCTCATGAAGAACTATATGAGGTCAAGCATGTCTCAAGACCGTCTCAATGGACAAGCAGAAATAGTTATCGAGCACAAAATAGCTCGCGATTTGGAATGTGTGTGTGTGTGTGTGTGGCGGGGCGCTGTCCCCGGTGCTGAATGGAGCAGAGGAGAGATAGTCACAAAATGGACCATGACCCTATTCTGGCCTGAACATTCATAGTAAACCAAAATGCATCGCACTCGATCGTTCCTGCACGCCATCCTCAGTGTTTGTGACGCAATATACAGTGTATTTACATAAACGCCAGGTCAGCTACCACTCTTAATTCTTTTAGATAGCCTTTTAAACAACCCGTATGATGAGAACATGGGCTATGGTGCTAGTGCATGCTGTGGTTGTGTCTCTGTGTGTTGTGGGCGTCCTGACTCCTGCTGCCCACTGACTGTGTGTGTTGTTTAGGCAGAAGCAGTGCTGTATGCATGCCGTGGTTCTGTCCTGCTGCTCAATGTGTGCGCTCCAGTGACGCTGATTAGGCAGAAACAGTTGTCTGATTTTCACAATAAAATGTCGCCCGCCCGTGTTTAGTCACTCACCGCCCATCCCCGCGAATTTATAATATCATATAATCCGCCTGTTTTCACCCGTCAAGCGTGGGTATCCGTCGGGTACCCACGGATACCCGGCCCGTTTCAGGACTCTGCTTCCTAGTGGCTGGACAGACACCATTGACACCAAAACTGGAACCGGAAGTTCTGTGAAATACATTGGAGTCTATGGTGCAGATACAGAGACTCCAGTGTTGCCAGATTCTAGAAGTGAAACAAGCCATCACTAAACACTGAAAAGAAAAATCACATCTCTGATTCAAGTTGTACGTGTTATGAGGGCTGTTAACAACAACCTAGTAACAATTTTGTCCTGTTAACGAAAATTCGAATACACGTCTTGTTATGTTTTTAATCATATAATAAATAATCAAACTAAACTAATACAAATAATGGTGGTAAATTAGTCTGACCTTAGGATCTGCAGCCTACAATGTGGACTCTTTAGTCCAGCAAAGATCAGCTCCATGGATGAATGGTCCAGTTTGGTCCCACTGAGGTCCAGTTCTGTTAGATGTGAAGGATTAGAGCTGAGAGCTGAAGCCACAGCTTCACATTCTGTCTTTTTCAGGTCACAGCCTGCAAGTCTGTAAAGATTAAATGTAAAATCAAAGTGATTAGACCACATTCACTGTAAGTGAAGTCAACTAAGAGATCTTCTATCTAGTTAGAAATGGTGTAAGGTAGAGCGCCACCATATGGCCGATGACCGTATTCTGGGTTGAACATTCAGCCAAAATAGCATATCTACAAGCTCACAATATGTCGCACATTGAGAGATCACATAAACATCATAAACAACAACAAATATTGAAAAGAATAATATAAATAAAAACGTAATTGATATCAGATTGATATGAAACTTGATCACATTCATTCTGCCCACAGGATTAACACATGGAATAATAATAACGTACAGGAACGTGATAAGGATTCCCCCCGTGGAACGCCACGGCCCCATTATCACGTCCAGGGACGTGTTAACTGGTTACTATGGTAACCGATGGCATCCACCCTGCGGTGGCCGCTAGCGAACGGAAAAACTCAATTTCCAATGATGCCTCGCAAAAGCCACTGCTGCTCACTTCCTTTTCCTCACTGCTCTGTAAACAAGATCCTGCACAAACATGGCAGTAAGAGCCGCGTTCGGACGCGGACGGTCCGATCAGCGGCTGTCTCTCAAACATGGATTTATCTCCACTTCTTTTCCCATATGGCTTGTTTGGTCAAAACGTCTGTTTTCTATGGACCATAGCTGACACACAGATCGTTGCGGCTGTATTTTTTTCTTCTCGATGTGAAAGACAAGACGTTGAACGGCCGTGAACGGGAGCTGCTGCGTGCAAATACATGTATTTGTATTTATTTTTCCATAGAGAGCTGGGTTATAAAGCCAGATTTATAATTGTTTGCACCGCAGCAATGAGCACCTCACAACTGTGAGCTTGTAGATCAGCTACCTGACATAATGTTACTTATTAGACTTAGTTTTTATTTTATAGAGAAACTAGTGAGAGTGCTGGTCCAGTTGGGTTACATAGCAGGGCTTTTCGACTCTTACTCTTTTTTTTTATGTATTTATACATAAACACAACACCACCAGTCACCTTTTGAATACATGTAGTTCACTGGTTCCTTCAAAACAGCCCTGAAAATTCACCTTTCAGGAGGTCAAATGTGGAGGTAGTTATCATCCCCCCTTACTTCACCCCCACCATTTTTTCCTATTCTGTACGTATAGTGTTTTATACTTGTGATGATATTGAATGTTTTTGATGCTACTTTATATGTTAATGAATTGAATAACAAGGACCCCAACGATGTTCCTTTTAGACTAAGTAAGTGGATGTGATCGTTCCCTAGCAGCCATGCCACAGTATTCATGTAATCACATAATAAGTAGTCAAACTAAACTAATACAAATAATGGTGGTAAATTAGTCTGACCTTAGGACCTGCAGTCTACAATGTGGACTCTTTAGTCCAGCAGAGATCAGCTCCATGGATGAATGGTCCAGTTTGGTCCCACTGAGGTCCAGTTCTGTTAGATGTGAAGGATTAGAGCTGAGAGCTGAAGCCACACCTTCACAGTCTGTCTTGTTGAGGTCACAGCCAGCAAGTCTGTAAAGATGAAATGTAAAATAAAACAGATTAGACCACATTCACTGTCAATGAAGTTAACTAAGGGATCTTCCAGCTAGCTAGTAAAGGTGTACGGTAAAGCGCCACCATTTGGCCGATTAACCTATTCTGGGCTGAACATTCAGCCAAAATAGCAGATCTACAAGCTCACAACATGTCGCACATTGAAAGCTTACATAAACATCATAAAAAAGAATAATATTAATAAAGAATGCTCAGACTTATTGTAGTGTTCAAATTAGTCTTTCTTCTAGCACCACCATTACATGTAGGTCAAAATGTTCACTGTCACAACATTTCTAAATGTACCGGTCAGATTGTCATGAAACTTGTTGATTACATTTATACTCCCCACAGGATTAAACCTTCTGCTTTCACTGACCCCATGACCTCTACTCTAGCACCACCTTCATGCTAAAATGGCCACTTGCACACATGTGTGAAAATCTAATGTGAGGCAGACGGTCCGGGGAACCCGGCGGGGACCCGTGTTTGATGGGCTAAATCGGGCAGAAAATATACTTTTACAACTTTGCGGGTACAGAAATGGCCAGTAGAGGACTAAATGCGGGCAGGTGACATTTTAATGTGAAAATGTGACAGTTTATTGTCAAAATGTGAATAAATATATTGCGTCGCAAACACTGAGCGTGCGGGGATGATCGAGTGCGATGCAGTTTGGAAGCACGCATGCACTGCTGTAGGCTATTTACTTAACTGCGTGTAATCGGGGTCCGTGGATCTGATTAATGACAGGCGGGGCGGACGCGGGTTGTTAATATTGGACCTGTGCAGGACTCTGATGTGAGGATTATCATGAAACTTATGGAGCACATTGATGCTCCCTGGAGAATGAACCCTACTGATGAAGTGACCCCACAACCTTTCATATATCGCCACCCTTGGGACAAAAAGCACTATATAGTATTTTGTATAAAAACGCTGTTCTTCTTATGCATAGAATTAAAGCTGTTGCTGTTAATTACAATAGAGTGAATATTTCAGTGAATATACAATATAAAACCTAGCACTAAAACATAAGATTTATTTGTATTAATTTTTCCATAGAGATCAGGGTAATAAAGCTCGATTCATAATTGTTTGCATGGCATCAACGAATACCTCCCAACTTTGACCTTTTAGATCAGCTACCGGACATAATGTTACTTATTTGACATAGTTTTTATTTTTATAGACAAACTAGGGAGAGTGCTGGTCCAGTTGGGTTAAATAGGAGGGCTTTTAGACTCTTAGTCTTTATTTTTATTTTTATATATACATAAACACAACACCACCAGTCACCATTTGAAAACATGTAGTTCACTGGCTTCCTTCAAAACAGCGCTGAAAATTCACCTTTCAGGAGGTCAAATGTGGAGGTAGTTCCTCTCCCTGAGACAGGCGAGCTGACTGAACTGCACAACGAACAAGTTAAGAAAAACAGGGACATTTTGAAGAGGCTGATTAACTCTGTCATCTTCCTGGGGAAACAAGAGCTCCCATTTCGTGGCCACGATGAGAGCAGGGAATCAACTAACAAAGGAAACTATGTTGAGCTCCTTAAATTTAGGCCTAACCTAATAGTTAGGCCTAAATCAGAATTTAGCCTACAAAAACAAATTTGTTGCAACATACTGTACATGTACTGTAAGCCCCTCCCATACACTAAAATGTGTACCCGGCCTGAATGGGTTAATTATCTGGCGGAACATGGCAGTGATTTTTATTATCATCTCACAACCTACAAAGTGTTTAGTGGGACTTCAGGGAAGATACAAAACGATTTGATTAATGCCATAGCTGAAGTGATGGGAGAGGAGATAAAAGGAGAGATACAAAAAGCACCGTTTCTTGCCGTTATGGTGGATGATACGACAGATGCAAGTAACGCAGCACAGCTATCTTTAATGGTTCGTTATGTGACAGACAATGGTGTAAAGGAAAGGTTCATCAGATTTGAGAATGTCTCTAGGTGGTAAGCGGGCTGATGACATTGCTACTCTCATTTTCAGATTCCTGGAGGAAAATTAGTGTTTGGATAAGGTTGTTGCACAGTGCTATGATGGCGCAGCCGTTATGTCTTCTGGGTTAAACGGGGTACAAGCTAAAGTTAAGGAGAGGTGTCCCCAGGCTTTATTTGTACATTGCTATGCCCACAAACTAAATTTAGTTCTGACCCAGGGAGCATCAAAGGTTAGGGAATGCAAAATATGTTTTTGCAAATCTCAATGGCCTGTCTGCGTTTTTTTCTAGATCTCCTAAACGCACAGAGCTTCTTGATGCGATCTGTCAAAAGTGCCTGCCTCGCATTGCACCTACACGTTGGCATTATAATTCAAGATTGGTCAGCACAGTATTCTAAAAGAGAGAGGCCCTAAAGGAGCTTTTTGAGCATATTATAGACCATTATGATGAATATGATGATACATTAAGCACTTGAATAAGTTTGAGTTTAATTTTTTGCTCTCCACTTTCAATGCCATTTTGGCTCACTCCGAGGTGGTTTTTGGAGTACTTCAGAACAAGTCACTTGACATACAATTCTGTCTAAAAAGAGTAGACGAGTTTTGTAACACTATTGAGAGGGAGAGGGGAAGATTTGATGCCATTTACAATGACACTGTGAGCGCAACAGGTGAACCACGCACACGGCGGGGCAAACCAGGGGATAATATCCGCGCAAGTTATAAAACACTGCATGGGGAGATTGTGGATAACCTTATTGGCCAGCTAAGAAACAGGTTTCAAGACCACGAGAAAATACAATTCCTCTCTCTCATAAACGCAAAAGAGTTCCCAACATTTCGGACAGCATTCCCAGAGGAGGCTTTCAAGAGCCTCATGGAGAGCCCGGACCCCTCTTCGACCTCCCTCGGCTTAAAACAGAGCTCACAGTAATGTATGCCATGGCTGATTTTGCAGGGAAAAGCCCTTCTGATCTTCTTCTTTTCCTTCAGAAGGAGGATCTACGTACAAGTCTGCATCAGCTTTACAAATTGACATGTCTGGCAGTGACAATTCCAGTATCCACAGCCTCTGTAGAGCGGTCATTTTCAGCCCTAAAACACATTATGACATGCAAGAAATACGATTGGACAGGCTCGTCTCTCAGCTTTGGCCTCCATGGCAATAGAGAGGGACTTCTTATTGGAATTAAAGCGCAGAGATGTTGGATTTAACCTGCACGACTGCGTCATTGAACTGTTTCTAAAGAAAGAAAGGAGGATGGATTTTGTCTTTAAATGATGGACGTGCGCTGCCTCCTACGCACAGTATAGCCTACACCATGGTGTGTTTAATCCATGTTTATATAATTTTGTTGTTTTGCTATGCTGATTCATTCATTGTTTTGTATTTGTTCTTGTTGCTGCCAGCCGTGGCACTGTGTGTGTTGCGAAGCTTGGTTCAGTTCAGTTGGCTGGAAATGGGAAATGTGTGTGTCTGGGTCAATTTGGGTAAAAAATGTATTAATGTCAGTCAACTGCGAATCAACTGTCAATTTTCTTTACTCCTAAATTAACTAAACATCCTCCTTTAACGAATTCATCCATATGCTTCTTGTTTCAACACATTGTTTATTCATTATGAATGTTGCACATCTCTGCGTTTTTCCTTGCTCATCCATCCTGCGTTCTGCGCTCAGCTGTGAGAGAGAGAGAGAGAGTGTGTGTGTGTGTGTGTGTGTGTGTGTGTGTGTGTGTGTGTGTGTGTGTGTGTGTGTGTGTGTGTGTGTGTGTGTGTGTGTGTGTGTGTGTGTGTGTGTGCGTGCGTGCGTGTGCACTGCAGCGTGTAACTCTAGTCTCAGAAGCTTGGCTGGTATATGTGATGAGGCCTGTTGAATCATGTGTATATCAACATATATTTTGCATGCTTTCGTGGCTATGACAATATGGTTGTGACTGAGTTTATTGTATTGGGCTCTGCTGCTAGTGCAGCCAGCATCACTCTGTACGGCGCAATATTGGCAGATCGTGGCTACGCGAGGGCATGTGCACGTGCGCGGGCACGTGCCCGTGCATGTGCGTGCGCAGCAGCCATGGCGAAGGCCCGGGTATTAAACCCACGGTCCGCCACTGTTTTTGATGCTACTTTATATGTTGATGAATTGGATAACAAGGACCCCAACGGTGTTCCTTTTAGACTATAAGTGGATGTGATCGTTCCCTAGCAGCCATGATGGATCACATACTGTAGTCACTGTACCTTCTCATTATTCTAGTCAAGATTCAAGATTCAAGATTCAATAACTTTATTGCCATGTCAACAAGTTGATAGGAATTTGTCTTGGTTCACTCTCAACATAAAACAAAAACAAAAAACAAAAACAAAAACAAGGACAGTGCACATATACAGACATCCGTAAACATACAAGAGTAAACAACAGGAAACAATCCCCAGCAGCAGTTCAAAGTGCTATATACATACAGTATATTACCACATAAGTGCATAACGAGTCAGTGCAAGTTCAGGTTCAGGTGTCTAATAGCTAAGGGGTAGGTGCTGTCTCTGAAGCGAGATGTTTTGCTCCCAATGCTTCCGTATCTCCTGCCTGATGGGAGGAGATTGAAGAGGCAGCGAGCGGGATGAGAGTTGTCTGATATGATTTTATTAGCCTTCCTAATTATTCTTGTGGAGAATAGTGATGAGAGTGAGGGGAGGCTACGTCCTATGATCTTTGATGCTCTGCGTACTACCCTCTCTAGCTGAGTCTTGTCCTGGGATGTTGTGTGACCAAACCAGACAGTCATTGAGAAGGTGAGCACGCTTTCAATGGTAGCCCTATAAAAGTGGGTCATGGCTGCTTGGCTGACCTTGAACTTTTTTAGCTGCCGCAGGAAGTAGAGCCGCTGGTGTGATTTTTTGATCTTTATGCTGGTGTTGAGATCCCATGTAAGGGATTCATGTCAGTGCTCACAATGCATCTGCTATGTTCAAACACTTTGTACTTTTACTTTTGGTACTTTAAGTACATTTTGATGCCAATACTTTCGTATTTTTACTAAGTAAATTTAAGTAAATTTTGAATTCCAGACTTTTACTTGTACATTTTTCTGTGAAAGAAAATACCTATTACATTTACTCTGAAATAAGGAAACTACTAAGGAACTGGGAACTTGTTGATGCAATCATTGGAATCCAATGTGTTAATATGTATTTGTCGCAGACCCCATTTGGAAATATGTGGTGCCAGAGACCCCCATACAAGATTTAAGTTGTTAAAATGTTTAACAAAAATATTGTACTTTTTTACCCAATATTTTTGAAAATAGCATATCTACAAGCTCACAACGTGTTGTGATGTCACACATTGTGAGCTTGCTGATCTGCTATTTTCAAATAGCCAATGTAAAGTATTAACACTGATCCTAGTTGCTTCTATTTTCATAGACCTGGCTGCTTGTTTCTTGGTGGTTCTCCCCAGTTCACTTACTTACTAGGGACAAGGTATTTAATGAAGAAGGTATAGTCAGCCTAGCAACACATGGATCAAAGAGAAAAAAAAAAGAATATTGGAGAGAAGTGCTGTGCAGAATTATCTCCATCATCTGCCCTTTAGCTGAACGCAACATGGCCTTCATGTTGTCTGATGTCATGACATGACATCAGACCAACTGTACAAGCCCTCCAATGGTCATTCTTTAGGACAGGTGGAGCTGATGGCTAAACACAACCCAGTAATGAGCAAGCACTTGCGAAGAATCGAGAGACGTGACATAACCACTCATTAGTCATTACCTCAGCAAGCACATACAGAATGAGCGGATTGTGAGGATAGGAGGGATGGTTCTCAAGTCCATCTGTGAAAAGGTGCACAACGCTAAATATTATTCACACGACATCAGCCATATTGAACAGATGCCAGTCATTTTGTGCATTGTGAATTGTGTCCCAAAAACAGAAGAAAAGCCTGCTGTTGTTTCTATTGCTGAACATTTCACTGTATTTATTCAATGTGAGTTCACTGGGAAAAACTGGGTCTCGACATCAGTGAGTGACTGCAGGGGCCAAAGTTATGATAACGGGAGTAACATGAAAGCCAAGAATCAGGGAGTGCAAAAATGATTCTGGGCTGACTGTAAAAGCCCTCTCAGACACCCGCTGGGAATCACATATAGAGCGCATAAAGGTGTTGCATTACCACCTAGAAGAGGTTCACATAGCACTGAGAGCGCTGGAGGACTATGCACTCCAGCACAAAGATGGTGTAACGGCAACAGAGGCCAAAAGCCTATCAAAAGAAATAATAACAGGGCCATTTATCATGACCGTTGTGGTGTGTCATGACATTTTGTTTCAAATAAATAAAGTGAGCAAACAACCACAGTCAGCATGGAAGCCCTTCTAAACGAAATCCATGCTGTCATACTATTTCTCAAGGACTTCAGAGAGAACGGGTTCATGGATGCGCGCACAGACGCACGAGCGATTGCTGAAAAGGCCACAGTGGAAAAAACACTCGATTCCCAGAACAGCAACAGAAAAAAAAACAGTTCTATTTGATTATGAGGGTAAAGATGATCGCCCACCAATTACACCTGAAGAAAACTACAAGCTTGATATATTTCTTTTTTTTTTTTCTACAATTTTTATCCCACGATTTTGCAACCCATTTTCACCCAGTGCCAATTGCCTAGTATGTAATCCTGGGCTCTGCTCTCCCTCTGCCGCGCCTGGGGAGACAACGGACTGACCTCATGCTTCCTTCAATGCATGAGTAGTCCAAGCTGTTTCTTTTCACCTGACACGGGGGATTTCCACGGGATGTGTGTGTGTGTGTGTGTGTGTGTGTGTGTGTGTGTGTGTGTGTGTGTGTGTGTGTGTGTGTGTGTGGCTGGGCGCTGTCCCCGGTGCTGAATGGAGCAGAGAGAGATAGTCACTGCCTTGCCTTCTTTTCGTGTTGTTTTAATACTGTAAATAGAACTGTAGCCAGTTAGTAGGCACTGATTCTTTTGTTTTTTGTTTTGTTTTTTCATTGTAGCAATCATCAGTCAATAACCGAGAGAGACGGAGAAGAAAGGCGTTGCGTGAGAAGACAGACGAGATTTATAATGTTCACTTGTCAGACTTTCTTAATCCTCCCCATCTAGTCTCAAAGGTATAGGGCGGCTTGCACCAACACGGTTTAAGCCTTAAACTGGTTTAAATCAAGGTTTATCTTTTAATCAGCTTGCACCAAACTTTAAACCTAGTTTTCATTAATCAGGTTTAGTTTTAAACCATCCCTTTAATCTTGGTTTTACTTTTCATTCTAAACCTGGATTAATGTTAATCCTGTTGCACCACTACTTTAAACTTCGATTTAGACATCAATAAGGGATTAATTTTAAACTTGCTGTAGAGGTGGTTTAAATGCAAACATGCCATTGACATGAATGGGGGGGAAGCCTCACAGCTTGCAACTGCAAGCTGAAGCTGCGGACAGCGATTCACAGTTGAAAACAAAAATCTCATCATATTGTTGTCTTCTTCAATAAATCCTTGTACATCGGCTATTTTAAAATAGCGAACACTTAAATGTTTACAGGGACATAATACAGTCAGTTGTCATGGAATTGGACTTCCCAACCAATATGCAGACGTTTTAATTTTCGAAATCGCTTCATAATTGACAAAACTATCAAACTGTGGTGTATTTCTTTGCTTCCTTGTTCCTAGATAGCCGTGCATCGCCGTTCCGCACCGCGCTGTAGCGAGCGTCACCGTAGTATGAGGGAGCGTTATAAAATTAAATATCTTTGGCTACAGGCGCTCTTCTTAACATAGAAGGTGATAGGCCTGCCCACATTCTCCCCGAAGTAAATATAAAAGTAACAATAATGATATTAGGCTCAAGAGAATAGTTTATTCCAGTGTGTTTACATCGCAAATCCAAGATGGAGGACATTTAACCCATGAATTAATCGCAGGTTATAGTTTTAATCACAGGTTTGTTAAGCAATGCTTACATTTAAGTGGTGCAACACACCTCGATTTAAAATAAATCATAGATCAACAAAACCATGATTAACCCTAAACTAAGATTGATTTAATCCCTCTTGGTGCAAGCCGCCCATAGTCTCTCTGTGTTGTTATTTAGCCTTTCAGTGGCATCATAGGTACATTGCCCAGGGCTTCAGATGTCCTCCAACCGGGCCTGGTCCCGAGCCCAAAACCACAGGTACCGATCAGTCCCACAGGTTTTTTGTCAGGTATCCCAGCTCTAATACACATCAAATTCAGGGTGAGCTTGTAGATCTGCTATTTAAAAATATATATATCTCTTGCAAAAATGTAAACATATTTGAATATTTTGTTAAACATTTGAATACAAATAGGCCTGGTACAAATAGTGGAAATGGCAGATCTAAAAGCTCACAACTTCAGTCCTCATGGCTCGTGTGTCAGCAGAGAAGCAATTATTAACTCCCAACATTATTATGGCAAAATGAACAGTCAGTCTAGAAAAACAGCACCTGTTTTGCACTTGTTTTACATTTAGGTAAAAAATGAACGGTAGAAACCCATTAAAACAACAGGACTGCACGCGTGCATGAGGAATCCAGCCTGTCCGTCTTGCAGTCCCTAATAACATCTTATCTTACCTTATCATTATTCTAGTCAGTGTGGGTAACATGATGTCAAACTTATTCACACTCTTCAAATACACTCTCACCACTGTATTAATGTTATAATCACATAATAAATAGTAAAACTAAACTAATACAAATAATGGTGGTAAATTAGTCTGACCTTAGGATCTGCAGTCTACAATGTGGACTCTTTAGTCCAGCAAAGATCAGCTCCACGGATGAAAGGTCCAGTTTGGTCCCACTGAGGTCCAGTTCTGTTAGATGTGAAGGATTAGAGCTGAGAGCTGAAGCCACACCTTCACAGTCTGTCTTTTTGAGATCACAGCCAGCAAGTCTGTAAAGATGAAATGTAAAATCAAACCGATTAGACCACATTCTACCACTTTTTCTAGTCACGTGTTCAAATACTGGATTGTGATTGGCTTAAAACAGTAGTAAATGAGGCCACAATAGCCGGAATGTGTGAAATGCCCGGATGTACATGCAAATGAGGCACATTTCCGAGATCAATACGCGATGAACGCATCCGGGGACTTCAGGAGGGAGTCGGAACGCTATGGTCGGAACACCTTTCCCCCCACCAACAAATGACGGTCGCAGCGGTCCTATGTTTACCAACGTGCGTACTATCGTCGCCGATTTATTTGGATCCAATGCAATCCGCCAACTTTAAAGCCCCTTTTCTCTGAACCTATGCCTTTCTGGAAGCGAACAGCCTCTATTTACGGCCGGAACGGTGCTTTTAACTGACGTTAGCTTAGCTGTAAGCTAGGCGACCGAGTATTTCCCGGTGAATCTGTGCGCAAAGGTGGGGGCTTGGGAGTGTGGGGGTCTGGGGGACACGCACCACCACTGACTATTGCTGATGATGGAGAGGTTCTATAGCTTAGCCTTTATGTATTGAAAATGAGAGGCACTCTTGCCGATTTAGTAAGAGACTCGTCTCCAATTGCAAGATATTTAAAAGTTATTTGGGGCCATGATGATGATGATATCCTTTTCTTCCCACAACTAGACTAAGGATTTTATATTGTCTGTGTTATTGTTTACAACCACTGAACCACAATTATTCACGTGTGGCAAGATTCACTCGTTTTTAGTAGGCTATATAGTGTAGGCTTAGAAGAAGCCTTTTCAGAAGTTAATTTAATGATTTCCATTTAATGATTTCATTTATCCTCATCTAATGCACCGTATGCACGCTGTTTAAAGGCCGTGTAGGCTTTTCAGAAGTTAATTGAATGTTTTCCATTTGCGCTAATGCACGCAACTGTTTTCGCCAGGTTTTAAGGTCTTATTTTAGTTGTTTCTCATAAGCTCGCAACCCTCCTTGCCCATCGGCCCCCACCTTTGCGCACAGATTCACCGGGAAATACTCGGTCGCGTAAGGCGACATCTGTCTCAGCATGGAGTTGGCGCCATCTGGTGGTGAGTAGAAGATGTTGTTTGTGGCACTATTTGTTGTTATGGCGGAAGTTTTATAGGCAATAATGATTGTAACTTAAGATCCTTGCAAGTTACAACTATGTGTTTTCTTTCATGTATATGGGAAAAAGTGGTAGAAAAGCTATTTACCACTCGGGGTCGGACATTATGCTCTGATAATGTCCTGTGTTAGGGGGTTATCGGACTCGGCTTCGCCTCGTCCGATCACCCCCTAACACAGGACATTATCAGAGCATAATGTCCTCTCACTCGGGGTAAATTGCTTACTTCACTGTCAGTAAAATTAACTAAGAGATCTTCTATCTAGCTAGAAATGGCGTACGGTAGAGCGCCATCATATGGCCGATGACCCTATTCTGGGCTGAACATTCAGACAAAATAGCAGATCTACACCCTCACAATAAGTCGCACATTGAAAGCTTACATAAACATCATAAAAAAAGAATAGTATTAATAAAGCCTGCTCAGACTTATTGTAGTGTTCAAATTAGTCTTTCTTCAAGCACCACCATTACATGTAGGTCAAAATGTTCACTGTCACAACATTTCTAAATGTACCGGTCAGATTGTCATGAAACGTGTTGATCACATTTATACTCCCCACAGGATTAAACCTTCTGCTTTCACTGACCCCATGACCTCTACTCTAGCACCACCTTTATGCTAAAATGTCCACTTGCACACGTGTGTGAAAATCTAATGTGAGGCAGACGGTCCGGGTACCCGGCAGGGAACCCGTGTTTGACGGGCTAAACCGTGAATAAATATATTGCGTTTCAAACACTGGGCGTGCTGGGATGATCGAGTGAGATGCAGTATGGAAGCACGCATGCACTGCTGTAGGCTATTTACTTAACTGTGTGTAATCAGGGGTAGCGGGTGGGCAACGGTTCCATTTTTTGACGGGCGAGGCGGATCTGGTTTAGACTTTATGTAATTGTGGGTAGCGGATCGGCCCGTGGATCTGATTAATGACAGGCGGGGCAGACACAGGTTGTCAAAATTGGACCTGTGCAGGACTCTGATGTGAGGATTATCATGAAACTTATGGAGCACATTGATGCTCCCTGGAGAAAGAACCCTACTGATGAAGTGACCCCACAACCTTTCATATATCGCCACCCTTGGGACAAAAAGCACTATATAGTATTTTGTATAAAAACGCTGTTCTTTCTTATGCATAGAATTAAAGCTGTTGCTGTTAATTACAATAGAGTGAATATTTCAGTGAATATACAATATAAAACCTAGCACTAAAACATAAGATTTATTTGTATTAATTTTTCCATAGAGATCAGGGTAATAAAGCTCGATTCATAATTGTTTGCATGGCATCAACGAATACCTCACAACTTTGACCTTTTAGATCAGCTACCGGACTTAATGTTACTTATTTGACATAGTTTTTATTTTTATAGACAAACTAGGGAGAGTGCTGGTCCAGTTGGGTTAAATAGGAGGGCTTTTAGACTCTTAGTCTTTATTTTTATTTTTATATATACATAAACACAACACCACCAGTCACCATTTGAAAACATGTAGTTCACTGGCTTCCTTCAAAACAGCGCTGAAAATTCACCTTTCAGGAGGTCAAATGTGGAGGTAGTTCCTCTCCCTGAGACAGGCGAGCTGACTGAACTGCACAACGAACAAGTTAAGAAAAACAGGGACATTTTGAAGAGGCTGATTAACTCTGTCATCTTCCTGGGGAAACAAGAGCTCCCATTTCGTGGCCACGATGAGAGCAGGGAATCAACTAACAAGGGAAACTATGTTGAACTCCTTAAATTTAGGCCTAACCTAATAGTTAGGCCTAAATCAGAATTTAGCCTACAAAAACAAATTTGTTGCAACATACTGTACATGTACTGTAAGCCCCTCCCATACACTAAAATGTGTACCCGGCCTGAATGGGTTAATTATCTGGCGGAACATGGCGGTGATTTTTATTATCATCTCACAACCTACAAAGTGTTTAGTGGGACTTCAGGGAAGATACAAAACGATTTGATTAATGCCATAGCTGAAGTGATGGGAGAGGAGATAAAAGGAGAGATACAAAAAGCACCGTTTCTTGCCGTTATGGTGGATGATACGACAGATGCAAGTAACGCAGCACAGCTATCTTTAATGGTTCGTTATGTGACAGACAATGGTGTAAAGGAAAGGTTCATCAGATTTGAGAATGTCTCTAGTGGTAAGCGGGCTGATGACATTGCTACTCTCATTTTCAGATTCCTGGAGGAAAATGAGTGTTTGGATAAGGTTGTTGCACAGTGCTATGATGGCGCAGCCGTTATGTCTTCTGGGTTAAACGGGGTACAAGCTAAAGTTAAGGAGAGGTGTCCCCAGGCTTTATTTGTACATTGCTATGCCCACAAACTAAATTTAGTTCTGACCCAGGGAGCATCAAAGGTTAGGGAATGCAAAATATGTTTTTGCAAATCTCAATGGCCTGTCTGCGTTTTTTTCTAGATCTCCTAAACGCACAGAGCTTCTTGATGCGGTCTGTCAAAAGTGCCTGCCTCGCATTGCACCTACACGTTGGCATTATAATTCAAGATTGGTCAGCACAGTATTCTAAAAGAGAGAGGCCCTAAAGGAGCTTTTTGAGCATATTATAGACCATTATGATGAATATGATGATGATGCTGTGAGCAGTGCTGATGGATACATTAAGCACTTGAATAAGTTTGAGTTTAATTTTTTGCTCTCCACTTTCAATGCCATTTTGGCTCACTCCGAGGTGGTTTTTGGAGTACTTCAGAACAAGTCACTTGACATACAATTCTGTCTAAAAAGAGTAGACGAGTTTTGTAACACTATTGAGAGGGAGAGGGGAAGATTTGATGCCATTTACAATGACACTGTGAGCGCAACAGGTGAACCACGCACACGGCGGGGCAAACCAGGGGATAATATCCGCGCAAGTTATAAAACACTGCATGGGGAGATTGTGGATAACCTTATTGGCCAGCTAAGAAACAGGTTTCAAGACCACGAGAAAATACAATTCCTCTCTCTCATAAACGCAAAAGAGTTCCCAACATTTCGGACAGCATTCCCAGAGGAGGCTTTCAAGAGCCTCATGGAGAGCCCGGACCCCTCTTCGACCTCCCTCGGCTTAAAACAGAGCTCACAGTAATGTATGCCATGGCTGATTTCGCAGGGAAAAGCCCTTCTGATCTTCTTCTTTTCCTTCAGAAGGAGGATCTACGTACAAGTCTGCATCAGCTTTACAAATTGACATGTCTGGCAGTGACAATTCCAGTATCCACAGCCTCTGTAGAGCGGTCATTTTCAGCCCTAAAACACATTATGACATGCAAGAAATACGATTGGACAGGCTCGTCTCTCAGCTTTGGCCTCCATGGCAATAGAGAGGGACTTCTTATTGGAATTAAAGCGCAGAGATGTTGGATTTAACCTGCACGACTGCGTCATTGAACTGTTTCTAAAGAAAGAAAGGAGGATGGATTTTGTCTTTAAATGATGGACGTGAGCTGCCTCCTACGCACTGTATAGCCTACACCATGGTGTGTTTAATCCATGTTTATATAATTTTGTTGTTTTGCTATGCTGATTCATTCATTGTTTTGTATTTGTTCTTGTTGCTGCCAGCCGTGGCACTGTGTGTGTTGCGAAGCTTGGTTCAGTTCAGTTGGCTGGAAATGGGAAATGTGTGTGTCTGGGTCAATTTGGGTAAAAAATGTATTAATGTCAGTCAACTGCGAATCAACTGTCAATTTTCTTTACTCCTAAATTAACTAAACATCCTCCTTTAACAAATTCATCCATATGCTTCTTGTTTCAACACATTGTTTATTCATTATGAATGTTGCACATCTCTGCGTTTTTCCTTGCTCATCCATCCTGCGTTCTGCGCTCAGCTGTGAGAGAGAGTGTGTGTGTGTGTGTGTGTGTGTGTGTGTGTGTGTGTGTGTGTGTGTGTGTGTGTGTGTGTGTGTGTGTGTGTGTGTGTGTGCGTGCGTGTGCACTGCAGCGTGTAACTCTAGTCTCAGAAGCTTGGCTGGTATATGTGATGAGGCCTGTTGAATCATGTGTATATCAACATATATTTTGCATGCTTTCGTGGCTATGACAATATGGTTGTGACTGAGTTTATTGTATTGGGCTCTGCTGCTAGTGCAGCCAGCATCACTCTGTACGGCGCAGTATTGGCAGATCGTGGCTACGCGAGGGCATGTGCACGTGCGCGGGCACGTGCCCGTGCATGTGCGTGCGCAGCAGCCATGGCGAAGGCCCGGGTATTAAACCCACGGTCCGCCACTGTTTTTGATGCTACTTTATATGTTGATGAATTGGATAACAAGGACCCCAACGGTGTTCCTTTTAGACTATAAGTGGATGTGATCGTTCCCTAGCAGCCATGATGGATCACATACTGTAGTCACTGTACCTTATCATTATTCTAGTCAAGATTCAAGATTCAATAACTTTATTGCCATGTCAACAAGTTGATAGGAATTTGTCTTGGTTCACTCTCAACATAAAACAAAAACAAAAAACAAAAACAAGGACAGTGCACATATACAGACATCCGTAAACATACAAGAGTAAACAACAGGAAACAATCCCCAGCAGCAGTTCAAAGTGCTATATACATACAGTATATTACCACATAAGTGCATAACGAGTCAGTGCAAGTTCAGGTTCAGGTGTCTAATAGCTAAGGGGTAGGTGCTGTCTCTGAAGCGAGATGTTTTGCTCCCAATGCTTCCGTATCTCCTGCCTGATGGGAGGAGATTGAAGAGGCAGCGAGCGGGATGAGAGTTGTCTGCTATGATTTTATTAGCCTTCCTAATTATTCTTGTGGAGAATAGTGATGAGAGTGAGGGGAGGCTACGTCCTATGATCTTTGATGCTCTGCGTACTACCCTCTCTAGCTGAGTCTTGTCCTGGGATGTTGTGTGACCAAACCAGACAGTCATTGAGAAGGTGAGCACGCTTTCAATGGTAGCCCTATAAAAGTGGGTCATGGCTGCTTGGCTGACCTTGAACTTTTTTAGCTGCCGCAGGAAGTAGAGCCGCTGGTGTGATTTTTTGATCTTTATGCTGGTGTTGAGATCCCATGTAAGGGATTCATGTCAGTGCTCACAATGCATCTGCTATGTTCAAACACTTTGTACTTTTACTTTTGGTACTTTAAGTACATTTTGATGCCAATACTTTCGTATTTTTACTAAGTAAATTTAAGTAAATTTTGAATTCCAGACTTTTACTTGTACATTTTTCTGTGAAAGAAAATACCTATTACATTTACTCTGAAATAAGGAAACTACTAAGGAACTGGGAACTTGTTGATGCAATCATTGGAATCCAATGTGTTAATATGTATTTGTCGCAGACCCCATTTGGAAATATGTGGTGCCAGAGACCCCCATACAAGATTTAAGTTGTTAAAATGTTTAACAAAAATATTGTACTTTTTTACCCAATATTTTTGAAAATAGCATATCTACAAGCTCACAACGTGTTGTGATGTCACACATTGTGAGCTTGCTGATCTGCTATTTTCAAATAGCCAATGTAAAGTATTAACACTGATCCTAGTTGCTTCTATTTTCATAGACCTGGCTGCTTGTTTCTTGGTGGTTCTCCCCAGTTCACTTACTTACTAGGGACAAGGTATTTAATGAAGAAGGTATAGTCAGCCTAGCAACACATGGATCAAAGAGAAAAAAAAAAGAATATTGGAGAGAAGTGCTGTGCAGAATTATCTCCATCATCTGCCCTTTAGCTGAACGCAACATGGCCTTCATGTTGTCTGATGTCATGACATGACATCAGACCAACTGTACAAGCCCTCCAATGGTCATTCTTTAGGACAGGTGGAGCTGATGGCTAAACACAACCCAGTAATGAGCAAGCACTTGCGAAGAATCGAGAGACGTGACATAACCACTCATTAGTCATTACCTCAGCAAGCACATACAGAATGAGCGGATTGTGAGGATAGGAGCCAAAGTTATGATAGTTATGACAAGTTATGACAGGGGCCAAAGTTATGATAACGGGAGTAACATGAAAGCCAAGAATCAGGGAGTGCAAAAATGATTCTGGGCTGACTGTAAAAGCCCTCTCAGACACCCGCTGGTGTCTGAGAATAAATCATAGATCAACAAAACCATGATTAACCCTAAACTAAGATTGATTTAATCCCTCTTGGTGCAAGCCGCCCATAGTCTCTCTGTGTTGTTATTTAGCCTTTCAGTGGCATCATAGGTACATTGCCCAGGGCTTCAGATGTCCTCCAACCGGGCCTGGTCCCGAGCCCAAAACCACAGGTACCGATCAGTCCCACAGGTTTTTTGTCAGGTATCCCAGCTCTAATACACATCAAATTCAGGGTGAGCTTGTAGATCTGCTATTTAAAAATATATATATCTCTTGCAAAAATGTAAACATATTTGAATATTTTGTTAAACATTTGAATACAAATAGGCCTGGTACAAATAGTGGAAATGGCAGATCTAAAAAAAAAGAATATTGGAGAGAAGTGCTGTGCAGAATTATCTCCATCATCTGCCCTTTAGCTGAACGCAACATGGCCTTCATGTTGTCTGATGTCATGACATGACATCAGACCAACTGTACAAGCCCTCCAATGGTCATTCTTTAGGACAGGTGGAGCTGATGGCTAAACACAACCCAGTAATGAGCAAGCACTTGCGAAGAATCGAGAGACGTGACATAACCACTCATTAGTCATTACCTCAGCAAGCACATACAGAATGAGCGGATTGTGAGGATAGGAGGGATGGTTCTCAAGTCCATCTGTGAAAAGGTGCACAACGCTAAATATTATTCACACGACATCAGCCATATTGAACAGATGCCAGTCATTTTGTGCATTGTGAATTGTGTCCCAAAAACAGAAGAAAAGCCTGCTGTTGTTTCTATTGCTGAACATTTCACTGTATTTATTCAATGTGAGTTCACTGGGAAAAACTGGGTCTCGACATCAGTGAGTGACTGCAGGGGCCAAAGTTATGATAACGGGAGTAACATGAAAGCCAAGAATCAGGGAGTGCAAAAATGATTCTGGGCTGACTGTAAAAGCCCTCTCAGACACCCGCTGGGAATCACATATAGAGCGCATAAAGGTGTTGCATTACCACCTAGAAGAGGTTCACATAGCACTGAGAGCGCTGGAGGACTATGCACTCCAGCACAAAGATGGTGTAACGGCAACAGAGGCCAAAAGCCTATCAAAAGAAATAATAACAGGGCCATTTATCATGACCGTTGTGGTGTGTCATGACATTTTGTTTCAAATAAATAAAGTGAGCAAACAACCACAGTCAGCATGGAAGCCCTTCTAAACGAAATCCATGCTGTCATACTATTTCTCAAGGACTTCAGAGAGAACGGGTTCATGGATGCGCGCACAGACGCACGAGCGATTGCTGAAAAGGCCACAGTGGAAAAACCACTCGATTCCCAGAACAGCAACAGAAAAAAAAACAGTTCTATTTGATTATGAGGGTAAAGATGATCGCCCACCAATTACACCTGAAGAAAACTACAAGCTTGATATATTTCTTTTTTTTTTTTTCTACAATTTTTATCCCACGATTTTGCAACCCATTTTCACCCAGTGCCAATTGCCTAGTATGTAATCCTGGGCTCTGCTCTCCCTCTGCCGCGCCTGGGGAGACAACGGACTGACCTCATGCTTCCTTCAATGCATGAGTAGTCCAAGCTGTTTCTTTTCACCTGACACGGGGGATTTCCACGGGATGTGTGTGTGTGTGTGTGTGTGTGTGTGTGTGTGTGTGTGTGTGTGTGTGTGTGTGTGTGTGTGTGTGTGTGTGTGTGGCTGGGCGCTGTCCCCGGTGCTGAATGGAGCAGAGAGAGATAGTCACTGCCTTGCCTTCTTTTCGTGTTGTTTTAATACTGTAAATAGAACTGTAGCCAGTTAGTAGGCACTGATTCTTTTGTTTTTTGTTTTGTTTTTTCATTGTAGCAATCATCAGTCAATAACCGAGAGAGACGGAGAAGAAAGGTGTTGCGTGAGAAGACAGACGAGATTTATAATGTTCACTTGTCAGACTTTCTTAATCCTCCCCATCTAGTCTCAAAGGTATAGGGCGGCTTGCACCAACACGGTTTAAGCCTTAAACTGGTTTAAATCAAGGTTTATCTTTTAATCAGCTTGCACCAAACTTTAAACCTAGTTTTCATTAATCAGGTTTAGTTTTAAACCATCCCTTTAATCTTGGTTTTACTTTTCATTCTAAACCTGGATTAATGTTAATCCTGTTGCACCACTACTTTAAACTTCGATTTAGACATCAATAAGGGATTAATTTTAAACTTGCTGTAGAGGTGGTTTAAATGCAAACATGCCATTGACATGAATGGGGGGGAAGCCTCACAGCTTGCAACTGCAAGCTGAAGCTGCGGACAGCGATTCACAGTTGAAAACAAAAATCTCATCATATTGTTGTCTTCTTCAATAAATCCTTGTACATCGGCTATTTTAAAATAGCGAACACTTAAATGTTTACAGGGACATAATACAGTCAGTTGTCATGGAATTGGACTTCCCAACCAATATGCAGACGTTTTAATTTTCGAAATCGCTTCATAATTGACAAAACTATCAAACTGTGGTGTATTTCTTTGCTTCCTTGTTCCTAGATAGCCGTGCATCGCCGTTCCGCACCGCGCTGTAGCGAGCGTCACCGTAGTATGAGGGAGCGTTATAAAATTAAATATCTTTGGCTACAGGCGCTCTTCTTAACATAGAAGGTGATAGGCCTGCCCACATTCTCCCCGAAGTAAATATAAAAGTAACAATAATGATATTAGGCTCAAGAGAATAGTTTATTCCAGTGTGTTTACATCGCAAATCCAAGATGGAGGACATTTAACCCATGAATTAATCGCAGGTTATAGTTTTAATCACAGGTTTGTTAAGCAATGCTTACATTTAAGTGGTGCAACACACCTCGATTTAAAATAAATCATAGATCAACAAAACCATGATTAACCCTAAACTAAGATTGATTTAATCCCTCTTGGTGCAAGCCGCCCATAGTCTCTCTGTGTTGTTATTTAGCCTTTCAGTGGCATCATAGGTACATTGCCCAGGGCTTCAGATGTCCTCCAACCGGGCCTGGTCCCGAGCCCAAAACCACAGGTACCGATCAGTCCCACAGGTTTTTTGTCAGGTATCCCAGCTCTAATACACATCAAATTCAGGGTGAGCTTGTAGATCTGCTATTTAAAAATATATATATCTCTTGCAAAAATGTAAACATATTTGAATATTTTGTTAAACATTTGAATACAAATAGGCCTGGTACAAATAGTGGAAATGGCAGATCTAAAAGCTCACAACTTCAGTCCTCATGGCTCGTGTGTCAGCAGAGAAGCAATTATTAACTCCCAACATTATTATGGCAAAATGAACAGTCAGTCTAGAAAAACAGCACCTGTTTTGCACTTGTTTTACATTTAGGTAAAAAATGAACGGTAGAAACCCATTAAAACAACAGGACTGCACGCGTGCATGAGGAATCCAGCCTGTCCGTCTTGCAGTCCCTAATAACATCTTATCTTACCTTATCATTATTCTAGTCAGTGTGGGTAACATGATGTCAAACTTATTCACACTCTTCAAATACACTCTCACCACTGTATTAATGTTATAATCACATAATAAATAGTAAAACTAAACTAATACAAATAATGGTGGTAAATTAGTCTGACCTTAGGATCTGCAGTCTACAATGTGGACTCTTTAGTCCAGCAAAGATCAGCTCCACGGATGAAAGGTCCAGTTTGGTCCCACTGAGGTCCAGTTCTGTTAGATGTGAAGGATTAGAGCTGAGAGCTGAAGCCACACCTTCACAGTCTGTCTTTTTGAGATCACAGCCAGCAAGTCTGTAAAGATGAAATGTAAAATCAAACCGATTAGACCACATTCACTGTCAGTAAAATTAACTAAGAGATCTTCTATCTAGCTAGAAATGGCGTACGGTAGAGCGCCATCATATGGCCGATGACCCTATTCTGGGCTGAACATTCAGACAAAATAGCAGATCTACACCCTCACAATAAGTCGCACATTGAAAGCTTACATAAACATCATAAAAAAAGAATAGTATTAATAAAGCCTGCTCAGACTTATTGTAGTGTTCAAATTAGTCTTTCTTCAAGCACCACCATTACATGTAGGTCAAAATGTTCACTGTCACAACATTTCTAAATGTACCGGTCAGATTGTCATGAAACGTGTTGATCACATTTATACTCCCCACAGGATTAAACCTTCTGCTTTCACTGACCCCATGACCTCTACTCTAGCACCACCTTTATGCTAAAATGTCCACTTGCACACGTGTGTGAAAATCTAATGTGAGGCAGACGGTCCGGGTACCCGGCAGGGAACCCGTGTTTGACGGGCTAAACCGTGAATAAATATATTGCGTTTCAAACACTGGGCGTGCTGGGATGATCGAGTGAGATGCAGTATGGAAGCACGCATGCACTGATGTAGGCTATTTACTTAACTGTGTGTAATCAGGGGTAGCGGGTGGGCAACGGTTCCATTTTTTGACGGGCGAGGCGGATCTGGTTTAGACTTTATGTAATTGTGGGTAGCGGATCGGCCCGTGGATCTGATTAATGACAGGCGGGGCAGACACAGGTTGTCAAAATTGGACCTGTGCAGGACTCTGATGTGAGGATTATCATGAAACTTATGGAGCACATTGATGCTCCCTGGAGAAAGAACCCTACTGATGAAGTGACCCCACAACCTTTCATATATCGCCACCCTTGGGACAAAAAGCACTATATAGTATTTTGTATAAAAACGCTGTTCTTTCTTATGCATAGAATTAAAGCTGTTGCTGTTAATTACAATAGAGTGAATATTTCAGTGAATATACAATATAAAACCTAGCACTAAAACATAAGATTTATTTGTATTAATTTTTCCATAGAGATCAGGATAATAAAGCTCGATTCATAATTGTTTGCATGGCATCAACGAATACCTCACAACTTTGACCTTTTAGATCAGCTACCGGACATAATGTTACTTATTTGACATAGTTTTTATTTTTATAGACAAACTAGGGAGAGTGCTGGTCCAGTTGGGTTAAATAGGAGGGCTTTTAGACTCTTAGTCTTTATTTTTATTTTTATATATACATAAACACAACACCACCAGTCACCATTTGAAAACATGTAGTTCACTGGCTTCCTTCAAAACAGCGCTGAAAATTCACCTTTCAGGAGGTCAAATGTGGAGGTAGTTCCTCTCCCTGAGACAGGCGAGCTGACTGAACTGCACAACGAACAAGTTAAGAAAAACAGGGACATTTTGAAGAGGCTGATTAACTCTGTCATCTTCCTGGGGAAACAAGAGCTCCCATTTCGTGGCCACGATGAGAGCAGGGAATCAACTAACAAGGGAAACTATGTTGAACTCCTTAAATTTAGGCCTAACCTAATAGTTAGGCCTAAATCAGAATTTAGCCTACAAAAACAAATTTGTTGCAACATACTGTACATGTACTGTAAGCCCCTCCCATACACTAAAATGTGTACCCGGCCTGAATGGGTTAATTATCTGGCGGAACATGGCGGTGATTTTTATTATCATCTCACAACCTACAAAGTGTTTAGTGGGACTTCAGGGAAGATACAAAACGATTTGATTAATGCCATAGCTGAAGTGATGGGAGAGGAGATAAAAGGAGAGATACAAAAAGCACCGTTTCTTGCCGTTATGGTGGATGATACGACAGATGCAAGTAACGCAGCACAGCTATCTTTAATGGTTCGTTATGTGACAGACAATGGTGTAAAGGAAAGGTTCATCAGATTTGAGAATGTCTCTAGTGGTAAGCGGGCTGATGACATTGCTACTCTCATTTTCAGATTCCAGGAGGAAAATGAGTGTTTGGATAAGGTTGTTGCACAGTGCTATGATGGCGCAGCCGTTATGTCTTCTGGGTTAAACGGGGTACAAGCTAAAGTTAAGGAGAGGTGTCCCCAGGCTTTATTTGTACATTGCTATGCCCACAAACTACATTTTGTTCTGACCCAGGGAGCATCAAAGGTTAGGGAATGCAAAATATTTTTTGCAAATCTCAATGGCCTGTCTGCGTTTTTTTCTAGATCTCCTAAACGCACAGAGCTTCTTGATGCGATCTGTCAAAAGCGCCTGCCTCGCGTTGCACCTACACATTGGCATTATAATTCAAGATTGGTCAGCACAGTATTCGAAAAGAGAGAGGCCCTAAAGGAGCTTTTTGAGCACATTATAGACCATTATGATGAATATGATGATGATGCTGTGAGCAGTGCTGATGGATACATTAAGCACTTGAATAATTTTGAGTTAAATTTTTTGCTCTCCACTTTCAATGCCATTTTGGCTCACTCCAAGGTGGTTTTTGGAGTACTTCAGAACAAGTCACTTGACATACAACTCTGTCTAAAAACAGTAGACAAGTTTTGTAACACTATTGAGAGGGAGAGAGGAAGATTTGATGCCATTTACAATGACACTGTGAGCGCAACAGGTGAACCACACGCACGGCGGGGCAAAGCAGGGGATAATATCCGCGCAAGTTATAAAACACTGCATGGGGAGATTGTGGATAACCTTATTGGCCAGCTAAGAAGGTTTCAAGACCACGAGAAAATAACATTCCTCTCTCTCATAAACGCAAAAGAGTTCCCAACATTTCGGACAGCATTCCCAGAGGAGGCTTTCAAGAGCCTCATGGAGAGCCCGGACCCCTCTTCGACCTCCCTCGGCTTAAAACAGAGCTCACAGTAATGTATGCCATGGCTGATTTTGCAGGGAAAAGCCCTTCTGATCTTCTTCTTTTCCTTCAGAAGGAGGATCTACGTACAAGTCTGCATCAGCTTTACAAATTGACATGTCTGGCAGTGACAATTCCAGTATCCACAGCCTCTGTAGAGCGGTCATTTTCAGCCCTAAAACACATTATGACATGCAAGAAATACGATTGGACAGGCTCGTCTCTCAGCTTTGGCCTCCATGGCAATAGAGAGGGACTTCTTATTGGAATTAAAGCGCAGAGATGTTGGATTTAACCTGCACGACTGCGTCATTGAACTGTTTCTAAAGAAAGAAAGGAGGATGGATTTTGTCTTTAAATGATGGACGTGAGCTGCCTCCTACGCACTGTATAGCCTACACCATGGTGTGTTTAATCCATGTTTATATAATTTTGTTGTTTTGCTATGCTGATTCATTCATTGTTTTGTATTTGTTCTTGTTGCTGCCAGCCGTGGCACTGTGTGTGTTGCGAAGCTTGGTTCAGTTCAGTTGGCTGGAAATGGGAAATGTGTGTGTCTGGGTCAATGGGTAAAAAAATTATTAATGTCAGTCAACTGCGAATCAACTGTCAATTTTCTTTACTCCTAAATTAACTAAACATCCTCCTTTAACGAATTCATCCATATGCTTCTTGTTTCAACACATTGTTTATTCATTATGAATGTTGCACATCTCTGCGTTTTTCCTTGCTCATCCATCCTGCGTTCTGCGCTCAGCTGTGAGAGAGAGAGAGAGTGTGTGTGTGTGTGTGTGTGTGTGTGTGTGTGTGTGTGTGTGTGTGTGTGTGTGTGTGTGTGTGTGTGTGTGTGTGCGTGCGTGCGTGTGCACTGCAGCGTGTAACTCTAGTCTCAGAAGCTTGGCTGGTATATGTGATGAGGCCTGTTGAATCATGTGTATATCAACATATATTTTGCATGCTTTCGTGGCTATGACAATATGGTTGTGACTGAGTTTATTGTATTGGGCTCTGCTGCTAGTGCAGCCAGCATCACTCTGTACGGCGCAATATTGGCAGATCGTGGCTACGCGAGGGCATGTGCACGTGCGCGGGCACGTGCGCGTGCATGTGCGTGCGCAGCAGCCATGGCGAAGGCCCGGGTATTAAACAAACGGTCCGCCACTGTTTTTGATGCTACTTTATATGTTGATGAATTGGATAACAAGGACCCCAACGGTGTTCCTTTTAGACTATAAGTGGATGTGATCGTTCCCTAGCAGCCATGATGGATCACATACTGTAGTCACTGTACCTTATCATTATTCTAGTCAAGATTCAAGATTCAAGATTCAATAACTTTATTGCCATGTCAACAAGTTGATAGGAATTTGTCTTGGTTCACTCTCAACATAAAACAAAAACAAAAAACAAAAACAAAAACAAGGACAGTGCACATATACAGACATCCGTAAACATACAAGAGTAAACAACAGGAAACAATCCCCAGCAGCAGTTCAAAGTGCTATATACATACAGTATATTACCACATAAGTGCATAACGAGTCAGTGCAAGTTCAGGTTCAGGTGTCTAATAGCTAAGGGGTAGGTGCTGTCTCTGAAGCGAGATGTTTTGCTCCCAATGCTTCCGTATCTCCTGCCTGATGGGAGGAGATTGAAGAGGCAGCGAGCGGGATGAGAGTTGTCTGCTATGATTTTATTAGCCTTCCTAATTATTCTTGTGGAGAATAGTGATGAGAGTGAGGGGAGGCTACGTCCTATGATCTTTGATGCTCTGCGTACTACCCTCTCTAGCTGAGTCTTGTCCTGGGATGTTGTGTGACCAAACCAGACAGTCATTGAGAAGGTGAGCACGCTTTCAATGGTAGCCCTATAAAAGTGGGTCATGGCTGCTTGGCTGACCTTGAACTTTTTTAGCTGCCGCAGGAAGTAGAGCCGCTGGTGTGATTTTTTGATCTTTATGCTGGTGTTGAGATCCCATGTAAGGGATTCATGTCAGTGCTCACAATGCATCTGCTATGTTCAAACACTTTGTACTTTTACTTTTGGTACTTTAAGTACATTTTGATGCCAATACTTTCGTATTTTTACTAAGTAAATTTAAGTAAATTTTGAATTCCAGACTTTTACTTGTACATTTTTCTGTGAAAGAAAATACCTATTACATTTACTCTGAAATAAGGAAACTACTAAGGAACTGGGAACTTGTTGATGCAATCATTGGAATCCAATGTGTTAATATGTATTTGTCGCAGACCCCATTTGGAAATATGTGGTGCCAGAGACCCCCATACAAGATTTAAGTTGTTAAAATGTTTAACAAAAATATTGTACTTTTTTACCCAATATTTTTGAAAATAGCATATCTACAAGCTCACAACGTGTTGTGATGTCACACATTGTGAGCTTGCTGATCTGCTATTTTCAAATAGCCAATGTAAAGTATTAACACTGATCCTAGTTGCTTCTATTTTCATAGACCTGGCTGCTTGTTTCTTGGTGGTTCTCCCCAGTTCACTTACTTACTAGGGACAAGGTATTTAATGAAGAAGGTATAGTCAGCCTAGCAACACATGGATCAAAGAGAAAAAAAAAAGAATATTGGAGAGAAGTGCTGTGCAGAATTATCTCCATCATCTGCCCTTTAGCTGAACGCAACATGGCCTTCATGTTGTCTGATGTCATGACATGACATCAGACCAACTGTACAAGCCCTCCAATGGTCATTCTTTAGGACAGGTGGAGCTGATGGCTAAACACAACCCAGTAATGAGCAAGCACTTGCGAAGAATCGAGAGACGTGACATAACCACTCATTAGTCATTACCTCAGCAAGCACATACAGAATGAGCGGATTGTGAGGATAGGAGGGATGGTTCTCAAGTCCATCTGTGAAAAGGTGCACAACGCTAAATATTATTCACACGACATCAGCCATATTGAACAGATGCCAGTCATTTTGTGCATTGTGAATTGTGTCCCAAAAACAGAAGAAAAGCCTGCTGTTGTTTCTATTGCTGAACATTTCACTGTATTTATTCAATGTGAGTTCACTGGGAAAAACTGGGTCTCGACATCAGTGAGTGACTGCAGGGGCCAAAGTTATGATAACGGGAGTAACATGAAAGCCAAGAATCAGGGAGTGCAAAAATGATTCTGGGCTGACTGTAAAAGCCCTCTCAGACACCCGCTGGGAATCACATATAGAGCGCATAAAGGTGTTGCATTACCACCTAGAAGAGGTTCACATAGCACTGAGAGCGCTGGAGGACTATGCACTCCAGCACAAAGATGGTGTAACGGCAACAGAGGCCAAAAGCCTATCAAAAGAAATAATAACAGGGCCATTTATCATGACCGTTGTGGTGTGTCATGACATTTTGTTTCAAATAAATAAAGTGAGCAAACAACCACAGTCAGCATGGAAGCCCTTCTAAACGAAATCCATGCTGTCATACTATTTCTCAAGGACTTCAGAGAGAACGGGTTCATGGATGCGCGCACAGACGCACGAGCGATTGCTGAAAAGGCCACAGTGGAAAAAACACTCGATTCCCAGAACAGCAACAGAAAAAAAAACAGTTCTATTTGATTATGAGGGTAAAGATGATCGCCCACCAATTACACCTGAAGAAAACTACAAGCTTGATATATTTCTTTTTTTTTTTTCTACAATTTTTATCCCACGATTTTGCAACCCATTTTCACCCAGTGCCAATTGCCTAGTATGTAATCCTGGGCTCTGCTCTCCCTCTGCCGCGCCTGGGGAGACAACGGACTGACCTCATGCTTCCTTCAATGCATGAGTAGTCCAAGCTGTTTCTTTTCACCTGACACGGGGGATTTCCACGGGATGTGTGTGTGTGTGTGTGTGTGTGTGTGTGTGTGTGTGTGTGTGTGTGTGTGTGTGTGTGTGTGTGTGTGTGTGGCTGGGCGCTGTCCCCGGTGCTGAATGGAGCAGAGAGAGATAGTCACTGCCTTGCCTTCTTTTCGTGTTGTTTTAATACTGTAAATAGAACTGTAGCCAGTTAGTAGGCACTGATTCTTTTGTTTTTTGTTTTGTTTTTTCATTGTAGCAATCATCAGTCAATAACCGAGAGAGACGGAGAAGAAAGGCGTTGCGTGAGAAGACAGACGAGATTTATAATGTTCACTTGTCAGACTTTCTTAATCCTCCCCATCTAGTCTCAAAGGTATAGGGCGGCTTGCACCAACACGGTTTAAGCCTTAAACTGGTTTAAATCAAGGTTTATCTTTTAATCAGCTTGCACCAAACTTTAAACCTAGTTTTCATTAATCAGGTTTAGTTTTAAACCATCCCTTTAATCTTGGTTTTACTTTTCATTCTAAACCTGGATTAATGTTAATCCTGTTGCACCACTACTTTAAACTTCGATTTAGACATCAATAAGGGATTAATTTTAAACTTGCTGTAGAGGTGGTTTAAATGCAAACATGCCATTGACATGAATGGGGGGGAAGCCTCACAGCTTGCAACTGCAAGCTGAAGCTGCGGACAGCGATTCACAGTTGAAAACAAAAATCTCATCATATTGTTGTCTTCTTCAATAAATCCTTGTACATCGGCTATTTTAAAATAGCGAACACTTAAATGTTTACAGGGACATAATACAGTCAGTTGTCATGGAATTGGACTTCCCAACCAATATGCAGACGTTTTAATTTTCGAAATCGCTTCATAATTGACAAAACTATCAAACTGTGGTGTATTTCTTTGCTTCCTTGTTCCTAGATAGCCGTGCATCGCCGTTCCGCACCGCGCTGTAGCGAGCGTCACCGTAGTATGAGGGAGCGTTATAAAATTAAATATCTTTGGCTACAGGCGCTCTTCTTAACATAGAAGGTGATAGGCCTGCCCACATTCTCCCCGAAGTAAATATAAAAGTAACAATAATGATATTAGGCTCAAGAGAATAGTTTATTCCAGTGTGTTTACATCGCAAATCCAAGATGGAGGACATTTAACCCATGAATTAATCGCAGGTTATAGTTTTAATCACAGGTTTGTTAAGCAATGCTTACATTTAAGTGGTGCAACACACCTCGATTTAAAATAAATCATAGATCAACAAAACCATGATTAACCCTAAACTAAGATTGATTTAATCCCTCTTGGTGCAAGCCGCCCATAGTCTCTCTGTGTTGTTATTTAGCCTTTCAGTGGCATCATAGGTACATTGCCCAGGGCTTCAGATGTCCTCCAACCGGGCCTGGTCCCGAGCCCAAAACCACAGGTACCGATCAGTCCCACAGGTTTTTTGTCAGGTATCCCAGCTCTAATACACATCAAATTCAGGGTGAGCTTGTAGATCTGCTATTTAAAAATATATATATCTCTTGCAAAAATGTAAACATATTTGAATATTTTGTTAAACATTTGAATACAAATAGGCCTGGTACAAATAGTGGAAATGGCAGATCTAAAAGCTCACAACTTCAGTCCTCATGGCTCGTGTGTCAGCAGAGAAGCAATTATTAACTCCCAACATTATTATGGCAAAATGAACAGTCAGTCTAGAAAAACAGCACCTGTTTTGCACTTGTTTTACATTTAGGTAAAAAATGAACGGTAGAAACCCATTAAAACAACAGGACTGCACGCGTGCATGAGGAATCCAGCCTGTCCGTCTTGCAGTCCCTAATAACATCTTATCTTACCTTATCATTATTCTAGTCAGTGTGGGTAACATGATGTCAAACTTATTCACACTCTTCAAATACACTCTCACCACTGTATTAATGTTATAATCACATAATAAATAGTAAAACTAAACTAATACAAATAATGGTGGTAAATTAGTCTGACCTTAGGATCTGCAGTCTACAATGTGGACTCTTTAGTCCAGCAAAGATCAGCTCCACGGATGAAAGGTCCAGTTTGGTCCCACTGAGGTCCAGTTCTGTTAGATGTGAAGGATTAGAGCTGAGAGCTGAAGCCACACCTTCACAGTCTGTCTTTTTGAGATCACAGCCAGCAAGTCTGTAAAGATGAAATGTAAAATCAAACCGATTAGACCACATTCTACCACTTTTTCTAGTCACGTGTTCAAATACTGGATTGTGATTGGCTTAAAACAGTAGTAAATGAGGCCACAATAGCCGGAATGTGTGAAATGCCCGGATGTACATGCAAATGAGGCACATTTCCGAGATCAATACGCGATGAACGCATCCGGGGACTTCAGGAGGGAGTCGGAACGCTATGGTCGGAACACCTTTCCCCCCACCAACAAATGACGGTCGCAGCGGTCCTATGTTTACCAACGTGCGTACTATCGTCGCCGATTTATTTGGATCCAATGCAATCCGCCAACTTTAAAGCCCCTTTTCTCTGAACCTATGCCTTTCTGGAAGCGAACAGCCTCTATTTACGGCCGGAACGGTGCTTTTAACTGACGTTAGCTTAGCTGTAAGCTAGGCGACCGAGTATTTCCCGGTGAATCTGTGCGCAAAGGTGGGGGCTTGGGAGTGTGGGGGTCTGGGGGACACGCACCACCACTGACTATTGCTGATGATGGAGAGGTTCTATAGCTTAGCCTTTATGTATTGAAAATGAGAGGCACTCTTGCCGATTTAGTAAGAGACTCGTCTCCAATTGCAAGATATTTAAAAGTTATTTGGGGCCATGATGATGATGATATCCTTTTCTTCCCACAACTAGACTAAGGATTTTATATTGTCTGTGTTATTGTTTACAACCACTGAACCACAATTATTCACGTGTGGCAAGATTCACTCGTTTTTAGTAGGCTATATAGTGTAGGCTTAGAAGAAGCCTTTTCAGAAGTTAATTTAATGATTTCCATTTAATGATTTCATTTATCCTCATCTAATGCACCGTATGCACGCTGTTTAAAGGCCGTGTAGGCTTTTCAGAAGTTAATTGAATGTTTTCCATTTGCGCTAATGCACGCAACTGTTTTCGCCAGGTTTTAAGGTCTTATTTTAGTTGTTTCTCATAAGCTCGCAACCCTCCTTGCCCATCGGCCCCCACCTTTGCGCACAGATTCACCGGGAAATACTCGGTCGCGTAAGGCGACATCTGTCTCAGCATGGAGTTGGCGCCATCTGGTGGTGAGTAGAAGATGTTGTTTGTGGCACTATTTGTTGTTATGGCGGAAGTTTTATAGGCAATAATGATTGTAACTTAAGATCCTTGCAAGTTACAACTATGTGTTTTCTTTCATGTATATGGGAAAAAGTGGTAGAAAAGCTATTTACCACTCGGGGTCGGACATTATGCTCTGATAATGTCCTGTGTTAGGGGGTTATCGGACTCGGCTTCGCCTCGTCCGATCACCCCCTAACACAGGACATTATCAGAGCATAATGTCCTCTCACTCGGGGTAAATTGCTTACTTCACTGTCAGTAAAATTAACTAAGAGATCTTCTATCTAGCTAGAAATGGCGTACGGTAGAGCGCCATCATATGGCCGATGACCCTATTCTGGGCTGAACATTCAGACAAAATAGCAGATCTACACCCTCACAATAAGTCGCACATTGAAAGCTTACATAAACATCATAAAAAAAGAATAGTATTAATAAAGCCTGCTCAGACTTATTGTAGTGTTCAAATTAGTCTTTCTTCAAGCACCACCATTACATGTAGGTCAAAATGTTCACTGTCACAACATTTCTAAATGTACCGGTCAGATTGTCATGAAACGTGTTGATCACATTTATACTCCCCACAGGATTAAACCTTCTGCTTTCACTGACCCCATGACCTCTACTCTAGCACCACCTTTATGCTAAAATGTCCACTTGCACACGTGTGTGAAAATCTAATGTGAGGCAGACGGTCCGGGTACCCGGCAGGGAACCCGTGTTTGACGGGCTAAACCGTGAATAAATATATTGCGTTTCAAACACTGGGCGTGCTGGGATGATCGAGTGAGATGCAGTATGGAAGCACGCATGCACTGCTGTAGGCTATTTACTTAACTGTGTGTAATCAGGGGTAGCGGGTGGGCAACGGTTCCATTTTTTGACGGGCGAGGCGGATCTGGTTTAGACTTTATGTAATTGTGGGTAGCGGATCGGCCCGTGGATCTGATTAATGACAGGCGGGGCAGACACAGGTTGTCAAAATTGGACCTGTGCAGGACTCTGATGTGAGGATTATCATGAAACTTATGGAGCACATTGATGCTCCCTGGAGAAAGAACCCTACTGATGAAGTGACCCCACAACCTTTCATATATCGCCACCCTTGGGACAAAAAGCACTATATAGTATTTTGTATAAAAACGCTGTTCTTTCTTATGCATAGAATTAAAGCTGTTGCTGTTAATTACAATAGAGTGAATATTTCAGTGAATATACAATATAAAACCTAGCACTAAAACATAAGATTTATTTGTATTAATTTTTCCATAGAGATCAGGGTAATAAAGCTCGATTCATAATTGTTTGCATGGCATCAACGAATACCTCACAACTTTGACCTTTTAGATCAGCTACCGGACTTAATGTTACTTATTTGACATAGTTTTTATTTTTATAGACAAACTAGGGAGAGTGCTGGTCCAGTTGGGTTAAATAGGAGGGCTTTTAGACTCTTAGTCTTTATTTTTATTTTTATATATACATAAACACAACACCACCAGTCACCATTTGAAAACATGTAGTTCACTGGCTTCCTTCAAAACAGCGCTGAAAATTCACCTTTCAGGAGGTCAAATGTGGAGGTAGTTCCTCTCCCTGAGACAGGCGAGCTGACTGAACTGCACAACGAACAAGTTAAGAAAAACAGGGACATTTTGAAGAGGCTGATTAACTCTGTCATCTTCCTGGGGAAACAAGAGCTCCCATTTCGTGGCCACGATGAGAGCAGGGAATCAACTAACAAGGGAAACTATGTTGAACTCCTTAAATTTAGGCCTAACCTAATAGTTAGGCCTAAATCAGAATTTAGCCTACAAAAACAAATTTGTTGCAACATACTGTACATGTACTGTAAGCCCCTCCCATACACTAAAATGTGTACCCGGCCTGAATGGGTTAATTATCTGGCGGAACATGGCGGTGATTTTTATTATCATCTCACAACCTACAAAGTGTTTAGTGGGACTTCAGGGAAGATACAAAACGATTTGATTAATGCCATAGCTGAAGTGATGGGAGAGGAGATAAAAGGAGAGATACAAAAAGCACCGTTTCTTGCCGTTATGGTGGATGATACGACAGATGCAAGTAACGCAGCACAGCTATCTTTAATGGTTCGTTATGTGACAGACAATGGTGTAAAGGAAAGGTTCATCAGATTTGAGAATGTCTCTAGTGGTAAGCGGGCTGATGACATTGCTACTCTCATTTTCAGATTCCTGGAGGAAAATGAGTGTTTGGATAAGGTTGTTGCACAGTGCTATGATGGCGCAGCCGTTATGTCTTCTGGGTTAAACGGGGTACAAGCTAAAGTTAAGGAGAGGTGTCCCCAGGCTTTATTTGTACATTGCTATGCCCACAAACTAAATTTAGTTCTGACCCAGGGAGCATCAAAGGTTAGGGAATGCAAAATATGTTTTTGCAAATCTCAATGGCCTGTCTGCGTTTTTTTCTAGATCTCCTAAACGCACAGAGCTTCTTGATGCGGTCTGTCAAAAGTGCCTGCCTCGCGTTGCACCTACACGTTGGCATTATAATTCAAGATTGGTCAGCACAGTATTCTAAAAGAGAGAGGCCCTAAAGGAGCTTTTTGAGCATATTATAGACCATTATGATGAATATGATGATGATGCTGTGAGCAGTGCTGATGGATACATTAAGCACTTGAATAAGTTTGAGTTTAATTTTTTGCTCTCCACTTTCAATGCCATTTTGGCTCACTCCGAGGTGGTTTTTGGAGTACTTCAGAACAAGTCACTTGACATACAATTCTGTCTAAAAAGAGTAGACGAGTTTTGTAACACTATTGAGAGGGAGAGGGGAAGATTTGATGCCATTTACAATGACACTGTGAGCGCAACAGGTGAACCACGCACACGGCGGGGCAAACCAGGGGATAATATCCGCGCAAGTTATAAAACACTGCATGGGGAGATTGTGGATAACCTTATTGGCCAGCTAAGAAACAGGTTTCAAGACCACGAGAAAATACAATTCCTCTCTCTCATAAACGCAAAAGAGTTCCCAACATTTCGGACAGCATTCCCAGAGGAGGCTTTCAAGAGCCTCATGGAGAGCCCGGACCCCTCTTCGACCTCCCTCGGCTTAAAACAGAGCTCACAGTAATGTATGCCATGGCTGATTTCGCAGGGAAAAGCCCTTCTGATCTTCTTCTTTTCCTTCAGAAGGAGGATCTACGTACAAGTCTGCATCAGCTTTACAAATTGACATGTCTGGCAGTGACAATTCCAGTATCCACAGCCTCTGTAGAGCGGTCATTTTCAGCCCTAAAACACATTATGACATGCAAGAAATACGATTGGACAGGCTCGTCTCTCAGCTTTGGCCTCCATGGCAATAGAGAGGGACTTCTTATTGGAATTAAAGCGCAGAGATGTTGGATTTAACCTGCACGACTGCGTCATTGAACTGTTTCTAAAGAAAGAAAGGAGGATGGATTTTGTCTTTAAATGATGGACGTGAGCTGCCTCCTACGCACTGTATAGCCTACACCATGGTGTGTTTAATCCATGTTTATATAATTTTGTTGTTTTGCTATGCTGATTCATTCATTGTTTTGTATTTGTTCTTGTTGCTGCCAGCCGTGGCACTGTGTGTGTTGCGAAGCTTGGTTCAGTTCAGTTGGCTGGAAATGGGAAATGTGTGTGTCTGGGTCAATTTGGGTAAAAAATGTATTAATGTCAGTCAACTGCGAATCAACTGTCAATTTTCTTTACTCCTAAATTAACTAAACATCCTCCTTTAACAAATTCATCCATATGCTTCTTGTTTCAACACATTGTTTATTCATTATGAATGTTGCACATCTCTGCGTTTTTCCTTGCTCATCCATCCTGCGTTCTGCGCTCAGCTGTGAGAGAGAGTGTGTGTGTGTGTGTGTGTGTGTGTGTGTGTGTGTGTGTGTGTGTGTGTGTGTGTGTGTGTGTGTGTGTGTGTGTGTGTGTGTGTGTGTGCGTGCGTGTGCACTGCAGCGTGTAACTCTAGTCTCAGAAGCTTGGCTGGTATATGTGATGAGGCCTGTTGAATCATGTGTATATCAACATATATTTTGCATGCTTTCGTGGCTATGACAATATGGTTGTGACTGAGTTTATTGTATTGGGCTCTGCTGCTAGTGCAGCCAGCATCACTCTGTACGGCGCAGTATTGGCAGATCGTGGCTACGCGAGGGCATGTGCACGTGCGCGGGCACGTGCCCGTGCATGTGCGTGCGCAGCAGCCATGGCGAAGGCCCGGGTATTAAACCCACGGTCCGCCACTGTTTTTGATGCTACTTTATATGTTGATGAATTGGATAACAAGGACCCCAACGGTGTTCCTTTTAGACTATAAGTGGATGTGATCGTTCCCTAGCAGCCATGATGGATCACATACTGTAGTCACTGTACCTTATCATTATTCTAGTCAAGATTCAAGATTCAATAACTTTATTGCCATGTCAACAAGTTGATAGGAATTTGTCTTGGTTCACTCTCAACATAAAACAAAAACAAAAAACAAAAACAAGGACAGTGCACATATACAGACATCCGTAAACATACAAGAGTAAACAACAGGAAACAATCCCCAGCAGCAGTTCAAAGTGCTATATACATACAGTATATTACCACATAAGTGCATAACGAGTCAGTGCAAGTTCAGGTTCAGGTGTCTAATAGCTAAGGGGTAGGTGCTGTCTCTGAAGCGAGATGTTTTGCTCCCAATGCTTCCGTATCTCCTGCCTGATGGGAGGAGATTGAAGAGGCAGCGAGCGGGATGAGAGTTGTCTGCTATGATTTTATTAGCCTTCCTAATTATTCTTGTGGAGAATAGTGATGAGAGTGAGGGGAGGCTACGTCCTATGATCTTTGATGCTCTGCGTACTACCCTCTCTAGCTGAGTCTTGTCCTGGGATGTTGTGTGACCAAACCAGACAGTCATTGAGAAGGTGAGCACGCTTTCAATGGTAGCCCTATAAAAGTGGGTCATGGCTGCTTGGCTGACCTTGAACTTTTTTAGCTGCCGCAGGAAGTAGAGCCGCTGGTGTGATTTTTTGATCTTTATGCTGGTGTTGAGATCCCATGTAAGGGATTCATGTCAGTGCTCACAATGCATCTGCTATGTTCAAACACTTTGTACTTTTACTTTTGGTACTTTAAGTACATTTTGATGCCAATACTTTCGTATTTTTACTAAGTAAATTTAAGTAAATTTTGAATTCCAGACTTTTACTTGTACATTTTTCTGTGAAAGAAAATACCTATTACATTTACTCTGAAATAAGGAAACTACTAAGGAACTGGGAACTTGTTGATGCAATCATTGGAATCCAATGTGTTAATATGTATTTGTCGCAGACCCCATTTGGAAATATGTGGTGCCAGAGACCCCCATACAAGATTTAAGTTGTTAAAATGTTTAACAAAAATATTGTACTTTTTTACCCAATATTTTTGAAAATAGCATATCTACAAGCTCACAACGTGTTGTGATGTCACACATTGTGAGCTTGCTGATCTGCTATTTTCAAATAGCCAATGTAAAGTATTAACACTGATCCTAGTTGCTTCTATTTTCATAGACCTGGCTGCTTGTTTCTTGGTGGTTCTCCCCAGTTCACTTACTTACTAGGGACAAGGTATTTAATGAAGAAGGTATAGTCAGCCTAGCAACACATGGATCAAAGAGAAAAAAAAAAGAATATTGGAGAGAAGTGCTGTGCAGAATTATCTCCATCATCTGCCCTTTAGCTGAACGCAACATGGCCTTCATGTTGTCTGATGTCATGACATGACATCAGACCAACTGTACAAGCCCTCCAATGGTCATTCTTTAGGACAGGTGGAGCTGATGGCTAAACACAACCCAGTAATGAGCAAGCACTTGCGAAGAATCGAGAGACGTGACATAACCACTCATTAGTCATTACCTCAGCAAGCACATACAGAATGAGCGGATTGTGAGGATAGGAGCCAAAGTTATGATAGTTATGACAAGTTATGACAGGGGCCAAAGTTATGATAACGGGAGTAACATGAAAGCCAAGAATCAGGGAGTGCAAAAATGATTCTGGGCTGACTGTAAAAGCCCTCTCAGACACCCGCTGGTGTCTGAGAATAAATCATAGATCAACAAAACCATGATTAACCCTAAACTAAGATTGATTTAATCCCTCTTGGTGCAAGCCGCCCATAGTCTCTCTGTGTTGTTATTTAGCCTTTCAGTGGCATCATAGGTACATTGCCCAGGGCTTCAGATGTCCTCCAACCGGGCCTGGTCCCGAGCCCAAAACCACAGGTACCGATCAGTCCCACAGGTTTTTTGTCAGGTATCCCAGCTCTAATACACATCAAATTCAGGGTGAGCTTGTAGATCTGCTATTTAAAAATATATATATCTCTTGCAAAAATGTAAACATATTTGAATATTTTGTTAAACATTTGAATACAAATAGGCCTGGTACAAATAGTGGAAATGGCAGATCTAAAAAAAAAGAATATTGGAGAGAAGTGCTGTGCAGAATTATCTCCATCATCTGCCCTTTAGCTGAACGCAACATGGCCTTCATGTTGTCTGATGTCATGACATGACATCAGACCAACTGTACAAGCCCTCCAATGGTCATTCTTTAGGACAGGTGGAGCTGATGGCTAAACACAACCCAGTAATGAGCAAGCACTTGCGAAGAATCGAGAGACGTGACATAACCACTCATTAGTCATTACCTCAGCAAGCACATACAGAATGAGCGGATTGTGAGGATAGGAGGGATGGTTCTCAAGTCCATCTGTGAAAAGGTGCACAACGCTAAATATTATTCACACGACATCAGCCATATTGAACAGATGCCAGTCATTTTGTGCATTGTGAATTGTGTCCCAAAAACAGAAGAAAAGCCTGCTGTTGTTTCTATTGCTGAACATTTCACTGTATTTATTCAATGTGAGTTCACTGGGAAAAACTGGGTCTCGACATCAGTGAGTGACTGCAGGGGCCAAAGTTATGATAACGGGAGTAACATGAAAGCCAAGAATCAGGGAGTGCAAAAATGATTCTGGGCTGACTGTAAAAGCCCTCTCAGACACCCGCTGGGAATCACATATAGAGCGCATAAAGGTGTTGCATTACCACCTAGAAGAGGTTCACATAGCACTGAGAGCGCTGGAGGACTATGCACTCCAGCACAAAGATGGTGTAACGGCAACAGAGGCCAAAAGCCTATCAAAAGAAATAATAACAGGGCCATTTATCATGACCGTTGTGGTGTGTCATGACATTTTGTTTCAAATAAATAAAGTGAGCAAACAACCACAGTCAGCATGGAAGCCCTTCTAAACGAAATCCATGCTGTCATACTATTTCTCAAGGACTTCAGAGAGAACGGGTTCATGGATGCGCGCACAGACGCACGAGCGATTGCTGAAAAGGCCACAGTGGAAAAACCACTCGATTCCCAGAACAGCAACAGAAAAAAAAACAGTTCTATTTGATTATGAGGGTAAAGATGATCGCCCACCAATTACACCTGAAGAAAACTACAAGCTTGATATATTTCTTTTTTTTTTTTTCTACAATTTTTATCCCACGATTTTGCAACCCATTTTCACCCAGTGCCAATTGCCTAGTATGTAATCCTGGGCTCTGCTCTCCCTCTGCCGCGCCTGGGGAGACAACGGACTGACCTCATGCTTCCTTCAATGCATGAGTAGTCCAAGCTGTTTCTTTTCACCTGACACGGGGGATTTCCACGGGATGTGTGTGTGTGTGTGTGTGTGTGTGTGTGTGTGTGTGTGTGTGTGTGTGTGTGTGTGTGTGTGTGTGTGTGTGTGTGTGTGGCTGGGCGCTGTCCCCGGTGCTGAATGGAGCAGAGAGAGATAGTCACTGCCTTGCCTTCTTTTCGTGTTGTTTTAATACTGTAAATAGAACTGTAGCCAGTTAGTAGGCACTGATTCTTTTGTTTTTTGTTTTGTTTTTTCATTGTAGCAATCATCAGTCAATAACCGAGAGAGACGGAGAAGAAAGGTGTTGCGTGAGAAGACAGACGAGATTTATAATGTTCACTTGTCAGACTTTCTTAATCCTCCCCATCTAGTCTCAAAGGTATAGGGCGGCTTGCACCAACACGGTTTAAGCCTTAAACTGGTTTAAATCAAGGTTTATCTTTTAATCAGCTTGCACCAAACTTTAAACCTAGTTTTCATTAATCAGGTTTAGTTTTAAACCATCCCTTTAATCTTGGTTTTACTTTTCATTCTAAACCTGGATTAATGTTAATCCTGTTGCACCACTACTTTAAACTTCGATTTAGACATCAATAAGGGATTAATTTTAAACTTGCTGTAGAGGTGGTTTAAATGCAAACATGCCATTGACATGAATGGGGGGGAAGCCTCACAGCTTGCAACTGCAAGCTGAAGCTGCGGACAGCGATTCACAGTTGAAAACAAAAATCTCATCATATTGTTGTCTTCTTCAATAAATCCTTGTACATCGGCTATTTTAAAATAGCGAACACTTAAATGTTTACAGGGACATAATACAGTCAGTTGTCATGGAATTGGACTTCCCAACCAATATGCAGACGTTTTAATTTTCGAAATCGCTTCATAATTGACAAAACTATCAAACTGTGGTGTATTTCTTTGCTTCCTTGTTCCTAGATAGCCGTGCATCGCCGTTCCGCACCGCGCTGTAGCGAGCGTCACCGTAGTATGAGGGAGCGTTATAAAATTAAATATCTTTGGCTACAGGCGCTCTTCTTAACATAGAAGGTGATAGGCCTGCCCACATTCTCCCCGAAGTAAATATAAAAGTAACAATAATGATATTAGGCTCAAGAGAATAGTTTATTCCAGTGTGTTTACATCGCAAATCCAAGATGGAGGACATTTAACCCATGAATTAATCGCAGGTTATAGTTTTAATCACAGGTTTGTTAAGCAATGCTTACATTTAAGTGGTGCAACACACCTCGATTTAAAATAAATCATAGATCAACAAAACCATGATTAACCCTAAACTAAGATTGATTTAATCCCTCTTGGTGCAAGCCGCCCATAGTCTCTCTGTGTTGTTATTTAGCCTTTCAGTGGCATCATAGGTACATTGCCCAGGGCTTCAGATGTCCTCCAACCGGGCCTGGTCCCGAGCCCAAAACCACAGGTACCGATCAGTCCCACAGGTTTTTTGTCAGGTATCCCAGCTCTAATACACATCAAATTCAGGGTGAGCTTGTAGATCTGCTATTTAAAAATATATATATCTCTTGCAAAAATGTAAACATATTTGAATATTTTGTTAAACATTTGAATACAAATAGGCCTGGTACAAATAGTGGAAATGGCACAATACAATATACATACAATATAAAACCTAGCACTAAAACATAACATTTATTTGTGTTCATTTTTCCATAGAGATCAGGGTAATAAAGCTCGATTCATAATTGTTTGCATGGCATCAACGAGTACCTCACAACTTTGACCTTTTAGATCAGCTACCGGACATACTGTAATGTTACTTATTTGACATAGTTTTTATTTTTATAGACAAACTAGTGAGAATACTGTTCCAATTGGACTCTTAGTCTTGTTTTTTTATTTATTTATTTATACATAAACACAACACCACCAGTCACCATTTGAAAACATATAGTTCTCTGGCTTCCTTCAAAACAGCCCTGAAAATTCACCGTTCAGGAGGTCAAATGTGGAGTTAGTTATCACCTCTCCCCCCCCATCCCCAAACTCCTTACTTCGCCCCACCATTTTTCCCTACTCTGTACATATAGTGTTTTATACTTGTGATGATATTGAATTGTTTTTTATGCTACTTTATATGTTGATGAATTGGACCCCAAAGGTGTTCCTTTTAGACTAAGTAAATGGATGTGATCGTTCCCTAGCAGCCATGATGAATCACATACTGTAGTCACTGTACCTTATCATTATTCTAGTCAGTGTGGGTTACCATGATGTCAACCTTATTCACACTCGTCAAATAAAGTCTCACCACAGTATTCATGTAATCACATAATAAATAGTCAAACTAAACTAATACAAATAATGGTGGTAAATGAGTCTGACCTTAGGACCTGCAGTCTACAATGTGGACTCTTTAGTCCAGCAAAGATCAGCTCCATGGATGAATGGTCCAGTTTGGTCCCACTGAGGTCCAGTTCTGTTAGATGTGAAGGATTAGAGCTGAGAGCTGAAGCCACAACTTCACAGTCTGTCTTGTTGAGGTCACAGCCAGCAAGTCTGTAAAGATGAAATGTAAAATCAAACAGATTAGACCACATTCACTGTCAATGAAGTCAACCAAGAGATCTTCTATCTAGAAATCTATTAGAAATTGTTTAAGGTGGAGTGCCACCATACAGTAAGGCCTATGACCCTATTCTGCGCTGAACATTCAGCCAAAATAGCAGATCTACAAGCTCACAATATGTCACACATTGAGAGCTTACATAAACATCATAAACAACAACATATGTTGAAAAGAATAATATAAATAAAGACTGTGAACCTTCATGCTCCCCAGAGGATGACCCCAACTGATTTCAGTGATTTCAGTGTTCAAAGCACCACCATTAGGTCAAAATGTTCACTGTCACAACATTTCTAAATGTACAGTAGTGGTCAGATTGTCATGAAACTTGTTGATCACATTTATTCTCCCCACAGGATTAAGCTTACTGCTTCACTGACCTCATGACCTCCACTTTAGGCTAAAATGTCCACTTGCACACATGATCTGTGAACATCTTATTTGAGTCCTGAAACGGGCCGGGTAGTGGGTACCCATGAATACCCGGCGGGGGTCCGTGTTTGACAGGCAAAAACAGGTGGAAAACATACTTTTATAAGTTTGCGGGTACGGGAACGGGCAGTACGGCACTAAACACGGGCGGGTGACATTTTATTGTGAAAAGAGAGCACCGTTTCAGCCCAAACAACATCACCTCACAGTAGCGCACACAGTGAGCAGCAGGACACACACACACACACACACACACACACACACACACACACACACACACACACACACACACACACACACACACACACACACACACACACACACACACACACACACACACACACACACACACACACACACACAACCACAGCATGCATATAAACAAAGTATAATAGATGTTCTTCACTGCTGCATGAATTGCATTAGCCCATGTTCTGGTGGAGGTAGTTATCACTTTTTCCCGAGACAGGCCAGAATTTCTAATATTTTTACTTCTACTCCACTACATCTTGGATCCAAATACTGTACTTTTACTCCACTGCATTTATTTGAACACTTTAGTTACTTGTTACTTTGCAGACAGGCCTGGAATTTCGTCATTTTAGGGGCAAGGCCAGTTGGCCTTTAGTGTTGTCAAATTTGTGAGGGCACAAAGGCCAAGTGCCAGGGCAGGAAGGCCATCAATTAAAACAATGATTTTAAGTCCACGCCAGTCATAATTAATTTAGCTTAAACATTAAGGAAGATTACATTTTTAATTAGGCTAATGTAATACCTTTCAATTAAATAAATATCAAAAAGCTGTTTATTTATGTTTTTCCATGTGCAGCGGTGTAAAGTAACTAAGTACATTTAATTAAGTATTGTACTTAATTTGTTATTGTAATTTTGAATAACCTTTAGTTACTAGTTACTTTGTATATATAAATTATAATATTATTATATACATGAACCACTTTAGCCCTATTTAGGCTGTTTTTCAAAAGCTGTAGGATCAAAACTAATTTATTTTATTACATCAATTTAACTTAAACATGTTGACAACAGTCCTTATTAATCATAAAAACGAATTCAGTATCACACATTGCTTTTTCTTAGTTTCCTAGGCCAATTACCAAAAAGCAGACCATTTTACCTGACTTCACCCTATACTTTGCGCTTCCAAAAAGTGTCCCAATTTATCTGACTTCACCCTATTGTTTTACACGTAACAGCGTAGCCTACTTTGCGCTTCATTGCAGAGCTGCTGCTGTACAGTCTCAGTCTTCATTTGGATCAACGGATTTACAATCTTTTCTTTCTTGCACAAACATGTGATTTAAAGGGGAGCTTGCTCTGGTGACTGCAGACTGCTGGTGGGCTGAGGAACCAGCAAACCTTCCAGTCTGTGTTTACACCAGTTTGACAGTCAAATGATTACATAACTGGATGTGATCATTCCCTAGCAGCCATGATGGATCACATACTGTAGTCACTGTACCTTATCATTATTCTAGTCAGTGGGGATGTCAACCTTATTCACTCTCTTCAAATACAGTATTGTATTCTTTTATAATCCCGTAATAAATAGTAAAACAAAAGTAATACAATATAATGATGGTCTGACCTTAGGGTCTTCAGTCTACAATGTGGACACTTTAGTCCAGCAGAGATCAGCTCCATGGATGAATGGTCCAGTTTGGTCCCACTAAGGTCCAGTTCTGTTAGATGTGAAGGATTAGAGCTGAGAGCTGAAGCCACACCTTCACAGTGTGTCTGTTTGAGGATACGGCCAGCAAGTCTGTAAAGATTACATGTAAAATCAGAAATGACCAACAGATTAAACCACATTCACTTTAATTGAAGTTAAAGACATAGTGAAATAAAAATATGTTTTTCACACTTTTAGAGCATATCTGTAGTGATAATATGCAGGGGTTAACAAATGGTGCGCAAGTGCGCATGCGTGGTCAAAATAAATGCTGCATCGCAGATCAGACGAAATGAAGCGCTCTTGCGCACCTCCTGTACCCTTTCTCTTTTTTAACGGTGTCAGTTTCTCTGGTGTCCTGCACTGCACGGACTGCACATACTTCCTGTAAGTAGACTTAAGAAATTAAACTAGTGTTGACTATTTAATCTTTACGAGTGGATCTTATTTTGAAATCCGCCGGTTTTAGAGGATGTCCGTATTGTAACCCAGCTGCCATGACGCATGTTTACTGACGGCATCTCGCCAAGCATGACAAGTTGTAATGATGACGAAAACACATGTCTAACTAAAGAACCCACATGGAATAAACACATGGTTTTAGCCAACCCCATGCATCTGTGACTTGAAAACAACGTCACCGTGCACACTTTGGACGTACCGCACGTTAAACTCTGCAGCATAATGTGAGTAGCCTAGTTCAATTAATCTCTCTGTCTAACTCTCATGCTTGCTGGAGTAACGTTGTGGGATCAGAGCTGTAGCTCCAACAAAACGCTTAGTGTGCAATAATCAGGCCATTGCCGGAGACTTTTCTCTATTCTCTAAACTGTTATTTATTTATTGTTTCTTGCTGCCACCAGCGACTGATGGATATTTTACTATATCTATTTTGATGCAGTAGCGCTGGTCTCAGTCTCAAAACAGTCTGATGGGGGGGAAAAAAACAATCATAGTTCTTCATCTATTCATTGCTTTTAAATGTGCCAAAGTGCACATCAGCACTGAAACGCTTGCATTGTAGCCTTCTATTAGGTCATGACCTATATTGTATAGAGACACATAGCGCCTACACATTCACGCCACAATTGAGACAGCGGACCCACTTCGGCTAAGGGAGAGCGGTGTACTGCAAGCCAACCCATAGAAAGTCATTGCAATTCAACTGTGGTTAGCTTAATATTAAAATAATCCTACATGAACTGAAGACTATATTGATTTAAATAAAATATATAAAAATATGTTGTATGGACTGACTCTGACAACACATCTTCTAGTTTTCTAAATAAATTATGTGTGTCTCGTTTAATATGCCACTTGAATGGATTACCCATAATGTTAACAGAGCAGAGGGGATATAGGAGAAAAAAATATATAGGAGCATAATAATGTAAAGAGCACCCCATTGAGTGCATATTATTGAGACAGACAAACAATGTGTAGAAGGATTGCTTTGCTATAATTGTGAATATAGTTGATCAGTAAAAATGAAATAACAATAGACCCACATCATACTTTGAAATGAAAGTAGTAGCCTATATTTATGATGAATGAAAATAATTTAACATAACAATTAGGTGTATAGAAGTATGGGGAATGGGATTATGTATGTGATAATCTGTATTTGTGTACAACATTTGGGTGCGTTTGGTGTTGAACTCTCTCTCTCTCTCTGGGGGTCTCGACACACATGTTGACAACAACAACCCGTGCAAGGGGGATGCCTTACCAACAGTAACTGGGGGGAAAACAAATTACCTTACGACCACAGCCAGGAAGTTTGTCATGCCACAAGCTTTCTTTTTACAGAATTACTCTGTATTTTACAATGCAGTTATCATCCTATTCGATATTTTAGATGTGAAATAGACAACGATTTCACCCCCACGCACAAAGGCACACACACACACACACACACACACACACACACACACACACACACACACACACACACACACACACACACACACACACACACACACACACACACACACACACACACACACACACACACACACACACACACACACACACACACAGAGCCGAGCCCTGCTGCAGCAGCAGCCAACAAGCCCAACAACAACAGACAGACAACACACTGAACTCAGTCCACTCTCCTTCCCTCCTACCTGTAGGGCTGGACTCACACAGCTGCGTGAAACATCTTCTCCGTATCGCCTGAGAATGGCCACTGGGGGCGCCGTACTAATGCATTGTCAATGGAAGGTTGTTTGGTTTTTTGTCGTTGCCGTGTCTCGAGCTCAACCACAGCCTGTCTTTTGGCCAAGAGACACGGCAACGACAGAACACCAAACAACCTTCCATTGACAATGCATTAGTACGGCGCCCACAGTGGCCATTCTCAGGCGATACGGAGAAGATGTTTCACGCAAATGTCTGTACAGCGCCTAGGATATCCTTGTGTTCCAAATAAATAAGTCCTTAAGGTAGTAAACAACTTCCAAACACAAGGCGTTGTGATCATGTTTAATCCACCCGCACCACTGGATTAAGAATTGACGTCTTGTTGTCTTATCAGCTGTAGCCTATAACTCGTTAAGCAAGCCTTGTCCGAAAGTTTAACAAATAAACTGATCAACAGTTAGAGAGAAGGTGACATTTAAAGTCCATAAAGAGAGGTTAAAAGAACCAAAACAACTGAAGCCTGAAGCAGTGACATAGGGTTTTTTTTTTTTTTCATATATAATTGAAAGGCATGAGACTATAATGACATATACATTTCTCACCTTGAACATTCAAATTCAGACAGGCATGTACTGCTATGTGTTTGAATGGGGAAAACTTATTTATTAAGTGTGCCTGCTATGCAATAGCAGAACACTTATTGTAATCCGCCATACTTAAGTAAGTAAGTAAGTAACTAGAAAAGAAAATTTCTAAGAAATTTTAAGTGTGCCTGCAGCTCGCTAAGTCTGTGCAACCTTGTGTAGCGGTTGGTGTTAGCATTAGCGTTATTAACATTAGCATTTTTTGCATAAGCTTTAACACCAGTAAGACTCCCTAATCGGGAGATAAGCGACCGTTGGTCGCTTATCTCCACAAATATCACAACCTCCACCTCTCACGTCATACGGGTAGCCATAGTTACACCTGGAATGTTGAATCTCCATATGGAGATAACCTACGCATCACACAAAGTCTGACCTCACCAGCCCATACTTGGGCATGGACGACTTATATCTCCATATACGGAGATGGCCATATATGGAGATACGATGACATCACAGAGTCCACAGCTGATGATGTGGCGTGATGTCATACAATACACAAACAAGCCCTATATAAAGGGGCAATTCTCACCAGGGAAGAGAGCATTGCCTGGAATGTTGAATCTCCATATATGGAGATAACCTACGCATCACACAAAGTCTGACCTCACCAGCCCATACTTGGGCATGGACGACTTATATCTCCATATACGGAGATGGCCATATATGGAGATACGATGACATCACAGAGTCCACAGCTGATGATGTGGCGTGATGTCATACAATAAACAAACAAGCCCTATATACTGATGCGATACGATGACATCACAGAGTCCACAGCTGATGATGTGGCGTGATGTCATACAATAAACAAACAAGCCCTATATACTGATGCGGAGATATGAGCAGGGCAAAGGTGTGACGTGTGACGTGTGACCGACCGACCGACGGACGGACGGCCGGTGGAGGTTTTCATAGTAAACTGCTCCCTGACGGTCGCAATTATTGTTCTTCATACCAGTAAGACTCCCTAATCGGGAGATAAGCGCCCGTTGGTCGCTTATCTCCACAAATATCACAACCTCCACCTCTCACGTCATACGGGTAGCCATAGTTACACCTGGAATGTTGAATCTCCATATATGGAGATAACCTACGCATCACACAAAGTCTGACCTCACCAGCCCATACTTGGGCATGGACGACTTATATCTCCATATACGGAGATGGCCATATATGGAGATACGATGACATCACAGAGTCCACAGCTGATGATGTGGCGTGATGTCATACAATACACAAACAAGCCCTATATAAAGGGGCAATTCTCACCAGGGAAGAGAGCATTGCCTGGAATGTTGAATCTCCATATATGGAGATAACCTACGCATCACACAAAGTCTGACCTCACCAGCCCATACTTGGGCATGGACGACTTATATCTCCATATACGGAGATGGCCATATATGGAGATACGATGACATCACAGAGTCCACAGCTGATGATGTGGCGTGATGTCATACAATAAACAAACAAGCCCTATATACTGATGCGATACGATGACATCACAGAGTCCACAGCTGATGATGTGGCGTGATGTCATACAATAAACAAACAAGCCCTATATACTGATGCGGAGATATGAGCAGGGCAAAGGTGTGACGTGTGACGTGTGACCGACCGACCGACGGACGGACGGCCGGTGGAGGTTTTCATAGTAAACTGCTCCCTGACGGTCACAATGACACCACCCACATGTCTGTACGACAAACGGTTCACGAGAAAACGGGTCACTTCCTGTTTGGTGAGGGGCACTTCCTGTTTGGCGAAATAGGCCCCAATTAAGTTTAAGGACTCTTAATCTTGTCATTTGACGCAACCCGCGTGTCTGTATGACAAACGGTTCACGAGATCAAGGGTCACTTCCTGTTTGGTGAGGGGCACTTCCTGTTTGGCGAAATAGGCCCCAATTAAGGTCATGGACGATTAATGAATCGCAGCTCTACCCACGTCACAAGGCCAGCAGCCAATCAGAAACCAAACAGGAAGTCAGCCATTTCAACTAATTAGTGGCGTTTTGGCGCATTTTTGGCTGTTATCACGGGTCGCACTTTAACGACAGTTTTTTGAGAAAAAATAGTTTTGTGAGAAAAAAAAAAGTTTTTTGAAAAAAAAAAAAAGCTTTTTGAGAAAAAAAAAGGTTTTTTGAGGAGAAAAAAAATTTGAGAAAAAAATGTTTTTGGTTCATGAGTTATAGAGGCACTTCCTGTTTGGTGAAGGGCACTTCCTGTTATAGAGGGGGCGGGGCTTAATCAATTACAGCTCATCCCTATTGGTCGGAAAAAGACCAAAGTTGTGTGAGCATTTTACATTTTAAATGACGTTGCTAGGCAAAAGTATGGCAGAGTTATGTGGCGCCAAAGTTTCTGGGTTTTTTTCGGAGTCCCCCGTAATAACTGCCGCACGATTTACGCCACCGCCGCAATATATACATCAAAACGTGCGGCTCGGCCGGGAATGGTGTGCTATTACTTTTCTTTCCGATCCGCGTTACCATTGCGACGTAATTCGCAAAAAACGACGCCAATAAACTCCATTGACTTAGAATGGGGGAAACTTCGGCACGTAATAACTGCCGCACGATTTACGCCACCCCCGCAATATATACATCAAAATGTGCGGCTCGGCCGGGAATGGTGTGCTATTACTTTTCTTTCCGATCCGCAATACGATTGCGATGTAATTCGCAAAAAACGACGCCCAAAAACCCCATTGACTTAGAATGGGGGACTCCGAAAAAAAACCAGAAACTTTGGCGCCACATAACTCTGCCATACTTTTGCCTAGCAACGTGATTTAAACTTTAAAATGCACACACAACTTTGGTCTTTTTCCGGCCAATAGGGATGAGCTGTAATTGATTAAGCCCCGCCCCCTCTGTAACAGGAAGTGTCCTTCGCCAAACAGGAAGTGCCTCTATAACTCATGAACCGTTTGTCGTACAGACTCGCGGCTGGTGTCATAATTTTTTTTTTCTCAAATTTTTTTTTTCTCAAAATTTTTTTTTTCTCAATTTTTTTTTCTCAAATTTTTTTTTTCTCAAAAATTTTTTTTTCTCAAATTTTTTTTTCTCAAATCTTTTTTTCTCAAAAAATGTTTTTTTCTCAATTTTTTTTTTCTCAAAATTTCTTTTTTTCTCAAAAATTTTTTTTTCTCAAATTTTTTTTTCTCAATTTTTTTTTCTCAAATTTTTTTTTTCTCAAAAAAATTTTTTTCTCAAAATTTTTTTTTTCTCAATTTTTTTTTCTCAAAAAACTTTTTTTTTTTCTCAAAAAACTTTTTTTTCCTCACAAAACAATTTTTTCTCAAAAAAACTGTCGTTAAAGTGCGACCCGTGATAACGGCCAAAAATGCGCCAAAACGCCACTAATTAGTCGAAATGGCTGTGGTTGGTGTCATATGAAGAACCATAATGTTAAAGCTTATGCAAAAAATGTAACGCTAATGCTAACACCAACCGCTACACAAGGTTGCACAGACTTAGCGAGCTGCAGGCACACTTAAAATTTCTTGGAAATTTTCTTTTCTAGTTTATTTTAGCTTTTAGTCAAATTAAAATAAGACTTTGATAAGATACGTTTTGCCATAATCATGCAGCTCTATTACAATGACACAGCTATAACAGCAATGTTTAAACATTTTATAGACTACAGTAGGCCTAGTATAATTATTTTTTAAATTAATATTATTTTTGTAATCACTTTGTCTTTCGGTGCATGGGCATCAATATTATATCCCTATCATGATATTAGACTGGATAATTATCGTCTGTGATTTGGGATATTGTACTACAGTATGGCATACGTCTTATTTGTACTTATTTGTCTTAAATGTGTATATGTGTATATATTCTTAGATAGGAAATCGGTATGGGGAAAAAACAGTACCGGGACACTTAATTAAAATAAATATATATATATATATATATATATATATATATATATATATATATATATATATATAGATATAATTTTGCTTAAAAGTAATCAAAAAGTAACTGAAAGTAACTAGTAGTTAATACTTTTAAGTAAGGAATACTTTTTAAAAGTAACCTTCCCAACCCTGGTGCTAATTTAGAGAGACTGAACATCCATTGTTCACCTTATGTGACTGCTTGATGTCATGAGCAGACATTTAAAATTGCATTTTGGTTTACAACATCATATTCAGCAATGGAGTAGCCTACTACTACTGATTTATGTAGTGTAAAACTCCCTAAAACCTAAACCACAGCAACCAAAGGTAATTTGGGGAGACCTATTGTTTTAATTTGAAGACGAGCCATTAATTTGGCCTAAAAAAAAAAAAGACTCTGCTCAGTCTCGACCCCCTTTCATCTCGGACTCAACTCGGTCTCGATCCCTGTTGGTCTCAGACTCGACTCGGAGTCGGACTCGACCCCCTCCCAAGGGCTCTTGACTCGGACTCAACTCGGACTCGTACCCCATATGACTTGGACTTGACTTGGACTCGCTTTAGGTGGACTCGACTACAACACTAATCACTAGTGTATCACCCGCGTTTGGTTAAAAGTTATATTGAGTGATGTTCGAACAAACATTGCAAACTTTGCAAATAACTTGAGTTTCATCATGTCGGTTTTGGCATATTCCATAGACCGAGGGAGAATACGCAGCCCCTCTGTGTGTGTCTGTCAGTCGGTCGAAGCCTGCCTATCCCTGAATATTACATGACGGTCATGTCAGGGCTAGTAGCCTGCCTAGTGACTGCATGCTTCCCAAAGCAAGGGGGAGGGACCGTGGAAGCAAGGGGACAGAAGATCCTCAAGCTATTGACACGTTGAGACGTGACACGTTGTTAGCTTGTAGATCTGTTCTTTTTGGCGAATTACACCACCGTACTATAGAAGTATAAATTAAGCAATAGAGCTGCTCTGTTGGTCGAATCGTCGAAGCCCTGACAAAGAAGTGAAACAAATTAATCCTGTATTGTGTATTATAACAAGAGAATGACAGTCCTAAGTACAGCGCCTAAGAAAAACGTAATGCAATGCATAGTCTATGTTAACTCTACTAATTTGTGGTCAGAATGATTGACAGGTGCCTGTGTCAACTTCAGCTCCCCCCGCGAGCCACCGGTTCGCGTGGCTTCCCCCTTCCCCCACCTCCCTGTTCGTCTTCCCCGCACAGTGGAGCCAGTGTGTTGCGCTTGCTTGCCTATGTTTCAGCCAATCACAAGTCATGGCCGACTTCTTATCTCCTATGAACACAAAATTGTTTCCGTAGCCGCTGCCTTGTTAGTCTATGGGAGCGACGCTGTGAGACTCGATTTTGAAACTTGCCTTGAGCACACAAATCGGCGAGCGCCACCCATCATATGCGTTATTGCTATTATAAAATGCGCGCTGAATGTAATCAGCGTGCTGAACGTTACGTTTTAGTGTCGCTCGCATATTTAACGGAGATTATGAAAATCGGGGGGCGAAGTGCAGCACAATGCGTCAATATGCTGTTATGAAGCTTGCCTTTATAAAAATTAAAGCATAGCGTTTAAACGTGGTTGAACCTGCTTTTATGATGAGAGGGCGCTGCCGCACCGCAATAGGCCTACTGTCGGCCTATAAAGAACAAACAGCTAGATTAATTCACATCTCTGTCAGTTCTGGTCAAATTGTACAAATGTAAATGTCTAAATAATCCTTGGGATGTGTACATTATTATTGTTATCCATATCAAACTAAATCAGGGGGGATATGTTTTATTTTATTTATTTAATTATGCTGGTTCCATCAGAAGATCTTTATTTTCTGCATGCTGTCTTTTGAGTGATGTTGGCATGGTAAGCAAATTCACAGAAGCATGGATGGATCCCTTTCAATTGTTAAAATCACTTCATAATTGACCGATCTATGAGAAATCAATCTGCTGTGTTTTTCTTTGCTTTTAGTCCGAGGTATATAGATGCGTGTCGCGCAAAAAGAAAGCTCTCAAAGCACTGACTACATCATGGCATGTTGACAGCTTTTAGGTCTAAATATGTTTTTTAGGTCTAACATTTTTAGGTCTAATATGTGCATGTGGAGCGCACGGCCGAGGACAGCAGCTACAGACGGTTTTACTTCATGCGTGCATACATTCTGTATACAGGAATCTCCAGCGCTGCTCCATAAATTTGTCCCAAAAAAACAGATGTACACACACACACACACACACACACACACACACATACACATACACATACACACACACACACACACACACACACACACACACACACACACACACACACACACACACACACACACACACACACACACACCAGAGTGACTTTCAAGTGATATCCCTGATATGTGAATAAGCAAAGAAAACACGGACTACACTTAATAAGGTGCTAGAGAGAATTATAAGCCTACATTGCTGTGTGTGACTGTCCATTTGTCTATGCAAAGATGAGAGCACCTTCGCCCCTTCATCCACTTCAAAGCTGTTCAAGAAGGCTTATGCAGAGGTTTATGCCAGTTCTGACGCTCTTAAAGGTGATGACAGTTGCCAACTTGATTGGTGAATTAAAGTACCGGCCAAAACACGCCCATGAATAATTCTTCAACCGCTGAGTGGACATTGGTATGCGTTGTTTTCTTTAGCTGGTGGTTCTGCTACAGGCAGCTCGTTTGCGTTTGCTCAGCAACAGGTGGCTAAGCCTACGCAGCACCATTGCCTCCTGCCCAGAAAAGAGTCTGCAGTGTGCGTGTTTGCGTGCACACTGCATGCGCGTGCTCAAAGCGTGAGGTAGCGGCCGCAGCGCAGTGCATTGTGGGGCGGTAGGGCTTGAATAGTGACCATCGAATGCACCCTACAAATCCAGACGCATTGTGGGATATTTGAGTCCACTATATTAGGGTACAAAAATGCTCACTATACATCATTCGGACACTACCGGTAGTTAAAAATGACGGAATGCCCTTTTAGTACACTAAAGTAGGGAATAGGGTGGATTTCGGACGCAGCCATTGTGTCTGCAAAAAGCAACCTTATGGTGGCGCAAGAAGAGGGAAATCAGGGGCGGGGGATGTGGTTTGGCAGCCAAGGAGTGTGTGTGCAAAGTTTGGCAAGGATAGGGGCAATGGTGCCGGAGATAAGAGTAGAGCCAAAAGTGTGATGTGATGTGATGGACAGACACTTTTCAGCTTTTCATAGTAACTTGTGAACTGACGGTCGCAACTAATGATTTATATGAAGAAAATGAATTGAATATTAATTATTTTATCAAATAAAAATATATATTTCTCTACATCACAGTATGTAGCAATTTTTATTTCCATTACTTTTACTAAATAAAGTGGAAGATCTGTGTTGTTATAACTATAACTAAACTAATACAAATAATGGTGGCAAATTCTTACCTTAGGGTCTGCAGTCCACAACGTGGACTCTTTAGAACAGCAGAGATCAGCTCCATGGTTGAATCATCCAGTTTGGTCCCACTGAGGTCCATAAGAGAACAATAATAAGAATACTAATCATATACATGAAGAAAATGAAACGGATATTAATTAATTCATCAAATAAAAAACACACTCTAAATCACATAATTGTGTAGCAGTTTTGCTTTCCATTACTTTTACTAAATACACAAGAAATATCCTTGTTGTTATAATTATGAAATAAAAAACAGACAGGAGACTGTTTTACTCTTACAGACAGTGATCATAATCGGTCAGACTGCTGGTGGTGGTGGGCTGAGGAACCAGCAAACCTTCCAGTCTGTGTTTACACCAAGGCCGGATCTAGGCATAGGCAAGGGGGGGCAATGCCCCCCTAAATGCCCTGTCTGCCCCACCAAACATGATGGCATGCAAAAATCAAAAAATTCAAAAATATTAAACTATTTGAAATGTTATGCTACAACTAGGTATATTGATAGATAAACTGATAAGATATTAGAGAGAGAGAGATAGATAGGTGTAAGAACTGTTTGTATTGCCTGTTATAGGTATACTGTAAGTGTGCCAAAATGCTTAGTTTTCTATGCATTTCGGGTGTTTGTCTCCCCATTTTTTCCCCCGCCAGCGCCGCTTTGCGGCATGGGCTGGTGGTGACCCCCCTATCATGTCTTCCTGCCCCACCGAGTACTAAAGGCTAGATCCGGCCCTGGTTTACACCAGTTTGACAGTCAAATGATTACATAACTGGATGTGATCATTCCCTAGCAGCCATGATGGATCACATACTGTAGTCACTGTACCTTATCATTATTCTAGTCAGTGTGGATTACCATGATGTCAACCTTATTCACACTCTTCAAATAAACTCTCACCACAGTATTCAAGTTATAATTACATAATAAATATTCAAACCTAATTAATACAAATAATGGTGGTAAATTAGTCTGACCTTAGGACCTGCAGTCTACAATGTGGACTATTTAGTCCAGCAGAGATCAGCACCATAGATGAATGGTCCAGTTTGGTCCCACTGAGGTCCAGTTCTGTTAGATGTGAAGGATTAGAGCTGAGAGCTGAAGCCACACCGTCACAGTCTGTCTTTTTGAGATCACAGCCAGCAAGTCTGTAAAGATTAAATGTAGAATTAAACCGATTAGATCACATTCACTGCGAGTGAAGTCAACTAAGACATCTTCTATCTAGGTGGAAATGGTGTAAGGTAGAGCACCACCATATGGCCTATGACCCTATTCTGGGCTGAACATTAAGCCAAAATAGCAGATCTACAAGCTCACAATATGTCGCACATTGGGAGCTTACATAAACATCATAAAAAATGAATAATATTAATAAAGACTGCTCAGACTTATTGTAGTGTTCAAATTAATCTTTCTTCAAGCACCACCATTACATGTAGGTCAAAATGTTCACTGTCACAACATTTGTAAATGTACCGGTCAAATTGTCGTGAAACTTGTTGATCACATTTATACTCCCCACAGGATTAAACCTTCTCCTTTCACTGACCCCATGACCTCTACTCTAGCACCACCTTCATGCTAAAATGTCCACTTGCACACGTGTGAAAATCTAATGTGAGGCAGACGGTCCGGGTACCCGGCGGAGACCCGTGTTTGACAAGCTAAAGCGGGCAGAAAATATACTTTTATAAGTTCGCGGGTACAGGAATGGCCGGTACTGGACTAAATGTGTGTGGGTGACATTTTATTGCGAAAATGTGACATTTTATTGTGAAAATGTGAATAAATATATTGCGTCGCAAACACTGGGCGGGCGGGGATGATCGACTGCGATGCAGTTTTGAAGTAGGCCTACGCATGCACGGCTGTAGGCTATTTACTTAACTGCATGTAATCGGGGGTAACGGGCGGGCAACGGTTCAGTTTTTTTGACGGGCGAGGCGGATCTGGTTTAGACTTTATGTAATTAACCAAATTCACGTTACGCAACTTCCTGGTGCTGACGTCACGGTTGAAGGGGAAAACCCTACTAAAAGCCCGTAGAGTTAAAACAGAAATCGCAAATTTAATGCAATTTCCGAATAGTGAAGTATAAAATACGGCTAGCATGATACAGAACACAAGATAGTAAAAGGCACAAAGCGTTATAATTTACTTTACCGTTCGAAATAATGATTTGTTGGCTTTAAGTCCAGCAATTTCTGTGTTATTTTACCCTTCAAAGCTGACGTCAGCACCAGGAAGTTACTGAGAAATTTGCTGAGTGCACGTGCGTGGGCGGGCCGTGAATAGGGTCTATTGCGGGTAGCGGGTTGGTCCATGGATCTGTTTAACGACAGGCGGGGCGGACGTGGGTTGTCAACATTGGACCTGTGCAGGACTGATCTGAGGATTATCATGAAACTTAAGGAGCACATTGATGCTCCCTGGAGAATGAACCCTACTGATGAAGTGACCCCACAACCTTTCATATATCGCCACCCTTTGGACAAAAAGCACTATATAGTATTTTGTTTAACACTGCTGTTCTTTCTTATGCATAGAATAAAAGCTGTTGCTGTTAATTACAATACAGTGAATATTTCAGTGAATATACAATATAAAACCTAGCACTAAAACATAACATTTATTTGTATTTATTTTTCCATAGAGATCAGGGTAATAAAGCTCGATTCATAATTGTTTGCATGGCATCAACGAGTACCTCACAACTTTGACCTTTTAGATCAGTGTGACGTCAATAGGCTTTAGCCCGCCCCCGCTGAAATAGAATCTCCGTCCGAAGGATCAGACTCTTTCCCCAAAACGAAGTGAAACGTAGTGTGTGAAAAGTCTGACGCTTGCAGTCAGGCTAGTAGTTCCTCTCTCTGAGACAGGCGAGCAACCCCCCCCCCCCCCCCCCCCCCCAAATTCCTTACTTCGCCCCACCATTTCTTTCCTACTCTGTACATTGTGTTTTATACTTGTGATGGTATTGAATGTTTTTGATGCTACTTTATATGTTGATGAATTGGACCCCAAAGGTGTTCCTTTTAGATTAAGTAAGTGGATGTGATCATTCCCTAGCAGCCATGATGGATCACATACTGTAGTCACTGTACCTTATCATTATTATAGTCAGTGTGGGTTACCACCATGTCAACCTTATTCACACTCTTCAATTAAAGTCTCACCACAGTATTCATGTTATAATCACATAATAAAAAGTTAAATTAAACTAAACTAATACAATAAATTAGTCTGACCTTAAGACCTGCAGTCTACAATGTGGACACTTTAGTCCAGCAGAGATCAGCTCCATGGATGAATGGTCAAGTTTGGTCCCACTGAGGTCCAGTTCTGTTAGATGTGAAGGATTAGAGCTGAGAGCTGAAGCCACACCTTCAGAGTGTTTCTGTTTGAGGATACGGCCAGCAAGTCTGTAAAGATTACATGTAAAATCAGAAATGATCAAAGAGATTAAACCACATTCACTGAAGTTATAGATGTAGTGAAATTAAAAATATGTTTTTTTTCACACTTTTAGAGCATATCTGTAGTGATATTATGGCCATACCTAACAGTAGATGGCTAAAAAAGTACAGTGTTTTGTATTATAACATGACACTTACAGCCCTGAGTACAGCCCCTAAAAAAGCATGTAATGCGTGATGACAGAGGCTACATTAACTCCACTTAACAATTCATGAGGTCAGAATGATTGACAGGTGCCTTTGTCAATCAACTTCAACTTCAGCTACTCCCCGCCAGCAGCTGGTTCACGTGGCTTCCCCCTTCCCCCGCCTCCCCGTTCGTCCTCCCCGCACAGCCGAGCAAGTATGTTGCGCTGGCTTACCTCCGGTTCAGCCAATAACAAGCCGCGACCGACATCTCATCTCACAAAATTGTTTCTATAGTGCTGCCTTGTTAGTCTATGGGAGCGACGCTGTTAGACTCAGTGTCGTTCGTCAGCCCACCCGTCTTTACATATTAATGTATTCAATGAGTTATGGCCCGCCTACTTTTTGACCATCAAATCACATTCCTCCCAGCGCTATGTCCCTCCTTCCTGGACCGTTTCACTAGGAACTGCGTCACCATAAGGAAGTGGAGCAAATGGAGAACTTCCGTTGAAGTGCGTCTTTAACTGAGAGATCTTCTATCTAGTTAGAAATGGTGTAAGGTAGAGTGCCACCACATGGCCGATGACCCTATTCTGGGATGAACATTCAGCCAAAATAGCAGATCTACAAGCTCACAATAAGTCGCACATTAGGAGCTTACATAAACAACATAAACAACAACATATATTGAAAAGAATAATACACAATAAAGACAGTGAACCGTCATGCTCCCCATATAGTCTTTCTTCTAGCGCCACCATTAGGGCAAAATATTCACTGTCACACATGATGTGTGAAATTTTTGTGAGGATTGTCATGAAATGTATGGAGGACATTGATGCTCCCAGGAGAACAAACCCTACTGATGAAGCCTTTCATCTAGCGCTACCCTATGGCACACAAAAAATATGAGCTTGTAAATGAGCTATTGTAATAGCTGTCAACAGAAATCACACATAAACGTCTCGTTAAATTTAAGCCATCAGAGAGCTTTGTTTAGCTCGTCACCGTCTCGGCATGAAAAAAGGGTGTTAACAAAATCAGGTTCTTATCATCAAGAAAACAAAACAGACAGACTGACAAATGTACAAATAATAATAATATTTTACGTGATGAATATTAATTTATTTTCTCAAATAAAAAAAATATTGATCTACATCACATATGTAGCAATTTTTATTTTCCTTACTTTTACTAAATAATGTGGAAGATCTGTGTTATAACTATAACTAAACTAATACAAATAATGGTATTAAACTCTTACCTTAGGGTCTGCAGTCCACAACATGGACTCTTTAGAACAGCAGAGATCAGCTCCATGGTTGAATCGTCCAGTTTGGTCCCACTGAGGTCCATACATGTACAAATAATAATAATACCAATCATTTACATGAAGAAAGTGAAACAAATCACATAATTGTGTAGCAGTTTTGCTTTCCATTACTTTTACTAAATACATGTGAAACATCTGTGTTGTTATAATTATGAAATAAATAACTCATAGGAAACAGACAGGAGACAGTTTTATCAGCAACATTTCAGAATAATGGACCGTTTTACTCTGAAACTCTTAGAGACACAACAGTGATCATAATTGATCAGACTGCTGGTGTTGGTGGGCTGAGGAACCAGCAAACCTTCCAGTCTGTGTTTACACCAGTTTGACAGTCAAATGATTACATAACTGGATGTGATCATTCCTTAACAGCCATGATGGATCACATACTGTAGTCACTGTACCATTTCATTATTCTAGTCAGTGTGGGTTACCATGATGTCAACCTTATTCACACTCTTGAAATAAACTCTCACCACTGTATTAATGTTATAATCAGATAATAAATAGTAAAACTATACTAATACAAATAATGGTGGTAAATTAGTCTGACCTTAGGATCTGCAGTCTACAATGTGGACTCTTTAGTCCAGCAAAGATCAGCTCCACAGATGAAAGGTCCAGTTTGGTCCCACTGAGGTCCAGTTCTGTTAGATATGAGGGATTAGAGCTGAGACTTGAAGCCACAACTTCACAGTCTGTCTTTTTGAGGCCCCAGCCAGCAAGTCTGTAAAGATTAAATGTAAAATCAAACAGATTAGACCACATTCACTGTCAGTCAAGTTAACTAAGAGATCTTCTATCTAGCTAGAAATGACGTACGGTAGAGAGCCATCATGGCCGATGACCCTATTCTGGGCAGAACATTCAGACAAAATAGCAGATCTACAAGCTCACAATAAGTCGCACATTGAAAGCTTACATAAACATCATAAAAAAGAATAGTATTACTAAAGTATGCTCAGACTTATTGTAGTGTTCAAATTAGTCTTTCTTCTAGCACCACCATTACATGTAGGTCAAAATGTTCACTGTCACAACATTTGTAAATGTACCGGTCAGATTGTCATGAAACGTGTTGATCACATTTATTCTCCCCACAGGATTAAACCTTCTGCTTTCACTGACCCCATGACCTCTACTCTAGCACCACCTTTATGCTAAAATGTCCACTTGCACACATGTGTGAAAATCTAATGTGAGGCAGACAGTCCGGGTACCCGGCGGGGACCCGTGTTTGATGGGCTAAATCGGGCAGAAAATATACTTTTACAACTTTGCGGGTACAGGAATGGCCGGTAGAGGACTAAATGCGGGCGGGTGACATTTTATTGTGAAAATGTGACATTTTATTGTGAAAATGTGAATAAATATATTGCGTCGCAAACACTGGGCGTGCGGGGATGATCGAGTGCGATGCAGTTTGGAAGCACGCATGCACTGCTCAAGGCTATTTACTTAACTGCGTGTAATCGGGGGTAGCGGGACGGGCAACGGTTCCGGTTTTTTGACGGTGAGGAGGATCTGGTTTTTACTTTATGTAATTGTGGGTAGCGGATCGGTCCGTGGATCTGATTAATGACAGGCGGGGCGGACGCGGGTTGTCAAAATTGGACCTGTGCAGGAAACTTATGGAGCACATTGATGCTCCCTGGAGAATGAACCCTACTGATGAAGTGACCCCACAACCTTTCATATATCGCCACCCTTTGGACAAAAAGCACTATATAGTATTTTGTTTGAAAACGCTGTTCTTTCTTATGCATAGAATAAAAGCTGTTGCTGTTAATTACAATACAGTGAATATTTCAGTGAATATACAATATAAAACCTAGCACTAAAACATAACATTTATTCGTATTTATTTTCCCATAGAGATCAGGGTAATAAAGCTCGATTCATAATTGTTTGCATGGCATCAACGAGTACCTCACAACTTTGACCTTTTAGATCAGCTACCGGACACAATGTTACTTATTTGACGTAGTTTTTATTTTTATAGACAAACTAGTGAGAGTGCTGGTCCAGTTGGGTTAAATAGGAGGGCTTTTAGACTCTTAGTCTTGTTTTTTTTATTTATATATATATATATATATATATATATATATACATAAACACAACACCAGTTACCATTTGAAAACATGTAGTTCACTGGCTTCCTTCAAAACAGCCCTGAAAATTCACCTTTCAGGAGGTCAAAACAAATCTAACTCAACAAAATCAGGGGGAGTACATTAAAAACTTCTAGTTTGTGGTTTACAGTCTAATAATGGCTTTATCCAAAATTTTAAAATATGGACTTAGACTGTTATTCGTCTCAGGTACTCAAATGTGGAGGTAGTTCCTCTCCCTGAGACAGGCGAGCACCCCCCCCCCCTTACTTCGCCCCCACCATTCTTTTCCTACTCTGTACAAATAGTGTTTTATACTTGTGATGATATTGCATGTTTTTCATGCTACTTTATATGTTGATGAATTGGATAACAAGGACCCCAACTGTGTTCCTTTTAGACTAAGTAAGTGGATGTGATCGTTCCCTAGCAGCCATGATGGTCAGTGTGGGTTACCATGATGACAACCTTATTCACACTCTTCAAATAAAGTCTCACCACAGTATTCATGTAATCACATAATAAATAGTCAAACAAAACTAATACAAATAATGGTGGTAAATTAGTCTGACCTTAGGACCTGCAGTCTACAATGTGGACTCTTTAGTCCAGCAAAGATCAGCTCCATGGATGAATGGTCCAGTTTGGTCCCACTGAGGTCCAGTTCTGTTAGATGTGAAGGATTAGAGCTGAGAGCTGAAGCCACACCTTCACAGTCTGTCTTGTTGAGGTCACAGCCAGCAAGTCTGTAAAGATGAAATGTAAAATCAAACAGATCATTCACATCCACTGTCAATGAAGTTAACTAAGAGATCAGTTAGAAATTGTTTAAAGCTATACTGTGTAAGTTGCTCAACTGGTGGTCTGTAGCAGTATAGCAAACAGCGGTCGCGTCTGCTTTTTTCGTCCGTTTTTCGCCCGCGGACCGGGCCGTTAGACCACCGTGTCCGCCTCGCCTCGCCGAGACGCTTTCAATGAGGTCTCCCGTGTCCTTCTACGAGCAGCGGTTGGGGAGTTACATGCTAGACTCCTCCAGTGTAAACACTGCAGTGTACTTCCTGAAGGCGTGTTTCCTAAACCCACCAGAGAGCCCGGCAGTGTATGCTCTGCACTGTGATTGGCCGGTAGTGTATCAAACAACAACATATGTTGAAAAGAATAATATAAATAAAGACTGTGAACCATCATGATTGGGATGACCCCAACTGATTTTAGTGTTCAAATAGTCTTTCTTCCAACGCCACCTTAGGTCTAAATGTTCACTGTCACAACATTTCTAAATATACTGGTCAGATTGTCATGAAACTTGTTGATCACATTTATTCCCCCCACAGGATTAAACTTACTGCTTTACTGACCTCATGACCTCCACTTTAGCACCACCTTTAGGCTAAAATGTCCACTTGCCCACATGATGTGTGAAAATCTAATGCGAGTCCTGCAACGGGCCGGGTAGTGGGTACCCATGAATACCCGGTGGGGGTCCGTGTTTGACAGGCAAAAACAGGTGGAAAACACACTTTTATAAGTTTGCGGGTACGGGAATGGGCAGTACGGGACTAAACACGGGCGGGTGACATTTTATTGTGAAAAGAGAGCACTGTTTCAGCCCAAACAACATCACCTCACAGTAGCGCACACAGTGAGCAGCAGACACACACACACACACACACACACACACACACACACACACACACACACACACACACACACACACACACACACACACACACACACACACACACACACACACACACACACACACACACACACACACACACACACACACACACACACACACACACGCATGCATATAAACAAAGTATAACAGATGTTCTTCACTGCTGCATGAATTGCATTTGACCATGTTCTGGTGGAGGTAGTTATCACTTTTTCCTGAGACAGGCAAGAATTTTGAATATTTTTACTTCTACTCCACTACATCTTGGATCCAAATACTGTACTTTTACTCCACTGCATTTATTTGAACACTTTAGTTACTTGTTACTTTGCAGATATACATTATAATATTATAAAACATACATTGTAAACCACTTTAGCCCTATTGTATACCTTGGATAATTGCTCACAACGCATCGCAACACGTTGTGAGCTTGTAGATCTGCTATGTTCAAACACTTTTTACTTTTACTTTTGGTACTTTAAGTACATTTTGATGCCAATACTTTCGTACTTTTACTCAAGTAAATTTTGAATTCCAGACGATCCCCAGTTCACTTCCTTACTAGGGACAAGGTATTTAATGAAGAAGGTATAGTTAGCTTAGTGGCCAGGCAGACGCCACTCAGACACCATTGACTATAATGAACAGATGTCAGTCATTTTGTGCATTGTGAATTGTGTCCCAAAAACAGAAGAAAAGCCTGCTGTTGTTTCTATTGCTGAACATTTCACTGGATTTATTCCATGTGAGTTCACTGGGAAAAACTGGTTCTCGACATCAGTGAGTGACTGCAGGCCAAAGTTATGATAACGGGAGTAACATGAAAGCCAAGAATCAGGGAGTGCAAAAATGATTCTGGGCTGACTGTAAAAGCCCTCTCAGACACCTGCTGGGAATCACATATAGAGAGCGTAAAGGTGTTGCGCTACCACCTAGAAGATGTTCACATAGCACTGGGAGCGCTGGAGGACTATGCACTCCAGCACAAAGATGGTGTAACGGCAACAGAGAAATAATAACAGGGCCATTTATCGTGAGTGTTGTGGTGTGTCATGACATTTTGTTTCAAATAAATAAAGTGAGCAAACAACTACAGAGTCCCACAGTCAGCATGTAAGCCCTTCTAAACGAAATCCATGATGTCATACTATTTCTCGAGGACTTCAGAGAGAACGGGTTCATGGATGCGCGTACAGACACACAAGCGATTGCTAAAAAGGCCACAGTGGAAAAACCACTCGATTCCCAGAACAGCGACAGAGAAAAAACAGCTCTATTTGATTATGAGGGTAAAGGTGATCGCCCACCAATTACACCTGAAGAAAACTACAAGCTTGATATATTTCTCCCCCTGATTGACAATGCTCTGTCCAGCATCAGAGAGTGATTTTCACAGCTAGACAGTTTCAATGATTTATATGGATTCCTCTTCAGCACCGTGGACATGTGGACAGCGATTGAAGACGACACACTGCCTGAGAGGTGTAAGCGTTTTGCTGAGGAAATGGTGGATATCGATGCTCAGGACATGTGTCTTGAGATAAGACTAATTGTAAACAGCTATCCCCAAAACAAGCCTAAATCTCTGTTTGGCATGTTGTGTTACATTTACGAGAAAAGCGTCTTGGACATGTATCCAAACCTTAGTGTTGCCCTGCGCATACAGTTGACTGTGCCAGTAACCGTGGCCTCTGCCGAGAGAAGCTTTTCCAAATTGAAGCTCATGAAGAACTACATGAGGTCAAGCATGTCTCAAGACCGTCTCAATGGACAAGCAGAAATAGCTATCGAGCACAAAATAGCTCGCGATTTGGAATGTGTGTGTGTGTGTGTGGCGGGGCGCTGTCCCCGGTGCTGAATGGAGCAGAGGAGAGAGAGTCACAAAATGGACCATGACCCTATTCTGTCCTGAACATTCATAGTAATTAATTATTATTAAAGCCTACAGCCGTGTGTGCTTCCAAATGGCATCGCACTCGATCGTCCCTGCACACCATCCTCAGTGGTTGCGACGCAATATACAGTGTATTTACATAAACACCAGGTCAGCTACCACTCTTAATTCTTTTAGATAGCCTTTTAAACAACCCGTATGATGAGAACATGGGCTATGGTGCTAGTGCGTGCTGTGGTTGTGTCTCTGTGTGTTGTGTGTGTCCTGACTCCTGCTGCCCACTGACTGTGTGTGCTCCACGTTGTTCAGGCAGAAATAGTGCTGTATGCATGCTGTGGTTCTGTCCTGCTGCTCAATGTGTGCGCTCCAGTGACGCTGTTTAGGCAGAAACAGTTATATGATTTTCACAATAAAATGTCACCTGCCCGTGTTTAGTTGCTCACCGCCCGTGCCCGCGAATTTATAATATTATATAATCCGCCCACCCGTCAAGCGCGGGTATCCGTCGGTTACCCACGGATACCCGGCCCGTTTCAGGACTCTGCTTCCTAGTGGCTGGACAGACGCCATTGACACCAAAACTGGAACCGGAAGTTCTGTGAAATACATTGGAGTCTATGGTGCAGATACAGAGACTCCAGTGTTGCCAGATTCTAGAAGTGAAACAAGCCATCACTAAACACTGAAAAGGAAAATCACATCTCTGATTCAAGGTGTACGTGTTATGAGGGCTGTTAACAACAACCTAGTAACAATTTTGTCCTGTCAACGAACATTCGAATACACGTCTTGTTATGTTTTAATCAGATAATAAATAATCAAACTAAACTAATACAAATAATGGTGGTAAATTAGTCTGACCTTAGGATCTGCAGTTTACAATGTGGACTCTTTAATCCAGCAGAGATCAGCTCCATGGATGAATGGTCCAGTTTGGTCCCACTGAGGTCCAGTTCTGTTAGATGTGAAGGATTAGAGCTGAGAGCTGAAGCCACACCTTCACAGTCTGTCTTTTTCAGGTCACAGCCAGCAAGTCTGTGAAGATTAAATGTAAAATCAAAGTGATTAGACCACATTCACTGTAAGTGAAGTCAACTAAGAGATCTTCTATCTAGTTAGAAATGGTGTAAGGTAGAGCGCCAACATATGGCCGATGACCCTATTCTGGGTTGAACATTCAGCCAAAATAGCATATCTACAAGCTCACAATATGTCGCACATTGAGAGATCACATAAACATCATAAACAACAACAAATATTGAAAAGAATAATATAAATAAAAACTTAATTGATATCAGATTGATCTGAAACTTGTTGATCACATTCATTCTGCCCACAGGATTAACACATGGAATAATAATAACATCCAGGAACGTGATAAGGATTCCCCCCGTGGAACGCCACGGCCCCATTATCACGTCCAGGGACGTGTTAACTGGTTACTATGGTAACCGATGGCATCCACCCTGTGGTGGCCGCTAGCGAACGGAAAAACTCAATTTCCCATGATGCCTCGCAAAAGCCACTGCTGCTCACTTCCTTTTCCTCACTGCTCTGTAAACAAGATCCTGCACAAACATGGCAGTAAGAGCCGCGTCCGGACGCGGACGGTCCGATCAGCGGCTGTCTCTCAAACATGGATTTATCTCCACTTCTTTTCCCATATGACTTGTTTGGTCAAAACGTCTGTTTTCTATGGACCATAGCTGACACACAGATCGTCGCGGCTGTATTTTTTTCTTCTCGATGTGAAAGACAAGATGTTGAACGGCCGTGAACGGGAGCTGCTGCGTGCAAATACATGTATTTGTATTAATTTTTCCATAGAGAGCTGGGTTATAAAGCCAGATTTATAATTGTTTTCACCGCAGCAATGAGCACCTCACAACTGTGAGCTTGTAGATCAGCTACCTGACATAATGTTACTTATTAGACTTAGTTTTTATTTTATAGAGAAACTAGTGAGAGTGCTGGTCCAGTTGGGTTACATAGCAGGGCTTTTAGACTCTTACTCTTTTTTTTTATGTATTTATACATAAACACAACACCACCAGTCACCTTTTGAATACATGTAGTTCACTGGTTCCTTCAAAACAGCCCTGAAAATTCACCTTTCAGGAGGTCAAATGTGGAGGTAGTTATCACCCCCCCTTACTTCACCCCCACCATTTTTTCCTATTCTGTACGTATAGTGTTTTATACTTGTGATGATATTGAATGTTTTTGATGCTACTTTATATGTTAATGAATTGAATAACAAGGACCCCAACGATGTTCCTTTTAGACTAAGTAAGTGGATGTGATCGTTCCCTAGCAGCCATGCCACAGTATTCATGTAATCACATAATAAGTAGTCAAACTAAACTAATACAAATAATGGTGGTAAATTAGTCTGACCTTAGGACCTGCAGTCTACAATGTGGACTCTTTAGTCCAGCAGAGATCAGCTCCATGGATGAATGGTCCAGTTTGGTCCCACTGAGGTCCAGTTCTGTTAGATGTGAAGGATTAGAGCTGAGAGCTGAAGCCACACCTTCACAGTCTGTCTTGTTGAGGTCACAGCCAGCAAGTCTGTAAAGATGAAATGTAAAATAAAACAGATTAGACCACATTCACTGTCAATGAAGTTAACTAAGAGATCAGTTAGAAATTGTTTAAGGTGGAGTGCCACCATAAGGCCTATGACCCTATCCAGCGCTGAACATTCAGCCAAACTAGCAGATCTACAAGCTCACAATATGTTGCACATTGAGAGCTTACATAAACATCATAAACAACAACATATGTTGAAAAGAATAATATAAATAAAGACTGTGAACCATCATGATTGGGATGACCCCAACTGATTTTAGTGTTCAAATAGTCTTTCTTCCAACGCCACCTTAGGTCTAAATGTTCAGTCACAACATTTCTAAATGTACTGGTCAGATTGTCATGAAACTTGTTGATCACATTTATTCTCCCCACAGGATTAAACTTACTGCTTTACTGACCTCATGACCTCCACTTTAGCACCACCTTTAGGCTAAAATATCCACTTGCACACATGATGTGTGAAAATCTAATGCGAGTCCTGCAACGGGCCGGGTAGTGGGTACCCATGAATACCCGGCGGGGGTCCGTGTTTGACAGGCAAAAACAGGTGGAAAACATACTTTTATAAGTTTGCGGGTACGGGAACGGGCAGTACGGGACTAAACACGGGCGGGTGACATTTTATTGTGAAAAGAGAGCACTGTTTCATCCCAAATAACATCACCTCACAGTAGCGCACACAGTGAGCAGCAGGACACACACACACACACACACACACACACACACACACACACACACACACACACACACACACACACACACACACACACACACACACACACACACACACACACACACACACACACACACACACACACACACACACACACACACACACGCGCATGCATATAAACAAAGTATAACAGATGTTCTTCACTGCTGCATGAATTGCATTTGCCCATGTTCTGGTGGAGGTAGTTATCACTTTTTCCTGAGACAGGCAAGAATTTCGAATATTTTTACTTCTACTCCACTACATCTTGGATCCAAATACTGTACTTTTACTCCACTGCATTTATTTGAACACTTTAGTTACTTGTTACTTTGCAGATATACATTATAATATTATAAAACATACATTGTAAACCACTTTAGCCCTATTTTATAACTTGGATAATTGCTCACAACGCATCGCAACACGTTGTGAGCTTGTAGATCTGCTATGTTCAAACACTTTTTACTTTTACTTTTGGTACTTTAAGTACATTTTGATGCCAATACTTTCGTACTTTTACTCAAGTAAATTTTGAATTCCAGACGATCCCCAGTTCACTTCCTTACTAGGGACAAGGTATTTAATGAAGAAGGTATAGTTAGCTTAGTGGCCAGGCAGACGCCACTCAGACACCATTGACTATAATGAACAGATGTCAGTCATTTTGTGCATTGTGAATTGTGTCCCAAATACAGAAGAAAAGCCTGCTGTTGTTTCTATTGCTGAACATTTCACTGTATTTATTCAATGTGAGTTCACTGGGAAAAACTGGGTCTCGACATCAGTGAGTGACTGACTGCAGGGGCCAAAGTTATGATAACAGGACTAACATGAAAGCCAAGAATCAGGGAGTGCAAAAATGATTCTGGGCTGACTGTAAAAGCCCTCTCAGACACCCGCTGGGAATCACATATAGAGAGCGTAAAGGTGTTGCGTTACCACCTAGAAGAGGTTGGTAAAATCGCGCTCTTTCGAACGACCATCATTTCGACCGGAGGGTTAGCGACGGAGGTTAGGTGAGGGTTAGAGTCGGGTGTCGAAAAGATGACATGTAGTAACAGCGACACGCTCCCGAAGAGGTTCACATAGCACTGGGAGCGCTGGAGGACTATGCACTCCAGCACAAAGATGGTGTAACGGCAACAGAGGCCAAAAGCCTATCAAAATAAATAATAACGGGGCCATTTATCGTGAGCGTTGTGGTGTGTCATGACATTTTGTTTCAAATAAATAAAGTGAGCAAACAACTACAAAGTCCCACAGTCAGCATGGAAGCCCTTCTAAACGAAATCCATGCTGTCATACTATTTCTCCAGGACTTCAGAGAGAACGGGTTCATGGATGCGCGCACAGACGATTGCTGGAAAGGCCACAGTGGGAAAAAAGGGCTCTATTTGATTATTAGGGTAAAGATGATCGCCCACCAATTACACCTGAAGAAAAGTACAAGCTTGATATATTTCTCCCCCTGATTGAAAAGGCTCTCTCCAGCATCAGAGAGCGATTTTCAGAGCTAGATAGTTTCAATGATTTATATGGATTCCTCTTCAGCACCGCGGACATGTGGACAGCGATTGAAGACGGTACACTACCTGAGAGGTGTAAACATTTTGCTGAGGAAATGGGGGACATCGATGCTCAGGACATGTGCCTTGAGATAAGACTAATTGTCAACAGCTATCCCCAAAACAAGCCTAAATCTCCATTTGGCATGTTGCGTTACATTTACGAGAAAAGCGTCTTGGACATGTATCCAAACCTTAGTGTTGTCCTGCGCATACTGTTGACTGTGCCAGTAACCGTGGCCTCTGCTGAGAGAAACCTTTCCAAATTGAAGCTCCTGAAGAACTACATGAGATCAAGCATGTCTCAAGACCATCTCAGTGGACTAGGAGAAATAGCTATCGAGCACGAAATAGCTCGCGATTTGGAATGTGTGTGTGTGTGTGTGTGTGTGTGTGTGTGTGTGTGTGTGTGTGTGTGTGTGTGTGTGTGTGTGTGTGTGTGTGTGTGTGTGTGTGTGTGTGTGTGTGTGTGGCGGGGTGCTGTCCCCGGTGCTGAATGGAGCAGAGGAGAAATAGTCACTGCCTTGCTTGCTTTTTGTGGTCCATGGTCCATTCACCAAATGGACCATGACCGCTATTCTGGCCTGAATCCGCCCGCCCATCAAAAAATGGACCTGTCGCCCACCCCGCTACCCGTGTTTACATGCAGTTAAGTAAATAGCCTACAGTCGTGTGTGCTTCCAAATTGCATCGCACTCGATCGTCCCTGCACGCCATCCTCAGTGTTTGCGACGCAATATACAGTGTATTTACATAAACGCCAGGTCGGCTGTCACTCTTAATTCTTTTAGATAGCCTTTTAAACAACCTGTATGATGAGAACTTGGGCTATGGTGCTAGTGCATGCTGTGGGTGTGTCTCTGTGTATTGTGTGTGTCCTGACTCCTGCTGCCCACTGACTGTGTGCTCCACGTTGTTTAGGCAGAAACAGTGCTGTATGCATGCCGTGGTTCTGTCCTGCTGCTCAATGTGTGCGCTCCAGTGACGCTGTTTAGGCAGAAACAGTTGTCTGATTTTCACAATAAAATGTCACCCGCCCGTGTTTAGTCGTTCACAGCCCGTCCCTGCGAATTTATAATATTATATATTCCGCCCGTTTTCACCCGTCAATACCAGGCCCGTTGCAGGACTCTGCCGCCTAGTGGTGGACAGACGCCACTGACACCAAAACTGGAAACGGAAGTTCTGTGAAATACATTGGAGTCTATGGTGCAGATACAGAGACTCCGGTGTTGCCAGATTCTAGAAGTGAAACAAGCCATCAAACACTAAACACTGAAAAGGAAAATCACATCTCATCTTGATTCAAGGTGTACGTGTTATGAGGGCTGTTAACAACAACCCAGTAACAATTTTGTCCTGTCAACAAACATCACACATACACGTCTTATGTTTTAATCAGATAATAAATAATCAAACTAAACTAATACAAATAATGGTGGTACATTAGTCTGACCTTAGGATCTGCAGTCTACAATGTGGACTCTTTAATCCAGCAGAGATCAGCTCCATGGATGAATGGTCCAGTTTGGTCCCACTGAGGTCCAGCTCTGTTAGGTGTGAAGGATTAGAGCTGAGAGCTGAAGCCACACCTTGACAGTCTGCCTTTTCGAGGTCACAGCCAGCAAGTCTGTAAAGATTAAATGTACAATCAAACAGATTAGACCACATTCACTGTCAGTGAAGTTAACTAAAAGATATTTTATCTAGTTAGAAATGTTGTAAGGTAGAGCACCACCAAATGGACAATGAACCTATTCTGGGCTGAACATGTCAAAAACTGTAATTTCGGGTGCTTTAAGAACTCCCATTACTTGTCAGGTGGAAACCTATACAACAATTAGTTTTTGAGAAGATGTTTTTTTTTAAACAGCAAAATGTGTTAATTAATTAAGAAATATTTTCATTTTCCTTGAACATCACTGAAAAAAATCTATTATTCATTGATTCCTTCTTCTAACATAAAACGTCTGTATCTCTGAATACGGTGAAAATAACGCCAAGGAGGGCGAAATACGCTCTTTTTCAACCATACACTGGGCCGGGATGGTCGGCCGCGGTTAGGATTTTAGTTTTGCGACCGTTTGTAAACAAACTGAACTCCTTCCTGAAATCGTCAGGGTACACACACGTGCACACGCACGAAGCTTCCGGTGCTCTTCAAAATAAAGTGTAAATGAATGGTGACACTGCATATCCATAATAATTTGAGTTAGATGGTGTCCAATGTGTTAACAATGACCAGGCTTGTTGTTAATGAGAGGCATTGTGAGCTTGTAGATCAGCCAGTTTTGGCACGGAACACACTGTGACAACAAAGTATAAACAGATTTACTTCGGTGATGTGTGTGTGTGCGTGTGCGTGTGAAGCTTGTCAAGCACACTAAACCTGCACACAACCGCCACGAAATAAACTTCCAATCCAAGGGACAGTAGTGGGGAACGCGGCACCAACAAAATGTTAAATGGTGCATTTACAGTATATAGCGCCTTCATCCAAGGCGCTTTACAGAGATTGTGCATTACATTCACACACACACCCATGTGTCAGTAGTGTCAGGAGGGAAGACAAGTAGACAACAACAAAAGAAAATGAACAGAAAGAAAGCAAGTGGGGCGCAAAACAAGAGGAAGAAAGGGCAAAAAAATGGAATCATATCCAAAATTTACATCTTGTTTTACGGGTATCGCGGCCATGCGCGCCAGCCCCGAGTCTTCTAATGTTACCGGTACCAGTGACGGTCTGCGATCCGGGGATGTTGATTCAGATCATGGGGAAATGGAGCAGGATCCACAGCCACCTGCCGAGCCTGCCCAGGACAACGTGGTGGTGGCTGGCTCTTCTGGTGCGCAAGCTGCTGTAACGCAGCCCAACGCCGTGAGTGAAAATGATGATGATGATGATGATGATGATGATGAAGATGATGAAGATATTGAGCCCATGGAGGGCGAGGGTGAAAAAGAGAGTGACAGTGAGACAGAGACTGCAGCAGCAGCACTGGGTGGGTCAGAGTCAGACTCTGATGACCCTGTCATTTTATCTCTATCTGATGACCCCGCATTGTGGCCAAAACAAATCACTGACTCTGTCAGGACAGAGCTCGTTAAAAGAGGCCCAGTGCAAATTATTATGGACTGTAGTTTCCCACAAAATACTGAGTCCCCTCCTCGCTGCAGAAAGAGCCAATACACTTTCCGGCACCTGCACCTGCCGCGGCGCCGCCAGAAGTGTAATTATTCTTAATCCGTGGCATCTGCCGCTGTTGCGGAGGCGTCTGCCACCGTTGTGGAACCTACCCCCCCCCCCACCCCCCAACACCACGACCACCAGACCACCGAACACATCACATTTGCTTCCTCTCTGCCGGCACCTATGTGGGATATCTTGCTCTTTCGAATGACCGTCATTTCGACAAAGGAGCGTCGGGAGGGTTAGCGACTCACCCCACGGAGGTTAGGTTTAGGGTAAGGGTTAGAGTTAGAGTTGGGTGTCGAACAGATGACACGTAGTAACGGCAGGTGCCGGCGGATCCGGAAGATGCCGGCAGGTGCCGACAGATCCGGCAGGTGCCGGTGGTCCCCGGCGGCTCCGGCAGTAACGCGGCTATGCCACGGATTAGGTATAATTGCCGGAAAGTGTATTCGCTGTCCCTCCCTTGCTGATTTAACAAAAGTTAAATCAGTTTCATTACAATCAAGAATGGAGAAAAAATAAAGAGAACATGGCTAATGTACTCAAAATCTGAGGATAGGGTTTTCTGTTTTTGTTGCTTGCTCTTCGGGAAACGTGACATCAGTCAAATGAGGGATATGATGGATGGAAACATGTTGGGGATATTCTAAAAGCTCACAAGCAATCAAAAGCACACACCCGTTGTATGGAAGCGTGGCACACGCTCATGATTGGCATGGCTTCTATGAAGACTGTGGACTGGTAACACATGGATCAAAGAGAGAGAAAAGAAAAATACTGGAGAGAAGTGCTGTGCAGAATTATCTCCATGATCTGCCATTTAGCTGAACGCAACATGGCCTTCCGTGGGACAAACTGAGACAAACTGTACAAGCACTCCAATGGTCATTCTTTAGGACAGGTGGAGCTGATGGCTAAACACGACCCAGTAATGAGCGAGCATTGAGAGACGTGACATAACCACTCATTACCTCAGCAAGCACATACAGAATGAGCTGATTGTGAGGATAGGAGCGATGGTTCTCCAGTCTATCTGTGAAAAGGTGCACAACGCTAAATATTATTCACCCGACACCAGCCATATTGTACAGATGCCAGTCATTTTGTGCATTGTGAATTGTGTCCCAAATACAGAAGAAAAGCCTGCTGTTGATTCTATTGCTGAACATTTCACTGTATTTATTCAATGTGAGTTCACTGGGAAAAACTGGGTCTCGACATCAGTGAGTGACTGCAGGGGCCAAAGTTATGATAACGGGAGTAACATGAAAGCCACGAATCAGTGAGTGCAAAAATGATTCTGGGCTGACTGTAAAAGCCCTCTCAGACACCCGCTGGGAATCACATATAGAGAGCGTAAAGGTGTTGAGTTACCACCTAGAAGATGTTCACATAGCACTGGGAGCGCTGGAGGACTATGCACTCCAGCACAAAGATGGTGTAACAGCAACAGAGGCCAAAAGCCTATCAAAATAAATAATAACGGGGCCATTTATCATGAGCGTTGTGGTGTGTCATGACATTTTGTTTCAAATAAATAAAGTGAGCAAACAACTACAAAGTCCCACAAGTGGCGTTTCCATAAAGCCACTTTTTGCGCATTAATGGCTTAATCGCTAAATGTTTTTATGGAAACACTTCAAAATGCGAATAAACTTTCTTTATCCGCAAAAAAAGTTATCCGCTTGGAGGAGGAGGATTTTGAGCCTTTATCGAATAAACTAAATGCGCGAAAGTGAATAGAAACGGGTCAGACAATAAATGCGAATAGATTATGACGTTCTAGGTCCATTTCCCCTGCTGCTTTACGTCCATGGTATAGTGTTAGCCCACAAACAAACCGGTTGTTTGTTACACACGGAGTGACACGGACTGTGTAAATTCCTCCCGTTTTCACCTCCCGGAGTCAAGCCATCGGTGGCGAACCCTTCCTCATCACACGGTGTTGCGTGCCTGAAGTGCCCAATCTACAAGCTCACAGCAGCTCGCATCCACGTCTCCGCGCCGCGTTGTGAGCTTGCAGATTGGCCACCTGACTTTCCAGAGGACGCTGAAACTGGATGAGCACTGTGCAACGACGCGACCGCGGTTTTCCCGGTGAACCGGTAGCTTTATGTATTGAGAGGAACTCTTGCCAATTTCGTAAGAGACTAGTCGCCAATTGTAATATATTTAAAAGTTATTTGGGGCCATGATGATGACTGATAATCCCTTCTTCCCACTACTAGACAGCGACCAAGTCACAGCAGTCAGATGTGCAGACGGTGCAGTGCTCAGGTTCGGTCTGAAAAAGATCAGCCCGATCAACTCATGCGACCGTCGCTAATTCGAATGACACCCGCAAATGGAAACATGCTAAATTCGCTTTGTCTTAATGCGTATTTCTGATAATTCGCTTCCCTAATGCGCTTAAGTTTATGGAAACGCCACTACAGTCAGCGTGGAAGCCCTTCTAAACGAAATCCGTGCTGTCATACTATTTCTCCAGGACTTCAGAGAGAACGGGTTCATGGATGCGCGCACAGACGCACAAACGATTGCTGAAAAGGCCACAGTGGGAAAAAAGGGCTCTATTTGATTATTAGGGTAAAGATGATCGCCCACCAATTACACCTGAAGAAAACTACAAGCTTGATATATTTCTCCCCCTGATTGACAATGCTCTCTCCAGCATCAGAGAGCGATTTTCAGAGCTAGATAGTTTCAATGATTTATATGGATTCCTCTTCAGCACCGCGGACATGTGGACAGCGGTTGAAGACGGTACACTGCCTGAGAGGTGTAAACATTTTGCTGAGGAAATGGGGGACATCGATGCGCAGGACATGTGCCTTAAGATAAGAAGACTAATTGTCAACAGCTATCCCCAAAACAAGCCTAAATCTCCATTTGGCATGTTGTGTTACATTTACGAGAAAAGCGTATTGGACATGTATCCAAAACTTAGTGTTGCCCTGCGCATACTGTTGACTGCCAGTAACCGTGGCCTTTGCCGAGAGAAGCTTTTCCAAATTGAAGCTCCTGAAGAACTACATGAGGTCAAGCATGTCTCAAGACCATCTCAATAGACTAGCAGAAATAGCTATTGAGCAAGAAATAGCTCGCGATTTGGAATACTCCAGAATTATAGAAGACTTTGCTGCAGCCACGGCAAGAAAGGTCCACTTCTAAGGGGGTGAGTAAAACTGTTATTTCATCATGCAGGATGTGTGTGTGTGTGTGTGTGTGTGTGTGTGTGTGTGTGTGCGTGCGTGCGTGCGTGCGTGCGTGCGTGCGTGCGTGCGTGCGTGCGTGCGTGCGTGCGTGGCTGGGCGCTGTCCCCGGTGCTAAATGGAGCAGAGAGAGATAGTCACTGCTTTGCTTGCTTGTTTTAATACTGTAAATAGAACTGTAGCCAGCCTTGTTTAGCCTTTCAGAGGCATCATAGGTACATTGCCCAGGGCTTCAGATGTCCTTCAACCGGGCCTGGTCCCGAGCCCAAACCCACGGGTACCGATCAGTCCCACGGGTTTTTGGTCAGGTATCCCAGCTCTAATACACATCAAATTCAGGGTGAGCTTGTAGATCTGCTATTTAAAAATATATAATTATATATCTTGCAAAAATGTAAAAATATTTGAATATTTTTTTTTAAACATTTGAATACAAATAGGCCTGGTACAAATAGTGGAAATGGCAGATCTACAAGCTCACCAAATACGTCCTCATGACTTGTGCATCAGCAGAGAAGCAATTATTAACTCCCAACATATGGCAAAATGAACAGTCAGTCTAGAAAAGTAGCACCTGTTTTGCACTTGTTTAACATAGGTAAAAAATAAACCATAGAAACACATTAAAACAACAGGTGCATGAGGAATCCAGCCTGTCTTGCAGCCCCTGCTAACATCTTATCTTACCTTATCATTATTCTGGTCAGTGTGGGTTACTATGATGTCAACCTTATTCACACTCTTCAAATAAAGTCTCACCACAGTATTCATGTTATAATCACATAATAAATAGTAAAACTAAACTAATACAAATAATGGTGGTAAATTAGTCTGACCTTAAGACCTGCAGTCTACAATGTGGACTCTTTAGTCCAGCAGAGATCATCTCCATGGATGAATGGTCCAGTTTGGTCCCACTGAGGTCCAGTTCTCTTAGATGCGAAGAATTAGAGCTGAGAGCTGAAGCCACAACTTTACAGTGTGTCTGTTTGAGGTCACAGCCAGTAAGTCTGTAAAGATTAAATGTAAAACAGATTAGACCACATTTACTGTCAATGAAGTTAACTAAGAGATCTTCTAGCTAGCTAGAAATGGTGTTTACTGACCATATGGCCAATGACCCTATTCTGGGCTGAACATTCAAACAAAATAGAAGATCTACTGCCCACATTTTTGTGACTTGAGATCTACTTTTAAAATGACCAACTCAACATGATCTAGCCACCCAAAAAACTTTACCTGAGCGGGCTTTGGAATAGAAGCACTGGCGTAACATATAAGTCAAACGAATTTAAATAGCAGGGTAAAAAATATGGAAATAGTGGGGGAAAAAATTATTCTACCCATTCTGTATGGAAGTGGTAGTTTTTCGACTTCTTTGTAATGCTATTGACTCTCGAAAACAAAGCATTGCATTGGGGGTTTGCCTATTTTAGAAGCCACAGGCCCTTCTTGATGTCAATAAATCAAGTTGAATTATAGCCTATATATGTGTCCCAATTTGGCTGGGAGCCAGTCATTGGATTTTTATTCATTTTCATTTTTTCATTTCATTTGAAAGCTGGGGATCATAGCTACAAAATGATATATTGGTTGTGGAGATTGACCCAACAGTTTTGAAGATATGGCTTATAGAATGATGCCATGCTGAAATACTACTTTTGAGATATTCAAGTTTTAAATAAATGTCTAACCTGCAAATGACCTGACGATCTCTCACATTAATTAAAAAAAGTCTTATTTACATGCAGAGTTAAGCTCTGGCGTTTAAGTGAAATGTAGCCTGAAATTTATGAAATGCTTTAGTGGCTTTATCACATTTTAGTGGAAAAAAAAAAAAAAAGTATTTTCAGTCCCTGTCTAAAGCTGTACTTTCCGAGATGACTGGCTCTCAGTGAGATTGGGACACATATTTTTAGGGCATATCATGTGGTCTACCTGCATAGCCTTTGTGATCTACTGGTAGATCACAATCTACCTTTTGGTCACCCCTGATCTACCGGTACAAGCTCAGAATATGTCGCACTTTGATAGCTTACATAAACATCATAAACATCAACATATATTGAAAAGAATAATATAAATAAACAATGTGAACCTTCATGCTCCCCAGAGGATGACCCCTACTGATTTTAGTGTTCAAATAGCAACACCATTAGGTCAAAATGTTCACTGTCACAACATCTCTAAATGTACTGGTCAGATTGTCATAAAACTTGTTGATCACATTTATTCTCCCTACAGGATTAAACCTACTGCTTTTACTGACCTCATGACCTCTTCTCTTGTGCCACCTTTAGGCCAAAATGTCCACTTGCACACATGATGTGTGAAAATCTAATGTGAGGATTGTCATGAAACTTAGGGAGCACATTGATGCTCCCTGGAGAATTAACCCTACTGATGAAGTGACCCCACAATCTTCTTTCATCTAACGCCACCCTTAAGCCCCGAAAATATTTTTTTGCTATTGTCCCACATAATAGAAGATAATATGTTGTTAAACATGTCAAAGTTATTCAAGAAGATATCCAGATATACAAGCTCACAACTCGAGCTTGTAGATCAGCCATTTTAATAACTGTCAATGAAAATCACACATGTTAATGTATTGTTATATTTTAGTCATCAAAGAGCTGTGTTTAGCGTAAATTAGTCTGACCTTAGGACCTGCAGTCGACAATGTGGACTCTTTAGTCCAGCAGAAATCAGCTCCATGGATGAATGGTCCAGTTTGGTCCCACTGAGGTCCAGTTCTGTTAAATGTGAAGGATTAGAGCTGAGAGCTGAAGCCACAACTTCACAGTGTGTCTGTTGGAGGTCACAGCCAGTAAATCTGTAAAGATTACATGTAAAATCAAACAGATTAGACCACATTCACTGTCAATGAAGTTAACTAAGAGATCTTCTGGCTAGCTAGAAATGGTTTACGGTAAAATGTGCCACCATATGGCCACCCTATTCTGGGCTGAACATTCAGCCAAAATAGAAGATCTACCGCAGGGGTGCCCTTATTTCTTTTGACTTGAGATCTACTTTTAAAATGACCAGCTCATCATGATCTACCCACCCAAAAAAACGTTACCTGAGGGGGCTTTGGAATAGAGGCACTGGCGTTACATAACGGTATAAGTCAAACACATTTTTTTTTTTTTTTTTTTTTTTTTTTTGGTTTCACATGTAAATTTGCTTTGTAAACTGTTGTTCTTTTGCCTCTGGAAAGCACTTTGGCTCAACTGTTGTTGTTTTAAAATGTGCTATATAAATAAACTTGACTTGACTTGACTTGACATTTAAATAGCAGGGGGAAAAATATGGAAATAGTGGGGAAAAAATGTATTCTACCCGTTCTGTATGGAAGTGGCAGGTTTTCGGGTTCTTTGTAATGCTACTGACTCTCGAAAACAAAGCATTGCATTGGGGGTTTGCCTATTTTAGAAGCCACGAAGGGAGTTGACAGGCCCTTCTTGATGTCAATAAATCAAGTTCCATTATAGCCTATATATATTTTAGGGCATATCATGTGGTCTACCTGCATAGCCTTTGTGATCTACTGGTAGATCACAATCTACCTTTTGGGCACCCCTGATCTACCGGTACAAGCTCACAATATGTCGTACATTGAGAGCTTACATAAACAACAACATATATTGAAAAGAATGATATAAATAAAGAATGTGAACCTTCATGCTCCCCGGAGGATGACCCCTACTGACTTTAGTGTTCAAATAGCACCACCATTAGGTCTAAATGTTCACTGTCACAACATTTCTAAATGTACTGGTCAGATTCTCATGAAACTTGTCGATCACATTTATTCCCCCTACACGATTAAAACTACTGCTTTTACTGACCTCATGACCTCTACTCTAGTGCCACCTTTAGGCCAAAATGTCCACTTGCTCACATGATGTGTGAAAGTCTGATTGTCATGAAACTTATGGAGCACATTGATGCTCCCTAGAGAATTAACCCTACCCTAAGATACCATTGTTCCCTATTGAGATTGGCACATTTCCTGGGGAAAGCTGCCCAGATCACACATGGCACACGTGTCTTCTTATTTTTCCACTCTCAAAAAGGGCCTGCAATGTAGTGCATTTGAAACTACATTGCAGTGCACATCATGGGGTGATCACTGCTTGCCTCCTGTGAATTGTTTTATTTTTGTTTATCTTCTGTTTATTTTGTTGCTGAGTGAGGTCAGCAGACAAAGTGACGTGAGTGAGATGAAAAAACCTGGGTGAAATGTGCCAATCTCAACAGGAAACACCGGTAATATGTTGTTAAACACGTCAAAGTTATTCAAGAAAAACATCCAGATATACAAGCTCACAACACAAGCTTGTAGATCAGCTGTTTTAACTGTCAATGAAAATCACACATAGGCCTATACATGTATCATTATATTTTAGTCATCAAAGAGCTTTGTTTAGCGTAAATTAGTCTGACCTTAGGACCTGCAGTCTACAATGTGGACTCTTTATTCCAGCAGAGACCAGCTCCATGGATGAATGGTCCAGTTTGGTCCCACTGAGGTCCAGTTCTGTTAGATGTGAAGGATTAGAGCTGAGAGCTGAAGCCAAACCTTCACAGTCTGTCTTTTTGAGGTCACAGCCAGCAAGTCTGTAAAGATTAAATGTAAAATCAAAGCAATTAGACCACAATCACTGTCATTGAAGTTAACTAAGAGATCTTCTATCCAATTTGAAATGGTGTACGGTAGAGCGCCACCATATGGCTGATGAACCTATTCTGGGACATTTATTCTTGCCACCGGATTAAACCTACTGACACATGGGGCAACGGCGTCCCCTCTCTTCTAAAACTAGGATTTGGGTTTTGGTCAATTGATTTAGTTTGTTTTCATATTACATTGACACAAAGCTGTCAGCGGATGAGGCTAGACAGCTTCGTCCACGGATTGGTTGTAATATCGCCCTGACAACCAACAACAACCAATAAAACGCGGACTCTGCTCACTGTCCCTTCGGGCTATAGCATCTAGCTCTAAAACTCGAGTGAGGCTGTTTACCTCCATGCTGTGCGCACTATAAAACTACAAAACATGTCCATTTACAAAGTTGTACGAGGAATCCTCTCATTTGACTACTTGACGATCTTGTCAGCATCATAGCCTAGGGCAAGTAAATTATATTTGCTCTGGTAAAACCCTGTTCAGCAATGAATTCATTCTGCAGTGTAAAATATAGCCAACAGAATAAACATGCTATATTCTGTCTTACCGTTAGTTAGTACTAGAGTTGCTGCTTAATTCCATACACTAATTGCATTTATTAGATACATAGTAACACAACCACAGAACATGTTTTCATATTGTCTAGTTATAGTGTTGCCACTCTGTGCGTGTCCATGCGTTTTGCGCACACGCATGTGAATGCGCATGCACATGGATGTGCGTGCTTGTGCGCATGCACGTGTATTATGAGGCGTCCCCCACTTCTAAAAGTAGCACTACAACACTGGACAGACAGACAGATGGATAAATAAATGTACAATACTAAAACTAATGGTTTACATGAAGAAAATGTAATGTTAATTCATTCATCAAATTAAAAATATGTTTTTCTAAATCAAATATGTAGCAGTTTTACTTTTCATGAATTTTACTAAATACATGTGGAAGATCTGTATTGTTATAATATGAAATAAATAACTCATAGGAAACAGACAGGAGACAGTTTTATCAGAAACATTTCAGAGTAATGGACTGTTTTACTCTGAAACTCTTAGAGACACAACAATTACAATTACAGATCATAGTTGATCAGACTTCTAGTGCTGGTGGGCTGAGGAACCAGCAAACCTTCCAGCCAGTTTGACAGTCAAATGATTACATAACTGGATGTGATCATTCCCAAGCAGCCATGATGGATCACATACTGTAGTCACTGTACCTTATCATTATTCTAGTCACTGTGGGTTACCATGATGATGTCAACCTTATTCACTCTATTCAAATACAGTCTTGTATTCTTTTTATAATCCCATAATAAATAGTAAAACAAAAGTAATACAATATAATGATGGTCTGACCTTAGGGTCTTCAGTCTACAATGTGGACACTTTAGTCCAGCAGAGATCAGCTCCATGGATGAATGGTCCAGTTTGGTCCCACTGAGGTCCAGTTCTGTTAGATGTGAAGGATTAGAGCTGAGAGCTGAAGCCACACCTTCACAGTGTGTCTGTTTGAGGATACGGCCAGCAAGTCTGTAAAGATTACATGTAAAATCAGAAATGACCAACAGATTAAACCACATTCACTTTCATTGAAGTTAAAGACGTAGTGAAATAAAAATATGTTTTTCACACTTTTAGAGCATATCTGTAGTGATAATATGCAGGGGTTAACATAACTGGTGCGCAAGTGCGCATATGGTCAAAATAAATGTTGCGTCGCAAATCAGACAAAATGAAGCACTCTTGCGCACTACCTCCTGTACCCTTTCTCCTTTTTAATAGCATCAGTTTACCAACTCTGGTGTCCTGTACTGCACGAACTGCATGTACTTCCTGTAAGTAGACTTAAGAAATAAAACTAGCGTTCACTAATCATTATGAGTGGATCTTATTTTCCGCCGGGTTTAGAGGATGTCCGTATAACCCAGCTGCCATGACGCATGTTTACTGACGGCATCTCGCCAAGCATGACAAGTTGTAATGATGACGAAAACGCTTGTCTAACTAAAGAACCCACATGGATTAAACACAAGCTTTTAGCCAACACCATGCATCTGTGACTTGAAAACAACGTGCAGCATAATGTGAGTAGCCTAGTTCAATTAATCTCTCTGTCTAACTCTCATGCTTGCTGGAGTAACGTTGTGGGATCAGAGCTGTAGCTCCAACAAAACGCTTAGTGTGCAATAATCAGGCCATTGCCGGAGACTTTTCTCTATTCTCTAAACTGTTATTTATTTATTGTTTCTTGCTGCCACGAGCGACTGCTGGATATTTTACTATATCTATTTTGATGCAGTAGCGCTGGTCTCAGTCTCAGAACAGTCTGATGGGGAAAAAAAACAATCATAGTTCTTCATCTATTCATTGTGTTTAAATGTGCCAAAGTGCACATCAGCACTGAAACGCTTGCATTGTAGCCTTCTATTAGGTCATGACCTATATATTTGTATAGAGACACATAGCGCCTACACATTCACGCCACAATTGAGACAGCGGACCCACTTCGGCTAAGGGAGAGCGGTGTACTGCAAGCCAACCCATAGAAAGTCATAGCAATTCAACTGTGGTTAGCCTAATATTAAAATAATCCTACATGAACTGAAGACTATATTGATTTAAATAAAAATATATAAAAATATGTTGTATGGACTGACTCTGACAACATATCTTCTAGTTTTCTAAATAAATTATGTGTGTCTCGTTTAATATGCCACTTGAATGGATTACCCATAATGTTAACAGAGCAGAGGGGAGACGGCAGACAAAGAACCTGTCGCTTTTCAGTGACATCACTGGCTTTCCTGCTATGCATTTATGAGCGCCGACTTTAAAGATCCCGACATTTTCAACTACAGAGTGAATTCTCCAGGTTAGTATTAATCAAAAAATAACTTGCAAGACTCCGTTTGGAAGAAGCAAGATGCGATAATTTCCCAAAATAAATAGCCTAAATATACATGAGAGACAAGTGTATCTGGGTATTGAAAACCATAAGGGATGCGTCCATGACGTGTGGACCATTCGGCCACTTAAACGTAACATTTCCAATACTAGCACTTTTGATTCACTGATGAAGTATATTAAAGTATATTATAGGTAGTGTATCAAGATGACAGATATTCCACATTAAAAAGGCCAAATTAAACACATGGGACACTTTATTAGAACACAAAGGAAATCGCTACGGCCTCAGTAGTCAACCACTGAAAAAAAAAGAAAAAAACACTCAACTCACGATACGATTCAAATCACGATTCAGGGTTCATGATTCACGATGTCAAGATTTTTTCAACACACATTTTCCAGAAAAAATCCCCCCCAAAAAATCCACAATTCTTACAATTCCAGTATTTTCTTTTCTTTTAACAATATTGTTTTCTCTTATGCCCTTTTCAATAAATTAGAACTATCAAATGACAAAAAAACAACAATTAAATTTCAGTTCTCTTGTCTTCTCTTACAAGGAATCCTGAGATTTTTGAGATGTTCTCTTATCCTCTATACAGTAGCAAATAGCAAATGACGGAAAAGTGTAAACTTATCAATTCTTAAAGCTATACTGTGTAAGTTGCTCAACTAGTGGTCAGTAGCAGTAGAGCAAACCGCGGTCGCGTCTGCTTTTTTCGGCCGTTTTTCGCCGTGGACCGGGCATTCAGACCACCGCGTCCGCCTCGCCGAGCCGAGACCTATCCATAGAGGTCTTTCGTGTCCCTCCCCGGTTGGGGAGTTACATGCTAGACTCCTAGCCCAGTGTAAACACTGCAGTGAACTTCCTGAAGAGCTCAGCAGTGTATGATCTGGGCTTTGATTGGCCGGTAGGGAGACACGTGTACAGAATGATGCATATGACATCATTTTGCCGGGAAAAACAGCCCCGGTCACGGCCACCAGGGCTCAGTAGAACACATATAAAGAAAAGGCTTTGGGAGCTGAAATTAACAGAGTGGGGGTTCTAAAACTTTAGCGATTTAATAGTTAGGACAATTTTAAGATATGTTTTATAAAAAAAGTTACATAGTATAACTTTAAATGTCAAATCCTGTTCTTTTTTTTAAACAATATTCTTACCCTCTTTTCAATACTGTATCAAAGAATGCCTTTTTCCTGTCGTACATAGCAAGCCAAGATAAGTTGGCCAACTGTAAATCAGGCATATTTATGTTCCTTTATCTTAACACTAGACCTTACCTGTTTGAATATATATGCTCCAAAATATGGAGCATACAAGTGTGGGTTATGGGGAAAGTAACTGTAACTGGTGCGTGCATGACAATATATAGGAGCATAATAATGTAAAGAGCAGCCCATTGAGGAGTGCATATTATTGAGACAGACAAACAATGTGTAGAAGGATTGCTTTGCTATAATTGTGAATATAGTTGATCAGTAAAAAAATGAAAAATGAAATAACAATAGACCCATACTTTGAAATGAAAGTAGTAGCCTATATTTATGATGAATGAAAATAATTTAACATCAAAATTAGGTGAATAGAAGTATGGGGAATGGGATTATGTATGTGATAATCTGTATTTGTGTACAACATTTGGGTGCGTTTGGTGTTGAACTCTTTCTCTCTGGGGGTCTCAACACACATGTTGACAACAACAACCCGTGCAAGAGGGAGATGCCTTACCAACAGTAACTGGGGGGAAAACAAATTACCTTACGACCACAGCCAGGAAGTTTGTCATGACACAAGCTTTCTTTTTACAGAATTACTCTGTATTTTACAATGCAGTTATCATCCTATTCGATAGTTTAGACGCGAAATAGACAACGATTTCACCCCCACGCACACGCACACACACACACACACACACACACACACACACACACACACACACACAGAGCCGAGAGCCCTGCTGCAGCAGCAGCCAACAAGCCCAACAACAACAGAGACAGACAACACACTGAACTCAGTCCACTCTCCTTCCCTCCTACCTAGGATATCCTCGTGTTCCAAATAAATAAGTCCTTAAGGTAGTAAACAACTTCCAAACACAAGGCGTTGTGATCATGTTTAATCCACCCGCACCACTGGATTAAGAATTGACGTTTTGTTGTCTTCTCAGCTGTAGCCTATAACTCGTTAAGCAAGCCTTGTCCTAAAGTTTAACAAATGCACTGATCAACAGTTAGAGAGAAGGTGACATTTAAAGTCCATAAAGAGAGGTTAAAAGAACCAAAACAACTGAAGCCTGAAGCAGTGACATAGGGTATTTTTTGTTGTTGTATATAATTGAAAGGCATGAGACTATAATGACATACATTTCTCACCTTGAACATTCAAATTCAGACAGGCATGTACTGCTATGTGTTTGAATGGGGAAACCTTATTTATTTATTTTAGCTTTTAGTCAAAATAAAATGTTTCTTCATTAAAATAAGACTTTGACAAGATACGTTTTGCTATAATCATGCAGCTCTATTACAATGACACAGCTATAACAGCAATGTTTAAACATTTTATAGACTACAGTAGGCCTAGTATAATTCTTTTTAAATTAATATTATTTTTGTAATCACTTTGTCTTTCGGTGCATGGGCATCAATATTATATCCATATCATGATATTAGACTGGATAATTATCGTCTGTGATTTGGGATATTGTACTACAGTATGGCATACGTCTTATTTGTACTTATTTGTCTTAAATGTGTATGTGTATACATTCTTAGATAGAAAAGTGGTATGGGGAAAAAACAGTACTGGGACACTTAATTAAAATAATAATAATATATATATATATATATATATATATATATATATATATATATATATATATATATATATATATATATATATTTGCTTAAAAGTAATCCAAAAGTAACTGAAAGTAACTAGTAGTTAATACTTTTAAGTAAGGAATACTTTTTAAAAGTAACCTTCCCAACCCTGGTGCTAATTTAGAGAGAGACTGAACAAAAATGAATCCATTGTTCACCTTATGTGACTGCTTGATGTCATGAGCAGACATTTACAATTGCATTTTGGTTTACAACATCATATTCAGCAATGGAGTAGCCTACTACTACTGATTTATGTAGTGTAAAACTCCCTCAAACCTAAACCACAGCAACCAAAGGTAATTTGGGGAGACCTATTGTTTTAATTTGAAGACGAGCCATTAATTTGGCCTAAAAAAAAAAAAAGAAGAAAAAAGACTCTGCTCAGTCTCGACCCCCTTTCATCTCGGACTCTACTCGGTCTCGATCCCCGTTGGTCTCGGACTCGACTCTGACTCGACCCCCTCCCAAGGGCTCTTGACTCGGACTCAACTCGGACTCGTACCCCATATGACTTGGACTTGACTTGGACTCGCTTTAGGTGGACTCGACTACAACACTAATAACTAGTGTATCACCCGCGTTTGGTTAAAAGTTATATCGAGTGGCGTTCGAACAAACATTGCAAACTTTGCAAATAACTTGAGTTTCATCGTGTCGGTTTTGACATATTCCATAGACCAAGGGAGAATACGCAGCCCCTCTGTGTGTGTCTGTCAGTCGCTCGAAGCCTGCCTATCCCTGAATATTACATGACGGTCATGTCAGGGCTAGTAGCCTGCCTAGTGACTGCATGCTTCCCAAAGCAAGGGGGAGGGACCGTGGAAGCAAGGGGACAGAAGATCCTCAAGCTATTGACACGTTCAGACGTGACACGTCGTTAGCTTGTAGATCTGTTCTTTTTGGCGAATTACACCACCGTACTATAGAAGTATAAATTAAGCAATAGAGCTGCTCTGTTGGTCGAATCGTCGAAGCCCTGAGTACTATCCCCAAAAGGTTATGTGCACCCCTGATAATAAGATGGCAAAGAAGTGAAAATGAATCCTGTATTGTGTATTATAACAAGAGAATTACAGTCCTAAGTACAGCGCCTAAAAAAAAACGTAATGCAATGCGTAGTCTATGTTAACTCTACTTAATAATTTGTGGTCAGAATGATTGACAGGTGCCTGTGTCAACTTCAACTACTTCTACTACTACCTTCCCCCACCTCCCTGTTCGTCTTCCCCGCACAGTGGAGCCAGTGTGTTGCGCTTGCTTGCCTATGGTTCAGCCAATCACAAGTCATGGCCGACTTCTTATCTCCTATGAACACAAAATTGATTCCGTATCCGCTGCCTTGTTAGTCTATGGGAGCGACGCTGTGAGACTCGATTTTGAAACTCGCCTTGAGCACACAAATCGGCCACCCATCATATGCGTTATTGCTATTATAAAATGCGCGCTGAATGTAATCAGCGTGCTGAACGTTACGTTTTAGTGTCATATTTATCGGAGATTATGTAAATCGGGGGGCGAAGTGCAGCACAATGCGTCAATATGCTGTTAAGAAGCTTGCCTTTATAAAAATTAAAGCATAGCGTTTAGACGTGGTTGAACCTGCTTTTATGCGCTAAAAGCCATTTTGGCCAAATGAGAGGGCGCTGCCGCACCGCATTAGGCCTACTGTCGGCCTATAAAGAACAAACAGCTAGATTAATTCACATCTCTGTCAGTTATGGTCAAATTTTACAAATGTAAATGTCTAAATAATCCTTGGGATGTGTGCATTATTATTGTTATCCGTATCAAACAAAATCAGGGGGGATATGTTTTATTTTATTTATTTAATTATGCTGGTTCCATCAGAAGATCTTTATTTTCTGCATGCTGTCTTTTGAGTGATGTCGGCATGGTAAGCAAATTCACAGAAGCATGGATGGATCCCTTAAAATTGTTAAAATCATTCATAATTGACCGATCTATGAGGAATCAATCTGCTGTGTTTTTCTTTGCTTTTAGTCCGAGGTATATAGATGCGTGATCGCGATGTGTCGCGCAAAAAGAAAGCTCTCAAAGCACTGACTACATCATGGCATGTTGACAACTTTTAGGTCTAAATATGTTTTTTAGGTCTAACATTTTTAGGTCTAATATGTGCATGTGGAGCGCACGGCCGAGGACAGCAGCTACAGACGGTTTTACTTCATGCGTGCATACATTCTGTATACAGGAATCTCCAGTGCTGCTCCATAAATTTGTCATTTTTCTCCTTTTCTTTCCTCTTTACAATCTCTCTCTCACACACACACACACACACACACACACACACACACACACACACACACACACACACACACACACACACACACACACCAGAGTGACTTGCAAGTGATATCACTGATATGTGAATAAGCAAAGAAAACACGGACTACACTTAGGCCCCCTTTAGATTAAAACGGGCTTCACTGTAAACGTAATGATTTATAGCCGTTTGTGGGGGGTCATTTAGACGAAAATGGCGTCTTCGGGGGGTGAAACCGTAACAAGGTGAAAACCCCTTTGAAAGTGGAAAAGGTGAAAACGCTTTGTATCTCCCGCTTTCATCTAAATACCATAAACGCAGCAAACCACTGAAAATGATAAGATGTGGGACGTCCTAATCTAGCTAGGGATGGCCAAATGGAGATTTTTTTCTTAACCGATAACCGTAAGGCCTTATCAGTTAATTAACCGTTAAGGAAATGTGTTCAAAAATGCGCTATTTTAGCGATTTAAAAAAGGAAAATACACCCGTTTTTCCCCATAATAAAGTGCCATATTTACACATTAAAAACAATAAAACTAGGAGAAACAAGAATACAAATGTTTTCTAAAAGAAATGTGTTTTTGCAAAGAAACGGTGGGATTGAAATGATCAGTCTGTAATGTGATGCGCTGTCACCAGGCACGTGCGCACATACAGCAAAGGGGACTGGAGCCCTTAACTTTTATCAACAGAATTGTCCATCCAAAAGGCCCTTCAGCCCATGCCTCTCTAACATTCTGTGCACTACCTGGCTCAGGCTGTCTGTCGCCTAACAAAACAGCCGCAGCGAGATGCTCGCATGTAGAGCAATAATTTACAATCGTATTACTTGGAATGGTTGAATCGGCTAAACGTGATGTCCATTTTATTCATTTTCTTCTCTCTCGCCTGTGTTTTGTGTGTGCTGATGCAGCGATCATTGAATTTGCGACTCTGAGCTTTGTTATTTTCGCATATCCTACTCTGTAAACAAGACGACGTTAGCGTTCCTCACGTCATCAACATGTAACATTAGAAAGTTGTGTTTTAAGCTCTTCTTAAACGGGATTCAATGTGACGGGGGTCTGTTTTGTAAAATCCAATCGACGAGGGGGCATTTGTTGAACAAGTCAGCGTGTACGACTCGTCGCAGACTCGCAGTTGCGTGAATGCATGGATGTTACACAGACATTGGTGTCCAGAAATGTGTGACCACAGCGCGTATAGTTGAATGGTTGTCCATTGAAAAATATCTGCTTTGGTGCGATGTTTCGCCATGCTGCTGCCTGCGAGTTATGGGTTTTGTTTTGAGTCCTCTGCCTGCTAGAAGTAGAACGGAACTCCGGCAGTGCGGTCATGCCGACATGCGCCACCTAGCCACCTGGCATGCAAATTACCGCGTTTATGGACAAATTGCGTTTTCATCTAAAGACCACATAAAAAATTAAAACTAAACGGCTCTTAGACGTTTTCCATGGAGCTCGTTTTAATGTAAAGGTGGCCTTAATAAGGTGCTAGAGAGAATTATAAGCCTACATTGCTGTCTGTGACTGTCCATTTGTCTATGCAAAGATGAGAGCACCTTCGCCCCTTCATCCATTTCAAAGCTGTTCAAGAAGGCTTATGCAGAGGTTTATGCCAGTTCTGACGCTCTTAAAGGTGATGACAGCTGCAAACTTGATTGGTGAATTAAAGTACCGGCCGAAACACGCCCATGAATAATTCTTCAACCGCTGAATGGACATTGGTATGCGTTGTTTTCTTTAGCCGGTGGTTCTACAGGCAGCTCGTTTGCGTAGCAACAGGTGGCTACGCCTACGCAGCACCGTTGCCTCCTGCCCAGAAAAGAGTCTGCAGTGTGCGTGTTTGCGTGCACACTGCATGCGCGTGCTCAAAGCGCGAGGTAGCGGCTGCAGCGCAGTGCATTGTGGGGCGGTAGGGCTTGAATAGTGACCATCGAATGCAGTTTATGCACCCTACAAATCCAGACGCATTGTGGGATATTTGAGTCCACTATATTAGGGTACGAAAATGCTCACTATACATTGGGACACTACTTCAAAATGGCGGAAGGCCCTTTTAGTACACTAAAGTAGGAAATAGGGTGGATTTTGGACGCAGCCACGGTGTCTGCAAAAAGCAACCTTATGGTGGCGCTAAAAGAGGGGCATTTGAGAAATCAGGGGCGGAGGATGTGGTTTGGCAGCCAAGGAGTGTGTGTGCAAAGTTTGGCAAGGATAGGGGCAATGGTGCCGGAGATAAGAGTAGAGACAAAAGTGTGATGTGATGTGATGGACAGACAGCCGGTGGAGCTTTTCATAGTAACTTGTGAACTGACGGTCGCAACTAATGATTTATATGAAGAAAATGAATTGAATATTAATTATTTTATCAAATAAAAAATACATTTCTCTACATCACATATGTAGCAATTTGTATTTCCATTACTTTTACTAAATACATGTGGAAGATCTGTGTTGTTATAACTATAACTAAACTAATACAAATAATGGTGGCAAATTCTTACCTTAGGGTCTGCAGTCTACAATGTGGACTCTTTAGAACAGCTGAGATCAGCTCCATGGTTGAATCGTCCAGTTTGGTCCCACTGAGGTCCATAAAAGAACAATAATAAGAATACTAATCATATACATGAAGAACATGAAACGGATATTAATTAATTAATCAAATAAAAAACACACTCTAAATCACATAATCATGTAGCAGTTTTGCTTTCCATTACTTTTACTAAACACACAAGAAATATCTGTGTTGTTATAATTATGAAATAAATAACTCATAGGAAACAGACAGGAGACAGTTCTATCAGCAAAATTTCAGAGTAATGGGCTGTTTTACTCTTACAGACAGTGATCATAATCGGTCAGACTGCTGGTGCTGGTGGGCTGAGGAACCAGCAAACCTTCCAGTCTGTGTTTACACCAGTTTGCCAGTCAAATGATTACATAACTGGATGTGATCATTCCCTAGCAGCCATGATGGATCACATACTGTAGTCACTGTACCTTATCATTATTCTAGTTAGTGTGGCTTACCATGATGTCAACCTTATTCACACTCTTCAAATAAAGTCTAACCACTGTATTCAAGTTATAATTACATAATAAATATTCAAACCTAATTAATACAATTAATGGTGGTAAATTAGTCTGACCTTAGGACCTGCAGTCTACAATGTGGACTCTTTAGTCCAGCAGAGATCAGCACCATGGATGAATGGTCCAGTTTGGTCCCACTGAGGTCCAGTTCTATTAAATGTGAAGGATTATAGCTGAGAGCTGAAGCCACACCGTCACAGTCTGTCTTTTTGAGATCACAGCCAGCAAGTCTGTAAAGATTAAATGTAAAATTAAACCGATTAAACCACATTCACTGCCAGTGAAGTCAACTAAGACATCTTCTATCTAGTTGGAAATGGTGTAAGGTAGAGCACCACCATTATGGCCTATGGCCCTATTCTGGGCTGAACATTAAGCCAAAATAGCAGATCTACAAGCTCACAATATGTCGCACATTGGGAGCTTACATAAACATCATAAGAAATGAATAATATTAATAAAGACTGCTCAGACTTATTGTAGTGTTCAAATTAGTCTTTCTTCAAGCACCACCATTACATGTAGGTCAAAATGTTCACTGTCACAACATTTCTAAATGTACCGGTCAGATAGTCATGAAACGTGTTTATTACATTTATACTCCCCACAAGATTAAACCTTCTGCTTTCACTGACCCCATGACCTCTACTCTAGCACCACCTTTATGCTAAAATGTCCACTTGCACACGTGTGAAAATCTAATGTGAGGCAGACGGTCCGGGTACCCGGCAGGGACCCGTGTTTGATGGGCTAAATCGGGCAGAAAATATACTTTTATAACTTTGCGGGTACAGGAATGGCCGGTAGAGGACTAAATGCGGGCGGGTGACATTTTATTGTGAAAATGTGACATTTTTTGTGAAAATGTGAATAAATATATTGCGTTTCAAACACTGGGCGTGCGGGGATGATCGAGTGCGATGCAGTATGGAAGCACGCATGCACGGCTGTAGGCTATTTACTTAACTGACAGTGGAGGTCGGTCAGGGCTAGCAAAGTACTCTATGAAGGTCCTAACCCTAACCCTGATGAAGAAATTTATATTTAATAATATATATTTATTTTTCATTCATTTATTTTGCTGCTTTCATTCTCTCTCTCACTCAGTCAGGCTGGACACACTGCTTCCACTAGGGGCGCACGTCTAAGAAAGCAATTCGTTTTTTTAACCAATCAGGTGTTTTCTTGTGAACCCTCTGAACCTCCTTTAGAGTGCCTGCTGCCTTTGATTGGCTTTGAAGTGAATGGTTGTTGGGCACTGTATTGTTATTGGCTGGTTCTTTAACCAATCACAGCCCTCCTGGGCGCATTTTTTCAGATAGGGTCACCTTCTAGAGTGTTCCCATCTCTGAGAAGAAACATTGTCCAATCAGAGAAGGGAACTGCTGATATTCACCTCCCAGTCCTGGGAGGAAACCAATCAGAAAAGTGAATTGCTTCCTGCTTCACTTGTTGTTATAGTTTGAGCTGAGCAGAGCTTGAGAGCTAACATTTATACATTTACTCACAACAATTCACAAATAAAGAAACGAAAAATGGCGGAAGGAGGAGAAGAAACAGATATGGATTTACTGGACAATTTGTCAAACTTTTTTCGAGGACGTTTGGACACTTGAGCGAGTCGAGCGACCGTGGTTGTTAATCAGGAAACCTACCGGAGTGTCTGGCTAACACACCACCGGAGATTCGGGTAAGAGAAACAACACTCACGCTGTGTGTGCGCATTATGGAATATAACGTTTCAACACAAGATTTTGGGGCAAGACTTGTGCTGTCATTAATCTAGGCTAGTTGTCTTGATATTTTTTAATGCTGTTTTGGAAAAACATCAAAGTGTTTGTAGTGTGAAGTGGAGCTTCTCACTCACTGCGTTCTGCGCTCAGCAGTGGGTGGGTGTGTGTGCGTGCGTGCGTGCAGACTGCAAGTGTATAACTCTAGTCCCAGAAGCTTGGCTGGTATGTGATGAAGCCTGTTGAATCATGTGTGTATATCAACATATATTTTGCTTGCTTTCGTGTTGCTATATGAATGGCTGTTTGTGACTGAGTTTATTGTATTGGGCTCTGCTACTGGTGCAGGCAGCAGCACTCTGTAAGGCGCAATAAGTGTCAGATCGTGGCTACGCGAGGGCGTGTGCACGTGCACGGGCGTGTGCACGTGCGCGGGCATGTGCACGCGCGTGCATATGCGCAGCAGCCATGGCGAAGGCCCGGGTATTGAACCCACGGTCCGCCACTGCTTAACTGTGTGTAATCGGGGGTAGCGGGTGGGCAACGGTTCCGTTTTTTTGACGGGCGAGGCAGATCTGGTTTAGACTTTATGTAATTGTGGGTAGTGGGTCGGTCCGTGGATCTGATTAATGACAGGCGGGGCGGACACGGGTTGTCAAAATTGGACCTGTGCAGGACTCTGATGTGAGGATTATCATGAAACTTATGGAGCACATTGATGCTCCCTGGAGAAAGAACCCTACTGATGAAGTGACCCCACAACCTTTCATATATCGCCACCCTTGGACAAAAAGCACTATATAGTATTTTGTTTAAAAACGCTGTTCTTTCTTATGCATAGAATTAAAGCTGTTGCTGTTAATTACAATACAGTGAATATTTCAGTGAATATACAATATAAAACCTAGCACTAAAACATAACATTTATTTGTGTTCATTTTTCCATAGAGATCAGGGTAATAAAGCTCGATTCATAATTGTTTGCATGGCATCAACGAGTACCTCACAACTTTGACCTTTTAGATCAGCTACCGGACATAATGTTACTTATTTGACGTAGTTTTTATTTTTATAGACAAACTAGTGAGAATACTGTTCCAATTGGACTCTTAGTCTTGTTTTTTTATTTTTTTATTTATACATAAACACAACACCACCAGTCACCATTTGAAAACATATAGTTCTCTGGCTTCCTTCAAAACAGCCCTGAAAATTCACCGTTCAGGAGGTCAAATGTGGAGTTAGTTATCACCTCTCCCCCCCCATCCCCAAACTCCTTACTTCGCCCCACCATTTTTCCCTACTCTGTACATATAGTGTTTTATACTTGTGATGATATTGAATTGTTTTTTATGCTACTTTATATGTTGATGAATTGGATAACAAGGACCCAACGGTGTTCCTTTTAGACTAAGTAAGTGGATGTGATCATTCCATAGCAGCCATGATGGATCTCATACTGTAGTCACTGTACCTTATCATTATTCTAGTCAGTGTGGGTTACCATGATGTCAACCTTATTCACACTCTTCAAATAAAGTCTCACCAGAGTATTCATGTTATAATCACATAATAAATAGTCAAACTAAACTACTGGTAATACAAATTATGGTGGTAAATTAGTCTGACCTTAGGACCTGCAGTCTACAATGTGGACTCTTTAGTCCAGCAAAGATCAGCTCCATGGATGAATGGTCCAGTTTGGTCCCACTGAGGTCCAGTTCTGTTAGATGTGAAGGATTAGAGCTGAGAGCTGAAGCCACAACTTCACAGTCTGTCTTGTTGAGGTCACAGCCAGCAAGTCTGTAAAGATGAAATGTAAAATCAAACAGATTAGACCGCATTCACTGTCAATGAAGTCAACCAAGATATCTTCTATCTAGAAATCTATTAGAAATTGTTTAAGGTGGAGTGCCACCATATGGCCTATGACCCTATTCTGCGCTGAACATTCAGCCAAAATAGCAGATCTACAAGCTCACAATATGTCACACATTGAGAGCTTACATAAACATCATAAACAACAACATATGTTGAAAAGAATAATATAAATAAAGACTGTGAACCTTCATACTCCCCAGAGGATGACCCCAACTGATTTCAGTGTTCAAATAGTCTTTCTTCTAGCACCACCATTAGGTCAAAATGTTCACTGTCACAACATTTCTAAATGTACAGTAGTGGTCAGATTGTCATGCAACTTGTTGATCACATTTATTCTCCCCACATGATTAAGCGTACTGCTTCACTGACCTCATGACCTCCACTTTAGCACCACCTTTAGGCTAAAATGTCCACTTGCACCCCTGATGTGTGAACATCTTATTTGAGTCCTGCAACGGGCCCGGCGGGGGTCCGTGTTTGACAGGGAAAAACAGGTGGAAAACATACTTTTATACGTTTGCGGGTACGGGAACGGGCAGTACGGCACTAAACACGGGCGGGTGACATTTTATTGTGTAAAGAGAGCACCGTTTCAGCCCAAACAAAATCACCTCACAGTAGCGCACACAGTGAGCAGCAGGACACACACACACACACACACACACACACACACACACACACACACACACACACACACACACACACACACACACACACACACACACACACACACACACACACACACACACACACACACACACACACACACACACACACACACACACACACACACACACACACACACACACACACACACACACACACACACAGCATGCATATAAACAAATATGATAGATGTTCTTCACTGCTGCATGAATTGCATTAGCCCATGTTCTGGTGGAGGTAGTTATCACTTTTTAACGAGACAGGCCAGCATTTCTAATATTTTTACTTCTACTCCACTACATCTTGGATCCAAATACTGTAATTTTACTCCACTGCATTTATTTGAACACTTTAGTTACTTGTTACTTTGCAGATATACATTATAATATTATAAAACATACATTGTAAACCACTTTAGCCCTATTTTATACCTTGGATAATTGCTCACAACTCATCGCAACACGTTGTGAGCTTGTAGATCTGCTATGTTCAAACACTTTGTACTTTTACTTTTGGTACTTTAAGTACATTTTGATGCCAATACTTTCGTACTTTTACTCAAGTAAATTTTGAATTCCAGACTTTTACTTGTAACAGAGTATTTCTATAATTCAGTAACTATTGATACATTTACTTAACACAACCACTGCCAAAAAAATACCCCTTTGTACCCCTTCCCTGCCATGCCCGTAGAACCCGGAGATTTAATAAGCTTTTTTATCGAAGCGGAACTAAAATAGGCCGGATCTAATGCTCCGTGATCGGTTTCTACACGGACACATTATTGAGCGGACCACTTAAAATTGAGGCCGTGAACCGGAAGCGGATGGTCCGTCGTCTATTTTGGCCCGTTAGCTTTCTGTTTAAACCCCGCGGCTTACAGACGGAGAACTTATTGATCAATTGTAAAAATTTAAAGGGATTTGAGAAGCTGATGGAATACGCGAACACACGATGCATAGCAGTGTCCGATCACGCACGATGGGAACTGGATGAGCGCCCGCGTTAACAGGTAGGAGAAGCCAGCAGTGAAAGACATAGAAAAATCTTCGGGCTCTACAGCCGTAAACTACGAATGAGTTAAGTAAAAAATCGGAGTAGCCTACTTTTTCCACCACATTTCTCTGTGAAAGAAAATACCTATTACATTTACTCCAAAAATATGTATTTGTCGCAGACCCCCATTTGGAAATATGTGGTGCCAGGGACCCCCATACAAGATCAGGTCAAGATTAGGTTTTAAAATATTTAAAAAATATTGTACTTTTTTACCCAATACTTTTGAAAATAGCATATCTACAAGCTCACAACATGTTGTGATGTCACACATTGTGAGCTTGCTGATCTGCTATTTTCAAATAGCCAATGTAAAGTAGTAACACTGAGCCTAGTTGCTTCTTTTGGGCTTATTTTCATAGACCTGGCTGCTTGTTTCTTTGACAAAATTCTGGCAACACAACAATCCCCAGTTCACTTCCTTACTAGGGACAAGGTATTTAATGAAGAAGGTATAGTCAGCCTAGTGGCCAGGCAGACACCATTGACTATAATGAAGAAGGTATAGTCAGACACCATTGACTATAATGAAGAAGGTATAGTCAGACACCATTGACTATAATGAAGAAGGTAGTCAGACACCATCGACTATAATGAAGAAGGTATAGTCAGACACCATTGACTATAATGAAGAAGGTATAGTCAGACACCATTGACTATAATGAAGAAGGTATAGTCAGACACCACTGACTATAAATCTGAGGATAAGGTTTTCTGTTTTTGTTGCTTGCTCTTCGGGAAACGTGGAATCAGTCTGTCAAATGAGGGATATGATGGATGGAAACATGTCAGGATATTCTATTCGAGCAATCAAAAGCACACACCCGTTGTATGGAAGCATGGCACACGCTCATGGCATGGCTACTATGAAGACTGTGGACTGGCAACACATGGATCAAAGAGAAAAAAAATATTGGAGAGTGCTGTGCAGAATTATCTCCATCATCTGCCCTTTAGCTGAATGCAACGTGGCCTTTCGTGGGACATCAGACAAACTGTACAAGCACTCCAATGGTCATTCTTTAGGACAGGTGGAGCCGATGGCTAAACACGACCCAGTAATGAGCGAGCACTTGCGAAGAATGGAGAGACGTGACATAACCACTCATTACCTCAGCAAGCACGTAAAAAATGAGCTGATTGTGAGGATAGGAGCGATGGTTCTCCAGTCCATCTGTGAAAAGGTGCACAACGCTAAATATTATTCACCCGACGCCAGCCATATTGAACAGATGCCAGTCATTTTGTGCATTGTGAATTGTGTCCCAAAAACAGAAGAAAAGCCTGCTGTTGTTTCTATTGCTGAACATTTCACTGTATTTATTCAATGTGAGTTCACTGGGAAAAACTGAGTCTCGACATCAGTGAATGACTGCAGGGGCCAAAGTTATGATAACGGGAGTAACATGAAAGCCAAGAATCAGGGAGTGCAAAAATGATTCTGGGCTGACTGTAAAAGCCCTCTCAGACACCCGCTGGGAATCACATATAGAGAGCGTAAAGGTGTTGCGTTACCACCTAGAAGAGGTTCACATAGCACTGAGAGCGCTGGAGGACTATGCACTCCAGCACAAATTTGGTGTAACGGCAACAAAAGCCTATCAAAATAAATAATAACGGGGCCATTTATCATGACCGTTGTGGTGTGTCATGACATTTTGTTTCAAATAAATAAAGTGAGCAAACAACTACAGTCAGCATGGGAAGCCCTTCTAAACGAAATCCATACTGTCATACTATTTCTCAAGGACTTCAGAGAGAACAGGTTCATGGATGCGCGCAGAGACGCACAAGCAATTACTGAAAAGGCCACAGTGGAAAAAACACTCGATTCCCAGAACAGCGACAGAGAAAAAAAAACAGCTCTTTTTAATTATGAGGGTAAAGATGATCGCCCACCAATTACACCTGAAGAAAACTACAAGCTTGATATATTTCTCCCCCTGATTGACAAGGCTCTGTCCAGCATCAGAGAGCGATTTTCACAGCTAGATAGTTTCAATGATTTATATGGGTTCCTCTTCACCACCACATACATGTGGACAGCGATTGAAGACGGCACACTGCCTGAGAGGTGTAAACGTTTTGCTGAGGAAATGGTGGATATCGATGGTCAGGACATGTGTCTTGAGATAAGACTAATTGTCAACAGCCATCCCCAAAACAAGCCTAAATCTCCATTTGGCATGTTGTGTTACATTTACGAGAAACGCGTCTTGGATATCCAAAACCTTAGTGTTGCCCTGCGTATACAGTTGACTGTGCCAGTAACCGTGGCCTCTGCCGAGAGAAGCTTTTCCAAATTGACGCTCCTGAAGAATTATATGAGGTCAAGCATGTCTCAAGACCATCTCAATGGACTAGCAGAAATAGCTATCGAGCACGAAACAGCTCGCAATTTGGAATGTGTGTGTGTGTGTGTGTGTGTGTGTGTGTGTGTGTGTGTGTGTGTGTGTGTGTGTGTGTGTGTGTGTGTGCGTGCGTGCGTGCGTGCGTGTGTGCGTGCGAGTGTGTGTGTGTGTGTGTGTGTGGCGGGGTGCTGTCCCCGGTGCTGAATGGAGCAGAGGAGAGATAGTCACTGCCTTGCTTGCTTTTTGTGGTCCATGGTCCATTCACCAAATGGACCATGACCCTATTCTGGCCTGAACATTCAGGCCAGATCCGCCCCGCCCATCAAAAAATGGACCTGTCGCCCACCCCGCTACCCGTGTTTACATGCAGTTAAGTAAATAGCCTACAGCCGTGTGTGCTTCCAAATTGCATCGCACTCAATCGTCCCTGCACGCCATCCTCAGCGTTTGCGACGCAATATACAGTGTATTTACATAAACGCCAGGTCGGCTCTCACTCTTAATTCTTTTAGATAGCCTTTTAAACAACCCTCATGATGAGAACATGGGCTATGGTGCTTGTGCGTGCTGTGGTTGTGTCTCTGTGTGTTGTGTGTGTCCTGACTCCTGCTGCCCACTGACTGTGTGTGCTCCACATTGTTTAGGCAGAAACAGTGCTGTATGCATGCCGTGGTTCTGTCCTGCTGCTCAATGTGTGAGCTCCAGTGATGCTGTTTAGGCAGAAACAGTTGTCTGATTTTCACAATAAAATGTCACCCGCCCAAGTTTAGTCGCTCACCACCCGTCCCCGCAAATTTATAATATTATATATTCCACCCGTTTTCACCCGTCAAATGTGGGTATCCGTCGGGTACCCACGGATACCCGGCCCATTGCAGGACTCTGCTGCCTAGTGGCTGGACAGACGCCACTGACGCCAAAACTGGAACCGGAAGTTCTGTGAAATACATTGGAGTCTATGGTGCAGATACAGAGACTCCGGTGTTGCCAGATTCTAGAAGTGAAACAAGCCATCACTAAACACTGAAAAGGAAAATCACATCTCATCTTGATTCAAGGTGTACGTGTTATGAGGGCTGTTAACAACAACCCAGTAACAATTTTGTCCTGTCAACAAACATCACACATACACGTCTTATGTTTTAATCAGATAATAAATAATCAAACTAAACTAATACAAATAATGGTGGTATATTAGTCTGACCTTAGGATCTGCAGTCTACAATGTGGACTCTTTAATCCAGCAGAGATCAGCTCCATGGATGAATGGTCCAGTTTGGTCCCACTGAGGTCCAGCTCTGTTAGGTGTGAAGGATTAGAGCTGAGAGCTGAAGCCACACCTTGACAGTCTGCCTTTTCGAGGTCACAGCCAGCAAGTCTGTAAAGATTAAATGTACAATCAAACAGATTAGACCACATTCACTGTCAGTGAAGTTAACTAAGAGATATTTTATCTAGTTAGAAATGTTGTAGGGTAGAGCACCACCAAATGGACAATCAACCTATTCTGGGCTGAACGTGTCAAAAACTGTCATTTCGGGTGCTTTAACAACTCCCATTACTTGTCAGGTGGAAACCTATAAACAATTCGTTTTTGAGAAGATGTTTTTTTTTTTAAACAGCAAAATTTTCATTTTCCTTGAACATCACTGAAAAAATCCATTATTCATTGATTCCTTCTTCTAACATAAAACGTCTGTATCTCTGAATACGGTGAAAATAACGCCAAGGAGGGCGAAATACGCTCTTTTTCAACCATACACTGGGCCGTGATGGTCAGCCGTGGTTAGGATTTTAGTTTTGCGACCGTTTGTAAACAAACTAAACTCCTTCCTGAAATCGTCAGGGTACACACACGTGCACACGCACGAAGCTTCCGGGGCTCTTAAAAATAAAGTGTAAATGAATGGTGACACTGCATATCCATAATAATTTGAGTTAGATGGTGTCCAATGTGTTAACAATGACCAGGCTTGTTGTTAATGCGAGGCGTTGTGAGCTTGTAGATCAGCCAGTTTTGGCACGGAACACACCGTGACAACGAAGTATAAACAGATTTACTTCGGTGATGTGTATGTGTGCGTGTGCGTGTGCGTGTGAAGCTTGTCAAGCACACTAAACCTGCACACAACCGCCACAAAATAAACTTCCAATCCAAGGGACAGTAGTGGGGAACGCGGCACCAACAAAATGTTAAATGGTGCATTTACAGTATATAGCGCCTTCATCCAAGGCGCTTTACAGAGATTGTGCATTACATTCACACACACACACACACACACACACACACACACACACACACACACACACACACACACACACACACATTCATTTCATTCAGCCAATTTCACACACACATTCATTACATTCACCCATTCACACACACACATTCATTACATTCACCCATTCACACACACATTCATTACATTCACGCATTCACACACATTCATACACCGATGGCAGAGGAAACAATGCAAGGCACCAACCTGCTCATCAGAAGCAACTATGGGTTCAGAGTCTTGCTCAAGGACTCTTCAACACTAACTCTGGGGGAGCCCGGGATCGAACTGGGAATGCTTCGAGAACTACAAGCTACGAGCTCGCTTCAGCACAACAAAATGTTTACCTCAGCGTTTGGGACATGCTCCGTGCTTAGAGTTATGTCTCCATGCCTGCAGCATTAACACGAGCACACACACAGTGCCACACACATTGTGCTCTGTGCGCATCATCAGAGAGTGTGTGATGCATGTCATAGGTAGGCTACGTATATCAATATGTCCGACCCGAATCGACGTCTGACCATTAATCATTGAAAATGCGTCCGTCCCGAGCAGAGCCGGCGGATATGCTGGTCATTGTGGGCAGTTGCCCAGGGGTGCCGAGCCAAGCCACTTTCGGCGGCCCGTATGCTGTGCGCCTCTCAGGTAAAATACAGTTCTACTAATTACCCATCAACCCATGTGTCAGCAGTGTCAGGAGGGAAGACAAGTAGACAACAACAAAAGAAAATGAACAGAAAGAAAGCAAGTGGGGCGCAAAACAAGAGCGCGCGCCAGCCCTGAGTCCTCTAGTGTTCCCGGTACCAGTGACGGTCTGTGATCCGGGGATGATGATTCAGATCATGGGGAAATGGAGCAGGATCCACAGCCACCTGCCGAGGTGACTGACTGGCTGACTATTCTGGTGCGCAAGCTGCTGGAACGCAGCCCAAAGCCGTGAGTGAAAATGATGATGATGATGATGATGATTATGATGATGAAGAGGTTGACCCCATGGAGGGCGAGGGTGAAAAAGAGAGTGACAGTGAGACAGAGACTGCAGCAGCAGCACTGGGTGGGTCAGAGTCAGACTCTGATGACCCTGTCATTTTATCTCTATCTGATGACCCCGCATTGTGGCCAAAACAAATCACTGACTCTGTCAGGACAGAGCTTGTTAAAAGAGGCCCAGAGCAAATTATGGACTATAGTTTCCCACAAAATACTGAGTCCTCTCCTCTGCCATTTAACAAAAGTTACTATTTCATTACACTCAATAATGGAGAAAAAAAAAAATAACAAGAACATGGCTAATGTACTCAAAATATGAGGATAGGGTTTTCTGTTTTTGTTGCTTGCTCTTCGGGAAACGTGACATCAGTCTGTCAAATGAGGGATATGATGGATGGAAACATGTCAGGGGTATTCTAAAAGCTCATGAGCAATCAAAAGCACACCCCCGTTGTATGGAAGCGTGGCACACGCTCATGATTGGCATGGCTACTATGAAGACTGTGGACTGGCAACACATGGATCTTATAGAGAGAGAGAGAAAAAAATACTGGAGAGAAGTGCTTTGCAGAATTATCTCCATCATCTGCCATTTAGCTTAACGCAACATGGCCTTCCGTGGGACAAACTGAGACAAACTGTACGAGCCCTCCAATGGTCATTCTTAAGGACAGATGGAGCTGATGGCTAAACACGACCGAGTAATGAGCGAGCACTTCCGAAGAATCGAGAGACGTGACATAACCACTCAGTAGTCACATAGACGGACTATGAAAAAATGGGCCCCTGGGCACCAAAATGCAAAGGGCCCCCCTTCTTACGACCGCACAGCGACATAGCGATGGTGTGTGTTCTGTGTGCGCGGCACAGCTGCGCCAGAAAAAAAGAAGAGCCCCTGAAATGTATAGAATAGTTATAACGTAACTATAACACACAATATTGTGTAGCTTATCAGCTATTCTTGAAAACATTTTGGATGGGTTTATTTTCCCTCTCCTCTGCCCTAAAAACAGTGGTGCCAGGTTCAAAGTTATTATATGCTGTGTGAAAACATTCTTCATCATGCTTATGTTAGCTGCTAAATCTAACAATACTTTATATAAAATTGGGTGCTGACTTATTTATTTTAGATATATTATTATCTATATTTTAATAATACATTATTCATTATACTTCTTGCAAGAGTTTGGCCCCTACACATTTGATAGGGCTTTTTATGTTTATGCAAAGAATCTCACTTGTCCCAGGCAGCCAGGTAAGGCTGGTGGTAACACTTACTTAAAGGACCTTACAGTCAAGTGTTACATTATATGATGCTATGGTATGAATGAGGGGGTAGATAACATAACAGTTATGTTATCAGTTATGTTATCTACCCCTGTTTATCTACTACCACTACATTGTTGTAATGGCAAATAGCGCAACGTTAATAACAGGGATGCGGTCACACGGTGGCTCAAGCTGAGGGGCCCCCCTAGCTCAGGGGCCCCTGGGCAGGGGCCCATTGTGCCCGTTGGGTAATCCATCCCCGAGTAGTCATTACCTCAGCAAGCACATACAGAATGAGCTGAATGTGAGGATAGGAGGGATGGTTCTCAGTCCATCTGTGAAAAGGTTCACAACGCTAAATATTATTCAGTGATTCTGGACTGTACACCCGACACCAGCCATATTGAACAGATGTCAGTCATTTTGCGCATTGTGAGTCGTGTCCCAAAAACAGAAGAAAGGCCTGCTGTTGTTTCAATTGCTGAGCATTTCACTGGATTTATTCCATGTGAGTCCACAACAGGTTAAGCACTGTGCAATACTTTCTTGAGCCATCTGGAAAAACTGGTTCTCGACATCAGTGACTGCAGGAGCCAAAGTTATGATAACGGGAGTAACATGAAAGGCAAGAATCAGGGCGTGCAAAAACGAATCCTCGATCTCAACAAAAAAGCACACTACATGCCTTGTGGAAGCCACACATTAAACATATTTGTTTGTGATGCATGCTGCCAAGTCCTCTGTGCAGGCCTTCACTTTTTTTTGGAATCCTTCAAAGAAAATACAACCTCTTTTCTTCCCCTCCTCGCTGGGCAATACTGAAGGAAAACGTGACTGATTCTGGGCTGACTGTAAAAGCCCTCTCAGACACCCGCTGGGAATCACATATAGAGAGCGTAAAGGTGTTGCGTTACCACCTAGAAGAGGTTCACATAGCACTGGGAGCGCTGGAGGACTATGCACTCCAGCACAAAGATGGTGTAACGGCAACACCCTATCAAAATAAATAATAACGGGGCCATTTATCATGACCGTTGTGGTGTGTCATGACATTTTGTTTCAAATAAATAAAGTGAGCTAACAACTACAGTCAGCATGGGAAGCCCTTCTAAACGAAATCCGTGCTGTCATACTATTTCTCAAGGACTTCAGAGAGAACGGGTTCATGAATGCGCGCACAGATGCACAAGCGATTGCTGAAAAGGCCACAGTGGAAAAACCACTTGATTCCCAGAACAGCAACAGAAAAAAAAACAGCACTATTTGATTATGAGGGTAAAGATGATCGCCCACCAATTACACCTGAAGAAAACTACCAGCTTGATATATTTCTTTTTTTTTTTTAATAATTTTTATCCCACGATTTTGCAACCCATTTTCACCCAGTGCCAATTGCCTATGTAATCCTGGGCTCTGCTCTCCCTCTGCCGCGCCTGGGGAGACAACGGACTGACCTCATGCTTCCTTCAATGCATGAGTAGTCCAAGTTGTTTCTTTTCACCTGACAGGGGGGATTTCCCCGGGATGGACGTAGCGCGTGGAAGGAACACGTTATTCCAACCAGTTCTTTTCCCCTCCATCAAGCGCCCCGGCTGGCCAGGGGGAGGCATTATTGAGACCAGGATTACTGCATGTTTTTGTGAGGGTATCAACCCTAGGAGACACGGGGAGAACATGCAAACTCCACACAGAAAGGCCCTATCGCCGAGCTTGATATATTTCTCCCCCTGATTGACAATGCTCTCTCCAGCATCAGAGAGCGATTTTCAGAGCTAGATAATTTCAATGATTTATATGGATTCCTCTTCAGCACCGCGGACATGTGGACAGCGATTGAAGACGGTACACTGCCTGAGAGGTGTAAACGTTTTGCTGAGGGAAATGGGGGACATCGATGCTCAGGACATGTGCCTTAAGATAAGAAGACTAATTGTCAACAGCTATCCCCAAAACAAGCCTAAATCTCCATTTGGCATGTTGTGTTACATTTATGAGAGGTCAAGCATGTCTCAAGACCGTCTCAATGGACTAGCAGAAATAGCTATTGAGCAAGAAATAGCTCGCGATTTGGAATACTCCAGAATTATAGAAGACTTTCCTGCAGCCACGGCAAGAAAGGTCCACTTCTAAGGGGGTGAGTAAAACTTTTATTTCATCATGCATAGGATGTGTGTGTGTGTGTGTGTGTGTGTGTGTGTGTGTGTGTGTGTGTGTGTGTGTGTGTGTGTGTGTGTGTGTGTGTGTGTGTGTGTGTGTGTGGCTGGGCGCTGTCCCCGGTGCTGAATGGAGCAGAGAGAGATAGTCACTGCCTTGCCTTCTTTTCGTGTTGTTTTAATACTGTAAATAGAACTGTAGCCAGTTAGTAGGCCCTGATTCTTTTGTTTTTTGTTTTGTTTTTTCATTGTAGCAATCATCAGTCAATAACCGAGAGAGACGGAGAAGAAAGGCGTTGCGTGAGAAGACAGACAAGATTTATCATGTTCACTTGTCAGACTTTCTTAATCCTCCCCATTTAGACACTTACTGTAGCTGTGAAGTAAAATGATGATTATTTCATTTTGAAGTAAATTTGTTATTTCATTTTAGTCTCAACAGTATAGTCTCTCTGTGTTGTTATTTAGCCTTTCAGAGGCATCATAGGTACATTGCCCAGGGCTTCAGATGTCCTTCAACCGGGCCTGGTCCCGAGCCCAAACCCTAGGGTACCGATCAGTCCCACAGGTTTTTGGTCAGGTATCTCAGCTCTAATACACATCAAATTCATGGTGAGCTTGTAGATCTGCTATTTAAAAAAATATATAATTATATATCTTGCAAAAATATAAAAATATTTGAATATCTTTTTTAAACATTTGAATACAAATAGACCTGGTACAAATAGTGGAATGGCAGATCTACAAGCTCACAAAATACGTCCTCATGGCTCGTGCATCAGCAGAGAAGCAATTATTAACTCCCAACATATGGCAAAATGAACAGTCAGTCTAGAAAAGCAGCACCTGTTTTGCACTTGTTTAACATAGGTAACAAATAAACCATAGAAACACATTAAAACAACAGGTGCATGAGGAATCCAGCCTGTCTTGCAGCCCCTGCTAACATCTTATCTTACCTTATCATTATTCTGGTCAGTGTGGGTTACTATGATGTCAACCTTATTCACACTCTTCTCACCATTATACCGTTATAATCACATAATAAATAGTAAAACTAAACTAATACAAATAATGGTGGTAAATTAGTCTGACCTTAAGACCTGCAGTCTACAATGTGGACTCTTTAGTCCAGCAGTGATCAGCTCCATGGATGAATGGTCCAGTTTGGTCCCACTGAGGTCCAGTTCTGTTAGATGTGAAGGATTAGAGCTGAGAGCTGAAGCCAAAACTTCACAGTCTGTCTTTTTGAGGTCACAGCCAGCAAGTCTGTAAAGATTAAATGTAAAATCAAAGCGATTAGACCACATTCACTGTCATTGAAGTTAACTTAGAGGTCTTAGTTTGAAATGGTGTACGGTAGAGCGCCACCATATGGCCGATGACCCTATCAGGGCTATTTTGGGACATTTATTCTCGCAACCGGATTAAACCTACTGCTTTTACTGACCTCATGACCTCTACTCTAGCACCACCTTTAGGCCAAAATGTCCACTCCACACATGATGTTTGAAAATCTTATGTGAGGATTGTCATGAAACTTATGGAGCACATTGATGCTCCTTGGAGAATTAACTCTACAGATTGAAGAGACCCCACAACCTTTCATATAGCGGCACCCTTTGGACCCCACATAATTGGCTGTGGACCTCCAACTGAGTTTTTTTTTTTTTTTTGCCATTCTCCCACATATTTAATATGTTGTAAAAAATGTCAAAGTGATTCAAAAAAACTTGCAGATCTACAATATATTGAAAATATATCGATATTGAGATATCAACATGCGAGGTCATGCATGTCCAATGAATTAATAGACACACTATGCATGCACGTAGCACGTGCAAAAAAGCAGTCCATCTGTAACCAGGTGTGGTTATTTCAATAAAACCATTGTTGGAAAACGGAAATAAGGAATTTCATTTCTTTTTTCTATGTGTACTGTGTGCATGCATGGATATGCTATTCATTATCTGGGTTAGGCAGGCAGTGGACCTAAAGCAGAAAAACATTAAAAATGATATAATGCAATTGTTTTGACTAATATCGTGAGTAATATCGATATCAAGGTATTCAACAACGCTATCACATATCGACGGTTTTCCTATTATCGCCCAGCCTTACTACAAGCTCACAACACGTCCCAACACATTATGAGCTTGTAGAGCACCTGTTTTAATAGCTGTCAATGACGCAGTTTGTCCCTTTGGGCTATAGGATCTAGCTCTAAAACTCGAGTGAGGCTGTTTAGCTCTATGTTGTGCACACTATAAAACTACAAAGCATGTCCATGTACAACGTTTTAAGAGGAATCCTCTCATTTGACTACTTGACGATCTTGTCAGCATCATACCGGGTACTGGGCATGCACGTGGATGCGTGTGCATTATGAGGCGTCCCCCCACTTCTAAAAGTAGCACTACAACACTGGACATAAAGACAGATGGATAAATAAATGTACAATACTAAAACTAATGATTTACACGAAAAATATTTAATTAATTAATTTATCAAATTAAAAATATATTTTTTCTAAATCAAATATGTAGCAGTTTTGCTTTTCATACATTTTACTAAATACATGTGGAAGATCTGTGTTGTTATTATAAAGAAATAAATAACTCATAGAAAAGTTTTATCAGCAACATTTCAGAGTAATGGACTGATTTACTCTGAAACTCTTACAGACACAACAGTGATCATATTTGATCAGACTGCTGGTGCCGGTGGGCTGAGGAACCAGCAAACCTTCCAGTCTGTGTTTACACCAGTTTGACATTCAAATGATTACATAACTGGATGTGATCATTCCCTAGCAGCCATGATGGATCACATACTGTAGTCACTGTACCTTATCATTATTCTAGTCAGTGGGGATGTCAACCTTATTCACTCTCTTCAAATACAGTATTGTATTCTTTTATAATCCCATAATAAATAGTAAAACAAAAGTAATACAATATAATGATGGTCTGACCTTAGGGTCTTCAGTCTACAATGTGGACACTTTAGTCCAGCAGAGATCAGCTCCATGGATGAATGGTCCAGTTTGGTCCCACTGAGGTCCAATTCTGTTAGATGTGAAGGATTAGAGCTGAGAGCTGAAGCCACACCTTCACAGTGTGTCTGTTTGAGGATACGGCCAGCAAGTCTGTAAAGATTACATGTAAAATCAGGAATGACCAACAGATTAAACCACATTCACTTGAAGTTAAAGACGTAGTGAAATAAAAATATGTTTTTCACACTTTTAGAGCATATCTGTAGTGATAATATGCAGGGGTTAACATAAATGGTGCGCAAGTGCGCATGCGTGGTCAAAATAAATGTTGCATCGCAGATCAGACGAAATGAAGCGCTCTTGCGCACCTCCTGTACTCTTTCTCTTTTTTAATGGTGTCAGTTTCTCTGGTGTCCTGTACTGCACGGACTGCACATACTTCCTGTAAGTAGACTTAATAAATAAAACTAGTGTTGACTATTTAATCTTTACGAGTGGACGTACCGCACGTTAAACTCTGTTCTTCATCTATTCATTGCTTTTTTTTTCCTCTATAATTTTTCATCCCACGATTTTTGCAACCCATTTTTTCACCCAGTGCCAATTGCCTATGTATCCTGGGCTCTGCTCTCCCTCTGCCGTGCCTGGGGAGACAACGGACTAACCTCATGCTTCCTTCAGTGCATGAGTTGTCCAAGTTGTTTCTTTTCACCTGACAGGGGGGATTTCCCCGGGATGTACGTAGCGCGTGGAAGGAACACGTTATTCCAACCAGTTAAAGTTCTCTTGTTCTCTTGTCTTCTCTTACAAGGAATCCTGAGATTTTTGAGATGTTCTCTTATCCTCTATACAGTGGCAAATAGCAAATGACGGAAAAGTGTAAACTTATCAATTCTTAAATGTCAAATCCTGTTTTTTAAACAATATTCTTACCCTCTTTTCAATACTGTATCAAAGAATGCCTTTTTCCTGTCGTACATAGCAAGCCAACGTAAGCCAGGCACAAACTAAGTTATAACAACTCTTACCCTCTTTTCAAAATCAATACTGTATCAAAGTCAAGACTTATTCGGAGGTAGATAAGTTGGCACTGTAAATCAGGCATATTTATGTTCCTTTATCTTAACACTAGACCTTACCTGTTTGAATATATATGCTCCAAAATATGGAGCATATAAGTGTGGGTTATGGGGAAAGTAACTGTAACTGGTGCGTGCATGACAATATATAGGAGCATAATAATGTAAAGAGCAGCCCATTGAGGAGTGCATATTATTGAAACAGACAAACAATGTGTAGAAGGATTGCTTTGCTATAATTGTGAATATAGTTGATCAGTAAAAATGAAATAACAATAGACCTACATCATACTTTGAAATGAAAGTAGTAGCCTATATTTATGATGAATGAAAATAATTTAACATCAAAATTAGGTGAATAGAAGTATGGGGAATGGGATTATGTATGTGATAATCTGTATTTGTGTACAACATTTGGGTGCGTTTGGTGTTGAACTCTCTCTCTCTGGGGGTCTCAACACACAGGTTGACAACAACAACCCGTGCAAGAGGGATGCCTTACCAACAGTAACTGGGGGGGAAACAAATTACCTTACGACCACAGCCAGGAAGTTTGTCATGACACAAGCTTTCTTTTTACAGAATTACTCTGTATTTTACAAAGCAGTTATCATCCTATTCGATAGTTTAGACGCGAAATAGACAACGATTTCACCCCCACGCACACACGCGCACACACACACACACACACACACACACACACACACACACACACACACACACACACACACACACACACACACACACACACACACACACACACACACACACACACACACACACACACACACACACACACACACACACACACACACACACACACACACACACAGAGCCGAGCCCTGCTGCAGCAGCAGCCAACAAGCCCAACAACAACAGAGACAGACAACACACTGAACTCAGACCACTCTCCTTCCCTCCTACCTGTAGGATATCCTCGTGTTCCAAATAAATAAGTCCTTAAGGTAGTAAACAACTTCCAAACACAAGGCGTTGTGATCAGGTTTAATCCACCCGCACCACTGGATTAAGAATTTACGTCTTGTTGTCTTCTCAGCTCTAGCCTATAACTCGTTAAGCAAGCCTTGTCCGAAAGTTTAACAATTGCACTGATCAACAGTTAGAGAGAAGGTGACATTTAAAGTCCATAAAGAGAGGTTAAAAGAACCAAAACAACTGAAGCCTGAAGCAGTGACATATATTTTATTTTTTTATTTTTTATTATGTATATAATTGAAAGGAATGAGACTATAATGACATATACATTTCTCACCTTGAACATTCAAATTCAGACAGGCATGTACTGCTATGTGTTTGAATGGGGAAACCTTATTTATTTATTTTAGCTTTTAGTCAAAATAAAATGTTTCTTCATTAAATTAAGACATTGTTTGATAAGATGCCATAATCATGCAGCTCCTTTACAATGACACAGCTATAACAGCAATATTTAAACATTTTATAGACTACAGTAGGCCTAGTATAATTCTTTTTTAAATTAATATTATTTTTGTAATCACTTTGCCTTTCGGTGCATAGGCATCAATATTATATCCATATCATGATATTAGACTGGATAATAATCGTCTGTGATTTGGGATATTGTACTACAGTATGGCATACGTCTTATTTGTACTTATTTATCTTAAATATGTATATATTCTTAGATAGAAAATTGGTATGGGGAAAAAACAGTACCGGGACACTTAAATTAAATATATATATAATATATATATTTATATATAGTTTTGCTTAAAAGTAATCCAAGACGAGCCATTAATTTGGCCTACAAAAAAAAAAAAAAAAAAGACTCCCAACCGCTCCCAAGGGCTCTTGACTTGGACTCAACTCGGACTTGTACCCCATATGACTTGGACTTGACTTGGACTCGCTTTAGGTGGACTCGACTACAACACTAATCACTATTCACTAGTGTATCACCCGCGTTTGGTTAAAAGTTATATCGAGTGACATTCGAACAAACATTGCAAACTTTGCAAATAACTTGAGTTTCATCGTGTCGGTTTTGGCATATTCCATAGACCGAGGGAGAATACGCAGCCCCTCTGTGTGTGTCTATCAGTCGCTCGAAGCCTGCCTATCCCTGAATATTACATGACGGTCATGTCAGGGCTAGTAGCCTGCCTAGTGACTGCATGCTTCCCAAAGCAAGGGGGAGGGACCATGGAAGCAAGGGGACAGAAGATCCTCAAGCTATTGACACGGTGAGACGTGACACGTCGTTAGCTTGTAGATCTGTTCTTTTTGGCGAATTACACCACCATACTATAGAAGTATAAATTAAGCAATAGAGCTGCTCTGTTGGTCGAATCGTGAGAGGCCTAATTTATATATATATATATATATATATATATATATAGCCCTGAGTACTAGCCCCAAAAGGTTATGTGCACCCCTGATAATATGGCCATACCTAACAGTAGACGGCAAAGAAGTGAAAAAAAATAATCCTGTATTGTGTATTATAACAAGACAATTACAGTCCTAAGTACAGCGCCTAAAAAAAAACGTAATGCAATGCGTAGTCTATGTTAACTCTACTTAATAATTTGTGGTCAGAATGATTGACAGGTGACTGTGTCAACTTCAACTACTTCAACTTCAGCTCCCCCCACGAGCCGCCGGTTCGCGTGGCTTCCCCCTTCCCCCACCTCCCTGTTCGTCTTCCCCGCACAGTGGAGCCAGTGTGTTGCGCTTGCTTGCCTATGGTTAAGCCGACTTCTTATCTCCTATGAACACAAAATTGTTTCCGTAGCCGCTGCCTTGTTAGTCTATGGGAGCGACGCTGTGAGACTCAATTTTGAAACTCGCCTTGAGCACACAAATCGGCGAGCGCCACCCATCATATGCGTTATTGCTATTATAAAATGCGCGCTGAATGTAATCAGCGTGCTGAACGTTACGTTTTAGTGTTGCTCGCATATTTAACGGAGATTATGTAAATCGGGGGGCGAAGTGCAGCACAATGCGTCAATATGCTGTTAAGAAGCTTGCCTTTATAAAAATTAAAGCATAGCATTTAGACGTGGTTGAACCTGCTTTTATGCGCTAAAAGCCATTTTGGCCAAATGAGAGGGCGCTGCCGCACCGCAATAGGCCTACTGTCAGCCTATAAAGAACAAACAGCTAGATTAACACACACACACACACACACACACACACACACACACACGCACACACACACACACACACACACACACACACACACACACACACACACACACACACACACACACACACACACACACACACACACACACACTCACACCAGAGTGACTTTCAAGTGATATCACTGATATGTGAATAAGCAAAGAAAACACGGACTACACTTAATAAGGTGCTAGAGAGAATTATAAGCCTACATTGCTGTCTGTGACTGTCCATTTGTCTATGCAAAGATGAGAGCACCGTCGCCCCTTCATCCATTTCAAAGCTGTTCAAGAAGGCTTATGCAGAGTTTTATGCCAGTTCTGACGCTCTTAAAGGTGATGACAGCTGCAAACTTGATTGGTGAATTAAAGTACCGGCCGAAACACGCCCATGAATAATTCTTCAACCGCTGAGTGGACATTGGTATGCATTGTTTTCTTTAGCCGGTGGTTCTGCTACAGGCGGCTCGTTTGCGTTTGCTCAGCAACAGATGGCTACGCCTACGCAGCACCGTTGCCTCCTGCCCAGAAAAGAGTCTGCAGTGTGCGTGTTTGCGTGCACAGTGCACACTGCATGCGCGTGCTCAAAGCGCGAGGTAGCGGCCGCAGCGCAGTGCATTGTGGGGCGGTAGGGCTTGAATAGTGACCATCGAATGCACCCTACAAATCCAGACGCATTGTGGTATATTTGAGTCCACTATATTAGGGTACAAAAAAGCTCACTATACATTCGGACACTACTTCAAAATGGTGGAACGCCCCTTTAGTACACTAAAATAGGGAATAGGGTGGATTTCGGACGCAGCCACGGTGTCTGCAAAACGCAACCTTATGGTTGGCGCTAGAAGAGGGGCATTTGAGAAATCAGGGGCGGAGGATGTGGTTTGGGAGCCAAGGAGTGTGTGTGCAAAGTTTGGCAAGGATAGGTAGCCTGATCTCAGACTCAGCTCACGCAGTAGTCTGAAACTGTCCCTATTTACGGTGGAGGGACTTTTTTGCGAGCGTGCGCGCGTGAGTGATTGCGACGCACGGTGATCAAGACCCACGGTGGACGCGACGCACGGTCGTGGATTGTGTGTGTCTCTGTCTGTGCCAGTGACTGCTTCCACACAGAACTGCGACCAGAAACATGTAATCAACATTAACAGCTTGGTGAAATCAGCGCGCGCGCGTGTGTGTGCCTTACTCAGCCTGCCTGTGTGTGTGAACTTCGTTTGAATCGTTTCAACTGCTGCGCGGATTGGATATTCGTTAGCCCCACACCCACCCCCACCCCCATTGGAGGAGCCGAAAATAAATGCAGATTCATGTACTCAGCTCCAGACCAGAGAAAGAGTCCACTCTGAGAGTGGGCGGAGTAAATGGTCTGGAAGCAGGCTAAAGGATAGGGGCAACGGTGCCGGAGATAAGAGTAGAGCCAAAAGTGTGATGTGATGTGATGGACAGACAGCCGGTGGAGCTTTTCATAGTAACTTATGAACTGACAGTCGCAACTAATGATTTATATGAAGAAAATTAATTGAATATTAATTATTTTATCAAATAAAAAATAAATTTCACTACATCACATATATAGCAGTTTTTATTTACATTACTTTTACTAAATAATGTGGAAGATCTGTGTTGTTATAACTATAACTATAACTAATACAAATAATGGTGGTAAATTCTTACCTTAGGGTCTGCAGTCCACAACCTGGACTCTTTAGAACAGCAGAGATCAGCTCCATGGTTGAATCGTCCAGTTTGGTCCCACTGAGGTCCATAAAAGAACAAATAATAATGATACCAAACGTTTTGCTTTCCATTACTTTTACAAAATACATGTGAAATATCTGTGTTGTTATAATTATCTCATTGGAATATAATTAACTCATAGGAAACAGACAGGAGACAGTTTTATCAGCAACATTTCAGAATAATGGACTGTTTTACTCTGAAACTCTTAAAAACACACCAGTGATCATAATTGATCAGACTGCTGGTGCAGGTAGGCTTAGGAACCAGCAAACCTTCCAGTCTGTGTTTACACCAGTTTGACAGTCAAATGATTACATAACTGGATGTGATCATTCCCTAGCAGCCATGATGGATCACATACTGTAGTCACTGTACCTTATCATTATTCTAGTCAGTGGGGATGTCAACCTTATTCACACTCTTCAAATAAACTCTCACCACTGTATTAATGTTATAATCAGATAATAAATAGTAAAACTATACTAATGGTGGTAAATTAGTCTGACCTTAGGATCTGCAGTCTACAATGTGGACTCTTTAGTCCAGCAAAGATCAGCTCCACAGATGAAAGGTCCAGTTTGGTCCCACTGAGGTCCAGTTCTGTTAGATGTGAAGGATTAGAGCTGAGAGCTGAAGCCACACCGTCACAGTCTGTCTTTTTGAGATCACAGCCAGCAAGTCTGTAAAGATTAAATGTAAAATTAAACCGATTAAACCACATTCACTGCCAGTGAAGTCAACTAAGACATCTTGTATCTAGTTGGAAATGGTGTAAGGTAGAGCACCACCATTATGGCCTATGGCCCTATTCTGGGCTGAACATTAAGCCAAAATAGCAGATCTACAAGCTCACAATATGTCGCACATTGGGAGCTTACATAAACATCATAAAAAATGAATAATATTAATAAAGACTGCTCAGACTTATTGTAGTGTTCAAATTAGTCTTTCTTCTAGCACCACCATTACATGTAGGTCAAAATGTTCACTGTCACAACATTTGTAAATGTACCGGTCAGATTGTCATGAAACTTGTTGATCATATTTATACTCCCCACAGGATTAAACCTTCTCCTTTCACTGACCCCATGACCTCTACTCTAGCACCACCTTCATGCTAAAATGTCCACTTGCACACATGTGTGAAAATCTAATGTGAGGCAGACGGTCCGGGTACCTGGCGGAGACCCGTGTTTGACAGGCTAAAAAGGGGCAGAAAATATACTTTTACAAGTTTGCGGGTACAAGAATGGCCGGTACTGGACTAAATGTGTGTGGGTGACATTTTATTGTGAAAATGTGACATTTTATTGTGAAAATGTGAATAAATATATTGCGTCGCAAAAACTGAGCGTGCGGGGATGATCGAGTGCGATGCAGTTTGGAAGTAGGCCTACGCATGCACGGCTGTAGGCTATTTACTTAACTGCATGTAATCGGGGGTAGCGGGCGGGCAACGGTTCAGTTTTTTTGATGGGCGAGGCATATCTGGTTTAGACTTTATGTAATTAACCAAATTCACGTTACGCAACTTCCTGGTGCTGACGTCACGGTTGAAGGGGGAAACCCTACTAAAAGCCCATAGAGTTAAAACAGAAATCGCAAATTTAATGCAATTTCCGAATAGTGAAGTATAAAATACGGCTAGCATGATACAGAACACAAGATAGTAAAAGGCACAAAGCGTTATAATTTACTTTACCGTTCGAAATAATGATTTGTTGGCTTTAAGTCCAGCAATTTCTGTGTTATTTTACCCTTCAAAGCTGACGTCAGCACCAGGAAGTTACTGAGAAATTTGCTGAGTGCGCGTGCGTGGGCGGGCCGTGAATAGGGTCTATTGCGGGTAGCGGGTTGGTCCATGGATCTGTTTAATGACAGGCGGGGCGGACGCGGGTTGTCAACATTGGACCTGTGCAGGACTGATCTGAGGATTATCATGAAACTTATGGAGCACATTGATGCTCCCTGGAGAATGAACCCTACTGATGAAGTGACCCCACAACCTTTCATATATCGCCACCCTTTGGACAAAAAGCACTATATAGTATTTTGTTTAACACTGCTGTTCTTTCTTATGCATAGAATTAAAGCTGTTGCTGTTAATTACAATACAGTGAATATTTCAGTGAATATACCCGTAAATCCGCAATTAGTAGCCCGGGCTTTATTTCGCAAAATGGGGTCGGACCCCGGGCGCTTAAAAGGGACCAGGCGGCTATTGGTAACAGGCTTTTATTTATTTTGGCACTGGCCAGCACTGGGCCATTATTTGGTAAATTTTTCTTTCTCAAACTATATAATAGGGGTAATAATCAAAATGTTGTAATAAATGTTATAATTATTATTATTATTATTTTAATTGTTATGAACACCCAGAAAATAGCACATTGTGATCTATTAGACCAAACCTCATTTAAAAAATATCAAGAGTGTATGAATGCCTTGTAAAAAAAATATAGATACTATTATTTATACTAAGGGAATCTTTCTCCAAAATAATCATTTACCGCATGCCAGCAAAGACGCATCTAGGTCTGTAGTCAACGAGTCAACGACCCAATTAGCACAGAAGTCCTGCAGCTGCGCTCTGAGTGGACTCGCTGACAAGACCACTGAACAGCTCCACTATCCTGACATTAAACCATTATGGTATTGCATTATGATTAAGCCTTCTGCATTCCCCTTGCACCTCAAAATAATGGATTACTTCTTCAAAATGCGGACTGGATAAAAAGAGGCAGCAACAGGTAATGAGTTATTCTGATCCAGCTGGCCTTTATTGGCCAGTCTTTCTCCATCACAACGTTTTGCCATTAAAGTAGCCTACTCACGCAAACTTTGCATTGTAGCAATGTTTTAGACAGTAATGAATGATGGTCAGTGCGCAGAGAGCAGCAGACTCCTTTTTTCCTCTCTCTTTTTTTGGAGTCCTTTGGCAATCTGTTCCCCGACGCACAGACAGTGCGTCCTGCGCGTCATAGCGCAGCACTGGGCTGGGCACCATATACATTTGGCTTAGAAGTGTCTGTCCACAGGGCTGTGAGCTTGTAGATTTGCTGTTTTCAGCGCACTACCGTCATGCAACATATGACCCGTAGCGACGCACAGCAAGTGCGGTGCGTGCTGTCACAGCACTGCTGTGAGCTTGTAGATTTGCTGTTTTCAGCGCACCACTGCCATGCAACATAAATGACCAGTTAAGTTGAATAAATAGCAAATAATACCGAACAACCAAACAAATAATAGCCCGGGCTCTTACATAAAACATAATAAGGATAATATTAATTGCAAATAACGGCCCAGGCGCTTATACGAACCGTGCGCTTATTTGAAACAGGCGTTTATTGCGCAAAATGGGGTCAGACCCCGGGCGGATATATGGGACCCGGCGGCAGTTTGCCACCAGGCGATTAATTGGGGATTTACGGCAATATAAAACCTAGCACTAAAACATAACATTTATTTGTATTTATTTTTCCATAAAGATCGGGGTAATAATTATTATACAGCTTGATTCATAATTGTTTGCATGGCATCAACGAGTACCTCACAACTGTGACCTTTTAGATCAGTGTGACGTCAATAGGCTTTAGCCCGCCCCCGCTGAAATAGAATCTCCGTCCGAAGGATCAGACTCTTTCCCCAAAACGAAGTGAAACGTAGTGTGTGAAAAGTCTGACGCTTGCAGTCAGGCTAGTAGTTCCTCTCCCTGAGACAGGCGAGCACCCCCCCCAAATTCCTTACTTCGCCCCACCATTTCTTTCCTCTGTATACATTGTGTTTTATACTTGTGATGGTATTGAATGTTTTTGATGCTACTTTATATGTTGATGAATTGGACCCCAAAGGTGTTCCTTTTAGACTAAGTAAGTGGATGTGATCGTTCCCTAGCAGCCATGATGAATCACATACTGTAGTCACTGTACTTTATCATTATTTTAGTCAGTGTGGGTTACCATGATGTCAACCTTATTCACACTCGTCAAATAAAATAAATAGTCAAACTAAACTAATACAAATAATGGTGGTAAATTAGTCTGACCTTAGGACCTGCAGTCTACAATGTGGACACTTTAGTCCAGCAAAGATCAGCTCCATGGATGAATGGTCCAGTTTGGTCCCACTGAGGTCCAGTTCTGTTAGATGTGAAGGATTAGAGCTGAGAGCTGAAGCCACACCTTCACAGTCTGTCTTGTTGAGGTCACAGCCAGCAAGTCTGTAAAGATGAAATGTAAAATCAAACAGATTAGACCACATTCACTGTCAATTAAGTCAACCAAGAGATCTTCTATAGTTAGAAATTGTTTAAGGTAGAGTGCCACCATAAGGCCTATGACCCTATTCTACACTTAACATTCAGCCAAAATAGCAGATCTACAAGCTTACAATATGTCACACATTGAGAGCTTACATAAACATCATAAACAACAACATATGTTGAAAAGAATAATATAAATAAAGACTGTAAACCTTCATGCTCCCCAGAGGATGACCCCAACTGATTTCAGTATTCAAATAGTATTTCTTCTAGCACCACCATTAGGTCAAAAAGTTCACTGTCACAACATTTCTAAATGTAGGCTACAGTAGTGGTCAGATTGTCATGAAACTTGTTGATCACATTTATTCTCCCCACAGGATTAAATTTACTGCTTCACTGACCTCATGACCTCCACTTTAGCACCACCTTTAGGCTAAAATGTCCACTTGCACACATGATGTGTGAACATCTTATTTGAGTCCTGCAACGGGCCGGGTAGTGCGTACTAGTGTTTAATACCGGGATCCCGGGACTCCCGGCCTGAGCGCACCTAATTTCCCTCCCGGTTATTGGCTTCGGGAACCGTCATCCCGGAGATTGTCTTTTTCTTATATAAATTAGGCTACAATTATTACTAGAAAGGCCTACTACAGTGCGTGGGCAATTAGGCTGCTTGCCACATATCCTCACCTCCTTTTTTAACAGGAAGAAATATATATCAGAATGAATCAGAACGTCAATATGCCTACAATAATCCAACCACAAATTAATCTCTCTCTGATTTGCACTGCCTCTTTGATGAGCGCAGCCGCTGCGCAGCGCGCAATCTCGAGAACGAGCCGGGCGCAGCTCTCGCAGCGACAAGCAGCAGTTGGGGGTGGGCTTCTTTATTTGCTGTAACATGATGAATTGCCCAGTTTGGGACATAATTAATATACAGTACTTGACTAAAACTTGTATGGACATTTAGTTTGGCTGTTGATATCACGGGAAGCGGTCAGATGCCGTGGAATTCTAAAGTGCGCCACGTCCCATACAATAGGCCTACTAAATAAACTTAATTGATTAAATCTAACGTGGTGTGGCACCGAAATTATACTGCGTTCCACTTCCAACAGTCCCTTTACCATTACAGAGAGACCACCTGTAGGCCTATGCTTAGTCTATTTATAACGTGATGTTTTCCAGCAGCAAATAGAAAATGATGGAAAACAAGTCTGTAGTTGTTGGCAATCGTGCCTTGAAGAATATAAATCATCCACGTTACATAATCCAACTGCTGTACTGTAAGTAATGCATTTGTGGTCTACCTTTTGCTTTCTTGGGGTGAACTATGAAGAATGATCTTGCAAGCGTTAACCCCCCAAATATATCCAATTGTGTAAGTAATGCAATGCTTTATAATGAGCCATTGAGGAACATTGAAGCGTTGCGTTGTGAAGAGTTGTGCGCGACTGCGCGTCCAACGGCATCTCCCATTAGCTTGATTATATAGTTTGTCCTGCGAGTGTCACGCTGAAAATAGCCGATCTGCAAGCTCACATAGCGTCTAATCTACGATGTGTTGTGAGCTTGCAAATCATCTATTTTCAGTGACCCGTGCAAATTCAGTCGATATAGGCTACGCAATGTCGCCCCCTGGTTGGTTAAAAAGGTACTGTCACCTAAAGGCCGCCATTCCATGGTTATTAAACATTATTAATTATTATTATTATTATTGACAGGAAATACCGGGGAGCCCGGGAGAAGCTCCGAAAAATCCCGGTTTTTAAAATGAGCAAAATTCGGGAAAATCTTAAACACTAGTTGGCACCCATGAATACCCGGCGGGGCTCTGTGTTTGACAGGCAAAAACAGGTGGAAAACATACTTTTATAAGTTTGCGGGTTCGGGAACGGGTGGTACGGGACTAAACACAGGCGGGTGATATTTTATTGTGAAAAGAGAGCACTGTTTCAGCCCAAACAACATCACCTTACAGTAGCGCACACAGTGAGCAGCAGGACACACACACACACACACACACACACACACACACACACACACACACACACACACACACACACACACACACACACACACACACACACACACACACACACACACACACACACACACACACAACCACAGCATGCATATAAACAAAGTATAACAGATGTTCTTCACTGCTGCATGAATTGCATTTGCCCATGTTCTGGTGGAGGTACAGTAGTTATCACTTTTTCCTGAGACAGGCCAGAATTTCTAATATTTTTACTTCTACTCCACTACATCTTGGATCCAAATACTGTACTTTTACTCCACTGCATTTATTTGAACACTTTAGTTACTTGTTACTTTGCAGATATACATTATAATATTATAAAACATACATTGTAAACCACTTAACCACTTTAGCCTTATTTTATACCTTGGATAATTGCTCACAACGCAACGCAACACGTTGTGAGCTTGTAGATCTGCTATGTTCAAACACTTTGTACTTTTACTTTTGGTACTTTAAGTACATTTTGATGCCATTACTTTCGTACTTTTACTCAAGTAAATTTTGAATTCCAGACTTTTTCTTGTAACAGAGTATTTCTATAATTCAGTAACTATTGATACTTTTACTTAAGTAAAAAATCGAGTAGCCTACTTTTTCCACCACATTTTTCTGTGAAAGAAAATACCTATTACATTTACTCCAAAAATATGTATTTGTCGCAGACCCCCATTTGGAAATATGTGGTGCCAGGGACCCCCATACAAGATTTAGGTTGTTAAAATGTTTAAAAAATATTGTGTGTGTCACACATTGTGAGCTTGCTGATCTGCTATTTTCAAATAGCCAATGTAAAGTAGTAACACTGAGCCTAGTTGCTTCTTTTGGGCTTATTTTCATAGACCTGGCTGCTTGTTTCTTTGAAAAAAATCTGGCAACACAAGATCCCCAGTTCACTTCTTTACTAGGGACAAGGTATTTAATGAAGAAGGTATAGTCAGCCTAGTGGCCAGGCAGACACCACTGACTATAATGAAGAAGGTATAGTCAGACGCCATTGACTATAATGAAGAAGGTATAGTCAGACACCATTGACTATAATGAAGAAGGTATAGTCAGACACCATTGACTATAATGAAGAAGGTATAGTCAGACACCATTGATTATAAATCTGAGGATAGGGTTTTCTGTTTTTGTTGCTTACTCTTCGGGAAATGTGGCATCAGTCTGTCAAATGAGGGATATGATGGATGGAAACATGTCGGGATATTCTAAAAGCTCACGAGCAATCAAAAGCACACACCCGTTGTATGGAAGCGTGGCACACGCTCATGGCATGGCTACTATGAAGACTGTGGACTGGCAACACGTGGAACAAAGAGAAAAAAATATATATATTGGAGAGAATTGCTGTGCAGAATTATCTCCATCATCTGCCATTTAGCTGAACGCAACATGGCCTTTCGTGGGACATCAGACAAACTGTACGAGCACTCCAATGGTCATTCTTTAGGACAGGTGGAGCTGATGGCTAAACACGACCCAGTAATGAGCGAGCACTTGCGAAGAATCGAGAGACGTGACATAACCACTCATTACCTCAGCAAGCACATACAGAATGAGCAGATTGTGAGGATAGGAGCGATGGTTCTCCAGTCCATCTGTGAAAAGGTGCACAACGCTAAATATTATTCACCCGACACCAGCCATAATGAACAGATGCCAGTCATTTTGTGCATTGTGAATTGTGTCCCAAATACAGAAGAAAAGCCTGCTGTTGTTTCTATTGCTGAACATTTCACTGTATTTATTCAATGTGAGTTCACTGGGAAAAACTGGGTCTCGACATCAGTGAGTGACTGCAGGGGCCAAAGTTATGATAACGGGAGTAACATGAAAGCCAAGAATCAGGGAGTGCAAAAATGATTCTGGGCTGACTGTAAAAGCCCTCTCAGACACCCGCTGGGAATCACATATAGAGAGCGTAAAGGTGTTGCGTTACCACCTAGAAGAGGTTCACATAGCACTGGGAGCGCTGGAGGACTATGCACTCCAGCACAAAGATGGTGTAACGGCAACAGAGGCCAAAAGCCTATCAAAATAAATAATAACGGGGCCATTTATCGTGAGCGTTGTGGTGTGTCATGACATTTTGTTTCAAATAAATAAAGTGAGCAAACAACTACAAAGTCCCACAGTCAGCGTGGAAGCCCTTCTAAACGAAATCCGTGCTGTCATACTATTTCTCCAGGACTTCAGAGAGAACGGGTTCATGGATGCGTGCACAGACGAACAAACGATTGCTGAAAAGGCCACAGTGGGAAAAAAGGGCTCTATTTGATTATTAGGGTAAAGATGATCGCCCACCAATTACACCTGAAGAAAACTACAAGCTTGATATATTTCTCCCCCTGATTGTCAATGCTCTCTCCAGCATCAGAGAGCGATTTTCAGAGCTAGATAGTTTCAATGATTTATATGGATTCCTCTTCAGCACCGCGGACGTGTGGACAGCGATTGAAGACGGTACACTGCCTGAGAGGTGTAAACGTTTTGCTGAGGAAATGGGGGACATCGATGCGCAGGACATGTGCCTTAAGATAAGAAGACTAATTGTCAACAGCTATCCCCAAAACAAGCCTAAATCTCCATTTGGCATGTTGTGTTACATTTACGAGAAAAGCATCTTGGACATGTATCCAAACCTTAGTGTTGACCTGCGCATACTGTTGACTGTACCAGTAACCGTGGCCTCTGCCGAGAGAAACTTTTCCAAATTGAAGCTCCTGAAGAACTACATGAGGTCAAGCATGTCTCAAGACCGTCTCAATGGACTAGCAGAATAGCTATTGAGCAAGAAATAGCTCGCGATTTGGAATACTCCAGAATTATTGAAAACGTTGCTGCAGCCACGGCAAGAAAGGTCCACTTCAAAGGGGGTGAGTAAAACTGTTATTTCATCATGCATAGGATGTGTGTGTGTGTGTGTGTGTGTGTGTGTGTGTGTGTGTGTGTGCGTGCGTGCGTGCGTGCGTGCGTGCGTGGCTGGGCGCTGTCCCCGGTGCTGAATGGAGCAGAGAGAGATAGTCACTGCCTTGCTTGCTTGTTTTAATACTGTAAATAGAGCTGTAGCCAGTTAGTAGGCACTGATTCTTTTGTTTTTTGTTTTGTTTTTTCATTGTAGCAATCATCAGTCAATAACCGAGAGAGAGGGAGAAGAAAGGCGTTGCGTGAGAAGACAGAAGAGATTTATAATGTTCACTTGTCAGACTTTCTTATTCCTCCCCATTTAGACACTTACTGTAGCTGTGAAGTAAAGTGATGATTATTTCATTTTGAAGTCAATTTGTTATTTCATTTTAGTCTCAACAGTATAGTCTCTCTGTGTTGTTATTTAGCCTTTCAGAGGCATCATAGGTACATTGCCCAGGGCTTCAGATGTCCTTCAACCGGGCCTGGTCCCGAGCCCAAACCCACGGGTACCGATCCCACGGGTTTTTGGTCAGGTATCCCAGCTCTAATACACATCAAATTAAGGGTGAGCTTGTAGATCTGCTATTTAAAAAAATATAATTATATATCTTGCAAAAATGTAAAAATATTTGAATATTCTTTTTAAACATTTGAATACAAATAGGCCTGGTACAAATAGTGGAAATGGCAGATCTAAAAGCTCACAAAATACGTCCTCATGGCTCGTGCGTCAGCAGAGAAGCAATTATTAACTCCCAACATATGGCAAAATGAAAAGTCAGTCTAGAAAAGCAGCACCTGTTTTGCACTTGTTTAACATAGGTAAAAAATAAACCATAGAAGCACATTAAAACAACAGGACTGAGCACGTGCATGAGGAATCCAGCCTGTCTTGCAGCCCCTGCTAACATCTTATCTTACCTTATCATTATTCTGGTCAGTGTGGGTTACTATGATGTCAACCTTATTCAACCTTATTCACACTCTTCAAATAAAGTCTCACCACAGTATTCATGTTATACTCACATAATAAATAGTAAAACTAAACTAATACAAATAATGGTGGTAAATTAGTCTGACCTTAAGACCTGTAGTCTACAATGTGGACTCTTTAGTCCAGCAGAGATCAGCTCCATGGATGAATGGTCCAGTTTTGTCCCACTGAGGTCCAGTTCTCTTAGACGCGAAGAATTAGAGCTGAGAGCTGAAGCCACAACTTTACAGTCTGTCCCTTTGAGGCCACAGCCAACAAGTCTGTAAAGATTAAATGTAAAATCAAAGCGATTAGACCACATTCACTGTCATTGAAGTTAACTTAGAGGTCTTAGTTTGAAATGGTGTACGGTAGAGCGCCACCATATGGCCGATGACCCTATCTGGGCTATTCTGGGACATTTATTCTCGCCACCGGATTAAACCTACTGCTTTTACTGACCTCATGACCTCTACTCTAGCACCACCTTTAGGCCAAAATGTTCACTTGCACGCATGATGTTTGAAAATCTAATGTGAGGATTGTCATGAAAATTATGGAGCACATTGATGCTCCTTGGAGAATTAACTCTACAGATGAAGTGACCCCACAACCTTTCATATAGCGCCACCCTTTGGACCCCACACAATTGGCTGTGGACCTCCAACTGAGTTTTTTTTTGCCATTGTCCCACATATTTAATATGTTGTAATAAATGTCAAAGTTATTCAAAAAAACTTGCTGATCTACAAGCTAAGGCTGGGCAATATATCGAAAATATATCGATATTGAGGTATCAACATGCAAGGTTATGTGTCAAATGAATTAATAGACACACTATGCATGCACGTAGCACGTGCAAAAAAGCAGTCCATCCAGGGCAGGAAATTCACGGCGGCCACGACGGCCATGGCCGTCGTTGCCCCCTTCTTTGGCCGTGTGCCCCTCGAAAAATGACATGCCCACGCGGCCACAGTGGCCGTGGTGCCCCAGTCGGACGACCGGCGCCCACAACATTTCATTTTTCCGCTGCACGATTTTTCAGTCATATACGGTGTCTCCAGTTGAGCGTCTCACATGACCAGTAGTGTTCGATTTCAAGCTCGGAGTCCCGCAAGGTGCAACAACACGGTGTTTTACCACACACAAAAGCATCGCCGGGACAAACAGGAGAAAAATCTAACGCAGCCTGCCAGCCTGTGTGTGGATCAAACGAAGAACCCGGATGTGCTGCGAACGTAAACGGACTGTGTGCTCTGAAGAAGACGATGATTGAGCTCTATTGAGCACAGAGGTAAGAAAGTTTGATACATTTGTGAAAGCACAAGACAAAAAACTCAACATTTAATATAAATTACATTATGTAACTGTTAGTGTTTAGCTACGCTGACCTGCTGCCGACGACGCATACGGTAACTAGACAAAGACCACTTGATGAAGGCTGAAGCACACGCTACATTCTCTGTTGTTTCAGTTTGAGACCGTGTTCGTTTTTTTTTTTTTTTTTTTACTTATTTGACTGCTTTTTTGGTCGATGTCTTTACAGACTTGTGACAAAATGATTCAGAAAAATGTTCAAACAGTCTCCTTTGTGATTTTCACATACATTCATGAATGCTTGGGCTTAAATCACAAGTGTTTAGAATTAAACACCTGTTTGTAAGTTCTGGAAGACTGGAGGAAGCATATTAGTAGACCCAGCAAACTGGAGGAGAGCACTCTAAGGGTAGTGTTTGAGTGTGACGTGTTTATACAGTTGTATAATATAGGATTTAAATTAAAATAATATTTTAGCATTTATTTAGAGCAGTGGTTCTCAAAGTGTGGTCTGGGGACCTCCAGGGTCCTTGTGAAAGCTCCAGGGGGTCCACAACAAAACGAGAAACAGTTTTACCACTTAAACCATATTTTTTACTTTGCTTGAAAATAGATGATCTACAAGCTCACAATGCGTTCCATTACTGCCCATTTTGAGCTTGTAGATCGGCTATCTTCGAAATATTTTGATAAATCTAGAACAATCTTCCCTGGCAAATATTTTCAGATGGGTGGGTCTGCAGAATGCATGTCAATTTGGGGGTCCTTGACCTTGTATCTGAACTGTACTGTCCTGTACTTTTCCTATGGTGTAGAAATGTAAATATCCTTGTTTTAAAATGTGCCTGAAAGAATATGATTATACAGGAATTAATGTGATGAATTAACATCTTTGTAATTGGTTTGACAGCAGGTTTTGTTAGGTAGGCTTTGTTAGAAGTTAGACAATTAATGTTACTTTCATTTTACTCTCAGCTACAGACATGCCGTGCAAGAAGCGGAGGGATCAAGCTTTGCAGAAGACATTTCAGAATGCAGCCAAAAACTGCAAAACATTGGACTTTTTTTTCAGGTGAGGAAATTATGATGCAAAAAGTTAGCTACTAAGAATGCACAAAAATGCATGTAATCTAGTTGTTGTGCAGTGAAACATTTAATGTATTTGCTAGTGGTGTAAAGTAACTAGTGGTGTAGTTAAGTACAGTTTTGATGTATACTTTACTTGATTAGTTCCAGTTTTCAGTACTTTTACTTCTACTCCACTACATCTGGGATCCAAATATTGTACTTTTACTCCACTATAGTTACTAGATTTTGCAGATATAAATGATTATATTATAAAACATACCCTTTATCCCTGTTTTATACCTAGACTATTTGAAAATAGCCGATCTACAAGCTCACAACGTGTTGCTTTGCAACGCATTGTGAGCTTGTATATCTGCTATTTTCAAACATTTTGTACTTAACGTATATTTTGATCCCAATACTTTCGTACCTTTAATCAAGTACACTTTGAATTCCAGACTTTTACTAACAGAGTATTTCTATATGGCAGTATTGATATTTTCACTTAAGTAAAACATGTGAATACTTTTTCCACCACTGATTTGCTATTAGCTCTCTTTACCCAGTTGTTTTGTATGTATTGTGTCAATATTTTCCAGCCAGAGTAAGGCAGACCAGAAAGACACAGAAGAACCAAAGAACAGACACAGGTGAACAAGAAGTATTATTTCTACATGGAGAGGATGGAGGTGAAAATGAAGAAAGCCACAGATATGAAAGAGGAGACCAGGCAGCAGGAGAACATGTAAGCCTAAGAGGCAGAGATGAGAGAGAACAAGCTAGAAGAGAAAATGAACCAGAACCATATGAAGGAGGAGACAAAGTAAGACAAAGGGACAGAGATGAGACTGGAGAACATGACAGAACAGGCAATTTAAGACAAGGCGACAGAGATGAGAGAGGAGAAAATGAAGACGATGAGAGACATAGAGATGAGAGTGAAGGAGAACATGAAGACAATGAGAGTCACAGAGATGAGAGTGAAGGAGAACATGAAGACAATGAGAGACACAGAGATGAGAGTGGAGGAGAACATGAAGACAATGAGAGACACAGAGATGAGAGTGAAGGAGAACATGAAGACAATGAGAGACACAGAGATGAGAGTGAAGGAGAACATGAAGACAATGAGAGACACAGAGATGAGAGTGAAGGAGAACATGAAGACAATGAGAGACACAGAGATGAGAGTGAAGGAGAACATGATGACAATGAGAGACACAGAGATGAGAGTGAAGGAGAACATGCCAGAGGAGGTAATGTAAGACAAAGACACAGAGCTAAGAATGGAGGCAAACATGCTGGAGCAGACAATGTAAGACAGCCAAGAAAGACAACTGCCACAACTGTGTCGTGGGGATATGATTGGCTGCTCTTTGATAAGGACAATGAAGGATATGTTACTAAGCTGTGGTGTTCCATGTGTAGAAAATACTATAAAGAGAAAACAAAAAAAAAGCCACATCTTCAAATTTGCTCGGATTCATACTTAACTGGAACGACAAACATTAAAAAAGACACAGCTAAAACACATAATGATTCAAAAGCTCACATGACAGCATGCAACCAAGCAAACACAACTCCAAGTAATACAGTTTCACAGCTCCAGAAGCTTCACGAGAGGACAGAGACGAAGATGTGCAAATTATTTGACATAGCTTACATGGTTGCGTACTCTGAGCAACCGTTTAATATGTACAAGACTCATGTGTCAGTGGAGCGAAAACATGGGGTGGAGCTGGGGCTCACCTACCATAATTCTAAATCCTGCCGTGTGTTCATCCACTATATTGCTGAAAGCATAAGAGATGAGCTTCAAGTCATAAGAAAATGTGAGCCTTTCTACTGCTCTTTGCTTTTCGATGGAAGCACAGACAAAGGAGCTTCAGACAAAGAAGTTATAAGCATAAAGCTGCCATTTACAGTGGCAGCCAAATCCAGCCTGAATCAGATCTGTGCCACATCCAGATTAGAAACTTTAAATGGTCACATGAAACAAATCAGATTCCAATCTGGATGTGACACAGATCTGATTCAGGCTGGATTTGGCTGCCAGTGTAAATGGGGATTGTAGTCTTTGCTGAATGTTCTTTTCTCCACATTAGTTTTTGCTTTATTTGGTTAGTGACAGTATAAAAGGCATGGATGTATTAAAAACAAATTTTCATTGTCTATCTTTGTGCTCCATTTGCTGTTTTTTAAGTATTGCAGAGCCAACGACCTGTGACACTGATGGGATCTTTGGGGCCATAATGCAGAAGTGTGGAGAGAACCACCTGGATCTAAGTGGCTGCTTGACTGCAACAGCAGCTGATGGAGCAGCCGTCAACTTTGGAAAGACAAATGGTGTCCTTACCAAACTCCAGGAATCTGTGCCATGGATGCTGAAAGTGCCTTGTGTTGCCCACAGACTGGAGCTGTGCCTGAAGGAAGCCTTCAAGGGCACATACTTTGAACAGGTAATGTATTATTTTTTACCTACTATATCTGGAAAATATATAATCAAAATGTACATGTGTAATGCAGTGTAATAAATGCCTTTATTCTGTCTTTTACTAAGATTGATGACCTCTTGGCAAGACTGTACTCTCTCTACCGTCGTTCCCCCAAAAAATGGAGGGAGTTGAAGGCCATCGGAAAGGAACTTAAGGAGCATGTTGTGAAACCAGCTCGCTCCCAGGGAACAAGGTGAATAATTGCGACCGTCAGGTCGCACTTACTATCAAAACCTCCACAAACTGTAAGTCAGTCAGTCAGTCAGTCAGTCAGTCCCTCCGTCAGTCTGTCTGTCACACCTCACATGTCACACTATTGCCCTGCTCATATCTCCGCAACCGTTGCCCCGATCCATGCCAAATTTTGCACACACGCTCCTTGCCTGCCAAACTACAACTACAACCCCCGGAGCTCCAGGGTCCCTGGGGGACCCCCAGATGTAAAAAATGACCAAATGTGCAAAAATGACCAAATGACCACCCCAACGGGGCTGCTCACGGGGAATTCCCGGGGACCACCGACTCCTGGTGCTCCAGAACGGATGCAAAAGTGGTGGCGCCCCCAGTGGAGGACCCCCTCCACTGCAGCTCACATAAAATGCCGTAACTCGGGCTAGGAGCGTCCGGGAGAGCCGGGGCCGGTACCTATTCGTCCGCCAAGGCAACGCGGAGACCCCACCCCTCATTTCTCACATGGCCCTCTTCTAGCGCCACCATGAGGCCGATTCTTGCAAAACACATTTTTGGACACTGCTCCTACAGATTTTGCCCTAAAATCACACAAATCGGTACACACTATGTCTACACGTCCCCCTACACTCAGGAACCAATGCCACTTACAGCCCTCTTTGTGTATACATGTCACCTGACGGTCGCTTATCTCCCGATTAGGGAGTCTTACTGGTTAGTATTCAAGTATTTACATTTTACATTAAGTATTACTATCGGTGTTATGACGAGATAACAGTGAGAGAACTTGCACTGACTGTTTGGAGGTGTCTTCTACCTCTTTTTACCTTTGCTTTGGATTGGTGTTGCTTCCCAGGCTGCACTGCGAAAGCAAACTAAGAAGCCAGGACCCTATCTCCGCCCAGTCCTTGAATTCTTCACCAGTGCCACGGAGGATTTTAAATACAATGGTGTCACAATCAAAAACTCCAATGTAACAGCAGAGGCCTTCTGTCGCTGTAGGAAAGAGACTGTGGACAAAATCATTGCCTGCATTGGCAAGAGATTTTCCACTTTCTCCACTGATCCTGTGCTGTTTGCAGCAGAGGGGTTTGATCCTGTGAATTTCCCAACAGAAGAAGGGCTCTTGGAGGAGTTTGGTGAGGAAGAAGTGCATCACTTATGCAAGCACTTTGAGCCTCTTCTCACAAAAAATGGTTGTAATGTGGCAGAGATTCACAGAGAGTGGTATAGAGCTAAAGTTAACATAGTACGCCACCACAAGAACCAGACTTTCCTCCAGTTATGGTCAAAGTTTCTCAATGAGAAGGGAAACACATATCCCAACCTGCTACACCTTATTAGAATTGTCTTAGTGTTCCCTGTTTCCACCTCTCAGGTAGAGCGACAGTTCTCAATTATGAAGAGAATGCAGGGAGACTGGCGCCTAAGTCTGCACACATCCACAATTGAAGACCTCCTCCTTATCAAATCACAGGGTTGTGCTCCTGCAGATTATAAAAGCCAGGAAGCAGTGGCAAAATGGTGGGGAGATGGCATCTGTAAAAAGAGGCCATACATCAAGCCATATGGTCCAAGAAATAAAAAAATCAAACGGCTTCTGCTCTGCACCAGAGCAGGGAGAGGAGAGGCTAGAAAGGGAGGAGAGGGAGGGGTCGGTTTGACAAGTAAGGGTGCCTGAGAGGTCAAAACAGCGGTTTGGTTGGTCTCAGGACGTTGTGTAAACACAATCCAATAAAAAAATTATAACTTTGAAGCTGAAGAAATAACCGCACTAGTATAAAGTCTATCTACTCTGTTAGTTATGAGAGGGCCCGCGAAATCTAGCAACAGGGGCAGCCGAAATCTAGCAACAGGGGCAGCTATGAAAAAAATGGAATAAAGCAGGTATAAAGGGGTATGATAAAATACAGATTTAACCCTATATGTGTTTTGGTCTGGATGACTCCTTTAAGGCATAAGAGCTGTTACTTAAGACAATCAAAATAGAGCCCTATGTGTTTTGACTGTACTTGTGCTGCACTACAATTTTGTCTAATAAAATAGTCAATCAATCAAAAGACCCATACAGGATTTAAAGTAATATATAAATTGAACATTTTAAATAGCCGATCGGAAAGCTCACAACGTGCCGCGACACGGTATGAGCTTGTAGATCGACTATTTCCAAATACCTACAGTATAAAATTAAACTAGAAAGATGCAATTGGAAATTGCAAGTGTGGTTGCTGATGTGACAGATATATTCTACAGCAAGCTAACTGTCATGTGAAGCTCAACCAATACTCCAGCTAACACAACTCCCAAATCCAGATGTATTTCAACCAATTTCCAATTGCATTTGATTCAAGGTAGAAACCTGTTCAAATAGTTTGTCTAGAATAACGTTTATCTAGAATAAATAAAGTGTTGCCCTGTTTGGAAACCACACTAATGAAAGTGTTCAACCATTCCTTATTTAGCTGGGGACCCCCTAGAACTGGACCCCAGACACACTTTGAAAACTATAGAATGTCGCTGCCTCGCGGCTAATAACGGACCTGAATCTGATCCTAGGTCAGCCTAAACTGATGTAAGTACACACACGTCACACACACAGTACGTAACGGGTCCTCTCGGATTATACACATGATGATTACAGTCCCGTGTTCCGAATGTTTTAATGGAGCGGCGGTTCTGGCCGTTCCGTCTCACTTTCACCCCTGCGCTCAGTGCGCTGGTGCGAGACAATAAATAACTGTTCGCCAATTGCTACTTCTCTCAATTGGAAGTACATGACACCAGTCCAGCGCACCGCAGTAGTAGGCTAACTGGTGATATAAAAAACGAATTTTAGAAGACAGCCCTACAAGCAAGCAATCTCTCTGTGAGAGAAGTCACTGATCCCATGGCCATGTCGACAACTGTTACCCAGTGTTTATTTGTGGCGACGCCTGACTCGTCGACATTATGTGAGGTCACGCTCAACATCACTACCGTTTTTGAGGACGGTTGCTTCACACTGCAGCTCACCGTTCACAAGGTCGCATCAAGCAGCCTCGAGACTACCTCTTGAGGTGGTTTCGAGGCTGGTTGCGTTGATCCGTTTCTGAGGAAAACCGCAGGCTTCACACTGTTAAAACATTTGCCAAGTAGCCTCGAGAACGGTCCAGAGACCGCAGTGTGAATCCGCCCTAAAAGAGCCGTTCAAAAGAGCTGATTTGTTCGCGAACGTCTCATCTCTGCATTGCCTGCCTCCGGCTCCCGAGTCCCGTTGAACACAAGGGTTTCGAATTAAACACCTGTTTGATACTTTGCAACGTTTGTGAAAAAAATAAAAAAATAATTCTCAAAATAATTAGAGGGGCCAGAAATTATTGCCAACCCCTGCTGTACCTTATCATTATTCTAGTCAGTGTGGGTTACCATGATGTCAACCTTATTCACACTCTTCAAATAAAGTCTCACCACAGTATTCATGTTATAATCACATAATAAATAGTAAAACTAAACTAATACAAATAATGGTGGTAAATTAGTCTGACCTTAGGACCTGCAGTTTACAATGTGGACTCTTTAGTCCAGCAAAGATCAGCTCCACGGATGAAAGGTCCAGTCTGGTCCCACTGAGGTCCAGTTCTGTTAGATGTGAAGGATTAGAGCTGAGAGCTGAAGCCACAACTTCACAGTCTGTCTTTTTGAGTCTGCCACAGCCAGTAAGTCTGTAAAGATTAAATGCAAAATCAAACAGATTAGACCACATTCACTGTCAATGAAGTCAACTAAGAGATCTTATATCTAGTTAGAAATGTTTTAAGGTAGAGCGCCACCATATGGCCAAACTAGTGAGAGTGCTGGTCCAGTTGGGTTAAATAGCAGATTTTTTACACATTTTTTTTTTCTTTTTTACATACATAAACACAACACCACCAGTCACAATTTGAAAACATGTAGTTCACTGGCTTCCTTAAAAACGGCCCTGAAAATTCTTGTTGACTGTACTTGTGCTGCACAACAATTTTGTCTAATAAAATAGTCCATCAATCAAAAGACCCATACAGGATTTAAAGTAATATATAAATTGAAAATTTTAAATAGCCGATCGGAAAGCTCACAACGTGCCGCGACACGGTATGAGCTTGTAGATCGACTATTTCCAAATACCTACAGTATAAAATTAAACTAGAAAGATGCAATTGGAAATTGCAAGTGTGGTTGCTGACGTGAAAGATATATTCTACAGCAAGCTAACTGTCATGTGAAGCTCAACCAATACTCCAGCTAACACCACTCCCAAATCCAGATGTATTTCAACCAATTTCCAATTACATTTGATTCAAGGTAGAAACCTGTTCAAATAGTTTGTCTAGAATAAAGTTTATCTAGAATAAATAAAGCGTTGCCCTGTTTGGAAACCACACTAATGAAAGTGTTCAACCATTCCTTATTTAGCTGGGGACCCCCTAGAACTGGACCCCAGACCCACTTTGAAAACCAATGTTTTATGTTAACCTTCATTTCTAGTTACAGTGTAGTGGTTTGAAGTGGTAGACTGACTCTATTCTAGTATGTTTTATATTCACATGAATACTAACCGAGCCTTTCTGCAGTTCCTCACAGCTGGGATGAGTCTCCGTCGCCCCTCCTCTGATGTGTTGTATGTGTCCAGGTTGAACTCATCCTGAACCTCCTCTGACATCTGCAGCATGAAGGCCAGAGCTGAACACTGGGATGGAGACAGTGTGGTCTTTGATCTGTCCCCTGACTTCAGGTACTGTTGGATCTCCTGAAGTACTGAGTGGTCGTTCATCTCCATCAAACAGTGGAAGATGTTGATCATTCTCTCAGGAGAGTGATTTTTAGTGGTCATCTTCTTCAGATTGTCGATGACTCTCTGGATGGTCTCTGGACTGTTCTCTGTCTGACCCAGCAGGCCGCCTAACAGACTCTGGTTGGACTCCAGTAAGAGGCCATGAAGGAAGCGGACAAAGAGGTCCAGGTGGCCATTTTTACTCTCCTGGGATATTTCCATGACACTGTACAGGAAGCCTTTCAAGCCACGGTACCAGACTACCCCGAATGCCCTCAGTACCTTCTTGTTCTTCTGTGTGAAACAGTGCAACAGGTAGACTGCAGCCAGAAACTCCTGGATGCTCAGATGAACAAAGCTGTAGACTGTTCTCTGGAAGCTCACACTCTCTCTCTTGAAGATCTCTGTGCACAGTCCTGAGTACAGCGAGGCGTCTTTCGCATCGAGGCCACACTCTTCCAGGTCTTCTTGGTAGAACATGACGCTGCCTTTCTCCAGATGTTCAAACGCCAGCCTGCCCAGCTTCAGAAGAACCTCCCTGTCCTTCTCCATGAGCTGCTGTTGATTCACATCATGTCTGTCATCATACTTCTTCCACTTCCTCTTTGTCTGGACCGACAGGAAGTGGCTGTACATCGCAGTCTGGGTCTTGGGCAGCTGTTTTTTCTCGTCTGTCTTCAACATGTCCTCCAGAACGGTAGCGGTGATTGAACAGAAGACTGGGATGTGACACATGATGTGGAGGCTCCTTGATGTCTTCATGTGTGAGATGATTTTGCTGGCCAGCTTCTCATCACTGAACTTCTTCCTGAAGAACTCCTCCTTCTGGGGGTCCGTGAAGCCTCGTACTTCTGTCACCAGGTCAATACGATCAGCAGGGATCTGATTGGCTGCTGCAGGTCTGGTGGTTATCCAGAGGAGGGCGTTAGGGAGCAGATTCCCCTCGATGAGGTTTGTCAACAGCAAATCTACTGATGATGTCACTGTGACATCAGAAACAATGTCATTCTCTTGGAAGACATGAGAACCAAAGCGAATGTTCTCGAATTTCAGCGAAAACCTGCTTTCATCCAGACCATCAAAGATGAGGCCAACCTTCCAGACAGCAAGCTGCTCAGCTGTGACGTTCTTTAATTCTGGGTGGAAACGATGGATCAGTGAGAGAAGACTGTGCTGCTCATCTCTGACCAGGTTCAGCTCCCGGAATGAGAAAGGAACCAGGAGAATGACATCTTGGTTTTCCAAACTCCTTGCCCAGTCCAAAGTCAACTTACGCACAGAGAATGTTTTTCCAATGCCAGCGATGCCCTTGGTCAGAACTCTTCTGATGGGTTTGTCTCTGCCAAGGAGGAGGGGCTTAAAGATGTCAGAGCATTTGATTGGTTGGTCAAGGAGGGTCTTCTTCTTGGAAGCTCTCTCAAGCTGCCAGACCTCATGTTGGGTATTAACCCCTTCACTCTCTCCCACTGAGATGTGGAGCTCTGTGAAGATGCTGCTGAGGGAGGGCACTTCAGTGACGTATGTCACACGATCAAGACGGTTCAAACCGACCTTATAAACCTTTAAATCCTCCTGTGGACTGACACCTGCTATGAGAAGACAATGAAGACATTTTAAACATTCAGCTTCATTCATAACTTTACATTCTTACAGCTGTGTATGAACATTAATAATGAAATGCCCTCCAGACTATGTCTTCTGTCCTTTATGCATGGCAGTAAAAACTAGAAATACTGTTCCTACGAAACAGTGTGGGCTCGCTGATCCCTCATTGGCTAAAGGTCCTGCCTTTGTACTTTCTGAAGTTTTTTGAGGAGAATAACCAAAGATGTGGGTGAACATACTGGCCTGTGAGAACATACACTTTCAGCAAGCCCACAAATCTTTACTATATAAAGATTTAGGAGAACATACTATAAGATTTCATGTGGGTGTTGTTATTATTCATATCAGGTCGCACTTGTTGGTGGTGATGTCATCAAGAACGCTACTCCTTCATTGGCTTAAAGGTGATACACCATGCATTTAAAAAGTATTTATGTCATATTGTTTATGTCCCAAAAACCTTTTTCAAAAGGTTTGAGGCTAAATAACCACTCCTGAATAGAGAGCCCCTCATTTTTGAATGGCTCTCAGAGCACTTTCAGCTCCAGTACCACCTTTGGCCTGAACTGCACCAAAAACGGCCGTTTATGACGTCACAAACGGCAGCAAATCTGGATAGCCTGTTTTGAGAACCCGTGGGATGCTTTTAACCTTCACCTTCCCAAAACCAGAGAAAGACACAACGGTCAGAAATGGGACTTTGTGAGGATAGAAGGTGCTAGTGGGACCCCTAAAAAGGTTTTAAAATAGGAAAAGTGAAATTTCATGGTGTATCACCTTTAAGGCCCTGCTTTTGTACTGTCGTCATTTTTTTAGGAGAATAAACTTGACCTATAAAGTTTTGGTTTAACATACTGATCTCGTCTTTCAGACGAGCCCACAATAATAATAATGATTACAAACTGTGTCCAGTCTTACTTTGTCCACTTGTGGTTTGACAGGACGTCTTCAGTCCAGGTGGGATCAGAACACAAGTCCTCTCTCTGTGGACGAGAAGGAGATATGACTATATGATCATACTGCATCATACTTATATGATGTATGTGCAGTGTTGGGTTAGAATATCATACACTTATATGATGTATGTGAAGTGTTGGGTTAGAATATACACTTATATGATCTATGTGCAGTGTTGGGTTAGAATATCATACACTTATATGATGTATGTGAAGTGTTGGGTTAGAATATCATACATTTATATGATGTATGTGCAGTGTTGGGTTAGAATATCATACACTTATATGATTTATGTGCAGTGTTGGGTTAGAATATCATACACTTATATGATGTATGTGCAGTGTTGGGCAGCAACAAGTTACTTGATATATCACTGTAATATTATTACTTTACCCAGTAACGAGTAGTGTAAATTATTACTCTGCCAAAACCTATTAATATTATTAAACTTCTAAATAATACTGCATTACTCGTTAAAATGAGAGTGATTAGATTTTGTTCATGACCAAGATAAAAGTGCTCTCTTCACTGTATGGGTCTATGCGTCTGTACTGTGGTGTGTCTCTTCACTGTATGGGTCTATGCGTCTGCACTGTGGTGTGTCTCTTCACTGTATGGGTCTATGAGTCTGTACTGTGGTGTGTCTACACTGTATGGGTCTATGCGTCTGCACTGTGGTGTGTCTCTTCACTGTATGGGTCTATGAGTCTGTACTGTGGTGTGTCTTCACTGTATGGGTCTATGAGTCTGTACTGTGGTGTGTCTTCACTGTATGGGTCTATGAGTCTGTACTGTGGTGTCTCTCTTCACTGTATGGGTCTATGAGTCTGTACTGTGGTGTGTCTCTTCACTGTATGGGTCTATGAGTCTGTACTGTGGTGTGTGTCTGTACTGTGGTGTGTCTCTGCACTGTATGGGTCTATGAGTCTATACTGTGGTGTGTCTACACTGTATGGGTCTATGAGTCTGTACTGTGGTGTCTCTCTTCACTGTATGGGTCTATGAGTCTGTACTGTGGTGTGTCTACACTGTATGGGTCTATGAGTCTGTACTGTGGTGTGTCTTCACTGTATGGGTCTATGAGTCTGTACTGTGGTGTGTCTTCACTGTATGGGTCTATGAGTCTGTACTGTGGTGTGTCTTCACTGTATGGGTCTATGAGTCTGTACTGTGGTGTGTCTTCACTGTATGGGTCTATGAGTCTGTACTGTGGTGTGTCTACACTGTATGGGTCTATGAGTCTGTACTGTGGTGTGTCTACACTGTATGGGTCTATGAGTCTGTACTGTGGTGTGTCTTCACTGTATGGGTCTATGAGTCTGCACTGTGGTGTGTCCGTGTCCAGCAGATTTACAAGCTATAAACACTGTGAAATGGTACATGATGTTAGCTTGTAGATCTGTTCTTTTTAAACATACACCATCACATAAAGTTATGATGTTCGTGCAGGTCTGGGGTCTGACGCAGATCCGTGTTCCTCTGTGTGGGGGCGGGGCTCATGCACATAGTTTCAACTCTGTGGTCACGTGATCATAATCAATCTGTCAGCTCTTTCACAGTCCCTTCCATAGAGTATATATAAAATAGAGAGCGGATGAGCCCCGCCCCCACTATCATTTCAATGCAAGTGCTCAGTGGCGTTTTGAAGCAACGGCTACGTGCTAGCATGTAGCTAATCCAGGTGCATTCTGGGGGAAAGTGGTCTCTATTTCGAGACCACAAATGACGTCACGCTGCTCTCCGCCTATCCGCTCACAGGAGTAGTGGGGCCAAACCCCCAGAATGCACCTGGATTAGCTACATGCTAGCACGTAGCCGTTGCTTCAAATCTAGCCCTGGGTTCTGGGGGCTTGGTCCCTTCTGATTGGCAACGTTTGGCTTTCAAAGTTTGTGGGAGGGGCCCGTTTTGCCCAAAATGCCACAAATCATGAATGCAGCGTCTGATTGCTATGAGACTTGGTTACAACAGCCTAATGGTGGCGCTACAACGGTGGCGCTACGACGAAGATAGAAAGCCGGTAAAGGCCACGATGTGGACACTGGACACATTAAACGCAGATGTCAGATCCATCAATGCTGGTAAGACAGAAGAAATATTAATAAAGGCTATTGATATTGATTGTTAACTTACACTGCTACTCTATTGCACACATTACGGCTCACACTGTGGGTCTATACGCATGCGCAGGGGGTGCTGGGTATCCAGATGTGAATATGGACGGAAACCGTGTGTTGTTGTTTACAGACAGTGCGCTGAATAAAAGCTGTTAAAACTGAATAAACGTGACATGGCTCAGTAGAGTTTGATGAATAAATCATGTGTTGTTAGTCAGGTTTCCCTAACAGGGCAGTTTCATTGCGACCGTAGGTCGCAGTTTAGTATGAGAAACGGCACATCATGTCTCCAGACGTCTGTCTGTGTATGTTTTTTTTTACGGTCTATGGGTTTAACGCTCTGACATCACGCTCTGACATCACGCTCTGACATCACTGTGAGTGTGATGTCAGGGGAACCACATTAACAGAATCCCTTTCATGCCCTTATGTGGAGATCCTTGATGTCATCAATATTAAGCCCATATCTAACAGGACTTCATATGGGATTGCCCATATATGGAGGAAGACATCCCATGTCTGTGTGGCTTGTTCTACAGATGGGGATCTCCATATATGGGCATAAAAAGGACAAGGGCGGAATGGTTAGCACTGCTCAAATAGAGACTAGGACAGATACAGAGATATCCATATATGGACATGAAAGGGATAATGTAAGATGGAATTCATTTCCCAGAGGATTCATTGTGACGCGTGTCAGTGCAACCACACTTGCAATGTCCCAGAACTCTTTCTAGTTGTGAGTGTGTTTTACATTCTGACCTCTGATCAGTAGATTGTCCAACTCTGATGTCCACAAGTCCTCCTCCAGATCGCTCACTCTTCATGGAGAGACAGCTGGATGCAGGAGAGTCTGCTTCTTGCTGATCACTCTTCATAGAGACACAGCTGGATGCAGGAGAGTCTGCTCTCTGCTGATCACTCTTCATGGAGACACAGCTGGGTTCAGGAGAGTCTGCTTCTTGCTGATCACTCTTCATGGAGACACAGCTGGGTTCAGGAGAGTCTGCTCTCTGCTGATCACTCTTCATGGAGACACAGCTGGGTGCAGGAGAGTCTGCTCTCTGCTGATCACTCTTCATGGAGACACAGCTGGGTGCAGGAGAGTCTGCTCCTTGCTGATCACTCTTCATGGAGGCACAGCTGGGTGCAGGAGAGTCTGCTCCCTGCTGATCAACCCTGGTAGGAAGAGAGGAAGAATAGTGTCGCATTTATTTTATTACCTCCGCCAGGCCGACGGTGACGCAGAGGGCATTGTAGCAGGTCATTAAGCCAGGTTGAAACTACACAACTTTGTCAGATGTCAGATTATGCCATTTTATTATAGTGCAATATATTCTTGTCTTCGTCGGGAGACTGGCAACACTACAAGTATGACGCCGATCAATCGTCCTTTGCAGCCTTTCATGACTTTCCCGCGAGATCAGGGAAGTGGGTCAAGAAATATCGGATGGAGCTCGAAACCCAACCCGTACAAACTCGATAACAAATGTATTGAGACCCGGTATCAATAAGCTAAAGGACTGTAGAGCCCGTTATCGAGCATAGCGGTCCATGACGTCATGTCTAAACAATCAAGACAAGAGGAGATCAAGAAATAAATCTAATCACCATCACTGGCACAAACTCGTCTGTCTAAAAGTGTATTGATACCTGCCAGCGCTACCCGAGGAAGCAAAATTATTAATTTAAAGTGAAAGTAGACTACACACATTAACCAGTTAACAGTTTCTTCAATATTATTTTCCAAAAGTAAAAAGGTCACTTGCTTAAAGTATTATATCTACTAGTAAAATGTAGTGATATATTCTGTTTAATATGAATTTTCTGTTTATAAAGAGTTGAAGAGAACATGGAGATCTTATAGTAATTATTACAGTACTATTTAACACTTATTGTCTCCACCAGCAGAAGGCATGGGGAGACTATGTTTGCCCCCTGTTTGCCGTCCGTCCGTGTGTGTCCGTCCGTCCGTCCGTCCGTCCGTCCGTCCGTCCGTCCGTCCGTCCTCTCCTTCTGTCTGTGGACAGCTAATCTCCGGCACCATTGCCAAGATGGCAGCGAAACTGTGCACGCACACTCCCTGGATGCCAGAGCAGAACCTCTGCCCTGAATTTTTCACAGGGCCTTTTATGGTACCACCAGGAGGCGGATTTATGCAAAACACATTTTTGGACTGTACTCAGTACACAGTATCTCTGTTAGTCATTAAACAAAACGAACATACCAGATTTTAAATATTCCATCTGGCCAAGATTGGCTTCCAAAGTTGCTCCGTTTTGAAGAAAATGCTTTCAATTATGAACACAGAATACGATTTCGGTGAAATGTTGCACGCACATTCCCACTAGGCCTCCCTAGAGGCAAAAAAAAAAAAAGAAAATAAAGAAAACCTTTTTCAAATCTGCCTTTATAGCGCCACCAGGAGGACAACTATGTAAAACAAATGTATTTGTATTACTCCTTCAGTTTTTATCCAAATTCCATGCAACTCGGTACATGTGATTTCTAGTCATGTGATGTTTTTTCATATTCCATCCTGATTGGCTAAGATTGGCTTTCAAAGTTTGCAGGATTGGTCTGTTTTGAACAAAATGCCTCAAATCATGAACGCAGCGTGCTATTTCTGTGAAATTGTGCACGCACATTCCCACTACCTTTGCCCTGCATTGTGTATTTTTCTAATTTGCATTTTATAGCGCCACCAGGAGGTCAACTTACGTGAAACAATTTTTGTATTAGTCCTTCAGTTGTACACGCACAACCTGGTGGAGACCTGTGCTCGGAAGAGCACTGCTTCGAGTTGCACATTAACTAATTTGCTGCCTAGACCGGAGGATCCAGAGAAAAAGCTGTTGTCTTTCGCCAGGCCCGAGGAAACCGAGAATTTAATATGCTTTAATCGCTATAAAACAATTACAAGAATAATTGCCCCGGAAAAGTACGTCGGGTCCCATTTCCGGTCCCTGGCCATTTCCGTTTCCAGCGGAAACAGAACAGGTGTCACCATGAAATGGGACCTTAGCTTTAGTTGTAAACACAGCTAAACCTCTACAATAGATGGATATTTTTTTTTATCCGTTTTTTTTTTTGGTTGAAAGCTGTGAACGGTGTGCACACGCCTGGTGCACACCATCGTGCACGATCGTGCATTATGGACACGCTCGCGCCCACGTTAAAAGGTACAAGAAGTCTGGCAGTGAAAAACAGTAAATTTTGATTCATGGCAGAGACTGTTAATGAATGGTTGTTTTGATGAAATGCTAAAATATTTTAAAACTTTTGTAATTTAATCTTAGATGGTGGCCAGCAACAATCTCAGTCACACACAACTGGCCAACAAAAAACAGATACCAGTTCTGTTCAGAATCTTTCTACAACATATCTTTAGTTAGTCTTAGTGGTGCCAACAATAATCGATTCAGCGATGCATCGCGAAGCCATATTGTGCAATAATATAGAAAAATGTGATGCATCGCGATGCATCATATAATCAAATTGAATCGTTACCTGGTTAATCACAATCGAATCGAATCATGAGGGCAGTGCCAATGCACACCTCTAGTTAGTCTATGTCTTGTTTTATAATAATTTACAAATGTTACTTAGCAGATCACTTTGTTGTTTATATTGTATAGAAGGATTGACATACTGTTTGGGTGAAGGTCCAGGTTCAACAGTGTCTGAAGGAGGTTCATCTTTAGACCGGTCACTCTTCACTGTCGGAGACTCTGGTCTGTGGTGAAGACTTCTGGAATCATACAAATGTTTAAATAAGTATTATGTGAATAAAGAGGTCAGTTCTATATTGTTAAATCTCATTATGAAAGTATAACAGAGTAAATGTTTGGAGGTTTCAACTCCTGGACGTTGCAGCAACAACAACAACAACAACAACAACAGTCAGTCAGTCAGTCTGTATAGTGCAGCTTCACCACTGAACAGAACATAGTGATTTATAATCTATAGATATCATTGAACAGCACATAGTGATTTATATTCTAAAGATAAATGTTGAACAACACAGTGATTTATAATCTACAGTTAAACATTGAACAGCACATAGTGATATATAATCTATAGATAAACATTGAACAGCACATAGTGATTTATTGTACTTCATTCACAACTACCCATATAGTAACTTATACTCTATAGATAAACATTGGACAGGGAGGATACGCTGTGTGTATGTATAGCTTTGTTTTTACTATACAATATAAATTAAAGTGCATATTGTTTTGTGTAATACTTTGTGTGTGGACGTCCAAGTTCATTACTGAAGGTAGAAAGTTGCAAGAGAAACTGTTCAAAAGTTATGGCAAGTTATGAGATATCAATAATCAGAATAATGGCATTAGGGGCGTGGCTAAGTATCTCACAATTTCAAATTTGAAATGTAGGCGTTTAGCAGATGCTCGTAATCCAGAGAGACTTGTAATAGCAAGGTAATACATCGAATGCATAGAAATTGTAATGTAAGAAAGATCAGGTAGATCAAGCACCTATTCATTTAAAAAAAAAAAGAAAAAAAAACATAAAAATGCTATCTAAATTACGTGTATGGTCATTTGAGGGTAGGCAAGTTCTATGGTAAGTGCTATGGGCAAAGGTGGAGTCTGAAGAGGTGAGTCTTCAGACCACGGCGGAAGCTAGGGAGTGAGTATGCCGAGTTTATTCCACTGTTTGGGGGCCAGGAGGGCGAAGAGTCTAGGATGAGTTGATCATTGTCCTGGGGTTTTTAGTGAGGGTTCTGTCAGCATCCCTGTGTTAGCTGATCTGAGTGAACGAGTGGGGTTGAAGGGGTTGAAGGGGTCGATCAGGTTTTGGAGGTATGAGGTGCCATTTGGCTGCTTTGAATACCAGCATCAGCGTTTTGTGTGAGCAGCAATCGGGAGCCAGTGGAGAATAGTCGCCCAAGTTGGACCAGTGAATTATGAGGTAGTATTGGAGGATTTAGGAGAGGACAGGAAAATCATGCATGCACGTCGGCTGGGAGTAATTTCAATACGTGGCATTGAATGGATATTTTCTGTGTTTGAGTGTTTTCTTGGTTCTTGAGTTGAAGGTTGTTTTTTGTTGGGTAATCTATCCCTGGTAGGCCTGTCACGATTCACGAAAAAATCGATTTAAATCGATTTAATTGGGGGCCGGTTAAAATCGATCTTTTAAAAAACGAATCGCGATTCGACCAACAGTCTGGCAGGAGAGGAGAGCCGATCAAAGCCCCGCATGCAGGGCTCTGATCGCCTGCAACTGCTTGCTTAATTGACGGTCATAACTTCTTCTGAAGTAGGTCAAGTTGACACAACTGCGCAGAGAGTTGTAGATTGCCTCGCGAGTTGATACACACACACACACACACACACACACACACACACACACACACACACACACACACACACACACACACACACACACACACACACACACACACACAGACACAGACACACACACACACACACACGCGCAGAGAGAGAGAGAAAAGAGAGACGGTCAGTGAACCCCTCCTCTTCTCATTTACACACAACACAAGCAAGAAGTAGTACTAGTGGGGGTTTATCTTTGTGTGATAGGACCCCTTTCTTTTATTAACACTACTATTGACATAGCCTAAACCCTATATATCCCTTTATTCTGAGGGAAAGACCATACAGAGCCTAGGGTCAAAATTACTCACAGTTTTAAATGTCTGGTAAATGCACAGATCACAGCTGTCAAATAAAGCTTGTTTGGCTGATTGGAGACTTATTTTTCCAATTAATTGGATTATGTTCTAAAAGGAGCTGGCTAACAGTACAGGCTTGCTATGTACCACAGGAAAAGGGCATTATTTGATAATTGATACAGTATTGAAAAGAGGGTAAGAGTACTGTTTAAAAAAAAGAACAGGATTTGACATTTAAGAATAGATAAGTTTACACTTTTCCGTCATTTGCTATTTGCTACTGTATAGAGAATAAGAGAACATCTCAAAAATACAGGAGAGAATACAAGAACTGAAATGTAATTGTTGTTTTTTGTCATTTGATAGTTCTACTGTATTGAAAAGAGCATAAGAGAAAACAGTATTGTTAAAAGAAAAGAAAATACTGGGATTGTAAGAATTGTGGATTTTTTTGGGTAATTTTTCTGGAAAATAATTTTGTGTTGAGAAAATCGTGACATCGTGAATCGTGAACCTTGGATCGTGATTCGAATCGTATCGTGAGTTGAGTGAATCGTGACAGGCCAATTCCCTGGCTATAGGGTTGTATATATGGTTATTTATGTGTTATTTAAAAACACTCTGTAAGGTTGACTATAAAATGTAAAAAAAAAGAAAAAAAAAGTGGTTGCGGTTCCATTTGGACACAATCATGTTAGGGTCAGTCCTAACTGGAACCCGAAAACATCAAACCGTTAAAGCGTTTACTATGCAGCAACCCATCTCAGATGCCTTCCAGTTCCAGAGCTGTGGGTGAGCTGTGGGTGAGAGCAAAATGCATAACTTCCTGTCCATCAAATGGTATCAGCACTGGGGCTTACACATTTATCCATAGTTTAAGTGGCAGAGATAGCTATACCTTCTTCACTGGCAAGAAGGCATGGTTCAAGGCCAGCATGTGTCTCGATCTCAGTGCACTTGAGGGGTTTGGTGAAAACTCTTCTGATTCTCTCTCAGATGACATCATCAATTGGGCACAAGACCTCACAATTATTTCTGTATATGTATCCAAATCTGACAACCCAGAGGATTTTTACCTGAGTAAGATTAGAGTGTACAAGTTCCTCAATAATAGATCAACCCTCTTAAAGCTGCTGCCCTGACAAAGAATGCCTTTGACCTGCACTTGAGAAGAGCTGCTCTAGCAACCATAAAAGATAAACGTGCACACATTGCCAAGCCGGATATTCTTTTTTGTTTGTTTGTTTGTTTTCAGAGAGTATGGATGGTCTCTCGGTGAAAGCAATGCAGTTTCCCTTGCATCTATCCAGCCAGCCTGGCCTGTGTCAATGAACAAGGCAATATCATGCAGTTGTACCAACGGCTGCCAGAAAATAAAACTGTTCCTGAGTGAAGAAGGCAATTCCATGCTACTTAGGATGCCGGTGCCAGGGACTAGAGACACGATGCAGCAGGATCAGTGCAACACATGACAACAGTGACAGTGAATCGTATTGTATCATGGCATCATTGGTTTTAGAAGTAGGCAAGACATCACCATAGAGGTCAAAATGAACCTTTTGTAGGACACCCTAATTCCGCCTCACTCTAAGTAATCTATCTTTTGTGCTGTTACTTGAATGAATACCACTATGTTAATTGTTATAGACCTAAAGCTGAAATTGTTGGCAAGGCTGGGTGTGTTTGTATTGTAGTTTGTTTATTAAAATGTCATCTTTAAGACACATTGTGGGCGTTTTCTCAGATTTTTCTCTGCAATCATCCCCACAATTCTAAATAGAATCTGAGGGAAAACGTAATACCCTACATTATTTATTCCTGCAGCCATATTGACAACATAGAAATGAAAGCTCAAACTGACCAAATGTGTTCATAATGCTTAAAAAGCAGACTTTTTGCCATAACAGTCAGCTGTCAAAACTCATTTTTTGGGTGGCGCCGATCTTGGAAATATGCAAAGTAAAGGTCCAGATACATCCAATCATAAAGATAAGTATTCCATTGAGTTTCTCATGCTCTGAAACCATGAAACAGAAACCAAGTTTACATTTCTAACCCAAAATAGCCAGCGCTATTTTCTGATATGGGCCAATATTGAGGCGGCCATATTGGATTTCCAGCAGCAATTTGACGGGGTATTCCATGTAGGTTGTTTTCCTACTGGGTCATAGATAATGTTTCTGGTGGCTTACCTTTTACAACAGGGCAAATGTAGTTCACTTCCCTTTGCCCCCTGGCTAACTGTGATAACTGAGTGAAGTCCAGTCTCACTGTGATAACTGAGTCGCTGAAAGGGACAGTATACAGTATAGTGGTTGTAGACCAGACTCACCCTCTGAAGGGGACAGTATAGATACTGGTTGTAGACCAGACTCACCCTCTGAAGGGGACAGTATAGACTGGTTGTAGACCAGACTCACCCTCTGAAGGGGACAGTATAGATACTGGTTGTAGACCAGACTCACCCTCTGAAGGGAACAGTATAGACTGGTTGTAGACCAGACTAACCCTCTGAAGGGGACAGTATAGACTGGTTGTAGACCAGACTCACCCTCTGAAGGGAACAGTATAGACTGGTTGTAGACCAGACTAACCCTCTGAAGGGGACAGTATAGACTGGTTGTAGACCAGACTAACCCTCTGAAGGGGACAGTATAGACTGGTTGTAGACCATGTTGACTCACCCTCTGAAGGGGACAGAGGCCTCTCCATGGATCCTAGGGAAGGAGTCAGAGCTGGAGAGCGTTGGTTCTCCTGAACTCTCCTGAGCCGTGGAGAACTTATTGATGAGAGCGCTGACCCACGACCACACAGTCCTGCCTCTGTTGGGGGAGGGGCCAGAGAGCTGAGGCCTTGACCTTGTCACAAATGAAACAGACATAATTAAACATATTAAAACATTCATTGTTTTCTGTCGTGCAGAAACTTTGTATCTCCAAATGTTACTTATTTTTCTGTTTATTCGTAAAATAATGCAGTAATTCGTCAAAAGTCACACAAGTAGCAAAAATAGCCGATCTACAAGCTCACAATGTGTCGCATCGCACTGTGTTGTGAGCTTGAAGATTGGCTATTTAGTGTGGTTAACCGTGTCTGTGGGGTTTACAGACTAGGTTTGAAGGCTGTGTATATCAGAGCAATGGCCACCAAAGTGTTAAACACGACTTTAACACTGTGGCAACATCGCTGCTGTGGCCATACAGTATGTTTGTAATGTAAATTTGTTGGGCGCCATGTGGGGGTCTGGTGTGGTAGGTTTGTTGGGGGCCATGTGGGGGTCTGGTGTGGTTGGGGGCCACGTGGGGTCTGGTGTGGTAGGTTTGTTGGGGGCCACGTGGGGTCTGGTGTGGTAGGTTTGTTGGGGGCCACACATTGTCATAGCAGACCCCTGAACAGTATTTGTATCAGTGTGGTGTGAACCAGCCAGGGTTCGGTGTCTTTCTGTTGTCGGACAGACAGACATCCATCATTCTTTGTTTGTTGTAATAGTAGTATGAAAGCGGGCACCATGGCGCCAAAGGCTTTCTATCCATGCATGCGTTGTGGCCATCACCAGGCCGGTGTTTCATTTTCGCTTGCTATCTTTTGTACACAGTACAATCATGGCTGGAACTGATAAATAAAAAATAAATATATATATTTATATATATATATATATATATATATATATATATATATATATATATATATATATATATATAATCAAACCTCGGTTCGAAGTGAAGCGGTGATTTTTTGAAGCGGTGAAAGTCGCTTCCAAGGAGTGGCTTTGTGTGTCCCATGTCCATATATGGTCATTTCAGTCCAGAATGAACAGGTTTTATCAAAAACAAAATGTGTGTCCCATGTCCATATATGGTCATTTCAGTCCAGAATGAACAGGTTTTATCAAAAACAAAATGTGTGTCACCTCATGTCCATATATGGTCATTTCAGTCCAGAATGAACAGGTTTTATCTGTCCCGTACGTCCAGAATATGTGTGTAGTGTCCCGGTCTGATGATTGGATACTTTGAAGATTGGTCAAGCTTCACATGACAATTCGGCCCTCCAGATAAAAACATTCATTCATTCATTCATTCAGAATAAAGAATGTATCTATGTGTTCCAGAGTTCATAACTCTGGAACACATAGAATAAAAGTTCACCGCTTCACTTCGAACCGAGGTTTGATTTTTTAAGCGGTGAAAGCCGCTTCCAAGGAGTGGCTTTGTGTGTTCCGTACATGTCCATATATGGTCAGTCCAGTCCAGAATGAACAGGTTTTATCTGTCCCGTACATCCAGAATATGTGTGTCCCGTGCGTCCAGGATTGAGGATTGGTCAAGCTTCACATGACAATTTGGCCCTCCAGATAAAATCATTCAGAATTCAGAATTCATAAAAATATAGAACTGAAGCACATAGAAAGTATAGATCTAGAACACAGAATATATAGATCTAGAACACAGATTTCATAGCTCTAGAACACATAGAATAAACATTCACCACTTCACTTCGAACCGAGGTTTGAATTTTATTCTGTGTTCTAGAACTATGAAATCTGTGTTATAGATCTATACATTCTGTGTTCTAGATCTATATCTTCTATATCTGAATGAATGAATGATTTTGTCTGGAGGGCCAAATTGTCATGTGAAGCTTGAACAATCCTCAATTCTGCAGGCACGGGACATGTACGGGACAGACAAAGCCACTCCTTGGAAGCGGCTTTCACCGCTTCAATTATAGATTTGTGCGCTCGCATGCACTCATTGAGAGCGAAGTCGCGTAATAGCATGATATCGTTTGATAGAGAGACAAAACAGTCACGGCTGGTACAGCACATGAAAGCAGACTATGGTAAAAAGCACATATAAAGCAGACTAAGCACTGTGGTGTGTCTGTGTCCAGTAGACATGCTGCAAATCTGTGGAGCAGCACATTTAACTGGTAGAGGAGGTTATCACATGCGCAAAAAGAACAGATTTACCAGCTATCAACACTGTGCAATGGTACAGGATTTTAGCTTGTAGAACCTAACCCGGTTTCCAGTGTTATTCCCAATGATGTAACTTTTAAACATCGACTGAAGGGGTTAACTGCCGTGGCGTCCTTACCTTTTAACATGGGGACGTGCGCGCACATCGCGCACCATCTGTGCACGGATCATGTACCAGGCGTGTGTACACCCGATCACAGCTTTCGGTCCCCGACCGGATACGGAAACCGATCAAACCGAAAGCCGAAAATCCGACCGGAAGCACTTCTCCAAGGGTGATTAGAGACCAATTCGTGAATAAACAGTGATTATACTCTTAAATGTTTTAAAGTCTCTGGACTATCGTGCGTATAATCGAGGAACATAGGGATTTTCTCTGGACTACAGGAGAGACAGTAAATGAGTTAACATTAGATCACTTTAGGATTGACATACTGTGTGTGTGAAGGTCCAGGTGCATTACTGTCTGAAGGAGGTTCATCTGTAGAGCTCTTCACTGATGGAGACTCTGGGCTGTCTCTCTCCAGCTCTGTCTCCATGTTGATCTTTATTCAACCTGTCAGGATTCATAAAGTACATCAGAAAATAGTAAATGCTGGATACAAGCGCGCGCGCACACACACACACACACACACACACACACACACACACACACACACACACACACACACACACACACACACACACACACACACACACACACACACACACACACACACACACACACACACACACATTGTTATGTCAGTTTTTGCTGCACAATGCCAGTCGCAAATTCCCTTCTTAAGTTAATTGTTTGCACCTGCTATGCTGCTGGGAGCAGCAGGCGAAGATCTCCGCCAGACCAGGGTTGTCTACCCATGCCTGTGAAATTCATAATCTGTCATAGTGGCCAATTAGAATGAAATCTGCTCAAACTGGCTGATATACTGATACAGAACAATATAAAAACATGTTATGTCCAAAACAGTTCCTTAAAAAGATCTGTAGTTCTGCTATTTTTACTCTTTTTACTTTTGTAATGCAACATATACTCTCCTATGATGGACTTTTTTGCTTGTTTATTATCGGGGAAAATAAGGGGATTTGTATTTTAGGGAAAAATTCAGGATAAAATGTGTTCATTATCCTTATGGGACTACTTGACGAATGTTCCGGGCCAGTGGTTACAATGGTGGGGCCAGTGATCTTGAAAAGCCAGTGGCAAATTTCCCTTAATGTCTACCCCTGCACACACACGCAATTGAACGTTTATTTCAGGGCTGGGATGCGATTAAAAAAATTAATCAAATTCATTACAGGCTTTGTAATTAATTAATCGCATATTAATATTTGACCCGAGAAGCATTTTCTTTTTTCAAGTAAAACACATTTTGTTGTACGAGTGAATCAACGAGTGAGTTTTTTAAATCTAAATTTCGCATCCACTGGGCCAAGCAAAGCGCTCTGATCGGCTACTTCTCGCTTTGCGTTTGTTGTCTCTTCTTGGTTGGTCCATCGCTATGATCGGTATACCCGAAACTGAAGGTTCTGTGGTGCAAAAACTAAGTGTGATTAAAATGCGTTTAATTTTTTTAATCGTGTTAATTTTCTGTAATTAATTAATCGCAATTAATCAGTTAAAGTCCCAGCCCTAGTTTATTTATGTCCACATAAGCAGAAGTACAAGAATGTACAAAGGACATAAACAATATCAGTGCAGTCAGATAATTAGGAAAACAGACAGTTACAAAGTGCATGTAGGGCAGAGCATTGTTACATACAATACTGTTGGCTAGGGGTGTAACGATACATTTTAATAGCGATTCGATACATATCACGATACATGGTTGACGATACGATACATGGACGATATTGGTTCATTCATGGCGATACGATACGATTCGATTCACTGATTTAAAATCGATATAGTAACTATTTAGCAAAGAAATTAAATCGGTGTGAAAGGTGTGGATAGTGCAGGTTTTTAAAGGAAACATGTATTATTGTGGATATAAATAAGTAAACGCTGTGATTATCTGCCAAATACATGGACATTGTATATTGACAAACCTGCACCTTGACATGAACCCAGAGATTACACACATTTATCCATAGACCAGTGTAGCTATATGGAATGGAAAAATAATTAAACCCCTCCTTTACATTTTTCTTCTTAAAAATGCTAAATACAATGCACAAGTAGGTAGTATCGATACAATCGATTCGTTGCACTGCCGATTCGATACGATACAAAATAAAACGATACGATTCGATTTTAGCTGTTTTCATTTCGATCTACTTCGATTTCTTAAGTTAAAAACGATATTTCGATGCAGTTACTTTATTGTTACACCCCTACTGTTGGCATACATGTCAAACACAGCAGACAACAATCATGGGTAAAGGAAACAACGCCTCCTCCAAATTGAGCGGCTTCCTATAATGGCTGAAACTGTTTGGCCCTCTTTTCGGAGAAGCCGGCCATTTGAAGGCCCCTCACAACCAACTTGTGCCCTAGGCTCCCAATGATAAAAAACAAAAGTTTACATCTGTAGCCTAGCTGTGAGATGTTTTTTTCTAGCCAGGCACATGCAGACATAGACATCAAAGGGTGCTTGAGCACCTGCCCTTTTGGCCGTCAGGAAAAAAGTGCCCTTTTTCAATGAAAATAAAAAATAAAATAAAAAAGCCCCCTCTCTAAACTAGAAGGCAACATTCAAGAGCAGACCCACCGCTACCAAGACACGAGGGGCACCAAAAGAAGAAGCAGAAGAAAAATCATAATATTAACTAATATATTTGCTCCGCATCACACCATCATCAGCATGCGAGCGTGCGCGATGCCTCTGTCCTGATCATGATCCAGTGCCCCTCTCACTCAGTCACTTTGCTCAGTAGCTGAAGAGGCCCCTCCCCTCTCCTCTCCTCTCCCAATTAACGATGTGCATTTGTTTTGAAAAGTAAGACACAATGACGGTGACCATGACTGTTTGCTGAGGTGCTCATTTAACATCAGTTTGCTGATAAATAATCCCCCCACCCAGGAATGTGGAGAGAGAAAGTGAGTGAACAACGTGGTCACTGTCGGCAGTGTAAACGTACCTGAACTGTGTCAAACCGAATGCATAAATCCATAATAAGTAACATACTGCAGTCTGCAGTAACGTTAGCCTAGCATGTGTAGAAACAAACACACATTAACTCAATGGGCTCGCCTGTATGTGTGTGTGTATGTAGGGTTGCCACCTTTCAGAAACTGAAACTGAAGTCCCGAACCCCTGAAATACATAGAATAGTTATAACTAACACACAATATTGTGTAAGCTTTTTGCAGTTTGAAATCGGCAATTGTTTCCAAAATATGAACAATTAAATTGTATTCTAGGCCTATCCTACCTGACCTGGCGGAGATCTGTGCTCCGAGGAGCATTTTTCTAGTTTATATATATTTTTGCCGGGTCATTCAAGATTTGTGTTGTTGAAATGTTTCAAATTCAAAGACATTTTGAAATGGCAGCTCTACAAGCTCACAATGTGTCACATTGCAACACGTTGTGAGCTTAAAATACCTCTCCTATGTTATTTCAAATTTCCTTCTCGTGGATCAATAGAGGTTTATCTCATCTCATGTCACCTTATTGTATCTTATCTTGAACTGGTAGAGGGGATGCTGGTGGCTGCTGGTTCCTCCCACCAACCTGACAAAGGCGCACACAGAGTTTGGTGCGCTCGTGCTTTTTGTGTTTTTAAACGTCTCCTATTGAATTTGAATTGAACACATCTCTACTGTGAACTATCAGAGTATTATTATTAAATAACAAAACACTCGAGCTTATTTATTTGAAATTGCAATAGAGGATCAACCATTGAGTTGCAACAACTCGTTTTCGAGGGTGTCCTCGGCACATAGCACAACAAACAACAACAAGCTTGTAGATCGGCTCGCTTATGGGGTAAATCCGCAGTGCTCACCGCAACGCAGCGTAAATAGCCAGTTTAAGCAAGGCTACGGCAACGGCAGATGACAACGGTAATCGGAAATGATCCGCGCTCGATAGATCAACCTGCCGTCGCCGCGGCCGTCTCTACTACGGCAGAAGGTCCCTTCCCACGTAGCGCCTACTCCGTCTGCTGCATGTGCGCGTCGCCATGGGAACCAAAGCGTTCAATGAAAGGGGTGGGAACCCGTCGCGGCCGAGGCTTTGCTTAACCATTTTGATCACTACGGCGATTACATCATAGCAGCCGTAGTCCCGCCTCACGTTGCGGTAGTAGAAACGGTCTGCTTAATGTCGCCAATGACTGCAGGCAGCGGCTGTTGGCCGGGCTACAAGTGGACTCCATGGACACAGACTGACACGTGACCAGCCACCGCACCGAGCCACTTGATGTTTTATGTTTACGCTCGCAGAATGTCCTGCTTGCCTCCCGCGAGTGCTGCCAGTTCATTATTGTTAAATTCAGTGTTTGAGTGACAGACCTTTATGGGGCATTTGAGAAATACGGAACAAACTGTGTTCCGTATTGGTTCAATGCGGAACACAACATTTCATTCTCAAATACGGGACAAATCCGTATTTTACGGAAAGGGTGGCAACCCTATGTGTACGAGACACTCGCGTGTATGCGCGTGGCCGCACATGTGTGTGTGTGTATACTAGTACTTGTGCAAGTTGTACTTATTTACCTACTGGACTGGTGGTTCTGCTTGTTTAGTAATGTTAGGCTTGTTGTGGGCTCAGTTGGATGAACTGGACATAGCTACTGCCTGGTGTTGTCTTACTGTAGCCTACTGTACTGTGTGATCAGTTGGTTTAACTAGACATTGGGTGTTGTCTTGTTGTCTTGTACTGCACTTTATTGCTTAAAATTGTGTTTTTCATCAAATAGATGAGAGGAAATGCTGTGTGAAGTGATTATGATTTCATGGAAATCAAATATTTGTCAGCTGACAAAAAAGTCTGAAGTGCACGCCTGCTTGGGGGGAATGCTGAATTCATTGTGTTATTTTAAAATGTGACATCCCTCTAAATATGGCTATTTAAGTGCCTGCGCCCTTCGGCAAAAGGTGCCCCTCTCAGACCTGCCCCTCCAATTCTCTCTGCACATGCCTGGTTCTAGCTGATATTTTAACACGTTGGCTTACTCTAAGCTGTAATCAAAGTAATGTAATATAGCATGATGGAGGACCTAAAGATGGAAGAGATATATTTTGATATCAAATCCACTATTCTGTCATGCCTACTTATGTAGAGTCCCCTGTATACATGGCACCCATTTAAGATGTGGGACATGGTTTCAGCTATTTGTTCGTGACCATGATGTATACAGTAAGGAGAATGATTGCCTGGAAACCAGATGTAACGCCGGCTTTCAATTCTAAGTTCCCTCTCCCTTTTATTTTTGAATGCCTTTTCCCCTTTTCTTATTGATGATATCCTATGCAAAGTACTGCGTTCTATCCGTCTGTCTTTCAATGTTTTATGAGATACATAAAGTGGTTCCTGTGTAAACTAGTAAGACGCCTAAGGGCGACAAGCGACCTCATCCTAAAGGGCGAGGTTGCGCCATGTCTTGGCCATCTGGCCAGTGATGTATATCTGACCAGTTACCCATATATGGAGACCCCTGGTACCCATATAAGGAGATCCATGTTCTGTATATGGATATATGCTTTGAGTCCCCAAACATGCTTACTCGTTAATTGTTATGTGAAAGTCCTATGACATATATGACATCTGACATCATACATACAATCCCTTATATGCTCATATATGGAGATCCCTGTCTGTAGAACCAGCCACACAGATATGGGCTGTCTTCCTTCATATATGGGAATTCCCATATGAAGTCCTGTTAGATATGGGCTTACTATTGATAACATCAGGGATCTCCATATATGGGCATAAAAAGGATTCTGTTAGTGTGGTTCCCCTGACATCACAGTGATGTCAGAGCGTCATGTCAGAGCAGCAGTAAAAAAGCGTACATGGACAGACGTCCTTCCGGACGGACAGAGACATGATGTGCCGTTTCTCATCCTAAACTGCGACCTACGGTCGCAATATTTTATTAGACAAAAATGTAGTACAGTAGGCTACAGTTAAACACCACTTATTTGGCATCCCAAATAAGTCCTTTTACGGTCTTGTTAAGTTGGAAGTCCTTGGTATTTAATTCATGGACTTAACAAATAGCAAGCAAAAAAAGATTCAAAAATCATCGCAGATATAAAAACACTATATGTACAGGATAGGGGAAACAAGGGGGTGGTCTAATGTAAGGGGGGGGGGGGTGGTGCTCACTTCTGGCCTTACTATGGGAGAAGTGGGGCAGCATAGCTCAGGGGTAGAGAAACCGTTATTAGAGCACGAAGGGTTCCCAGTTCGAATCCGGGCTCCCCCTGAGTTAATGTCGAAGGGTCCTTGGGCAAGACTCTGAACCCCACATTGCTCCCGGTGAGCAGGTTGGTGCCTTGCATGGTTTCCTACACCACCGGTGTATGAATGTGTGCGTGAATGGGTGAATGTAATGCACAATCTCTGTAAAGCGCTTTGGATAAAAGCGCTATATATAAATGCACCATTTACCATTTATAACTACCTCCTACTCTGGCCTCCTGAAAGGTGAGTTTTCGGGGCAGTTTTGAAGGATTCCAGCGAGCTAAATGTTTTAAGGAAAGTAGTCAAGGAATTCCACACCTGGGTGACAGTGTTGGAAAGGGAGAATTTACCCATATTTGTCTTATGGGTTTGTGTTATCAGATCGTTGTGTGCACTCCCTCTGGTGTTGCGGCTGTGGGTGTCGCTAAGTTGACCTTGTACCAGTGATTTGTACTGTCATGAAACTTCTAATAAATTATTCAATCAATCAATCAATCAATCAATCAATCAATCAGGACTTACCTGGGAAGAAGTGAATTTTCAGCTGGAGCTGTTGACAAGACATTCATCCAGACATGTAGTGATGAGCTCTTCTACCTGAGTGGCAGAGGGGGGGGGGGTCATATTATTAACCCTTTACCACACACATCATACTGAGATTCATCAAAGGAAGTTTGTCTAATCTTTACTTCTGTTGTGTTGAGAGACAGAGACAGAGAAACAGCCAGCCAGCCAGTCAGTCAGCCAGCCAGCCAGCCAGCCAGCCAGATACAAATCCATCATAGACATGATCTACTTTCTGTCAATAAATTGTGTGCAGGTGATTATTTGGCAGTTGGAGTTGGGAGTTTGTAAGCGCTGGTGAAACAAACACTTTGCAGATGGAAAGAGGATAATTCAAGCTTTCCATACAGCTGTAATGTTGATGAGTTTAACATTGTTTAATACAATCAGAGACTTTTCTGTTTGGATGTATGGGCTGTCAATGGTTGGTGTTACCAACCATCTACACAACATCAACACAACATCAACACAACTACACAACAAAGCAGCAGATCTACAAGCTCACTAGGCGTCTGCACAGTGACATGTTGTGAGCTTGTAGATCTGCTTCCCTCCCCATAAACATATGAAACTAGTGTAAACTCACCCTACACATGTTGTTCTGTGTTGTTGGTAAAATACAGCCTCAACAAACTGTGTTACTTCCTGTTCTGCTCCCTGACACTGGCGTGTGCATGTGGGTGTGTGTGTGTGTGTGTGTGTGTGTGTGTGTGTGTGTGTGTGTGTGTGTGTTTTTGTGGTGTGTCATTATTAAGCCCCTCCCCTCATCCCATGGCCACACCTTAGTACTTTTCCTCCACCTCTCCCCTCAGGCACAAGCACACATGCACGCGCGCGCGACACACACACACACACACACACACACACACACACACACACACACACACACACACACACACACACACACACACACACACACACACACACACACACACACACACACACACACACACACACACACACACACACACACACACACACACACACACACCTGAGTACATTTTCTAAATTCCCCTCAGGCAGACATTTAAACATTACACCATATAATAAATAACTCGGATAACACGGAGCCTCAATGAAGCACAGCTGAAACATAGAAATAAACCATCATCATTCATGAGTGAATAAACCACCAATAAAAGTCTGATTAAGGCTTTTACTAATGACTGAGAAACCCACCAATACAAGTCTAATTCTGGCTTTTACCAAAGCCTTAAACATGGGCACAAGCCCCTCCCCTGAAACATCCAACACTTTTTTTTTTCTTTTTTTTTTAGCTGCTTTTTTAAATCGACAGTTTGGCCTGTCTTGTCCTGCAACAAAGTTCAATATCTGACACTCCTTTTCTTTTTCTTTTTTTTGTAACCAGCACCAAGAATGAAAGCCATTTTACACCATTACAACTTACAATGATCATTCTCAAGGTTTCAAATCATTCTTGTAATCTGCAACATTCCATGAGACAATGACAAATAGTTTGTCTCATCACAGAAAGGGCACTTAATGGACACTGAGGGGTTAATCCTGGAAACAGAACTGTTAACAGCCAGCCGGTATGGTGTAAAATTTGTTAAGAAATTCTACAAGAAACTGGGCGTCAGTAAAGACAGTTTTAAACTTGCCACAGTGACAACTGATGAAGTGTTTAAAAAACTGAGCGCCCTACCTCAACACAAGGCCACTGGCCTTGTTAAATTCCAGCTAGATTTCTCAGAGATTCAGCCGCCACCATTGCTCCAATCATTACCCACATAATTAACCTTTCCATCGAACAGGGTCATGTCCCACAGGACTTCAAACTAGCAAAAGTAACCCCCCTGCATAAAAAAGGTAGCAAAAGAGACCCTGGAAACTACCGTCCCGTTTCCATTCTTAGCTCCATATCCAAAGTCATGGAGAAAATAGTCTACGAACAGATAGCAAGATATCTCGATGAGAATAATCTGATTTACGAGTTCCAATCTGGATTCAGAAAATCTCATTCCACTGACACATGCCTTCTCTATTTGACTGACCAAATCAAACGCGAAGCGGATGACGGCAAATATAGCGGCATGGTCATGATGGACCTCCAGAAGGCATTTGACACCGTAAATCATTCTATTCTGATTGAGAAACTAAAAGCCATCGGTCTTGACAGCGCAGCAGTGAGTTGGATGCAGTCTTACCTGGTGGGGAGGGAACAGGTGGTGGAGATTAACGGTACCCTGTCCCCCCCCCCTCCCAGTAAGCTGTGGTGTTCCTCAAGGTAGCATACTGGGACCTCTGTCGTTCCTAATATACGTGAACGACATGGCATCTGTTTGTGACTGCAACCTGTTCCTGTTCGCGGATGACTCGGCTCTACTAGTCTCGGGCAAGGACCACTTGCAGGTTGAAAGGACACTTAACTCTGAACTAAGTAAGATCTGCACATGGCTTAAAGACAACAAATTATCAATTCACCTGGGTAAAACTGAGTCCATCCTCTTTGGATCAAATCATAACCTCAAAAAAGTCGATAACTTCACAATCAAAGTGGGTGACAAGGTCATAACACGAAAAAACTAAATCTCTTACTTAGGATGTATCCTTGAAGCTAATCTTTCCAGTGAAAAGATGACTTCTAAAGTAATAAATAAAATCAATCAACGAACTCGTTTCCTACAGAGGATCGCCCCAATGGTCAATTTCAACACACTGAAGACCATAGCTGGTGCAATAATCCAGCCCCTCTTTGACTACGGAGTCCACGTATGGTATCGTGACGCCCCACAAGCCCTGAAAACAAAACTCCAAACAGCCCAAAATAAACTAATTAGGGTCCTGCTTAACCTCCCCTATCAGACTCACCTCACCGCTACTCACCAGTTAAGAGTGGGGTGGCTCAGAGTAGATGACAGAGTACAGCAACTTGCAATGGGCCTGGTGTACAAGATACACTACACCACTATGATACCCAAGTACCTGTCAAAATACTTTATAAACATTAAGGATGTCCATAATTATAACACCAGAGGCAGCGCCACAGATCACTTCCAACCCAGAGTAAAAACCAACAAAGGGTCAAACTCGTTTTTCTGCTATACCATCAATGTGGAAAGCCTTACCGAAGGCCATAAAGGAGTGTGGATCACTAGCATCCTTTAAAATTGCCCTGAAAAACCACTTACAGGCAGCAGCCGTTCGCAACTGGTAAAAAAATGAACCTAGCCCAACCCTACCCTCCCCTGCCCCTTCTTTGTATATACTGTTTGTTTAGACTTACTGTTTTCTTTTTTCTTTTTCTTTACATATCTACTGCATAGTACTGTGTTCTATTTGTCTGTCATTCAATGTTATATGAGATACTTCAATGGTTTCCAGTGGAAATAAGCTTAGTCTTTTCATGGATCTCCTTTTAGTAGACCTTGTACCAGTGAACTGTACCGTCATGAAACTGTAACTTTTCCTATGCAAACTTCTAATAAAGTCTTCAATCAATCAATCAATCAAAGCCAGGGACGCGCAGAGGATGTTTGAGGGGCAGGGGCTGAAATGTCCTAAAAGGGCTCTTTTGGCAAAGATTGTGAAAATAGCAGATCTACAAGCTCTCAAGGTGTCGTGCTATTTTCGGTGTGGGCCTACGACGTGGATTTCTAGACGGAGGACACATTATTTCAACATAAAATGTTGCATTCAAGTTCAGGAGAGTCGGAAAAGACAAGTCTCCTGAATGCTGTAGGACAGGGGTCTTCAACAGGGGGTCCGGGACCCCTAGGGGGTCCTCAGAGTTACTTCAAGGGGGCCACCAAATCTTTGTGTGATAGGATCATTATTTTCAATGAACAACTTGAACCATTGCATCCCTAATCTAAGGAGAACTTTAGCCAACAGCTAAGGCGTTGAGTGCTTGTAGCGCGAGGCATTGTGAGCTTGTAGAGCTGCTATTGTTGGCAAATAGGTTTGGTGTAGAGTGAAAAGGTCAAATGTATTAAGTATCCGTGATTTAAGTGGTTAAATGGCATAGACTGATGACAGTTCTTTCATAAAATCGATGAAAATCTGCAACACAATTTTATATAGTAGTGGGGGTCCCTGCATTATCTCCCTCTCAGTTAAGGGGTCCTTGGCCTGAAAACGTTGAAGACCCCTGCTGTAGGACCTGGAAAGGGGGGCATTTGCATTTATTTCTCCATAGTAAAAGCATGCATTCATGGTCTGGAGAGGGCACTTTTTTACAGCAGGGTAAAAGGGCAGGGGCTCAAGCCCCCTTTGATGTATATGTGTGCACGTGCCTGCAGCCAGCGCTCCCTTCAATATCCTCCACTGTAGATTTGGCACAAAAAAGTGTCAAATGTGTTCTCCTGCTATGCTGCTAAAATGTGGAACGCCCTACCGAGGGCCTTAAAGGAATGTAAATCCCTTTCCTTTAAAAAGGCACTGAAAAGCCACCGTTCTAGTGTAAATACCATTTATTTTGCATTGTGTTTTTACAACAGTTTTTCTGATGATATCCTAGTAATGTGTTCTATATGTGTCTGTCATTCAATGTTATGAGTTAAATATCGATCATAGTACTGTGTTCTATATCTGTCTGTCATTCAATGTTATGAGTTAAATATCTATCATAATACTGTGTTCTATATCTGTCTGTCATTCAATGTGATATGAGTTAAATATCTATCATAGTACTGTGTTCTGTCTGTGGCAGGGCCAGATCTAAGCATAGGCAAGGGGAGCAATGTCCCCCTAAATGCCCTGTCTTCCCCACCTAACCAAACATTGATGGCATGCAAAAACATTAAACTATTTGAAATGTTATGCTACGACTAGGTCGATGGATAGATAAACTGATAAGATATTAAAGAGAGAGAGAGAGAGAGAGAGAGAGAGAGAGAGAGAGAGAGAGAGAGAGATAGCAGGGGTGGGTGGACTGGGCAAGTGGGCATCTGGCATACCGACTACACTAGTGGGCCAATGGGCTGCCCAAAACAAGAGAGGCAAAAAAGGATGGGGGTTGATGCTGTAGCCTGATGCAGGTGTAAGACCTGTTGTTTACATTGTGTGTTATAGGAATAAGTGTGCCAAAATGTTTTCTATGCATTTTGGGTGTTTTAGATTTTTCTTTTCCGCCCGCGCCACAAAGCAGCATGGGCTGGAGGTAACCCCTTGTCATGTCGTCCTGCCCCACCTAGTGCTGAAGGCTAAATCCGGCCCTGCTGTCATGCAATGTTATATGAGTTAAATATCTATCATAGTACTGTGTTCTGTCTGTCATTCAATGTTATATGAGTTAAATATCTATCATAGTACTGTGTTCTGTCTGTCATTCAATGTTATATGAGTTAAATATCTATCATAGTACTGTGTTCTGTCTGTCATGCAATGTTATATGAGTTAAATATCTATCATAGTATTGTGTTCTGTCTGTCATGCAATGTTATATGAGTTAAATATCTATCATAGTACTGTGTTCTGTCTGTCATGCAATGTTATATGAGTTAAATATCTATCATAGTGCTGTGTTCTGTCTGTCATGCAATGTTATATGAGTTAAATATCTATCATAGTATTGTGTTCTGTCTGTCAATCAATGTTATACGAGTTAAATATCTATCATAGTACTGTGTTCTGTCTGTCATGCAATGTTATATGAGTTAAATATCTATCATAGTATTGTGTTCTGTCTGTCATGCAATGTTATATGAGTTAAATATCTATCATAGTATTGTGTTCTGTCTGCCATTCAATGTTATATGAGTTAAATATCTATCTTAGTATTGTGTTCTGTCTGTCTGTCATTCGATGTTATATGATGTACAAAATCTCTGCTCTGCAAATAGTAACAGTATCAATCACATCTGACACTGTCTACTACTCTCTGTGCAAAACCAACGAGATTTGAAAAGAACAGATAAGTGCCTACATTCTCAAATGTAAAGATAGAATTTGTATTTGGGTTTAATTCCTTTTAGTCTTAGACATTTTAATAACACACATGTAGTCTTAGTCTTCTGAAATTGTTTTAGTCTAGTCTAGTCTTAGTCGACTAAATATCAAAATCTAATCCGACTTAGTCTTTAGTCTTAGTCTTGGTCAACAAAAATTAACACTGCACTTTACCCCACAGCCACATTTTGGGAAAAAGGACATCTCTTATCAATTCAGGGTAATCTTCATCTATCACATGGATTTATATGTTCATCAACATGTATGATACAAAATGTTCTCCCTGAATCAATTTCCTTTGACACAAGCTGATTATGTTGACAGCAAGAACATTTACTTTTACACGCAAACAAATGTGTTTTCCACAGCACTATCAGGTCCTCTCCTTCAAGGCAAGGGGACAATTCAAGAGGCTTGAAAATATAATGGTCACATGCCCACAAATGTGTTCAATTGCCTAGATACAGGGGGTGTCTCAGTTTACCCCACTCTCCCCCTATGTTTTTTCTGTGTGGGTGAGGACAAGCAGCAAAGCGCTTGTGGCCCACATCTCCAAATAGTGCGGGGCCTTAAGGGGAGACAATGCTCATTTCGTGCAAATCAGTCTAGGCCATGGCTACACAGAGCTGGATTTTTCATATATCCCGGTTTTTCAGATACCCACATAGAAAAATATCTAGGTCCACACGACAAAGATATCTAGGTCTAAAATAATCTGAATCCACAGACCTCCACCCCCCCCCCCCCCCCCCCCCCAAACCTGCCGTCATTAAATACATATGCCGATCCCGACGGTGCAGAAACAGAATCGCATTGGCGGCTACAATTCCAAGTGTTTCAGAAACTCAGTGTTGATTTAGAGCACTGTTTCCCAAACAGTGGGTCGGGACCCATTTTTGGGTCGCAGACACATTTCTATGGGTCCCTTCATTTTCGGTTTCCTACATTTAGTTTTTAGTTATTCAAAAAACATTCCCCCAAAAAACTAAATGCTTCATGAATTAAAAGACAAATTCAAGAAACACAGTAGGCTACACAGTTTATAAATATTATGATGCAATTATGCCAGCATAAACTCCTAGCCTTGGATCAAGAATATCATAGATGTATTTTATTTACAGCTTTGATAGTCTTGATCATAGGCTGGGAAGGCAGACAGACAGCTGTCAATCTGGGCTGGGGCCCTCGCCAGTTAAACAGGCTACAGCTGGTGTTAGGAGTAGGCCTACATTTTATTGAATAAAGTGAGTTATTTTTATGGGGAATGATAAGTGACATTGTCCTGGACCAGTGGTTACAGTGGTGGGGGCCATGGTGGCAATCATGGTCATTTGCAAAAGGGGACGGGACAGTACAGTTCACTGATACAACTTCTACTGAAAGGATTTAAACCACAGAAAAGTAAATGGCTGGTTTGCATTGGGGTCCTTTTGTATTAAAAAATATGTAAAAAATACGCTGGTATCGAGGATGAACGAGGACGAGGACGCGTGCACATGCGTGTCGGGGCCAGTGATCATCAAAATCCACTGGCCCAGAGTGCCAGGAGTAAATTTCCCCTTGTCTACCCCTGCCTAAAATCACGCAAAGCGGTACACAGTGTATGTCTAGACTCATGTCATCAACATGGATCTGTCCCATTTAGTGCCACCATCAGGCCCTTTTTACAAACGCATTTTTGGACACTGCTCCTACAGATTTTGCTCTAAAATCCCACAAAGCGGTACACAGTATGTCTAGACTCATGTCATCAACATGGATCTGTCCCATTTAGTGCCACCATCAGGCCCTTTTTACAAACGCATTTTTGGACACTGCTCCTACAGATTTTGCTCTAAAATCACACAAAGCGGTACACAGTATGTCTAGACTCATGTCATCAACATGGATCTGTCCCATTTAGTGCCACCATCAGGCCCTTTTTACAAACGCATTTTTGGACACTGCTCCTACAGATTTTGCTCTAAAATCACACAAAGCGGTACACAGTATGTCTAGACTCATGTCATCAACATGGATCTGTCCCATTTAGTGCCACCATCAGGCCCTTTTTACAAACGCATTTTTGGACACTGCTCCTACAGATTTTGCTCTAAAATCACACAAAGCGGTACACAGTATGTCTAGACTCATGTCATCAACATGGATCTGTCCCATTTAGTACCACCATCAGGCCCTTTTTACAAACGCATTTTTGGACACTGCTCCTACAGATTTTGCTCTAAAATCACACAAAGCGGTACACAGTATGTCTAGACTCATGTCATCAACATGGATCTGTCCCATTTAGTGCCACCATCAGGCCCTTTTTACAAACGCATTTTTGGACACTGCTCCTACAGATTTTGCTCTAAAATCACACAAAGCGGTACACAGTATGTCTAGACTCATGTCATCAACATGGATCTGTCCCATTTAGTGCCACCATCAGGCCCTTTTTACAAACGCATTTTTGGACACTGCTCCTACAGATTTTGCTCTAAAATCACACAAAGCGGTACACAGTATGTCTAGAGTCATGGCAGCAACATGGATCTGTCCCATTTAGCGCCACCATCAGGCCCTTTTTTCAAAGACATTTTTGGACACTGCTCCTACAGATTTTGCCCTAAAATCAAGCAAAGTGGTACGCCTCCTGCTATGTTGCTAAAATGTGGAACGCCCTACCGAAGGCCTTAAAGGAATGTAAATCCCTTTCCTTTAAAACGGCACTGAAAAGCCACCTTTCTATTGCAAATACAATTTATTTTGCACTGTGTTTTTTCTGATGATATCTTCTACATAGTACTGTGTTCTGTCTGTCTATAATTCAATGTTATATGAGTTAAATATCTATCATAGTACAGTACATCCCCACACCTCTAGTGTTTGTTTCAGGCAATCGAGGAACATGAAACCCTGTCACCGAAGAGACTGCATTTACATGGACTAAATTGGGATTTTTGCATCCCAGCTTTAGTGTTCTAAATGGACTTGCAAATTTCCCAAAGCTTGGGAGCTCTTGCTCTAACGCAGCGTTAGGGATAAACGGTGGTAGGAACAACGTTCCCATTCTTTTCAAGCTGCACACAAATCCACTATTCTGTCATGCCTACTTATGTAGAGTCCCCTGTATACATGGCACCCATTTAAGATGTGGGACATGGTTTCAGCTATTTGTTTGTGACCATGATGTATACAGTAAGGAGAATGATTGCCTGGAAACCAGATGTAACGCCGGCTTTCAATTCTAAGTTCCCTCTCCCTTTTATTTTTGAATGCCTATTCCCCTTTTCTTATTGATGATATCCTATGCAAAGTACTGCGTTCTATCCGTCTGTCTTTCAATGTTTTATGAGATACATAAAGTGGTTCCTGTGTAAACTAGTAAGACACCTAAGGGCGACAAGCGACCTCATCCAAAAGGGCGAGGTTGTGCCATGTCTTGGCCATCTGGCCAGTGATGTATATCGGACCAGTTACCCATGAGACCCCTGGTACCCATATAAGGAGATCCATGTTCTGTATATGGATATATGCTTTGAGATCCCAAACATGCTTACTCGTTAATTGTTATGTGAAAGTCCTATGACATATATGACATCTGACATCATACATACAATCCCTTTTATGCTCATATATGGAGATCCCTGTCTGTAGAACCAGCCACACAGATATGGGCTGTCTTCCTTCATATATGGGAATTCCCATATGAAGTCCTGTTAGATATGGGCTTACTATTGATAACATCAGGGATCTCCATATATGGGCATAAAACGGATTCTGTTAGTGTGGTTCCCCTGACATCACAGTGATGTCAGAGCGTCATGTCAGAGCAGCAAACCCATAGACCGTAAAAAAGCGTACATGGACAGACGTCCTTCCGGACGGACAGAGACATGATGTGCCGTTTCTCATCCTAAACTGCGACCTTCGGTCGCAATATTTTATTAGACAAAAATGTAGTACAGTAGGCTACAGTTAAACACCACTTATTTGAGCATCCCAAATAAGTCCTTTTACGGTCTTGTTAAGTTGGAAGTCCTTGGTATTTAATTCATGGACTTAACAAATAGCAAGCAAAAAAAGATTCAAAAATCATCGCAGATATAAAAACACTATATGTACAGGATAGGGGAAACAAGGGGGTGGGCTAATGTAAGTGGGGGGGGGGGGGGGGGGGGGGGGTGCTCACTTCTGGCCTGTCTATGGGAGAAGTGATAACTACCTCCTACTCTGGCCTCCTGAAAGGTGAGTTTTCGGGGCAGTTTTGAAGGATTCCAGCGAGGTAAATGTTTTAAGGGAAGTAGTCAAGGAATTCCACACCTGGGTGACAGTGTTGGAAAGGGAGCATTTACCCATATTTGTCTTATGGGTTTGTGTTATCAGATCGTTGTGTGCACTCCCTCTGGTGTTGCGGCTGTGGGTGTCGCTAAGTTGACCTTGTACCAGTGATTTGTACTGTCATGAAACTTCTAATAAATTATTCAATCAATCAATCAATCAATCAATCAATCAATCAATCAATCAATCAATCAATCAGGACTTACCTGGGAAGAAGAGAAGGTTCAGCTGGAGGTGATGAGAAGACATTCATCCAGACATGTAGTGGTGAGCTCTTCTACCTGGGGGAGGGGGGGGGGCATATTATTATTAACCCTTTACCACACACATCATACTGGGGTATGGGTATCTTTGAGGTGTAGTGTATCTTGTAGACCAGTATTTAGTCAGGTACATGGGTATCTTAGTGGTGTAGTGTATCTTGTAGACCAGTATTTAGTCAGGTACATGGGTATCTTAGTGGTGTAGTGTATCTTGTAGACCAGTATTTAGTCAGGTACATGGGTATCTTAGTGGTGTAGTGTATCTTGTACACCAGGCCCATTGCAAGATGCTGTACTCTGCCACCCCACACTTATGTGGTGATAATCGGTAAGGTGGGCCCCGAGGAGGAAGACCAAGCACAACGCTAATCAGTTTGTTCTGGGCTGTTTGGAGCTTTAACTTTAAGGCAATTGGGTTATCGTCTGCCCAGAGTACCTGATTGGATGCTGGATCTGTCAGTCAGCTCCTTGACACCTCCCCATCTGTCAGCGTCATTAACTTGCAAACCCAAAACAGCAGATCTACAAGCTCACAACGTGATGCAGAGTGACATGTAATTCTAGGATTTTTTACTAGATATCTAGTTATATTTAACTAGATCTAAGCTTCAATGACATGAGATTACCAAAAAGGTGAACTCATCATACTAGTAAGACGCCTAAGCGACCTCACCCTAAAGGGCAAAGTCAATCAATCAATCAATCAATCAATCAATCAATCAATCAATCAATCAATCAAGACTTACCTGGGAAGAAGTGAATGTTCAGCTGGAGCTGTTGACAAGACATTCATCCAGACATGTAGTGATGAGCTCTTCTACCTGAGTGGCAGAGGGGGGGAGGGGGGAGGGGGGGGGGGTCATATTATTAACCCTTTACCACACTCATCATACTGAGATTCGTCAAAGGAAGTTTGTCTAATCTTTACTTCCGTTGTGTTGACACACACACACACACACACACACACACACACACACACACACACACACACACACACACACACACACACACACACACACACACACACACACACACACACACACACACACACACACACACACACACACACACACACACACACGTTACTTCTTGCTGTCAGGGAAACCTTTTGAAAAAGTTAAAAATAGCAGATCTACAAGATCACAACATGTTGAACTTGTACATCTGCTATTTTCACGCCTGTTTCTGCCTGATTTGTTGCAACAGGTCCTAGTGCCCCCGCCTTCACCACATCCCCAGGCAGAAACGGAGTGAGACAGAGAAACAGCCAGCCAGTCAGTCAGCCAGCCAGCCAGCCAGCCAGATACAAATCCATCATAGACATGTTCTGATCTACTTTCTGTCAATAAATTGTGTGCAGAGATTATTTGGCAGTTGGAGTTGGGAGTTTGTAAGCGCTGGTGAAACAAACACTTTGCAGATGGAAAGAGGATAATTCAAGCTTTCCATACAGCTGTAATGTTGATGAGTTTAACGTTGTTTAATACAATCAGAGACTTTTCTGTTTGGATGTATGGGCTGTTAATGGTTGGTGTTACCAACCAACTACACAACATCAACACAACTACACAACAAAGCAGCAGATCTACAAGCTCACTAGGCGTCTGCAGAGTGACATGTTGTGAGCTTGTAGATCTGCTTCCCTCCCCATAAACATATGAAACTAGTGTAAACTCACCCTACACATGTTGTTCTGTGTTGTTGGTAAAATACAGCCTCAACAAACTGTGTTACTTCCTGTTCTGCTCCCTGACACTGGTGTGTGTGTGTGTGTGTGTGTGTGTGTGTGTGTGTGTGTGTGTGTCTTCTTCTTCTTCTTCTTTTTGATTTTTAAAGGCGGTTGGCATCCGGTATATTCGGTGCATTACCGCCCTCTTCTGGTCCCTTTTCATGGACCAGACTACTCAATGTCTATTTCTTCTTTTTTTCCCCTTGTCATTCATTTCTGTGAAAACTATAAACAGTGTCCACCCGTAGTGCTCCCATTCCAAATATATATATTGTCCATTCAGTGACCCAGAGCGTGAGTCTGAGCCTCCGTGAATTCTTCCCTCAACACACTATCCAGATCCTCCCCAGTGACGTCCATAACATTCAAGAATCTTTTTGCTGCTGCCAATACCATCTTAATCCTTTCAGACTTTCCCTTTATTTCTACCGCACAGTTTGTGTGTGTGTGTGTGTGTGTGTGTGGTTTGTGGTGTGTCATTATTAAGCCCCTCCCCTCATCCCATGGCCACACCTTAGTACTTTTCCTCCACCTCTCCCCTCAGGCACAAGCACACGTGCACGCACACACACACACACACACACACACACACACACACACACACACACACACACACACACACACACACACACACACACACACACACACACACACACACACACACACACACACACACACACACACACACACACACACACACACACACACACACCTGAGTACATTTTCTAAACTCCCCTCAGGCAGACATTTAAACATCACCATATAATAAATAACTCCTCATGTAAAACCTAGAACAATATAATTAAAAACCAGCTGTCCTCAACAGAACACGGAGCCTCAATGAAGCACAGCTGAAACATAGAAATAAACCATCATCATTCATGAGTGAATAAACCACCAATAAAAGTCTGATTAAGGCTTTTACTAATGACTGAGAAACCCACCAATACAAGTCTAATTCTGGCTTTTACCAAAGCCTTAAACATGGGCACAAGCCCCTCCCCTGAAACATCCAACCAGTTTGGCCTGTCTTGTCCTGCAACAAAGTTCAATACCTGACACTCTTTTTTTTTTTTTTTTTTTTTGTAACCAGCACCAAGAATGAAAGCCATTTTACACCATTAAAACTTAAAATGATCATTCTCAAGGTTTCAAATCATTCTTGTAACCTGCAACATTCCATGAGACAATGACAAATAGTTTGTGTCTCATCACAGAAAGGGCACTTAATGGACACTGAGGGGTTAATCCTGGAAACAGAACTGTTAACAGCCATCCAGGGATGCGCAGAGGATGTTTGAGGGGCAGGGGCTGAAATTTCCTAAAAGGGCTCTTTTGGCAAAGAATGCAAAAATAGCAGATCTACAAGCTCTCAATGTGTTGTGCTTTCTAGACGGAGGACACATGCTGTCAACATAAAATGTTGCATTCAAGTTCAGGAGAAACGGAAAAGACAAGTCTCCTGAATGCTGTAGGACAGGGGTCTTCAACAGGGGGTCCGGGTCCCCTAGGGGTCCTCAGAGTTACTTCAAGGGGGCCACCAAATCTTTGTGTGATAGGATCATTATTTTCAATGAACAACTTGAACCATCGCATCCCTATTCTAAGGAGAACTTTAGCCAACAACAGCTAAGGCGTTGAGAGCTTGTAGCACGAGGCATTGAGAGCTTGTAGAGCTGCTATTGTTGGCAAATAGGTTTGGTGTAGAGTGAAAAGGTCAAATGTATTAAGTATCCATGATTTAAGTGGTTAAATGTCATAGAATGATGACAGTGCTTTCATAAAATCGATGAAAATCTGCAATACGATTTTATACAATATGTAGTGGGGGTCCCTGCATTATCTCTGTCTCAGTTAAAGGGTCCTTGGCCTGAAAACGTTGAAGACCCCTGCTGTAGGACCTGGAAAGGGGGGCATTTGCAGTTATTTCTCCATAGTAAAAGCATGCATTCATGGTCTGGAGAGGGCACTTTTTTTCAGCAGGGTAAAAGGGCAGGGCATCAAGCCCCCTTTGATGTCTATGTGTACACGTGCCTGCAGCCACCGCTCCCTTCAATATCCTCCACTGTAGATTTGGCACAAAAAAATGTCAAATGTGTTCACCTGCTATGCTGATACAATGTGGAACGCCCTAACGAAGGCCTTAAAGGAATGTAAATCCTTTTTTATTTTTACAACTGTTTTTCTAATGATATCTTAGTAATGTGTTCTATATCTGTCTGTCATTCAATGTGATATGAGTTAAATATCTATCATAGTACTGTGTTCTATATCTGTCTGTCATTCAATGTGATATGAGTTAAATATCTATCATAGTACTGTGTTCTGTCTGTGTCAGGGCCAGATCTAAGCATAGGCAAGGGGAGCAATGCCCCCCTAAATGCCCTGTCTTCCCCACCAAACATGATGGCATGCAAAAACTAAAAATTCAAAAATGTTAAACTATTTGAAATGTTATGCTACGACTAGGTAGATGGATAGATTAACTGATAAGAAATTAGAGAGAGAGAGAGAGAGAGAGAGAGAGAGAGAGAGAGAGAGAGAGAGAGAGAGAGAGAGATACAGTATAGCAGGGGTGGGTGGACTGGGCATCTGGCATACCGACTACACTAGTGGGCCAATGGGCCACCCAAAAAAAGAGAGGAAAAAAAGGATGGGGGTTGATGCTGTAGACTGATGCAGGTGTAAGACCTGTTGTTTACATTGTGTGTTATAGGAATAAGTGTGCCAAAATGCTCAGTTTTCTATGCATTTCGGGTGTTTTAGGGGGTTTGTCCCCCCCAATTATTTTCCGCCCGCGCCACAAAGCAGCATGGGCTGGAGGTAACCCCCTGTCATGTCGTCCTGCTCCACCTAGTGCTGAAGGCTAAATCCGGCCCTGCTGTCATGCAATGTTAGATGAGTTAAATATCTATCATAGTACTGTGTTCTGTCTGTCATTCAATGTTATATGAGTTAAATATCTATCATAGTACTGTGTTCTGTCTGTCTGTCATTCAATGTTATATGAGTTAAATATCTATCATAGTACTGTGTTCTGTCTGTCTGTCATTCAATGTTATATGAGTTAAATATCTATCATAGTACTGTGTTCTGTCTGTCTGTCATTCTTCAATGTTATATGAGTTAAATATCTATCATAGTACTGTGTTCTGTCTGTCATTCAATGTTATATGAGTTAAACATCTATCATAGTATTGTGTTCTGTCATTTGATAGTTATATGAGGTACAACATCTCTGCTCTGCAAATAGTAACAGTATCAATCACATCTGACACTGTCTACTACTCTCTGTGCAAAACAAACAACATTTGAAAAGAACAGATAAGTGCCTACATTCTCAAATGTAAAGATAACATATGTATTTGGGTTTAATTCCTTTTAGTCTTAGACTTAGCTTTAGTCTTAGTCTTAGATGTTTTAATAACACACATTTAGTCTTAGTCTTCTGAAATTGTTTTAGTATGTCTAGATTTAGTCGTCTAAATATCAAAATCTTAGCCGACTTAGTCTTTAGTCTTAGTCTTGGTCAACAAAATTAACACTGCACTTTACCCCACAGCCACATTTTGGGAAAAAGGACATCTCTTATCAATTCAGAGTAATCTTCAGCTAGCATCTTATCAATTCAGAGTAATCTTCAGCTAGCATCTATCACATGGATGTATATGCATCAACATGTATGAAATAAAATGTTCTCCCTGAATCAATTTCCTTTGACACAACAGCTGATTATGTTGACAGCCAGAACATTTACTTTTACATGCAAAAAGATGTGTTTTCCACAGCATCAGGTCCTCTCCTTCATGGCAAGGGGACAATTCAAGGGGCTTGAAAATATAATGGTCACATACCACAAATGTGTTCTATTGCCTAGATACACAGGGTGTCTCAGTTTACCCCACTCTCCCCATATATTTTTTTTCTGTGTGGGTGAGGACAAGCAGCAAAGCGCTTGTGGCCCACATCCCCAAATAGTGCGGGGCCTTAAGGGGAGAGAATGCTCATTTTGTGCAAAACAGTCTAAAAGCGCCACATTTTGCACAGATGTAGCCCAGGGTTTGCTCTAATGATTTAGCTAGGGCGCCTGAGCCGACGACCTTCGTGGTCGCCACAGCGGCCAAATCAAGTTGGGCTCCCATCGACTTTCTATACAGGAGGAAAATACTCAGAAAAAATCTGCTTTAAGTTGGATGTGAGGGGTCTAACTAGGGGTTTGTCATGATTCTGAATCCATTGCAAGCATTTGTTTTGCACACAAAACTTTCCTTGGGCTATAAATGGCCCCAGAAAACAATGAGTCATCACTTTTCACAGTTTTGTGGGCTAGCTAAATCTATGCAAAATGTGGCGCTTTTAGACTAATTTGCATGAAATGAGCATTTTCTCGTTTCACTCCATTATTCAGTCTGAGGTTGCTCCCACACAGGGCGATTGCTGGGATGGGCGTTGCCAAAGAGGCAGTCTTCTGCGATTGGTTCACCGTCTGACCAACACATGAGTAGTGTTGTTATGTGTGGCTGGCTAGTGGCTAGCCTGTTGCTTGCTAGTACTACTTGCTAACCAAAGAAACAGGCAGAATAGGAGCACTACGAACTAGTAATCAAACACAACATAACGTGCCTGCTACTGGTGTTTCATAGCGAGATTGATACAATCGCATTTTACCGCATTTTACCGTGACGCAATGTGCCGTACGGTACGGCGGCGGCGCTGGTTTACTTGGAAACGCACATGAGTTCTAAACCCCCACCAACCCCCACCAACGTCACAAGAAGCTGATTCACGACGCTGATTCGCCGTACGGATTTTCGAACGAGGAAAGTCTCTTCAATGAGAGCAATTCTAGACCCCTGAAAGGGGTGTGGCTAGCGATTCAGGGTCTGGAACTAGGCTACATTTTCTCCCCTTAAGGCCCCACACTAAAACTCAAGCACTTCATATTGTCAGGGCTAGCATACACTGTGTAATACTGTAATAGCCATCTCCATGCTTAACTTTGAAAGACACCTCTAGTGTTTGTGACGGGCAATCGAGGAACATGAAACCCTGTCTCCCAAGAGACTGTACATGGACTAAATAGGGATTTCTGCATCCCAGCTTCAGTGTTCTAAACGGACTTGCACATTTCCCAAAGCTTGGGAGCTCTTGCTCTAACGCAGCGTTAGGGATAGACGGTATGGTACATACACCCAGGGACAGATCCAACTGTAGATGGACCCTGTGCGACATCGCATTCCATCATAGACATGTTCTGATCTACTTTCTGTCTAAATTCTGAGCAGGTGATTATTTGGAGTTGAAGTTCTGGTTGTAAGCACTGGTGAAACAAACACTTTGCAGATATAAAGAGGATAATTCAAGCTTTCCATACAGCTGTAATGTTGATGAGTTTAACATTGTTTAATACAATCAGAGACTTTTCTTTTTGGATGTATGGGCTACCAACCAACTACACAACATCAACACAACATCAACACAACTACACAACAAAGCAGAAGATCTACAAGCTCACTACGCATCTGCAGAGTGACATGTTGTGAGCTTGTAGATCTGCTTCCCTCCCCATAAACATATTAAACTAGTGTAAACTCACCCTACACATGTTCTGTGTTGTTGGGTTAATACAGCCTCAAAAAACTTTTTTAATTCCTGTTCTACTCCCTGACACTGTGTGTGTGTGTGTGTGTGTGTGTGTGTGTGTGTGTGTGTGTGTGTGTGTGTGTGTGTGTGTGTGTGTGTGTGTGTGTGTGTGTGTGTGTGTGTGTTTATGTGCATGTTTGTGGTTTGTCCTTACTAAACCCCTCCCCTCATCCCACGGCCACACCTTAGTACTTTTCCTCCACCTCTCCCCTCAGGCACAAGCACACACACACACACACACACACACACACACACACACACACACACACACACACACACACACACACACACACACACACACACACACACACACACACACACACACACACACACACACACACACACACACACACACACACACACATTACACCATATAATAAATAACTCCTCATTTAAAACCTAGAACAATATAATTAAAAACCAGCTGTCCTCAACAGAACACAGAGCCTCAATGAAGCACAGCTGAAACATAGAAATAAACCATCATCATTCATGAGTGAATAAACCACCAATAAAAGTCTGATCCTGGCTTTTACCAAAGCCTTATAAATGGGCACAAGCCCCTCCCCTGAAACATCCAACACTTTTTTCTTTACTGCTTTTGTAAATCGCCAGTTTGGCCTGTCTTGTCCCGCAACAAGGTTCAATACCTCTCTAGTTTCAGTTTAGCGCATGCCCAGTTAGCACATGCGCAATACTGGGTTAAAACTGATTCCGGTTGGTAGTTCCGGCCAAATTGTAGTCCGTTTTGAATACAAAGTGACGTAAGATGTAATCCACTCCCGACCGGATCAAAAGCCTGACATTGGAAGCGATCCCAGGCTAACTGCATAGTACTGTGTTCTATCCGTCTGTCATTCAATGTTGAGATACTGAGATACTTCAATGGTTTCCTGTGTAAATAAGCCAAGTGCTTTCCTAGGATCTCCTTTTAGTTGACCTTGTACCAGTGAACTGTGTCATGAAACTGTACGTTTTTCTATGTAAACTTCTAATAAAGTCTTCAATCAATCACACACACACACACACACACACACACACACACACACACACACACACACACACACACACACACACACACACACACACACACACACACACACACACACACACACACACACACACACACACACACACACACACACACACACACACACACACACACAGAGCTGTGTATTTATCATATTGTTGCAGTCAGGTAGAAACCTTGTATGCTATCCATTTTATTATCATTTTAGAAACATTTTAAAATAGTGAAAATAGAAGATCTACAAGATCACAACATGTTGAACTAGAAGCATTTACAGCATTTACAATGACATAGAGGTGGGCGATATGGCGATAATTCTCGTTGAGACGATACAGCTTTGCCACGTTATGCCTTTTCAGAGATATCGTATGAATCGGGTTACAGTCATAAAAGGCTTTGGATACAGCAGCTGCATATTCTATGAGTCGCAGCTCTATAGCTTAATTTATACTTCTATAGTACAGTGGTGTAATTTGCCCAAAAAGGACAGATCTACATGCTAACAATGTGTCGCAGTTCAACATGTTATTAGCTTGAAGATCTGGCCCCTTGTTCCACCTCCCCTCCCCCTTGCTTTGGGTAGCTAAGCAGGCCGGCAGCTACGATCGACAGACATTCAGGCCTGATTTACACTGCCAGCCAAATCCAGCCTGAATCAGATCCGTGTCACATTAAGATTGGAATGCAAATTTAGGTTTCAATTGGTTTCAATTGTCACTAATTAGGCTTAAGCTGGTCTTAAACTCCAGTAAAACCAAATGCATGGTATTGACTAGATCTGTAGACACGAATGCCTTTACAAGTATCTTTACTCTTAAAGGTGAACAAATTGAACAGGTTAGATCATACAAATATCTGGGCATCTGGCTAGATGACAAGCTCTCATTTAAAGACCATGTGGAGCATGAGAAATTAAGAGGACAAATTGGGTTCCTTTATAGAAATAGGTCCTGTTTTTCTCTTGCCAGTAGAAAGACTATTGTTCAATCTGTTGTAATGTCTGTTTTTGACTATGGTGATGTGCTGTACATGCATGCCTCACTCTCCACGTTAAAGCCTCTTGATGCCGTCTATCACAGTGCTCTGCGGTTTATCACTGGCGATGCTTATCTTACCCAGCATTGCTTGTTATATGAAAAAGTGGGTTGGACATCTCTCGCAGTTCGTAGAGAGCAACATTGTATTTTATTTATTTATAAGGCAGCGTGTGGTAAGCTTCCTATGTACCTTTCCTCGCTTCTAGATCCTAAAGTCACTGGACATTCAACACGTGCACAGGCACACATCAGATTTACCTGCCCGCATATGAACAGTGAGCAAGGAAAGACTGCCTTTAAGTATTATGCTCCACACAAGTGGGATAAACTTCAGGATTCGCTGAAAATGGCTCGATTGCTTTCAATAGAGACATTTAAAGTACTACTTGAGGGCACACTAAATAGTGACTGTACCTGCTTTGTGTAACAGCACATTTGTCTTCGCATCTGTAACGTTGTTCCATGATTCAATGCTTGTTGTATTATTTTGTATTATTTATTTGTCATTGCTTGTATTGTTTTCTATGTTGTAATCAGGGTGTCCTTGAAAAAGAGAGCTTGCTCTCAATGGGCTCCCCTGACTAAATAAAGGTGAAAGAAAAAGAAGAAAGAATCAGATATGCTTAAATTTGTCTAAATGCAGACAGGTCACAAGCATGAAATCCGATTTTTATAAACCACATCCAGAGGTGGTTTCAAATCTGATTCAAATCTGATTTCTAAAGATGTGTTTCAGTCTGAATGCACTAACCTGATTTAATGAGCAAGTTGCATATCAAACTGTCCCAAACTTCACTTGCAGCGCGACCCAAGTGCCACTGATGTCATTACAGAGCGTGAGAATTTCATTTTGATTTACAAGAGTGCAAGGGTGTAATGAAAAAAAAAAAAAGTTCTGCAGAAGTTTTACACTACAGAAGAAATGGCGAGCAGCATTCAGTGGACAGACGGAGAAATTCAACGCCTTCTAGCACTTAGGCCGGGGGTGGGGGATTCCTAGTAGGCCTACATGTGAAATGTACAGGAACAATTAATACATATCTCACAGCATGGCAGAAATGGGTTCACAAGGTCTGCAATGTCTGCCACGTCACCACCAACAAGTGCGACCTGATATAAATAACAATTTCCAACCCCCCACTGCCCAAGGGACCTCCTGGATATGCTCCCTCCACTAAAGGTCAGACGGCGAACCACCCGCCTATGCACAGCCATGCCAGAACATGCTCTCAGCCCCCCAGGCTCCAATACACCCACACTGAACAGAACCTTTCTCCACACTGCTGTCCTGGTGTGGAACAGCATACCAGAGCATGTGGTCGACTCCATCACAGACAATGGCCTTCAAGCCTTTAAACCAGGGGTCGGCAATAGGCGGCCCGCGGGCCAAAACTGGCCCCTCGGAAATTATTTCTGGCCCCTCAGATTATTTTGAGTTTTATTCATTTTTATTTTCCTTTTTATTTAAACAATACTGACAGACCCACTAGAAAGGTAGCACTACGAGCGAGCGAACGCCGCTGCGGACCGTCTCTCTCTCTCTCTCTCTCTCTCTCTCTCTCTCTCTCTCTCTCTCTCTCTCTCTCTCTCTCTCTCTCTCTCTCTCTCTCTCTCTCTCTCTCTCTCTCTCTCTCTCTCTCTCACACTCACTCACACACAGTCACGCACCACGCGGCAGTGGAGTGGTGCTGCTGCTGTGAGCTTGTACCGTTGTAGGCTACCTGTGGTCAAACTGCTTCTGTCTTGGGTGAAAACTAACTGGTGCCATATCCATGCTTCATCTTTGGTGCTGTGTCTAAAATCCTTGCAAGCAGCCAAAACTGTCACGGCAAAGCTGTGGTGCTTCTCAAATGGCTTTGCGTAGATGAGAACAGGTCGGTAGGATAAACACAAAGTTTGCTGTCCATATTCCTCTTTAAACGCCCCTTTTCACTGTTTACTCCTCTTTCTTCATGCCTTTGGATAGTGTTCATTTGTCATTTCTCTTGCCAACTAGAAGCAGATAAGGCTGAATGTTTCGCATTGTCTAGCTGTCTTTCTGCACAAGTAGGCTTGCAGCTGCACTCAATTCACACTAACGACCAATGTTTGATCCAACGTGCAGCGGTGTCGCGCAGAATGCGCACATTATTCAATCTACAAACTCAGAAAGGTGCCGTGCTGCACAGCGTTGTGAGATGTGCAAAGTGATTTATTTTGAATCATGCATATGTGTATGTAATGTTGTAGCCTACTGGCAGCAGAGAAGAGGGGAATAATAGTTATGAACATAATTAAAAGTATGTAATCATTAAAATTATTATAGGCTCCACTAATCAGTCCTATTTGCAAATAGAAAGAGGGGAAAACAGCTTGTTTTTCCACATATAGGTCTATATATTTTTCTTTTTGGAGCTGTGTGGAACACAAGCTCCCTATACGTGGCCGTGTGTGTGGGTCTCCGTCCGTCCGTCCGTGTCTGTATGTAGCCTAAACTTCGGCACGCTACTAGTCCCGCACCATTTACGCCACCCCCGCAATATATACATCAAAACGTGCGGCTCGGCCGGGAATGGTGTGCTAGTAACTTTCTTTCCGATCCGCCTTACAATGGCGACATAATCGGCAAAAAACGACGCTGAATTGTCCCCATTGACTTATAATGGGACAATGCAAGACATCACATTCAAGTATTTTTCTCTCGCAAAGCATAGGAGCTACAGTTTCAAACCTCGGAGAGGAGATTCATAATGATTTTAAGAATGAATCGAAAAATAATTACATCACTCGGCCTCATGGTGGCGCTATAACGGCCCACTTTGCGTTTTGCCCCGTAACTCTTGAACCGTAGATCGGAAAATTAAAATTCTAGGATAGATTTTCCGCCATCTTGAATTTTCTCCAAAACACACTTTTTGCTCCTTTTCCTACATATTTTCTTCAAATGTCACAAAAATCGGTACACATGATCCTGGGTGACCAGAGAGGTGCTGTTGAGTCTAGCCTGCCCAGAGCATCAACTGCAATACACACACACACACACACACACACACACACACACACACACACACACACACACACACACACACACACACACACACACACACACACACACACACACACACACACACACACACACACACACACACACACACAGCTCCACTTCGAACAGAGGTTCGATTTTTTAATCACAGATGCCTATGTCTTGTAAGGCAGTCTGTCTTGGAGTTCCAGTATTGTTTAACTTTTTCATTTAATGTTCTGGCCCGCCATCTAATTGGCCCGAAAAAAAAATTGGCCCGAGGCCAAATCTAATTGCCGACCCCTGCTTTAAACATAGTTCATAGACATCTCCTGACCACGCCTCACATTTTACTGTTGAGCTGCAGTGAAACTTATGATTGACCAATGGATGGTGTATACATTATCTTACATGGCTATTGTTCACAATTGCAATTGAAATAATTAAAAAATAAACATAATATAGGCCTAAATTAAATACAGCCGACGTTATAGAGTAGGCTACACCAGGGACGTGCAGAGAATGTTAGAGGGGCAGGGGCTGAAATATCTAAAAGGTCCTTTTGGTGAAAATATTGAAAATAGCAGACCGCTTGGAGGTCAGCTATTTTCTTTACTTGCATTAAAGCATTCATGGTCTGGAGAGGGCACTTTCTAACAGAGGATAAAGGGCAGGGGCTCAAGCCCCCTTTGAAAAAGAAGAAAATGACAGGAGGAGAATAAGGAGTGGAGGAGGTAGAAAATACCATAGGCCACTATTTCTGAGGGGGCTGAGAATCGATAAGAGAATCGCTAAGGAATCGGATCTATAAGCAGGACCGGAATCGGAATCACTAAAATCTTAACGATACCCATCCCTAGTAATTATGCCAATCATTATGCCTGTCATTATGCCAGCCATTATGCCAGTCATTATGCTAGTCAGCCAACATATTATTCAAAATATTAAAAATAACATCTAACATCCACATCTACATTCACAGCAAGGGAAAAAGCAGGCTGTTCCTCCTGAGAAGACTGAGATCGTTTGGTGTGTGCAAGAGGATGTTACAGATGTTTTACCAGTCTGTCATGGCAAGTGTCCTCTTTTTTGGTATAACATGATGGGGAGGCAACAACAGAGCAGGTGACACGTTTAACCTGAACAGACTGGTGAGGAAAGCAGGCTCTGTTGTTGGGTCCTCTCTGCAGGGGGTGGAGGAAATAACCAGAGAGTGTACAGCGAGGAAGCTAGATTCCATTTTGGAGAACTCCTCTCACCCCCTCCATCTGGAGATCACCAGTTACTGGAGTAAGAGAGGAAACGACCGCTTTGCCTACCCAGGACGGAGATGTGAGAGACTAGGAAAATCTTTTGTACCGGCCGTACAGCTGCCGCCCGGCAGCTGTACAACGAGACACATAACGGACGAGTGAAAAGGACTTCCTTCCTAACCTAGACTGACGGAACTATTGCTGTATTGACTTTGACCCCTAAGGACCTTCCAGGGAGAGTGCTCATGTGCGTCTTGCGGTGACACGCTCCCTAGTTTTTCTTCTTCTCTGAGCTGCTTTTTTTTTTAGTTTTTTCGCACTGATTTTTTACTTTGCACTATTAGGTTGTGTTGGTAGTTTCTGAGTATTCTGCTTTGTTTAACAATGTCAGTGAGATACTTGAGATACTTGTTGCACTAACTAGCATTGACTGTTACGGTCTCTTTTTGTAAGTCACTTTATGTATATATACTTATATATTATTCGCCCCCTCTATTGATGCACCTTCTCTTTATTGGTACTGTACTGCTCTTTTTTTTCTTTTACTCTTATCTATCTTTTTTCTTACTTCTCTGTAACTTTGTAAATACTGTATACTGCTATGCTACAACTGGACAACTGAATTTCCCCCTTGGGATAATAAAGGTATCTATCTATCTACATCAACACAACATTAAAACAACTACACCACTAGATCTGCTTCCCTCCCCATAAACATGTTAAACTAGTGTAAACTCACCCTACACATGTTGTTCTGTGTTGTTTATAAAAATTTCTGAACAAACTGTAACTTCCTGTTCCTCTCTCTGACTCACTCCTCCTGTTTCTGCCTGACTGCAACTATGAAGCAGAAGTCTTGTTGCAACAGGTCCTCGTTCCCAAATTGCAACAGGTCCCAAATTGCAACCCCCCACTGCCCAAGGGACCTCCAGGATATGCTACCTCCACCAAAGGTCAGACGGCGAACCTTCCGCCTATGCACAGCCATGCCAGAACATGCTCTGAGCCTCCCAGGCTCCAAGACACACATACTGGACACAACCTTTCTCCACACTAATGTCATTATGCCACTCATTATGCCAGTCAGCCAACATATTATTCAACATGTAAAAAATAGCATCTAACTTCTACATCTGCACAACATCAAAACAACTACACCACAAAGCAACCCCAGTCAGCCAGCCAGTCAGTGTAATACAAATCCATCATAGACATAATCTGATCTACTTTCTGTCAATAAATGCCGTGCAGGTGATTCTTTTTCTAAGTGTTGGAGTTTGAAAGGGCTGGTTATAAATCACTCAACGGTCCTGTGTAGCACGTGGTTCTAAATGTCACATAATGCAGGAGGCAGCAGGACGCTGTGTTGTTGAAAACCAGCGCTTCCAAACTCAACAATTAATAATACTACTAATAATAATAATACCAGTAACACTCCCTAATCGTGAGATAAGGGACCGTCAGGTCGGCAACCTCATGGTGGCGCTAGAAGAGGGGCATGTGAGAAATGAGGGGTGGAGGTTGTGGTTTGCCAGCCAAGGAGTGTGTGTGCAACGTTTGGCATGAATAGGGGCAACGGTGCCAGAGATATGGTATCTGCAAAAAGCAACCTCATGGTGGCGCTAAGAAATCAGGGGTGGAGGTTGTGATTTGCAATCCAATTTCCGTGATTTTAGGCCAAAATCGGTAGGAGCAGTGTTAAAAAATGGGTTTAGCAAAAATCGGCCTGATGGTGGACATGTGGGAGAGAGACATGGAGGGGGACATGTGAGAAATCAGGAACGGAGGTTGTGACTTGCCATCCAATTTGTGTGATTTTCGGGCAAAATCTGTAGGAGTGTTCAAAAGTGTGTTTTGCGAAAATCGGCCTGATGGTGGTGCTAGAAGAGGGGGCATGTGAGAAATGAGGGCGTATTAATTCATTCATCCATTCATTGCGACCGAAGGTCGCATATACTCTGAAAAACCGTGTCGCTTGAGTGTCCTTCCTTCCGTAACATCTGTGATGTCAGTGTGATGTCAGCGAGTTGTGACATCACTTCCTGTACGGGGCGGCTACACGAAATGTGAATAACACTATATATGGAGATAGTCCAGTCCATCATGTCATATGGGACTACCGTCATAGACAGTAGCCAAAAGAGAAGGATACACAAGACTAAGAAAGACAAAAAAAGGAGGAGGAGGATAAAGATACCAAAAGGAGAGAGAAGAAAGGGTGGATGAGGTACAATGTGTCTCAGAAAAGAAAAGGAGGTGGCAACGGGGGCGGCTAGATAAAGTTATTAGGCCTGGATCCGACTTTAAGTCAAGGCACAGGATTCCAGAAGTGTAGCGCTTATTCGCTCTTGTATCAAACTGGTACTCGAAACGTTCTTAGAATTTAATATATATTTTCTAAAGGCGGCTGTGAAAAAAAGAGAAGAATAAAAAAGAAAAAAAAAGGAGGAGGAGGATAAAGATACCAAAAGGAGAGAGAAGAAAGGGTGGATGAGGTACAATGTGCGGTATCCTCCTTGTCAAGCTCGAAGTTGGTCATTTGGACCTATACATGGAGAAATGGAGCGAACCTGTTTGGCCTAAACATGGAGATGTGGTACAGAATGACTCGTATATGGGCATAAAAAGTATGTCATGTGACATCACTTCCTGTACAGACAGTCAGACAGACAGCCATTGACTCCGGCCTAACAATGGCTACTGTCTATGACGGTAATCCCATATGACATGATGGACTGGACTATCTCCATATATAGTGTTCTCCACATCTCTATGTTTAGGCCCTATCGCTCACACCCTAGGTGGGGTTGGCGATAGGGCCTTTCTGTGTGGAGTTTGCATGTTCTCCCCATGTCTCCTAGGGTTGATACCCTCACAAAAACATGAACAAACTCCCCCCAGAATGATAACAACTAGAATCGTCAGAGAAACGCTGTGGTTGGCCAGATAGTCAAGAATTGGCACGACCTAGCCCTTTAGGGCGAGGTCGCATGTCACCCTGAGGTCGCATTCCACCCTCAGGTGTCTTACTAGTATATCCCTGACTGGCAGTGCCGGCACGAGAGTCTAATGCAGTGATACTCAAACTCCGTCCTGCGGGCTGGTGCAATTAATGTGCTCGAAGTCACGCATCCAACAAGCTTTAAACTGAGCAGATTGGACCTTCCATTCCAGAGATACTGGCCAAAACATCTTGAAAGCAGCCATTGAAATCACAGTTTTACTAGTGGCTCTGCCCAACTAATTGATGCCCGACGCACAGTGCGTCGTGCACGTCATGGTAGCGGCGGCGCTGAGCAGCAGTCGGCTCTCACCCAGGCAGATGTGTGCACGCGCCCATGTGCAAGGGCGAGGTCGCTTCTCGCCCTTAGGGCGTCTTACTAGTTTAGATGGTGCATCAGGACTTACCTGGGAAGGAGAGAAGGTTCAGGAGGTGTTGAGAAGATCTTCAGGGTCAGATGTCATCCAGACATGAAGTGATGAACTCTTCTACCTGAGTGACAGAGAGAGAGGGGGGGGGGGGGTCATATTATTAACCCTTTACCACAGACATCATACTGAGATTCATTAAATGAAGTTTGTCTCATCTTTACTTCAGTTGTGTTGAAACAGGCACACACACACACACACACACACACACACACACACACACACACACACACACACACACACACACACACACACACACACACACACACACACACACACACACACACACACACACACACACACACACACACACACACACACACACACACACACACACACACACACACACCTCACCTGGGTTTGATTTTTATACTATTCTTGCTCTCAGGGAAAACTTTTGAAATTGTGAAAAAATAGCAGATCTACAACATGTTGAACTTGTAGATATATTTTCACTCCTGTTTCCACCTGACAACAACTATGTAACTTGAAGCAGAAGTCTTGTTGCAACAGGTCCTAGTGCCCCCCCCCCCCCCCCCCCCAAGTACACAACATCAACACAACATCAACACAACACAACACAACAAAGCAGCAGATCTACAAGCTCACAACGGGTCTGCAGAGTGACATGTTGTGAGTTTGTAGATCTGCTTCCCTCCCCATAAACATATTAAACTAGTGTAAACTCACACCACCCCATCTGTCAGCGTCATTAACTTGCACACCCAAAACAGCAGATCTACATGCTCACAACGTGTTGCAGACTGACATGCAATTATAGGATTTTTACTAGATATCTAGTTAGATTTAACTAGAACTAAGCCTAATCCTCCTTCAATGAAATGAAATTACCAAAAAGGTAGGCTTAAAATGACCAAATGAATTATGTGCAGGATGTAATGTGTATATAGATGTGAGGGGACTGACTAAACTTTTATCACAGGTTATGAAAGACAGACAGACTGACGGACTGACGGACGGACGGATGGATGAATGGATGAATGAGAGCTGACTGTCCAGGTCATATTACAGTATTAACCCTTTACCACACACATCATACTGACATTCATTACAGGAAGTTTGTCTCGTCTTTACTTCGGTTGTGTTGAAACTTTAAGAAGAGGAAATGATACTGGCTCGCGTGCACACACACACACACACACACACACACACACACACACACACACACACACACACACACACACACACACACACACACACACACACACACACACACACACACACACACACACACACACACACACACACACAGCTGTCTATTTATGTTATTATTGTTGGTCAGGTAGAAACCTTGAATGTTATCCATTTTATTATCATTTTAGAAACATTTTGAAATATAATAGTGAAAATAGCAGATCTACAAGATCACTACATGTTGAAATTGTAGATCAGCTTTTTTCACTCCCGTTTCTGCCTGACAACAACTATGAAGCAGAAGTCTTGTTGCAACAGCAGCAAAGGCAGTGATCAAGCCAAGAATTGGTGTGCCAAGCCTCACTGATATAAGTATAACTATTCTCACCTTGCTAGATAAAACCAATCCACTGTCACAAGTAGGACCACGAGTGCACCTTTACCAAGTTGGCACCTCGACAGAGTGCAGTCTAGTTTTGGTCAAAGTTGATTCCATGCCAAAACACCAACACTCTCCCAGCAGTCGCCTGCCACCCAGCTGGCTGCATGCGCCCATGTGTAGGAGGACACCTCCAACGAGCGTCAGGGACTGACTGACTGACTGGCAGTGCCGGCACGAGAGTCTAATGCAGTGATACTCAAACACCGGCCCACAGGCCGGTGCAATTAATGTCCTCAAAGTCACGCTTTCAACAAGCTTTAAACTGAGCAGATTGGACCTTCCGTTCCAGAGATAATGGCCAAAACATCTTAAAAGCGGCCATTGAAATCACAGATTTTCACATTTCTTATTTTTTATTTTACTAGTGGCTCTGCCCATAATTATCATACCCAAAACGGCATTGTACAACTTAGGCCTAAGGCAAATCAAATGAAAGAGAGACGGTTTACTGTAGCTCTGTGTGCAACTGCATCATTAGCCATTTGCTAGCTAAACAGTCTGGGAATTAAAGTAGATTGTTTCATTTGATTTTATTTTCCTTAACCATAACTATCTATTTTCACAAGTTTATTTTTCGGTAAAAAGCCATTTGTGTTGAATGTGGGCCAGGTCATAAATAACATTGTGAAGCAATTGCCAGAGAGATGTGCTCATGTTAATGTTATCCCACTTGATAGCAGGGAGACAAATAGACAACAACCCAGACAAATAGCAGACAAATGTACGTTAGTTTGTTTTAGTGTTTGTGTGGAATATGCTAATTGCACAGAATTATTAAAAAGAGAGAACATTTTGCAAATTACTTTGATTACAAATTGTATAATTGACCATTATGTTATGTGGAGATAAAGCAAATAAAATAAAGATGTCATTTTATCAACGCTTCTTGCAAAGGGCTGCCCCGCTGATCAATATTAAATCCCGAAAGACACTAGGAGGTGCTCTTATTGGGCCCCTCATTGATTACGGAGTCCTTGTCTGGTATCGCGACGCCCCAGCTGCCTTAAAGTTAAAGCTCCAAACAGCCCAAAACAAACTAATTAGGGTTGTGCTTGGTCTCCCTCCTCAGACCCACCTTACCGATCATCACCACGAAAGCGTGGGATGGCTCAAAGTAGCTGACAGAGTACAGCATCTTGCAATGGGCCTGGTGTACAAGATACACTACACCTCCAAGATTCCCATGTACCTGACAAACTACTTCTTAAAGGTCAAGGATGTTCACGATCACAACACCAGAGGCAGCTCCACTAATCATCATCAACGTAGATTTAACACTAAACAAGGCTCTAAATCGTTCTCCTGCTACACCATCAACATGTGGAACGCCTTCCACAAGCCCTAAAGGAGAGCAAATCCCTAGCCTCCTTCAAAATTGGTATGAAAAGTCACCTTCAGACAGCTGCTACCCGTGACTTGTAAATAGACTAAGCCCCCATGCCCCCCCCCCCTTTTCTCTTTTTCTGCCTTTGTATTTGATGTTATGCTTTTGAAACTGATATTATCCTAGATAAAGTACTATGTTCTATCCGTCTGTCTTTCAATGTTATATGAGATACTTAAAGTGTGGTTCCTGTGGAAATAAGCCTCGGCTTTCTAGGATCTCCTTTTAGTTGACCTTGTACCAGTGATTTGTACTGTCATGAAACTGTACTTTTTTCTATTGCAAACTTCTAATAAATTCTTCAATCAATCAAAAAACTGACCCGTGGCCCCTTGACATTTTTCTAATGTGGCCCACAAGTTCAGAAGTTTGAGTATCCCTGCTCTAATGGAGGAGGTCATATTATTAACCCTTTACCACACACATCATACTGAGATTCATTAAAGGAAGTTTGTCTCGTCTTCAGTTGTGTTGTTCATATTACAGTATTAACCCTTTATCACACACGTCTCGTCTTTACTTCAGTTGTGTTGAAACTTTAAGAAGAGGAAATGATAAGGACTCTCTCACTCACTCACACACACCCACACACCCACACACACACACACACCCACACACACACACACACACACACACACACACGCACACACACACACACACACACACACACACACACACACACCTCTCACCACAAAGTGGTATAGCTTAAAGAGATTTACTGCTCACATCCACAGCACTTCAAACTGGGTTTGATTTTTATACTATTCTTGCTGTCAGGGAAACCTTTTGAAAAAGTGAACAATAGCAGATCTACAAGATCACAATATGTTGAACTTGTAGCTCTATTTTCACTCCTTTTTTCCGCCTGACAACAACTATGTAACTTGAAGCAGAAGTCTTGTTGCAACAGGTCCTAGTGCAGCCAGGATGCTCCCTCCACCAAAGGTCAGACAGCAAACCACCCGCCTATGCACAGCCATGCCAGAACATGCTCTGAGCCTCCCAGACTCCAAGACACACAACTGGACACAACCTTTCTCCTCACTGCTGTCATTATGCCAGTGATTATACCAGTCAGCCAACATGTTATTCAGCATATTAAAAATAACATCTAACTTCCACATCTACAGAACATCAAAACCTGCTTGACCCTTGTCAGTCAGTCAGCCAGCCAGCCAGCCAGTTATCCACCAACCAAGTACACAACATCAACACAACATCAACACAACACAACAAAGCAGCATATCTACAAGCTCACAACGTGTCTGCAGAGTGACATGTTGTGAGTTTGTAGATCTGCTTCCCTCCCCATAAACATATTAAATTAGTGTAAACTCACCACCACCCCATCTGTCAGCGTCATTAACTTGCACACCCAAAACAGCAGATCTACAAGCTCACAACGTGCTGCAGAGTGACATGGAATTATAGGATTTTTACTAGATATCTAGTTAGATTTAACTAGATCTAAGCCTAATCCTCCTTCAATGAAATGAAATTACCGAAACGGTAGGCCTAAACTCATCAAATGAATTATGTGCAGGATGTAATGTGTATATAGATGTGAGGGGACTGACTAAACTTTTATCACAGGTTATGAAAGACAGACAGACTGACGGACGGACGGACAAATGGATGAATGAGAGCTGACTGTCCAGGTCATATTACAGTATTAACCCTTTACCACACACATCATACTGACATTCATTACAGGAAGTTTGTCTCGTCTTTACTTCGGTTGTGTTGAAACTTTAAGAAGAGGAACACACACACACACACACACACACACACACACACACACACACACACACACACACACACACACACACACACACACACACACACACACACACACACACACACACACACACACACACACACACACACACACACACACACACACACACAGCTGTGTATTTATGCTATTATTGCGGTCAGGTAGAAACCTTGAATGTTATCCATTTTATTATCATTTTAGAAACATTTAGAAATATAATAGTGAAAATAGCAGATCTACAAGATCACAACATGTTGAACTTGTAGATCAGCTTTTTTCACTCCTGTTTCTGCCTGACAACAACTATGAAGCAGAAGTCTTGTTGCAACAGCAGCAAAGGCAGCGATCAAGCCAAGAATTGGTGTGCCAAGCCTCACTGATATAAGTATAACTATTCTCACCTTGCTAGATTAAACCAATCCACTGTCACAAGATGGACGACGAGTGCACCTTGACCAAGTTGGCACCTCGACAGAGTGCAGTCTAGTTTTGGTCAAAGTTGGATTCCATGCCAAAACGCCAACACTCTCCCAGCAGTCGCCTGCCACCGCCAACGAGCGTCAGGGACTGATTGACTGGCAGTGCCGGCATGGGAGTCTAATGCAGTGATACTCAAACACCGGCCCACAGGCTGGTGCAATTAATGTCCTCAAAGTCACGCATTCAACTAGCTTTAAACTGAGCAGATTGGACCTTCCGTTCCAGAGATAATGGCCAAAACATCTTGAAAGCGGCCATTGAAATCACAGATTTTCACATTTCTTATTTTTTATTTTACTAGTGGCTCTGCCCAACTATTTACCATAACCAAAACAGCATTGTAGGCCTAAGGCAAATCAAATGAAAGAGAGACGGTTTACTGTAGCTCTGTGTGCAACTGCATCATTAAAGTAGATTGTTTCATTTGATTTGATTTTCCTTAGCCATAAATATCTATTTTCACAGGTTTATTTTTCGGTAAAAAGCCTTTTGTGTTGAATGTGGGCCAGGCCAGGGCCATTGAAAGAGAGATGTGCTCAGTCTTACTAGTTTAGATGGTGCATCAGGACGGAGAGAAGGTTAGGGTTAGGTGTTGAGAAGACATTCAGTGTCAGATGTCATCCAGACATGTAGTGATGAACTCTTCTACCTGAGTGACAGGGGGGGGGTCATATTATTAACCCTTTACCACACACATCATACTGAGATTCATTAAAGGAAGTTTGTCTCGTCTTCAGTTGTGTTGAAACAGGCACACACACGCACATTCCTCTCACCACACAGGGGTATAGCTTAACGAAATGAACTGCTCACATCCACTGCTCACTTCAAATTTTTATTTTATTCTTGCTGTCAGGGAAACCTTTTAAAATCGTGAAAATAGTCAGCCAGCCAGTAAACCAGTCAGCCAGCCAGTAAACCAGTCAGCCAGTCAGTCAGTCATCCAGCCACATAACAAATCCATCATAGACATGTTCTGATCTACTTTCTCTCAATCAATTCTGTGCAGGTGATTCTTTTTCTAAGTGTTGGAGTTTGGAAGGGCTGGTTATAAATCACTCAACGGTCCTGTGTAGCACCTGGTTCTAAATGTCACATAATGCAGGAGGCAGCAGGACGCTGTGTTGTTGAAAACCAACGCTTCCAAACTCAATCAACACAAGTTGTGTTACCAACCAACTACACAACATCAACACAACAAAGCAGCAGACCTACAAGCTCACAACGCGTCTGCAGAGTGACATGTTTTGAGCTTGTAGATCTGCTTCCCTCCCCATAAACATATTAAACTAGTGTAAACTCACCCTACACATGTTGTTCTGTGTTGTTTGTAAAATATTCTGAACAAACTGTAACTTCCTGTTCCTCTCTCTGACTCACTCCTGTTCCTGCCTGACTGCAACTATGAAGCAGAAGTCTTGTTGCAACAGGTCCTAGTTCCCAAATTGCAACAGGTCCCAAATTGCAACCCCCCACTGCCCAAGGGACCTCCAGGATGCTCCCTCCACCAAAGGTCAGACGGCAAACCTTCCGCCTATGCACAGCCATGCCAGAACATGCTCTCAGCCTCCCAGACTCCAAGACACACATACTGGACAGAACCTTTCTCCACACTAATGTCAAGCCAACATATTATTCAATATATAAAAAATAGCATCTAACTTCTACATCAACACAACATCAAAACAACTACAAAACAAAGCAACCCCAGTCAGCCAGCGTCAGTGTAATACAAATCCATCCATCATAGACATGTTCTGATCTTCTTTCTGTCAATAAATTCAGTGCAGGTGATTATTTTTCTAACTGTAGGAGTTTGGAAGGGCTGGTTATAAATCACTCAACGGTCCTGTGTAGCACCTGGTTCTAAATGTCACATAACGCAGGAGGCAGCAGGACGCTGTGTTGTTGAAAACCAGCGCTTCCAAACTCAACAATTAATAATAATAATACTACTAATCTATCTATAAATGCGAGAAGTCTCTGCGTGTCTGTCTGTCTGTGTGTCTGTAATCCGCGTATCTCGAGAACCGTTCGTCCCACCGGCTTCAGATTCGGCACGCGTGTTCCCCGCCGCGGCACGGAGTGCAGTGCCGGGTCTCGACCCGACCCGGCGCGGTTTTCCCGAACCGACGCGAAACGTTCGGAATCTCCTTATGCGGGGTTGATTGTTGACATCAGGCTGTTCCGGAGGAAATCGGCGAAAGCTCTGACTCATTGTGACATCGCTTCATAAAAGGCTCTGACATCACGTACGCCACATGAGTCAACAAAAAATCTCTGTGAGTGTGTATGTATGTATGTAATCCGCGTATCTCGAGAACCGTTCGTCCCACGGGCACGCGCGTTCTCCATATATGGGCATAAAATGGATTGCAGACAGATAGATACAGATATCTCCATATATGGACATAAATGGACAGAGGCAAACAGATGGTCAAAGATCTCCATATATGGGCATAAAATGGACGCAGACAGACAGATACAGATATCTCCATATATGGGCATAAATGGACACAGGCAAACAGATGTTCAAAACGGGTCCTATGACAACAGGTATAATGAGGTTTGCATTAAAGGGGGAACCGGCACTGTGTCTGCAACACAGTTGGAGGCACAGACAGATACTCCATATATGGGCATAAAATGGACGCAGATAGACAGATATCTCCATATATGGGCATAAAATGGACCCAGAACTATAACTGCAGTGATCTCCATATATGGACATAAGATACAGATATTTGCGAGACGTCTCTGCGTGCGTGTCTGTCTGTCTGTCTGTCTGTGTGTCTGTAATCCGCGTATCTCGAGAACCGTTCGTCCCACCGGCTTCCGATTCGGCACGCGCGTTCCCCGCCGCGGCACGGAGTGCAGTGCCGGGTCTCAACCCGACCCGACGCGTGGTTTTCCCGAACCGGCGCGAAACGTTCGGAATCTCCTTATGCGGGGTTGATTGTTGACATCAGGCTGTTCCGGAGGAAATCGGCGAAAGCTCTGACTCATTGTGACATCACTTCATAAAAGGCTCTGACATCACGTACGCCACATGAGTCAACAAAAAATCTCTGAGTGTGTATGTATGTATTATGTAAGTAATCCGCGTATCTCGAGAACCGTTCGTCCCACGGGCACGCGCGTTCTCCATATATGGGCATAAAATGAATGCCCCCATATATGGGCATAAATGGATTGCAGACAGACAGATACAGATATCTCCATATATGGACATAAATGGACAGAGGCAAACAGATGGTCAAAGATCTCCATATATGGGCATAAAATGGACGCAGACAGACAGATACAGATATCTCCATATATGGGCATAAATGGACACAGGCAAACAGATGTTCAAAACGGGTCCTATGACAACAGGTATAATGAGGTTTGCATTAAAGGGGGAACCGGCACTGTGTCTGCAACACAGTTGGAGGCACAGACAGATACTCCATATATGGGCATAAAATGGACGCAGATAGACAGATATCTCCATATATGGGCATAAAATGGACCCAGAACTATAACTGCAGTGATCTCCATATATGGTCATAAAATGGACGCCGACAGACAGACAGACAGATACAGATATCTCCATATATGGGCATAAATGGACACAGGCAGACAGATGGTCAAAACGGGTCCTATGAAAACAGGTATAATGGGGTTTGCATTAAAGGGCGGGGCATTCATTCCCTATTTACATTGTTCCGAGTTGGCCAGGTCGCCGACTAGACGCTGGGCCGCCCAGCTTCTAGTAATAATAATACCAGTAACACTCCCTAATCGTGAGATAAGCGACCGTCAGGTCGGCAACCTCATGGTGGCGCTAGAAGAGGGGCATGTGAGAAATGAGGGGTGGAGGTTGTGGTTTGCCAGCCAAGGAGTGTGTGTGCAACGTTTGGCATGGATAGGGGCAATGGTGCCGGAGATATGGTGTCTGCAAAAAGCAACCTCACGGTGGCGCTAGAAGAGGGGCATGTGAGAAATCAGGGACAGAGGTTGTGACTTGCCTTCCGATTTGTGTGATTTTAGGGCAAAATATGTAGGAGCAGTGTTCAAAAATGTGTTTTAAAAAAATCAGCCTGATGGTGGTGCTAGGGGGCATGTGAGAAATGAGGGTGCATTCAGTCATTCATCCATTCATATATCCCTGACTGGCAGTGCCGGCACGAGAGTCTAATGCAGTGATACTCAAACTCAGGCCCACGGGCCGGTGCAATTAATGTGCTCGAAGTCACGCATCAAGCAAGCTTTAAACTGAGCAGATTGGACCTTCTGTTCCAGAGATAATGGCCAAAACATCTTGAAAGCGGCCATTGAAATCACAGATTTTCACGTTATTATAATTTTCTTTCTTTTACTAGTGGCTCTGCCCAACTAATTGATGCCCGACGCACAGTGCGTCGTGCGCGTCATGGTAGCGGCGGCGCTGAGCAGCAGTCGGCTCTCACCCAGACAGATGTGTGCACGCGCCCATGTGCAAGGGGCCAAGGGCGAGGTCGCTTCTCGCCCTTAGGGCATCTTACTAGTTTAGATGGTGCATCAGGACTTACCTGGGAAGGAGAGAAGGTTCAGGAGGTGTTGAGAAGATATTCAGTGTCAGATGTCATCCAGACATGAAGTGATGAACTCTTCTACCTGAGTGACAGAGGGGGGGGGGGGGGGGGGGGGGGGGGGGGGTTCATATTATTAACCCTTTACCACAGACATCATACTGAGATTCATTACAGGAAGTTTGTCTCGTCTTTAATTCAGTTGTGTTGAAACAGGCACACACACGCACACATGCACGCACATTCCTATCACCACACAGGGGTATAGCCTAACAAAATGAACTGCTCACATCCACTGCTCACTTCAAACTGGGTTTGATTTTTATTTTATCCTTGTTGTCGGGGAAACCTTTTGAAATCGTGAAAATAGTCATCCAGCCAGTCAGTAAACCAGTCAGCCAGCCAGTCAGTAAACCAGACAGCCAGTCAGCCAGCCAGCCAGCCAGCCAGCCAGCCAGCCAGTCAGCCAGCCAGCCAGCCAGCCAGTAAACCAGTCAGTCAGTCAGTCAGTCATCCAGCCACATAAAAAATCCATCATAGACATGTTCTGATCTACTTTCTGTCATATCAGCATATATCCATATACAGTACCTGGATCTCCATATGGGAACCAGGAGTGTCCATATATGGGTACCAGGGGTGTCCATATATGGGTACCAGGGGTCTCCATATATGGGTACCAGGGGTCTCCATATATGGGTAACTTGTCCATTATACATCACTGGCCAGATGGCAGGGTGAGGACTCATGTCGCCCTGAGGTGTCTTACTAGTTTGTATACTTCCACACCCAAAACAGACTGAATAAACTTTATCACAGGCTGTGGATGGATGGATGGATGGATGGATGGATGGATGGATGGATGGATGGATGGATGGATGGATGGATGAGAGCTGTCCAGGTCATATTACAGTATTAACCCTTTATCACACACTTCTCGTCTTTACTTCAGTTGTGTTGAAACTTTAAGAAGAGGAAATTATAAGGACTCTCTCACACACACACACACACACGCACACACAAACACACGCACGCACGCACGCACGCACGCACGCACGCACGCACGCACAACCACATTCCTCTCACCACAAAGTGGTATATCTTAAAGAAATTAACTGATCACATCCACTGCACTTGAAACTGGGTTTGATTTTTATACTATTCTTGCTGTCAGGGAAACCTTTTGAAATAGATCAAAACATGTTGAACTTGTAGATCTATGTTCACTCCTGTTTCCACCTGACAACAACTATGTACTGTAACTTGAAGCAGAAGTCTTGTTGCAACAGGTCTTAGTGCCCCCCCCCCCCCCCCCCCCCCCCGCCGCCGCACCACAACCCCAGGCAGAGACAGAGGAAAAGTCAGCCATCCAGCCAGCCAGCCAGCCAGTCAGTCAGTCAGCCAGTCAGCCAGTCATTACTTGTGCCAGTAGAGCGCCACCAACAGTGTGACCTGATATAATGAACACATTGCAAGTTGGCACCTCGACAGACTGCCAACTTGCCCACCCACATACATTCAGACAGAACTCATCACCAATCACAGTACTTTTGCACTCTGCTGGCACACAAAAGTTGGCACCTGGACAGAGTGTATACTGTAGTTCAGTGTCAGCATTATGCCAGTCAGCCAACATATTATTCATTCATGCGTTGATTGATTGATTGATTGATTGATTGATTCATTCATTCATTGATGCATTCATTCATTCATTTGTTCATTCATTCAGTCAGTTGTTCATTCATTCATTCATTAGTTAATTAATTCATTGATGCATTCATTCAGTCAGTCATTCAGTCATTCATTCATTCATTCAGCAACCAACAAGTGTGACCTGATATAAATAACAATTTCCAACCCCCCACTGTCCTACAGGATGCTCCCTCCACCAAAGGTCAGATGGCAAACCCGCCTATGCACAGCCATGCCAGAACATGCTCTGAGCCTCCCAGACTCCAAGACACACATACTGGACACAACCTTTCTCCACACTGCTGGCATTATGCCAGTCATTATGCCAGTCAGCCAACATATTATTCAACATATTAAAAATAACATCTAACTTCTACATCTACACAACATCAAAACAGCTTGACCCAGTCAGTCAGTCAGCCAGCCAGCCAGTTATCCACCAACCAAGTACACAACATCAATGCAACACAACAAAGCAGCAGATCTACAAGCTCACAATGTGTCTGCAGAGTGAGATGTTGTGAGTTTGTAGATCTTCTTCCCTCCCCATAAAAATATTAAACTAGTGTAAACTCACCACCAACCCATCTGTCAGCGTCATTAACTTGCACACCCAAAACAGCAGATCTACATGCTCACAACGTGTTGCAGAGTGACATGCAATTATAGGATTTTTACTAGATATCTAGTTAGATTTAACTAGATCTAAGCCTAATCCTCCTTCAATGAAATGAAATTACCGAAACAGTAGGCCTAAACTCATCAAATGAATTATGTGCAGGATGTAATGTGTATATAGATGTGAGGGGACTGACTAAACTTTTATCACAGGTTATGAAAGACAGACAGACAGACTGACGGACGGACGGACAAATGGATGAATGAGAGCTGACTGTCCAGGTCATATTACAGTATTAACCCTTTACCACACACATCATACTGACATTCATTACAGGAAGTTTGTCTCGTCTTTACTTCGGTTATGTTGAAACTTTAAGAAGAGGCACACACACACACACACACACACACACACACACACACACACACACACACACACACACACACACACACACACACACACACACACACACACACACACACACACACACACACACACACACACACACACACACACACACACACACACACACACACAGCTGTGTATTTATGCTATTATTGCGGTCAGGTAGAAACCTTGAATGTTATCCATTTTATTATCATTTTAGAAACATTTTGAAATATAATAGTGAAAATAGCAGATCTACAAGATCGCAACATGTTGAACTTGTAGATCAGCCTTTTTTTCACTACTGTTTCTGCCTGACAACAACTATGAAGCAGAAGTCTTGTTGCAACAGCAGCAAAGGCAGTGATCAAGCCAAGAATTGGTGTGCCAAGCCTCACTGATAAAAGTATAACTATTCTCACCTTGCTAGATAAAACCAATCCACTGTCACAAGTAGGACCACGAGTGCACCTTGACCAAGTTGGCACCTCGACAGAGTGCAGTCTAGTTTTGGTCAAAGTTGATTCCATGCCAAAACCCCAGCACTCGCCCAGCAGTCGCCTGCCACCCAGCTGGCTGCATGCGCCCATGTGTAGGAGGACACCTCCAACGAGCGCCAGGGACTGACTGACTGGCAGTGCCGGCACGAGAGTCTAATGCAGTGATACTCAAACACCGGCCCACAGGCTGGTGCAATTAATGTCCTCAAAGTCACGCATTCAACAAGCTTTAAACTGAGCAGATTGGACCTTCCGTTCCAGAGATAATGGTCAAAACATCTTGAAAGCGGCCACTGAAATCACAGATTTTCACATTTCTTATTTTTTTATTTTACTAGTGGCTCTGCCCAACTAATTATCATACCCAAAATAGCATTGTAGGCCTAAGGCAAATCAAATGAAAGAGAGACGGTTTACTATAGCTCTGTGTGCAACTGCATCATTAGCCATTTGCTAGCTAAACTGTCTGGGAATTAAAGTAGATTGTTTCATTTGATTTGATTTTCCTTAGCCATAACTATCTATTTTCACAAGTTTATTTTTCGGTAAAAAGCCATTTGTGTTGAATCTGGGCTAGGTCATAAATAACATTGTGAGGCAATTGAAAGAGAGATGTGCTCATGTTAATATTATCCCACTTGATAGCAGGGAGACAGATAGACAACAACCCAGACAAATAGCAGACAAATGTACATTAGTTTGTTTTAGTGTTTGTGTGGAATATGCTAATTGCACAGAATTATTAAAAAGAGAGAAAATGTAGCAAATTACTTTGATTACAAATTGTATCATTGACAGAATATAAATGGAATTCCAAGCCATAAAATAATGCACATTGCACTTGTCTTTTCATATGTTACCCACCCACGCCCATGTCTGCACGGCCCATGTGCCCAGAGGAGACTGCCAACGAGTGGCGCTGCAGTCTTTCTAGTTTTAGGACTTACCTGGGAAGGAGAGAAGGTTCAGGAGGTGTTGAGAAGACATTCAGTGTCAGATGTCATCCAGAACTGTAGTGATGAACTCTTCTACCTGAGTGACAGAGAGGGGGGGGGGTCATATTATTAACCCTTTACCACACACATCATACTGAGATTCATTAAAGGAAGTTTGTCTCGTCTTCAGTCGTGTTGAAACAGGCACACACACACACACACACACACACGCACATTCCTCTCACCACACAGGGGTATGCTCACATCCACTGCTCACTTAAAACTGGGTTTGATTTTTATTTTAAAACCTTTTGAAATCGTGAAAATAGCCAGCCAGCCAGCCAGCCAGCCAGCCAGCCAGCCAGCCAGTCAGTCAGTCAGTCAGTCAGCCAGCCAGTCAGCCAGTCAGTCAGTCAGTCATCCAGCAACATACAAAATCCATCATAGACATGTTCTGATATACTTTCTGTCAATCAATTCTGTGCAGGTGATGTTGGAGTTTGGAAGCGCTGGTTATAAATCACTCAACGGTCCGTAGCACCTGGTTCTAAATGTCACATAATGCAGGACGCAGCAGGACCGTGGACGCTGTGTTGTTGAAAACCAGCGCTTCCAAACTCAATCAACACAAGCTTTCCGTACAGCTGTAATGTTGATGAGTTTTACATTGTTTAATACAATCAGAGACTTTTCTGTTTGGATGTATGGGCTGTTAATGGTTGGTGTTACCAACCAACTACACAACATCAACACAACTACACAACAACGCAGCAGATCTACAAGCTCACTACGCGTCTGCAGATTGACATGTTGTGAGCTTGTACTGTAGATGTGCTTCCCTCCCCATAAACATATGAAACTAGTGTAAACTCACCCTACACATGTTGTTCTGTGTTGTTGGTAAAATACAGCCTCAACAAACTGTGTTACTTCCTGTTCTACTCCCTGACACTGATGTCTGTGTGTGTGTGTGTGTGTGTGTGTGTGTGTGTGTGTGCGTGTGCGTGTGCGTGTTTGTGGTGTGTCATTACTAAGCCCCTCCCCTCATCCCACGGCCACACCTTCACAAGCACAGCTACACACACAGACACACACACACACACACACACACACACACACACACACACACACACACACACACACACAGACACACACACACACACACACACAGACACACACACACACACACACACACACACACACACACACACATACGCACCTGAGTACATTTTCTAAACTCCCCTCAGGCAGACATTTAAACATCACCATATAATAAATAACTCCTCATTTAAAACAACATCATTAAAAACCAGCATTTCTCAACAGAACACAGAGCCTCAATGAAGCACCACTGAACCATAGAAATATAGCATCATCATTCATGAGTGAATAAACCACCAATACAAGTCTGATTAAGGCTTTTACCAACGCCTTAAACATGGGCACAAGCCCCTCCCCTGAAACATCCAACAATTGTTTTTTTTTTACTGCTTTTTTAAATTGCCAGTTTGGCCTGTCTTGTCCCGCAACAAAGTTCAATACCTGACAGTCTGACACTTGAATTTCCCAGATTCACAGACTGATAGTTTGTGTCTCATCACAGAAAGGGTACTTAACCCTTTAAGTGCCTATCCCGAACATGTTCGGGATATTCGGGATCAAAAACACAAACTATTTGCTATTTTACTTACCCCGAGCTGCTTGGAGCAACGTGGGTGGTCCCGGCTCGCCCAGCGCTCACCAACGAGAGACGCTAGATGCTCCGACGATTTATTCCATTGAAAATGGTTTAAAATAAAGTTTAGAGCCCCCCAAAAAAAACCTCGGTACCGGTACTGGTACCGGGACGTATTCCAGGGTGCCTATCCCGAACATGTCTGGGATATTTAATAAAATGAATTATTTAATCGGAGGCCTCAACGAAGCCCCGGTCTAGACGTCCATCCATGCCCGGGACTTAGACTCGGCCATCCACGGGCCGTATTTGCGCTAACGGCCGCATTGCGCCGCCCACTCCAATAATAAATCACATTTTTAGACAGGATTTTCTCCGGATTGTGTTCCCAGACCCAAAGAGAACGTTTTTTGCGGCTGAAATAGCTTTAGATTGGGCTTCTAAATGGGTTAGCATTTTGGCTACGTGTCAGTTAGCTTCCTCCTCTCGTCACCCATAGCATTGACTGGAGTGAAAACACAAGCCAGTTGGGAGAGGGTCGACGAAAGCTATAAAGAAGGTCTATGGAGAAATTTCTGGCACTCTTAATCCTGGAAACAGAACTGTTAACAGCCAGCCAGGGACGTGCAGAGGATGTTTGAGGGGCAGGGGCTGAAATGTCCTAAAAGGCCTCTTTTGGCAAAGATTGTGAAAATAGCAGATCTACAAGCTCTCAAGGTGTCGTGCTATTTTCGGTGTGGGACGACACATTCTTTCAACATAAAATGTTGCATTCAAGTTCAGGAGAGTTCAGAAAAGACAAGTCTCCTGAATGCTGTAGGACAGGGGTCTTCAACAGGGGGTCCGGGTCCCCTAAGGGGTCCTCAGAGTTACTTCAAGGGGGCCACCAAATCTTTGTGTGATAGGATCATTATTTTCAATGAACAACTTGAACCCTCGCATCCCTATTCTAAGGAGAACTTTAGCCAACAATAGCTAAGGCGTTGAGAGCTTGTAGCACGAAGCATTGAGAGCTTGTAGAGCTGCTATTGTTGGCAAATAGGTTTGGTGTAGAGTGAAAAGGTCAAATGTATTAAGTATCCGTGATTTAAGTGGTTAAATGTCATAGAATGATGACAGTGCTTTCATAAAATCGATGAAAATCTGCAACACAATTTTATATAGTATGTAGTGGGGGTCCTTGCATTATCTCCCTCTCAGTTAAAGGGTCCTTGGCCTGAAAACGTTGAAGACCCCTGCTGTAGGACCTGGAAAGGGGGGCATTTGCATTTATTTCTCCATAGTAAAAGCATGCATTCACGGTCTGGAGAGGGCACTTTTTTTTACAGCAAGGTAAAAGGGCAGGGGCTCAAGCCCCCTTTGATGTCTATGTGTGCACGTGCCTGCAGCCAGCGCTCCCTTCAATATCCTCCACTGTAGATTTGGCACAAAAAATGGTCAAATGTGTTCTCCTGCTATGCTGCTAAAATGTGGAACGCCCTACCGAAGGTCTGAAAGGAATGTAAATCCTTTTTTCTTTTTACAACTGTTTTTCTGATGATATCTTAGTAATGTGTTCTATATCTGTCTGTCATTCAATGTTATGAGTTAAATATCTATCATAGTACTGTGTTCTATATGTGTCTGTTATTCAGTGTTATATGAGTTAAATATCTATCATACTGTGTACTGTGTTCTGTCTGTGTCAGGGCCAGATCTAAGCATAGGCAAGGGGAGCAATGCCCCCCTAAATGCCCTGTCTTCCCCACCAAACATGATGGCATGCAAAAACTAAAAATTCAAAAATGTTAAACTATTTGAAATGTTATGCTACGACTAGGTAGATGGATAGATTAACTGATAAGAAATTAGAGAGAGAGAGAGAGAGAGAGAGAGAGAGAGAGAGAGAGAGAGAGAGAGAGAGAGAGAGAGAGAGAGAGATACAGTATAGCAGGGGTGGGTGGACTGGGCATCTGGCATACCGACTACACTAGTGGGCCAATGGGCCGCCCAAAACAAGAGAGGAAAAAAAGGATGGGGGTTGATGCTGTAGACTGATGCAGGTGTAAGACCTGTTGTTTACATTGTGTGTTATAGGTATAAGTGTGCCAAAATGCTTAGTTTTCTATGCATTTCGGGTGTTTTAGGGGGTTTGTCCCCCCCAATTCCACGCCACAAAGCAGCATGGGCTGGAGGTAACCCCCTGTCATGTCGTCCTGCCCCACCTAGTGCTGAAGGCTAAATCCGGCCCTGCTGTCATGCAATGTTATGAGTTAAATATCTATCATAGTACTGTGTTCTGTCTGTCATTCAATGTTATATGAGTTAAATATCTATCATAGTACTGTGTTCTGTCTGTCATGCAATGTTATGAGTTAAATATCTATCATAGTACTGTGTTCTGTCTGTCATTCAATGTTATATGAGTTAAATATCTATCATAGTACTGTGTTCTGTCTGTCATTCAGTGTTATATGAGTTAAATATCTATCATAGTACTGTGTTCTGTCTGTCATTCAATGTTATATGAGTTAAATATCTATCATAGTACTGTGTTCTGTCTGTCATTCAATGTTATATGAGTTAAATATCTATCATAGTACTGTGTTCTGTCTGTCATTCAATGTTATATGAGTTAAATATCTATCATAGTACTGTGTTCTGTCTGTCATTCAATGTTATATGAGTTAAATATCTATCATAGTACTGTGTTCTGTCTGTCATGCAATGTTATGAGTTAAATATCTATCATAGTACTGTGTTCTGTCTGTCATTCAATGTTATATGAGTTAAATATCTATCATAGTATTGTGTTCTGTCTGTTATGCAATGTTATATGAGTTAAATATCTATCATAGTACTGTGTTCTGTCTGTCATTCAATGTTATATGAGTTAAATATCTATCATAGTACTGTGTTCTGTCTGTCATTCAATGTTATATGAGTTAAATATCTATCATAGTACTGTGTTCTGTCTGTCATTCAATGTTATATGAGTTAAATATCTATCATAGTACTGTGTTCTGTCTGCCATTCAATGTTATATGAGTTAAATATCTATCATAGTACTGTGTTCTGTCTGTCATGCAATGTTATATGAGTTAAATATCTATCATAGTACTGTGTTCTGTCTGTCATGCAATGTTATATGAGTTAAATATCTATCATAGTATTGTGTTCTGTCTGTCTGTCATTCAATGTGAGGTACAAAATCTCTGCTCTGCAAAATAGTAACATTATCAATCAGCCACATTTTGGGAAAAAGGACATCTCTCATCAATTCAGGGTAATCTTCAGCTAGCATCTATCACATGGATGTATATGTTGGTAGTTCATCAACATGTATGATACAAAATGAAAATTAACCCTGAATCAATTTTCTTTGACAAAACAGCTGATTATGTTGACAGCAAGAACATGTACTTTTACATGCAAAAAATGTGTTTTCCACAGCACTATCAGGTCCTCTCCTTCATGGCAAGGGGGAAATTCAAGGGGCTTGAAAATATAATGGTCACATACCACGAATGTGTTCCATTGCCTAGATACAGGGGGTGTCTCAGTTTACCCCACTCTCCCCCTATGTTTTTTTCTGTGTGGGTGAGGACAAGCAGCAAAGCGCTTGTGGCCCACATCTCCAAATAGTGCGGGAGAGACAATGCTCATTTTGTGCAAATCAGTCTAGGCCATGGCTACACAGAGCTGGATTTTTCATATATCCCGGTTTTTCAGATATCCACATAGAAAAATATCTAGGTCCACACGACAAAGATATCTAGGTCTAAAATAATCTGATTCCCCAGACCTCCACTAGGGGGTTTATCCCCCCCCCCCCCCTGCCGTCATTAAATACACATGCCGATCCCGATGGTGCAGAAACAGAATCGCATTGGCGGCTACAATTCCAAGTGTTTCAGAAACTCAGTGTTGATTTAGAGCACTGTTTCCCAAACAGTGGGTCGGGACCCATTTTTGGGTCGCAGACACATTTCTATGGGTCCCTTCATTTTCGGTTCCTACATTTAGTTTTTAGTTATTCAAAAAACATTCCCCCAAAAAACTAAATGTTTCATGAATTAAAAGACAAATTCAAGAAACACAGTAGGCTACACAGTTTATAAATATTATGATGCAATTATGCCAGCATAAACTCCTAGCCTTGGATCAAGAATATCATAGATGTATTTTATTTAAATTTCATCTATAAAATACAGCTTTGATAGTCTTGATCATAGGCTGGGAAGGCAGACAGACAGCTGTCAATCTGGGCTGGGGCCCTCGCCAGTTAAACAGGCTACAGCTGGTGTTAGGAGTAGGCCTACATTTTATTGAATCAAGTGAGTTATTTTTATGGGGAATGATACGTGACATTAGTGGTTACAGTGGTGGGGGCCATGGTGGCAATCATGGTCATTTTTAAAAGGGGACAGGACAGGACAGGACAGTACAGTTCACTGATACAACTTCTACTGAAAGGATTTAAACCACAGAAAAGTCAATGGCTGGTTTGCATTGGGGTCCTTTTGTAAAAAAAGAAATATGTAAAAAAGACGCTGGTATCGAGGATGAACGAGGACGAGGACACGTGCACATGCGTGTCAGGGCCAGTGATCATCAAAATCACTGGCCCAGAGTGCCAGGAGTAAATTTCCCCTTGTCTACCCCTGCCTATAAAATCACGCAAAGCGGTACACAGTGTATGTCTAGACTCATGTCATCAACATAGATCTGTCCCATTTAGTGCCACCATCAGGCCCTTTTTACAAACGCATTTTTGGACACTGCTCCTACAGATTTTGCTCTAAAATCACACAAAGCGGTACACAGTATGTCTAGAGTCATGGCAGCAACATGGATCTGTCCTATTTAGCGCCACCATCAGGCCCTTTTTTCAAACACATTTTTGGACACTGCTCCTACAGATTTTGCCCTAAAATCAAGCAAAGTGGTACGCCTCCTGCTATGTTGCTAAAATGTGGAACGCCCTACCGAAGGCCTTAAAGGAATGTAAATCCCTTTCCTTTAAAACGGCACTGAAAAGCCACCTTTCTATTGCAAATACAATTTATTTTGCACTGTGTTTTTTCTGATGATATCTTCTACATAGTACTGTGTTCTGTCTGTCTATAATTCAATGTTATATGAGTTAAATATCTATCATAGTACAGTACATCCCCACACCTCTAGTGTTTGTTTCAGGCAATCGAGGAACATGAAACCCTGTCACCGAAGAGACTGCATTTACATGGACTAAATTGGGATTTTTGCATCCCAGCTTTAGTGTTCTAAATGGACTTGCAAATTTCCCAAAGCGTGGGAGCTCTTGCTCTAACGCAGCGTTAGGGATAAACGGTGGTACACCTGAACCAGTGGTGAGATGCCGCGGGAGCGCACAGGAACAACGTTCCCATTCTTTTCAAGCTGCACACAAATCCACTATTCTGTCATGCCTACTTATGTAGAGTCCCCTGTATACATGGCACCCATTTAAGATGTGGGACATGGTTTCAGCTATTTGTTCGTGACCATGATGTATACAGTAAGGAGAATGATTGCCTGGAAACCAGATGTAACGCCGGCTTTCAATTCTAAGTTCCCTCTCCCTTTTATTTTTGAATGCCTTTTCCCCTTTTCTTATTGATGATATCCTATGCAAAGTACTGCGTTCTATCCGTCTGTCTTTCAATGTTTTATGAGATACATAAAGTGGTTCCTGTGTAAACTAGTAAGACACCTAAGGGCGACAAGCGACCTCATCCTAAAGGGCGAGGTTGCGCCATGTCTTGGCCATCTGGCCAGTGATGTATATCGGACCAGTTACCCATATATGGAGACCCCTGGTACCCATATAAGGAGATCCATGTTCTGTATATGGATATATGCTTTGAGACCCCAAACATGCTTACTCGTTAATTGTTATGTGAAAGTCCTATGACATATATGACATTTGACATCATACATACAATCCCTTTTATGCTCATATATGGAGATCCCTGTCTGTAGAACCAGCCACACAGATATGGGCTGTCTTCCTTCATATATGGGAATTCCCATATGAAGTCCTGTTAGATATGGGCTAACTATTGACAACATCAGGGATCTCCATACATGGGCATAAAACGGATTATGTTAGTGTGGTTCCCCTGACATCACAGTGATGTCAGAGCGTCATGTCAGAGTAGCAAACCCATAGACCGTAAAAAAGCGTACATGGACAGACGTCCTTCCGGACGGACAGAGACATGATGTGCCGTTTCTCATCCTAAACTGCGACCTTCGGTCGCAATATTTTATTAGACAAAAATGTAGTACAGTAGGCTACAGTTAAACACCACTTATTTGAGCATCCCAAATAAGTCCTTTTGCGGTCTTGTTAAGTTGGAAGTCCTTGGTATTTAATTCATGGACTTAACAAATAGCAAGCAAAAAAAGATTCACAAATCATCGCAGATATAAAAACACTATATGTACAGGATAGGGGAAACAAGGGGGTGGGCTAATGTAAGGGGGGGGGGGGGGGGGGTGCTCACTTCTGGACTGTCTATGGGAGAAGTGATAACTACCTCCTACTCTGGCCTCCTGAAAGGTGAGTTTTCGGGGCAGTTTTGAAGGATTCCAGCGAGCTAAATGTTTTAAGGGAAGTAGTCAAGGAATTCTACACCTGGGTGACAGTGTTGTAGAAGGAGAATTTACCCATATTTGTCTTATGGGTTTGTGTTATCAGATCGTTGTGTGCACTCCCTCTGGTGTTGCGGCTGTGGGTGTCGCTAAGTTGACCTTGTACCAGTGATTTGTAGTGTCATGAAACTTCTAATACATTATTCAATCAATCAATCAATCAATCAATCAATCAATCAATCAATCAATCAATCAGGACTTACCTGGGAAGAAGAGAAGGTTCAGCTGGAGGTGATGAGAAGACATTCATCCAGACATGTAGTGGTGAGCTCTTCTACCTGGGGGGGGGCATATTATTATTAACCCTCTACCACACACATCATACTGGGGTATGGGTATCTTTGAGGTGTAGTGTATCTTGTAGACCAGTATTTAGTCAGGTACATGGGTATCTTAGTGGTGTAGTGTATCTTGTAGACCAGTATTTAGTCAGGTACATGGGTATCTTAGTGGTGTAGTGTATCTTGTACACCAGGCCCATTGCAAGATGCTGTACTCTGCCACCCCACACTTATGTGGTGATAATCGGTAAGGTGGGCCCCGAGGAGGAAGACCAAGCACAACGCTAATCAGTTTGTTCTGGGCTGTTTGGAGCTTTAACTTTAAGGCAATTGGGGTATCGTCTGCCTGATTGGATGCCGGATCTGTCAGTCAGCTCCTTGACACCTCCCCATCTGTCAGTGTCATTAACTTGCAAACCCAAAACAGCAGATCTACAAGCTCACAACGCAATGCAGAGTGACATGTAATTCTAGGATTTTTACTAGATATCTAGTTATGTTTAACTAGATCTAAGCTTCAATGACATGAGATTACCAAAAAGGTGAACTCATCATACAAGTAAGACACCTAAGGGTGACAAGCAACCTCACCCTAAAGGGCAAAGTCAATCAATCAATCAATCAATCAAGACTTACCTGGGAAGAAGTGAATGTTCAGCTGGAGCTGTTGACAAGACATTCATCCAGACATGTAGTGATGAGCTCTTCTACCTGAGTGGCAGAGGGGGGGAGGGGGGTCATATTATTAACCCTTTACCACACACATCATACTGAGATTCATCAAAGGAAGTTTGTCTAATCTTTACTTCCGTTGTGTTGAAACACACACACACACACACGCACGCACGCACGCGCGCACGCACGCACGCACGCACGCACACACACACACACACACACACACACACACACACACACACACACACACACACACACACACACACACACACACACACACACACACACACACACACACACACACACACACACACACACACACACACACACACACACACACACACACACACGTTACTTCTTGCTGTCAGGGACACCTTTTGAAAAAGTTAAAAATAGCAGATCTACAAGATCACAACATGTTGAACTTGTAGATCTGCTATTTTCACGCCTGTTTCTGCCTGATTTGTTGCAACAGGTCCTAGTGCCCCCGCCTTCACCACATCCCCAGGCAGAAACGGAGTGAGACAGAGAGACAGCCAGTCAGTCAGTCAGTCAGCCAGCCAGATACAAATCCATCATAGACATGTTCTGATCTACTTTCTGTCAATAAATTGTGTGCAGGAGATTGGTTGGAGTTGGGAGTTTGTAAGCGCTGGTGAAACAAACACTTTGCAGATGGAAAGAGGATAATTCAAGCTTTCCATACAGCTGTAATGTTGATGAGTTTAACGTTGTTTAATACAATCAGAGACTTTTCTGTTTGGATGTATGGGCTGTCAATGGTTGGTTTTACCAACCAACTACACAACATCAACACAACTATACAACAAAGCAGCAGATCTACAAGCTCACTAGGCGTCTGCAGAGTGACATGTTGTGAGCTTGTAGATCTGCTTCCCTCCCCATAAACATATGAAACTAGTGTAAACTCACCCTACACATGTTGTTCTGTGTTGTTTGTAAAATACAGCCTCAACAAACTGTGTTACTTCCTGTTCTGCTCCCTGACACTGGTGTGTGTGTGTGTGTGTGTGTGTGTGTGTGTGTGTGGTGTGTCATTATTAAGCCCCTCCCCTCATCCCACGGCCAAACCTTAGTACTTTTCCTCCACCTCTCCCCTCAGGCACAAGCACGCACACACACACACACACACACACACACACACACACACACACACACACACACACACACACACACACACACACACACACACACACACACCTGAGTACATTTTCTAAATTCCCCTCAGGCAGACATTTAAACATTACACCATATAATAAATAACACTTCATTTAAAACCTAGAACAACATCATTAAAAACCAGCTGTCCTCAACAGAACACAGAGCCTCAATGAAGCACAGCTGAAACATAGAAATAAACCATCATCATTCATGAGTGAATAAACCACCAATAAAAGTCTGATTAAGGCTTTTACTAATGACTGAGAAACCCACCAATACAAGTCTGATTCATGCTTTTACCAAAGCCTTAAAGGGCCTACACCATGCTTTTAAAACTATATTTTTTGTATAAATATATGCTCATAATTGAGTCTTAGACAGGTTTTAACCCTCAACAAACACTCTGACCATTCCTTTTGTTTGTTCTAGCTCTACTATAATGAGGCTCTCCAGCTGCAATACCAAAACGGCCTCTGTTTGCTCATCTAGTGGGGTTTTTCCACTGAAAAATTTTTTTTTGGGGGAAAAAGATTTAAAAAAAGAAATATATATATATATATATATATATATATATATTTTTTTTTTAAACGGGAAACGCGTGTGACGTCACATGCGTCAGCTGTTCTGAGAACCCGTGGAAAGCTTTTCATCTCTGTCTTCCCAAAACCAGAGAAAGACACAATTGTCAGAAATAGGACTTTGTGAGGATAGAAGGTAAATGGTAAATGGTGCATTTATATAGCGCTTTTAATCCAAAGCGCTTTACATAGATTGTGCATTACATTCACCCATTCACACACACATTCATACACCGGTGGCGGAGGAAGCCATGCAAGGCACCAACCTACTCACCAGGAGCAATTAGGGGTTCAGAGTCTTGCCCAAGGACCCTTCGACATTAACTCAGGGGGAGCCCGGATTCGAACTGGGAACCCTTCGGGATTTATACCCTTCGTGCTCTAATACCAGTTTCTCTACCCCTGAGCTATGCCGCCCCATGGTGCCAGTGGGACCCCAAAAAAAGGTTTTAAAATAGAAAAAGTGAAAATTCATTTAAAACATGGGCACAAGCCCCTCCCCTGAAACATCCAACACTTTTTTTTCTTTTCTTTTTTTACAGCTTTTTTAAATCGCCAGTTTGGCCTGTCTTGTCCCGCAACAAAGTTCAATACCTGACACTTTTTTTTCTTTTTTTTTTGTAACCAGCACCAAGAATGAAAGCCATTTTACACCTTAAAATGATCATTCTCAAGGTTTCAAATCATTCTTGTAATCTGCAACATTCCATGAGACAATGACAAATAGTTTGTGTCTCATCACAGAAAGGGCACTTAATGGACACTGAGGGGTTAATCCTGGAAACAGAACTGTTAACAGCCAGCCAGGGACGCGCAGAGGATGTTTGAGGGGCAGGGGCTGAAATGTCCTAAAAGGGCTCTTTTGGCAAAGATTGTGAAAATAGCAGATCTACAAGCTCTCAAGGTGCCGCGCTATTTTCGGTGTGGGCCTACAACGTGGATTTCTAGACACATTCTTTCAACATAAAATGTTGCATTCAATGCTGTAGGACAGGGGTCTTCAACAGGGGGTCCGGGTCCCCTAAGGGGTCCTCAGAGTTACTTCAAGGGGGCCACCATATCTTTGTGTGATAGGATCATTATGTTCAATTAACAACTTGAACCATCGCATCCCTATTCTAAGGAGAACTTTAGCCAACAATAGCTAAGGTGCTGAGAGCTTGTAGTGCGAGGCGTTGAGAGCTTGTAGAGCTGCTATTGTTGGCAAATAGGTTTGGTGCAGAGTGAAAAGGTCAAATGTATTAACTATCCGTGATTTAAGTGGTTAAATGTCATAGAATGATGCTTTCATAAAAAGGATGAAAATCTGCAACACAATTTTATACATGTAGTGGGGGTCCCTGCATTATCTCCCTCTCAGTTAAAGGGTCCTTGGCCTGAAAACATTGAAGACCCCTGCTGTAGGACCTGGAAAGGGGGGCATTTGTATTTATTTCTCCATAGTAAAAGCATGCATTCATGGTCTGGAGAGGGCACTTTTTTACAGCAGGGTAAAGGGGCAGGGGCTCAAGCCCCCTTTCATGTCTATGTGTACACGTGCCTGCAGCCAGCGCTCCCTTCAATATCCTCCACTGTAGATTTGGCACAAAAAAGGGTCAAATGTGTTCTCCTGCTATGCTGCTACAATGTGGAAGCCCTACCGAAGGCCTTAACCCTTAAGTTCTGTTCGGGTCATTTTGACCCGTTTTACATTTTCATTTGAAAAAAAAAGGTAGAAGTTTACATTTTTTCCTCCTGAAACTCACTGGCCTTAAAGCTTCTTCTGAGATGAACATGTAAAAAAATAGACATTCTCAAGGTTTCAAATCATTCTTGTAATCTGCAACATTCCATGAGACAATGTAAGAGAGACACTACACCCTTGCTACACCCCCCTCATGGAAGCAAGTAAAAGTTAAATCATAAGTTATTCAGGCCTATTATCAGATGGGCTATTATTTTTCTTTTTTCTTGAATTAGGTATATTTACAAATGCGAGTTTACGTTTTCCATCAAGATGAAGTCCATATCTATATGAGTCCTACAAAGATAAATATTATATTCTGATTCTACTTCTATTATATTTATTATTAGCCTATTTATAAATATCAGCTCCTCATGGCTATCATTTACACTATAGCTCTGTTTATGTTATTAATCCAAAAACTATTTTGATTTAACCTAGTCCTAGTGTGTTCATTTTCTAAGTAGCCTAGCTATTTGGATCAAAATCTGTTCCCCTATATTAACATAAGCCATGGAATGTGGTGGGATGTGTAGGCTACTAGCCTCGCAACAGCCAGACTCTTCCAGGGAAAAATTGACTGGGTCTTGAGCACAAGATGGGTAGAAAGTTCTTTTCGCACAGTGTCTTGCTGTGTGGAATAATTTGGAGTCACTATGTGCTCACTTCAGTAAAGCAAAAAAAGGTGCAACCAAATCAGACTTGGATAAGGGCACTCATGCATGACACACGATCACTGTTAAAAACACTATCAGAATCTTTACAGAATCACAAAACTACTAGCCCTCGCAGACAGATTTATCAAGGAGACTGTGGACCTCCTTGAGGAAATGCTAGAACATCCAGGTGCTAAAGTACGCAATGCCAATATTGCAATATCAGCAGGCAGATTTAAAACAGTTGAGCTGAGTGACCACCCAAAGATTGTGTCCATGAACCACAAACCATTCATCAGAGGTCTTTGTGATAATCTAAGCAATCGTATGTTGGCTCTGCATTACAGGATCAGTGTGCAACACAGTATGCTGACTTGGTTAGACTACTCCAAGTTCTGGAACCTAGCAGCTGGCCCCCAGTAGAGTATAGGCTCCTCAGATTTGGAGAAGAGGAAATAATTGAAGTGTGCGAAAGATTCAGGCTACCGGCATTTAGTTCAATTATTGCATTCAGGGCCTTCAAACATAGCAACGGAGAAACTATACATGGTGGCCTAATGCCTTTGTTAAATTGTGCAAAAATCATTCCATGCAGCACTGCAGAGTGCGAAAGGGGGATTCAGACAGATTAATTTAATCATTACTCCAATCCGTACAAAGTTAATGGTTGAACGGGTATCAGCTTTGATGTTCATCAAGTTACATGGGCCATCTTTAGATGACTGGGACCCTACAAACTGTGTAATTTATTGGAATAGACACCATCGCTTAGCAGAGGACCAAAGAACGAGAGCCCTACCAGAAACTCACAAGGTTATCCCTGACCGTTGTGGGTCAAGTCATTCAATTAAAGAAAAATTGAGTGATTATTAAAGGGCAAGTTCACCTCAGAGTTATTTTTTGTGTTCAATCTGTGTTTTGAGATATTTTAGTATTTCAGCATGAATGATGATGCATTTTGCATCATATGAGTCATCATGCTGCATCATATGATGCAACATGCATCATCATTCATGCTGAAATACTAAAATATCTCAAAACACAGATTGAACACAAAAAAAAAAAATACTCTGGATTGTGTTGATCTTGTCCCAAACAACAACAGAATATGATCTGGTTGTCCCAGAGGTGAACGTGCCCATTAATTAAGCTACTTATGTGTGTGGGTGATTCTATGTAAAGTTATAAGTTATATGTTTATATAAAACTTAAATGGAAAATAAATTAAATTGAAACTAAAATAAAAACAAATTAACAATGTAACTAAATAATAAGAAATATAATTACATAAAAAAAGAAAAATTCCATCACGTGTGTTGAATACAGTATTTCTAGCACCGAGTGGCATGCCGTGTGCATGTGAAGTGCACGTGACGTCATGAATTTAGAGTTCCTATATAGAGCATCGCAGTGGGCGTGGTTTACTGGTCCCACTAAAAAATATCCAGTTGATTTTCCTCATAGACTTTCACGAAAATATTTATAGCAATTATGTTAAGCCTAGAACCAAGCCATCCAGGATTGCAGTGAATCATGAACATGAAACCTTTGTTTCTATGAAAAGAACATTTTGAAAATTGCTAAACAAAGGGAAGTTATTAAATGTAGTATATAAAATAATTTAATATTAAAATATGTTATAAATATTTGTGTAAAAGTCTATGGGGAAAATGAATGGGAGATTTTTTAGTGGGACCAATAAACCACTTCTACTCTATACTTCCATATCACACCATTGACCTGAACCTACATTCAAGTGCATACGAACACAACACATTCTGTGCGCCTCCAGTCCGCAACAGCCGTGATTGACAGTCACTCTGTCGGATCACGTCCCTGTCATTCCCCACAGCCACACCTACACGCAGAGCAGCACTGCTTTCATTGGCTTCAAGAGCTCACACACGCACAAGATTTTAATAAAGTCGGTTGAGATGAACGTCAATCAAATTAGATCTGTCCTTGTCAGCGTGCGTTCAGCGCAAATTTTGACGTATCGTGCTAGACGGACTGCACGCAAGCCTCCATTGGAAATGAATAGGATGCGTGTGCTCTCACACACAACACACGAACGGTCTGAATGAGGCTTGACACACAGTCACTCTGGTTCACGCAACAGCCAAGGGTGAAACTTGGATTATAAACACTCCGTTTTCCACCAGCTGACTGACTAAAGCCACATCTTTCAAAAAAGACAACCACTGTTTATTCATGGCCTTAGTATGGCCTTGATTTTGATATTAAATACAATGCTAAAAAGAGTAAAATCATGATTATCCGAAGTAGGGAGGACAGACAATGTAACTTCCCTGACTTCAATCTAGCTGGCTCTACCCTAAATGTATGTAGCGAGATTACTTATTTGGGTCATATTATTTCCAATGACCTTTCAGATGACAAGGACATCATCTATAGACAGCGGCGGAAGCTGTATGCCCAAGCCAACATGCTGTGTCGCAGATTTAGCATGTGCTCAGTACCTGTGAAGATATCTCTTTTTAGATCCTTTTTGTACACCACTGTATACTGCCCAGCTTTGGTGTCACTACAGACAAGGCAGCATCAGACGTCTCACAGTGGCCTATAATGACTGTATGAGGCTGCTGTTAAGATCGAGCTCCGAGAAGCTCCAGTGCGAGCCAGATGTTTGTCGTGTCGGGGTTCCCACCTGCTCTGCTGTACTACGCAACCTTATGTACAGGTTTATGTGTAGGGCATCTGAGTCAGTTAATTACATCATTGCTGTTATAACGGACCCTACACGCAGTTCTGTCAGGTTCTCATCTAGACTGTGGAACAATTGCCGCAAAAACGGTAGCCTTACCTGTTCATGGAGAAAACAAGGGAAACAAAGCAGCAGTAAAGTTTGATAAAAAATCCACCGAACACCGAACTCAAACGCTCCGTGCGCTCACACCAGAAAGAGAGAGAGAGAGAGAGAGAGAGAGAGAGAGAGAGAGAGAGAGAGAGAGAGGCTAACCCAAAGCCTTAAACATGGTCAAGCCGCTCCCCTGAAACACCCAAAACTTGTTTGTCCAGTTTGGCCTGTCTTGTCCTACAACAGAGTTCAATCCCTGACACTCTTGTAGATCAGCTATTTTTGGTGTGCGGCTTATGACGTGGATTTCTAGACGGAGGACACATTCTTTCAACATCAAATGTTGCATTCAACAAAATCTACAAAATCTCAACGCCTCGCGCTGCGACGCGTTGAGAGCTTGTAGAGCTGCTATTGTTGGCAAATAGGTTTGGTGTAGAGTGAAAAGGTCAAATTTATTAAGTGTCCATGATTTTGCAACACAATTTGATACAGTATATGTAGTGGGGGTCCCTGCATTATCTCCCTCTCAGTTAAAGGGTCCTTGGCCTCAAAACGTTGAAGACCCCTGCTGTAGGACCTGGAAAGGGGGGCTTTTGCACTTCTTTCTCCATAGTAAAAGCATGCATTCATGGTGAGGGCACCTTTCTACAGCAGGGTAAAAGGGCAGGGGCTCAAGCCCCCTTTGATGTCAATCTGTGCACGTGTCAGCAGCCAGCGCTCCCTTCAATATGCTCCAGACCCGTGGCCAGCCTAATCAGCGCTCTCTGCCAGCTCTCAAATGTGCCTCTCTCCACTCGTGCGCACGCGATTTTTGCGGGTTTTGGGGTGTTTTTAGTCGGTTTTGGGTCGGTTTGGGTGGCTCATTAACTGTCGGCGGCGCCCCCCTTGAGATTGTGCTCTAGGCGGTTGCCTATACCGCCTATACCTAGCCACTGCACTGATATCCTTCACTGTAGATTTGGCACAAAAAAAGGGTCAAATGTGTTCTCCTGCTATGCTGCTAAAATGTGGAAGCTCCTACCGTAGGCCTTAAAGGAATGTAAATACCTTTCCTTTAAAACGGCACTGAAAAGCCACCTTTCTATTGTAAATACCATTTATTTTGCATTGTGGTTTTTTTCTGATGATATCTTCTGCATAGTACTGTGTTCTGTCTGTCTGTCATTCAATGTTATATGAGTTAAATATATATCATAGTACTGTGTTCTGTCTGTCTGTCATTCAATGAGTTAAATATCTATCATAGTACTGTGTTCTCTCTGTCTGTCATTCAATGTTATATGAGTCCCCTGATCTCTTGTTAGTCACTGGGAGAGCCCCAAACTGAGCTCAGTGCATGAGGAGAAAAAATAAGAGCCACATATAAGAGCCACCAAAAAAGCTCAAACATAAACTTTTCTCTTTTTTTCCTATTGTGATTTGCAGAATAAGGGTCCTGCAATAGGGCTGGTCAATTAACCAAAAATATAAATCAAAACATAATTTGTCTGATTAACCATTTAAGCCCTGTAAGAAACTTAAATAAGCCCATCTACAGGCTCACAACACTTACTTGACAGAAGTGGCTGAGCAGACTTGCTGTGGAATTGTCTGATTTCTCCAGCCTGGCTTGTTTTTTGCTTTAACAGCATGTGTAAGTGGTCTCTTAATAACTCTTCTGGTCACTTTATGGCATGGTGGGGGCCAGGTGGTGGTGGAGTCCATCCCTCTCATAATGACTTCTAAAGGATTCTCCTTAGTGAGGAGTGCTGGCTGTGGAGCTTCATGTGGAGCTGATGGACATCCCTGAAGGGTGGAGCAGTTTTTAAATATATTTGTATTGATATATATATATATATATATATATATATTTACATACAATAAACATACAATACAATACATATACTCACATGCATTCACTCACATTCACACACACATATACCACCTGCACATGCGTTATTGAAAATAATACAAATAATGAAAAAATACATAAATAAATATTTTTTTTCTTCCATTTTTCCCCCTTTCTTATCCATATGTTGTCATTATATTTCGGTAGCTGTCTCCATGGCACCCACATACATCCCCCAAAGCTGTTCAAAATCACGTCTACCTCTAACTACATATGTCAACCTCTCCAGCCCGATGGAATTCATGAGTTCTCGATGCCACATCCTCAATGTTGGGGCTTCCACACTTTTGCTTTGCTGAATGTATAAAGTTCCTTGGGTGAATTCCAAGTATACAGAGCTTGGCACTTAGTGGGATGGTAATTTTAAAGATTCCTGACAGACACTTTATGACTTCTTCCAAAATAATTGCATCTTAGGACACTTTCCCCTTGCTCTTCATCAGAGTACTGCCTCTGACTCCACGGGTGGAGGTTGTGGTACCCATGATCATGAAGGGCACAGCTTGAGAAGCAGTACTACAACCTTCACATGCATTTTTCCGTGGTTCACTGAACACTGCCTACTCTGACAGGTAACTAGAAAGATGCAACTGGAAATTGCAAGTGTGGTTGCCGTGACCACTTCTGCAGCAAGCTAACTGTCAATATGAAGCCAGACCAATCCTTGAGCTAGCGCCACTCCCCCATTGAATTCCAATTGCACTTTTCTGTACTTTTCCCCCATTGAATTCCAATTGTGCTTTCCCCCATTGACTTCCAATTGCACTTTTGCCCCATTGACTTCCAATTGCACTTTCCCCCATTGAATTCCAATTGCACTTTTTCCCCCATTGACTTCCAATTGCACTTTCCCCCATTGAATTCCAATTACAACTCTAATAAATCTGGTTTCCATCAATTTCCAATGGCAGCGGAAAAGTTTAACCAGTGAAAAGTTTATCCAGTGAAAAGTTTAACCAGTGAAAAGTTTATCCAGTGAAAAGTTTATCCAGAATAAATAAAGTTTCCCCAGAACTGCAGTGTGTTGCCCTTCGGGCAACCACACCAATAAGGACCTGCCTGTTGCCATAGGCGGACCATGAGAAAACGGGACCCTGGACCAGCGACATGAAAAAGCTTGAGAGGCAGTGTGCGCAACACATACGTGCATAGGCCTGCGAATTCACCTGCATTTCTACAGGATTTACTGCAAGGGATTCCTGTGAGGGAAGAAAAGGAAAGCCCAGCAATAACTACAAATAAATGCACCTGTATTTCCACTACACAGGATTTACAGCTATTAAAGCCAACAGCACACATTTAACCAAATACACCACACTCAACCAACCAGTAGGCCTAAAACCACAAATACTTTCAAGCCACTTCTATTAAAATAATAACTAAAACAATTACATCAAGTTATGGTGTCACACAGAAAAGCCTAATAATCATGAAAATAGTCTTACCTTATGAATTTGTTTCTGGTTTTGCTCCGTGCGAAGTCATCCACAATGTCATCAAAGTCCAATTGATTGGTCATCTCACTCTCTATGGCCATCAGTGAAAGTGATGGGTAATTTTAGTTCTCAGTTCATTTTTAATCCGGGACAAGAGGGAGAAGGAGCGCTCCCCTTCGCAGTTAGTGACGGGAGGGTCAGGAACAGTCGCAGCACCACATACTGTACACATTTGGAAACTTTGATTGAGGGGCTACCATCTAGGATAATTTGGAGCATTGCATTAGGGCTTCTGTCACCAGACTTCACAAAAGATCGGAACTGAATTAGTTCACTGCCTAATTCCTCATTTAGGTCAGGCGGATAATTATGCAGACGCAAGAGTGTCAGCTTTCTCCATTACCAGGGCAGTTTCCTCGTCTTGCACAAATAGTAAGGGGATTTTATAAGATATTTGACCAATCTGCAAAGTAAATCGTTACCAAGAAATGTCTTCACCAATGTGTTTCTAAAGGATATAATACGATGGTTTAATGATGAATCATCACTTTTCACCGTTTTGTAGGGGCCATGTGTAGCCCATGGAATGTTTTTTCGTGCAAAACAAATGCTTGCAATGGATTCAGCATCATGAAAAAACCCTAAGTTTGACCCCTCACATGCTACTTAAAGCATATTTATTTTTTGTTTTGTTTTCCTGTATTGTAAAGTTAATGGGACACAAACACAAATATTTTTTTTTATGAGGTTTCCCCCGGGAGTTGAATTTCAACCTACATATTATTACACAACTTTAGAAACACATTGGAAATCTCTTGGTAACGATTTACTTGGCAGATTTTCTTATGTTCCCCTTACTAAAAGAAAAGTGCACTGTATAAACTGAATAGGTGCTCGTAGGGCTGAAGGCGGTGACTCAGGCTCTGGACAAGTGTGTCGATAGCAACATTGAAGGTCTCTATCTAAAACTTGCTTCTTCCATCAAGCTCGACATCCTGCTCCCTCCCCACTCTCGTCGGCAAAGGTTGTAAGTCTTTTTTTTTTCGCTGGCTGTCATGTCTGTAAATGTGGCTGACGCCAGGTGCACCAAGAGCCATCCTCTAAAAACGGACAAAAAGATCCCTCTGTGCAGCCACACAATTATGTTTTACGTTAAGCATCAAGGGTGATATCACTTCGCTGCAAATAAGCATTAGTTGCATTAATTCGAGAGAGTACAGTGTCCCGAAATGCAGCAATGAAGCCCATTTCCAGCGTTTCCGTACTAGAGCGCACAAGCTTCCTTGCGCGTCCCCCTGGTTTCTTCTTCAATCTCCGACAAAATCCTGAGCCCCTCTTGAATCTTTTGATCATTTTTCCACAGTGCTTTTGCTGATTCAACGCGGCAGCTCCAGCGTGTATTGGATAAAGCAAAATATTTGCCAACAAAATTGCCACAGTTTTCGATACTGTTGACTCCTACCAGAATCAAAGAATGCACATGAGACATAACGAATTCAAGGATTGATTATTTGTAGACATATTACTGGCATTGCTAACAACAGTTCCATGCTGCCATATCCAGCCCAAGAAACCATAGAAACCTGGGGAAAAAACTGACAAAACCTGCGGACGTGCCATGAGGACTCCATGTCCCATCTTTGCCATACCCTAGCTTTTGCTGAACTGACGCCACTGGTCCATAGTCTCATGTTTCAGTCTACTGTCATCCCAAACGGGCTGATAGCAAACCCTTATGGTCCAGTTGGTAAGCATACATAACCATTTGTGTTCTCAGTATATTTACATATTCACATATTTACAGTTGGCTATAGGCCAATATGGATAGCCTGGCCAGCCAGCCCCTCCTAAGTCACCAAACTTGAATCTCATACACAGTCACATACCTACAATTCACAAATAGGTATTACGTAACCTAGGCACTGAATAGGTCACTATAATGCAGGGTTCTTCAACGTTTTCAGGCCAAGGACCCCTTAGCTAAGAAAGAGAGGAAGCAGGGACCCCCTCCACATGTTGTATAAAACTGTGTTGCAGATTTCCATAGATTCATAGAGTTGTTTGACAGCACTGTTGTCAGTCTATGTTTGATTCATGTTGATGTGTTTTTAATGTGATATTTTGATACTTAAATCATCAATACTTAGTAAATTTGACCTTTCACATTGTACTCTTTTTTTTACCTCTACACCAAACCTATTCGCCTAAAATAGCCGATCTACAAGCTCTCAACGCCTCGCAGTTGAGAGCTTATACTAGACCTGCTCTTTTTGGCTATAAAGTTCTCCTCAGAATAGGGATGTGAGGGTTCAAGTTGTTAATTTAAAAGAATGCTCCCATCGCACTAACATTTGGCAGCCCCCCTGTAGTAACTCTGAGGACCCCCTAGGGGACCCGGCCTACCCTCTGCGCACCAATCTCCAAGCCCCTTTCCGCAACATGAATCTCACTCCCCAGATGATGGCATTCAACAGGTCCATGAGTGAAGTCAGAGTGGCGGTGGAGTGGATGTTCGGGGACATCTCTGACTATTTTAAGTTCAATCGATTATAAAAAGGACATGAACATTGGAATGAGTAGCGTAAGGAAGCAGTACTGTGCATGCTCTCCTGAGGAACGCACTCACATGTATGTATGGGAACCAGACCTCCCAGTTTTTCGACCTGCAACCCCCATGTGTTCAGGATTATTTTCATAAGCTATAGGCTGTTATTTATTTTAATTACACAAAACAATTCTGTTCAGGTAACACTCGAAAGTATTGATTTCATATTTACAAAACATCTCAGATGGTAGAAAAAAAAACTAAAAAATAAGACTTGGCTTGTTTGTTAAGTAAAAGTCATGAAAGGGCACATTTCTGAGAGTTGCTGTGTCATCTGCTTTTCTGATGATCCCCTTTTAAAAGGTGTAAAGTGGTTTTGCCCATCAAATGTCAAGGAATCCTAAACTTAATTCAATGTGGCAACATTTCTCTAAATGAATGAATTTGTCCTATTTGGGATAGGACCTGGTCCTCACATTGTAGGCTATGATTTCCTTGACTGGAATGGTTCAACAGGTTATATTCCATCAATGACTGTGTTTGGCCATTGCCACAGAATAAATAAAAATTTTAAATAAGACATTACCCATCTTGAAGAAGAAAAAAGAATGTCCACAATTACGTGATAATGGTAAAATAAAGATAAATCAAACCTAGGAACCTTCTGTAGTAAAAGTAACATAAACAGGTAATTCTAACTAAAATGGGAAAACATAGTCCCTGGAACTAAATATTTTTAGATGGATCATTTTGGGGGTCCTTCACATGAAAAAGTTAAAAACCTTAGAAGAATTTGAAATATTCAAAGCCTTGGACAAATTGTATACTGTATCTGCTAGTTAAAGCACAAAATAATGCGTAATAATGCGTTCACATTCAAAATGGGTTAAACGGTTACCCCCTATACCCCTATGAAGAACATTCATGGGGGGCCTGCAGTGAATCCTTGTACCTGCAGGGCCCAGAATTTGGTGCGACACCCCTGGCTGTTAGACAGTCAGGCTGAGCATCTCCTGTTGCTGCTGCTGCTGTTGCTGCTGCTGCATCCCTCTCATCATGTCTGCCATCTGGCCCTGCTCCGCCCTCCTTAACTCAACTTCTGCCCTCTTCAGCTCCATCTCCTGCCTTGTCAACTCCTTGTCCCCCTCACTTTGTCATCTCCAATATTCTATCGTGTCATCCCCATTCCTTCTTCTTTTCTTACCCTCACCCTCACTCTCCTCATCCGAACCTGTCCTTTTCTCTGTCTGCCCCATTCTTTCCCATGGCCCTCTTCCCCATTTCCTCAGCTGTGGAATAAGAAGATGTAAACATTACATTGTCTTATTCTTAAGTATGTATTCCCTTTACATTGTAAAGGGAATAAATACATAAATATTGTACGTGCTATTTTTGTGCGTGTGTGTGTGTGTGTGTGCGTGCGTGCATGCGTGCGTGTGCCCCCTGTGTCGGGCACACATAATGAGCAACGTAGCCAATTCAAACTACTGTATGCCGGGAACAAACCAGAGCTAACAGTTGATGGACTGATGTCGACGAATGAGTGGCAACTGGAAAGGCAAAAGCTTGCGACAAGTTCTGCTTCTCTGAAGGGGCACAGCTCGCGGCAGAGCTTATTCAACCTGCTGTGTGGAAGAGTGCAGCCTATCTTACTTTGGCACAGTTTGTGGACTGTTCACTGAATTCATTAAGCTTAGAGTATGATTATAAGCCGAGTTCATGCAAACAACGCGTCCACAGTAGTATCATCACCAACCTGATAGCGAAGTTGTATGCGCTACATCAAGAGGTGCGTTCTACCATTGTAGAACGGACGGCTACGGCTAAGAAAGTTTATTATGTAGAGCACCGATCAATTTCCGGTCGACGTCTATGCTTAAAGTGCCTGTTGTGTGAGCTGTAGTGCGGGCTTTCCCTCAGAAACAGGCAGCTTTCCTGATTGACGTGAGGAGGGTGGGACTGTATAGGCCTACCTGTATGTGTGGGGGATTGGGAGTGCATGATGACCGACTGACCGGCTGGGAACAAACAGAAAGAGGAGTATGTTCATTCTCAGTCTGAACCAAATGCTGAGACTAGTGAACAGAATGTAGGCTACTGAATACAACTTAGTTAGTTACTTTTTACATTGTGATTATTATTACAAAACATGCATTAACCACTTCAGCCTTATATACATGTTGGCCATTTGAAAAATTATGTACAAGATCTGCTATTTTCAAAAGATTAAATTAAATCAATTTGAAGCATGGCTGTGGGAATTAACGACCATAACTAACGATATGTATTCTGTCCCACGTTATGTTTCTTTTAATAATTTACCTGACTGATGTTGCTATATTCATATTGAAACAGAGCTTACGTGTGTGGCTATAGTCTGCAGTCGTGAGGGGCACGTCTTGACTTGCTTCAGGCTTGTTACAGCGGTTACTGAGGCTCTGCAAGCCCCAGATGAGGCCTCATCTGTGGGAAGAACAACAGAGGGGACTCAGTGTTTGGTTCTGGAGGTCCCCCAGCAGGAGGTCCTGGGACAATGATGAGCAAATAAGATAAATATGGGGCAGGAAGCCTATTTGTGAGGGAAAGTTGATAATAATTAGAAGATAGAGTTAAAATAAAACATTAAACCAATCACTTTGCCCGGGACTGGAATGATTCAAGACAAGATAATGAACCAGGATTTGATGGGAAAATCGCACTCTTTCGAACAACCATAATTTCGGCCGGAGGGTTAGCGACTCACTCCACGGAGGTTACGGTTAGGTTGAGGTTTAGAATCGGGTGTCGAAAAGATGACATGTAGTAACAGCAACACGCTCCCGATTTGATTCATTTAGAGAGTTACATAAATCAGTAGGCTATTGTTTAATAAAAACATAAATTATTTATTTTTTGCAGCAAACGCAAAAAGCTGAGATTGTTGGCGTGTGTCAGTGCGCATTGAAGTGAATGAAATATATTATTTCTTGTTGATTGCTATTTGCTGACCCTGAGACCAAGCTGCGAGACTAGGGAAGAGGGGAGGATTAAAGGAGGTCAGGGTGCCACATAGTGGGTCTTTGTTTTATGACTGTGAAAGAGATAAGGTTCTTGGCATTTTAATGAGCTAGGGAAAGAGAGAAGGAATAGATGTTTTTGTTTTAGGAGATGAAAATAATGAACTGTGAGAGGGAGGGGGCAGTCCATCTTTTTGCCTCGCTGAAGCAACATGTCTAATGTGTGAATGTTACAGCGCTGTAAATAAACCTTTTTGTATCATTTTATATTGCATCTGAGTCAAAGTGAACTGATTCTTTTGAGAGTCTTCAATTCCGCTGGGCTTTAATCATAAGGCCATAAATTAAGTAAGATTTCCATAATAATAATAATTTACCATAATCTATGAGGCTATTTCTCTGTGTCTTATAAACCTTCAGGGGTCGTGTTTTAATAATACAAATTGTAAGAAGGCAGCTCAGTCTGTCCGAATGGTTGTCCATGTTTCTGTCTGTGTCCACAATAAAACTTTCATTAGCTGCCAGCTACCAGTGTGCCGCTATAGTATGTAGTATTAGTAGCCTATTTGTTTAACAAAACTGCTGGTGTGTCCGATGGGACATGAAACACATTGAAAGATGGTGTTATTTGTCAATAGATATAGCGTTCTTTAAAATGGATGTGAATAATCCCGTAATGGGCTGTATGGAAAATAAAAAGATTGGTTCATTCAGCATTCATATTTGGTATAAAAGCATTGTGCCACCGTGTACACAATAAAAGCACAATAATACATTATCATGTGAAGCACATCCTTACTCACCAACAAGATGTTTTCCACTTTAATTACATATCCAGATGCACGTTCCTGATACAAGTTCCTTCAAGCTGACTGGATCAATGGGGCATGCATCTATTCTAATGTGAATTCAATCAAAGTTTCTTCCATAGGCAACTGTTGACAATGAATAACCAGTCACAGTCTGTGCATATTCAGCAGTTTCCTTGCTGATTCAAATCTTATAGGTGACCATTTTCAGCTTCCAACAAATTTTTTCCACACGTTTGAACAGCTAAAATGTTTAATTAGGCCTATGCCAAATAGGTTATGTCAATGTATATTATTCAGAATAGGCCTACTATAGGCCTAACTGTAGTCTACTCTCATCATAATACTTTGAGTGATAGATTGCCACTATTGTCATTCCCGCTGCAGTAATAGGTTCCCAGTTTTACACACACTGATGTACAAGCTGGTAAGCTTACAGATTTGATATTTTCGGTAAGTGTCACAACTGAGCGACCGCGATAACTACCTGTAGCTGTAGGTAGAAAGTCAGGTGACGCGAGGTTAACCTGTACATTAACAGTTTGAACAAGTCGGACAGTGAGAGCGATCAAAGTGTGCAGGCCGCCTCTGCAGGTTCAAATTAGGACGATGACGATGATGATGATGTGGAGATTGCGTCTGCTTCAGCCTTACAACCGTTTAAGTTTGAACCTGTTGCATCTCAGCGTCAGCCATCAGGAGCAGGACCTCCCCTTCCACAGCCATCTCCACGAGTAACACCAATTGTAAAAAAAAAAAAAAAAAAAAGATTGATTGTCTTAAACTTTAAGATCGATTAAGTTGGCCTAATAGTACAGAGGACCCCATTGGAAACAAGCCAAAGTGTTCTCTTGGGTTTAAATCATCTTAGAAGACCTTGCATTGAACTGTACTTTGATGTGCTTTTTCATCCTGCAAACTGCTAATGAAGTATTCAATCAATCAAAACCGGGCCAAATATCGTGAATGAGTGAATTTCGGAGCGCATAAAAAAAAAATCAACCTCACGTTATGTCAATCTCATTTGCACACTGCCGCCCGTTTCGTATTTATTTTCAGACCAGGGTTGATTTTTTCCAATTTTCGCAACTGTCACCACTGGGTCCCTTGCTCTCTCTCTTCTCTCTGATTTCAGATTTCAACAAAAAAACGCAGTGCAGTGTGCAACCAGCTTTACTGTGGGAAGTGTGTTCCGATGCCAACCCATGTAGAGAGTATCTGCTGTCATAGTTACACAGGCTCCACAGCAGTGCAGATGCATCACAGACCACCCTGGTTTCCCATCTGTCTGTCTGGATGTCCATGTTCTGAGGACAGCATACCATCAATGGTTTGAGGAGTACAGAGATGATGCTGATGACCTTTCCACTCAGCAACAGCATGAGTGAGTATTATAATATACACAAGCAAACACTTTACCGCATGGAGAGCTCAACCTCCTATACTTATTTTGCTTGCCAATGTGTAGTATAAGTTTATAACTCAGCATGTACCGTATACCTTGTAAAAGTGATGATACATCTCTCAAGTACCCCACTAACCTAATCATAATGGCAGTTACTGTACACTTTAATTTAACAAAATGTAAGGCACAAATTGACACATAGTGCAGTATTGCTACCAACACATAACTTTTTATTAGTGCCACAACATAACAGTATGTCAAAAACAAAATATTAACATACAAGCTTTAATTCTCGTATTTCTTCCTCACATTCCTTACATTGCCTACAAACAGTTTGTATGGTGGAACTGATTTGGCAGGTAGAACAGGATTCCTCTTCCAGCGAGTTCTGTAAATGTTGTTCGACAGACTTTTCCAAATACTCCTGGAATTCCTTAAACTGGTTTCAAGCTACCATAAAATCAATGTAACCTGTACAAAAGCCCTCATGGATTTGTGTTATCCTTTAAGGAATAATGTCAAACTGTACCTCCAAACCTTTGGCAAACTGTTAATAAAGTATTCAATCAAAGCTTATGGATTTGCCATATATTTATGTTTCTGTACAAGGTTCCATAAGACAGTGTTTCTCAAATGGGGTTAAGTGTATCCCTAATGGTACGTGAGAAAAAAAAGTAGAAAATGGGAATATGTATTTGACTGTTATGGTTAATGATAAAACAGAGTTTGTGTGAACCTGCTCATCTGTACATTTCTAAACCAAATTACATCAATAACTTGATTAGTAACTGTTATTGAATAGAAAGCAATGTTTATTTGCCATTATGCTGTTTTATTTTGAACATATTGGCATTGGAACTGGACTTTTGATGGGAACTTTGCTGAAGTCAGTCGAAGGGGGTACTTGGCTTCGGAAATCAGTGTAAGGTGGTACTGCAGTATAGATTGAGAACCACTGCCATAAGAGAGATCACACCAATAATGCACAGTAGCTCTCCTCCTTTTCACTTGGTTACTGGTTCACTGGGTTTGATTGATTGATTGATTGATTGATTGAAGAATTTATTAGAAGTTTGCAATAGAAAAATGTACAGTTTCATGACAAGTACAGTACAAATCACTGGTACAAGGTCAACTAAAAGGAGATCCTAGAAAGCCGAGGCTTATTTCCACAGGAACCACACTTTAAGTATCTCATATAACATTGAAAGACAGATGGATAGAACAGTACTTTATCTCGGATAATATCAATTTCAAAAGCAGAAAAAAAGCATAACATCAAATACATGCCATACACATTGAAGCGACTGGCATGGGCCGCTACTGCATGGCTCAGCTCAGGGCGATTTGCCTCGTGGCACAACGGTGGTGGCGAAACAGGCATCACAAATTTGGGATGCTGTCACTGTATCCCGACAACCAGACAACCATCTCCAACATTAAAAAAAAACGAAAAATACAAAAAAATTAAATCGAATGCATTTAGTGCTATTGTAGAAATCCTTTACCGCCGAGTTGTGTCTCAAAACATCATGAGGGGTCACATTTGTTCTGTATATTCTGTAAACAAATGGCAATAGTTCAAGATGTTGTATTACTGTTATATCTTGTTTACATTTATACAAGAGTACAATTATGTGTTATTAGTATCTCAACTCAGCCTTGCGACTGATTTTACAAGGCTATATAGTGTGTATATATATATACCGTAGGTACATCATTACATACAGTATACAATATGACTAGAGAAGAGTAGAGAACAAACATAGAGCATGTCCCTGAAAAGTAATGCAACACCTATCATAAGCCAATTTTCCACTAACATGGCCCAACACCACACCACTCCACACCGCCCACTTGTGCCAGGTTTTCCACCACTAGGACATGGATAGAGTGGCGTGAAAGTAGTACTAAACATGGTACTAAAAAAGTATCCACTCCAGAGTAGGTCTGAGCAAGGCCAAACAGGGCCAAACACTTCATAACGACTCATTCATTTAGACCACCAGGATATAGTTGTAATACATGATAATAGATTCTATTGTGTTATAACCACTATGATAATCTATTATAGTTATCATAGTAATACATTAATACTTTATAGTGTATTATAATCACAGTTATAATCCAGTATAATGTCTTATAATTAGGCTAGTTGTAATATACATTTTTATTGTATTATAATCACAGTTAAAAGGGTCAATTTGTTTCTTACTGAATGGGGGTACTTTTGTGTAATGGAAAATGTAGATATTTTATGTGGTGTGGAGTGGAGTGGTGTGGTGTGGTGTGGTGTGGTGTTGTGTAGTGTGGAGCTAAAGCTGCAGTCGAAAATGGGCCTAATATACTAATCTTTTTACCATAACATGTTCCTTACGAGATTGGAAGCCATTGTGATAGCAAGGTTTTTTGCCTGAAGCTGCTCAGACAATCCATAGGTGAGACTCAAGATTTGTTCTAGGGCATGAAGACGCAAAACAAAAGAGAATGTCTCCATATTTGACCTAAGCTCAGTTACCTCAGTGGATCCATCTGCATGAGCATCAATTGTGGCGTCTAACACAACTAGTATTGCCTCGTAGCATAACATGATTTTCTGCACAGCTCTATACCAGTACAGCCATCAAGTTTGACATGTGCGTTCCAAGTGCAGTACTTGTTTTGAGCCCAGCCTTGTTTGAGCCTCAATGAAAAGTGTGTGCCTGGTATTGCTATTTGCAAAAAAAGTATATAGTGTTTTAACAACACTAAAAAACTCTGACACCTCTGCTATGTCGCTTATTGAGTTCACAAGCACAAGATTCAATCTATGAGCATGGCAGTGGATATAAGCAGCATGAGGCACCCTATCGCATATTATAGTCTGCACTCCACGTACATGGCCCCGCATAACACTTGCTCCGTCGTAGTATTGTGCAACACACAACTGGAGATCTAAACTTGATGTTTCAAGTACTATTCTCTGGGCCAGGGATTCAGCTGTGAGATCCTTCATGTGGTATGTCCCTATCGCTCGTTCCTTTATCATCCCATTGTGGACATAACGGACTAAGATTGCCAGCTGCTCCTTCTTTAGTTTCATCAACTAAAATAGCAAAGTACTCAGCTTCCTTTATTTCGCTGATTATTGTGTTCTTGATTTTTTTCTCCTATAACTCTGACCATATCGTTCTGAGCCTCTGGGGAGGAATAATGCCCATACCTGCGTTCGTCTTTGCTCATCACATCCTTATCATCTTTAAATACATCCAACAGTTCTAGGAAATGTCCCTTGTTTTCTGAGTCATCTTGTTCGAGATGCCCTCGGAAAGGGAGTCCCTGTCTCCCCAGAAAGGATGCGACTTTTATCAGGGTACTAACGTGTGCTCTGTTCTGCCGCACCTCCGTTGTCCGATTTGAATCTATTTTACTTGCAATAGAATCCTGACCTCCGCTGATCACTTGCTTAAATTCTCCCCACGCCAGTGCAGCATTTCTGTGTCTCTGGCTGTCTTGGTGGTCTTTCAGATTCTGTGACATATTCCTCCACCCTTTATTGCGACCGTAGGTCGCACTTACTACAGAAAGCTCCACCAGGTGTCCGTCTGTCCGTCCGTCACACACGTCACACGTCACACTTTTGCCCTGCTCATATCTACGCAACCGTTGCCCCGATCCATGCCAGATTTTGCACACACACTCCTTACCTGCCAAACTACAACCTCCAAGGACCCCCGGAGTTCCAGGGACCCCCAGGTCCCTGGGGGACCCCCAGGTGTAAAAACATTACCACATACACGTCACACTTTCCCCCTACTCATATCTCGGCCACCGTTGGCCCGATCCATGCCAAAATTTCCACACAAACTCCTTGCCTGCCAAACTACAACCTCCAAGGACCCCCGGAGTTCCAGGGACCCCCAGGTGTAAATGTGCAAAAATGACCAAATGACCACCCCCACGGGGCTGCTCACGGGGAATTCCCGGGGACCACCCACTCCTGGTACTCCAGAACGGATGCAAAAGTGGTGGCGCCCCCAGTGGAGGACCCCCTCCACTGCAGCTCACATAAAATGCCCTAACTCGGCCTAGGAGCGTCCGGGAGAGCCGGGGCCGGTACCTATTCGTCCGCCAAGGCAATGCGGAGACCCCACCCCTCATTTCTTACATGGCCCTCTTCTAGCGAGACCTACGGTCGCTTATCTCCCGATTAGGGAGTCTTACTGGTATCCTGTGTCTATGAATACACGCTGCCTTACCCTCTCCCCTGGCTGGATGGAGGCCCCTCCAAAGTGACGGCATGCAAAACAGAATATTGCATCTTGTTTTACTGAATATTCCACCCAGTTATGTTTCATATACACAGAGACATTGAATCGTCTTCCACTCGTTGTGGGGAACGTGGACAAATTAGGCTGGCTGAGCTGGTCCGCTTTCGACTCACTTATATCCAGCGGCACCGGCTCCGCTGTCTCGGCTGCACTACTTCCGCAGCAGCCGCTGCTGTTGCTTGGGTCCGGGCTCGGGGTCAGGTTCATGAGAATCCACGGCATCCAGCTCCATGTCAGGAGCGTCACCGTCACTGCTAGCATTAGCCGCATTGTTTTAGCTGGTGGTGGTGTTGATTCCCGGCTCTTTAATCAACAGCAAGTCACTGTCACTATCTCCATCATCTGCTTCTGGGGCTGCTGCTGCAGCTGTGGCAATCTTTTTGCAGAAAAAAATTAACAGGGAGGTCTGCTTTCTTTCCATTTTAACTCTGCTGCAAACTCAAACTGTATTAGCATCTCGAAAAGAAGCGCCACAATTAACAACAATGCTTTGCACCTGTGCACCTGACCTGCGCTGCGTGCAGAACCTGGGTGGGAATATACAATTTTGTCAAGATGGGGAAAATACAAGTGTGGAGAATATAATTATAATACCTTGTTGAAGCGACATTTTGTTAATTTTTGCATTTGTAGTTATTTTACTGTAATTTAACAACATATTAACGAGCACAGATAGACAAAGAGACATTCATGGATTTATTTTCAAAAGTAATTTTATTTCCCCCCCTGGACCCAGGGTATGGCAGCTGCATACCCCTGCCATACCCAATTGACGCCTCTAGAATCTTCTCTAGACCAACTGAGCTGGCAGAGTCTGAGGGAGCAGGGTTCAAACACAATAAAATGTCAAACACCAGGGATGCACTATTAACATTAAAGCCATTTCACGTTCACATTGAAATAATTACATTATGGTCCAATTGAAACTAGAAATGTGCAATTCTGGAAAATTGCAAGTCTGGTTGTACTGACGTGAGTAGAGAGGAATCCACTGATGGCCTACATTAATTCTGTCTTAAAATGTATATTAGCATGACCAATCCTGTCTGATTGGTCATTTTAAATCCAAGATATCTGGCCTACAACCCAGATAAATTCAGTTCAAAGGTTAACAAAAAAAAACATTCACTTTAGCTGGCATAAAGATTCTCTGACCTAGAACAATAGTGTGTTGCCTATAGGGCTGTGAAAATGTGCCAAAAATAGCATTCGAATATTCGCCCGAAAATCCCCCGTATATTCGAATAAATTCGAATATTCGAAAATAACGAATAATTCGAAGCATTCGCAATTCGAAGCTGTTTATTCTAGACAGTCGCTTCTATCGCTTTTTTTTTTTACTGTGTGCAGGTCCGCGTTGGTCAGGGACGTGCAAAGAATGTTAAGAGAGGCAGGGGCTGACATTTCTAAAAGGGCCTTTTGGTGGACAATTCTCTGTTAAAAGGGCAGGGGCTCAAGCCCCGTTTGATGTATGTGTGCACGTGCCTGCGTTAGAGCAGAATCGGATCGTCTTGCAAAGCGTGCCTCACTCACAGCAGCTGTGATTGAGTTGAGTTGGAACAGCCACGACATGAAATGAGCAATTATAATCAATCACACCAATGGATTATGTTTTGGTTTGAACAAGAGCAGTGTGAGTGACGGAGGAAGTTTTACCGTTACCGCGTGGCTGCGTGCGGGGAGATTGACTCGGTGAGAGAAGAAATCCATGCTTTTTTATAGTGTTTTCGGTGGGGAAGTCTCTTGTATGCCTTCCCGTCATTACTAAATGAGTCGCCCGTTTCAGCTCGACTCGTTAATCATTCTGAATCAACGTGAGCCAGTTTAAAAGCACTGTGTGTGCGCGCTGCACTGTGCACTGTCTGCGAGGCGGACGAGTGCATCTCTCCACTCCGACATGTGACGGCCAGTGACAGTGTGAGGGGAAAGTGAAGCAGCTGGAGGTTTATTCTTCGCTGTATGACGGTGTCGCTAAATAGGCACCCTCAATGTACAAGCTCACAACGTAATGAACGTATTGGATCAGCGACGTATTGTGGACTTGTAGATCAACCCACTTTTGCAGCAGCGAATGGAGACTTCTGCCTTGCGAGACCAGCCACCTTTTAACGTTCCATGCGCCCAGAATCTCGCGAGAAGTGCGGTAGATTTGTTTTAATTAAATATAAATTAATTCGAAGCTCCATTTTTTACGTTCGAATATTCTTTTATTGTTAACATTCGAACGAATCTTCGAATATAGAATATTCTTTCACACCCCTAGTTGCCTATAGCAACCACACTAATGATAACTTATTTGGTTCCAGCCACACTTTGGGTCTTTCGAGCTCTTGCAATGGAGGGTGGGGGGCGGGGCCATGAAGGCATCAGTGGAACTGGCAGGTCTGTGTGTTGCTCCTGAAGATAATGAAGCACAATCTGCCATTTGGCCAAAATCATGTCCCGGTCTTCTTGCACTGACTAGCTTTGACTGTTATGGACACTTATGTTTGACACTGTATTGATAAGTTGTGCTTCAAGTATTGCCTTTTGCTTTTTTAAGTATGGCTATTACACTTATGAGCGTTGACTGTTTTGACACTTTATGCATTTATTCTCTTTTTTGTGTACCTTGCTCTTTTACTGTACACTGTACAATATTTTTCTTTTCATACTTCTCTGTAACTTTGTAAATAACCTTTAACTGCTGTGCTGCCTCCAGGCGACTGATTTCCCCCATTGTGATAATAAAGGTATCTGTCTTCTTCTGTGCTTGATCCAGCAGACCAGTACAGATGGTTGATGATGGATTTGATCCAGGGACGTGCTGGCCATTGGGAAAAGCGGGACAACTCCCGAACGGCCGGTTCATTCCCGGGCCATTAGGAAAAACATTTAAATAAAATGTCGGCCTTTGTTCCATTTTGAGGGCTGGGCGGCCAACAAAGTAAATCGTCACTGTCGGGCAGAAACCTCGTATCTCCAAGATTCAAATGTATACATTTTAAAGCCCTGCTTCATCATACAAGGCTGTCGCACAAAAGTAGTGAAAACAGCAGATCTACAAGGACAGTTGTGTGCTTGTAGATCGGCTGTTTTCACTAGTTTAATTCATTTTTTTCATAACTTTTTAAATGATCTGAAATGGCAAATCTTTGAGTAGCTGCATTACATTACATCAAACATTTTGCAATATGCCATATTATGTCAAAACCATGGTCGACTCCTTGCCACTTCTCCCCGACCCACTTTGCAACCTGGAACTCCTTGATCCTCTGCAGTCCCACCACTTCACACCATGATGAGTTCTTGACCTCATTTCTAGGAATGGAGCTTGTTTTTCTTTATTGATAATGAGGACCTTATCAACCCTGCTTATTGAGCCGGGCTTTTATCCTGCCCAATATTGAGCGTTTTCTAATATTTAGTGGAAAGTTGTTGTGACTGTGAGTTTGTGGCAGACAGATCTATGAAGATGACAAGATGATTGTTTAGACATGATGTCATGGGATGCTATATGATTGATAACAAGCTTGATAAGCCCAGAGCTTATTGATACCGGGTACTCAATCAATACATTTGCTATCGAGTATGTAACAGGCTGGTGTTTCAAGCTCCATCCCTACTCCTTACTCTAGGAGAGAACAAACAAAACAAAACACAACATATTGACTTATGAACTGAATCTAAAGGAGAGACCAGATGGATCAGTCATCACAGGTCGCTGAGCAATTTACAACTTGAAAATAACATAATTACGTATCTGTACAATGTGGACATCAATAATTGGGTTGATTCTCTGCTCAATAACATTGACCGTTCCAGACTTTGCACAGTGACCAGGGCTGTCCTCCTTCCATCTCCTGACAACACCAGTGCTCTAGCCATCTCTTTAAGGGACGTGATGATGTGACTTTGCTCATCCCTCCAGAGATTGACAATGGCAGACGCAAGGTGTGCTTTCTGGTGCCTAAAGAATGTGTTGTGATGGATGGTCATCACTTCCATAATGTTGAGCATTCATAGGGCTTTGGCAGGCATGCTTCCTGAGACAAGAATGGCAGCAGAGAGCAGCAAATTCCCAGCTGCAATCTTCCCAATCTTCTGCTGGCTCGTCCACTCTTTCACATGGCCACGAGAATTGCAGCACTGTGTGATGCAGACCTCTGTTCCATTTACTCTGACTTTGCCAGGTGTCTCCTCAAAACACACCACACAGGTTTGGAAAAGTGTCATTTGCTGTGATTCAAAGACTTTATACTTCTTGTCCTCCACAGGACCTGGGTCAGCGGTTTCAGGCTCTCTGGAAAAGAAACACTTCAAAATTAAACACTGGGATAAACAGTAAAAAATAGCAAGTGTACAACTTCAAAACACTTTAACAACGCATGAAGAGCTTGTAGATTTGCGTGGAGATTTAGTGTTCAATGGAAACAGAAGGATGTCGAATAATTGACTCCCAGCATATGTAATTAGAATAAACTGGATTGGGTAAACTATATAAAGTAGAGTATGTCCTTTTGTACTGCAGACCAGGCATATAGATTTATAACATCTTAGATGGATAAATGCACTCCCCCAGGCCAAGAGGTTCTTATGTAAATTTTGGCTTAGGTCACCCCTGTAAATAATGTTTTAATCTACAGCATCCCAGAATTACATTTACTGAAATATGTAAATATTTCCCCCTAAAACACATGTCTTGAAGAATATCTGTTTCCATTATGACAACTTTATACTTGATGTTTAACCATGTGAACCCCAGTACTCTCATTCTGGAGGGAACATTCACCCAAAATAGCTGATCTACAAGCTCACAATTTGTTGCTGTGAGCTTGTTGTAGATCATCTATTTTTGGCAAAGAGATTTGGTGTGGATTGAAAAAGAACGGACTGTCTAAGACAGGTTAAACTGAAGAGATATGGATTCATTCAATTTAATATCAAAGTAGCCATTTCATTTCCCCCATATGGCCTAGGACGAAAACAGAAAGCATGTCACGATGGTGTTCACTATTTAACATTATAGAAATGTGGGATTTCATATTTACTTAACGCCCGCATGCCCATTGTACAGGGCCGGACTTACCATTGGGCTAGGGTGGGCACGCGCCCGGGGGCCTCAGGGGAGGGGGGCCGCTTTTTTCAAAAAGAAAATTTTTTTTTGGACCCCAAAAAATTTAGTAGGCATGATTGCAATCGCGAAATTCCATGTTTAACCCCCATACCAACCCCATCTTTCAAACATGGCAGCCATGTTTGTTTACATTTCAAGAAAACATAATGGCTGCTAGCTCATGAATGCCTGAATGGATTTCCATTCGGATTTTTTTGTTTGAAAGCTGTGAACAGTGTGCACACACGTGGTGCATGATCTAGGCATGGGCGTGCATGATCCGTGCACTATGAATTACATGGAAGTCTATGGAGAGGGAGGCGGTGTGGAACTTGGAAGCCATTTTGAAAAGACCCTGAATGAGTTAATTTAATGATGACATTTTAAAGTATTGCAATCCAAATAAAGTGATATTTGTGTTTAGTTACAGTACATTTTGTTTTATTATTGAGAGCTTCTGCTCTGCTGGCCGCACTGCATGTAGCTGCTCTGAAAACTTAGTGCAGTCTAAAGCCCGCCCACTCTATGTATCCGGTACTTTCCACACACATAGGCTACACACATGCACGCAAACTCCAATTCTGTATCCGCGTGTGTGTTTCGCTGCATGCTAAATAAATAGTAACAGCTATCTGCAGCTCCTTGTTAGACTGTTGTGTGGGGAATAAACACCTGAAATTGATATAAAAAGCACCCAAAAACGGGTAAAACGCCAAAAAATTGGATTGGATACACTTAGTTCCTTGCAACACCCTAGATATTGGTCAAATTACGCCTCTGCACACAGTCACATTATGCATGGGCCGGTCCGGAGGTGAGGTCACGCACGAGGGCCTCTTTATTTCCCCTTGCCCAGGGGCCTCATGTCATATAAATCCGGGCCTGCCATTGTATTCATCCCAGCACTAACTGTGGGAGAGCGAGTAGGTGGCTTTTATTGTCCTTCCTCTTCTGGCTGGCACATGTGCAGGGTGATCAGTCTGATGAAGCAGGTAAGTGGGGAAGTACCGCCCTTCAATCTCCTGTCCCAGCCTCCTCGTTGTCACTCCTGGCCTCGCTCTCCCGTCCAGGGTGCGTTTCACCGAGGTGCAGGGCCTACCTGCGGGGCGGTGTCCCTGTGAATCGCCACAGCATGTATTCATCTTAATGATGTGTGTAAGCTCAAAGGAGCTGACCCCTCTTCAATTTTAAAAGACCTTTCCCTGTAATTAATCTTTTTTTAAGGGAAGCGTTTGTGTTCCTGTTATGGTTAAAGGTGTATTCAATGATAATGAAAGTGGCCGGGGGTCATCTTGTCCCTTACTGGCCTTATAGCGTGGAAATGTTTAGTTTTTTATAGATTTTTACACCATTATAATGTTGATCATTAGACCCAATCACTGAATATCAGTAGGCCTACGTCTCCAGCTTCAGGATATGTATGATACTGATTTACTACGAGACTGTGTGTTTGAGTTCAGTAGTTTACAAGGCATTTAGCAGACGTTCTTAATTCAGAGCGACTGTGGTTCTCAAAACTTGTATTTTGACCATCATAACTAAACATCATAACATAACTACGGCCATACTCTACCCTGATTGGTCGAGGACTGGCTGGCCACCTCTGAAAACCAAATATAGCTATGCTCGCAATGGTGGAAGTCCTTATATGGTCAGCACACATTCTAGTGAGGAGAATGAATGGAAAATGTACCAATTATATTTGTATTTGAATGAAATACAATCACTGAATATACCTTTAAATGCATGGTCAAATACAAGCCAGTAACATATTTGCAGCTAAATACATTATCAATGGGTGTTACACTTAGGTGTGCCAATGTGTGCCCTAACACCAACTTATTATTAATAGCTAGCACTGCGTAGCCTACATCAGAAGATTTATGCAGACTGCTATTGTTGTTACCACACTGTAGTTTTTTTTCTTCTTTTTTATATAATAAATAATTACACAATGCATCTGTTTTCAAGCCCCTTACATAAAGTTTGTTACTGTACATCATTATCTTGCACTCCTTTTGATTGTGGTATAATTAATTGTGTTTAAGGTCACTGTGAAGTATGCAACATCTACATCAATAAGACAGATCACTGGGCCATATGAAAAAGTAACTGATAGGCTGGTTCATCTATTCTACATCAATAAGACACATTACTGGGCCATATGAAAAAGTTGCAGATAGGCTGTTTCGGGGCCAGTACCACAGACTCCCACCTGCTCTAATGAAGATCCCTGAAATAAAAGAAGGATGATTGCTGAAGTGCTGAAAGAAGTAAAGGAGGAAGTAAAAAGACTAGTCAGTTGCAGATTTGGGTTCATCTTGCGATAAACCAGCCGGGAAGACTTGAAAAACTTGAAATGGACAACGGTTGAGTGGAGAGATCATGCGCCAACCTTTCTCAAATTCCTGCAGCAAGCAAGTCAAGTGACATTTGATGAACTCTCAAAGTGGAATTGATCAGTGGAAAGAAGAGGTCATTCAAGTGGAGAATGCCAGGAAATGGAATGGACACTCAATGTGCCGTGTCCTACTGGTGAATAAATAATAAAGATCCCCCTTTATTTGTATTAAACCCTTCAAAGATAAAATGAAATTATATTACATTTAATGCCACACAACATCTTTACCCTCATTCTAGAAGTGAACTGCTACAGTATTTGCTCAGCACCTTTTTTAACCATGTTCAATTATGTGTTTTGTTCAAAAGGGCCATGCTGCTTCAGGTCTAACTGAAGAATCTCTCTTGGGGCCACACAGCGATTCAGTGGAGAAGGTAATTGCCTAACCTCGATGTCTTTTCCACAATGTTCAATAACCATGGCTTGGATGCCACGATACATGTATAGCTTGGGAGCGTGTCGCTGTCACATTAACAGGTGAGTCAGTAGGATACAAAAGTGCAGAATCAAAACTCAAAGGGCCTTCGTGTCATGCAATATTTATATAGGTTGTTTTTACATCATACTTATACATCTAAATGGTAAATGATGCATTTATGTAGTGCATTTATGTAGTGCCTTTATCAAAGGATTTATGTAGTGCCTTTATCAAAGGCGATTTAACATGATTGTAGTCAACCATTCACACACACATTCATACCCCGATGTCAGAGGAAACCATGCAAGGCACCAACCTGCACATCAGGAGCAGTTTTGATTGATTGATTGAAGACTTCATTAGAAGTTTGCATAGGAAAAGGTACAGTTTCATGATGGTACAGTTCACTGGTACAAGGTCTACTAAAAGGAGATCCTAGAAAAGACTACGCTTATTTCCATAGGAAACCATTGAAGTATCTCATATAACATTGAAAGACAGACTGATAGAAGACAGTACTATGCAGTAGATAGTCAGGAAAAAAGGGGAAATATTAAAAAAAAAACAATTAAAGAAAAAGTAAAATGAAAAAACACAGTTAGGGGTTCAGAGTCTTGCTCAAGACAGTAACTCCGGGGGATCCCAGAATCGAAATGGCCAGGGTGCCAATATTAGGTTCTATTGACCAGCAGCCTTTTATATACCGGTAAGTTTTTATCATAAGAGGAAATGGCTGTTAAATGTGGACTTAATGTAATGTCTATAAGGCTTCTATTCTACCCATTTTCATAATGCAGTATGGGTTAAGTTTTTTTGTTCATGTATACTCCTGATGTAGTTAGTACTGTAGACATAAATCAGTTCATTGTACAAATTTAAAAATAACATTTGGCTAAAATTTTGCCTCCATTCCAAGTGACGATCGACAACCTGGACCGTGCTGTTACACCTCACATTGTATCAATGGAGCATCAAAGAATCGACCATTGGTTACTTATGGTTGCGAACCAGGAGCGGGTCAACGCTGCTCATCTGTAGGGATGGGTATCGAGAAGCGGTTCTTGTTGAGAACCGGTTCCCTGTGGATCGATTCCTTGGAATCGTTAGCCAAAGTCCTTAACGATTCCGTTATCGTTGCCTGCATATGCGCGATGACATCACACACGCTGCCTTGTTTTGTTAGAGCGCAGTCAACATGTCATCCAAGCAGAAGCGTTCTAAAGTCTGGCTCTATATTTCGCAAGAATGTACATGTTAATGTCACGGTAAAATCGATCTCTTTCGAACGACCATCATTTCGACCGGAGGGTTAGCGACTCACTCCACAGAGGTTAGGGTTAGGGTGAGGGTTAGAGTCTGGTGTTGAAAAGATGACATGTAGTAACAGTGTCAAGCTCCCAATGTCACACTGGCATTGGCTGCACCTGTGTGCTATGCTAGTTTTGATAATGAGACAGCTTTCCTAGTTCAGTTGTTACTCAAGCTCACTGCATGAACGGACAAGTCTTCCCGTTCTGCGTCCGAGTTAGGGTCGTTTCACACTCTAATAAGGAGCCTAACTAATTTCGGTTCGGGAGGGCTCCCCAACCCAAAATTATTTAGATTCGGGGGGAGTTCATCCATACTTTCTTAACGGCTAGTGCCGAAGTTGCATGTAAATATTGGAGGTCTGTGGCATGAAAATACATATCTGACTGGCCCTCGCGGCTGCACGCTGGAGGTCCAGTGAGCAGCAGCGCAGCGTCGGGGTCTCTCTGTCTCTCTTATGACTCTCACACACGCGCGAGCTCCGTCGAAAACACTGAATCTACAAGCTCACATTATAGACGTGCCGCCTTGCTGCATGCATCACAGTCACAATTCGTCGCGGAGCTTGCAGATCGGCTATAAACCATAGAAACAGGCTATCAAAACGGAACACTAGCAAAGTTGTGTTTACTTTAAGCTCTTCTTTCCTCTTGAAAACGGTCAGCGAGACGCAGCAAAGCTGTGTGTGTGTGTGTGTTTGTGTATGTGTGTGTGTGTGTGGGGGGGGGGGGGGGGGGGACAATGTATCCGCTATACAACGCTCAAATCACGGCCACACAAGCATTTGGAAGTCGGCGTGTCTCCCTCCCAAATTACCGCTGTTTCCTTGGCTTCATAGCCGAGAAAATGAAATTGAAGCTGGGCTGAATGAATGAGAAGACACCGCTGAGTACCAAAATTAAGTCGGGAGGTCACAACATTTCTGCAGCACCGTGGAGCCGAGTTTATTCGGTTGACACCCCCCGAACCGGGGACGACGACCCATATTTGGGTTTGGACAGTGCCGAACCGAACTTAGTTAGGCTCCTTATTAGAGTGTGAATTGACCCTTAGACGTGCCCTAAAAAGTTTGTTTTGCAAGCCACCGCCTCCCACGTTCTTACAACAAAACTGGCTGCATGTCCAATGTGCTCAGTGTTGCAAAATGCTCTCCTATACATCAAATGTGCAAGAAAGAAAAGCGTGTAAATCCGTTGATCCAATCTGTAGAAGACAGTGATTCTGCTTGTAGCTGTGTACAGCAGCAGCTCCGCAAGCTTCACAGCCGTGTTATAGAGTACACAGTAAAAAAAATTACGTTGTGCCTTCACATTCTGAGCACTGCAAAAACAGGACGTTGGATTGAGCACACTGTAAAAACTAAACTTTTTTGGCGATACATTTAAATAAAAACTACAAAAAGAAGAAAATGACAGGAGGAGCATATGGAGGGGAGGAGGTAGAAAAGGCCACTATTTCTGACCAGCCCCCAGCATGGCTGCAAGCACTGTACTATAGCACAATACATGACCACATGTGTATGCTGTGCATCATCTATTCAGAGAATATCATATAAAAGAGAATGTATCTAAAATGAACCCATTAGTACTCTTTCTCCCACCCCCTTGCCCAAAGAGAATCAATAAAATAATTGATAAGGAATCGGATCAATAAGCATAACTGGAACCGGAATTGCTCAAATCTTAACAATACCCATCCCACCACATTAGAGTTCTCAACGGGCCTGAAAATTAAGGCCCGGCCCTAACTGGGCCCGAGTGGGCTGACCCGAAGCCCGGCCCGACCCTAACAATTATCATCATTTTCGACCCGAAAACCCGAAAGCCAGAGAGAGAGAGAGAAACGTCGCCAGTAGGCAGCTGGCAGCACCAGTGTCTCAAATTACAACAGTGAGAGAACAGACATATAACAGTTGGCGAAATGGCAACTTCACATGTTAAATTGTTCATGAAACATGCAAGGTTCTGCACAAAATGTGCTAACGTTAAATCCCTGTTGTTGTCAACAGTCAATCTCAATCATACAGCTCTCATCCTCTCTCTCCCTGCCCTTGTCGCTCCCTGCGTGATTTATGTTTCGTCCTTTCAACGGTCACGCATTAAACGCAGGCAGCGTTTAATGCGTGGCAGAATACAGATCTATAAACCCAAAACGGTTCATCTGGCTTGCATTCTGGGCTTGCAGATCTGTTGTTTAGTGCGCGACACCACCTGACCACCATGCTTAAACATATACAACTCAGGCATGTAATAAGCGGCGCGCTGCGGCTGTAAACCCTTTAATATAAATGCACACAGCAGCAGCAAAGGACACTTGATTAACCAGAAAGCATAATGGAATTAATAATATCTTACCAGCCGAGATGATCGTCTCTATAAGGTAAGAGGATGTCAACGTATGGTGCTTTTAGGTTGGTCATGTTGATGTTGTTGTTAATACAATCCTCTTAAGTCCTTGTCAATAATATCCAGGTTGGTTCCGCTTTGAATGTACTTTTCTTGGATTTATAACTTATTACAAACTTGTGAAACTGCCTGCTGCCTTTTAATTTAACATGCAGCTCCAAACTTTCATCATAGCCGCTCCACACGGAGCTAACGGTGACTCGCTGCCTGTGACAGACTTCCGTATATCCAAAGGTTTCGATTGTGACGTCATCACAACAACCAGACTGCTCTATGAGACTGATAGACTATACTTCCGTATGCGTCACCGATTATCCTTGGTCCATTGGTTAGGAACTTAGGCAGGTTTCAGTGCTGCGCTGAAGACAGGCAGACAGCGATATGCGCCTGTTCTCTGTTGCTTGAGTGACGGAGCCCGGAGCCCGGCCCGGCCCGACTAATTATTATAATTTTTGGGCCCGGCTCGGCCCGATAACGTCGGGTCGGGCCGGGTAGGGTCGGGTTCGGGCCGAATTTGAGAACTCTACTACACATCTGTCACAAGATGTCAGATCATTATCTCTCGTCAATGTACCGTTCAAGTATACCGTAATTGCCTGCAAATTGAGTTTCAGGAACTGAATGGTAGAGTTAGTCTCCCACTTCACGTCATTAGAGAACTTCAGAGAAAATGCCTAGTGGCACCTACCTCATGAATATTCATGTGAAATGGCCCTAAAATTCAGATAATACCGCTGGGTTTACTGGATGTGGATACAAAAATAAATCCATTGACATGATCCGAGCTACAGCATGCGCTACATCAATGACGGATATGTCTCATATGTGCCTGTTGACAATGACAACACCAAATTGAAGCCAGCTGTGAAGGTTATTGTCACAGGAGACAAAGCAGAACTCTGATCGTGCTCTAAAAGATCTTGATAACAGCAAGACAGTGTATGAGAGAAACATTGGCATTGTTAATTCTGTTGCTGGCTTTCATTGCAGCATGTTTCCTCCAAATCAGAAATTGGCATGTTGTAACTGACAGGCGAAATGTAAACGCATCAGCACTGGGAGACCATTTTAGAACAAATTATGCATTCATCAAGGATGTCACAGATGCCCTCCAAACCACGGCTACTTTGGACTGCTTTGTGTGATAAGTGGGACAGGTGTGTGCAATGGCAGTTCCACATTAATCAGTGGGCACCACCCTTTTAAAAATGGCATAGTAGGTGTTTGTACAGGCAGAGAGAGACTGCGTTTGTCCAGGTTGCCTGCTTCACGCTGCTGGCGGTGTGTTGCCTTGTGTTTGCTCTCGAGGCATAATGACATTCATTTTGGATGGCTGTTCTTGTTACCCTTTTTTGTTTGTACAGTCTATGCTGCTACTTAATTTGTGTTGCCCCAGTGGCTTTAAACTAACTTCACCCTATTAGTTTTAAACCGCTGTCCCTGACTTTGTCATTGATGGGTTGTTGTGGCTACGACAGAGATATTCTTGGTTAATGGTTATTCCCCAGATGGGGTCCACCCTATGTTCCCCAGGTTCTATGTTCCCCACTTACCCCCCCCCCCACCCCCCCAAAAAAAGTTCCATATATCAGTGGGACTGGTTCAAAATGGCTTATTAGGTGTCTGTACAGGTGTCTGTAAAAAGGTTCTATGTTCCCCAGGTTCTATGTTCCCCACCCACCCTCCCCACAAAAGGGTTCTATATTCCCCTCTCAAGCAAAAACAGGATCTACTGTATGTTCCATAGGTGCCCAGATGTATCCACCCCTAAGTGCCCACTCGTCTATGTGCCCACTCATCCAAATGCCCACGTCCCTATTGCCCAGATGTCCAGGTGCCCACTCGTCCAGAATGATGCCCAGACATAACAAAAGTATGTTGTCCAGATGTCCCTAGTGCCCCCTGTCCCACTAGTATTTGTAATCTCTCCCCATTATTGGGTGTTTTGAGTTGTTATTAATTATTATAAAGGAATGTTTCCTGCATTTTTGGATAAGTAGGGAACATAGAACCTATTTTAAGTTGAGCGGGGAACATGGAACCTTTTTTGTGGAGGTAAGTGGGGAACAAGCTGGATAAGCTGGGAACATAGAACCTTTTTTGGCGCTTAAATGGGGAACATAGAACCTGGGGAACATACCGGTAGTTACGGTCCCCAGTGATCTTTTGCCGTGTCTTTAATGCCAAGTTTAATGTGTGTGCATGGGCCTAACACAATGAGTCCATCTGAGTGCAACTGCCAAGCTTAATATCTGTACCTTAGCTTTAAGTAACCTATTTGGTATAGTTTTAATCAGTAAAAATGTTAATACTTTGTACTTTTCTCCATGAATGTAAATAAAGTGGATTTTTGCATTTGAAGCCAACCTCTTATTGTTCACTAAAACTGAACACTTACCTCGGGTCTCTCACCCTGTAATTGAGAGGCGTCATCTAAACTGTGTATAGGAGTACTAGGTGACTCCATCTGGTTACATTTGGACTAGACACGTGCAGGATTTGCCCAAACAAAACACCCCACCAAGTCATTTCAGCTCTCCATTAGAGAAACAGCAATGGTTTGACACTCAACTTGGCATACACCAACACAGCGTTCTGTCATCAGCGCGTCATAGCTGGGGGCGGAGTCAAGCGTGGGGGAAACAGAGCACCCACCCCCATTAGTAGAATGGGTATTTCCGTGTTTTCAAATCCGATTTTTTAATATTATAGCGATGTTTTAATTAATTGCAATGTCTTACATTGATTCCGTGGTTGCCAATGGACAAAGAATGATGCATTTAAAATTAAACAGCATTGGGATTAAATACTGTCTGATATTATTAAGGACTGGTCGCATCATCAAAGACCATGGGTTATCTAGACTATCCGTCTGGTATTAGACACTGTTACATTTTCTATATGATAAATTAAACTTATCATATCAAAAAACGAAAAGCATTAATTAATCAATGATGGTTATAGAGCACATTAAATTAATTCCAGTTGTCTACAGCCATTAACAGCTTGTTATCATGCAAGGATTTACATACTGACACGACACAACAACACAATTCTATCCTAGTTTCAAACCTGCAGAAAATACTTTTAAACTGGCGTCGATCCTGCCATATATTCAAAGATCAGGTCTCTATCCTACTTGAACTCACTACGACGTGTTCTATAAACATCACTGACGACTTAACGACTGTTGTTTTTTGATATTATAGTAAGTTTAATTGATCATATTCATATATTGTAATTGTGTCTCTACTAGGTGATTAAAGACATAATGTAAACAGGTTTTGTAGCATAGAGGGAAGAGGGGGACCCACGGGTGCGTATTGTGCAACTTTGACGCATGCACGGGGGATAATCTGAGTCTGATCATTATAAACCACTTAATTACATTGATTCCTTACTGCAAATGGACCAAAAACTATCTGCAGTAGCATCGGGATTAATTATTGTCCTTATAGGACTGGTCGGATCAATGCCATGGTTATCTGACTGATTTAATCACCTGGTAAGAGACACACTTTCACATTTTCATGAACATGATCAATTACACTTATCACAATATTAAAAAACAAAGGCCATATAATTCAGCAATGATGTTCATGGAACACGGGAAGGACACAGGAGGAGGATGCCATTGTAAGTGTATTAGGCAATGGGAATGGATTTAGCCTACATAATATAGCACAGGCAAATCCATATTCACGTTTCAAATCTATTGACGACTAATGGGCCTGGCTGTTGGTTTTATATTGTGGCACGTTTAATTTAATATTAGTGTCTCTACCAGGATTGAACACTGCATGTGCAAACATGTTTTTTGTAACACAGGGAGTAGAGTAGATAAAAGTAGAAAAACAGATCTCCGATCTCATCTCATGCTTGTGTAACTTGGAGCCTCCAGAAACGACAGATCTCCATCTCAGTCAGTGCTTGTGTGACTCTGATTACAAACCACTTGAACTCCGACTTCTATATCCTATATGCCAGCACTGCATAGATTGGCAAAAATAGATTTGGTGTAGTAGACTGAATATGTGGTCAACGTAAAGAGTAAAATTGTGTCCCGTTTTATTCCAGAGGTTTTGAAGAGGGAGGAGTAGTAGTTTAGACGAGGTGGCGAGGTAAAGTAGCTCCGTGCAGCACAGCGGTCTGTTCAATCAATCAAGTCATTCATAATAGGCTTGTTATCTTAATAATAAGTGAACTTTACGACGGCGAGTGAACGATTGCGTTCCAGAAGTCCTTCTGATGGATTTTTCTTGGCTGTCGAGTGTTTTATCGTCCAAAAAAATCGCTCTGAACGTGATTAAAACGATAGTATACTGTGTACGCTGTATTAACTACATGGAGAAAAGTGCATTGTTTTCCCCCACGGCAAAAGCGGATGTGACGTTTATGGGCGTTCCTTTCTAGCTCCGTGTTGGTGTATCATTGTGGAGAGCTATATTTTGAATGACCACATAGCAACAATTTTCCCAGCACCATGCTCCAAGACCAAAGAGACAGCCTGAAACAAAACACAAATGCCATTTAGATGAGTATCTATCCAAGATCGCTAATGCAAAATATCTAAAAAAACAGGAAGCACATGATTTCCAACTTTCCCATCACACTCCTCCAACCACAGCAACCACATCTCAGAGTGGTTTTATAACTGATGGTGTTTATAATTACCACACTCATTTACTGAAGATGGCCATGCTAGAGAGAAATGTCCAGGATTCGGTGAAGGAGGGGGATGCCGGCTATGGAAATTTAAAATGCTTCATTTTAGACAGGCCGGTTGACATCGGTACAGCTTGGAGGCACTGAAACTCCAGTTAGATCTCCATGCTTTGCTTAGCCCGAGTGAGGCCAATAGACTGCGATGGAATAGGGCTGCGAATGTCAACGTGGCAGGGAACAACACATCTCTGGACATGAATTGTGAGCACTAGATCAGCAGATTGCCGCTAACATCAATTTTGGCATTGCACAGTCCATGAGCCAAAGTTTGGGAGAGACGAGGCTCATTCTGGACAACTTTAACCAAGCCTGTAAAGTTCTGTGTGTCAGGGAGACACACAGCTGCCAACCGTCCGTGTGCTGCACAAACTCCAGGTGTTCAAGCAGAAGCCGGGCAGGATATAAGACCACTTTAAGGAACCAAATGCAATTCCTTTGAACAAAGGGTGGGGCTTGGGAAATGGATCAGTGAACATATTCTGAAGATTGACAGGCAGCTCAAGGCAAACAAATAATTTCAGCATCCTTCACATCTAGATTTTGAACGACACTGGTATCTAGCTTTCAGTCCTTGTTCCTTATGGAGGTCACTGATTTATTGCTTTATCTAATATCTATTTATCTTTCTCTACAAACCTACACAGTGCTTGTAGCTTACTGATCAGGCATCTTGGGATGTGGGAGGAGTCGGACCAGTGCAGTGGCTCCAGTTCATACTCTGGGATTAGCGCAACAAGGCACTGAGGGGGAGACTTGGTCAGTGTGATCTCTTCACAGCTCGGCGAAACTAGTGTAATGATCATAAGGATCATAAGGATACCATTCACAAGGATAATTCACACGATGAAGAATGCAAAATAATATGGTTCGTGGTTGTGCTTATCCGAACTGTGCAAATAAAATGGAACCAACATCCACACATTTCTACATATTACCATTACAATGTCCACAGACATTGAAACTGTGGCTCATTTTGTTTTGTCTACAGTATTCGTTAGAGAAGTCTATGCATGATTCTAATCCCCCTCCACCCCAGTGATTGATACTGAAGGGTATGTGAGGAGACAATTCTAATGAGGGTCCAACGCATAGTAGGCCTAGCCATGAATAATAAGGGTCATTGAAAACAAACATTGATCATGACTGCTTTGTTGTACAGTTTAGATCGTTATGCAAAACTCCCAGTGCCATTGTTTGATTCTGGTAATGACAAATACATCTAGTGACTAGGCCTATCTGCAATCCCTTTAGATTCAAATTGAAAGACCTGTGTGTGAAACACACAAATGAATGATTGATGGGTTTGTCAAAGTCTATAAATATGGAAATGGTGGCATACAGTATGTTGTATAGACAGTGTTTTAGGTGTATTATTTTACATAGGCCTACATACTAAACAAAAGTATGATTTTGCAACACAGGGAGTATGTGTATATCTGGAAATTATGGGTAACATTTTTACAATAGGCCCAATCATGAAACATTATTGATACATGTTCAGATGTATAATGTAATAATTTACACTCAAAGAGGAAAAGAAAACATTTTTTTTAAAATATTGACACAGATTATGAGACAAAGTAGTAGGCCTATTGCTGTAATTGTAAATGCTTGATAGTTGCATTATTTCGAACCATTATTATTCACATCAAACACAAGTTGAACTTGTCCAAAGAAATTTGTATTTACATTGAAAATAAAAAAGGTATAGGATAAAAAATCAACAAAAAACAAAAGTATACATATCCAGGGTTATTAGCCTACAGACTACCCTCAGATTTCTGCCAGGCCTACATATATGGGATCTGGAAATTATTGATGATGGATGTTATGAGCAGGTAAGTGATACAATAATAGCCTATCATAGTATCATTTCAAATGCCTCTTCGACTTCTTTGAAGCCAACATAAATGCCATCTGGAGATGGATTTATTCCTAACAGCTTGGAAGAGCCCTTCTGTTAAAGAGTATCTCCGTCAAGAACCCATGCACACGGTAGGCGACAAGTCGATATTGACTGAGGAGGGTCAATATCGTGAAGGCACCAGTGGAACTGGCAGGTCTGAGTGTTGCTCCTGAAGATGATGAAGCACAATCTGCCATTTGGCCAAAATCATGTCCCGGTCTTCTTGCACTGACTAGCTTTGACTGTTATGGACACTTATGTTTGACACTGTATTGATAAGATGTGCTTTAAGTATTGCTTTTTTAAGTATGGCTATTACAATTATGAGCGTTGACTGTTTTGACACTTTATGCATTTATTCTCTTTTTTGTGTACCTTGCTCTTTTACTGTACACAGTACAATATTTTTTCTTTTCATAATTCTCTGTAACTTTGTATATAACCTTAAACTGCTGTGCTGCCTCCAGGTGACTGATTTCCCCCCTTGGGATAATAAAGGTATCTATCTTCTTCTGTGCTTGATCCAGCAGACCAGTACAGATGGTTGATGATGGATATTTATTGCGACCTTAGGTCACATTTACTACCAAAACCTCCACCGGCTGTCTGTGAGTGAGTGAGTGAGTCACACGTCACACGTCACACTTTTGCCCTGCTCATATCTCCACAACCATTGCCCCCATCCATGCCAAATTTTGCACACACACTCCTTGACTGCCAAACTACAACCTCCAAGGACCCCCGGAGCCCCAGGGACCCCCAGGTCCCTGGGGGACCCCCAGATGTAAAAAATGACCAAATGTGCTCACACGTCACACGTCACACTTTTTCCCTGCTTATATCTCCGCACCCGTTGACCCGATCCATGCCAGATTTTACACACACACTCCTTGCCTGCCAAACTACAACCTCCAAGGACCCCCGGAGCCCCCCCCAGATGTAAAAAATGACCAAATGTGCAAAAATGACCAAATGACCACCCCAACGGGGCTGCTCACGGGGAATTCCCGGGGACCACCCACTCCTGGTGCTCCAGAACGGATGCAAAAGTGGTGGCGCCCCCAGTGGAGGACCCCCTGCCACTGCAGCGCACATAAAATGCCGTAACTCGGCCTAGGAGCGTCCGGGAGAGCCGGGGCCGGTACCTATTCGTCCGCCAAGGCAACGCGGAGACCCCACCCCTCATTTCTCACATGGCCCTATTCTAGCGCCACCTTCAGACCGATTTTTAAAACACATTTTTGGACACTGCTCCTACAGTTTTTGCCCTAAAATCACAAATATCACTACACAGCATGTCTACACTCATGTTATCAACATGGATCAGGAAGATTTTGGAAAAACACATTTTTGCCCTATTTGTGGAGATAAGCCACCTACGGTCGCTTATCTCCCGATTAGGGAGTCTTACTGGTATTAGATCTAACAGACCAGTATGATGGTTGATGATGGATTTTGTCCAAAGCCCAACATCTATGCTTTCCCTCCTCATGGCCAGCGCCTCCATCTTCTTTCCTACACAAAGTACATGTGATTTTCATTAGTCTAAAATCCAAAGATTCTTCTACAATTTGTTTAGATGGTGAGTGGTAGCCTACAGTTGTTTTTGTGTGTGTTGATTCACTAATTAAACCACCCATTTTCAACGATGTCATTAATATACCTTTGAGTTGTTATGTGGAAATAATAAGAAGAAAAAAGTCCCCCCCTTCTGTGTTGCCTAGAACTAGTGGAATGATTTGGGGGTCTGTATTGCAAAGTACAGCGGTGTGATGTCATCACTGTGTACTTTCAATACAAACTCAAAGGTATATTAATGACAGTTCAACGTTAAAAACGGGTGGTTCTCCCCTTTAACACAAGCACTGCAAATGCCCATTACATCAAACCTTTTGCAATATGCCATATTATGTTAAAACCATGGTGGACTCCTTGCCACTTCTCCCCGACCCACTTTGCAACCTGACGGTTTGTGTCAGTGATGAGGGTCCCGACACGTCCAGGAACTCCTTGATCCTCTGCAGTCCCACCACTTCACACCATGATGAGTTCTTGACCTCATTTCTAGGGAGCTCGTTCATTTTGATTTATTTGATTTATCCTGCCCAATATTGAGTGTTTTCTAATATTTTGTGGGAAGTTGTTGTGACTGTGAGTTTGTGGCAGACAACCATCTATGAAGATGACAATTAACACAAGTAAAACATATTTTGCCTATCATCATTCATGCATTCATTTATTCATGTGCAATACTTAAGTGCCTCTTGATTGTTTAGACATGATGTCATGGGATGCTATATGATTGATAACAAGCTTGATAAGCTCAGAGCTTATTGATACCGGGTACTCAATACATTTGCTATCGAGTATGTAACAGGCTGCTGTTTCAAGCTCCATCCCTACTCCTTACTCTAGGAGAGAATAAACAAAACAAAACACAACAATTGACTTATGAACTGAATCTAAAGGAGAGACCAGATGGATCAATCATCACATAGTCTCGCGTAGCCAGACAACTATTCCACAACGGCGAGTATCGGAAACGGGCATTACCGTTCAATAAAATATATTTTAAAAAGTCATTTCTGCTAAGCAGTAAGCTAAACATGCTTATATGATTTTTATTTATATAATGATAAATATGTGTAATGTGAGACTGAAACGGAAGTGACGTGGGGGCTTCACTTCCGCTTCATCTCGCACTCATCGTTTCTTCCCCGGTTTGCCAGACTGTATGCCGGGAGCATTTGACCAAATCGCGGAGGCAACAGTCTGGCCACGCGAGACTAGTCATCACAGGTCGCTGAGCAATTTACAACTTGAAAATAACATAATTACGTATCTGTACAATGTGGACATCAATGGGTTGATTCTCTGCTCAATAACATTGACCGTTCCAGACTTTGCACAGTGACCAGGGCTGTCCTCCTTCCATCTCCTGACAACACCAGTGCTCTAGCCATCTCTTTAAGGGACGCGATGATGTGACTTTGCTCATCCCTCCAGAGATTGACAATGGCAGACGCAAGGTGTGCTTTCTGGTGCCTAAAGAATGTGTTGTGATGGATGGTCATCACTCCCATAATGTTGAGCATTCATAGGGCTTTGGCAGGCATGCTTCCTGAGACAAGAATGGCAGCAGAGAGCAGCAAATTCCCAGTTGCAATCTTCCCAATCTTCGGCTGGCTCGTCCACTCTTTCACATGGCTACAAGAATTGCAGCACTGTGTGATGTAGACCGCTGTTCCATTTACTCTGACTTTGCCAGGTGTCTCCTCAAAACCCTTTTCCAGGTTTGGAAAAGGGACATTTGCTGTGATTCAAAGACTTTATACTTCTTGTCCTCCACAGGATCTGGATCAGTGATTTCAGGCTCTATGGAAAAGAAACACTTCAAAATTAACCACTGGGATAAACAGTAAAAATAGCAAATGTACAACTTCAAAACACTTTAACAACGCATGAAGAGCTTGACGATTTGTGTAGAGATTTAGTGTTCAATGGAAACAGAAGGATCTATGCTTTCCCTCCTCATGGCCAGCGCCTCCATCTTCTTTCCCACACAAAGTACATGTGATTTTCATTAGTCTAAAATCCAAAGATTCTTCTACAATTTGTTTAGATGGTGAGTGGTAGCCTACAGTTGTTTTTTTGTGTGTTGATTCACTAATTAAACCACCCATTTTCAACTATGTCATTAATATACCTTTGAGTTGTTATGTGGAAATAATAAGAAAAAAAAAGTCCCCCCTTCTGTGTTGCCTAGAACTAAGGCATGTTTTCACTACAGTTCCGGAATTTGTCCTGCAAAATAATTAGCATAATAATTTTCAACCTGCCGGGAGTTTTGTTTTTTGGGTGTTTTCACATGAGCAAAAATGCAGGCATTGCCATAAAATACATCGTTTTCACTAAAACCATTGTCACGGTATAAGTCCGTGTTGCCAGACTTTGCGAGAGAAATAAGCAACCAGGTGTACGAAAATAAGCCCAAAAAGTGATATTATCTAGGCCACAAGAGCACTTTAAAACTAAACGCATCGCCGCATCAGCTACTTGAAAAGTGATCTAGAAGCTTACAACAAATAAAACGCAACCAGAAACTATCAAATTATATATAAGCAACTTTACGGAAATCAAGCCCATAGTCGCTTATATGTAGCAGGCATGGCAACACGCCATACAGTCTCACTGCTTGTTGAGCAGCCGTAACGGGTGCTTCGAGTCTTCGCTTCTGTCTTTCTTTTTCTCTCTCACCCGGCCTGAACGGTTCCTGAACCCTTCAAATGGATTTAACAAGTTACAAGACATATTCTTCATGCAAAAACACATAAGGTTCAGAAAGGATCACTGCATGATGCAACGTGTTGCACTTGTGGGCTTGTAGATTATTAGCTGTGTTTTTTTTTTTCTTCACGCGGCACCATAAACGATGGATGACCAGAGAAAGAAAGAGACTTCTGCTGTGTTTGTCAATGCGATTCTAGCCTAAATAATTAATCCCCTATACAAGGTGAAGCTGTAGACCTACTTTATTTCTATATATTCCTTTACATTCAGGTCGTTTTCAATCCCAGATACAATGTTTTAAACTGTTAACTGGCTCCTTTCATGCACCTGGTTGTAAAAAAAACGGCAAATTCGCAGCATGCGTTTTCACTGGAGGGAAATGTGTATTGTCACGGTACTTTCAGCGAAAATTACTAGGTATTTTCACGTCACGTTTGGGGCACCAAAACTTCCGGCACACAAAATAGGTGGCCGTTTTCACATGGCGTGAATTTCAAAATTGCCGTAATTTTGGAAAAAACTTCCATAAGTTTTGCTCTATGAAAACGGGGCTCTAGTGGAATGATTTGGGGGGTTTTATTGCAAAGTACAGCGGTGTGATGTCATCACTGTGTACTTTCAATACAAACTCAAAGGTATATTAATGACAGTTCAATGTTGAAAATGGGTGGTTCTCCCCTTTAACACAAGCACTGCAAATGCCCATTACATCAAACCTTTTGCAATATGCCATATTATGTCCAAACAAACCATGGTGGACTCCTTGCCACTTCTCCCCGACCCACTTTGCAACCTGACGGTTTGTGTCAGTGATGAGGGTCCCGACACGTCCAGGAACTCCTTGATCCTCTGCAGTCCCACCACTTCACACCATGATGAGTTCTTCACCTCATTTCTAGGGAGCTCGTTCATTTTTATTGATAAAGAGGACCTTATCAACCCTGCCTATTGAGCCGGGCTTTTATCCTACCCAATATTGAGCGTTTTCTAATATTTTGTGGGAAGTTGTTGTGACTGTGAGTTTGTGGCAGACAACCATCTATGAAGATGACAATTAACACAAGTAAAACATATTTTGCCTATCAGCATTCATGCATTCATTTATTCATGTGCAATACTTGAGTGCCTCTTGATTGTTTAGACATGATGTCATGGGATGCTGTATGATTGATAACAAGCTTGATAAGCCCAGAGCTTATTGATACCGGGTACTCAATCAATACATTTGCTATCGAGTATGTAACAGGCTGGTGTTTCAAGCTTCATCCCTACTCCTTACTCTAGGAGAACAAACAAAACAAAACACGACACATTGACTTATGAACTGAATCTAAAGGAGAGACCAGATGGATCAGTCATCACAGGTAGCTGAGCAATTTGCAACTTGAAAATAACATAATTACGTATCTGTACAATGTGGACATCAATAATTGGGTTGATTCTCTGCTCAATAACATTGACCGTTCCAGACTTTGCACAGTGACCAGGGTTGTCCTCCTTCCATCTCCTGACAACACCCAGCCGATTTCCATGTTATCCTCCATTGGGATGGGTCTGTTATCACCCCTGTCATGCCTTGGCCAAGGCTCAGTAGTCGGACTACCAACTACCAGGAGCTGGTAGATCCGTTATCGCCCATAGACTTGTCATTGCAATGCGCATGCGCCAACGCACGTTCACAGGAACAATGTACTGGTCGCTCCGTCAGTGAGAATCGAACCCCGGCCGTCGGATTACCAGTCCCCGACGCCACCGACTGAGCTAACCATGCAGCTGGCGGACTTTGTTTTTTTTGCTTGGTTTTACACATGACTCGGTAACGGATCGCGACGCGGCGGTGAAAAATACTATGCCTAACCCTAAACCTAACCCTAACCCTAAACCTAACCCTAACCCTAACTCTAACCCTAACCTTAACCTAAGTAAAACTATGGCTAAACCTAATTGTAAAAAAACAATTCGGAGCGGCGCATCCATCTCAGTAGCGTCCTCAGTAAGAACGCATGGCTAGAATTCCCAACCCTGTAGTCTCGAATCCCAGCGTGACTTCTTTTTTTTCCCCTCGTGTGTTGGCGCATGCTCATTGCAATGACAGGACCAAGGCTGATATTAAGGCTGATATTGGGACTACCCAGCTCCTGGTAGTTGGTAGTCTGACTACTGAGCCTTGACTAAGGTATGACAATATTGATAACAGTCCCATCCCAAGGATATGATAACGCATGTATCAGGTGCAACACCAGTGCTCTAGCCATCTCTTTAAGGGACGCGATGATGTGACTTTGCTCATCCCTCCAGAGATTGGCAATGGCAGACGCAAGATGTGCTTTCTGGTGCCTAAATAATGTGTTGTGATGGATGGTCATCACTCCCATATTGTTGAGCATTCATAGGGCTTTGGTCGGCATGCTTCCTGAGACAAGAATGGCAGCAGAGAGCAGCAAATTCCCAGCTGCAATCTTCCCAATCTTCGGCTGGCTCGTCCACTCTTTCACATGGCTACAAGAATTGCAGCACTGTGTGATGTAGACCTCTGTTCAATTTACTCTGACTTTGCCAGCTGTCTCCTCAAAACCACCCGATCCCCAAGTTATCATCCCATACATTGGGGGTGCACCAACACACCACACAGCTTGGAAAAGGGTCATTAGCTGTGATTCAAAGACTATATACTTCTTGTCCTCCACAGGACCTGGATCAGCGGTTTCAGGCTCTCTGGAAAAGAAACACTTCAAAATTAACCACTGGGATAAACAGTAAAAAATAGACTCCCATACTGCATATGTAATTAGAATAAACTGGATTGGGTAAACTGTATAACGTAGGGTATGTCCTTTTGTACTGCAGACCAGGCATATAGATTTATAACATCTTAGATGGATAAATGCACTCCCCCAGGCCAAGAGGTTCTTATGTAAATTTTGGCTTAGGTCACCCCTGTAAATAATGTTTTAATCTACAGCATCCCAGAATTACATTTACTGAAATATGTAAATATTTCCCCCTAAAACACATGTCTTGAAGAATATCTGTTTCCATTATGACAACTTTATACTTGATGTTTAACCATGTGAACCCCAGTACTCTCATTCTGGAGGGAACATTCACCCAAAATAGCTGATCTACAAGCTCACAATGTGTTGCTGTGAGCTTGTTGTAGATCATCTATTTTTGGCAAAGAGATTTGGTGTGGATTGAAAAAGAACGGACTGTCTAAGACAGGTTAAACTGAAGAGATATGGATTCATTCAATTTAATATCAAAGTAGCCATTTCATTTCCCCCATATGGCCTAGGACGAAAACAGAAAGCATGTCACGATGGTGTTCACTATTTAACATATAGAAATGTGGGATTTCATATTTACTTACCGCCCGCATGCCCATTGTATTCATCCCAGCACTAACTGTGGGAGAGCGAGTAGGTGGCTTTTATTGTCCTTCCTCTTCTGGCTGGCACATGTGCAGTGCAGGGTGATCAGTCTGATGAAGAAGGTAAGTGGGAAGTACCGCCCTTCAATCACCTGTCCCAGCCTCCTCGTTGTCACTCCTGGCCTCGCTCTCCCGTCTAGGGTGCGTTTCACCGAGGTGCAGGGCCTACCTGCGGGGCGGTGTCCCTGTGAATCGCCACAGCATGTATTCATCTTAATGATGTGTGTAAGCTCAAAGGAGCTGACCCCTCTTCAATTTTAAAAGACCTTTCCCTGTAATTAATCTTTTTTTAAGGGAAGCCGTTTGTGTTCCTGTTATGGTTAAAGGTGTATTCAATGATAAAGAAAGTGGCCGGGGGTCATCTTGTCCCTTACTGGCCTTATAGCGTGGAAATGTTTAGTTTTTTATAGATTTTTACACCATTATAATGTTGATCATTAGACCCAATCACTGAATATCAGTAGGCCTACGTCTCCAGCTTCAGGATATGTATGATACTGATTTACTACGAGACTGTGTGTTTGAGTTCAGTAGTTTACAAGGCATTTAGCAGACGTTCTTAATTCAGAGCGACTGTGGTTCTCAAAACTTTTATTTTGACCATCATAACTAAACATCATAACATAACTACGGCCATACTCTACCCTGATTGGTCGAGGACTGGCTGGCCACCTCTGAAAACCAAATATAGCTATGCTCGCAATGGTGGAAGTCCTTATATGGTCAGCACACATTCTAGTGAGGAGAATAAATGGAAAATGTACCAATTATATTTGTATTTGAATGAAATACAGTCACTGAATATACCTTTAAATACATGGTCAAATACAAGCCAGTAACATATTTGGAGCTAAATACATTATCAATGGGTGTTACACTTATAAGTGTGCCAATGTGTGAACACCAACTCATTATTAATAGCTAGCACTGCGTAGCCTACATCAGAAGATGTATGCAGACTGCTATTGTTGTTACCACACAGTAGTTCTTTTCTTCTTTTTTTATATAATAAATAATTACACAATGCGTCTGTTTTCAAGCCCCTTACATAAAGTGTGTTACTGTACACCATTATCTTGCCCTCCTTTTAATTGTGGTATATTTAATTGTGTTTAAGGTCACTGTGAAGTATGCAACATCTACATCAATAAGACAGATCACTGGGCCATATGAAAAAGTAACTGATATAGGCTGGTTCATCTACATCAATAAGACACATCACTTGGCCATATGAAAAAGTAGTTGATAGGCTGTTTTCGGGGCCAGTACCACCTGCTCTAATGAAGATCCCTGAAATAAAAGAAGGATGATTGCTGAAGTGCTGAAAGAAGTAAAGGAGGAAGTAAAAAGACTAGTCGGTTGCAGATTTGGGTTCATCTTGCGATAAACCAGCCGGGAAGACTTGAAAAACTTGAAATGGACAACGGCTGAGTGGAGAGATCACGCGCCAACCTTTCTCAAATTCCTGCAGCAAGCAAGTCAAGTGACATTCGATGAACTCTCATCTTCAGACACCCCAAACGCAACAATCAAGAAGTGTGCTATGGCCATGGCTGGAGCAACCCTTATCCGTGCACGTGTACAAACCATGAATGCACCACAGTATATCAATACATTGATCCTGTGTGAAAGAAGTGGAAGTGGAATTGATCAGTGGAAAGAAGAGGTCATTCAAGTGGAGAATGCCAGGAAATTGAATGGACACTCAATGAGTTGTGTCCTACTGGTGAAGAGGCTTGTACATTTAATTAGTAAAATAGTAAAGATCCCCCTTTATTTGTATTAAACCCTTCAAAGATGATGTTAACATTTCCAAGTTTTAAATAAAATGAAATTATATTACATTTAATGCCACACAACATTCTAGAAGTGAACTGCTACAGTATTTGCTCAGCACCTTTTTTAACCATGTTCAATTACGTGTTTTGTTCTAAAGGGCCATGCTGCTTCAGGTCTAACTGAAGAATCTCTCTTGGGGCCACACATTGATTCAGTGGAGAAGGTAATTGCCTAACCTCGATGTCTTTTCCGCAATGTTCAATAACCATGGCTTGGATGCCACGATACATAGTATAGCTTGGGAGCGTGTCGCTGTTACATTAACAGGTGAGTCAGTAGGATACAAAAGTGCAGAATAAAAACTCAAAAGGCCTTCGTGTCATGCAATATTTATATAGGTTGTTTTTACATCATACTTATACAGATGGTCTAAATGGTAAATGATGCATTTACTGTATGTAGTGCATTTATGTAGTGCCTTTATCAAAGGCAATTTAACATGATTGTAGTCACCCATTCACACACACATTCATACGTCAGAGGAAACCATGCAAGGCACAGACCTGCACATCAGGATTGATTGAAGACTTTATTAGAAGTTTGCATAGGAAAAGGTACAGTTTCATGACGGTACAGTTCACTGGTACAAGGTACTAAAAGGAGATCCTAGAAAAGACTATGCTTATTTCCATAGGAAACCATTGAAGTATCTCATATAACATTGAAAGACAGACGGATAGAAGACAGTACTAAGCAGTGATAGTCAGGAAAAAAAAGGGAAAACATAAAAAAAACAATTAACGAAAAAGTAAAATTAAAAACACAGTTAGGGGTTCAGAGTCTTGCTCGAAGACAGTAACTCCGGGGGAGCCCAGGATCGAAATGGCCAGGGTGCCAATATTAGGTTCTATTGACCAGCAGCCTTTTATATAAGTCATTGCCATTTCCTCTATTATAAGAGGAAATGGCAAGTTGTGGACTTAATGTAATGTCTATAAGGCTTCTATTCTACCCATTTTCATAATGCAGTATGGGTTAAGTAAATACACTACTGTGCCATTCTTATTGTATGATCAACAATCAGAAGCTTATTCTCAAGTTCAAATGTGTTTTTAATTTTTATGGGTCACTTAATATTTTGTTTCCTACAATTTGTCTAAACATTTTCAGAAAACATTCCCACAAAATAGGATTTTCAGGAATAACTATATCATGATTTAAGTCATTAATAAATAAATAAATTAAAATTCTTCATGTATATTCATGATGTAGTTAGTACTGTAGACACAAATCAGTTCATTGTACACATTTAAAAATAACATTTGGCTAAAATGTTGCCTCATTTGTTTCCCAGGGTGTCCCACGTTTTGCTCCATTCCAAGTGACGATGGACAACCTGGACCGTGCTGTTACACCTCACATTGGTTACTTATGGTTGCGAACCAGGAACAGGTCAACGCTGTTCATCTGTAGGGATGGGTATCGAGAAGCGGTTCTTGTTGAGAGCCGGTTCCCTGTGGATCGATTCCTTGGAATCATTACCCAAAGTCCTTAACAATTCCGTTATCGATGCCTGCATATGCGCGATGACGTCACGCACGCTGCCTTGTTTTGTTAGAGCGCAGTCAACATGTCATCCAAGCAGAAGTGTTCTAAAGTCTGGCTCTATATTTGGCAAGAATGTACATGTTAATGTCACACTGGCATTGGCTGCAACTGTGTGCTATGCTAGTTTTGATAATGAGACGTCAGCTTTCCTAGTTCAGTTGTTACTCAAGCTCACTGCATGAACGGATAAGTCTCCCCGTTCTGAGTCCGAGTTAGAGGTGCCCTAAAAGGTTTGTTTTGCAAGCTACCACCTCCCACGTTCTTACAACAAAAATGGCTGCATGTCCAATGTGCTCAGTGTTGCTATTATGCTCCCCTATACATCACATGTGCAAGAAAGAAAAGCGTGTAAATCCGTTGATCCAAACTGTAGAAGACAGTGATTCTGCTTTAGCTGTGTACAGCAGCAGCTCCGCAAGCTTCGCAGCCGTGTTATAGAGTACACTTTAAAAAGAATTACGTTGTGCCTTCACATTCTGAGCACTGCAAAATCGGGACGTTGGATTGAGCACACTGTAAAAAATAAACTTTTTTGGTGATAAATTAAAATAAAAACTACAAAAAGAAGAAAATGACAGGAGGAGCATAGGGGAGGAGGTAGAAAAGACCATTGGCCACTATTTCTGACCAGGCCCCAGCATGGCTGCAAGCGCTGTACTATAGCACAATACATGACCACTGTGTATGCTGTGCATCATCTATTCAGAGAATATCATATAAAAGAGAATGCATGTTAAATTAACCCATTAGTAGCCTACTCTTTCTACCACCCCCCTGCCCAATGAGAATCGATAAGGAATCGGATCAATAAGCAGAACTGGAACCGGAATTGTTAAAATCTTAACAATACCCATCCCTACACATCTGTCACAAGATGTCAGATCATCATCTCTTGTCAATGTACCATAATTGCCTGCAAATTGAGTTTCAGGAACTGATTGGTAGAGATAGTCTCCCACTTCACGTCATTAGAGAACTTCAGAGAAAATGTCCAGTGGCACCTATCTCATGAATATTCACGTGAAATGGCCCTAAAATTCAGATAATACCGCTGGGTTTACTGGATGTGGATACAAAATAAATCCATTGACATGATCCAAGCTATGCGCCATATCAATGACAGGTATGTCTCATATGTGCCTGTTGACAATGACAACACCAAATTGAAGCCAGTTGTGAAGGTCATTGTCACAGGAGACAAAGCAGAACTCTGATCGTGCTCTAAAAGATCTTGATAACAGCAAGACAGCGTATGAGAGAAACATTGGCATTGTTAATTCTGTTGCTGACTTTCATTGCAGCATGTTTCCTCCAAATCAGAGATTGGCACGTTGTAACTGACAGGCGAAATGTATCAGCACTGGGAGACAATTTTAGAGCAAATGATGCATTCATCAAGGATGTCACAGATGCCCTCCCAACCACGGCTACTTTGGACTGCTTTGTGTGATAAGTGGGACGGGTGTGTGCAATGGCAGTTCCACATTAATCAGTGGGCACCACCCTTTTAAAAATGGCATAGTAGGTGTTTGTACAGGCAGAGAGAGACTGCGTTTGTCCAGGTTGCCTGCTTCAGGTTGCCTGCTTCACGCTGCTGGCGGTGTGTGTTTGCTCTCGTGGCATAATGACATTCATTATGGAGCTCGGGACTAGAAGGCATAGCTGTCAGTGACGTGTGTTTGCACACAAGCTCAGAGAAGCAAAGATGGGTCATGTTTGTCTTCAATAGCCTAGATGGGTCAACAAGCCACAAACTAGAGCCGTCCCTGTGTATGAGACACATGGGTCTAGAGATTGTTCGCTGTTCTTGTTACCCTTTTTTGTTTGTACAGTCTATGCTGCTACTTAATTTGTGTTGCCCCAGTGGCTTTAAACTAACTTCACCCTATTAGTTTTAAACCACTGTCCCTGACTTTGTCATTGACTGTTGTGGCTACGACAGAGATATTCTTGGTTAATGGTTATTCCCCAGATGGGGTCCACCCTATGTTCCCCAGGTGCCCAGATGTCTCCACCCCTAAGTGCCCACTCGTCTATGTGCCCACTCATCCAAATGCCCACGATGTGGGCAAATTGCCCAGATGTCCAGGTGCCCACTCGTCCAGATGCCCAGACATAACAAAAGTATGTTGTCCAGATGTCCCTAGTGCCCCCTGTCCCACTAGTATTCGTAATCTCTCCCCATTATTGGGTGTTTTGAGTTGTTATTAATTATTATAAAGGAATGTTTCCTGCATTGTTGGATAAGTGGGGAACATAGAACCTATTGTAAGTTGAGCGGGGAACATAGAACCTTTTTTGTGGAGGTAAGTGGGGAACATAGGACCTTTTTTGGATAAGCTTGGAAAATAGAACCTTTTTAAATGGGGAACATAGAACCTGGGGAACATACCGGTAGTTACGGTCCCCAGTGATCTTTTGCCGTGGCTTTAATGCCAAGTTTAATGTGTGTGCATGGGCCTAACACAATGAGTCCATCTGAGTGCAACTGCCAAGCTTAATATCTGTCCCTTAGCTTTAAGTAACCTATTTGGTATAGTTTTTATCAGTAAAAATGTTAATACTTTGTACTTTTCTCCATGAATGTAAATAAAGTGGATGTTTGCATTTGAAGCCAACCTCTTATTGTTCACTAAAACTGAACACTTATCTCGGGTCTCTCACCCTGTAATTGAGAGGCGTCATCTAAACTGTGTATAGGAGTACTAGGTGACTCCATCTGGTTACATTTGGACTAGACACGTGCAGGATTTGCCCAAACAAAACACCCCACCAAGTCATTTCAGCTCTCCATTAGAGAAACAGCAATGGTTTGACACTCAACTTGGCATCATTGTGGAGAGCTATATTTTGAATGACCACATAGCAACAATTTTCCCAGCACCATGCTCCAAGACCAAAGAGACAGCCTGAAACAAAACACAAATGCCATTTAGATGAGTATCTATCCAAGATCGCTAATGCAAAATATCTCAAAAAAACAGGAAGCACATGATTTCCAACTTTCCCATCACACTCCTCCAACCACAGCAACCACATCTCAGAGTGGTTTTATAACTGATGGTGTTTATAATTACCACACTCATTTACTGAAGATGGCTGTTAGGATAAATTATGATACATAATTATGTTATTGGTGTATGAGTCTCATATGACCATATAAAGGCATAATATGAACTGAACGTACAGTATATAAGAGACCACATTTTGGTCGCATACTGTAGGTTCAGGCAAACTGATTAAAGGTCATAATAACTTTGAATGCCCTGAATAGAATCATGTTTTGGTTTATACTGTATGTCACCAGACTCACTGTCTTCCTCTGTCTGATATAAGTCACTAGTGGTGGAAAACACTACGTGGCACTTTCTTCCTGTTACTTCCTTGTTATGATATGGGAACGAATCAATATGTTCCACGCTTCTTACTGTCATAAACTGTATGTCTTTATATACTGAATGTAACTTCCATTTTGGGAGAGAGAATGCTCGACCTACCGTTAGGGTGGGGAGAGATTTAGAACTGTCTGTCTACCTTGTCTGACTCCCTCTCAATACAGCAATCTAAGATACGTCCTTTGGTCTCTTTGTCTTATTTTAATTATGGATTTAGAGATCCATACTTATCTTTAATAATTTATCTAATAATAATGGTCCTTCGAGACTGGAAAAGCTGCGGTGGGTTTGACCAGCCAGGGGGGGACTTGAGGACCGGTACGGTCCTTCTCTCACCAGGGCTGGCCAAAACGCTCCGACACGCTTTAAAAGAACCAGCCAAAGCTGGAATCCTACATTTCTGTATTTTCAGACAAAGGTTTTTATTTGGACAACAGTGTTATCTGATTTTGGATTAATGTGGACCCGCGTGGACATCCATCAGCACCGGACCGTGTGACGAAGGGTTGGATATCTCCACCGATGCTCGACGTGTGCGGTGCTATGGGATCTCCACGCCTGGCAAATTCCTAAGATGATTAAGATAAGTACATATTTACTTAGTCCCCGTAACGTGTCGTGTCTTTGAATTTTGAATTAACGATGTTAATGTAATGATAATTGATATGATTTGTGAATGATGTTCTCCCTCCGTCGGAGGAGTCCGAAAGCTCCTAATAATGTTTTGGTTTGACACGCGTCGTAAATTAACCCTTATCTACTAGATACAGATGGTCGTAAAACTCTTTGTTTCATCTTTGTTTCAGGGTGTATGTACAACACCTTTAATCTATCTTTAATCTATTTCTGGTTCGTGCTCTCGCTCTCTCATTGTGATGAGGCAGAGACAATACTGATTTTCAGACTTTAACTTTTTCGGTACGGTCGTCGTCTTCCACAAGTTGTTGTTCAACTTATTGTTTTGTTTGGCTTTAACCTAGGGCGTGTGCTGTTAGTCTGCCTGTTGGTTATAGTTTAATTGTTCCAAGCGTGCGTTTTTTAAATCAGCTTGATGTTTTTGTCCTCCGCGAGTCAGTGTCTGTTAGATCAATTTGCGGAGTGTTTTGTCATTATTTGTTATCTTTTTATGTACCGATAAATACTGTGTTTATTTAGGTCTCTCACTTTCATGGCTTGGCCCAGCCATTGGAAATTGAGAAACAATATTTTATCTTTAAGACTATATGTTACTGACCAGTTCTGTTTTCTGTAATGAATAATATTTTTAAGAAGCTTTAAAAGTTCTTTGAGAAATTAAAGTTAAGATTTAAGATTAAGAATAACTAACTCAAATTATTGATGTCTAAATTAATTTAAACTATTGTAACATTAAGATTTTAGAGCCTTCTATAGGACTATGGTTGTGTTTACAGTATTGATAATTCCTGTTTACTCTATCTGTCCCTCACTCCCTTGCTGCAGTCGCGATGCAGGTGGGGGAGTCAGGAACTAGCCTAAATTAATTTAATATGTTGTAACGTTAAGTTTTAAAACCTCCTGGAGGCTTCTGGGTGTATTTGAGAATGAATTTACTGTACTGTATGTGTGTGTGCGTGCATGCATGTGCGTGCGTGGGTTTGAGGTGGAGTGTGTGAGCTCAACCCCCCCCCCTCTCTTCGTCGACGTGCATGTGAGCGTGCAATTGTGTGTGTGTGCCTGTCTGAGAGCAGAGTGTGTGTGCACCTGCCAGCCAAGGCCATGTTTTTGTGTCTGATATCTGTTGTTTTGGGAACACGAGAGTGTTTTGACCTCCTCTCTTAGTTTTCAACAACATTCTGATTGTTTACTGTCTAAACTATTTTGTTTAATTGTTCTGTTCTCTTACTGTTAAAAACTTCATTACCCATAAACCTCTGTTTTGAAACTTCCTGTACCCTGGTTACCATAACAACCTTTAGATTCCATTGCGGGGAAGGACAAAGTCACTTCCCCTTCTTTTCGCCTTGGGCGTCTTACTGGTACTAGACACAGTGTCTAGTAACTCACTGTCCCCCTTCCTCACTGGTACTGTATAGTGCCCTTTTCATTGATTTAAATAATTTAAATTATTTTATTTAACTTTTACAACTTGTTGTAAAAAAGGGGGGAGTAAGGATTAATTTGATTTTAATTTTGATTTGATTTTAATTTATTTAATTTGGTTTTTCATTGATTTAAGATTTATTTGAAACTTAATTTGAAATATTTCTGTTTACATGGGCTGACGGTGAGAGAGGAGGACCGCAGTGTGGGGAAGGAGGAATCGGGTCAACTGAAGACAACCACGACTGAGATGGGGCAGACGAACCACAACCTGAGGCCAGGCCAGGCCAGCAGTGCATGCCAAATCAACCGCAGTGGCACGATGTAAAAATCGTGCCTTGTCGGTGAGTTATGTTGCACTGTTGTTGAAGCCATGTGTAGTACAAACACTATCATGATGAACTAAATTGTTTTGGAAACAGTAAACTGGCCAAGTCCTCTGCCCCGTATAGGAACTACCTGAGAAGAGACCCAGAAGCAACCCCACATCAACTGCATCCTGCGTCCTCCTCCCTCACGTCTCTACAATGCCCCACCACGTCATCATCATCATCATCATCATCATCATCATCATCATCATCATCGTCATCATCATCATCATCATCACCGTCATCACCGACTTTTCAATTCATCTTTTATTTGTTTTCTTTCTTTATTTGTCTTCATTCATCTGTACAAACGATGAATGATGTGTCACATTTCTTTAAACTTTAAGGATTTATTCCAGTTCCCTTTAAAAAATATATATATATTACAGTCCTTTTCGAAATTTGAATTTATAAATATTATTAAAGTCTTCATAATATTATTATTATTATTACCCTGATAAAATGTTTAATATGGAGGTCATATGAACCTCATACAAATATGAAAAGGATAGATTGTTAGGATAAATTATGATACATAATTATGTTATTGGTGTATGAGTCTCATATGACCATATAAAGGCATAATATGAACTGAACGTACAGTATATAAGAGACCACATTTTGGTCGCATACTGTAGGTTCAGGCAAACTGATTAAAGGTCATAATAACTTTGAATGCCCTGAATAGAATCATGTTTTGGTTTATACTGTATGTCACCAGACTCACTGTCTTCCTCTGTCTGATATAAGTCACTAGTGGTGGAAAACACTACGTGGCACTTTCTTCCTGTTACTTCCTTGTTATGATATGGGAACGAATCAATATGTTCCACGCTTCTTACTGTCATAAACTGTATGTCTTTATATACTGAATGTAACTTCCATTTTGGGAGAGAGAATGCTCGACCTACCGTTAGGGTGGGGAGAGATTTAGAACTGTCTGTCTACCTTGTCTGACTCCCTCTCAATACAGCAATCTAAGATACGTCCTTTGGTCTCTTTGTCTTATTTTAATTATGGATTTAGAGATCCATACTTATCTTTAATAATTTATCTAATAATGGCCATGCTAGAGAGAAATGTCCAGGATTCGGTGAAGGAGGGGGATGCCGGCTATGGAAATTTAAAATGCTTCATTTTAGACAGGCCGGTTGACATCGGTACAGCTTGGAGGCACTGAAACTCCAGTTAGATCTCCATGCTTTGCTTAGCCCGAGTGAGGCCAATAGACTGCGATGGAATAGGGCTGCGAATGTCAACGTGGCAGGGAACAACACATCTCTGGACATGAATTGTGAGCACTAGATCAGCAGATTGCCGCTAACATCAATTTTGGCATTGCACAGTCCATGAGCCAAAGTTTGGGAGAGACGAGGCTCATTCTGGACAACTTTAACCAAGCCTGTAAAGTTCTGTGTGTCAGGGAGACACACAGCTGCCAACCGTCCGTGTGCTGCACAAACTCCAGGTGTTCAAGCAGAAGCCGGGCAGGATATAACACCACTTTAAGGAACCAAATGCAATTCCTTTGAACAAAGGGTGGGGCTTGGGAAATGGATCAGTGAACATATTCTGAAGATTGACAGGCAGCTCAAGGCAAACAAATAATTTCAGCATCCTTCACATCTAGATTTTGAACAACACTGGTATCTAGCTTTCAGTCCTTGTTCCTTATGGAGGTCACTGATTTATTGCTTTATCTAATATCTATTTATCTTTCTCTACAAACCTACACAGTGCTTGTAGCTTACTGATCAGGCATCTTGGGATGTGGGAGGAGTCGGACCAGTGCAGTGGCTCCAGTTCACACTCTGGGATTAGCGCAACAAGGCACTGAGGGGGAGACTTGGTCAGTGTGATCTCTTCACAGCTCGGAGAAACTAGTGTAATGATCATATAAGGATCATAAGGATACCATTCACAAGGATAATTCACACGATAAAGAATGCAAAATAATATGGTTCGTGGTTGTGCTTATCCGAACTGTGCTAATGAAATGGAACCAACATCCACAGATTTCTACATATTACCATTACAATGTCCACAGACATTGAAACTGTGGCTCATTTTGTTCTGTCTACAGTATTCGTTAGAGAAGTCTATGCATGATTCTAATCCCCCTCCACCCCAGTGATTGATACTGAAGGGTATGTGAGGAGACAATTCTAATGAGGGTCCAACTTATAGTAGGCCTAGCCATGAATAATAAGGGTCATTGAAAACAAACATTGATCATGACTGCTTTGTTGTACAGTTTAGATCGTTATGCAAAACTCCCAGTGCCATTGTTTGATTCTGGTAATGACAAATACATCTAGTGACTAGGCCTATCTGCAATCCCTTTAGATTCAAATTGAAAGACCTGTGTGTGAAACACACAAATGAATGATTGATGGGTTTGTCAAAGTCTATAAATATGGAAATGGTGGCATACAGTATGTTGTATAGACAGTGTTTTAGGTGTATTATTTTACATAGGCCTACATACTAAACAAAAGTATGATTTTGCAACACAGGGAGTATGTGTATATCTGGAAATTATGGGTAACATTTTTACAGTAGGCCCAATCATGAAACATTATTGATACATGTTCAGATGTATAATGTAATAATTTACACTCAAAGAGGAAAAGAAAACATTTTTTTTTAAATATTGACACAGATTATGAGACAAAGTAGTAGGCCTATTGCTGTAATTGTAAATGCTTGATAGTTGCATTATTTCGAACCATTATTATTCACATCAAACACAAGTTGAACTTGTCCAAAGAAAATTGTATTTACATTGAAAATAAAAAGGTATAGGATAAAAAATCAACAAAAAACAAAAGTATACATATCCAGGGTTATTAGCCTATAGACTACCCTCAGATTTCTGCCAGGCCTACATATATGGGATCTGGAAATTATTGATGATGGATGTTATGAGCAGGTAAGTGATACAATAATAGCCTATCATAGTATCATTTCAAATGCCTCTTCGACTTCTTTGAAGCCAACATAAATGCCATCTGGAGATGGATTTATTCCTAACAGCTTGGAAGAGCCCTTCTGTTAAAGAGTATCTTCGTGAAGAACCCATGCACACGGTAGGCGACAAGTCGATATTGACTGAGGAGGGTCAATATCGTGAAGGCACCAGTGGAACTGGCAGGTCTGAGTGTTGCTCCTGAAGATGATGAAGCACAATCTGCCATTTGGCCAAAATCATGTCCCGGTCTTCTTGCACTGACTAGCTTTGACTGTTATGGACACTTATGTTTGACACTGTATTGATAAGATGTGCTTTAAGTATTGCTTTTTGCTTTTTTAAGTATGGCTATTACAATTATGAGCGTTGACTGTTTTGACACTTTATGCATTTATTCTCTTTTTTGTGTACCTTGCTCTTTTACTGTACACAGTACAATATTTTTCTTTTCATAATTCTCTGTAACTTTGTATATAACCTTAAACTGCTGTGCTGCCTCCAGGCGACTGATTTCCCCCCTTGGGATAATAAAGGTTTCTACCACTTTTTCGAGTCACGTGTTCAAATACTGGATTCTGATTGGCTAAATTCCGGAGGTTATGAGAGGACAACTGCCGTAAAGTTGTGTGTCCGAGATCAATGCGCCTCAGTGTACATCCGGGAACTTTCCCCCAACCAACAAATGAAGGTCGCAGCGGTCCTATGTTTACTAACGTGCGTACTATCGTCGCCGATTTATTTGGATCCAATGCAATCCGCCAACTTTAAAGCCCCTTTTCTCTGAACCTATGCCTTTCTGGAAGCGAACAGCCTCTATTTACGGCCGGAACGGTGCTTTTAACTGACGTTAGCTTAGCTGTAAGCTAGACGCATGGATTACTATGGAGTTGGCGCCATCTGTTGGTGAGTAGAAGATGTTGTTTGTGGAACTATCTGCTGTCTCGCGGAAGTTTTATAGGCAATAATGATTGTAACTTAAGATCCTTGCAAGTTACAACTATGTGTTTTCTTTCATGTATACGGGAAAAAGTGGTAGAAAAGCTATTTACCACTCGGGGTCGGCTGCGCCTCGTCCGATAACACCCGCACTGCGGACATTATGAGAGCATAATGTCCTCTCACTCGGGGTAAATTGCTTACATCTATCTTCTTCTGTGCTTGATCCAGCAGACCAGTACAGATGGTTGATGATGGATATTTATTGCGACCGTAGGTCGCATTTACTACCAAAACCTCCACCGGCTGTCTGTGAGTGAGTGAGTGAGTGAGTCACACGTCACACGTCACACTTTTGCCCTGCTCATATCTCCACAACCATTGCCCCCATCCATGCCAAATTTTGCACACACACTCCTTGACTGCCAAACTACAACCTCCAAGGACCCCCGGAGCCCCAGGGACCCCCAGGTCCCTGGGGGACCCCCAGATGTAAAAAATGACCAAATGTGCTCACACGTCACACGTCACACTTTTTCCCTGCTTATATCTCCGCACCCGTTGACCCGATCCATGCCAGATTTTACACACACACACACACACACACTCCTTGCCTGCCAAACTACAACCTCCAAGGACCCCCGGAGCCCCCCCCCCCAGATGTAAAAAATGACCAAATGTGCAAAAATGACCAAATGACCACCCCAACGGGGCTGCTCACGGGGAATTCCCGGGGACCACCCACTCCTGGTGCTCCAGAACGGATGCAAAAGTGGTGGCGCCCCCAGTGGAGGACCCCCTGCCACTGCAGCGCACATAAAATGCCGTAACTCGGCCTAGGAGCGTCCGGGAGAGCCGGGGCCGGTACCTATTCGTCCACCAAGGCAACGCGGAGACCCCACCCCTCATTTCTCACATGGCCCTATTCTAGCGCCACCTTCAGGCCGATTTTTAAAACACATTTTTGGACACTGCTCCTACAGTTTTTGCCCTAAAATCACAAATATCACTACACAGCATGTCTACACTCATGTTATCAACATGGATCAGGAAGATTTTGGAAAAACACATTTTTGCCCTATTTGTGGAGATAAGCCACCTACGGTCGCTTATCTTCCGATTAGGGAGTCTTACTGGTATTAGATCTAACAGACCAGTATGATGGTTGATGATGGATTTTGTCCAAAGCCCAACATCTATGCTTTCCCTCCTCATGGCCAGCGCCTCCATCTTCTTTCCTACACAAAGTACATGTGATTTTCATTAGTCTAAAATCCAAAGATTCTTCTACAATTTGTTTAGATGGTGAGTGGTAGCCTACAGTTGTTTTTTTGTGTGTTGATTCACTAATTAAACCACCCATTTTCAACTATGTCATTAATATACCTTTGAGTTGTTATGTGGAAATAAGAAGACAAAAAAAAGTCCCCCCCTTCTGTGTTGCCTAGAACTAGTGGAATGATTTGGGGGTTCGTATTGCAAAGTACAGCGGTGTGATGTCATCACTGTGTACTTTCAATACAAACCTGAAGGTGACTTTTAATACCGATTTTGAAGGGTAGCAGCCTCCAGACCATCACCACCATATTCTGTTACAAACAAACCAAATAAAAGATGCAGTATTACAACTTTGACAAAGTGTGCAATTATAAAGGACCTTTATCCAAGCTACGGTACACTTTGAATTCACCCATAAACATAGTCATGCTTAAGGAATCCAAGAAAGGCTCAGTGTCTTGTTCAACAACTTTTTAACACTAAGCCAGGAGGAGCCAGGAATGGAATCACTAACCTCCTGAGCCGCTGCTGACCCACTATCAACTGAGGGACACCAGCTAGTCTCCAATCCCATAACCCTCATGAACAAAGGCTTCCAACAGAGCAAAACTCACAGATCTACAAGGTCACAGCGCAACATGTTTTAAGCTTGTAGATCGGTCTTTTTCGAGTAAAATATTTTATGTCGATGGAATAATGCACAGGGCTTAGTAATATTGTATGTAGATGGAATAATGCACAGGGCCTAGTAAAGACCGCTGGCGAACTCTTGTCAACTAGGGCCTTGTGTCCAAAATTCAAATTCCAAACTTACACTGTGCTCAGCAAAGAATACTGAGACAACTTAGTGAGACAGCAAGAAACTCACCCAAGATGTTCTTGAAGCGACTGACATGGGCCGCTGCTGCATGGCTCAGCTCAGGGCGATTTGCCTTGTTGCACAACGGTGCAAACGGGCATCACAATCGCGGTGCTGTCTCTGTCTCCCGACAACCAGACAACCATCTCCAACATTTTGTTTCTGTATAGCCTATTCTGTAAACAAATGGCAAGATGTTGTATTACTGTTGTATCTTGTTTACATTTATACAAGATTACAATTATTGCGGGCTTGTCTGAAAGGCGAGAACACAACGTTATCTTCATTATTTATAGAGTTCCGTCGCGTGAGCTCCGTCGCAGAAAGTACAGCCAATGAGGTGCGGAAAACCTGGGAGTGGTGTTAGCTGGAGTATTGGTTAGCACGCTGCAGAATATAGTCACGAGCGAGCCCACACTGTTTCGTAGGAACAGTATTTCTAGTTTGTTATTAGTAACTCAACTCAGCCTTGCGACTAATAGTTGTTACAAGGCTATATATACTGTAGGTACAACATACTACTACATACTGTCTGTACAGTGTACAATACGACTGATTCTCACCATAAGTGGTTGAGTTTTCACTGGGCGAAGTGAATAGTCCCCCTTCTTTGCCTTCGCGAACACAAGTGCCCATCTCAGCATACCATCTTTACTCACTGCCTGCATGCGTCCACTGTTCTCACTGTAGTGCATGGCAGCAAGATATGTTCTAATGCAAACATAGAGCAAGTCCCTGAATAGTAATGCAACACCTTTCATAGGCCCCTTGTCCACTGACATGTCCCAACACCACACCACTCCATACCGCCCACTTGTGCCAGGTTTTCCACTACAAGGACCTGGGTAGTGAAAGGGGTACTAAACGTGGTACTAAAAAGTATCCACTCACTCCAGAGTAGGTCTGAGCTAGGCCAAACAGGGCCAAACACTTCATAATGACTGATCACTCACTGACTTTTCATTTAGACCACCAGGATATAGTTTGAAATACATGATAATAGATTCTATTGTGTAACAACCACTATTATAATCTAAATTATTATAGTGTATTATAGTTATCATAGTAATACATTAATCTTTATAGTGTATTATAATCACAGTTATAATCCAGTATAATGTATTATACTTAAGATAGGTGTAATACAAATGTATTATAATCACAGTTAAAAGGGTCAATTTGTTTCTTAGATACATTTCTTCGTACTTTTGTGTAATGGAAAATGTAGATATTTTTATGTGGTGTGGAGTGGTGTGGTGTGGTGTAGTGTAGTGTTGTGTGCAGCTAAAGCTGCAGTCAAACATGGGCCTAATATACTAATCTTTTTACCATACCATGTTCTAAATGTACTGCCTACCTGGCATGCAGTCCTGTGTAAGAGAAGCATGAGTGTTTTGGAAGGAAGTGCAGGATCAGTGAATGATACGCCCAGGGAAGTGCTGGCCATTGGGAAAAGCGGGACAACTCCCGAATGGACGGTTCATTCCCGGCCGGTCCAGGCCGGCCATTAGGAAAACATTAAACTGTTTGCACAAAAGTAAAAATTAAACTGTTTACACAAAAGTAGTGTAGTTTAAATCATTTTTAAAATGATAAATACAAAACAAACGGTTTTGGACATACAAGGTTTCCACCCGACAACGACAAAATATAACTCATGTAATTGGCCCACTGGCTAGTCACAAATCTTTGAGTAGCAGCAGCGCTATAGAGAGAGATCTCTCTCTATAGCGCGCAATGAGGGCCTCTCCAACTCTTTTTCCTGGGCTGAATCAGGGGCACAGCACATCCCTGGATACGCCTCTAAACTTGATGTCTGGTGGTGGGAAATGTCCTTAGAAATCAAAGTGCCCTGGAGAATCTTCTCTACACCAACTGAGCTGGCAGAGTCTGAGGGAGCAGGGTTCAAACACAATAACTTTTCACACACCAGGGATGCACTATTAACATGACGGCACCAGTGGAACTGGCAGGTCTGTGTGTTGCTCCTGAAGATGATGAAGCACAATCTGCCATTTGGCCAAAATCATGTCCCGGTCATCTTGCACTGACTAGCTTTGACTGTTATGGACACTTGTGTTTGACACTGTATTGATAAGATGTGCTTTAAGTATTGCTTTTTGCTTTTTTAAGTATGGCTATTACAATTATGAGCGTTGACTGTTTTGACACTTTATGCATTTATTCTCTTTTTTGTGTACCTTGCTCTTTTACTGTACACTGTACAATATTTTTTCTTTTCATAATTCTCTGTAACTTTGTATATACCGGTAACATTAAACTGCTGTGCTGCCTCCAGGCGTCTGATTTCCCCCCTTGGGATAATAAAGGTATCTATCTTCTTCTGTGCTTGATCCAGCAGACCAGTACAGATGGTTGATGATGGATATTTATATTAGATCTAACAGATCAGTATGATGGTTGATGATGGATTTGATCCAACAGACCAGTATGATGGTTGATGATGGATTTTGTCCAAAGCCCAACATCTATGCTTTCCCTCCTCATGGCCATCGCCTCCATCTTCTTTCCTACACAAAGTACATGTGATTTTCATTAGTCTAAAATCCAAAGATTCTTCTACAATTTGTTTAGATGGTGAGTGGTAGCCTACAGTTGTTTTTTGTGTGTTGATTCACTAATTAAACCACCCATTTTCAACTATGTCATTAATATACCTTTGAGTTGTTATGTGGAAATAAGAAAAAAAAAAAGTCCCCCCCTTCTGTGTTGCCTAGAACTAGTGGAATGATTTGGGGGTTTGTATTGCAAAGTACAGCGGTGTGATGTCATCACTGTGTACTTTCAATACAAACTCAAATGTATATTAATGACAGTTCAATGTTGAAAATGGGTGGTTCTCCCCTTTAACACAAGCACTGCAAATGCCCATTACATCAAACCTTTTGCAATATGCCATATTATGTCAAAACCATGGTCGCCTCCTTGCCACTTCTCCCCAACCCACTTTGCAACCTGACGGTTTCTGTCAGTGATGAGGGTCCCGACACGTCCAGGAACTCCTTGATCCTCTGCAGTCCCACCACTTCACACCATGATGAGTTCTTCACCTCATTTCTATGGAGCTCGTTCATTTTTATTGATAATGAGGACCTTATCAACCCTGCTTATTGAGCCGGGCTTTTATCCTGCCCAATATTGAGCGTTTTCTAATATTTTGTGGAAAGTTGTTGTGACTCTGAGTTTGTGGCAGACAACCATCTATGAAGATGACAATTAACACAAGTAAAACATATTTTGCCTATCATTCATTCATTCATGTGCAATAAGTGTTATGTGCTAATAATGGCTTGATTGTTTAGACATGATGTCATGGGATGCTATATGATTGATAACAAGCTTGATAAGCTCAGAGCTTATTGATACCGGGTACTCAATACATTTGCTATCGAGTATGTGACAGGCTGGTGTTTCAAGCTCCATCCCTACTCCTTACTCTAGGAGAGAATAAACAAAACAAAACACGACAATTGACTTATGAACTGAATCTAAAGGAGAGACCAGATGGATCAGTCATCACATAGTCTCGCGTAGCCAGACAACTATTCCACAATCTCTGAATGCTATATAGAGTCTGGAACAGCAGCTCCCTAACGGCGAGTATCGGAAACGGGCATTACCGTTCAATAAAATATATTTTAAAATGTCATTTCTGCTAAGCAGCAAGCTAAACATGCTTATATGATTTTTATTTATATAATGATAAATATGTGTAATGTGAGACTAAACGGAAGTGACGTGGGGGCTTCACTTCCGCTTCATCTCGCACTCATCGTTTCTTCCCCGGTTTGCCAGACTGTATGCCGGGAGCATTTGACCAAATCGCGGAGGCAACAGTCTGGCCACGCGAGACTAGTCATCACAGGTCGCTGAGCAATTTACAACTTGAAAATAACATAATTACGTATCTGTACAATGTGGACATCAATAATTGGGTTGATTCTCTGCTCAATAACATTGACCGTTCCAGACTTTGCACAGTGACCAGGGCTGTCCTCCTTCCATCTCCTGACAACACCAGTGCTCTAGCCATCTCTTTAAGGGACGTGATGATGTGACTTTGCTCATCCCTCCAGAGATTGACAATGGCAGACGCAAGGTGTGCTTTCTGGTGCCTAAAGAATGTGTTGTGATGGATGGTCATCACTTCCATAATGTTGAGCATTCATAGGGCTTTGGCAGGCATGCTTCCTGAGACAAGAATGGCAGGAGAGAGCAGCAAATTCCCAGCTGCAATCTTCCCAATCTTCGGCTGGCTCGTCCACTCTTTCACATGGCCACAAGAATTGCAGCACTGTGTGATGCAGACCGCTGTTCAATTTACTCTGACTTTGCCAGGTGTCTCCTCAAAACCACCCGATCCCCAAGTTATCATCCCATACATTGGGGGTGCACCAACACACCACACAGGTTTGGAAAAGGATCATTAGCTGTGATTCAAAGACTTTATACTTCTTGTCCTCCACAGGACCTGGATCAGCGGTTTCAGGCTCTATGGAAAAGAAACACTTCAAAATTAACCACTGGGATAAACAGTAAAAATAGCAAATGTACAACTTCAAAACACTTTAACAACGCATGAAGAGCTTGACGATTTGCGTAGAGATTTAGTGTTCAATGGAAACAGAAGGATGTCGAATAATTGACTCCCATACTGCATATGTAATTAGAATAAACTGTATTGGGTAAACTATATAAAGTAGGGTATGTTCTTTTGTACTGCAGACCAGGCACATAGATGTGTAACATCTTAGATGGATAAATGCACTCCCCCAGGCCAAGAGGTTCTAAAATACATTTTGGCTTAGGTCACCCCTGTAAATAATGTTTTAATCTACAGCATCCCAGAATTACATGTAAATATTTCCCTCTAAAATATGTCTTGAAGAATATCTGTTTCCATTATGACAACTTTATACTTGATGTTTAACCGTGTGAACCCCAGTACTCTCATTCTGGAGGGAACATTCACCCAAAATAGCTGATCTACAAGCTCACAATGTGTTGCTGTGAGCTTGTTGTAGATCATCTATTTAGGCAAAGAGATTTGGTGTGGATTGAAAAAGAACGGACTGTCTAAGACAGGTTAAACTGAAGAGATATGGATTCATTCAATTTAATATCAAAGTAGCCATTTCCCCCATATGGCCTAGGACGAAAACAGAAAGCATGTCACGATGGTGTTCACTATTTAACATATAGAAATGTGGGATTTCATATTCACTTACCGCCCGCATGCCCATTGTATTCATCCCAGCACTAACTGTGGGAGAGCGAGTAGGTGGCTTTTATTGTCCTTCCTCTTCTGGCTGGCACATGTGCAGGGTGATCAGTCTGATGAAGCAGGTAAGTGGGGAAGTACCGCCCTTCAATCGCCTGTCCCAGCCTCCTCGCTCTCCCGTCCAGGTTTCACCGAGGTGCAGGGCCTACCTGCGGGGCGGTGTCCCCGTGAAACGCCACAGCATGTATTCATCTTAATGATGTGTGTAAGCTCAAAGGAGCTGAACCCTCTTCAATTTTAAAAGACCTTTCCCTGTAATTAATCTTTTTTTAAGGGAAGCTGTTTGTATTCCTGTTATGGTTAAATAATAATAATAATAATAATGGATTGCATTTTTATAGCGCTTTTATAAGCAAGTTGCAAACTCAAAGCACTTACAATGTTCCATTCATTCATACATTGGGAGGTGAAGTGGCGAACAGTCAATGCCAGCGTCCTCACTTCCCACATTCACGGTGGCAACTGACAAGCTAACACCATTGGAGGCAACGTGGGGTTCAGTGTCTTGCCCAAGGACACTTGGGCAAGACACTGAGCCCCGGCTACTCCTGTCTACTTCGATGTAGACAGGAGTAGCCGGGATGTGAACCGCCTACCCACGGAACATTGGCCACCCCGCGCAAAGGACCCTGCTCAATCTACGGGTTTTCGACCCCTGACCCCGCGTGGCCCCCCCGGGGGCCTCCGGGGCGCCCGCTTTTTCCGCCCCCCCGGGCCAGGGGCGCCCCAGGCCCGGAAAAAGCGCCCGGGGCACGCCGGGCGCGTGTGGATGGGCATGGCTTGGACCTATGTAAATTAGCCTTGCGGTCCGGTGACCCGGTCTGACCCTAACATGCATCTGTGAACTTGTCTGACCCCAACCTTTGGATCTGAAGTTTTAGTTCATGTGTGGTTTTTATGGCTTGAGTCAAGGGGCCCCAGGTAAATCATAATAAAAGATATCTGTGATTAACGTCCAATTTCCATTTCAGGAAATTCAGATCAGAAATATTCCTTTCAGTGAAGCAGATCAGCCTTTTTTTCAATTTAAAAAAGTAAAACATATAAATAATATCCGTAATCCTGTTTTTTCAGCTAAATCTGATTTAGTCTTTCTTTTTATAAACACAGTTTTAGTCTAAATGTCTTTAGTCAACCAAATTAACACTGTATTACACATTTATTATGTTTCTATAAGTGCAAAGTCACCCACATGACAGACAAAAGGACGAGGGGTTTCAAACCAATATCAAGTTTATTGATTATCTAAAAGACACACGCACAGCACAGCACAGCACAGCACAGCACACAGTAAAGTAATAAAATAGTATGAACACACTCAAATTAGAGGCTCAAAAGGGCCTACAAGGCTTGCCTCTTTTCAGCTAGCCAAATCTCCACAGGTTTGCAATCATACAATTCGCAAATGCGCTCAGTGCCTCGCTGGCTGCTGTGTCTGCTGTGTCCATAGTCCTTTGTTTTGGGCTGTCCGCACAACTGGCAGACATGGCTCCTGAGGCTCACCATTGCCTGCTTCTGTTTCTTCCTCCTCCAGGCAGTGGTCTTGGAAAGCTGTGCCTTGTCCCCAAATGCCCCCTTCTCTTGCAGCCACTTCATTCTGCCTTTCTGGTACATATCTGTCATAAGGCAGTAGAACTCCCCCTTGTACAGGGCATGCCCAGTGTCTGCCCTCCTTGCAAGTCCACATTCGTCACATGGCTCTCCGGCTTTCATCTCTCTCCAGGGGTTCTTTTTCTGTTCAAGATCCCATTTGTCTTTCTCCTGTCTTTTTCTGCGCCTGTAAATGGTATCCCTGTGAAGGGGCTTGGGCCTGCTTCCTCCTCCTCAGCTGCGTCTTCTTGACGGCGGTCTGAATGAAGTACAGATGAGAGAGATGAGAATAACAAAGCACACACACACACACACACACACACACACACACACACACACACACACACACACACACACACACACACACACACACACACACACAAACTACCAACTAAGGTATTATAATTTAAAATAATTGAGTGCATTTATTCTTTTTACAAAAATTTAACAGGCTTTCATCCTGAGCGGTCCTCCTGAGATAGGCTACAGTATAATGTCATTATATCCACACACAGTATAATGTCATTACACACACACACACACACACACACACACACACACACACACACACACACACACACACACACACACACACACACACACACAAATGAGATCAGAATAGATACATACTTTGAGGATGTCTCAGAGCCGTCTTCTTGTGGTCTTTTCTGAGATCCATGTTAGATGACATTGGTTGGAGTCAGCTTTTACTCATTTTAAAGGTACCAGGCCCCTCCCCACCACTCTTGATGTCCCCCCAGACCTGCATTCCTCAAGAGACTCAACATTTGCATTTGAAAAGAACTCTGGAGTGCCACTGAAGTTCTAGTCTGGGGAAAGCATTGGATGCAGCCAACAACTGCATACTGCATAGTCCATTATTGGTTTGGTTAAATCATTAGTTTTAGAAGCTTCATTCTAATTTAAAAAGTAAAGCAGTCTTGAACATAATATTAGAATATTATATGGCTTCATAGCTTGGACACTGTCTCTTTCTCTCTCTTTCTTTACTGTCGGCCTACAGTTTGAGGGGGTACAGCATTGTGTAAACAGTGTGTGCACATACAGTATACAGGGTATACCATGCAGTGTTGGAAAGTAACAAAGTATATTTACTTGTACAATGTTTAGGTATTTGTACTTTACTTGAGTGTTTCTGATTTTCAATACTCCACTACATCTAAGGTACAAATGTTGTACTTTTACTCCATTACAATTATATGAAAACTTTAGTTACTAGAACTTTGCACATATAAATTATTATATTATAAAACATACATGAATCCACATTAGCCCTATTTTATACCTAGGCTATTTGAAAATAGACAATCTACAAGCTCACAAGGCATCACATGATCACATCGCGGCGCTTGTGAGCTTGTAGATCTGTTATTTTCAAACATTTTGTACTTTTACTTTTGGTATACATTTTGATGCCAATAGCCTACTTTAATAATTTTACTCAAGTACGTTTTGAATTCTGGATTTTTACTTGTAACAGAGTATTTCTATAGGCCTATTGCAGTGTTGATACTTTTACTTATATGTGAGTACTTTTTTACACGACTGATATGTCAGCAGTAGCCTAATTTATTTGCAGTCGCTTTGGGACAACAAGCAGCATTTTCCCTTAGAGTGATTGAACTATGCAACCAAAAAAAAAAACATTAAAAATAGGTGCAGTGGACGCACACGCACGCACGCACGCACGCACGCACGCACAACACACACACACACACACACACACACACACACACACACACACACACACACACACACACACACACACACACACACACACACACACACACACACGACACACCCCTCCCCCAGCTGTCGCCTATCAAATCATCTGTATAGGCCCATGTTGCTCATCCAGTGTTGAGACCTCCAGACCAAGACATTGGACGAGCTTTCACAGTTCACACATCCTAATTCTTCCCTGACGAAGCAACAACTTCTTTTCAGACAACTTTACTTTGCAGAGAATTTCTCAGCGAATAGAGGTAAGAAGAGCTTAATATTGTCATGATGTGTGTCATTTTAACAATAATATACTGTACGTTAATTTGGCACGGTTCTAACGTTCGAATAAACTGGTGCATATGGTACCCATTTCAAACGTGTAGCCTACCTTAGCTTAATCATTCATCTTGTCAACCCGTATTAATTGGACATTTTTAGTCTAGTCAGTGTAGGCTGTGTTTACGTTAGTAAAACGTTATTTATGTGACTTTAACGCGAGCTCATCAGCTCCCCACAGTTTTCCAAACAGTTAGGCCTTGAAACTATTTGGCGACCCGTCTACACAAACGTTCTGATTTCTTTAGCTCCTTTCGGAACCTCTCACTCCACTGCTACGCAGCAAGGAGCTATGATTATTGATTTCTTAAACAAATGCTTAATGAAGACGGTTGTCATAACATGGTCAGGTCCAGCAGAATGAACCGTATCATCGACACCAGGGGCTGTTCGAAAATACAGCACTGAGCGCACTAGCCAATAGACCAATACAAACTAACGCGTGAGTGGGCTCGGTGTGGGCATTTTCGAACGCACCCCAGGTAGAGATGGATAGGTATATAACGGTTGAGATAGGCTACATTTTAGTCTATACTGCTTCAATTAACTGCACGTTCATTCATCAACAGGTTAGAAAGCCCACACAGATCCACTGACTCTTAATAATTGTTGATCTGTTATGTTTATTGACTCCTCCTTTGATGTTTCATTGATGTTCAGACCATCACAGGTGCTCCTCATTTTAGTGAAGTTTGATTGCTTTCAGTTCAATTCTAGTTTGACTTGGCTAGGAGTCGGTCACTCTCTCTAGTACACTGCGCCGCCATTTCTTTATTATTTGTGTGTGGATGCACAAAGGTATGTTTTTTGTGGACTATTTATCATTGCACTTTTTTGTTTAGACGTGTAAAAAATATATAGCCTTGTTTGTTTCCAACATAATGTTTGTACCTGATCTACAGTCCTTTGTTCCTTATACAGACAGCCAACACAGTGCATAGTTTGTTTGCCATGATTATGTGAATCTTGTGCAGTATTGTTTTTAACATTTCTACAGTCCTTATTTGCATTTACAATCTGCATAATTCTACATTCATTCAAACTGATTACTTTGAATGCGGAGACAGTCTGGGTGATACATTTCTTATTGCTTGAGTATAAGATCATTAGGCCTACATCCTAATGTAATATATTAGAGCCTGAGTGTCAAAATCAATTGGAAATATACATTTTTGATGTGCTGTCATAATTAAACTTAATGTTGATATGGCACACTGAATATCAAAAAAATGAAGGAAAAAAATGCACTTAATGTCAAAAAGGTTGCCGACACCTGCCTTAGAGCATGATAACAATTCAATCTGTGTCCACATAAGGTTTGTATATTTTTGAAAAGAGCGGATCTACAAGCTCACTATGTCTGTGCCTATATCTGTTTTGTCATAATATCCAATGTGTCTTATAGATATACATTTCTTTGCTATATTTAAGGGAGGGGTCGATTATTATTGAGGGGTGTTACTGGAGAAATTGTATAAGCCCTGATATAAAATGCCATGGCCCTCCCTCTCAATTGGGGGAAAAATCAATGACCCTCCCCAGGCATTAAAAAAAAAAAGATTGACCCTCCCCTAACAACATGACATTTACCACAGTAAAATTATGCCTAAAACCTTAACTTATAGTTAGGGCTGTCGAGACGATTAATCATACACCTAATTCCAGTTCACTGCGCAATGTAGTTCATTTCAATTAAGCTCTCACTCCAGTCAGCTGGTCTGAATGATAAAATGACATAATAGGCTATAGAATGGGTCTTCAGCCAAGCAGTTGTGATGAAAACGTAGTCCTGTGCTTTTATTGTCCTCACCTCAAATTAAACGCTGGATTATTTACTTTCTTCAAATTGACTGGATCCAACACACAAGGTAACATCCATGTCTTTATCCATCACAATGTTTTCACATCAGACAAAGTAGCCTAATCACTCAAACCTATGTGTGACCAAGTTTAACATCTTTATGAAGAAGTTAGAGTGCACTGTGAGATGAGACCTTTTTGTTTTTGGACAGATGCAACATCTCTAGCGAGCTCTCTCCTCTTTTTGCTTTTTGAGAGAGAGCGACTGCAGCGACACACACACACACACACACACACACACACACACACACACACACACACACACACACACACACACACACACACACCGGGGATGGGCGATATAAAGTCGGAAAAAATGTTCTGTCTTCTATCTGCAACACAGAAGCATAACCTGCGAGGCAGCGAACGGATTACAGAGGCACACGTGTGGGTATGGTAGCTGCCATACCTTGATTACAGGGGAAATAATAAAATTAACTTCTTAAAATAAATTCCTCATGCTTGTTGCTAAGTATTGTCAACATGACTGGTGTATTACATATGCGTGCCTTCACACGTGCATGACAACAGCCATGTTGTCATACCTTAGCATTTGCAGAACTGACGCTGCTGGCGGGATATCGGCGCCGGAGGAGGAGATTCGTGGACTCTTTTTATTCTGTTTGTCTGTCAGCATATTCATTACATTACTCGTGTAAGTAGCCTAATGGCAAAGCATCTGGATAAACCACAATAATTAGGCCTACCTTGAGTGCGCTGCATCTGTGATGTGATGTAGTCCACAAGAATGAATCCAGTTTTTAGGTGAAAACAAGGGGATGCATTTGTTGTCTGCTAATGGAATACCATAAGCCATAATGGTCCTGGACTTTATTTTACACGATAAAGTGTACAGTTTCAGCTGAAGTAGCCAGCTGCGACCCATGCACTAATTAATAATCAAATTGATCTGACCTGGCCTTTTACGTCTTTTAATTGCTGGCAGTATTGATTGTTTTGGAGAAGGATTCACTGCAGTCAGATAGACCTATTAGCCTGTTATATTATTTAATAAATTGTTACTGTCCAAGACACGGCTGAGAGTGTCGCATCTCCAACATCATTGATTTAATAAAATCCATTGGCTCATCCCAGCCCTCAACCAACTGTCCAAAAAGGAAAATGGACCGGTAGGGTTCATTTGGTTCCATTACAATGTCAAGTTGCACTAGGTCAATTAGAGCCCTCAATAGGCTAATCATGAGTCGTGCACAAACTTTTGAGAGCATCTCTCCGCTCTGTGCTCATTCAAGCACCGAAGTTCCGCACTTCTGTGAAGCGCGTCAGTGATAGCTGGGATGTACCATTGAGGAGAAAGCAGAGGGGGGTATCATTGTTATATTTTACTACAGCGTTCCTTAATTAAATAATAGTATTATTGAAAGGAACGCTGTAGTAAAATATATATAGGCCTATAAAACCTGGACTATTTTTTTATTCAAAATCGCATGACCCTCCCTGACACTCAAATTAAAATAGCATCACCCTCCCCGAGATTAAAATCAAAATAGCATGACCCTCCCCTAAAATCCTCCTTGGGAGGGGGGGTAATTTTTAACGACCCGTCCCTAAGACAGTTATTATGTATTGCTCTTGTGGAATATCCAATATTTCCGCTGTAATATGTTGTTAACGGTTTCTCTCTCACGCGCGCTCTTATCACTTTGTAGAATGGATTTCCGTCCAGCTTTCCGTTTCCAGTCTACTGGCGAGCTCACCCTTAAGGCTTCACCTGAGGCCGATACGGTGGCCGCTGCCCTCCTGCCGTCAGCCAGGGGGGGTACGGTGAAGACGGCTGCGGTGGTGACGAAGGAGGCGAAGGTTCGCATCATCACGGCCAATGAAGACCCGGGGGACATCAAACTGGTTCTCAGGGAGCATGAGATCCAGTTTGGGAAGTACCGCGGTCAAACATTCAAATGGCTCTTGAGCCATGATGTGGGCTGGGTGTGCATGATCCTGGCGTCTCACCAGAATCAGAGAGAAGGTGACACATCAAACACCCCACTCATGGCCAACAAAGATGCCCTCCAGAACTATGCCCAGTATTTCCAACCGATGAGGGATGCCATCAGGGTGCGCAGGGCCACGGAAGGGTCAATCACGGCTAGGGCCAATGACGAGGAGCTGGTGAACTTGGGAGCGTTCAGGGACAAAGGTGTCACCTACAAGGCTCTGTATGAGTCCAGTAACCCTCGTCTTAAAGAGTAAGTTGGAGAAGCACCATGTAAATAAGTCTTCTTGCTTTATCCAGGTTGATTGGTCTGCCGCTGTAATTTTGAAAGTGCTATTTGTCGATTACTGTCACCAATGTCAGACATTTATTCAATAACTTAAACTGGTGTCAAAGACTGCAATGTTGGTGGATTGTTGATGGGTTATTGACTTAAGCGCTCTTTTGTGTCTGTCATGTATGTATAGGTATGTCAATTTTTTGAGGAGGGCGACTATCGACAAACCTGGGACTGCCTTGGATAGAGTGAAGGCGTATGTTTTGGCCAGGGACGAAGAGAGGGCAGCTCAAGCTCCCACCCGGCCCTCAAGTAAGTAATATGTTCACCAGGGTCTAAAACAATGTCCTGTTTTTTTGTTACAATTTCTAAATCCAAACATGTTTTATTTCTTTGTGTTAAAGCACGATCCACTTCCCGTCCTCCCGTGGAGGAAGAGGACATGGACCTTGCTGCTGCAGTTCAAGAGTACGAAACTCAGGGTGAGTACTCTTGCACGCTCCAACTCTCGCTCACACACACACGCACACTTGCACAACACATACATATGAATTTACAATTTTGATAACTGCCTGTTTATATTTATATTCATTAGCTGTCAATGGATAATGCAGATTGTGAATGAGGTAATATAACTGGTAAGTGTGGTCCTGGGCGTTTGTTATCTGTAGCTGCACGGCTTCTCTGCTCTAGGAAATTGATGTGGCTGAATCCATGATGATAATGTAATGTCATTCATCTCTTCATCATAGTTTCATGCTCTTCTAATTAAGGCACTATCATGGGCTGCGATGCTTTCACTGTGGCTTATTGTAGTTCCCTGCATGTTAGAACATGTAGCAGTGTTGTGAATAATCCCTTTAGTCTAAGAGCTATACTATCCAAAAGTTGTCATTTCACATCTAGCCTGAACTGAAAATAGTAGCTGATTGTTTTCACCCTCAGTCGCCGCTCATATCACTCTGTCCCGAGGCCATGCTTTGCATTTCTCATTTCACGGACTAACATAGTACCTAGGCTTAATGCAAATCACCACACTGTCATGTCTGCCTCATGGTCTAACAAGGTATTACACGCTTTCTTGCTTTGCCCAGTGAATATGCGTTTGACTTGAAAGAGTGGCTGTGAGCAAATGATTGTGTCCTTTGCAGAAGGCAGGGCCCCAACACCAGCGGCTGCTGTGTTCGCTTCCTCATCTGCCACCGTTCAGGGGCCAGGAGCGCTTGTTTCCCAAAGGCCAGCCTCCGGCAAAGACGTAGGAGTTACACATTGTTTTTTTGCAACTGATGCAACTGTTACTGATCTAAGTTTATTGACAAACGGAGCATTTATTTATGTGTTTTGACTGAAATTGCTGTTATAGAGGCTGCCTTCGGCGTGGACCTCATCGATGCCAGAGGAACAGCAGGATTGGGTGGGGCGCACCGTGCTCCAGTGGGACACGGTCAAAGCGAAGTATGACCTTGCTGACAAACAGCGGATGTGGTGGCTCCCCCCTGGACCTCAGGCCAAGTACAATCAGGCCCCCTCCACTCCCGCGGTGTTCTTTCAGCGCCCCTTCTTCCTGTGGGCTCCAAGAAGGTATGATGGATGTGTGAAATTTGGCACAGTGTGTTTTCTTGTACTACTACCTACGGAAAGAGCTTTTCATTTCTTTTAATATGACTTGTACCTAAACAGGAGGTTGGAATTCCCCTTCAAGTGCCGTGCAGAGAAGCCGGGTGGGAGCGTGTGTGATGAAAAAATGAACCTGGGTGGGGGTGGGTGGTACAGGACTGTCCGGAAGGTGGTGGCCACAGATGGCTGGTACTACATGGCCACAGAGTACCTGGAGTGTTCTGTGTGTAGTAAGAAGGTGGCAGCCTGGGTCCCGGACATGGTGGAACAGCTGGACATTCCTCACCAGAGGGAATTCCCAGCCATTCTCACATACAGGTAAGCAGATTTCTTTCTTTGGAGCATGTAACAAATTTCACAGCATACCGGGTGCTTGTATGAGTGTGTGACAACTAATCTTTGTTCCAGGTTGTCCATTGACAAGCGTGTCATTGCCACCCTCAAGTCGCGAACTCTCGGCAACAGTCCGACTCGTCTCCGCGCCCAGCTTCTGGAGCAGCACACCGAGGAGTGGATGTCGCGGTCCATGCTGTACCTGAGTGTGATGAAAGATTTTCCTCATCACCAGGCGACGCTTCCTCCCATGCCACCTGTTCCCAGCGTGCCCTGGCTTCTGTCCGTGTACGTCAGGGAGGCCTGCACCAGGCTGGAGGAGACCAAGGCCAGGATCACATCCTTCTTCGGAGAGATCCTGAAGATGGACTCCACCAAGAAGGCAAGCTTTGATTATAATATCATCAATATTCAGACTTGTTAAGCCTGGCATCCTATCAAAAATAGCCAATCTACAAGCTCACAATGCGTTGTGTTGAGAGACTGTAGATCGGCTGTTTTTAGCCACAGCCAAAGGTTTGTGTGCCGAAAGCCTGTGTTTGCCATCTCTTTTCTAAGATAACACTACAGCTCAACTATTAATGTCTGTTTTTTTAGATAACAAAGAAGCTGCAGGGTGCCGGCGCTGGCTCGGCTGCCTGGGTGACAAACGTGGGCAACGAGCATGGGCAGGTGCTCATCTCTGTGCTCACAGAGAAAGAGGGCGCAGAAGCTCTGAAACCCATGGCAGTTGGTCTGATGCGGCGGTACAGAGAGGCAGGTGTGGCCCCTCCTAAAGTCCTCTACGTCGACAGGGACTGCTGCTCCTACACGGGACAGGGCAGTGTGAAGGACATGTTTGCAGATTGGGGGCAGCTGGAAGTCAGGATGGATGTGTGGCATCTAATGCGGCGCTTTTCCCGGGGTGTACGTCTCCACCGACAGCCACCACCTGTTCGGCCCGTTCATGGCACGGCTGTCATTTGCGATATTCCAGTGGGACAGTGGCGATGTCGCACGCCTGGAAGAGGCCAAGCGCTCCGAGGTGGGAGGGGACGACCCCATCCACCTGTCGGCCAGAGAGCTCGCCCTCCACTGTCGCCGCAGCCCGCGAGCTGTGCCAGACATGGAGAAGCAGATCCAGGAGGTGCTTGATTCCTTCTGGGACCTGAAGGACACCATGGGCATGCTCCTTTTTAACCAGGCCAGCATGGAATTGATCTGGGCAGAGCAGCGCCCCCATCTCCGCTGTATCGGAGACCCGGAGAACGTGCCGCTCTACACAAAGACGGGAGAGATGACTAAGGGAGGGGTCCGACTCCCCGTCTACCGGTGCGCCAGAGGCACTACATCCCTGGAATCTTTTCACCTCCATCTGTGCTGCTTCGTTCCAGGTATGTTTTGTCACCCACCGTATGTCAGATTTACTTTTAACTGTGTACCCTTGTCTCACACAGAACATTTACTAGTGCCTGGTAGATTTGATGTTTTTATGCAATGCACAATAAAGTATATTTCGGGGCTTAAACAAGAGAGAATTGGAAAAAGCATGTAGCCAATGTTTATTGTAATAGTTTCTAATCCCATTCGCCTCCTTGTCACAGGCACTGCAGCCAATGGCCTCCATGTTCAGGTGTACCTGTTGGAGGGCTTGGCTCGATGGAACGAAGACCGTGCCAGGGAAGCAGTGGAGGGTGGCCGCAGATCCACACTGCGTTGCTATAAGTATGCCCGCCCACACACACACACACACACACAGACACACAGACACACAGACACAGACACACACACACACACACACACACACACACACACACACACACACACACACACACACACACACACAGACAGGATATTTAGCTCTTGTAAGTACTAGATTAACTTGAAATTCTGTGTCTACAGTGCCAAGCTGCAGTTCGCCTTGAAGCAGCTGAGCCAGGAGGTGTTGGGTGAGACACTGGTGGAGAATTACACACAGCCCAGGGAGTACACAGGTAAACATATTGTGGAGAAGCTCATTTCATTGTGTACTCAGTGCGCCAAGTGAACTAATTGAACTGTGTGGCGTTGTTTTCAGGGGAACTCTTAGGGGTGGAGTATCTGTTCTCCCAGACGGGACAGATGGTGCAGGACCCGGGCCGAGATCCAGATGCTCCAGGCGTCCAGGAGGAGGTCGACGAGGCCTGGACGGCGGAGGCTGACGAGGGCTTTGAGGATGACCTCCAGGAGACACTGCCCCTCGAGCACCTCGAGTTGCATCACCAGCTTCTCGTGCACGGCACTGCCCCGACAGCGTCCCGGATGGAGGAGGAGGAGGAGGAGGAGGTAAATCGATCTAGGTCTTCCATCCATTTATTCTCTTAATCATTGTTTGCATCCAGTGTGACTTCATGATTTTTTTATGGCCTCTCTTACAGGATATAATTGGGCCTGATGGTAAGGGCGGCTACCATCACGTGGTGCATCTGGCCACGGCGCTGGCGAAGCTAAAAGGCCAACGGTACGTGCGGCCCACTCAAGCAGTGAGGATTGTTGGCCTTTGGCGGAAGCTGTCAGACGCTGACAGGGCACCGGTCTCCTTCCCCCGCAACTTTCGCACCACCTTGAACAAGGGCAGGTTCAAGGCCCACAAGGGTGGCCGAAAGAGCAGTGTGCCAGGCGCGGACAGTGTGAAGCGGTGAGTGTTGGCTCAATGTACATTTTAATGTGGATTGTTTTGTATTTTGTGACTCTGCTCTCATCCAGTGGTGGAAAAATGTATCACATTCTTCACTTCTTTACTAGTATAAATAATCCATTAAAAGTAAGTCTGTAATTCAAAACTAAAAGTATGAAAGTGTTGGCATTAAAATACATACAGAACCAAAAGTATGTTTTTATTTTATTGAAAATGGCAGATCTACAAGCTCACAGCGCTTTGCAACAAATAGCTGTAGTATAAAATAGTGTATGTTATATAATATGATTTACAAGGTTTATAAGGTTAAACAATTGTAGTAGAGTAAAAGTACAATATTTGCCTCTGAGATGTAGTGGAGTAGAAAATAATGAAATACTCAAGTACTGTACAATACTGTTTAGTACAATTTTGAAGAATTTGTACTTAACTTGAGTTAATGTCTTGGTGTTACTTTACACCACTGCTCTCATCTAACACTGCACATTTCTGTGTCCAGAGCCGCCCTGAGACTGGGTGCAGGTCCGGCAGCGTCTCCGACACACAGCAGGCTGGTCGCAGCCATCTTCCAGGAGCTGGCTCGGATCTACCGCCAACGTCCTGCGTTGGGCAGGAAAGAGTTCTTGCCCTGGAGTTGCATCGTCCGTGACTACCACAGCATCCGCAGCGTGGTGCTAAGCTGTCCAACCCTTATGCGCGACACCACCATGCAGCTTTACGCAGTAAACGAACGCACTGTTCGCACGTGGTAAGACATGCCTCGTCTCACTTTTCATAGTGTTAGTGACAGCAAGAATCTCTTAGCAATTGAAGCATCATGATTTTAATTTATTGATGAATTACTCATTTCCATCAGGCATAACAAGAGGCAGGATGAAATGAGCAGGGACGTCATCACCATAGCCGTGCCCGGGCCCAGTGCTGAGCTCACTGCTGCTGAAGCCCTTCCACCAGCGAGGGAGCTGCAGCAGGAGGCAGTGCAGCCAGAGCAGCCCTTTCAGTTTCATCTACCAGAGTATGCCTCTGGTCTGGCTGTTGGCAGAAGGTCGGTGGTCCCAGGTGCGCGCACTGCTGCTGCCTCTTCCTCCTCCGCCCTGCACACAGCCGTGCCTTCCTCCTCTGCGGACACATCTCACCCGTCCAGTACCCCCGCCTCCGCCCCGCCGACTACCGTCACCTCTGCCGCTGCCTCCTCCAGTGGTGCCATTCCGAAAGCCACCTTCTACTACAGGAAGAAGAGGCAGGAAAAAGTGCAGAAGGCCAGGGAGGCGGGAGCTTTTGTTAAAGACCCGCTAATCAAGGAGAGGTTTAACTGCTCAAAGTGCGGCATGCCCAAAACTAAAGCCTATGGGCACAGCATCTTCAAAGGTGAGCACTACTGCTCCCGGACTGGAGACCTCTCTGTGGAGGAATGGCTGGCTGAAAAGAGGAGAGCTGATCCTAAAAGTAAGTTAACCATTTTCGTCCATAATGTGATCCTTTTTCCGGGTTTTGTCTAACCTAGCGAAGCAATTATCTCTTGAAATTGCCTCTCATCTATTTTTAACACTGTTTCCGCAGAGTGAAGCCAGCCAGACAGCCAGAGAGACGATGGCCTGCATTCAGGATCTTTCTTTTTTTTTTTTTTTACACGCCAGTGTAACCAAGCGAGGATGACCCACCCCAGCGCCCATTCTGCCAGCTGCCCTGGCCCCCCGCCCCACCACAGACTCCTGGGCCAATATTACACCCCAAAACTGTGCAGGCCCCTTTCCTCCATCCTGCATCCTGGGAAGAGTGTAACAGTGGCTGGCAGAAAAGAGAGACGCTATACTTGGTGATGTGCACAAAGGACACTGAGTCACCTCACTGGATGTTCATGGACGTTCTCCTTGTAAATAGTTTGTGTGTGGTTTGCAGTGTTGTGTGTTGTTTGCTGTGTTGTGTTTTGGTTGCTTTTCCCTCACTTTTTCCTCCATGTGGACCGGGACCTTGTAGAGGTATGGAGGCTTGTGTGTGTTAAGGACCCTCAGAGCTATACTGTCTAGGATCATCCAGGGCAGGCAGGTCTGAGAAGAGACACCAGACTAACATCGGTCTATTCCTTTGGCAAAGGAACATGCGCAATATATTCTGTTTCATAAGACATATCAAGGGGTACTTGGAACAACTCATTGTGATCTTTAAGAACAGCATTGGGATTGTGGTTACATTTTAATTTTCTCAATCAAGCTTTATTTCTGTTCATCATTAACCGTACAGCTACCACAACATAAGAAAATGAAATAACCTGTTTGCCATGCTGAAGTGAAGTAATTGTTGGACTTGTAATGTCAAGGAAAGTGTATCATAAGCACAGGGGTTAAAAGAAAAACAAAATCCCAAGACTGAAATGTATTTTCAGACCCAAGTCCCAATATGTGATCTTTGAAACATGGCACGTGCAGTGCACACCAATATTTGAGGTGTTTCCCCTAAGTTCTGAACTGCCTTCACTGAATGTGTGTGCCAATTCATGCTTCATTTTATAGAAGTATCTTCTGAAGTTCTGTTGTATTTTATTGCTAGAAATTATAACTGCTTTTTAATTCACTTGACTAGCATTTTGACGGCTGTCATTTATGCCACGGCCATTGCTACACCTTATTTTTTGAAGATCTGCACTGATCTCAGAAATAGCCCCTATGGAATAATCAAGACTGAAATCAGTCCCCAGGACTGAGAACTTTAACCCCTGTAAGCATTCATTTAAATAATCTTTAATACACAAAATTCCAATATTGGATTATTGTTCAATATATATGCACAGAACATAAGTAAACTGAATGAGCACTGGATGTCAACTGAACATTTACAGCATAGTTCTTGCTTTGATATTATTTGGTCCATGAAGTGTATTAAATGCACAAAGGGACTAACCCTAAGAAAAGGACTATATTTATAGGCTCTTTTTAACACATATGGTGCCAACCCCGAGTTTCCCGAGTTTGTTTTCAAATAGACCGCTGTGCCAACCCCGAGTTTCCCGAGTTTGGCCTTAATTACTTAATTAGGTTAATTACACTCTCACCCATCTTGTGACAAAGTTTGTTGCTTCTGTGATAAAAAATAAGTCAGAAATCACATATTCAACAAGTAATGTGACCAAAAACAAAGACAAATGCTTCCCATGAACCACAATATTGCTAAACCATGGCTCAAATGGCTCAAATATGAAATTCATAATAACTCGCTATGACGAAATGCTTTTCAGTGCGTCCAGGCCATAGAGTATATATAAAAGGTCCAGGCTAGTCAATTTCACCTTTATTACACACGATGGCGCCATTGTCAGATTAGTGTACCCCCTGCTGAAGTGAAACCAATGGACTGAAGCAAGCCAGCCAGGGTGTGTGTTTGTGACACACTATCTACTTGTGTTGTGATCATCACCCACCAACAACTCTAGTCTGCCTGCCTATCGTTACATTATTCTGCAGCTTCATCATCACATCAAACAAACGAGTGGGTCGCTGTAATTTCTACTTCACCATCAAAGATGGCGACGCTGCGCTACAACAGCAGCGGGACTATCCATTTTACTCATCATCATCATGATCACCGTTTGAGCGCTGCTCAATCAACTCCAACGGTGCAGACTGCTCCAAACGGCAAACGGTGATAGTTCGCTGGGTAAGTGGCTCAAACGTGCTGGCTGCGGTGCCGCCGCCGCGTCGCCGGGCCGGTTCTCCCCGTCCCCGATCAACTCCAAACGGGCAGTCTTCTCCAAGCGGCGTCGCGGTGCCGGGCCGGTTCGGTTCTCTAGACGCCGATCAACTCCAAGCGGGCAGGCTCTTCCAAACGGTGACGCGGAGCCGGGCCGGTTCGGTTCCAAACGCCGTGATACGGCTCCTTCGCGGGTCGCCGTCAAGTCGATCACGCACCGTGATGTCCCGGTCCTCACGCTGCTTAGCCGTCGGCCGGACCAATTGTCCGCACGCCGTGATGTCCTGGTTCCTCCTGGTCCACTCCAAACGATTGTGGTTCATCATCACCTCAGTAACCTTACCTCAGTAACTAAAAACCTGCCCACGCTAGCCGGAACAGCGGCCCGTCGGGATAGTGAGCGGACCCCCACAAGAATTAGTCGGTCGCGGTGACAAACAACATATTCTTCATCATCATCATCATCATCATCATCACAACACACTCTAGTCTATCACGGGCTGCTGTGAATGTCCTGTTAGTGGGTCACTGTGACAAAAAAACGTGTTCTATTTCATTACAACAATGTCACCTCCTTCAAAGACGGTGGCGCTAACAACAGCAGCTGGTCGCGGTGGTGCGCGGAACCAGTCGCTAACGCGAGTCCATTCAGCTCTCAGAAGTCGCAGTCTAAAACAGCCGATCTACAAGCACACAACGCCAGCCGATCTACAAGCACACAACGCCTCGCATGGGGAGGCGTTGTGTAGTCCCCTGACTGACTCGGTGAAGAGTGGAAACCACAGCGAGATCGAAGGCACACATCCCATTCCCAGAGACCCAGACCACAACTTTCCAGTGAGTTTGTATTTTATATATATATAGCCTATATAATCGTCAGATGAATCAATTTATTTTTTATAATCTAAATCGCTCTGGGTAGGATAAATGTGTCTGCTAAAACTTTTAGGCTAAAGGTGTAAATTGATTTGTGTTTTTTTTCCTCCCATCAGCCTCTGAACTGTGAACATGCACATGCACACGCACACGAGCATGCATGCAGACTCTGAACTGTGAACGTGCACACGTACAGGCGCACGCATGCACGCGCGCAGACACACAATGTGAGAAACAATGTGAACAAGCCAGAGAAACACTGAACTAGCAAGAATACACTTGATTGAAAACGGTAAAGAAACAAAATAAAAAACACTTATTTGTCTTATTCTTTTGTATTTCTTTGAAGGAAAAATACTGTAAATACAATATTGAAGTCATTGAAATCAAAGCTAAAAAGATCAAGTGAGTTTTCAGCCTGATACAGTATCATTCACTAAAAGCTGTTTTTCTCAAAACAAGGTCTAAAAAGGGGTCATTTTTGGCCGTTTTTTTTTTTTTTGTCTGGCCTATAAATACAGAAGCGAACATCTTAGAAACATGGTTCTTGGACCGGGTGAAACTAGAGAATCTCCTCTTTCATTCGATGTGTTGTGTGATTTTGTCACGATAAAACTGAATGCGGAGGCTGTCTTCGAAGTTGGTCAAAAACATGGCAAGAGCACAGTACAGACAGAAATAAGCCATGGCAACAGATGTGTTAATAACACATTTTGTTTACATTTGTCAAATTATTGGTATAATCCTCCTTTTTGGCAAAATCTGTGGGCAACATGAGACACTTAAATAATTCTTCATATACATATGAGTAATATAGCATGTAAATATAGGAATGTATTTGGGTAAGGCACAAAAAGATGCAGTAAGACGGTTTAATGGATGTTTTTATTGAAGAGATGAGAAATAACATTTGGCAGTGAACAAGACGGTTGTATGCGTCTTTGAATGCGTTAAATCAGGAAATGGAGGTGATGTGAATACATCTAAATAAAAAACATGAAAAAATGAAAGTACAGGGGAAAAAAAACACTTTTTGTTTCTTTAGTTTAGACTTTGTTAATGTTGTTTCCTCCCAAAGAAGAAATACCTCATTTCAAGAATATGAGTCAGGGAGCCTTGTTTCTGAATTATTGCACTGTTATAATCTGTTCACATTGGTGTTTACATTTATTGAATGAACCCTGATGCTATACATTGTCAGAAAATACGTCTGCATCTTTGCATTGTTATGTATGCAAGTATTCTATTAATGTGGCTGTAAAGCAGTGACAATATATTAAGATGTTCTATGTGATTATTATTTTGCATTGTGAGGTTGTGAATCGGCTATTTTCACTATTTTTCAGTGGAATCGAGTCAAACCAAATGTAATGCCTCACCTCATGCAATTCCAGGAGTTCCCCCCGACGTGCTTGTCAGTGTTGGAGGTCCCCAGTTCACATAGGATTATGTTGGGGTGTGTGAAACGTTTGAGAATAAAAACAATAAAACAGAATGATGTCTTTCATGAAGTCACTACCTGGCCACTACGAACCTCTCAAAATTGTCCAGCTATTCTAATGAAGTGGGAAACGGGCTATGTTTTATGTAAATGTAACTATTATCATAGTATCAACTATTATAGCAAATCCAATAGAAACCTATAACATTAACCCTATTCAGCCATTTGAAAATTGTAGATCTGCCATTTTCACTCATCTTCATGCTCTCTTGGCACAGATTGACCAAATAAAACACCCATTGCCCTGATTACAGCCAGATATAGATGAGCAAAATATCTCTGATGAACAGATTAGGCAAATAGAGCAAAGGCTGTACACATATAAACACTGAAGGCCAAGCAAACTCCTGGCAGAAGCGTGGTCATCCTCGCTGGGTTATACTGTCTGGCTTCACTCTGCAGAAACAAAGTGTTTTAAAAAAACGTCACCACACAATGATACAAGTAGCCCAAACATCCCTCTAATGGCATTATCCAGTCAGAATTGTGACTTTGATAGCAGTAATATCATGTAATTTAATTCCATGTTGAAAAAGGCAAAGCAAAGCATGATAACAGCAGTAACTACTGTAACCTTTTATTTAATCATATGGACAAATTCAAACCTGCCTATTAATCTAACAATGTTGGACCTGTTTTTCGTTGCAAATTCTAATCATTAGACTATAATGTGCACTTACCTCTGTGATGCTGTGGTTAGATGCTCTTGGAAGTGGCTAATCGGTTGAATGCACCTATCCTCCTGTCCCGTTAGCTCTGTTAGAGATGGGACGTTTGCGAACGAATCAAGTCTTTTGAACGGTTCTTTGAAATGAACGATGGGATCCGTTTCCCATAGCAACTGAATGGGCCATTCTTTTGAACGGCTCTTTGAAATGAATGAATCCCAGAGATCCTGCTCACTTTAAAGAGCCATAAATCCCATCGCTACGACAAGTTTACTCTTTCAAAAATGCAGCAAATGCTGCCAGGTAACAAAACGAGGGTTTATCTTGGCAGGCATTGGCAGATAAAACATTTAAAATATTTAACAGCTATATTTTAGGAGGTGCTCTGTGGTTTATTATGAATTAAATTAGCATGGACTCCAGTGGAAAATCCAACATGGCCGCTCTCAGTGTTCTGAAAGCCAGAGAGAGGGGTTTGACTGACAGGCGGGCCGGCCAATGGGGCGACACGACCGCCTTGCATCACTCCAAAGCCCTGACCAATGGGGTGGCTCCCCATTTAGACTCTGAATTAGACCCTGGAATGAGAACATCATTTCCCACTCCTGAGCCAGGACCCTGCTCAATCTACGGGTTTTCGACCCCTGACCCCGCGTGGCCCCCCCGGGGGCCTCCGGGGCGCCCGCTTTTTCCGCCCCCCCGGGCCAGGGGCGCCCCAGGCCCGGAAAAAGCGCCCGGGGCACGCCGGGCGCGTGTGGATGGGCATGGCTTGGACCTATGTAAATTAGCCTTGCGGTCCGGTGACCCGGTCTGACCCTAACATGCATCTGTGAACTTGTCTGACCCCAACCTTTGGATCTGAAGTTTTAGTTCATGTGTGGTTTTTATGGCTTGAGTCAAGGGGCCCCAGGTAAATCATAATAAAAGATATCTGTGATTAACGTCCAATTTCCATTTCAGGAAATTCAGATCAGAAATATTCCTTTCAGTGAAGCAGATCAGCCTTTTTTTCAATTTAAAAAAGTAAAACATATAAATAATATCCGTAATCCTGTTTTTTCAGCTAAATCTGATTTAGTCTTTCTTTTTATAAACACAGTTTTAGTCTAAATGTCTTTAGTCAACCAAATTAACACTGTATTACACATTTATTATGTTTCTATAAGTGCAAAGTCACCCACATGACAGACAAAAGGACGAGGGGTTTCAAACCAATATCAAGTTTATTGATTATCTAAAAGACACACGCACAGCACAGCACAGCACAGCACAGCACAGCACACAGTAAAGTAATAAAATAGTATGAACACACTCAAATTAGAGGCTCAAAAGGGCCTACAAGGCTTGCCTCTTTTCAGCTAGCCAAATCTCCACAGGTTTGCAATCATACAATTCGCAAATGCGCTCAGTGCCTCGCTGGCTGCTGTGTCTGCTGTGTCCATAGTCCTTTGTTTTGGGCTGTCCGCACAACTGGCAGACATGGCTCCTGAGGCTCACCATTGCCTGCTTCTGTTTCTTCCTCCTCCAGGCAGTGGTCTTGGAAAGCTGTGCCTTGTCCCCAAATGCCCCCTTCTCTTGCAGCCACTTCATTCTGCCTTTCTGGTACATATCTGTCATAAGGCAGTAGAACTCCCCCTTGTACAGGGCATGCCCAGTGTCTGCCCTCCTTGCAAGTCCACATTCGTCACATGGCTCTCCGGCTTTCATCTCTCTCCAGGGGTTCTTTTTCTGTTCAAGATCCCATTTGTCTTTCTCCTGTCTTTTTCTGCGCCTGTAAATGGTATCCCTGTGAAGGGGCTTGGGCCTGCTTCCTCCTCCTCAGCTCGTCTTCTTGACGGCGGTCTGAATGAAGTACAGATGAGAGAGATGAGAATAACAAAGCACACACACACACACACACACACACACACACACACACACACACACACACACACACACACACACACACACACACACACACACACACACACACACACAACTACCAACTAAGGTATTATAATTTAAAATAATTGAGTGCATTTATTCTTTTTACAAAAATTTAACAGGCTTTCATCCTGAGCGGTCCTCCTGAGATAGGCTACAGTATAATGTCATTATATCCACACACAGTATAATGTCATTACACACACACACACACACACACACACACACACACACACACACACACACACACACACACACACACACACACACACAAATGAGATCAGAATAGATACATACTTTGAGGATGTCTCAGAGCCGTCTTCTTGTGGTCTTTTCTGAGATCCATGTTAGATGACATTGGTTGGAGTCAGCTTTTACTCATTTTAAAGGTACCAGGCCCCTCCCCACCACTCTTGATGTCCCCCCAGACCTGCATTCCTCAAGAGACTCAACATTTGCATTTGAAAAGAACTCTGGAGTGCCACTGAAGTTCTAGTCTGGGGAAAGCATTGGATGCAGCCAACAACTGCATACTGCATAGTCCATTATTGGTTTGGTTAAATCATTAGTTTTAGAAGCTTCATTCTAATTTAAAAAGTAAAGCAGTCTTGAACATAATATTAGAATATTATATGGCTTCATAGCTTGGACACTGTCTCTTTCTCTCTCTTTCTTTACTGTCGGCCTACAGTTTGAGGGGGTACAGCATTGTGTAAACAGTGTGTGCACATACAGTATACAGGGTATACCATGCAGTGTTGGAAAGTAACAAAGTATATTTACTTGTACAATGTTTAGGTATTTGTACTTTACTTGAGTGTTTCTGATTTTCAATACTCCACTACATCTAAGGTACAAATGTTGTACTTTTACTCCATTACAATTATATGAAAACTTTAGTTACTAGAACTTTGCACATATAAATTATTATATTATAAAACATACATGAATCCACATTAGCCCTATTTTATACCTAGGCTATTTGAAAATAGACAATCTACAAGCTCACAAGGCATCACATGATCACATCGCGGCGCTTGTGAGCTTGTAGATCTGTTATTTTCAAACATTTTGTACTTTTACTTTTGGTATACATTTTGATGCCAATAGCCTACTTTAATAATTTTACTCAAGTACGTTTTGAATTCTGGATTTTTACTTGTAACAGAGTATTTCTATAGGCCTATTGCAGTGTTGATACTTTTACTTATATGTGAGTACTTTTTTACACGACTGATATGTCAGCAGTAGCCTAATTTATTTGCAGTCGCTTTGGGACAACAAGCAGCATTTTCCCTTAGAGTGATTGAACTATGCAACCAAAAAAAAAAACATTAAAAATAGGTGCAGTGGACGCACACGCACGCACGCACAACACACACACACACACACACACACACACAAACACACACACACACACACACACACACACACACACACACACACACACACACACACACACACACACGACACACCCCTCCCCCAGCTGTCGCCTATCAAATCATCTGTATAGGCCCATGTTGCTCATCCAGTGTTGAGACCTCCAGACCAAGACATTGGACGAGCTTTCACAGTTCACACATCCTAATTCTTCCCTGACGAAGCAACAACTTCTTTTCAGACAACTTTACTTTGCAGAGAATTTCTCAGCGAATAGAGGTAAGAAGAGCTTAATATTGTCATGATGTGTGTCATTTTAACAATAATATACTGTACGTTAATTTGGCACGATTCTAACGTTCGAATAAACTGGTGCATATGGTACCCATTTCAAACGTGTAGCCTACCTTAGCTTAATCATTCATCTTGTCAACCCGTATTAATTGGACATTTTTAGTCTAGTCAATGTAGGCTGTGTTTACGTTAGTAAAACGCTATTTATGTGACTTTAACGCGAGCTCATCAGCTCCCCACAGTTTTCCAAACAGTTAGGCCTTGAAACTATTTGGCGACCCGTCTACACAAACGTTCTGATTTCTTTAGCTCCTTTCGGAACCTCTCACTCCACTGCTACGCAGCAAGGAGCTATGATTTCTTAAACAAATGCTTAATGAAGACGGTTGTCATAACATGGTCAGGTCCAGCAGAATGAACCGTATCATCGACACCAGGGGCTGTTCGAAAATACAGCACTGAGCGCACTAGCCAATAGACCAATACAAACTAACACGTGAGTGGGCTCGGTGTGGGCATTTTCGAACGCACCCCAGGTAGAGATGGATAGGTATATAACGGTTGAGATAGGCTACATTTTAGTCTATACTGCTTCAATTAACTGCACGTTCATTCATCAACAGGTTAGAAAGCCCACACAGATCCACTGACTCTTAATAATTGTTGATCTGTTATGTTTATTGACTCCTCCTTTGATGTTTCATTGATGTTCAGACCATCACAGGTGCTCCTCATTTTAGTGAAGTTTGATTGCTTTCAGTTCAGTTCTAGTTTGACTTGGCTAGGAGTCGGTCACTCTCTCTAGTACACTGCGCCGCCATTTCTTTATTATTTGTGTGTGGATGCACAAAGGTATGTTTTTTGTGGACTATTTATCATCGCACTTTTTTGTTTAGACGTGTAAAAAATATATAGCCTTGTTTGTTTCCAACATAATGTTTGTACCTTATCTACAGTCCTTCGTTCCTTATACAGACAGCCAACACAGTGCATAGTTTGTTTGCCATGATTATGTGAATCTTGTGCAGTATTGTTTTTAACATTTCTACAGTCCTTATTTGCATTTACAATCTGCATAATTCTACATTCATTCAAACTGATTACTTTGAATGCGGAGACAGTCTGGGACTCTGGGTGATACATTTCTTATTGCTTGAGTATAAGATCATTAGGCCTACATCCTAATGTAATATATTAGAGCCTGAGTGTCAAAATCAATTGGAAATATACATTTTTGATGTGCTGTCATAATTAAACTTAATGTTGATATGGCACACTGAATATCAAAAAAATGAAGGAAAAAAATGCACTTAATGTCAAAAAGGTTGCCGACACCTGCCTTAGAGCATGATAACAATTCAATCTGTGTCCACATAAGGTTTGTATATTTTTGAAAAGAGCGGATCTACAAGCTCACTATGTCTGTGCCTATATCTGTTTTGTCATAATATCCAATGTGTCTTATAGATATACATTTCTTTGCTATATTTAAGGGAGGGGTCGATTATTATTGAGGGGTGTTACTGGAGAAATTGTATAAGCCCTGATATAAAATGCCATGGCCCTCCCTCTCAATTGGGGGAAAAATCAATGACCCTCCCCAGGCATTAAAAAAAAAAAAGATTGACCCTCCCCTAACAACATGACATTTACCACAGTAAAATTATGCCTAAAACCTTAACTTATAGTTAGGGCTGTCGAGACGATTAATCATACACCTAATTCCAGTTCACTGCGCAATGTAGTTCATTTCAATTAAGCTCTCACTCCAGTCAGCTGGTCTGAATGATAAAATGACATAATAGGCTATAGAATGGGTCTTCAGCCAAGCAGTTGTGATGAAAACGTAGTCCTGTGCTTTTATTGTCCTCACCTCAAATTAAACGCTGGATTATTTACTTTCTTCAAATTGACTGGATCCAACACACAAGGTAACATCCATGTCTTTATCCATCACAATGTTTTCACATCAGACAAAGTAGCCTAATCACTCAAACCTATGTGTGACCAAGTTTAACATCTTTATGAAGAAGTTAGAGTGCACTGTGAGATGAGACCTTTTTGTTTTTGGACAGATGCAACATCTCTAGCGAGCTCTCTCCTCTTTTTGCTTTTTGAGAGAGAGCGACTGCAGCGACACACACACACACACACACACACACACACACACACACACACACACACACACACACACACACACACACACACACACACACACACACACCCGGGGATCCCTGCTAGAAAAACCAGCACAAGACCAGCAGTAAGACCTGCACCAGCACAAACCAGCGCTTACTGCTGGTCTGTGCTGGTGCTGGTCTGTGCTGTTCTGTGCTGGTGTGGTCAGGAACCCCCGGGGGACCCCCCTGAGAAGTGGACCAGGTCTTTGCTGGTTTAATTTGCTCTTTGCTCTGGTGCTTGAATCCTGTTCTGTATTTGACCATATTAGATTGTGACATTATTTTTGACATTGTGGGTGTGAGCGGGATTCGAACTTACTACCTCTGGCACTTCAGTCCTGCACTTATCCTCGGCGCCACTGGAACCTGTTAGTTAAAATGGGTGTTTGTCCCTATTTGTATATGACCAGCTTAGACCAGCACAGACCAGCACCAGCACAGACCAGCACCAGCACAGACCAGCAGTAAAACACAACATGTGCTGGTTTGTGCTGGTGCTGGTCTGTGCTGGTTTATGCTGGTTCATGCTGGTCTGTGCTGGACCAGCACCAGCACCAGCACAGACCAGCAGTAAAACACAACATGTGCTGGTTTGTGCTGGTGCTGGTCTGTGCTGGTCTATGCTGGTTCATGCTGGTCTGTGCTGGACCAGCACCAGCACCAGCACAGACCAGCAGTAAAACACAACATGTGCTGGTTTGTGCTGGTGCTGGTCTGTGCTGGTCTATGCTGGTTCATGCTGGTCTGTGCTGGTGCTGGTGCTGGTCTATGCTGGACCAGCACCAGCACCAGCACAGACCAGCAGTAAAACACAACATGTGCTGGTTTGTGCTGGTGCTGGTCTGTACTGGTCTGTGCTGGTCTATGCTGGTTTATGCTGGTTCATGCTGGTCTGTGCTGGTGCTGGTGCTGGTCTGTGCTGGTGGACCAGCATGGGACCAGCACAGACCAGCATAGACCAGCACCAGCACAGACCAGCATGAACCAGCATAAACCAGCATAGACCAGCACAGACCAGCATGAAAATTGTGCTGGTCTGTGCTGGTTTTTCTAGCAGGGATGGGCGATATAAAGTCGGAAAAAATGTTCTGTCTTCTATCTGCAACACAGAAGCATAACCTGCGAGGCAGCGAACGGATTACAGAGGCACACGTGTGGGTATGGTAGCTGCCATACCTTGATTACAGGGGAAATAATAAAATTAACTTCTTAAAATAAATTCCTCATGCTTGTTGCTAAGTATTGTCAACATGACTGGTGTATTACATATGCGTGCCTTCACACGTGCATGACAACAGCCATGTTGCCATACCTTAGCATTTGCAGAACTGACGCTGCTGGCGGGATATCGGCGCCGGAGGAGGAGATTCGTGGACTCTTTTTATTCTGTTTGTCTGTCAGCATATTCATTACATTACTCGTGTAAGTAGCCTAATGGCAAAGCATCTGGATAAACCACAATAATTAGGCCTACCTTGAGTGCGCTGCATCTGTGATGTGATGTAGTCCACATTTTGAAGAATGAATCCAGTTTTTAGGTGAAAACAAGGGGATGCATTTGTTGTCTGCTAATGGAATACCATAAGCCATAATGGTCCTGGACTTTATTTTACACGATAAAGTGTACAGTTTCAGCTGAAGTAGCCAGCTGCGACCCATGCACTAATTAATAATCAAATTGATCTGACCTGGCCTTTTACGTCTTTTAATTGCTGGCAGTATTGATTGTTTTGGAGAAGGATTCACTGCAGTCAGATAGACCTATTAGCCTGTTATATTATTTAATAAATTGTTACTGTCCAAGACACGGCTGAGAGTGTCGCATCTCCAACATCATTGATTTAATAAAATCCATTGGCTCATCCCAGCCCTCAACCAACTGTCCAAAAAGGAAAATGGACCGGTAGGGTTCATTTGGTTCCATTACAATGTCAAGTTGCACTAGGTCAATTAGAGCCCTCAATAGGCTAATCATGAGTCGTGCACAAACTTTTGAGAGCATCTCTCCGCTCTGTGCTCATTCAAGCACCGAAGTTCCGCACTTCTGTGAAGCGCGTCAGTGATAGCTGGGATGTACCATTGAGGAGAAAGCAGAGGGGGGTATCATTGTTATATTTTACTACAGCGTTCCTTAATTAAATAATAGTATTATTGAAAGGAACGCTGTAGTAAAATATATATAGGCCTATAAAACCTGGACTATTTTTTTATTCAAAATCGCATGACCCTCCCTGACACTCAAATTAAAATAGCATCACCCTCCCCGAGATTAAAATCAAAATAGCATGACCCTCCCCTAAAATCCTCCTTGGGAGGGGGGGTAATTTTTAACGACCCGTCCCTAAGACAGTTATTATGTATTGCTCTTGTGGAATATCCAATATTTCCGCTGTAATATGTTGTTAACGGTTTCTCTCTCACGCGCGCTCTTATTACTTTGTAGAATGGATTTCCGTCCAGCTTTCCGTTTCCATTCTACTGGCGAGCTCACCCTTAAAGCTTCACCTGAGGCCGATACGGTGGCCGCTGCCCTCCTGCCGTCAGCCAGGGGGGGTACGGTGAAGACGGCTGCGGTGGTGACGAAGGAGGCGAAGGTTCGCATCATCACGGCCAATGAAGACCCGGGGGACATCAAACTGGTTCTCAGTGAGCATGAGATCCAGTTTGGGAAGTACCGCGGTCAAACATTCAAATGGCTCTTGAGCCATGATGTGGGCTGGGTGTGCATGATCCTGGCGTCTCACCAGAATCAGAGAGAAGGTGACACATCAAACACCCCACTAATGGCCAACAAAGATGCCCTCCAGAACTATGCCCAGTATTTCCAACCGATGAGGGATGCCATCAGGGTGCGCAGGGCCACGGAAGGGTCAATCACGGCTAGGGCCAATGACGAGGAGCTGGTGAACTTGGGAGCGTTCAGGGACAAAGGTGTCACCTACAAGGCTCTGTATGAGTCCAGTAACCCTCGTCTTAAAGAGTAAGTTGGAGAAGCACCATGTAAATAAGTCTTCTTGCTTTATCCAGGTTGATTGGTCTGCCGCTGTAATTTTGAAAGTGCTATTTGTCGATTACTGTCACCAATGTCAGACATTTATTCAATAACTTAAACTGGTGTCAAAGACTGCAATGTTGGTGGATTGTTGATGGGTTATTGACTTAAGCGCTCTTTTGTGTCTGTCATGTATGTATAGGTATGTCAATTTTTTGAGGAGGGCGACTATCGACAAACCTGGGACTGCCTTGGATAGAGTGAAGGCGTATGTTTTGGCCAGGGACGAAGAGAGGGCAGCTCAAGCTCCCACCCGGCCCTCAAGTAAGTAATATGTTCACCAGGGTCTAAAACAATGTCCTGTTTTTTTGTTGCAATTTCTAAATCCAAACATGTGTTATTTCTTTGTGTTAAAGCACGATCCACTTCCCGTCCTCCCGTGGAGGAAGAGGACATGGACCTTGCTGCTGCAGTTCAAGAGTACGAAACTCAGGGTGAGTACTCTTGCACGCTCCAACTCTCGCTCACACACACACGCACACTTGCACAACACATACATATGAATTTACAATTTTGATAACTGCCTGTTTATATTTATATTCATTAGCTGTCAATGGATAATGCAGATTGTGAATGAGGTATATATAACGGTAATATAACTGGTAAGTGTGGTCCTGGGCGTTTGTTATCTGTAGCTGCACGGCTTCTCTGCTCTAGGAAATTGATGTGGCTGATTCCATGATGATAATGTAATGTCATTCATCTCTTCATCATAGTTTCATGCTCTTCTAATTAAGGCACTATCATGGGCTGCGATGCTTTCACTGTGGCTTATTGTAGTTCCCTGCATGTTAGAACATGTAGCAGTGTTGTGAATAATCCCTTTAGTCTAAGAGCTATACTATCCAAAAGTTGTCATTTCACATCTAGCCTGAACTGAAAATAGTAGCTGATTGTTTTCACCCTCAGTCGCCGCTCATATCACTCTGTCCCGAGGCCATGCTTTGCATTTCTCATTTCACGGACTAACATATACCTACCTAGGCTTAATGCAAATCACCACACTGTCATGTCTGCCTCATGGTCTAACAAGGTATTACACGCTTTCTTGCTTTGCCTAGTGAATGTGCGTTTGACTTGAAAGAGTGGCTGTGAGCAAATGATTGTGTCCTTTGCAGAAGGCAGGGCCCCAACACCAGCGGCTGCTGTGTTCGCTTCCTCATCTGCCACCGTTCAGGGGCGAGGAGCGCTTGTTTCCCAAAGGCCAGCCTCCGGCAAAGACGTAGGAGTTACACATTGTTTTTTTGCAACTGATGCAACTGTTACTGATCTAAGTTTATTGACAAAGACTGAAATTGCTGTTATAGAGGCTGCCTTCGGCGTGGACCTCATCGATGCCAGAGGAACAGCAGGATTGGGTGGGGCGCACCGTGCTCCAGTGGGACACGGTCAAAGCGAAGTATGACCTTGCTGACAAACAGCGGATGTGGTGGCTCCCCCCTGGACCTCAGGCCAAGTACAATCAGCCCCCCTCCACTCCCGCGGTGTTCTTTCAGCGCCCCTTCTTCCTGTGGGCTCCAAGAAGGTATGATGGATGTGTGAAATTTGGCACAGTGTGTTTTCTTGTACTACTACCTACGGAAAGAGCTTTTCATTTCTTTTAATATGACTTGTACCTAAACAGGAGGTTGGAATTCCCCTTCAAGTGCCATGCAGAGTAGCCGGGAGGGAGCGTGTGTGATGAGAAAATGAACCTGGGTGGGGGTGGGTGGTACAGGACTGTCCGGAAGGTGTTGGCCACAGATGGCTGGTACTACATGGCCACAGAATACCTGGAGTGTTCTGTGTGTAGTAAGAAGGTGGCAGCCTGGGTCCCGGACATGGTGGAACAGCTGGACATTCCTCACCAGAGGGAATTCCCAGCCATTCTCACATACAGGTAAGCAGATTTCTTTCTTTGGAGCATGTAACAAATTTCACAGCGTACCGGGTGCTTGTATGAGTGTGTGACAACTAATCTTTGTTCCAGGTTGTCCATTGACAAGCGTGTCATTGCCACCCTCAAGTCGCGAACTCTCGGCAACAGTCCGACTCGTCTCCGCGCCCAGCTTCTGGAGCAGCACACCGAGGAGTGGATGTCGCGGTCCATGCTGTACCTGAGTGTGATGAAAGATTTTCCTCATCACCAGGCGACGCTTCCTCCCATGCCACCTATTCCAAGCGTGCCCTGGCTTCTGTCCGTGTACGTCAGGGAGGCCTGCACCAGGCTGGAGGAGACCAAGGCCAGGATCACATCCTTCTTCGGAGAGATCCTGAAGATGGACTCCACCAAGAAGGCAAGCTTTGATTATAATATCATCAATATTCAGACTTGTTAAGCCTGGCATCCTATCAAAAATAGCCAATCTACAAGCTCACAATGCGTTGTGTTGAGAGACTGTAGATCGGCTGTTTTTAGCCACAGCCAAAGGTTTGTGTGCCGAAAGCCTGTGTTTGCCATCTCTTTTCTAAGATAACACTACAGCTCAACTATTAATGTCTGTTTTTTTAGATAACAAAGAAGCTGCAGGGTGCCGGCGCTGGCTCGGCTGCCTGGGTGACAAACGTGGGCAACGAGCATGGGCAGGTGCTCATCTCTGTGCTCACAGAGAAAGAGGGCGCAGAAGCTCTGAAACCCATGGCAGTTGGTCTGATGCGGCGGTACAGAGAGGCAGGTGTGGCCCCTCCTAAAGTCCTCTACGTCGACAGGGACTGCTGCTCCTACACGGGACAGGGCAGTGTGAAGGACATGTTTGCAGATTGGGGGCAGCTGGAAGTCAGGATGGATGTGTGGCATCTAATGCGGCGCTTTTCCCGGGGTGTACGTCTCCACCGACAGCCACTACCTGTTCGGCCCGTTCATGGCACGGCTGTCATTTGCGATATTCCAGTGGGACAGTGGCGATGTCGCACGCCTGGAAGAGGCCAAGCGCTCCGAGGTGGGAGGGGACGACCCCATCCACCTGTCGGCCAGAGAGCTCGCCCTCCACTGTCGCCGCAGCCCGCGAGCTGTGCCAGACATGGAGAAGCAGATCCAGGAGGTGCTTGATTCCTTCTGGGACCTGAAGGACACCATGGGCATGCTCCTTTTTAACCAGGCCAGCATGGAATTGATCTGGGCAGAGCAGCGCCCCCATCTCCGCTGTATCGGAGACCCGGAGAACGTGCCGCTCTACACAAAGACGGGAGAGATGACTAAGGGAGGGGTCCGACTCCCCGTCTACCGGTGCGCCAGAGGCACTACATCCCTGGAATCTTTTCACCTCCATCTGTGCTGCTTCGTTCCAGGTATGTTTTGTCACCCACCGTATGTCAGATTTACTTTTAACTGTGTGCCCTTGTCTCACACAGAACATTTACTAGTGCCTGGTAGATTTGCTGTTTTTATGCAATGCACAATAAAGTATATTTCGGGGCTTAAACAAGAGAGAATAATTGGAAAAAGCATGTAGCCAATGTTTATTGTAATAGTTTCTAATCCCATTCGCCTCCTTGTCACAGGCACTGCAGCCAATGGCCTCCATGTTCAGGTGTACAGTGGGTTACAACATTTAGCGTCGCCAAGTCTAAAATGACACCTAGAGGTGTCAAGAGGTGCCTAGAGGTACCTCTGTCAAACACGCCTCCAAATTCTTAGCCGCGCCCCCTAGAAATGTGATATTTTATTTCAACGTGTAGTGTGGCTGTTCAGCCACGGGGTGGCGATTCTTCAATATGAGTCGACTATTCGAGTCTATTACTTGTTGGTTACTTGTTATCTCTACCTGCATTGTGAGCTTGTAAATAGTTTCTTTTCAAGTTATTTTTGCACTCAAATTGTAATTATTTGTTTAACCCATTTAGGCCTAGGATTATTGACTGCTTTAACTATTGAAAAATAGCAAATATACAAGCTCACATGTAGATCTGCTATTTTTTTTAAATCATGATTTTTTTTTTGCAAGTCTTTGAATATATCTACTTAAAAGCGAACATTTGTAACTCAAATATTTGCTTCTGGGGGGTCCCTGGAACAACATATTTTGAGATGGGGGGTCCGTGGCCAAATACCTGTAATTTTGGGGGTCCTTCACATGAAAAGGTTTGAGAACAGCATGATTTCGATTTTAGAGGAAGGATTTAGAAGTCGGGTCAAAGATCGGGTCAAAGATATTCAAAGATATTCATTTTCACAATTTTTCAAAAATAGCAGATCTACAAGCTCACAACACCTCACACTGCAAAGTGTTGTGAGCTTGCAGATTGGCTATTTTCGGCAAATACTTTAGGTGTGGAGGGGAAAAAAGAGCATACTAAGCAGTAAGCACAGAGGTTGAGGTACAAAAGGTTGTGGGGGTCCCTGCTTCATCTCTCTCTCAACTAAGGGGTCCTTGATCTGAAAACGTTGAAGACCCCTGTATTAGTGTATTTTTCTTATTGAACTTTTTTTCCCCACATGATTCCACAGTAGCTTAAGGTGTCTCCGGAGACTACCCTTCCCCCTCTTCACACCTCATACAGACTGGTTCTCTCTTTGCATTGACTCATTTGCTTCAGAACACAACATGCTGTCTATCTATGCTGTCTATCTGTGTCAAACAACACTGTTAAATGGCTATTTCACTTTAAAAGGCTCATGTCTCACCACAGATATCATGTTTGCTTTTAGTCTCTGAGCACATACACTTTTCTTTATAAACTTTAAGAGAACTTTCAGGTCAACCGTAGCCTATACTCCTATTTTGGTTCAGTTTTGTGAGCTTGTAGATCAGCTGTTTTCACCAGTTTGTTTCCTGGGAAAATGTCTAATTTCCAGAGACTCTGTGGGTTCATTTAGGGGGGTGGTCATTTGTACACAGTCAGAGTTAAGGGGAGAGAGACCTTGACATTTGGAAGTTTGAGAAGCACTACTGTAGAACATAGTTAATAAAAACTTAGTATACATTTTTTGTATAGCCTCCTCTTATCACTTGATTAAAGAAAACATTATTTGATAACGTTTCATTGTGCTCCTAAAATTATTTATATTCTACCAGATGTTTCATGTGCCACTTGTGAAAATACAAAGCGTCAAGACTTGCTTGTAGTCACACCAGTAAATGCAAATACTTGGTAAAACCGGTTTCACTTATGCGCGGGGGAGGGATTGTCCCAGCCTCCCCGAAGGCCAGGACAGAATTGAATCACTGCAGTAAATAGATTTGCCCTCATACCCAGTGGTGGAAAACGTAAAAGTATCAATACTGTAATGTAGCAATACTCTGTTAAAGTACATAATTCAAAATGTACTTGAGCAAAAGTATGAAAGTATTGGCTTCAAAATATACTTCTTATACCCTCTTGTGCTGATAAATACAAGATTTGTTAGAATGAACAAAAATATTTAAACATTGTTAGATTTCTTTTTGAAAAAGATCTACAAGCTAGATTAAAGTGGTTAAGCTGATTTTGATACTATATACTGTATGTATATATATATTCTAGGGCTGGGAGAGAGAGAGAGAGAGAGAGAGAGAGAGAGAGAGAGAGAGAGAGAGAGAGAGAGAGAGAGAGAGCGAGAGGCGGAGAAGTCATCAAATGACAGAACATTGTGACACAAACAATTACAAAATAATTGGTTCACACACTGTCCCAAAACAACATAAACGTGACATAATAATAATAAGCTAAATATAAGGAAACAAAAAAGACACAACTTTTGTTCACATGTTCAATTGAAATTGTTCTTTATTTGGAAACAAGGCAGTAGGCAACATTTTTCCAATAGCCTCATAAAGTTGTTCATAAAGATTTATTAGTTGTCCCAGACACCTGGACAAACATTTGATTGTGGTTTAATAATAATAATGTAATGCCATCATGGTCATAAATGTAGGCCTAATGCCTGTAGAAATCCTTCTCCATTCCTCCTCTTCTGGTAAATGTCAACGTCTCAGAAGAAGATGTGACAGCGAGGAGGTTTTTGAGAACCAAGCCTCTGACATGACCAATCGCTTTTGCTTTTGTGAAAGGGTCCCTTTCTAATTACAGAGTGAAAGGTCAAGTTAAAATGTCAAACTATTATTTACCACACTGTTTTTCAATACTTTTCGGTAATCATGACATTTTGTGAGAAAACATACGTTTACATTGCCAAAGCAAGTGTCAAAAAATTAAATAAAAACAGTCTATAAGGGAGAACATGGAACATATACAGTAGGACGGTTGGAGGGGGAGCAGCTGACCATATAGGCGACCCTCTAGACAAGCTAATTGCTTCCAATACACAAGTATCTGTGCCAAACATGTTGAACCAGTTCTATTGTCCGCCCGTGTTGAATTGACGGCACACGCAGGCTTCATTGGTGTACTGAGTACATTTACTCGAGTAGGCTATTTTTATTCCACTACAATCTTTTGAAAACAGTTAGATACTTTGCAAATTTCGATTATTAGGCTATATTATTAGGCCTTTCTCCCTGGCTTTTGTTTCAATGTTAATATTATAGATATAGATTCCTAGGCAACCAACCAGCAGCATTGGACAATAAAGTCTACATTACATGATAAAGTTTACACCGCTCTGACTTCTGACAGTGCCTGTCAATCAGTTCACACAGCTGCAGTATGTTAGATTGAGTAGACCTCACCACATGAAAGGCAAAGGCACGCATGGACTTTTAATAGCCTAATCATAAGCTAAATGCTCGGGTCTCTCTGAACCTCGGAAATAAACGGATTTCAGGACAATGTCACAGGTCTAAAAAAAAACAAAAAAAGAATCAGAACGGGACGGAACTGGACAAGACCATTACGGGGCCACTCGGGTTACAAAGCATGTCTCATTAAAAACAATATATATTTTATAGTTGAAGGGTAAATACACAATACTAAAGTAAAATACAAATACCTCAAAATTGAACTCAAGTAATTCTTAGAACTTAGGTAATACATCATTACACCAACACCAATTACATCAAATGCAAAGAAATAGTAGAATTAATTGGCTAATCTAAGAAAAACATGGGTAGACACATGTTTTCAAACCAACAAGGAAACAAAGACAGACAAGCGAACAGCAGAGCTTTTCCATAATGAAACATGCTCTCTCTGAAACAGTGGAACTGTTATTAAGTGCTGGTAATAAGCTCATTGTCATGTGAACTGTTAACTTTATAATTATCCGTTTTAGTCCCATAGCCAGTTTTAAATGGACCCTTACAAATACAAATGAGACATTTAATTAACATTTAATGAAAAAGTCCTATGCCAAAATGTATTTTTACTTCATTTAAAGTATAATTACTCTCTATTATCTACAGTAGTCTCTTCTGTGGTTCATTTCAATTCATTTCAATCCCCGGCAAAATAGTTAAACTAATTGCTCTGCTATGCCATCTAGTGTCACTTGACTGTATTGCAGAAGATAAGCTGAAAGGACGGCCTCCTATTTTTAGACACTCCCATCTCCAGAGAGACCGGTGGGTGGCCAGAGGTACCTACAGATACCTGAGGCGACTCAATTTTCTGTGAACCACTGTACCTGTTGGAGGGCTCGATGGAACGAAGACCGTGCCAGGGAAGCAGTGGAGGGTGGCCGCAGATCCACACTGCGTTGCTATAAGTATGCCCGCCCACACACACACACACACACACACACACACACAGACACACAGACACAGACACACACACACACACACACACACACACACACACACACACACACACACACACACACACAGACAGGATATTTAGCTCTTGTAAGTACTAGATTAACTTGAAATTCTGTGTCTACAGTGCCAAGCTGCAGTTCGCCTTGAAGCAGCTGAGCCAGGAGGTGTTGGGTGAGACACTGGTGGAGAATTACACACAGCCCAGGGAGTACACAGGTAAACATATTGTGGAGAAGCTCATTTCATTGTGTACTCAGTGCGCCAAGTGAACTAATTGAACTGTGTGGCGTTGTTTTCAGGGGAACTCTTAGGGGTGGAGTATCTGTTCTCCCAGACGGGACAGATGGTGCAGGACCCGGGCCGAGATCCAGATGCTCCAGGCGTCCAGGAGGAGGTCGACGAGGCCTGGACGGCGGAGGCTGACGAGGGCTTTGAGGATGACCTCCAGGAGACACTGCCCCTCGAGCACCTCGAGTAGCATCACCAGCTTCTCGTGCACGGCACTGCCCCGACAGCGTCCCGGATGGAGGAGGAGGAGGAGGTAAATCGATCTAGGTCTTCCATCCATTTATTCTCTTAATCATTGTTTGCATCCAGTGTGACTTCATGATTTTTTTTATGGCCTCTCTTACAGGATATAATTGGGCCTGATGGTAAGGGCGGCTACCATCACGTGGTGCATCTGGCCACGGCGCTGGCGAAGCTAAAAGGCCAACGGTACGTGCGGCCCACTCAAGTGGTGAGGATCGTTGGCCTTTGGCGGAAGCTGTCAGACGCTGACAGGGCACCGGTCTCCTTCCCCCGCAACTTTCGCACCACCTTGAACAAGGGCAGGTTCAAGGCCCACAAGGGTGGCCGAAAGAGCAGTGTGCCAGGCGCGGACAGTGTGAAGCGGTGAGTGTTGGCTCAATGTACATTTTAATGTGGATTGTTTAGTATTTTGTGACTCTGATCTCATCCAGTGGTGGAAAAATGTATCACATTCTTCACTTCTTTACTAGTATAAATAATCCATTAAAAGTAAGTCTGTAATTCAAAACTAAAAGTATGAAAGTGTTGGCATTAAAATACATACAGAACCAAAAGTATGTTTTTATTTTATTGGAAATGGCAGATCTACAAGCTCACAGCGCTTTGCAACAAATAGCTGTAGTATAAAATAGTGTATGTTATATAATATGATTTACAAGGTTTATAAGGTTAAACAATTGTAGTAGAGTAAAAGTACAATATTTGCCTCTGAGATGTAGTGGAGTAGAAAATAATGAAATACTCAAGTACTGTACAATACTGTTTAGTACAATTTTGAAGAATTTGTACTTAACTTGAGTTAATGTCTTGGTGTTACTTTACACCACTGCTCTCATCTAACACTGCACATTTCTGTGTCCAGAGCCGCCCTGAGACTGGGTGCAGGTCCGGCAGCGTCTCCGACACACAGCAGGCTGGTAGCAGCCATCTTCCAGGAGCTGGCTCGGATCTACCGCCAACGTCCTCCGTTGGGCAGGAAAGAGTTCTTGCCCTGGAGTTGCATCGTCCGTGACTACCACAGCATCCGCAGCGTGGTGCTAAGCTGTCCAACACTTATGCGCGACACCACCATGCAGCTTTACGCAGTAAACGAACGCACTGTTCGCACGTGGTAAGACATGCCTCGTCTCACTTTTCATAGTGTTAGTGACAGCAAGAATCTCTTAGCAATTGAAGCATCATGATTTTAATTTATTGATGAATTACTCATTTCCATCAGGCATAACAAGAGGCAGGATGAAATGAGCAGGGACGTCATCACCATAGCCGTGCCCGGGCCCAGTGCTGAGCTCACTGCTGCTGAAGCCCTTCCACCAGCGAGGGAGCTGCAGCAGGAGGCAGTGCAGCCAGAGCAGCCCTTTCAGTTTCATCTACCAGAGTATGCCTCTGGTCTGGCTGTTGGCAGAAGGTCGGTGGTCCCAGGTGCGCGCACTGCTGCTGCCTCTTCCTCCTCCGCCCTGCACACAGCCGTGCCTTCCTCCTCTGCGGACACATCTCACCCGTCCAGTACCCCCGCCTCCGCCCCGCCGACTACCGTCACCTCTGCCGCTGCCTCCTCCAGTGGTGCCATTCCGAAAGCCACCTTCTACTACAGGAAGAAGAGGCAGGAAAAAGTGCAGAAGGCCAGGGAGGCGGGAGCTTTTGTTAAAGACCCGCTAATCAAGGAGAGGTTTAACTGCTCAAAGTGCGGCATGCCCAAAACTAAAGCCTATGGGCACAGCATCTTCAGAGGTGAGCACTACTGCTCCCGGACTGGAGACCTCTCTGTGGAGGAATGGCTGGCTGAAAAGAGGAGAGCTGATCCTAAAAGTAAGTTAACCATTTTCGTCCATAATGTGATCCTTTTTCCGGGTTTTGTCTAACCTAGCGAAGCAATTATCTCTTGAAATTGCCTCTCATCTATTTTTAACACTGTTTCCGCAGAGTGAAGCCAGCCAGACAGCCAGAGAGACGATGGCCTGCATGCAGGATCTTTCTTTTTTTTTTTTTTTTTTACACGCCAGTGTAACCAAGCGAGGATGACCCACCCCAGCGCCCATTCTGCCAGCTGCCCTGGCCCCCCGCCCCACCACAGACTCCTGGGCCAATATTACACCCCAAAACTGTGCAGGCCCCTTTCCTCCATCCTGCATCCTGGGAAGAGTGTAACAGTGGCTGGCAGAAAAGAGAGACGCTATACTTGGTGATGTGCACAAAGGACACTGAGTCACCTCACTGGATGTTCATGGACGTTCTCCTTGTAAATAGTTTGTGTGTGGTTTGCAGTGTTGTGTGTTGTTTGCTGTGTTGTGTTTTGGTTGCTTTTTCCTCGCTTTTTCCTCCATGTGGACCGGGACCTTGTAGAGGTACGGAGGCTTGTGTGTGTTAACTCTTATACTGCTTTGAACGTTCCTGTTCGCCCCAATCCCCAAGAGACTTCCGTGCCGATACGGCCGTTCGTTCGTTTGATGTTTTTTATGGATTATGATAAAAGCGGTCCTTGCACAACTTTTGAATGCATAATTGGTCGTTGGTGTCGTTTTGAGGACAGCCGGAAACCCTTCATAAAAAAAAGAAGTAAACAGACTGTCCTGGCTCCGCCTGCCCAGTAGAGAGCGACTCTGAGCCTGCCTAGCTGTTAGTCTTGAGGGACTATATTGTTTTTTCATCGGACTGTTAGTAGAGAGAGAGAGAGAGAAACGTTGGTAAAAGCGATCATTTTGTCGGAAATCAGTTGTTTTATAGTATTAGTAGTATAGTAATTGTAGTAGGTAGTAGTATTTAGCAGTACTAGAATATTGAGATGTATTAGGCCAAGTAGTTGGCCAACTCAGCCTCAACTTGCTGGTATCATTCCGCCGCCGAAGCGCGACCCAACCCCCCCGGGCCGAGGGGCAGCAGCCAGCAGCAGATCCACGGATAGAAACAAACTTTTGTTAGAATTAGGATTACACAACCTACCCATGTTGTTGACCCAGGACCAGCGAATGGTGGTGGTGGTCGTGATGATGATGATGATGATGATGATGATGATGATGAAGAAGAAGAAGAGAAAAAGATCACTGTAGCCGTTGGTATTGAACATAAAAAGATTCCATTTCTTGGTGCTGTTGGTCGTGATGATGAAGATGGTGCCAGTCGCGAAGAACCGGGGTCCAAAAGTGGATAAGAGCCTCATATTGTGGAAACCGATCCCGACGGAGCTCGACCCCCGTGCAGGATGGATCCGCGCCCGGCACAGGGGCTCACATCGCCGCAGCAGCAGAGACGATGCACCGCCGCGCCGCCACCGCGAAGAGACAGACGAAGAATGGCTTCCGCGAGACCCCTCGGAGAACAGATGCCATGATTCTACAGTCCAAAGTGGTAAGACGTAAATCCAGTGCATGTATAGACCTACTGTATGTGATAAAATCGCAGGGCCGCGACCCTCTAGTGTGATAAAATCGCTTCAGGCGTTCTTTCCACCGCATCCGTGATGAAGCCCTGCAGGCTCAAGGCTCAAGCCGAGGCTTGTCAATCAGACCATGGTCTGATTGATCTCTATTGCGAATAAACCAGTGGGATCCGGTCTAGAGCCCGCCTACTGCATCCGGCTATTTACACGTACACATACATGCAAGAATTGTTTCCGTATCCGGACCGGATCAGCAATTTGATCCAAGCATAGAGTTAAGATCCAAGTGCATGAGTTTGTTTTTGTCGCTATACAGGACACACGTGGAGTTCCTATCACGCGCGTGCACTGCACAGCTACTATGATTTTTTATTTGATGGGAATTTAGGATTTATTGGCTTAGTTTGTGTGTGCGTGCGTACGATGCGTGTGTGTGAGAGAGGGAGAGGTTTCTTTAGTCTACATCTCTGATGATGATGATGTAGCCTTTCAATTCAATTCAAAGGAGCTTTATTGGCATGAGAAAACATACGTTTACATTGCCAAAGCAAGTGTTACAAATAAAAACTGTTGAAAATGGGGAACATATATACAGTTGGAGGGAGTACAGCTTTGTGTAAACAGAGCTATGTTGCATTGTGACATTTTATATATTATACATACAGGGTATAAAGGGCATTTCACTGTGACAGTAAATGCATGGTAACTATTTACTATATCTGCATTTTATGTATTACATATGAACTTATTGTAAGTCACTCATATTTGCTAATGTCAAAATTGTAAATTGATTTGTTTACATATAAACTATTTGATATTTTCCTGGCTTTAGATGATGAGTCGGATGGAGAGGTGCCGGGGACTTTGTATAATTCTATAGCATTTTAGAGTAGATACAGCTATCTGTTTGTTCAATGCTTTTATCATTTACATCATAATGTCATGGACCTGTCTGAGACATGCTGGGTGTGTAAATAATTGATTTCATTTTGTGCACATCATGTTTACTAGTTTATATTTTACTACTGTGATTTCAGAAGAGTCGAGTGCAGCACAGCCTACTTCTTCATTGCCACATCGTGGTCATCCAAGGACAAGGATAGGTAAAGAACACCTTTTTTCTGTAAATCAGACTTAGCACCAGACGCGTTGTGAGCTTGTAGATCGGCTATTTTCAGCACACAACCAAGTGTAAAATCAGTCATTACGATGCCATCAAGGCCTGCCAAAATAGATTTTAGTCGACTAAATCAACTGTAGATTTAGTTACCTAAAATCTTATGATGATCAGTCAACTAAAACTAGACTAAAACTAAAAGACATTTTATTCAAAAGACTACGACTGAAACAAAATCAAAATTTGCTGTCAAAAACAACACTGCTTACTCGTAGTAATTATGTATTTGTATAATTTACAGATCGACCATGGGCTCGTGTACGTGGTAGGTGTAGGGGTGCAGAGTTCAGCAGACCCGGAGGAGCCTGGCTGGAGTGAAACAGAATGGAGCCAAGAGTCCCAAGATCCAGTGGACTACCTGGAACTGATAACACAGGTCCAGATGCAAAGAGTGGTGACAGGATGTTCAAAATACGCCCAGTTCTAGATTATCTCCAAAATCCGTGAACTGTACAAACCAAACCAAGATATTTCCATTGATAGGTACACTTTTATTCAAAGGGCGCCTAAATTTCAAGGTCTACAATCCACAGAAACCAGTGAAATATGGGATAAAATCTTATATTCTCTGTGATTCAGGTACAGGTTACTGTTTCAATATGAAACCCTACTGTGGAGAATCTGTTTCCCTGCTTGAGACGGTTGAATCACACACACACACACACACACAAACACGCACGCACGCACACCCGCACGCACGCACGCACACACACACACATACACTCTGTAGACATGTAGTGGTTGAGGCCTGTGTAAGTGCAGGTAGGCCACAACCTTTTTCCATTTGCAGTATTACAATTGAGTTCTAGTGTCTAAAATGTTGTTTTATATTTTATTTTCATTTTCATCAATCATTTGTACTGTACTTCAACCTAAAAAGAACCCTGAAAGCAGAAGCAGGATTCAGGCTGAATCTCATGTCACTGTGTCAATGTTCTGCACTGCTCCTTACTACTGCTCTTACTTCTCTTACACACTAAAAGTGTGTAAAAAGCACTTGTTTTTATTTTTTTGAATTTGTTTGTAAACAACCACTGAGCACAGGTGTGATGTTACTGTGTGATTTTACTGCCAACAGTAAAGGATAAAGAGAGATTTCTGCCTGAAAATGTTTCCTTCACAAAAATGCATTTTTCTCAGCTTTATGTTCTCAAAGAGCTGTTTTTTAGTCCATATTCAGCAGCTTCTAGCTAATGAATAGAACATGATAAAGACACGAAATCTTTTTCTGTTGCAAAGTAGACATTCTATTCTTCGTTGCCATATAATTGTTGTCTTTATAGTCAAAGCCAATTTTCTCCAGTAGGCCTTCAAAGATGAGCGACAATTCTCAAATTTAGCTGGCAGTGGATGGAGCTTTTTGTTAAATTCTGTGGCAGTAAGAGAGTTAAGGAGCCTCAGAGCTATACTGTCTAGGATCATCCAGGGACCTTGTAGAGGTATGGAGGCTTGTGTGTGTTAAGGACCCTCAGAGCTATACTGTCTAGGATCATCCAGGGCAGGCAGGTCTGAGAAGAGACACCAGACTAACATCGGTCTATTCCTTTGGCAAAGGAACATGCGCAATATATTCTGTTTCATAAGACATATCAAGGGGTACTTGGAACAATTCATTGTGATCTTTAAGAACAGCATTGGGATTGTGGTTACATTTTAATTTTCTCAATCAAGCTTTATTTCTGTTCATCATTAACCGTACAGCTACCACAACATAAGAAAATGAAATAACCTGTTTGCCATGCTGAAGTGAAGTAATTGTTGGACTTGTAATGTCAAGGAAAGTGTATCATAAGCACAGGGGTTAAAAGAAAAACAAAATCCCAAGACTGAAATGTATTTTCAGACCCAAGTCCCAATATGTGATCTTTGAAACATGGCACGTGCAGTGCACACCAATATTTGAGGTGTTTCCCCTAAGTTCTGAACTGCCTTCACTGAATGTGTGTGCCAATTCATGCTTCATTTTATAGAAGTATCTTCTGAAGTTCTGTTGTATTTTATTGCTAGAAATTATAACTGCTTTTTAATTCACTTGACTAGCATTTTGACGGCTGTCATTTATGCCACGGCCATTGCTACACCTTATTTTTTGAAGATCTGCACTGATCTCAGAAATAGCCCCTATGGAATAATCAAGACTGAAATCAGTCCCCAGGACTGAGAACTTTAACCCCTGTAAGCATTCATTTAAATAATCTTTAATACACAAAATTCCAATATTGGATTATTGTTCAATATATACGCACAGAACATATTTAAACTGAATGAGCACTGGATGTCAACTGAACATTTACAGCATAGTTCTTGCTTTGATATTATTTGGTCCATGAAGTGTATTAAATGCACAAAGGGACTAACCCTAAGAAAAGGACTATATTTATAGGCTCTTTTTAATAACACATTTTGTTTACATTTGTCAAATTATTGGTATAATCCTCTTTGGCAAAATCTGTGGGCAACATGAGACACTTAAATAATTCTTCATATACATATGAGTAATATAGCATGTAAATATAGGAATGTATTTGGGTAAGGCACAAAAAGATGCAGTAAGACGGTTTAATGGATGTTTTTATTGAAGAGTTGAGAAATAACATTTGGCAGTGAACAAGACGGTTGTATGCGTCTTTGAATGTGTTAAATCAGGAAATGGAGGTGATGTGAATACATCTAAATAAAAAACATGAAAAAATGAAAGTACAGGAAAAAAACACTTTTTGTTTCTTTAGTTTAGACTTTGTTAATGTTGTTTCCTCCCAAAGAAGAAATACCTCATTTCAAGAATATGAGTAAGGGAGCCTTGTTTCTGAATTATTGCACTGTTATAATCTGTTCACATTGGTGTTTACATTTATTGAATGAACCCTGATGCTAGATACATTGTCAGAAAATACATCTGCATCTTTGCATTGTTATGTATGCAAGTATTCTATTAATGTGGCTGTAAAGCAGTGACAATATATTAAGATGTTCTATGTGATTATTATTTTGCATTGTGAGGTTGTGAATCGGCTATTTTCACTATTTTTCAGTGGAATCGAGTCAAACCAAATGTAATGCCTCACCTCATGCAATTCCAGGAGTTCCCCCCGACGTGCTTGTCAGTGTTGGAGGTCCCCAGTTCACATAGGATTATGTTGGGGTGTGTGAAACGTTTGAGAATAAAAACAATAAAACAGAATGATGTCTTTCATGAAGTCACTACCTGGCCACTACGAACCTCTCAAAATTGTCCAGCTACTGTATTCTAATGAAGTGGGAAACGGGCTATGTTTTAATTTGCCATATTTAACTTTGGTTTTGCCTTGGGACACAATGTAGTTGCATATGAATACAGAAATGTAACTATTATCATAGTATCAACTATTATAGCAAATCCAATAGAAACCTATAACATTAACCCTATTCAGCCATTTGAAAATTGTAGATCTGCCATTTTCACTCATCTTCATGCTCTCTTGGCACAGATTGACCAAATAAAACACCCATTGCCCTGATTACAGCCAGATATAGATGAGCAAAATATCTCTGATGAACAGATTAGGCAAATAGAGCAAAGGCTGTACACATATAAACACTGAAGGCCAAGCAAACTCCTGGCAGAAGGGTGGTCATCCTCGCTGGGTTATACTGTCTGGCTTCACTCTGCAGAAACAAAGTGTTTTAAAAAAACGTCACCACACAATGATACAAGTAGCCCAAACATCCCTCTAATGGCATTATCCAGTCAGAATTGTGACTTTGATAGCAGTAATATCATGTAATTTAATTCCATGTTGAAAAAGGCAAAGCAAAGCATGATAACAGCAGTAACTACTGTAACCTTTTATTAAGTGTGCCTGCCATGCAACGCAATGGCAAAACACTTATTGTAATCCGCCATACATTAATTAATTAAGTCCATAGTTTCGCCACAAATTTCTGCACGTAATAACTGCCGCACAATTTACGCCACCCACGCAATATATACATCAAAACGTGCGGCTCGGCCGGGAATAGGTTGCTATTACTTTTCTTTCCGATCCGCGTTACCATTGCGACGTAATTCGCAAAAAACGACGCCAAAAAACCCCATTGACTTAGAATGGGGGAAACTTCGGCACGTAATAACTGCCGCACGATTTACGCCACCCCCGCAATATATACATCAAAATGTGCGGCTCGGCCGGGAATGGTGTGCTATTACTTTTCTTTCCGATCCGCTTTACGATTGCGATGTAATTCGCAAAAAACAACGCCCAAAAACTCCATTGACTTTGAATGGGGGACTCCGAAAAAAACCCAGAAACTTTGGCGCCACATAACTCTGCCATACTTTTGCCTAGCAACGTCATTTAAAATGTAAAATGCTCACACAACTTTGGTCTTTTTCCGACCAATAGGGATGAGCTGTAATTGATTAAGCCTCGCCCCCTCTTTAACAGGAAGTGCCCTTCACCAAACAGGAAGTGCCTCTATAACTCATGAACCGTTTGTCGTACAGACTTGCGGCTGGTGTCATACCTTTTCTTTTTTTCTCAAATTTTTTTTTCTCAAATTTTTTTTTCTCAATTTTTTTTTTCTCAAATTTTTTTTTCTCAATTTTTTTTTCTCAAAAAATTTTTTTCTCAAATTTTTTTTTCTCAAATTTTTTTTTCTCAATTTTTTTTTCTCAAAAAATTTTTTTTCTCAAAAAATTTTTTTTCTCAAAAAATTTTTTTTCTCAAAATTTTTTTTTTCTCAAATTTTTTTTCTCAAATTTTTTTTTCTCAATTTTTTTCTAAAATTTTTTTTTCTCAAATTTTTTTTCTCAAAAATTTTTTTTTCTCAAATTTTTTTTCTCTCAATTTTTTTCTCAAAATTTTTTTTTTCTCAAAATTTTTTTTTCTCAAAAAAAATTTCTCAATTTTTTTTTTCTCAATTTTTTTTCTCAAAATTGTTTTCTCAAAATTATTTTTTTCTCAAAAAAATTTTTTCTCACATTTTTTTTTCTCAAGATTTTTTTTTCTCACAATTTTTTTTTCAAAATTTCTTTTTCTCAAAAAAGTTTTTTTCTCAAATTTTTTTTTTCACAAAACAATTTTTTCTCAAAAAACTGTCGTTAAAGTGCGACCCGTGATAACGGCCAAAAATGCTCCAAAACGCCACTAATTAGTCGAAATGGCTGACTTCCTGTTTGGTTTCTGATTGGCTGCTGGCCTTGTGACGTGGGTAGAGCTGCGAGGGCCTGGTCATCGCTGCTTGCAGCTTTAATTAAGTGTGCCTGCCATGCAACGCAATGGCAAAACACTTATTGTAATCCGCCATACTTAATTAATTAATTAAGTCCATAGTTTCGCCACAAATTTCTGCACGTAATAACTGCCGCACAATTTACGCCACCCACGCAATATATACATCAAAACGTGCGGCTCGGCCGGGAATAGGTTGCTATTACTTTTCTTTCCGATCCGCGTTACCATTGCGACGTAATTCGCAAAAAACGACGCCAAAAAACCCCATTGACTTAGAATGGGGGAAACTTCGGCACGTAATAACTGCCGCACGATTTACGCCACCCCCGCAATATATACATCAAAATGTGCGGCTCGGCCGGGAATGGTGTGCTATTACTTTTCTTTCCGATCCGCTTTACGATTGCGATGTAATTCGCAAAAAACAACGCCCAAAAACTCCATTGACTTTGAATGGGGGACTCCGAAAAAAACCCAGAAACTTTGGCGCCACATAACTCTGCCATACTTTTGCCTAGCAACGTCATTTAAAATGTAAAATGCTCACACAACTTTGGTCTTTTTCCGACCAATAGGGATGAGCTGTAATTGATTAAGCCTCGCCCCCTCTTTAACAGGAAGTGCCCTTCACCAAACAGGAAGTGCCTCTATAACTCATGAACCGTTTGTCGTACAGACTTGCGGCTGGTGTCATACCTTTTCTTTTTTTCTCAAATTTTTTTTTCTCAATTTTTTTTTTCTCAAATTTTTTTTTCTCAATTTTTTTTTTCTCAAATTTTTTTTTCTCAAAATTTTTTTTTCTCAAAAAATTTTTTTCTCAAATTTTTTTTTCTCAAATTTTTTTTTCTCAATTTTTTTTTCTCAAAAAATTTTTTTTCTCAAAAAATTTTTTTTCTCAAAATTTTTTTTTTCTCAAATTTTTTTTCTCAAATTTTTTTTTTCTCAATTTTTTTCTAAAATTTTTTTTTCTCAAATTTTTTTTCTCAAAAATTTTTTTTTCTCAAATTTTTTTTCTCTCAATTTTTTTCTCAAAATTTTTTTTTCTCAATTTTTTTCTCTAATTTTTTTTTTCTCAAAAAAAATTTTTCTCAATTTTTTTTTTCTCAAAAATTTTTTTTCTCAAAATTGTTTTCTCAAAATTATTTTTTTCTCAAAAAAATTTTTTCTCACATTTTTTTTTCTCAAGATTTTTTTTTCTCACAATTTTTTTTTCAAAATTTCTTTTTCTCAAAAAAGTTTTTTTCTCAAATTTTTTTTTTCACAAAACAATTTTTTCTCAAAAAACTGTCGTTAAAGTGCGACCCGTGATAACGGCCAAAAATGCTCCAAAACGCCACTAATTAGTCGAAATGGCTGACTTCCTGTTTGGTTTCTGATTGGCTGCTGGCCTTGTGACGTGGGTAGAGCTGCGAGGGCCTGGTCATCGCTGCTTGCAGCTTTAATTCATTAATCGTCCATGACCTTAATTGGGGCCTATTTCGCCAAACAGGAAGTGCCCCTCACCAAACAGGAAGTGACCCTTGATCTCGTGAACCGTTTGTCATACAGACACGCGGGTTGCGTCAAATGAAATAACGCTAATGCTAACACCAACCGCTACACAAGGTTGCACAGACTTAGCGAGCTGCAGGCACACTTAAAATTTCTTAGAAATTTTCTCTTCTAGTTTAATCATATGGACAAATTCAAACCTGCCTATTAATCTAACAATGTTGGACCTGTTTTTCGTTGCAAATTCTAATCATTAGACTATAATGTGCACTTACCTCTGTGATGCTGTGGTTAGATGCTCTTGGAAGTGGCTAATCGGTTGAATGAATCCTCCTGTCCCGTTAGCTCTGTTAGAGATGGGACGTTTGCGAACGAATCAAGTCTTTTGAACGGTTCTTTGAAATGAACGATGGGATCCGTTTCCCATAGCAACTGAATGGGCCATTCTTTTGAACGGCTCTTTGAAATGAATGAATCCCAGAGATCCTGCTCACTTTAAAGAGCCATAAATCCCATCGCTACGACAAGTTTACTCTTTCAAAAATGCAGCAAATGCTGCCAGGTAACAAAACGAGGGTTTATCTTGGCAGGCCTTGGCAGATAAAACATTTAAAATATTTAACAGCTATATTTTAGGAGGTGCTCTGTGGTTTATTATGAATTAAATTAGCATGGACTCCAGTGGAAAATCCAACATGGCCGCTCTCAGTGTTCTGAAAGCCAGAGAGAGGGGTTTGACTGACAGGCGGGCCGGCCAATGGGGTGACACGACCGCCTTGCATCACTCCAAAGCCCTGACCAATGGGGTGGCTCCCCATTTAGACTCTGAATTAGACCCTGGAATGAGAACATCATTTCCCACTGAGCGCAACTTCCTGAGCCACAGCCGACATACATGGTCAAATACAAGCCAGTAACATATTTGCAGCTAAATACATTATCAATGGGTGTTACACTTGTGCCAATGTGTGAACACCAACCTATTATTAATAGCTAGCACTGCGTAGCCTACATCAGAAGATGTATGCAGTCTGCTATTGTTGTTACCACACTGTAGTTTTTTTTTCTTTTTCTTTTTTTATATAATAAATAATTACACAATGCGTCTGTTTTCAAGCCCCTTACATAAAGTTTGTTACTGTACATCATTATCTTGCACAATTGTGGTATATTTAATTGTGTTTAAGGTCACTGTGAAGTATGCAACATCTACATCAATAAGACAGATCACTGGGCCATATGAAAAAGTAACTGATAGGCTGGTTCATCTACATCAATAAGACACATCACTTGGCCATATGAAAAAGTAACTGATAGGCTGGTTCATCTACATCAATAAGACACATTACTGGGCCATATGAAAAAGTAACTGATAGGCTGTTTTGGGGCCAGTACCACAGACTCCCACCTGCTCTAATGAAGATCCCTGAAATAAAAGAAGGATGATTGCTGAAGTGCTGAAAGAAGTAAAGCAGGAAGTAAAAAGACTAGTCAGTTGCAGATTTGGATTCATCTTGCGATAAACCAGCCTGGGAAGACTTGAAAAACTTGAAATGGACAACGGTTGAGTGGAGAGATCATGCGCCAACCTTTCTCAAATTCCTGCAGCAAGCAAGTCAAGTGACATTCGTTGAACTCTCATCTTCAGACACCCCAAACGCAACAATCATGAAGTGTGCTATGGCCATGGCTGGAGCAACCCTTATCTGTGCACGTGTACAAACCATGAATGCACCACAGTATATCAATTCATTGATCCTGTGTGAAAGAAGTGGAAGTGGAATTGATCAGTGGAAAGAAGAGGTCATTCAAGTGGAGAATGCCAGGAAATGGAATGGACACTCAATGTGTTGTGTCCTACTGGTGAAGAGGTTTGTACATTTAATTAGTAAAATAATAAAGATCCCCTTTATTTTTATTAAACCCTTCAAAGATGATGTTAACATTTCCATGTTTTAAATAAAATGAAATGATATTACATTTAATGCCACACAACATCTTTACCCTCATTCTAGAAGTGAACTGCTACAGGATTTGCTCAGCACCCTTTTTAACCATGTTCAATTATGTGTTTTGTTCTAAAGGGCCATGCTGCTTCAGGTCTAACTGAAGAATCTCTCTTGGGGCCACACAGCGATTCAGTGGAGAAGGTAATTGCCTAACCTCGATGTCTTTTTTTCTGCAATGTTCAATAACCTTTAGGCCTGATTTACACTGCAGCCAAATCCAGCCTGAATCAGATCTGTGTCACCATAGACATAACAAGGTAGACGCCTCCTTTGGCTCTGGGGCATGCGTCTTGGAGGATAGGCACTTTGTACAAGACTGTATGGCTGCAGGCGTGGAGTCACCATTGAAGTGAAAACATGCGCTGCGATTGGCCAGTAGTCACTTTGAGTGGCAGCGTGCTTTTGGCACTTCCATACTTCTGCCTATCCAGTTTGACGCGTCGCTCCAATGAACTGCAGCGGCGGAAGAGGTATCTAGCTTTTTATATTCTGTGTGTGTCACATCCAGATTGGAATCTGATTGGTTTCATATGACCATGTGACCATTTAATCCAATCAGATTCCAATCTGGATGTAACACAGATCTGATTCGGGCTGGATTTGGCTGCAGTGTAAATCAGGCTTGGATGCCACAATACATGTATAGCTTCATGGTTATGTTGTAAAAGAAAGTATTTTAGAAAGGTTTGCAAAAGTGTTAAAAATACAAAACTATGTGCATAATATTCCCACCCTTTACTTATTGCATTTATTACAGCACCTCTGGCAGCAATTAGAACCTCAGTTCTGCTTGACTGTGATGCTACAACTTGGCAACTATTTGGGGGCAGTTTCTCCCATTCTTCTTTTCAGATTTTCTCAAGCTGCATCAGGTGGCTTCGGTGCACAGCCATTTTCGTATTTCTGCAGATATCGTGTTCCGAGTGGGCCTTCTCCAGAGATCGGGGTCCAGGTGGGCCACTCCAGGACATTCAGACTTGTATTGAAGAAGTCCTGTCGGAAGTTGAACCACTGCCTCAGTCTGAGGTCCAGAGCACTCTGGATCAGGTTTTCATCATGAATCTCTCAGCATTCATTTTTCACTTGATCCTGACTAGACCCACAGTTCCTGCTACTGAAAGATATTCCCATAGCATGATGCTGCGACCACTATGCGTTCCTGTAGGGATGGTGTTGGCCATGTGATGAGTGGTGCCTGTTAATGTTCAATAACCTTTAATGGCTTGGATGCCACGCTACATAGCTTCAAGGAATATACTAGCTGATACATTATTTTCTCTCTGTCTGTCCCAGGGGGCACATCTTTTTTTTATATTGGCTAGTAATAATGAACATTCTTTTTATTATCTATAATACCTACAACAGATGACAGTTTTATAATAATCAAATATAATAATAAATATAGCTGCAAGCAGCGATAAAGTGGCCAAGGCATAAAAAGCAGGAAAGCAAAAAGGCATCAAGGGAAAGAAAAATATTGTTCCTTCGAAACAATTGTGGGCTCGCTTCAAGCTGGAAAACAATGGCTACAAAAGCACAAAATGTCAAGTTTGCAGGCAATAAAATGTAAATTGAATTACAATGCAGACAAGCAGAGTTATTACATGAACTTAACAGTATGGACAATTAAATCAACATAAAAATATAGCTGCAAGCAGTGGAAAAAACAGTGTTCTTGAACCTTTCATGACAATCAGATGCTGCTTGTGTTATTTTAAGGCATTGTGTTCCAAAAATGTGTTATGCAAAAGTTGACCTGCTGGTGGCCAATGTGAGAAGGGTGGCATCTGTTCCTTGACCTAGTGGGAACTGGGAATGTGCATGCAAAATGGAGGATGCTAAGACACAGGCTATACCATTCTTTTTTAAATGGAAACCAGTGAGATACATGGCTGAAAAATGCAAGAGATCTGTAGAGACGGGTTTGTTATTGAACAACACTGTTTTAACCTTTGAGGGATATGAATAATTGTCCATCACATGGCATGTGTTATGTAACCAAAGCATGACGATACAAGTGCATAAAGTGACAAATGGAACATTTATTTTGCATATCTTCAACTACAGTAATATTTGCACAATATTAATCGGAGATTGTATTTCTTCCCTTCAAAAAGCAACCATATGATTTCCTTTAAAAGGTTATACACATCAACATATACAGTCATGTCTCACAATGTACATCAACACTCAAATTAACATAATGGCGATTGTTACGTCCCCGTCTAGGGGAAAAAGGGGATGTAACATGAATTGGGAGTGAAGCCCGTTTTTATTCATAACTTAAGATATTTACATTATTTGAAATTGGAAAATACTACAAAATCATAAAGACACACGGAGCAAATCAGGGAAACAATCAAAACATACTAATACTAACCTTGAGTTTTAAACCACTAACCTAAACAAAATAAAAGTTACAACAGAACCCTAATGCTTACCTGCTCTACTATAAACTACCAAAATAGGAGAAATTACAAAATGCAGGCTTCCGTGGCCGTGAACATGTTAACTTAAGTTCTCATTAATGTCCTTAGACTGTGTGCAAAACTTTATGGGAGGACAACACTTAAATTATTCAGCCAATTGAGTTGGATCACAAACTGAAGCTCAGTGCAGAGGGAGGTTATTCAGGCAAAGTTTTTCTTCAGGAAGTTGATAAGCCCGTTGGAGGAGGAATCATGGGACGTGACCTCAGAGTCATCTTTGAGCTCAGGTTTGATCTGCTTGGTCAGCTGCTTGCCTAGCTCGACCCTATGGGAAGGGAAGACAAGACAACAACTTAGTCAACCAACCCAAAAAACACATTTCAAATGTTGAACAAAAATATTTTTTTAATATAATGCATCAGAGTAGAAGACAGTGTGTGTTCATATCACAGTACCTTGATGAATGAGCTGATAGAAGGCATGCTGTCCATTGGTCCCTGGCTCTCCCCAGACGATCGGTCCAGTGTGGTATGGGACATGGGTTCCACTTTTGCTGATATACTTCCTGTTAGATTCCATGTCACCCTGTGGACCACAAGCAACGATCACAATCAGACGCAATGCAGCTTCTCCATCTCTGCCATCCTGATAGCAACCAGGCTTTCCTGATTTCAACCAGGTCAATGCTGCAGGGGGCCTAACACTTACAGTAAAACTTTGTGTCTTGACTCTGAACTTTAGATACAGATGCTACTTGTGCACTCACACAAAACACACTGTGTACAGTATATTGCATGTATAAAGTATGTACACACACACACACACACACACACACACACACACACACACACACACACACACACACACAAATTAATAATTGGTTAGATTAACTGAGATGTCAACTATAAGCCATACTGCCTGTCTGAAAGACTCTGAAGAAGTCTGTTTAGTGGAGTTACCTTAATAAACAAACACAATGTTTTTTTTTCCACAAAGAATATCTAAAAAAAATACTTTTTATAAAAAAGTTGAATTGTTGATCAGGCAGTTGAAAATGAGTTGACCTATATGGAACCCTATATGGAAACTATCCTGGTGAGCGGAGTGATGCATCAAGAAGGTCAGTCGGATCAGCAGACAAAAAGAAAGCCTCAAATCCCTATATATGGAATAACATGATCATCAATATGATGTCATAGTACTGTTGTCATAGACTGGCCTGTACTTACCACTCAGTACATATAACCTGTTGTACCAACAGATGTTAGACCCCAGCTCCTGTCTTCCATCTTTCAGTCCCTCTCAATCCTTTTGTTCAGCGTTTCAGTCTCTGTGTGACTGACCTGCTGGAAGTCAGCAGCAAAGCGATGCATATACTGGTCGTAGGGCAGCATGGTGTGGGTCTCGGCCTGGAAGAAGTTGATGTACCAGACTCCCAGCACAGCCAGAAGCACTGGAAGATTCTTTTCCAGAGGCGTGTTAGGGAAATGATTGTCCTGAGGTGGAATTAGGGAAAGAAAAAACATACAACTTATTTTTACAGTGGTGACACAATGGGCAGAAGGTACAGAGTGAGGAGATGACACAGAGCATATCCATGTTCCCAAGGCCCACCCTAACCCTACACTAACCCGAATAGGACCTGTTAGGAATGACTTCCCAACAGCAGAAACACTAACCTCCAGCTCTTTGAGGGCCTTGTCTAAGGTCATCAGCGCTTCTGTCTGGGCCAGAAAGTTGGCCACCAGGATCTGAACAATCAAAGAAAGAGTCAGGACAGACTATTAATTTGAACCATTTAGAAAGAGATGCTTACAGTTTGTTCAGTTGCCCACGGGCACTGGATTATAACAGATGAATATAGCAGACAGAGGTACAGTACGTATGTTCTCGCATTCAAAATGGTCAGATATCTTCTGCAAATAATGATTAAAAACTATGAGAATCGTTATTGGGTCACTGGGGGGGTACCTTAATTGTGATGAAGGTTGCCCTGATTGGGTTCTGTGACTGGGCAGGAATGAGGAAGTTGGCAGGAATCATTCTGGTGCCTGGTTGGATAACACATAAATTGAACTGGTCAAAGATAGGAAAAGTGACATTCACAAAGGTCCTCAGGAATTTACAGCAGTGGCCAGCAAGTAAATCTGACCTCAGGCCAGTTCTTTTCTACTGCAGAAACATCATAAACTATCTGTTCAAAGTTCTTCCTCCAGACCAAATATGCCAACAGGGCAAGGGAACAATCTGTTAAAACATCCACTACTTACCAACCAGAACTCCAAGCATAAAGGGACTCAGTTTCTTGAAAATAATTGAGTTGCTTGGTTTGTTCCCTTGGAAGACCTAATGTTGGACAGGGATGAAAAGAACATAACATATTCAAAATTGGTATTGAACAAAACAGCAGTTTACAGTGAGGTTTAAATAAGCAGACAAGTTAATGTCCATTGGGATATTAACCTCTGTAAAATTTAAGAGTTGAGTCTGGCAAGCTTAAAGGGATATTTCACTTTCAAAACAACATTTTGTCATTTTATCTGCTTGTATGAGAACACTTGACAGTTTTTTATATGCTTGATTCAGTATTTAGATATTTGATGTAAATGTTATCAGGCCCTCCCTGTCCAGGTCCCCTCCCCATACACACCCATTGTAATTTCAAACTCCATTTTAACCATGATAGATTCATTAAAAACACCCATTATCTTTTCTAGTGACTCATACTACCCTGTTAATACATGAGCAGGCTGATTTTTCGATACATTTTTATTTTATTTTTAATAAACCATTATTGTATTTAATTTGTTCCATTTCCCCAAATAATTATTAAAAGTTCATGTATTGGGAGGGTAGTATGAGTCACTAGAAAAACATGGGTGTTTTAATGAAGCAAATGAAAATCTATTTGGGCTGTTCACATAAGCCTGATTAGACGATATGCCTATTGTTGGCCAGAACTGGGACATTACAGTCTATTATAGTTAAGATCAATAACAGAAATGGACAATCAGCTGACTAACAGATCTATGATCTGTGTGCACCTACTTTGTGAGGTAGCAGGTTCTCCAGGGCCGGTCCTCCCAGGCCGCTGGCCTTCAGCTCTCATCTTAGAAAAATATAGAAAGCCTGTATGTGCAGGTGTGCACACACACACACACACACACACACACACACACACACACACACACACACACACACACACACACACACACACACACACACACACACACACACACACACACACACACACACACACACACACACACACACACACACACACACACACACACACACACACACACACACACACACACACACACACACACACACAGAGAGAGAGAACAATAAGCAGGAACCAGCTAATGCTTCTGTATAAACAAAAAGGCCAAAAATGAATACAACTGTGCACACAGTAATAATTACCTGACATGCTTGTGACACTTAATCCATGGATGTCATCAGAGTTAATTACTCAGAAATGGTTACATTCAACAAGCCCTATGCCATCATCCAGTCCTTCAAGTTGGGGGATGTTTAGCTTAATGTTGTGCTAGTTCTAAACAAAACAACACAAATACAGAATGTGCTTTATAAAGGCTGAGGTGTGGTATGTAACACCATTATCATAAAACACCAGGATAACTGTGATTTTACCATGATACAGTATGAATGTGCATCAGTCATTAACATCAAAACAGTCATTTCATTGCTACTGGCAACACTGCATGTGTGGAGAGGAGGGAGCAGAGATGGGGGGAGAGACTTATGATATCTGGCATGTGTTGTTGCATATAGTAACATAAAACAAACTCACCAAGTATGAAGATTAGGGTGCTGTGTGTTGTATTCACTTCAAGTGATACTTACAGCAGAAGACCACCTATGGGGTGAATTACTGTCAGTACCTGCAGGTACATTCACCACATAACATAGTAATTATAGATATCAAACTCACCAGACATGGTGTCATTATGCTGCATTCACTTCATGATGAGATAGCAGTGCAGCAGAAGACCACCAGACACAACTTTTCAGCATCTGAAACTTCACTGATGTGACTTTCTTTTACCATAATCACTCCAGGTTTCACAGAATAAAAATGGAGATACAATAAACCTAGAATGAACATTGTACATTTTAGATATTACACAGTAGTTACCAAAATAAAAATGTTAAACAATAGAATAGTTAATACTATCAAAATGATTGTTACCTGAAGTGCTAATAATTCTTAATGCACAAGGACCTTCAGAAGTAGCTTGAGTCGTTGTGACAGTCGCAGCTTTCAGAAGCACTGTGCCAATACCCCATCCTACACATTGAGGAACGTTTACTTCATGTTTCACTGATCCTGAAAAAAAAGAAAAGAAAAAACAACACAACCACAACATTTGCTTCATTATGTGTAATGTTCTGTCCTTTTTTTCTCTCTAACAAATCAACTGTCAACAATATCTGTGAACAATAATGCACTAGGCCATACTTGTTCAAAGTTATGTGTTCCATGGATGTCAGATGTGGTTGCTTTCAACAAGCCCTATGCCATCATCCAGTTTTTCAAGCTGGGGGACAATACAAATACAGAATGTACTTTATAAAGGCTGAGATGTGGTATGTAACACCATTATCATAACACACCAAGATAACTGTTTGATGTGACCATATGATTGTTACCTGAAGTGCTAATAATACTTAATGTACAAGGACCTTCAGAAGTAGCTTGAGTTGTTGTGACAGTCGCAGCTTTCACAAGCACTGTGCCATATGCAATCTTACACATTGAGGAACGTTTACTTGCTCCATGTTTCACTGGTCCTAAAAAAAGGGTGAAAAAAAAAGAACACAACACAACCACAACATTTGCCTCATTATAGCTTTACCCTATACACCCACAAGTTACCTTTAGGGTGAGTGGCACAGCTTACAACAAACAAATTGGTACTTGTGCAATCTCACCATCATATTATGAAAGTGCTTTAGTTGACAAAATCAATAATTTTACTTTTTATTGTACTTACTTAGTCCTCTTGCACTTCAAGGCGCGTAGAGCCAACCATGGCAACCAGGTCTCTCCATCTGGGTCTGTCGTGGGCAAGGTGTTGAGCTTGTGCCAGTGTCGTATTGCATGCATTAAGGTCCTGGGCTATCACATCCAGCCAGCGGGTGCGGGGAGCGCCTCTTGGTCGTCTCCAGCCAGCTTGCTGGGGATTGAAGGCCAAGATGGTGTGTGTTGGATGTTCCACGGGCAGGCGGATAATGTGGCCATACCAGCGTACTCGCCGCATTGCTGCGAGACAGGATGCAGGGAGCTGTTTGGTTTGCTCTCTTAGGGCCCGGTTTGTTACATGCTGGCTCCACGAGATGCCTTCGATCCTCCTGAGGGCTCTGGAATCAAAGCCATCAAGCCTGGCCGCGAGGGTGTTATTCAGCAGCCAAGTTTCTGCGCCGTACAGGAGGAAAGAGATGACAGAGGCATTGTAGACCCTGAGCTTTGTCTCCCTAGATATGTGCCGGTGTCGCCACAACGGTCTCCATAAGGACTGCATGACAGAGGATGCTAGGGTACGGCGTCGGTCGACCTCTATTTTGAGGTCACTGGTGTTGGACACTGTCGAGCCAAGATATTTGAAGGTTGAGACTAAGTGGACAGGGGTGCTGTCAAAGATAAAGGGTGGTGGGTCAGGTCCATCGCCTACATGCATGAGTTCGGTCTTGGACCAGCTTATCTTTAGGCCGAGCTTTTTGGTCTCCTCATCAAATACACTGAGGGCTTCACAGAGCTGATTGGCTGTCTCAGTGAAGAGGGTGGTGTCATCAGCATATTAGAGGTCCTTCAGGGTGTAGCTTCCAAGTGACACGCCAGGGACCCGCTCACAGACTCTAGATATCAGGTGGTCAATGACGCAGTTAAAGAGTTCTGGGGCAGCGACACAGCCCTGCCTTACCCCACTGTTAAGGCAGGGCTGTTGCTTAAAGAGCGTGGTGATTTTGGTTGGGACTCTGAGGGACTTCATGATGTTCCAGAGGGACCCGTGGTCCACAGTGTCAAAGGCAGCCTTAAGGTCAATGAAGGCGATGAATAGGTGTCGGTCCTTTCTGAACTCCCGGGCCTTTTCTATAAGAAGCCGTAGAGCAGAGATATGGTCAGTAGTGGAGCGGTTGGGCATGAATCCGGCTTGTTGTTGGCAGCGTCTGCTTCTGGTTGCAGGTAGAGCTTGGGTGAATAGGATACGGGTGAAGAGTTTTCCGAGGATGGAGAGGAGTGTGATGCCTCTATGGTTACTGCAGGTCAGCTGATCTCCCTTTCGCTTCCAGAAGGGAAGTATAATGCCCTGCCTCCAGTCATCAGGCAGCGACTCTGTGCCTGCTCCACCAGTAACAAATACATTAAACAGTTCTGGATTCTCTACACGGATTTCTGTAAGTACCAGTTGCGATTTTGTAAAATATATTCTAGTTTTTCAAAAAGGTCAGACTAAGTATTGTGTAATAAGAAGTTAAAATATAACATTTAAAAGTATATACATTCAATTTTATTTTTGTAAATACATTACAGTTTCAGTTGTTTTTTGTATTAAATAAGTCATTTAGTTTAGTTAACCACAATATTTTGAGACAAGAGTATGCTGCATTCGTAATGTATAGCTTTGAGCAAATGTGTCTTACCTGTGCCTGCTCCACTAGTAACAAATACATTAAACGGTTCTGGATTCTCTCCACGGATTTTCTGTAAGCACCAGTTGCGTATTTTGTAAAAGATATTCTAGTTTTTCAAAAAGGTCAGACTAAGTATTGTGTAATAAGAAGTTAAAATATAACATTTAAAAGTATATACATTCAGTTTTATTTTTGTAAATACATTACAGTTTCAGTTGTTTTTTGTATTAAATAAGTCATTTAGTTTAGTTAACCACAATATTTTGAGACAAGAGTCTGCTGCATTCGTAATGTATAGCTTTGAGCAAATGTGTCTTCCCTGTGCCTGCTCCACCAGTAACAAATACATTAAACGGTTCTGGATTCTCTCCACGGATTTTCTGTAAGCACCAGTTGCGTATTTTGTAAAAGATATTCTAGTTTTTCAAAAAGGTCAGACTAAGTATTGTGTAATAAGAAGTTAAAATATAACATTTAAAAGTATATACATTCAGTTTTATTTTTGTAAATACATTACAGTTTCAGTTGTTTTTTGTATTAAATAAGTCATTTAGTTTAGTTAACCACAATATTTTGAGACAAGATTCTGCTGCATTCGTAATGTATAGCTTTGAGGAAATGTGTCTTCCTTGTGCCTGCTCCACCAGTAACAAATACATTAAACGGTTCTGGATTCTCTCCACAGATTTTCTGTAAGCACCAGTTGCGTATTTTGTAAAAGATATTCTAGTTTTTCAAAAAGGTCAGACTAAGTATTGTGTAATAAGAAGTTAAAATATAACATTTAAAAGTATATACATTCAGTTTTATTTTTGTAAATACATTACAGTTTCAGTTGTTTTTTGTATTAAATAAGTCATTTAGTTTAGTTAACCACAATATTTTGAGTCAAGAGTCTGCTGCATTCGTAATGTATAGCTTTGAGCAAATGTGTCTTCCCTGTGCCTGCTCCACCAGTAACAAATACATTAAACGGTTCTGGATTCTCTCCACGGATTTTCTGTAAGCACCAGTTGCGTATTTTGTAAAAGATATTCTAGTTTTTCAAAAAGGTATAACATTTCAATTCCAATGTTATTGTGTTAGTTTTAGTGAACTATAAAAACATATTACAGTAGTCAAACTATGGAAATACGAATGGCTTCGTGAACACTGTAGTAGGCTGGTATTACTTGGACAGATTCGTTTTCAATATCTTTAATGTATACATGGTCAATCAAGGTACCACTCTCTGTTGTTGCACTTTTTACACATTGTCTGTATTCTTGTTGTTCCATTAAATCTACAAGGGTAGATGTTTTAAACAGATCTTCATTGAAATCTCCCATTATTACTTTTCCTCCAGGGTATGAATCCAATTCTTCAACAAGTTTAAGCAAATTTTGGCGAAAGGACTCCATTTTGTATGAATTTGGTCTATACAAAACAGCTACTGCCACATCAACTCGTGGAACATAAAAGATCAAACATTCCAAGTTAGAACTTTGTGGTATGATTGTATGAATTGTCTCATCAAAGCGATGATATATTCCAACTCCACCTCTTGCCTGTTGTTTTAATTGGTCAAACATCGGTTGACTGTTATCATAGCAATTTGATCTTGGATTGTGTTGAAATGTAAAACCTGGTAAATCTAGCATCTGTACTGGGTCATCTGACCTTAACCACGTTTCTGTCAAACAAATGCAATTGGCTTTCATTAGCATATGATGTGCTTGAACATCCAGAAAATGTGCTTTTAAACCCTGGACATTATGCAAAACTATTGTAAACGCACAACTGCTTGTTGGGGTTTGTTGAGGAATAATGAACTCTGGCATGCTTTTAATTGCTTTGTCAACTTTGTCGTTGCAAAATATGGCTGAATCCTTAAAATCTTCAATAATGAGGCCACTAAGAGTTCTTACGCGACTTAATGCAACGTATGCTTGTCCTGCATGATTTACATGTTTCAAAGACACCACAGCATTATCAACTGTTAAACCTTGTACTTTGTGTATTGTGCATCCCCATGCCAATCTCAGAGGAAATTGCCGTCTTACTCCACCACTATTTGACACATGGTCTGCTTGTGGTTCAATTATCGTAGCATTTTGCCGAGTCTTTGATCTCTGAATTTGTCCAACTTTTGGATTATCAAATGCAACATGAATATTAGAGGGAAATGAACTTTCAGGTGAGAGCGTTATGTGGACAACAGTTCCAAAAGCACCATTTACAAGACCATCTGGAACATCAATATTCTTCTTGAGAATAACTCTGGCACCTATGCCAAGATGTATAACTTGTGACAAACAAGAGTTATATACTTTTTTATGATGACCAATTTTCATTGCCATCCTTCCAGTTTTTGGATTCCTTTCAAAATCTTCAGCCACTATGCTTATCGCATCTGGACACATTCTTGCTAATGTTATAAGGTTGTATGTGTCAACTTGGTCATTGGTAGCAAATATGTGGATGGCATCGGATTGTTCACCAGTTTCACATTGTTTTATCAAATGTAGATCTTTGTCATTTAATGGTTCTTTCCTTTTATGTATTCTGAAGCGATTCAGTGTTTGAGCAAAGATTGGATCTTTCTGTCTAACAATCTTAGTCAGCTTTGCAATCGTGAAATTATTCCACAAGTTAATTCCTGTTCCTTCTGCATATAAAGGTGTACCTTTGACAGGAGGCAACTGATAAAAATCACCTACTGCAATTATACTCACTTTTCCAAAGAGAGAATAGTCACCAACCTGTTTTATTTGTCTTAATCTTCCATGTATGTAGGCTAGAAGACGATGGTCAACCATAGATATTTCGTCAATTATTAATATTTGTAAATTAACCAGTTTGGCACGTAGGGAATTTATTTTGTCATCACCAAGTGGTACGTATGGCAATGTGTTATTAATGCCAATGGAAAAGGTGTTGTGTATGGTTGAACTACCAATGTTGTATGCAGCAACACCAGTTGGAGCACATAAAAGAACTGTGATGTCATCAGGATTTACAGAAGTTTGAGACAAGAGTCTGCTGCATTCGTAATGTATAGCTTTGAGCAAATGTGTCTTCCCTGTGCCTGCTCCACCAGTAACAAATACATTAAACGGTTCTGGATTCTCTCCACGGATTTTCTGTAAGCACCAGTTGCGTATTTTGTAAAAGATATTTGACTGTTCCTCATTTAAAGATCTCATTAGATTTAGTGCTTCTTCTCTACACAGTTGAGCATTATGAGTTTCAATGGTGCAAACTTTTTGTGCATTTGTAATCAAATCAGGTATATTTTCATCATTGTTATCCTCATCATCATCATCATCAACTTCATCTTTCCTTGAACTGAGACATTCTAGCCTTTCCTTTTCAGATTCAGGACATATTTGAGCCCAAGCATCTTCCAAATCACCAACTTGGTTCAAAAGTTCTGCTGCTTCATCAAGTTTGTCTGTTTCTTTCTCAAAAAAGGACCTGTTTGTCTCAACAATGGATTTCACAGTCTGTACAGCATTGCCAGCATTTCTCACTGAACCAAGATTGTAAAAGTCTTCAAATGACTCAAAAGATGGAGGTTTTAACTGAGAATCTTGACGATATGGCAAGAAAAGCTGCAAAATAGATTTATAGTATTTTTCTGGATCTTTTGTTGGTGTGAATCTCGGATACCTCACCACTGCGACATCTGTTCGTGTGCGTCTTTTCACATATCCCAAATTGTTGTCTAGTTGAATTGTTTCACCTTTAGATGTGGAAGCCTCTGATTTGGACAGCACTCTGTATTCTGAAACAAATGTAGCAAGGCATAAATATTCCAAGTCTTGAGTTTGTGGTCGGCTTTTATATCGGTCTGTCTGACTAATCATCCATATGCTTGAGTCATCATTTGTCTCCTGAGATACTTTGTTCTGCAATTCCTTCAAAGGTTTTGTCATTCTAACCGTATCTCCAACAGGAATAAATTGAACTTTGCGAGAACATTCCTTCAAATGCATATTTGTTACTCTGTAAACAGCTTCTTGGGCACTAACTTCTCTATTGTGAAGATAAACAGCTCCTAGTTTTTGAAGCGCTTCTTTAGCATCAAGATTTCCATCTAGACTTTCTTTCTGTGCTCGATCAAGCAACATTCCCATGTTACGTTCAGCTTTTGATATGTAGGTGATTATGTACACAACAACAGAGTATGCATCTGTAATAAATTGAATATCCATATTAGCATTCCAACTTGCTAACAAATCCCCGTTGTATTGATTTATCCAGATATCGTTTGGTGAACGTTTCAAAACCACACTCGTTTTGTTAGCAACTCTGTTGTATGCCAATTCAAATATTTCCTGATCAATACCCATGTCATCAAATAAGTCTTTTGTTGAATCATAACTCATGTCAGGATTTGATAATGCCGTTTTCACTTTTTCAAGAATTTCTATGGCCTGATCTCTTTTTAAGCAAAACTTATCATCTTCATGATTGGCTGAATTATGCGACTCATCGGCACCGTCAACATCCATGTTTTCTTCTTGTGATGCATCTTTTGTATCATCTGTCTTTTCAGTCTCCTTTTTCTTTGGTCGGCTAATGAATGTTTGACAAGAAATAGGTCTAGGAAAATTAAATCGACATGTGGTTTTGTTTTTTCTGCACGTCTTTGAATGTCTAGTGCTATGCTTTTGAACACTATTCACAATCTCATACAGTTTTACATCATCTTTGTCTGGCATCTGACAAGTTACATATGTGTCCACAAATTCAATAACGTCTTCATCTGAATCTTTATCTATTTGCGGAGCATCTTTAATCCAGAGCAATCCATGGACATGTGGGCTCCCTCTTTGCTGAAATTCGACACGGTAAAAATAGTCATTTACAAGTCCAACAGGTGCTGCTTTAGATATTAGAAGATCTCTTTTATACTCATGCCATCGATGGTCAAACATCCTTGCCGCCGTAACTGGGTTCTGTTTTAGTATGCGACATTTCTCAAACCAATCAAGTCTTTCCACATCAACCTTTTTTCTTTCTTGAAGTACAAGTGTTGCCATCATTTCTGGCCATCTCATATCTGCAGAACTAAATGAGAAAAACCAGGTAGGAAGACCAAGCTGTCTTAACATTGCAAAAAGATCTTTTTGTACAGACTGCCAAAATGCCGGACTTCCACGAATATTCCGGAGATATTTGTACCCTTCATCGTAATGTAAGATTTTCCTCAATGATTCAGCATCTGTTAACATATCAGCTGTTATACGCTTGGGAACCTTTTTGTCAACTCCCTTTCTCATAGCAATAGATACACTATTCACAACTTGTTGAAGTTCAGATATATATTGAGCATAAAATATATAATCTATACTGTTTGAAAACCTTCCATCAGCGTTTAAAAGTCTGCTATTTAGGTACTTTGCAAGTGTTATTTTTGTCGGTCTGTCATCATGAAAAGTAGGACCACCTTTTGGAAACAAAACTGGAAAACATTTAGCTTCATTTGTTTTATCCTTCAGTAGACCAATAGGATTGTTTCCTTCTGCAGGAGCCACTGATATTATACTGTCAAAATGCTGATCTAAAACATCTTGTGCCAAGTCAACAGGCTGAAGACAAGTATCAAAACATGCTACATTCTGTTGTTCTGTATAGGTTAATTCTTCATCGTTTTCAGTTTCATCTCCATTTCCTGCGTCATCTGCATTCTCATTTCCTGCATCATCTGCATTTTCAATTGTGTGTTCTCCTTCCTCAACAACTTCATCAATATCATTAGTTTGACTTAAAGGATTTATCCAATCTCGATTCATGTCTGTGTCAGCATAGAAGCGATTACGTTTATTCAGGTAATGCAAGGCATTTTCTACATGATCTGTATGGACATATGCATAATCATAGTGCCCTTTATATGTAATTTTACGTTTCAATTTCATTCTTATCATCATGTCATCACTAGCATTTCTCGGTAGAACATTTGTCACATGGCTTAAGTTGGAAGGCACGCAAACTACTGGTCCATGGCATCCATTTTGACCTCCTTTGGGCAATGCAACAACTTTCATGAACGGAATGTGTTTAGCTATCAAATGTTCTTCCAGAGCATTGAGACATTTTAGTTCTGATGGTATTGGTTCGAGATGTAGATTGTTTAACACACTTTGTTCAGGCATTTTGCCAGATAATAGTTTTCGATCGCATGTCTTACAAATCCATAGTTTAGCAGCTATTCCTTGTGACATTGCGCAATTAAGTGAACAGTTACTGTCACATTTATGCAAATATGTCTCTGTAATGCATTTGTCTGCTAATAATCCAATATTTTTGTTTTTCTTTACATAGGAAGATTTCTTACACTGACTGACCTGCTTTCTGAAAAGTTTTCGATGGCAGACACAGCAAACAAATTCAGGGCCTGTACGGACATTTTTTTGGAAAGTTTCAATGGCAACATTAATGTCAACCTGCTTTGTCTTATTTTCTTTATATTTCTTGCGCAACTTCTTATTTTTATCTGCTTGGAACTCTGCGTCAGTAGCATATTTTAGCTTGTTGTATTCGTAAACTTTGGCTCGGTACTCTGCGTCAGTAGACAATTTAAACTTTTTGAATTCGCAAACTTTGACTCGGAACTCAGCGTCAGTAGCAAATTTGACCTTGCTGTATTCACAAACATCTGCTTGGAACTCTGCGTCAGTAGCATATTTGACCTTGCTGTATTCACAAACATCTGCTCGGAACTCTGCGTCAGTAGCATATTTGAACTTGCTGTATTCACAAACATCTGCTCGGAACTCTGCGTCAGTAGCATATTTGAACTTGCTGTATTCACAAACATTGGCTTGGAACTCTGCGTCAGTAGCAAATTTGACCTTGCTGTATTCACAAACATCTGCTCGGAACGCTGCGTCAGTAGCATATTTGAACTTGCTGTATTCACAAACATCTGCTCTGAATTCTGCATCAGTAGCGTATTTGAACTTACTGCATTCAATTTTGTTTTGTTTAAACACTTGATCTGTTATATATCTGTCTCTTTCTTTCTCAGTTTTTGACTTCTTGACTCTATCCGTCTTGAAACTTGTATCATGTGACCTTTTTCTTAGTTCCATAGTGTTTTTTTCTCCTGCTCCATTGTTACACATCCCTGCACAACAAAATGGATCATCCTTTCTCTTAACACATGTTACAACGTCATAATGATTTCCATTAGTGTTGTTTAAATATACTGCTTGACATCTCTGTACATCTGTAGATGCACGACAACTGGAGAAAATATTCCATATGCCATTATTAAGTGTCATAATAGTTGTTTGCAACAAGTCAGCAGCTGCAAAGATTTCAAGCTCAGTAGCCCATGTTCCTGAATAATAAATTCTGGATTTAGTCAAGTATTGCTGCATAGATTCATAATCTGCTCTCAAATACTGTTGAAATGCTGATGTGTTCTGATTAAGGTGTTTAAATATAGCACGACGGATTTTTAAATGGTTATTTTCATTACCACAGATTGCAAAAGCCAATGCTCTGAAGAAGCAGTTGCCATCACCTTTGATTTGTTTATTCTCGCAAGGATCACCCATTGGTGTGAAGTCTTTGTTTTGTTCAACAGTTTTGACACTTTCATTACGGACATTTAATTGAGAACACAATATGTCTTGATCCACAGATCTAAGCGGCTTGAAAGACAATTTAGGTGTTACGACATCGGTAATGATGACATCTTGTATTTCACAAGTATCAGAGGTTTTGCCAGAGGTTTTGTCAATGTTTTTGTCAAAGTTTTCAGTTGCATTTGTGGTTTTGTCAGAGTTTTCAGTGGTATTTGCCAGGAATTCCCTCTCTCCAAAGGAGAATCCAAGAGGGAATTCCCACTCCTCTCCACGAGGAAATTCCAGCTCCTCTCCACGAGGAAAGTTTTCAGTTGTATTTGTGGTTTTGTCAGAGTTTTCAGTGGTATTTGCCAGGAATTCCCTCTCTCCAAAGGAGGATCCAAGAGGGAATTCCCACTCCTTTCCACAAGGAAATTCCAGCTCCTCTCCATGAGGAAATTCCAGCTCCTCTGCAGAAGCATTGATTCCAGTCACATCAAATTGCTCATCAAAAGCATTCAAAGATTGTGCAAGATTACAGAGGTATCTGTACAATTCTTCAATTCCAGCATGAAATACCAAAACACTTTTTCCTTTTCCATCAACAAGCCCTTTACAATTACGAGCATGGGAATCAATTACAGCATACCAGCCATTCTGTCTGACAACTGCACAGGTACTTTCGTTCAAAGTGAACAAACATGCATCAAAGTCTACAAAAACTCTTTGTATTGCTTCATCCAATGGTAACACAATGTCCTGCAATCCTTCGTCATATTTTGAAATGCAAACTTTACCACAAAAGGTCTTACCATACGTTATCGATATGGACTTATCACATAGTACATGTCTGCTGGGCAATTCATTAACTTCAACTAATCCACTTGTATGTGCAATTTTACATGTTCGATTCAAAGAAGCATATAATGCATTACCATGGTGTAGGATCTCATCAAGGTCCTTTGGTCCCCAGGTAAAGACATTTCTAATTCCACTCATGATTATTGCAGTCAGACTTATTGGGACACATTGCTTTCCAGCATATGGGTGAAATTGTACATGACCTTGATGGAATGAACCACAAACGAAGGATACTTGGGGGCAATCCGTAGTAGTGTTTTTTAACAAGGTGGAATCATAAGACTTATGGTTAGTGATACAGCCAGAGAGTTTGTCAGAGTTAATGAGTGTGTCAACATCATGTACTCTGCTAGATGGGTCAATTATCAAAGAAGGGTTTGGGACATGAACTGTCATACGTGTACTTTTCAACACATCACTGTAGAGTGATCGACTTCGACTAGTATATGCACTTGTACTCGTAGATGGCTTATGTTCACAGTATCTTTGCTCCGTTTCATTTATTACAGTTACTTTGACTCCAGTCACATCAAATTGCTCACCAAATGCATGCACAGACTGTGCAAGATTACAGATGTTTCTGTACAATTCTGCAATGCCAGCATGATATACCAAAACACTGTTTCCATTTCCATCAACAAGCCCTTCAGAATTACGTGCATGGGAATCAATTACAGCAAACCAGCCATTCTTTCTGACAACTGCAAAGGTATTTCCTTTCAAGGTGAACAAACATGCATCAAAGTCCACAAAAACCCTTTGTATTGCTTCATCCAGTGGCAAGACCATGTCCTGCAATCCTTCATCATATTCGGAAACACCAACTTCACCACAAAAGGTTTTACCATATGTTATTGATACGGACACATTATGCAGTAGATGTCTCTTTGGCAATTCATTAACTTCAACAAATCCACTTCTATGTGCAATTTTACCTGCTCGACTCAAAGAAGCATACAAATCATTTCCATGCTGTAAGATCTCATCAAGATCCTTTGGTCCCCAGGTAAATATATTTCTGACTTCACTCGTGATTATTGCAGTCAGACTGTTTGTGACACATTGCTTTCCAGCATATATATGAAATTGTTCATGACCTTGATGGAATGAACCATGAACAAAGGATACTTGGGGGTGATCAATGATACTGCTTTCTATCAAAGTTGAATCCAAAGACTCATGTTCAGGAGTATAGCCAGAGTTTTTGCTCTTGTCAGAGGTTATGCCAGAGTTTTCTGTAGTATTTGTAGTTTTGTCAGAGTTTTCAGTAGTTTTTGGGAATTCCCTCTCTCCAAAGGAGAATCCAAGAGGGAATTCCTGCTCCTCTCCGGGAGGGAATTCTAGCTTCTCAGCAGAAGCTCTACTTACCATTTCATCCTCCTCAGAGGTTTGAGGCGGAAGAGGAATAGGGCAGCTGACCTTATTTCTCTTCATGGATTCCTGCTGTTGTCTGCCCTTCTTGCGAGGCATCTGAAAAACATGCATTGACAGTTCAATGAAAGTTTGTACATTTGTATTATACAAGTATACTAAAAGAACAGTTTGAATAGGCAAGTTAGTGATACTGAATACATGAGTTTGTAACAATATTATAAACAACTTTAATAGACCTCATTGTTTTTATTAATGTTCTTAAAAAGGACGAAAAAATTACATTTCAAGTTAATTGATTCTATATATAGATATTGTATACAAATTAGGGGTGTGAAAGAATATTCTTTATTCGAATATTCGTTCGAATGTTAACAATAAAATAAATTCGAAAGTAAAAAAATTGAGCTTCGAATTAATTTATATTTAATTAAAACAAATCTACCGCACTTCTTGCGAGGTGGAATGTTCAACCTTTTTAATTGCAATGACCTCCAGTTTGACTCTGAAGATTCTGGTTGTACTGCTCAACCCTCAATGAGTAACAGTACAAGATTGTGGTTTAACTTAACTACAGTAGTAGACTTTACTTGTATTATGCATTGCACTGCAATTTAGAGACGACACGTTGTGAGCTTGTAGATCTGATCATTTTAGGGCTTGTCTGCATGCGGATACTGGTTCCTATCACTGTGCTGTGGACCCATAAGACATCTACATACATCATAACTTGACACCGTGGCACAAAGGACATCACATCTCACAGGCACAGGTCTGTGCAGATTCTTCCGAGGTGATTTTGGAGGACTTGCCTGCATATGGAAACAAAATAACTTTTTCAGGCATGACAATGGAAACCCTGTGTGTTGCTTCGCGCATAATTGTGACATTTTGTATGTGTCTAAATTAAATAACACTTGAAAAACAGAGACACTTTGCTTTGAATTTACCTTGCTGCCCTTTGGACGAGCTGGGCACTCCACAGGGCTGTTCAGGTTGGATGGCTGGAATGCTTCCATAGCATCCAAGACTTTAGGGCTAAACCACACAGGATTTCGAGGGATTGAACTCTCTGGTGAGCCGTCCTTTTGTAGAAACAAAGAACAAAAAAGAAAGAAAGAAAAAAGAAAGAAAGGGATTATGATTATTAAATGAGCGATAAGTATAAATCCACATGATCCGTTTCTCATTTCTCATGCCGTCTGTCTTTTACTCAAACTCTAGACTGGTTATTATCTCATAGACTATTGTATGTAGTTATATCATCAGTCTGCCACTGCCATGCTATAAAAAACCCACAGACACACAGACTTCATGTGTGTCTCTGTTCACTTCATGTCAGCCTGTAAAGTAGCTATGTATTTGTTACTGTCATTAAAAGTGTCATTACCCGCTTCCAGTTTTTTTCGATTGCTAAAACAAATTTTTCAAAACTGTATGTTTTTTTTCTTCAAAACTGCACAAACAAAACTCCAAACATTACAAACAAATTGCTAAACCCTGGCATCCCTTTGCAAAACAACTCTTTGCCATCAAATCTGTTAACATGTTCACAAAATGGAACTTGTGTTTTCATTTGGTAAACACAGCCATATTTTCACATGACACACACATACCATTCATTGAATAAACACAACTAAGCTTTTGGCTGAACACTACCAAGCATGTACAGAACACTGAAGAGCAAAACTGAAAACACAATTGTCGAAATGGAACACCATAAGAATGACCATGGCTCTGGAGAATATAATAAGATATTTCTCCTTTTGTAAAATGACTCAGTGTAGGCCTACCTTTTTCATAGTCAAACATAAAACAGCACACAAATATGCAGCCAAAACAAGTTTTGATTTACAGTAAATTAGGCACCATGCCTCTGGTCAGAGATGCATGGGCACAAAAAACAAAAAAAATATATATATATTTTGAAAGAAATTGGTCAGTACTTGGTCTAATACTGACCAGGATACTGTCACCAAGATACTATCCATATATTTTGAAAGAAATTGGTCAGTACTTGGTCTAATACTGACCAGGATACTGTCACCAAGATACTATCCTGGTGTTTGTACCTGTATTTCACTTTCTTTTTTGGTATTTTGTGCCCATCTCTGCCTCCGGTTCCTGTCTCAATGTTCAGTTGTGCAACAACTGAACACTCAGAGTGTCAAGAAGGAAAGTCAGAGTTTAAAATGCTAAGGAAATCTAAAGTAGTAACAAATTGAGTCAAAAAACTAACTGCACACTGATTTGGTTACATCACGGAGAGGAGACACCAGGATGTTGGCTACAACTGTACGTGTGACACAGCATGCTGTCTATTAACGATACTTTCCTACACCAAGACTTCTCCCCACTCATTTACACAAAATTGTCAGAAAATAGCAGATCTACAAGCTAAATGGACTGTATCTTTGTGGAATAGAGCACCTGTTTGATTTACTAGTCAAAGCTATCTGGGCAGTTGATTGAGAACAATGTTTGCTACTCCTAAATAACACCAAATCAGTAGAGCACAAACTGGCCCTAACAGTAAGTATGAAGACGGTTTTAACCTTTTGCTGTTGCTGCTGCTGCTGTAAGACCCAAGCAGACTGCGCAGGACGTACAGGATGTTGCCTCGTCTGAAATGAGAAATGCAGATTGATGAGTGAAATGTGAATACTAAGGATATGTGATATCAACCTTTGACCATTAACCCATAGATCCATCTGTTACTGTCCAATACAAATATTAACCAATACTGATATATCGTTGTTGTGGGGTGGAATTGTGGGGTGGAATCCTTGTATGTCCACAACTGTTTGTTTTGTATTTATCATTTTTTAAATGATTTAAACTACTAAAAAAATTCAGCTCAAGTAAAAATGCAATTTGATTTTTCCAGAAAGCCCAACTGCCATGCAGACATTTGTTTTTATACTAATATCAGCCAATAATATCAGACATCCCTACTTAATAACATAACAGAGTATCCCTTTTTACAAAGCAGTGACAGCATTCAACACTTACCTTCACAGCAGGTGAGCGTGGTACGCGCACTTCCCGACTCACAATCACTCTCGGAGACACTGTACGTATTGGTGTTGGTGGAATGAGTGCTGGCTTGGAATGCAACTTCTTGGGAGACACCTACACATACAAAGAGAAACATTTTTACAGACTACAAAATAGGAACCATGTCATTGTACCTTGTATTTATGTAGTTGTAAGATGTGTGGACAAACCTGTGCTGTCTGTGCTGTGCGCTGCAATTCGTTTTCAACTGCCATGACAATTGCAAGTGAGAAAATGGACTGGCCAACAGAATCACTAAGATGAACCTAAGAGAGACAAAAACAAATGTTTAGAATCCAATAGACATTGTAATATGTCATTAATTCATATGTTATGTTGTGTTCATATCATGTACAAATAATGCATAATCTTCATGTGGTTTTTCGAAACAAAGATTACACTTACGTTGTCGCGACACCAGAGTTCAGACTGTGTCAGTGGGAACAGAGCTGTGATACCAGTGTATGTCACACCTTAAATATAAATACCGGTAGATCATAGGTGAGATAAGCAACCATCATGTCACATTCACAAACAATATTATTCAAAAATTAACCTACAAAAACAAATATGTTGCTATATACTGTACATGTAGTGTAATACACTAAAACGTGTACCTAGCCTGAAATGGTTAAAAAGGCCCGCAACAACTTGAACCCTTGCATCCCTATTTCTAGGGAATATTTGTCACAAATATGCTGTGTACAAGCGCACAATGACTGACATTGTTACATCAACCTAACCACACATTATCTGTTGTGTATGCATTTCCATTACTCACCACAGAAATTAGCTGCACTTTTAAAAGCGTCGCGAAGAGCGTTCTGCTGTCCAATGTCAACATTCAGGCGCGGCGGAAAGTCAAGGACAAAAATCTATAAAAAAACACAAGTGTTGAGTGTCAAAAACAACATCTTCTCAAACTTTGAGAAGCATTAAAAGAAGCACGATAGAAAAAGGTATTGGAAGAAACAACTTACATGTTTCCAGCGCAACAAGGCTGTTTGCAGCAGCCTGCGGAAGTCATCTCCTGCTTGACTCACACTGTGACCACTAATGTTGTTACTCGTAGCTAAAATGCAGACCATGTCTGCCACATGTGGCACGTCAGCGTGTTTCACTTCAAGTTCCAAGTCTGCTGCTTTGGCACCGGGGTATGACATGAAACCAAAGCTGATGTCAGAGTTGGGCATGTTGACATATCCATCAACAATGGAGCGTAAATGAGAGTCCCCAATTACGACTGCAAACTGTTTCAAGGGAAGAAAAAAACAGAAACAAATCAATGCTTTTTTGCTTAACAATCACATTTACTCCTCAACAATTAATACACAAGTAAATGAAGGTACCTTCTTCTTTGACAAGTCCGCTGGGAAGACACACTTGCACTGCTTTTCTGTCAGCTGTGAAGTTGGCCACTTCCTGACAGAGTGACGTGTGCCTGTGCCACCAGCTGGTAGCTAAAAACACACAGACAGATGAAAGATGTGTTCACAGTACATTTTTGCCATTTTGCCAGACATGTTAATCCGAAGTGATTTACAATAAACAGCTAATACATCAATAAAATAAGCAAGATAATGTCACTACATGAAAAATCAATATAGATGACGGAAGGGGAATGTTATGTTATGAAGTGTTATGATTTTAGCAGAAGTCTGAAGAGGTGAAACTTCAGTATACAGCAAAAGCTAGGGGATGAGTCTGTAACTCTAAATGCCACTGCCAGTTGACTCCACAGTTTGCAAGCAGCAGGGAGAACAGTCTAGCCATGATTGAATTTCTGTCCTGGGGGTTTTTAACTAAAGTTCTGTCACCATCCCTGTGTTGCCTGATTGCACTGAACATGTAGCGTTGTAAGGCTTGATCAAGTTTTGCTGAATAAAAGTTTGACACAGGTGTACTTTGCCTTCATATTGCTCAACCAGGCAAGTGCTCTTTTAAGAGAGAACCAAACGAGCTCAAAACACAACACCAGATATCTGTGAAAACACATGAACACAGCCAGAGTGCTTTGTCCTCTGTTCTGTGTAATGTAAAAAAGAAGCACTGTGTAACATACAGTATGATGTGGTGTTTTGACTGCCACAATAATTAAAATTCTGAAATAGCATACCTGTTCAGCCATTGTATTCTGGCTGCTGGCTCCAGGACACTTGCCAAGGCGAGCCACCTGTTTGATTGAGGAATTTATTATAAGTTTGCATAAGAAACTTTTCCACTGCAAAAGTTATCCTGTAAGTTAATCCATTTCACAACAGAATATTTGCATGACATTAGTCACTGCAGTATACCTTGCGCGCTGGTGAGGAGGAAGGTGTAGATGTTTTTTGTTTCACATCAACCTGGACCAATGGTTGCACAAGGTTTTCCATCTAAAAGACAAAACACACAAAGAAAAAGAAAAACATGACGAAATTAACTGACAAAATGACAATATAGAGAACTGACATAAGATGAACACTTTATTAATACAAACACTTCAACATTCAGCTGCATACATTTATTTTACCTCGCCAGGCAGTGCTACTGAGCCGTTTCCTGCAGCTACATCTGCAACCCCTGTTGCATGGCGCTGCACAGCTGCTCTGGACAGCTTATTTCGTTTGGGCATCCTTCTGGTAGTACCCGTTTACTTACAAAGACAGAACTCTTTCTTTGTCTCTACAATGTCAAAGGTGTCATAACACTTTTATTACCTCATTGCATGAAATCTTCGTCAACAAAACATCAACATGGTAATGTGTAAAATCACTCCAAGCCAAAGTTTGCACAGCTGCCTTTTGTTTTGCAAATTAGGCTATTTGCTGACAAAACGCAGTAAAACAATGCTCAATAACTATGAATTATGAAAAAACCCTAGTTTGACCGCTCACATGCAACTTAAAGCATATGTATTTTTTTGTATTATTTTCCTGTAAAGTAAAGTCAATGAGACCCCAACTTTGATTGGGAGTTAGGTTTGAAAAAGTTCAGATGTGATAGTAGACACCTTTATGAATACATTTTGTGAAGAAAGCTATTGGTAAGCATTTAGTTCCGTGAATGGTCAAAGACTCTGCTAACCTTCCTAACTCATTCCTGTCTCTCGCGTTACTTTTGTTCTCCAATGCAAATGGGACGCAGAAGTAACAGCAAAAGACAGGATTTCAACGGGAGTTCAAAGTTCACTTTTTTCACAACAATAATGGCTGCCTCCTGATCACATTAATGCTCAGTTGTGTTATGAAGAGTTTTCGGGGTCATTCCTGACCCCTAGAATGGCTCAGACAAAAATGGAATAGGCCTATAGGACATACTTTCAACACTGGACAACTGGACCACTTTTTGACACCAATACCTTGAAACTTAAGATAGCCGTTTTACCCAGAGATTCTCCTTTAATCTACACAATATTCTATGGTTAAATTGTTGCTTACTAACAATAATTGATTTACAAGCTCACAACCTGTCATAGTTATGACTTATCAACATATTCTTTACCAAATTCAGAGTATATCTACTGTATAACAGGTCAGGTGTGCACCAAAACAACTGGGCACTACGGATATCTGGGCACCAAAACCATCTGGGCTCTGGAGACATGAGGGCATGGGGACTAACTCGATAGGCCTACATGTGGGCACCTGGACAACTGGGCATCAAAAACATCTGAGCACTAGGGATGTGTGAGCACCTGGTAATTTGGGTACTAGGGACATGCCGGCACCTGAATTTATTTAACACACTGTTCTATAAAGCAGGTCTATGAAAACAAGCTCAAAAGAAGTAACCAGTTTCACCATGTGAGCCTTATTACATTAGCCATTTTCAAAAATAATCTTGAATGCAGGCCAAATAAGCAACTACACTCCAGAATCCAGCCCAAACAATAGCAACCTGCAACTATGAATATTTACAAACAACTTTACAAGAACACAAGCTCAAAGTTGCTTATAATAAGCAGACCTGGCAACACTGTCCAACTAATGCCAGCAGACAACAGACTAATAGTTTCAAGCAGTTGTAAGTAGTTTTGTGTGTGTGTGTGTGTGTGTGTGTGTGTGTGTGTGTGTGTGTGTGTGTGTGTGTGTGTGTGTGTGTGTGTGTGTGTGTGTGTGTGTGTGTGTGTGTGTGTGTGGATAGCGACCTTTACAAAAAATGTATAAAAGAATAGTAGGCTAGCCTACTGTTAAAAAAAATAGAGGGGATTTCTCAAGGATAGAGAAAACATAGCAGGGCCAATCAATCCACTAGACAGCTTAAGCATCTGCCTGTTAGTCTAGTAAATCTAGGGAAAAATACACTCAGGTTGGACAACATTTTATTATTTAGTTTTTCAACTGATTCTGACAGGAAATTAGGTCTACTAGCCAGGATAAAAAATATACCCTGATCTGCTCACTGCAAATACCCACAGTTTGTCATGATGCTGAATCCATTGCAAGCATTTGTTTTGCACAAAAAACATTCCTTGGGCTACCAGTGGCCCCAGAAAATGATGGTTTAGTGATGAGTCATCACTTTTCCACAGTTTTGTGGGCGTTTTATGGGGCCAATGAATGTTTTTGTGCAAAAAATGCTTGCAATGGATTCAGCATCATGACAAACCCCTAGTTAGGCCCCTCACATCCTACTTAAAGCAGATTTTTTTCTTGGTATTTTCCTCCTGTATAGAAAGTCGATGGGAGCCCAACTTGATTTAGCCACTGTGAGTATTTGCAGTGAGCAGATCATTTTTATCCTGACTAGTAGACCTAATTTCCTGTCAGAATCAGTTGAAAAACTAAATAATAAATTTTTGTCCAACCTCAGTCTTATTTATACTGGACTATGTCTAGTAAAGCTGTCCTTCCAGGCAGACCCCAATGTTTGGGGGTTTAAAGAACAGTGGGTTAAACTTACTTACAACAACAAAGCAGCAAGCTATAGAACATGTAGGTGCCCAGGTGCCCACATGTCCTTAATGTCCAGTTGTCCACGTGCATAACATAGCATGCTAACATAGCATTTTAGCAACTTTTTACATGACACTTTGTTCTAACCAAGTCTTAATCCAAATATGGCCAATGGCCAAATCCACAACAGCTCTCAATGTTTCAAAACATGAGTCTATAAACCAATAGGTGCAATCATGATTACTGTCCTGAGTGATCAATTAACTTTTCACATTATATATACCTTGGAAGTAGTTACAGTAATTCCATGGTACATGAGTGACAGTCCACACATTTGTTCCTACCAAATACTTTACTATTTTGTTGTGAATTTGTAGATCTGCAAATTTCACTACTGATATTACTTCTTTTTAAAGCAAGTACTATGGAATATTTAAGTAATTTCTAAAAGCAATTACTCCAGGATTTAAATTAAGAACAAAAAAGTACAAAATCAGTGGAACAAACAATTTCAGGATCATGATTACAACAACATACAGTAAATGCTTCATCCTTGAACAAACTCACCTTAATTATTCAATGCTCTCCCAATGGTGTTCATTTTGAAAATGGCTATATTTGTTTGTTGAAACCATGTGTGAAGGGAGGGTGATTTTTGCAGGTCTTTCGGTCAGAGTGTATCAATAAAGCAACTGGGTTAAGCACTGTTGGTCCGACCAGTTTAACATTCACCAGGTTAGCTTTCACCAGCATCAGCAGGTTAGCGTTCACCAGCGTCAGCAGGTTAGCAATAGCGTTCACCAGCATTAGTTTTACTGAGGTTAGGGTTAAGGTTAGGTTTAGGTGTCTGTCCCCCCTGACTTTCATCACCTCCGTGGAGCCAATCACAAGCGTCTAGTGCCTTAACCCAGTTGCTTTTTTGATAAACTCGGACTTAAAGACCTGCAAAAAACACTGTCCCCATGTGTGAAGGACCCAGATGACCCACAATGCAAAGCAATTTAGCTGCCATTAGCAAAGCCTGAACAAATAAACAACCCATGCTTTATGATATAACCTATAAACTTCTAATTATATATAAAAGCCATGTCATTTTATTATAAGCGACTTGGTCTTGTTTTTCTGTAAATTAGCTTGTAAATATTGGTATCGTAGTAGCAGGTTGTGGTTAGGGTTAAGGTCTGTTTCTAAAATATAGTTGCTCATTTGGCTTACTTCCTAATGTTGTTTAAACCAGTATTTCGATCATTTTCATTGCAAGGACCATCCATTTGTCCAAGGTATCTGAAAATAGTTTGTGGCATGGACCCATGGACCCCCATACCAGATTTGTGTTGTTTCCAAAATATTCAACATTTGTCTTTTTTTTTTTTAGAATTTATTTGAAAATAGCAGATCTACAGAGAGAGAGAGAGAGAGAGAGAGAGAGAGAGAGAGAGAGAGAGAGAGAGAGAGAGAGAGAGAGAGAGAGGGATCTAGAACACTATAGAATCAAAAACAGATCTTAGAACACAGAATTCATAGATCTAGAACACATAGAATTCAGAAATATAGAACACATAGACACATGGCAGAACACATAGAATGTGTACAGTACAGTACGGTTAGGTACAGTACAGTAAAGTACAGTAAAATACATTACAGCAAGGTACAGTAGAGTACAGTAAAGTACAGTACAGTAAGGTAAGGTAGAGTACAGTAGAGTACATTAAAGTACAGGTACAGTAGAATACAGTAGCATACAGTAAAGTACAGTACAGTACAGTAAGGTATAGTAAGATACAGTTGAGTACATTAAAGTATAGTAAGGTACAGTAATGTACAGTAATGTACAGTAAGGTACAGTAGAGTACAGTAAAGTACAATACAGTACGGTACAGCAGAGTACAGTACAGTAAGGTACAGCAGAGTACAGTAAAGTACAGTAGTGTACAGTCAAGTACGGTAAAGTACAGTACAGTAAGGTACAGTAGTACAGTACAGTACAGTACAGTACAGTACAGTACAGTACAGTAAGGTACAGTAAGGTACAGTATAGCACAGTAAGGTACAGTACAGTACTTTATTGTGACTGTCCTTTCGTAACATTTTGGCATCACCTGTTGTGACCTCACCTGTCCATATATGGGAATTCCCAGATGAATTACTGTTAGGGGAACCACACTAACAGAATCCCTTTCAAGCCCATATATGGAGATCCCTGATGTCATCGATATTAAGCCCATATCTGGCTAATATACAGTAGTATATATTGTGTCAATCAAACCAGTGTCGCTGCCACGACACAAGTCACACTTGCAAATGAATTCTGTCCTTGTCACTTGCATATCAATATTTGGGAAAATATTTTGTCCACATTTTGTCCAACTTTGTCCAGAGTCATGTTTATTAAAATGGAAAATGTTCAATGCAGAACACTCCTGTCATATGTTTAGATGGACAAGTAGGAAATGGCTGTATACAATAATACAATAGACTTGTTTTTTCCAGTCCAGACAAGGTTTGAACTCCAAACCGTTTGCATGAAAGGCATATACTCTAACCACTACACTGGGACAGTCACAGCTGTTGTATCAGTCATGTTTAATGTATAAAACACACACACACACACACACACACACACACACTGACTGGCTTTTTACTTGGGTGTGGTGGGTAGTGACTGACTCAGGCCTGCACAATGTGAAAAGATCACACAAAGATGAGGTTTCTTCCTTTATGTAACGATGCCAGCTTTTTAGAATATTAATTTGCCTCGGACGCTTCATAGGCATATTAGATAAAGGTCCTTAGATTGAGTGTAGAATGTTTCATGCAAATTGCTCAAAAATCACAGGATAAATACGGGTTTAAGCGTTTTACAAACTGCTTAAAATCATATAGCGGCCCGCTTTGGCCAATTGGGTTAAGATTGGTTTCAGTGATATTTGGACTAACCCTCTATAGTAGTTCATCATGACAATTTGACTGCATGTATGTTTTAGAGGCAGAAGAATAATTTGCATGAAACTGCAATATTGATTGAATTATTAAAAAAGCCTGTTGGAGACCATATTGGAGGCTTAGTCTAGCCGCCTGTGCCCTACAGACATATGCACTCAGCTTAAATATATTGCACGCACACGCATGCACGCACGCCACACAGCGAGAGAGCTGCAAGGCCCTTTCCAAGAGCATAGTCTAGTGCAGTGTTTATTATTTTTCCTTTATCTTGAGTTTTGCCTTTTGTTCCTGAGTTCTATTTTTGTCAAAGTTTATTTTTGCTATTTTTGAATTTTGGGTTTCATTGTAGGCTACAAAATTGCATGGAGGAGAAATTAAAATCTTAAAACGCCCCTCTTAAGCCGTTCTTTAGAGCCTCCTAGGCCATCAGCCAACTTCACATACTGGTTTAAAAATATTAGAATGCCCAATAACCAACTATAGTATTTTTAGAGACACAAATTGCTTATTATAAGCAGACATGGCAACCCAGGTACATTCAGAGCCCAGAGCGCCAACTACTGACACTTTAATGCAAGGAGAACAGGAAACCAAATTATGTTTTTCAGGACAGCTTTTTCAGCCTCCGCCTCTTTCAGGATATGAACAGGATAACGGGGGTGGTGCCAGGATTAACATGAATATATAGAGATAAATACTGAATAAAAGTACAAAGGCATTGGCATCAACTTGAAACATTTTGAAAATAGCAGATCTACAAGCTCACAATGCAATGCAACGCATGAGCATTTACTGGAGTAGCCTAAAAGTAAGAGTATACAAGTGAAGTATAAAATACCTCAAAATTATACTAAGGATAGTATTTGAGTAAATGTACTCAGTTACTTTTACACCACTGGCATTGTAGACCCAGATGCTTGTGAAACATGATAAAGAAATAGTCATGCAATAGTATGAATTTCAGTTTATTTACACAAAGGATTTGCAATTGCAAAATATTATAGCAGCATTATTTTCTGTAAGTGGCTAGCAGAGTCAGACTTAACTAAACTTAAATTGTTTTTATTGAAAAACGTTGAGGGGAAGGCGGCTGGGGGTCAAAACTTGGAACTTTAGGGGCTCACATGGGGCTGCTGTCTGGGGCAGCCAGCCTAGGTGGGGGAGGGAAAGAGAAATTAGGTGAGCTTCAGAATAATTACAGTTGAGCCGCAAGGTAGAGAAGAGGTGTTCAATCTGCCCGTTCCACACAGTTCAGAATAATGAACCCACTTACACTGCCTTTCTTTGGCTTCAATGAAGCAATCTGGGAGCTGGTACTGATTGTCAGCTGATTGTCAGATGGGCTTCAGGTGTGAGGCTGAGCTTCCCCTGCATGGTTTGAAACAATAAATGAATGCACTCAAACATCATTACTTTATAAAGAAACTCAAAGTCATTACTTCAAAATCAAATCAAACTAGGAATGAGTGTCACTGCAGCTGCTTTTTCCTACCCATAACCATAGGTCAGACAGGATTGTGTCAGTCTTTCTGCAGGCTCGCCATCTTTCAGATTCAGTTCTAGGCAATAAACCTGGCCTGGATCAAAGAAAAAGGCCAAATGAATAGAAAAACACAAATTCAAATAATCTGCTACAGGCTTGAAACAAAATAATTCCATTAATCTGCCCAACTAGGCATTGGCATTAAACTCAAAATACATCAATTCAATAATCAACGTTGCAGCTAACATACAAGCATTACATTCCAAAAGAAATCGTTTAACATTTAGATCCCAAAACCAAAAACAACATAACATTTCAGAGCACATGGTCACATTGTTCCTCCATCACACACAGCCAGTGTATGGAGTGGATCAGGTAGGTATGGTCAGGTGAGGTAAATCTAAAAGCCAAATTATAGTATGGGTAAGTATAATGAATGAAACTGTTAGAAATTGGAATAGTTGTTGGAATAATGAACAGTGTACAGACCTGCAGCTGCTGCATAATGTAGCAGTGAGTAGCAGCAACCACCAGCACCATGCAGCGTCCAAACAATCTGAGAGGGGGGGAGTGGCCTCAACTCAACCACTATTTATACCCTTGCTTAAGAAGGTTGCCATGTTTGGTCGGGTTGCCATGTTCAGTTGCAGTACCAGGGTTTTCACGGCAAAATGTTGTCAAATGTATTTTAAATGCATGAGGTAAGGCTTGAACAGGGGACTTCTGGAATGATAGACAAAGGCCTTACCAGGTGAGCTATGCACAGCTCTGCACAGTGAGATAATATTACTTTAAATGTTTGTTTTAGAGACAGAAGAATAATTTGCATACAACTTGCAATATTGATTGAATTATTAAAAACTATTAAAAATGCATGTTTCAATTTTTAAAAAATCCGATCTGACAGATCTTTAGATATTGGTCCAAAGTTCATGTAAAAAAAGTTCCGTGCACGTGACACGAAAGTTCCGGAATAAAAGCGGGTTTAAGTGTTTTACGAACTGCTCCAAAAGGCGGAAAATCGAAGGGCGGAGCTTACTTAACAAAGACACAGATGTTTTCAGCTTGAGTCAAGGCACGCGTGTAAGCAAGTTGCATGTCTTCAAACGAAACGAGGCATGACTTATGCCCCTTTAAAGTTTGAGTTTTCAAACGCTTCGTATAGCGCCCCCCTTTGGCCAATTGGAGTAAGATTTTGAGGCAGAAGAATAATTTGCATATAACTGCAACATTGAGTGAATTATTAAAAAATAATGTTTCACTTTAAAGAAAATCCGCCTAAGTTCTCAGACCGTATTGGTCCAAAGTTCATGTAAAAAAAGTTTTGCGCACATTACGCGAAAATCCCAGGAGGAGATAGATTTTGACTGTTTTGCATATAATTCAAAATTGTGGGAGAGGTAAAGGTCAGAGGTCAAAAGTCAGAGCGTAAAAGTTGTTCGGCATGAGGAGACGCATAAGTGTATACAGGTTTCATTGCTGTACCTGAAACAGGGCATGAGCTACACCAGTTCAAAGTTTGCACTTTCGAAGGCTTCCTACAGCGCCACCCTTTGGCCGATTGTTGCGAGCTTCGCGTTTTAGCCGTTTGGCATGGTCCTCTGCCATACTGCCATGAACGTGTCACTTTGCAGTATGATTTAGAGGCAGAAGAATAATTTGCATGAAACTGCATTATACGGTTAATTATTAAAAAATAATGTTTCGCTTTAAAGAAAATCCGGCTAACTTTTCAGACCGTATTGGTCCAAAGTTCATGTAAAAAAAGTTTCGCGCACGTTACGCGAAAATCCCAGGAGGAGATACATTTTTACTGTTTTTCATAGAATTCAAAATTGTGGGAGAGGTAAAGGTCAGAGGTCAAAAGTCAGAGCGTAAAAGTTGTTCGGCATGAGGAGACGCATAAGTGTATACAGGTTTCATTGCTGTACCTGAAACAGGGCATGAGCTACACCAGTTCAAAGTTGGCATTGTTCAAAGGCTTCCTACAGCGCCACCCTTTGGCCGATTGTTGCGAGCTTCGCGTTTTAGCCGTTTGGCATAGTCCTCTGCCATACTGCCGAGTTTCGTAAAAAGCGACTGCACGGTCTAGCCGCTAGAGAAAAAGTGGCGGAAGAAGGAGATGAAGTCCAATAACAATGAGTGGCCAAGGCATTGCCACTTCGTGGCCTTGGCCACTAATAATAATAGTAATGATGAAGTCCAATAACAATGAGTGGCCTTTTGCCACTTCGTGGCCTTGGCCACTAATAACAATAATAATAATAATATTCAGCCAATATTTGTGTTGTTTTTTATATTTTCTTGACTTTACATATATAAACTGAGGGGGCACAACTTGCAACTGAGGGTGCAATGCCCCCCCAACTTAGAACTGGGGGGATGAGTCAGTAGGATACAAAAGTGCAGAATCAAAACTCAAAGGGCATTCGTGTCATGCAATATGTATATAGGTTGTTTTTTCATACTTATACAGATGGTCTAAATGGTAAATGATGCATTTATGTAGTGCATTTATGTAGTGCCTTAATCAAAGGCGTTTTAACATGATTGTGCATTATAGTCACCCATTCACACACACATTCATACCCCGATTTCAGAGGAAACCATGCAAGGCACCAACCTGCTCATCAGGAGCAGTTAGGGGTTCAGAGTCTTGCTCAAGACAGTAACTCCGGGGGAGCCCAGGATCTAAATGGCCAGGGTGCCAATATTAGGTTCTATTGACCAGCAGCCTTTTATATAAGTCTTTATTATAAGAGGAAATGGCAAGATGTGGACTTAATGTAATGTCTATAAGGATTCTATTCTACCCATTTTCATAATGCAGTATGGGTTAAGTACAATACTACTGTGCCATTCTTATTGTATGCTCAACAATCAGAAGCTTATTCTCAAGTTCATATGTTCATTTAGTTTTTTTTTTTTTTTGTTGTTTTTTGAGCAGTGTGGGGGGAACTGACTTACTGGTTGCCAAATTTGTTTTTCATTTCTATGGGTTACTTAATATCTAGTTTCTTACATTTTGTCTAAACATTTTCAGAAAAAAATAGGATTTTCATGAATAACTATATCATGATTTAAGTGATTAATAAATAAACATAATTTATTTCATGTATACTCATGATGTAGTTAGTACTGTAGACATAAATCAGTTCATTGTACAAATTTAAAAATAACATTTGGCTAAAATTTGGCCTCATTTATTTCCCAGGGTATCCAACGTTTTGTTCCATTCCAAGTGACGATGGACAAGCTGGACCGTGCTGTTACACCTCACATTGGTTACTTATGGTTGCGAACCAGGAACAGGTCAACGCTGCTCATCTGTAGGGCTGGGTATCGAGAAGCGGTTCTTGTTGAGAACCAGTTCCCTGTGGATCGATTCCTTGGAATCGTTAGCCAAAGTCCTTAACGATTCCATTATCGATGCCTGCATATGCGCGACGACGTCACGCACGCTGCCTTGTTTTGTTAGAGCGCAGTCAACATGTCATCCAAGCAGAAGCGTTCTAAAGTCTGGCTATTTCACAAGAATGTACATGTTAATGTCACACTGGCATTGGCTGCACCTGTGTGCTATGCTAGTTTTGATAATGAGACATCAGCTTTCCTAGTTCAGTTGTTGCTCAATCCAACGTCCTGTTTTTGTTGTGCTCAGAATGTGAAGGCACAACATCATTTATTTTTACAGTGTACTCTATAACACGGCTGCGAAGCTTGCGGAGCTGCTGCTGTACACAGCTAAAGCAGGTGTTGCCAACTCCCCAGTAACGGATGTAGCTAGTGGCTCTTCCAGAAGTAGCTAGAAGTCGCTAGGGGTCGGGTAAGCGCGTGCACGTGAACCGATGCGCGTGCACATTTTTCGGATAATAATTCGAATTTTTGTATTATTTTGCACCACGGCAGTACCAGTAGAGAGAGAAAGAGATGTGGCATGCGCGTTTGTGTGTCACAGAGGAGCAGGCAAGCAGCAAATGGAGGCAGAGAGAGGGAAAAGGAAGGAAAAATAGGGTTTTATCTCTGGCTCCTGTAAACAATATGTGTCCCCAAATCAGCAGAAAAAGTAGCCAGATTTGTCTCTAGAAGCTTTTCACTAATTAAGTCTCTAGGGGGGTCTGGAAAGTAGCTAAATCTAGCGACAAATCCCCTAGGTTGGCAACACTGAGAATCACTGTCTTCTACAGTTTGATCAACGGATTTACACGCTTTTCTTTCTTGCACATGTGATGTATAGGGGAGCATTTAGCAACATTGAGCACATGCAGCCAGTTTTGTTGTAAGAACGTGGGAGGCGGTGGCTTGCAAAACAAACCTTTTAGGGCACCTCTAACCCGGACGCAGAACGGGGAGACTTGTCCGTTCATGCAGTGCACTGTAAAAAAATAACTTTTTGGGTGATAAATTAAACTAAAAACTACAAAAAGAAGAAAATAACAGGAGGAGCATAAGGAGGGGAGGAGGTAGAAAAGACTATTGGCCACTATTTCTGACCAGCCCCCAGCATGGCTGCAAGCACTGTACTATAGCACAATACATGACCACTGTGTATGCTGTGCATCATCTATTCAGAGAATATCATATAAAAGAGAATGTATGTTAAATGAACCCATTAGTACTATTTCTCCCACCCCCCTGCCCAATGAGAATCGATAAGAGAATCGATAAGGAATCGGATCAATAAGCAGAACTCATCATCATCATTATCATCATCATCTGTTTTAAGTCCGCTTTCCAGGCACCGCTGGGTTGGACTGGCTTCTCACTATGGCTTTCTTCCACCTCATGGTCGATGCCGAGTGCCCTCATGTCAGCCACCACGGTCGTCTGCCAGGTCTTCTTAGGCCGGCCACTGGGTCTTGTCCCCTCTACGTTAAAGAACATAACTTTCTTCACCCAATCAGAACTGGAACCGGAATTGCTAAAATCTTAATAATACCCATCCCTACACATCTGTCACAAGATGTCAGATCATCATCTCTCGTCAATGTACCGTTCAAGGAAGACCGTAATTGCCTGCAAATTGAGTTAGTCTCCCACTTCACGTCATTATAGAACTTCAGAGAAAATGTCCAGTGACACCTACCACATTAATATTCACATGAAATGGCCCTAAAATTCAGATAATACCGCTGGGTTTACTGGATGTGGATACAAAAATAAATCCATTGACATGATCCAAGCTATTCGCCATATCAATGACAGGTATGTCTCATATGTGCCTGTTGACAATGACAACACCAAATTGAAGCCAGTTGTGAAGGTCATTGTCACAGGAGACAAAGCAGAACTCTGATCGTGCTCTAAAAGATCTTGATAACAGCAAGACAGCGTATGAGAGAAACATTGCCATTGTTAATTATGTTGCTGACTTTCATTGCAGCATGGACTTCAATGAAGTATCAGCACTGAGACCATTTTAGAGAAAATGATGCATTCTTCAAGGATGTCACAGATGCCCTCCAAACCACGGCTACTTTGGACTGCTTTGTGTGATAAGTGGACAGGTGTGTGCAATGGCAGTTCCACAGTAATCAGTGGGACCGGTACCTGGTGTGTGCAATGGCACCACCCTTTTCAAAATGGCATATTAGGTGTCTGTACAGGCAGAGTTTGACTGTGTTTGTCCAGGTTGCCTGCTTCACGCTGCTGGCGGTGTGTTGCCCTGTGTTTGTGCTCGTGGCATAATGACATTCATTTTGGAGCTCGGGACTAGAAGACAGAGCTGTCAGTGATGTGTGTTTGCACACAAGCTCAGAGAAGCAAAGATGGGTCATGTTTGTCTTCAATAGCCTAGATGGGTCAACAAGCCACAAACTAGAGCCGTCCCTGTGTATGAGACACATGGGTCTAGAGATTGTGCCTGTTAGACAGTGAACCGCTGTTCTTTTTACCCTTTTTTGTTTGAACAGTCTATGCTGCTACTTAATTTGTGTTTCCCCAGTGGCTTTAAACTAACTTCACCCTATTAGTTTTAAACCGCTGTCCCTGACTTTGTCATTGATGGGTTGTTGTGGCTACGACAGAGATATTCTTGGTTAATGGTTATTCCCCAGATGGGGTCCACCCTATGTTCCCCAGGTTCTATGTTCCCCACCCACCCTCCCCACAAAAAGGTTCTATATTCCCCAGGTGCCCAGATGTCTCCACCCCTAAGTGCCCACTTGTCTATGTGCCCACGTCCCTATTGCCCAGATGTCCAGGTTTGAATGATTGATTGAAGACTTTATTAGAAGTTTGCATAGGAAAAGGTACAGGTGCCCACTCGTCCAGATGCCCAGACATAACAAAAGTATGTTGTCCAGATGTCCCTAGTGCCTGTCCCACTAGTATTCGTAATCTCTCCCCATTATTGGGTGTTTTGAGTTGTTATTAATTATTATAAAGGAATGTTTCCTGCATTTTTGGATAAGTGGGGAACATAGAACCTATTGTAAATTGAGCGGGGAACATAGAACCTTTTTTGTGGAGGTAAGTGGGGAACATAGGACCTTTTTTGGATAAGCTGGGAACATAGAACCTTTTTTGGGGGCTTAAATGGGGAACATAGAACCTGGGGAACATCTGAGTGCAACTGCCAAGCTTAATATCTGTCCCTTAGCTTTAATTAACCTATTTGGCATAGTTTTAATCAGTAAAAATATAAATGTTAATACTTTGTACTTTTCTCCATGAATGTAAATAAAGTGGATTTTTGCATTTGAAGCTAACCTCTTATTGTTCACTAAAACTGAACACTTACCTCGGGTCTCTCACCCTGTAATTGAGAGGCGTCATCTAAACTGTGTATAGGAGTACTAGGTGACTCCATCTGGTTACATTTGGACTAGACACGTGCAGGATTTGCCCAAACAAAACACCCCACCAAGTCATTTCAGCTCTCCATTAGAGAAACAGCAATGGTTTGACACTCAACTTGGCATCATTGTGGAGATCTATATTTTGAATGAGCACATAGCACAATTTTCCCAGCACCAGCTCCAAGACCAAAGAGACAGCCTGAAACACAACACAAATGCCATTTAGATGAGTGTATCTATCCACCATTCGCTAATGCAAAATATCTCAAAAAACTTTCCCATCACACTCCTCCGACCACAGCAACCACATCTCAGAGTGGTTTTATAACTGATGGTGTTTATAATTACCACACTCGTTTACGGCCAAGGGTGGCATAGCTCAGGGGTAGAGAAACCGTTATTAGAGCACGATGGGTTCCCGAAGGGTTCCCAGTTCGAATCTGGGCTCCCCCTGAGTTAATGTCGAAGGGTCCTTGGGCAAGACTCTGAACACCACATTGCTCCCGGTGAGCAGGTTGGTGCCTTTGCATGGTTTCCTCCGCCACCAGTGTATGAATGTGTGCGTGAATGTAATGCACAATCTCTGTAAAGCGCTTTGGATAAAAGTGCTATATAAATGCACCATTTACCATTTACTGAAGATGGCCATGCTAGAGAGAAATGTCCAGGATTCGGTGAAGGAGGGGGATGCCGGCTATGGAATTAAAAATGCTTCATTTTAGACAGGCCGGTTGACATCGGTACAGCTTGGAGGCACTGAAACTCCAGTTAGATCTCCATGCTTTGCTTAGCCAGAGTGAGGCCCATAGACTGCGATGGAATAGGACTGTGAATGTCAACGTAGGTGCTGGGAACAACACATCTCTGGACATGAATTGTGAGCACTATATACTCTACACGAAGGAGTGCATTTCACTGATAGCCGCTAACATAAATGTTGGCATTGCACAGTCCATGAGCCAAAGTTTGGGAGAGATGAGGCTCATTCTGGACAACTTTAACCAAGCCTGTAAAGTTCTGTGTGTCAGGGAGACACACGGCTGCCAACCGTCCGTGTGCTGCACAAACTCCAGGTGTTCAAGCAGAAGCCGGGCAGGATATAACACCACTTTAAGGAACCAAATGCAATTCCTTTGAACAAAGGGTGGGGCTTGGGAAATGGATCAGTGAACATATTCTGAAGATTGACAGGCAGCTCAAGGCAAACAAATAATTTCAGCGCCCCTTCACATCTAGATTTTGAACGACACTGGTATCTAGCTTTCAGTCCTTGTTCCTTTTAAGCCCATATATGGAGGTCACTGATTTATTGCTTTATTTCATATCTATTTATCTTTCTCTACAAACCTACACAGTGCTTGTAGCTCCCTGATCAGGCATCTTGGGATGTGGGAGGAGTCGGACCAGTGCAGTGGCTCCAGTTCACACTCTGGGATTAGCGCAACAAGGCACTGAGGGGGAGACTTGGTCAGTGTGATCTCTTCACAGCTCGGAGAAACTAGTGTAATGATCATAAGGATCATAAGGATACCATTCACAAGGATAATTCACACGATAAAGAATGCAAAATAATATGGTTCGTGGTTGTGCTTATCCGAACTGTGCAAATAAAATGGAACCAACATCCACACATTTCTACATATTACCATTAAAATGTCCACAGACATTGAAACTGTGGCTCATTTTGTTTTGTCTACAGTACTCGTATGTGAGGAGACAATTCTAATGAGGGTCCAACGCATAGTAGGCCTAGCCATGAATAATAAGGGTCATTGAAAACAAACATTGATCATGACTGCTTTGTTGTACAGTTTAGATCGTTATGCAAAACTCCCAGTGCCATTGTTTGATTCTGGTAATGACAAATACATCTAGTGACTAGGCCTATCTGCAATCCCTTTAGATTCAAATTGAAAGACCTGTGTGTGAAACACACAAATGAATGATTGATGGGTTTGTCAAAGTCTATAAATATGGAAATGGTGGCATACAGTATGTTGTATAGACAGTGTTTTAGGTGTATTATTTTACATAGGCCTACATACTAAACAAAAGTATGATTTTGCAACACAGGGAGTATGTGTATATCTGGAAATTATGGGTAACATTTTTACAGTAGGCCCAATCATGAAACATTATTGATACATGTTCAGATGTATAATGTAATACTTTACACTCAAAGAGGAAAAGAAAACATTTTTTTTTAAATATTGACACAGATTATGAGACAAAGTAGTAGGCCTATTGCTGTAATTGTAAATGCTTGATAGTTGCATTATTTCGAACCATTATTATTCACATCAAACACAAGTTGAACTTGTCCAAAGAAAATTGTATTTACATTGAAAATAAAAAAGGTATAGGATAAAAAATCAACAAAAAACAAAAGTATACATATCCAGGGTTATTAGCCTACAGGCTACCCTCAGATTTCTGCCAGGCCTACATATATGGGATCTGGAAATTATTGATGATGGATGTTATGAGCAGGTAAGTGATACAATAATAGCCTATCATAGTATCATTTCAAATGCCTCTTCGACTTCTTTGAAGCCACCATAAATGCCATCTGGAGACGGATTTATTCCTAACAGCTTGGAAGAGCCCTTCTGTTAAAGAGTATCTCCGTGAAGAACCCATGCACACGGTAGGCGACAAGTCGATATTGACTGAGGAGGGAGGAAAACAGTATTTGCATTAGCCTATAATGGGGAAAATAATGTTGTGCCAGCATAGTAGCATAACATGTCATAAACACGACAGTCCTATATGTAGATTACATTTATTATAATAATTTAGTTAGACTCGCACTCCAAAGAAAGTTGTCCATAAGGTCCTTTTGGCTGCGGTTTCTTGTCCCAGTTTTTTCCGGAGAGGAAAGAAAGTTTCTAGTACAGTCGGTAGATCAGCGTTGGAAACTCTGGCTCAAACTAATAAGGATGACCGTCATGTTCAAACTCCAATTCCTTGTCTGTAATTTCATCTTCTGAAATATAGTATGCCATGATGATGGTAGTCTTGTCTGTAGTTTGAGTGAAGTGAACGCTATCAACACACAACACAACTGAATCTCACTAGGTCACACTGGTGCTGGGGAAGAGTGGAGTGGGGACATGCATGCATGCATGGCCAGGGCATTTGCCACCTCCCACATTCCAGGAAGCTACAAGCACTGTGTTGGTTTGTAGAGGGACTAACTGTGCAAGAGTGAATGACAATACAGATTTCGCTGGGTTATAGTCTAGCCTGCTCGCATGCCCCAAATGGCCCCCGGGTGTTCGGTAAAAACGCCAAAGACGATTGAAGCAGTAAATTGAAACAATTTAGCACTCGACTTGTAGCTTAACTAATTATAAACTAAAATATGAACCCTTGTAAAAAAAAAACAAAGTTGTCCTTTAAGGCACTGATGCAGCTTTATCCACTTTAAGCCAGTGTCCATATTTGTTGGGGGACGTAACGGACGTTGGCTAGAGATAACCTATCTACAAGCTTGCAGTGCGTTGAATTGCTGTGAGCTTGTGCTTTGATCGGCTGTTTTTGGCAGAGACATTTGGGGACAGGATGGTGTGATCATCAAAGGTGCAGGGACAGGATGGTGTGATCATCAAAGTTGTGCAGCTCCTCTGTCCATTCTTGGTAACGGAAGAAATTACCACAAATCCCACACCTTTTGCAGTACGTGGACACATCTGCAAAAATACAAGTATGTATTAGGTATGGTATTGATTGGATATCTGTGTGTGTGTGTGTGTATGTGTGTGTGTGTGTGTGTGTGTGTGTGTGTGTGTGTGTGTGTGTGTGTGTGTGTGTGTGTGTGTGTGCGTGCGTGCGTGTGTGTGTTTGTGAGAGGGAGAGAAAGACAACATACAAGAAGAGTGAATAACTATTGCTACATTGAATTTAGTAAAATAACCAGTTAAAGGATCAATAATGTATTCATGAACTAAACATACTCTTTAATATGCCACTGTATGTCACTATGTTGGCTTTGTGGGTTATCAACATCGGATCTGAGAGAGGAATCTTTCCAGGGCAGACAGTGCAAAAGTTCTCAAGAGGTATGAGGCACGTTGGCGGTCTCTCTTCAGTCTGGGAACATGCATCCTTTGGCATTACTTTATGTGGTGAAGACACATCAGGTGGCAGTACAGTACAGTACAGTACAGCTGGCAATTTCTTGCTGCTAAAATAATTGACCAGTGAGGTCAAAGCAGCTCCCTCTGGTAGATATAGATTATCCTCAGTACTGTGACCTTCAGGAGCCAATTCTTGAAAAGTGTCAAACACGTCACTGTCTGTAGAACAAACCTTTAGGAACATTTCAGGTCGGGTCTGATACAAGTGCCATGTTGCTATTGACTTATGAGCACAGGTGTTTCTTTGCTTTGAACATGGATGTAAGAGCCATTTCATTTCTCATAGTGATTGTAGATCGGCTATTTTCTGATTTTGTTTGAAGCTTTATGTAATTTGATTTCATTACTAGCCACAGGTGTTTTTATTTGATCATTATTGCTTGCTTGTTTGATCTTAATTCATAGAGCCATTCTATTGGATTATTAATAGGTCAGGTTAACTTGACCTTGCTCTTCAGGCTATCATGACCTTGCCCTTTAAGTGGCTTCATGTGCAGGCTATATAAGCTCAGTCTCAGTCTATCAATGATGCTTATTGTGAGAAGCTGTGCATGGAGAGCACACCAGTTTTTTACCATGATGTTGGACATGATGTGGTACTAGATGTTGTACATGATGTAACTAAGAAGAAGTTTGTTTGTTTGTTATTTTTTGAAGTTTAAGTAAAAAGTCAACTAAAATACATCGTGCGTCAGAACTGAAACTTTTTTATACACAGTTTTGGAGTGTGTTCGAGAACAGCACCTAAAAACTGAGCTCAACGACAACGACGACGTGGATTAATTCTTTCATCATCATCACTGGAGCCAAGGAGAAAAGTAAGCTTGCTGCCCTTTTTGCACATATCAACAACTCTTGCAAGGTGTGTTTGCAATTTAATTAAGAAGAGTAAGAAGCTGTTTTTGGAGGAAAAGAAGACAGTTTATGTGCAATGAGTGAGCCATTTGAAGGAAATAAAATGGATAAGAGGGTGTCAAAGCCTACAGCAGTCTATGTGGAGGAGAAAATGAACAGGCTCAGAGGTGAAAGAAAAGGAAAATTATCTCACCTCACTGCTAAAAGGAGGGAGATTGAAAACCTAAAAAATGATGATGTAAACCTTCAGCTAATTGAAGAGGAAGAATTAGTCACATTTGGAAAACTCTTCAAAGAATTCAAAAGGATTAATGAAGAAATAAAGCATTATATGGAAGAGGATGAAAGGAATGATGACCAGCTTAACTGGTATGTTCCCAAATGTGATGAGATTGAGGATTTTGTACAAAAAACAAGGCATTGGATTGAACATGTGAAAGGTTCTAAACAAGGGAACGATGATGAAGATGGTGTTGAACCTGAAGACAGTGTCTCAGAAGTGTCTTTCCACACAAACAAAAGCAAGAAATCAGACCACAGTCGCACATCTAAGGTGTCCAAGGCCAGCTCTGCTCGTCTCAGGCTAGAGGCAGAGGCAGAGCGTGAGGCCCTAATAGCACAAGCTGCATCTATGAAGAGAAGGCAGGAAATTGAGCTGGAAGAGGCACACTTGAATGCACAGAAAGAGCAACTGGAGATAGATGGCAAGATTGCAGCTTCAAATGCTAAAATAAAGGTTTATGCTGAATATGAAGGTGGTCAAGATGGCATGAATGACTATTATAGGTCAAAGGGCTCACATGTGACTAGTGTAAAGGTCACACAAGATGTCAAAGATGAAGGTGAGTCACCACAAAGGAAATTCAATGCTACCTTACGCCAGGCAGCTCATGCCACACATGCTTCTCGTAGTGATATGCCACGCTCAGCAGATACTGCAGTTCAGCCACAGACGGCAACGAGGGTATTTGACGGTTCTGAGGGTATTTGTGAAGTGATGCAGCGGCAAAATGAGATAACAGAAATGTTGGTCAAGCAGCAACAAATGACTCAGCTCCCTCAGAGAGACATACCAATATTCACGGGAGATCCTCTCACGTACCGTTCCTTTATGAGGGCATTCGAACAGGCCATTGGGAACAAAACTGGTAACCCACAAGATAAGTTATACTATCTTGAACAATTCACAAGCGGAGAGCCTCGTGACCTTGTTCGCAGCTGTGAGCATATGCAGCCAGGAAGAGGCTACATGGAAGCTAGAAAGCTACTTCAACAACATTATGGAGATGAGTTGCGGATCGCAACAGCCTACATGAAAAAGGCACTGGAGTGGCCACAGATCAAAGCAGAAGACCGGAAGGCATTAAATGCTTACGCTCTATTCCTGATAGGGTGTCGGAATACAATGGATGACCTGGACTTTATGGATGAGATGGATAACCCAATTAATATGAAAATTGTCATCTCAAAACTACCCTTTAAAATAAAAGAGAGATGGAGAAACAAAGCCTTTGACATACAAGAACAGGAGGGAAGAAGAGCTAAGTTTTCGAACCTGGTGTCTTTCATCAACCGACAAGCTAAGGTTGCCAATGACCCACTGATTGGGGACATTTTGGATCTCACCTCAGAAGGAAAAGGGAAGTTTAAGACCAATGTTAAGGGATCTAACCCTAAGAGCAAAGGTAGCAGTTTCGCTACAAGTGTCTCTTCGGCAGAAGAGCACAGTACCCAAGATCCTGGTGAGAAAAAGCCCTGTTCAGTCAAACCAGTGAATGCCTTTCAAAGTCCTTGTTTATTCTGCCAGAAGAGTCATGCCCTGGATTCCTGTAGGAAGATAAAAGAAAAGAATCCTAAAGAAAGAATTAAGTTCCTGAGGTCAAAGGGTCTTTGCTTTGGCTGCCTTACTCAAGGTCATATGAGTAAGGACTGCAGAAAGAAGAGTCAGTGTCAAGACTGTGAAGGAAAGCACCCAAGTATTCTGCATGTGGTGAAGGAAACTCCGGTTGAAGTTACACCTGAAGTGGGTGAAGATCTTAATGCAGAAGTCACCAATCAGGTCACAAGTGCTTTTGTATCAACAGAGCATGAAACCAGTGAACATACTGGGGCAGGAAATGGAGAATGCATCCTCTCCATAGTTCCAGTGAGGGTAAAGTCCAAACGCAGCGACAAGTTTATTGAGACATACGCATTCCTGGATCAAGGAAGCTCTGCAACGTTTTGCACAGAAGAACTTAGGTGTAAACTCAACATTCGAGGCAGGAAGACAGAGCTCCTACTCACTACCATGGGGCAGGAAAATAAAGTGAGCAGCTATATCCTGTCAGATCTGGAGGTATGCGGCTTGGAGGAGGAGAGCTACATCGAGCTGCCGCAGGTGTTTACTCAACCAAGCATACCAGTGAAAAAGGAAAACATACCTCTACAGAAGGATGTGAGCAAGTGGCATTACCTCCATGAAGTTCGCCTTCCATATATTGAAGCAGAAGTCAGCCTTCTTATTGGCACCAACGACTACAAAGCCATCGAGCCTTGGAAGGTGATAAATAGCCAAAGTGGCGGCCCCTATGCCGTAAAGACGGCCCTAGGATGGGTCATCAATGGACCAATAAGAAGAGGCATCAATTCCTCTACCAGTGGACTGCTGACTCACTCAGTCAATCGCATCTCAGTACTGAGTGTCGAGGATCTGTTGATTCAGCAGTACAATGCTGACTTTCCGGAACGAAGATACGACGACAAAGTTGAGATGTCACTGGAAGATCATCAGTTCCTGCAGTCAGCAAAGGAGTCAGTCCAGTTAGTAGATGGTCACTACTGTATTGGGCTGCCTTTGAAAGACAAGCAGATAAAGATGCCAAATAACAGGGGTATTGCTGCACAACGTCTTACCAACCTCAAGAGAAAGCTTCACAAGAATCCTGCAGTCCACAATGAGTACAACAGTTTCATGAGCAACCTACTGGAGAAGGGCTACGCTACTAGAGTACCTGAAGAGCAGTTGAATCGCAGTGATGGGCGAGTGTGGTTCATTCCCCATCACGGGGTGTATCATCCCCGAAAGAAGAAGATAAGAGTTGTCTTCGACTGTACTGCTTCTTATCAGGGTGTATCCCTGAACGACCAGCTACTGCAAGGCCCAGACCTGACGAACAGTCTGATCGGTGTCCTGACCAGGTTCAGGAAGGAACCGATAGGCATGATGGCCGACATCGAATCCATGTTTTACCAGGTCAGGGTACCAGATGAGGATGCAGACCTGTTGCGCTTCTTGTGGTGGCCTGATGGCAACCTCAACTCAGAGCCAGTGGAGTACAGGATGCAAGTTCACCTGTTTGGAGCAACATCCTCCCCTAGCTGTGCTTCATACGCATTGAGGAGCACAGCCGAAGATGGAAGGGAGAGATCTACACCTGAAGCTGTTGAGACAGTCTTAAACAACTTCTACGTTGACGACTGTCTGAGGTCAGTGACGTCAGATGGCAATGCTGTTGTTCTCGCCAAAGACCTTCGGGCATTATGCCAAAGCGGAGGATTTCGTTTGACCAAGTGGACAAGTAACAGCAGAGGCCTGTTGTCGTCAATTCCTGAGGAAGACCGGGCTTCTGAAGTCAAGGATCTTGATCTTGACAATGAGCAGCTCCCACTGGAAAGGGCATTAGGAGTCCAGTGGTGCACTGAGTCTGACACCTTCAGATTCAAAATAGAGGTGCAGGAAAAGCCATGCACGAGAAGAGGGATCCTGTCCGTCGTCGGTTCGGCTTATGACCCTTTGGGGTTCTTAGCGCCATTCATTTTACCGGCCAAGATGCTTTTAAGAGAACTCTGCAAGGCAAAGAGGGGATGGGACGAAGACATTCCTGAAAAACAAACACACAGATGGAAAAAGTGGTTGGTAGACTTGCAGCAGCTTTCAGCCTTCAGTATCAGGAGGTGCATCAAGCCTGCAGGTTTTGGAATTGTTAAGTCTGCGCAATTACACCACTTTTCAGACGCCAGCAACGACGGGTATGGAACCGTGTCTTACCTGCTGTTGACGAATGAAAGAGATCAGAAACACACCGCATTCCTGATGGGGAAGTCACGGGTGTCACCTCTTAAGCAGATCAGTATTCCAAGGATGGAGCTGACAGCAGCAGTAATAGCTGTGAAGATGGACAAGATGTTAAAGCAGGAGCTGCAGCTACATCTCAAGGAATCAATCTTTTGGACAGACAGTGTCACGGTACTGAAGTACATTGAGAACGATGCTGCTCGATACAAGACGTTTGTAGCCAACAGAGTCTCGTTGATTAGAGAAGCAACAGACACTGCGCAATGGAAGTATGTGAACACTGCTGACAACCCTGCTGATCAGGCTTCAAGGGGCTCGACAGCGGAGAACCTGCTACAGAGCAAATGCTGGTTCCAAGGACCACAATTCTTGTTGAGGCCAGAATGTGAATGGCCTAAACGTCCAGACCAACCTACCTATTCCACAGAAGAGGACGTGGAGGTCAAGAGGTCAGCTACAGTGTCCCTCATACAGACACAGGAGAATGCAGACGTAATGATAAAATTTGTCGAACACTTCTCGTGTTGGTACAAGCTGAAGAAAGCAACAGCTTGGCTCATGCGCCTGAGAGACATTCTGCTAAGCTTGAGTCAGAAGAGAAAGGAGTTTCAACAAGACATCAGTCAGCGTGAAAGTGATCCTTCCAAAGCAAAGGCCTTGCTTCAGCAGAAGATGCTCGAATACAAAGAGAGCTATGAAAAGCGAGCCCTCACGATTGAGGATTTAGCCAGTGCAGAGCTGGAGTTGATACGTCTCAGTCAGAGGCAGACGTATTCAGAAGAGATCAAAGCTCTACAGCAAGGTAAAGGTCACGTGAGGAAAGATAGTCATATCTCAAGATTGGATCCATTCCTGCAAGATGGAGTCTTAAGGGTCGGAGGGCGGCTGAGCAGATCTGCCATGCCACATGAAGCCAAACACCCAGCCATTTTGCACAAAGATGATTGGATTGCCATGCTTATCCTCCGCCACATTCACCAAGCCATTGGTCACTCTGGTAGAAATCATGTTCTTGCGAAGCTGAGACAGAAGTACTGGTTGCCAAGAGCCTGCTCAGTAATACGAAGAATGATCTCAGAATGCAGAGTGTGTCGAAGACTACATACCAAGGCTGGTGAACAAAAAATGGCCAACTTACCAAAAGATCGGTTGTTGCCAGACCAGCCACCTTTCACAAATACTGGCGTGGACTATTTCGGACCCTTCGAGGTCAGTAGGGGACGTAGCAAGGTGAAGAGATATGGGGTGCTTTTCACCTGCCTGACATGCAGGGCAGTCCACATAGAAGTCGCGCACTCGCTTGACACTAGCTCATGTATCAACGCGTTGCGCCGCTTCATGAGTAGAAGAGGCCAAGTATCTGTCCTTCGTTCGGACAACGGCACTAATTTTATTGGTGCCGAGAGAGAATTACGAGAATCACTGGAAGACCTGGATCACTCCAAGATTAAAGAAGCTGTGATGAAGAAGGGGATTCAGTGGATCTTCAATACTCCGGCTGCATCCCACCACGGAGGAGTGTGGGAGCGCCAAATACGGACTGTCAGGAAGGTCCTAAGTTCCCTGTTAAAGCAGCAAGTGTTGGACGATGAAGGGCAGCAAACCCTCTTATGTGAAGTTGAAAGTGTTATCAACGACAGACACATAACAACGACCTCAGAGGACCCTAACGACCTTGAGGCGTTAACCCCAAACCATCTGCTACTCATGAAGACGCAGCCAAATATTCCCCCAGGTGTCTTTTCAAGAGATGACCTCTATGTGCGCCGCCGCTGGAGGCAGATCCAATACATGGCGAACCTGTTTTGGCGCAGATGGACCCAAGAGTACCTACCTCTCTTACAAGAGAGGCAGAAATGGATCACGTCAAGGAGAAACTTCCAAACAGGAGATGTTGTCCTTATCGTAGACTCCTCTGCTCCCAGGAACTCTTGGATGTTAGGAAGGATTGTCAAGATAATGCAAGACTCCAAGGGCACCGTCCGCAGCGCCTGTGTTCAGACGAAGACAAGTACCCTGGAGCGACCAATCACTAAGCTATGCCTGTTGGAAGAAGCAATATAAAGCTTAAGCAGAACTTACCTGTTTGCTTACTTGTTGAACTGTTTAACCTGTAAGAAGAAAACCTGTAAAAAAAAAGAGTGAAATGTACAGTTTTAAGTTTGTTAAAGAATGATAAATGGCCTTAATTGATATTTGTATTTGATATGCTACCAGCCTAGTCAAATAGGGGCAGGTTATGTAAGAGCCATTTCATTTCTCATAGTGATTGTAGATCGGCTATTTTCTGATTTTGTTTGAAGCTGTATGTAATTTGATTTCATTACTAGCCACAGGTGTTTTTATTTGATCATTATTGCTTGCTTGTTTGATCTTAATTCATAGAGCCATTCTATTGGATTATTAATAGGTCAGGTTAACTTGACCTTGCTCTTCAGGCTATCATGACCTTGCCCTTTAAGTGGCTTCATGTGCAGGCTATATAAGCTCAGTCTCAGTCTATCAATGATGCTTATTGTGAGAAGCTGTGCATGGAGAGCACACCAGTTTTTTACCATGATGTTGGACATGATGTGGTACTAGATGTTGTACATGATGTAACTAAGAAGAAGTTTGTTTGTTTGTTATTTTTTGAAGTTTAAGTAAAAAGTCAACTAAAAGACATCGTGCGTCAGAACTGAAACTTTTTTATGCACAGTTTTGGAGTGGGTTCGAGAACAGCACCTACAATGGACAATGCCAATAATTATTTTTTATGTTATAACAAACAGCCACTCTCCCAAACCTCCCAAAGTCCTAGCGAGCCTCTGCCCCGTCCGCCCCCATTCTAGCCGAGTCATTAATTCGCTGGTAAGTTGACCATATCACGTCTTTTTCACCATATTAACGCATTCACAGGCCTCTCTAAGGCAAATAACATTATTAACCCTTAAGTTCTGTTCAGATTCACTACACCTTCGTTCTGTTCGGGTCATTTTGACCCGGGGGATATTTGGTTTAAAAAAAACAACACTAATATAAATTTTAACTTAACAAATCATCATGATACATTGACTTTGACTCAATACCAAACAATTCATGTGATATATATGGTAAATGTTTGCATTTCTGCTTTGCTATATCACATTAAACACTGAAAGAGCTAGGCGTTTTTTACTGATTTAGCTAAAATTCATGTAAAAAAAAACTACTTTATTTAATACTGGGCAATATTGCTCATGCTTATAGGAAAAAATTTAAATCAGAATGGGGCTTCGGAAGGGGGGTGTTAGACGTGGGGGTGACTGTGTGTCTGTGTTTTGGATTAATACTGTGTATATCTGTGCTTCCGGGTCAGAATGACCCGAACAGCACTTAAGGTTCAAAAAATATGAGGGGGGTGTAGCATGGGTGTAGTGCAAAAATATTTTTTTTACATGTTAATCTCAGAAGAATCTTTAAGGCCAGTGAGTTTCAGGTGAAAAAAAAATAAACTTCTACCTTTTTTTTCCAAATGAAAATGTAAACCGGGTCAAAATGACCCGAACAGAACTTAAGGGTTAAAAGAGTGAAAAAGACATGATTTAGTCTACTTACCAGCGAGTGAAACATGAATGGGGGCGGACGGGGCAGAGGCTCGCTAAGAATGAGAACAGGCTCCGGTAAGCTAGGCTAAGTTAGCTTCCCACCATAGAGTAAATAGGCTTTCCACACTTACTATGGGAGTCGACGTAAGTGATGTAACTCTATATCCATGACACTGAGAATGACAACTCTTGATTCTCCACTGCAAAATGTGAGCTCTGTACTCAGTGGGCTGTTTTCAAAGTCCGCTTTCTCCTTTCTGACGAGACACAATTTATTTTTTGTGTTTTCAGAAATCCACTTCTTACTGACCATATCAGAAAGAACTTCTTCCTTCAGTGTGACCACGGCTTTGGATGGAGTAGGACAGCATTATAATGACCTCACATGAACACACTGAAACCCTAGTAAAAGTTCTCAAGAGGTATGAGGTGCTTTGGCGGTCTCTCTTCACTCTGGGAACATGCATCCTTTGGCATTACTTTATGTGGCGAAGACACATCAGCTGGCAGTACAGTACAGTACAGTACAGTACAGTACAGTACAGTACAGTACAGTACAGCTGGCAATTTCTTGCTGCTAAAATAATTGACCAGTGAGGTCAAAGCAGTTCCCTCAGGTAGATATAGATTATCCTCAGTACTGTGACCTTCAGGAGCCAATTCTTGAAAAGTGTCAAACACGTCACTGTCTGTAGAACAAACCTTTAGGAACATTTCAGGTCGGTTCTGATTCAAGTGCCATTTTGCTATTGACTTATGAGCACAGGTGTTTCTCTGCTTTGAACATGGACAATGCCAATAATTAATTTTTGTGTTATAACAAACAGCCACTCTCCCCAACCGAGAATAATATGGTGCGCATTCTTATAAGACTGACAAATAAACTCTTGATTCTCCACTGCAAAATGTGAGCTCTGTACTCAGTCGGCTGTTTTCAACGTCCGCTTTCTCCTTTCTAACGAGACACAATTTCTTTTTTGGGTTTTCAGAAATCCACTTCTTTCTGACCATATCAGACAGAACTTCTTCCTTCCGTGTGAACACGGCTTTGGATGGAGTAGGACAGCATTATAATGACCTCACATGAACACACTGAAACCCTAATAAGCAACTTCATCTTTGTAAGATATTGACGAGACTTTATAGCCGAGTGAGTTTACTTCTCATAGCAGCGTAGCATACAGGGTAGCATTCATTCATTTCATAATACCAACATGATCTACTGAACACTGCACAACACTGCCTTTAAGTGTAGGTTGCCTACGGGTGCCCATGAGGCACAATATATGACATCATTCAATCAATGTCCTGAACAATGTCATGTTCGTTAGTGGCAGGAAAGGTTTCCTCTCTAGTTGGCCTCAGATGTTGGGGTTTCTCCTGTACTGTCTCCCATCAGATGTACGGATAACAAAGGATCTGGGCAGCTCATGTCTCTGCAGAACCACAGCTGGCTGCCAGGTCTTTCCTCTTTGCATGCTGACATTGTCTCCTGCTTCCAAATCAGACAGGCTCTTGGTTTGCCTGTCGAAGTACAGTTTGTGCTTATCCTGTTATTCTCTCAGCTTGCTGCTTACCTGGTCAGACCCCTCTGGAGTAAGCAGTGTGGTTCAAGTTGGCAATTTTCCTTTTAGCTGCCTCCCCATTAGCAGCTGTGCTGGTGATAATCCTACACCCTCCAGCGGTGTGTTGTGATATTCCAATAGTGAAATGTAGGGATCACCATTGCTGTCCTCTGCCTTTTTCAGCACGTTTTTAACTGTAGGCCTATTGCCATTTCCGCTTGACCATTTGATTGGGCCTGACAAGGACTGGACATGAGGTGTGTGAATTCCCACTTTTTTGTAAAATCTCTAATGTCAGCACTAGAATACTGAGGAGCATTATCAGAAATCAACAGATCACAGATACCTTGCCTAGAAAAGATTGATTTCAGTGCTACTTTGACACTGTTAATGGTGGTATTTTTTAGCTTTACTATTTCTGGGAACTTAGAGAAATAATCCACACACAGTAGAAAGTCAGATCCTCAAAAATGAAAGAGATCAGTCCCTACTTTCTCCCATGGTCAGTGAGGTACAGTAGTGGTTGTGAGAGCAACGGCTCTCTCGGGTTGCTGTTATGGTTCTCATTGCACATGGCACATTGAGACACCATTTCCTCAATTTGTGAAGAGATGTGTGGCCAATACATATTTCTTTACAATTCACAATTCCTAGATGTGACTCATGTATTTTGTTCAGCATTTCCTGTCTCATCTGAGTTGGAACAATGAGCTTGGCTCCTTTAAACATCAGCCCTGATGTGTCAGTGATTTCATCCCTAAAGGTCCAATAAGGCTGCATTGTTTAGGCCTAACCTATAGTTAGGCCTAAATCAGAAATTAGCCTACAAAAACAAATATGTTGCTACATACTGTACATGTACTGTAAGCCCCTCCCATACACTAAAATGTGTTCCCGGCCTGAATGGGTTAACTGCACGTTCGTGTAAACTTGTGGACACAAAACTACAATTATTGTGGCTACTCTTGGCCCACCAAATGTTAACATCTGAAAATTCCCAAATGCAGTGTAAAACATCACATTTCTCTTACCAAATTCTAATGCTGTGATCACTTACTAGGGAAAAGAGGATTGAAAAGACCTCCGCCTATGGAAAATGTGCATTCTGAATAGTGAAAAATACTCAAAACCTCATTGGAGACATATATAGTGAATAGAGAAATTGTCCATTAAGGTGTCATCAATTGATAGGCAAAATCTTATGAATATATTTCAAACTATGTAAACTCTACAGATGTTTTAGTGAGAGTAGTGCTGTAAAATTAGTAATGTAAAAGTATAGGGTGAAATATGATAAAAACAAGTAAAGATAACGTGTAATAATAATGTAATATGAATAATGCATGGATGAAAAATGCAATGGCAGCTGATTATGTGCTGTAGGACCCCTGTAGCAAAATCAACATTGACATTATAATTAGATTTTGTCTCTTTTGATTCATTGATTCACTTGCCCTGCAAATATCAATGGCCTTTTCTAGTGACAAATCTGCTTCTCTTAAGAGTCTGCCTCTCACTTGGTCATTAATGCCACACACAATTCGGTCACATACCAGTGAATCGTGCAGATCTCCAAATTTGCAGTCCTTGGCCTTGTTCTTTAAATCTGTCACATACTGTAAGAATCAATGGGCTCTGACTGCTTCTGTGCTCTCGTGAAAAAGATGTGTAGCATACAGCGTAGCATTCATTCACTTCATAGTACCAACATGAACTACTGAACACTGCACAACACTGCCGTTAAGTGTAGGTTGGCTACAGGTGCCCATGAGGCACAACACCCAATATATGACAGTCTGGCAAATTATGACTCCTGTTTGCAAAATTCTAATTCGCAGACTTTGTGGCTCTTTCCCCAGGTGAACTGAATTACATGTATGGGGTTTCTGAGACCAGCAAAGGTTCTTGCAACAGCAAAAGATAATTTTCTTCGGTCAAAGCATTGTGATGGAAGATGGCGATTGGCAGTGAAGTCAAAAACAGATGATGAGTGGCGTCTATCAATGTGAGCCTTGAGGTTTTTCTTATTCAGTTCCAATTTGCAGAAAGGGCATGTGTTTTTCTTTTTTTGCCCATGACTGGAGTACTTTGCTGGTTGTAGAGGTGTCAGTACAGGCTGCTGGGGATGAGGAAGCCACTGTGGAGGCTGCAGAGGTGACAGTGGATAGAAAAAATTCTAGCGGTATTATTTGCGTTTTCCCATGTTTAAGTTGTGTTGCAGGGAACATGTTACAGACACTCCTGTGTTGTGTTTGTGTGCATTACTTACACTGGTGCAGCCAGGGAACAGTGCAGGCTGTTTGGGCGATGAAGCCAGGGGACTCTGCTGGAGATGGAGATGGAGATGGGGGACTGAGTTACTAGGGACCAAGGTGCAGGGGCCTTAATTATTTTATACTTTAGCTATTGAAAAATAGCAGATATACAAGCGCACAGCGCGGCACTGAGTGCCGCAATGCGAGCTTGTAGATCTGCTATTTTTGAAAAGTCGTGAAAATGTGTGCAAATCTTTGAATATAGTATGTATTTTTTAAGCGAACATCATCCCCGGAATGACATATTTTGAGATGGAGGGTCCGTGGCCAAATACATATCATTTTGGGTTTCCTTTATGTGAAAAAGTTTGAGCACCACTGACATAGAAACAGAAAACCGAAACCACAGTGAATCCTTGGACCCAGGGCCAAGGATTTGGTGCGACACCCCTGAGTGGGAGAACAGTTTTGGAGGAGAAGGGGAGGATGAGGTGGAGAGCTATTTGCGCCAAAATCCAACAGCGTCAACTTGCCTTTAGCATTGGAATGCAGAGAAACTGACAAACTGGGCAGCGGCCGATGATTAATTATCGCCTATAGACAATAGCTGTGGAATGCTGCCACACATTCCCTCACATAAGACAGCAGTGAAGGCACGCAACATTTCAGCCCGTTCTCATCCCCCCTGCTTCACCCCCCTGACACGTTTTGGACTCGCTTTCGGCGTCATCCCGTCAGATGCGGAGGGAGAGTCTTAGTGCACATGTGCCGACACGTTTAGTCGAATATGTTTCTACCATTAGTGGGAATCGAACCCGGGCCTTAGCCACCCTAACCCTAACCCTAACCCTAACCCAGCCATGCTTAAAGGGGAACACTTCACTGTAATGGGGGGGGGGGGGGGGGGGGGATTTTCAAAAAGCACTGAAATGTTAACACTAGCTTTTCTAAAAAGGGGAAGTATGGATTCCAAGGTCGCCGGTTTGTTCCCCACTTTGACCAAAAGTAACCTGACAGTAACAAGTGCTCTTGCTGTGTGTGATGTGAAATGTAAATAACTGTAGAGAGCCGTCCCGCCACAACAAGAGCGATAATTGTAAATTATGGGCATACCCATACCACAGTTAATGGTAACAGGCATGCTGGGCCACTGATTCAGCCCAGGAAAAAGAGTTGGAGAGGCCCTCATTGCGCGCTATAGAGAGAGATCTCTCTCTATAGCGCTGCTGCTACTCAAAGGGTCGATCCATACCGTTATAAGGAGCCTAACTAATTTCGGTTCGGCAGTGTCCAGACCCAAATATGGGTTTCCCCTCCCGGTTCGGGGGGGCGTCAACCGACTTTAGTCGGCTCTATGGTGCTGCCAAAATGTTGTGACCTCCCGACTTAATTTCGGTACTTAGCGGTGTCTTCTCATTCATTCAGCCCGGCTTCAAGTGCATATTCTCGGCTGTGAATCCAAGGAAACAGCGTTCGTTTCTGGGAGGGAGACACGCCGACTTCCAAATGATTGTGGACGCTGTGCATTGAGTGTTTCATAGCGAATACAGACAGCAGCTGGGTCCATAGGGTCTCGCTCTGAGTGATGGCAGGCAGGCGCGCGTGACACACACACACACACACACACACACACACACACACACACACACACACACACAGAGCTTTGGTCGCTTCTCGCCGACCGTTTTAAAGAGAAAAGAAAAGCATAGACACAACTCTGCTAATGTTCTGTGTTGATAGGTTTTCCACGACGAGTTGTGAATGCGTGATGATATGCATGCAGCAAATGAGGCGGCCGCGGCACGTCTATAATGTGAGCTTGTAGATTAAATGTTGAGCGTTTGTGAGAGTGAGTGAGAGAGAGAGAAGAGACCCCGTGTCCCCGTCACTGGTGCTGCTGCCTGCTGGAGCTGCCTGCTACTTAATGGACTTCCAGTCATTAATGGACTTCCAGTCACCCTCGCGCGAGGGTTAGTCAGATATATATATCCGCCCTGCAACGCTCATGTTTCGGCCACAAACGTCGTCATGCCATGGACCTCCAATATTTACAAGCGACTAGGCACTAGCCGTTAAGAAAGTATGGATGAACTCCCCCCGAACCTAAATAATTTCGGGTCGGGGAGCACTCCCGAACCGAAATTAGTTAGGCTCCTTATAACGGTATGAAACGACCCAAAGATTTGCCATTTCAGATCATGACAAGTGACAAGCCAGTGGGCCAATGTACATGATTTATATTTCGTCGTTGTCGGGTGAAAACCTTGTTTGTCCAAAACCGTTTGTTTTGTATTTATCATTTTAAAAATGATTTAAACTAGTGAAAACAGCCGATCTACAAGCACACAATGCCTCACATCGCGAGGCGTTGTGTGCTCGTTGTGTGATCTGCTGTTTTCACTACTTTTGTGCAACGGCCTTGTATGATGAATCAGGGCTTTGCTTTGCAATGTATACATTTGAAACTTGGTTTCTGCTCGACAGTGATGATTTACTTTGTTGGCCGCCCAGCCCCCAAAATGGAACGAAGGCCGACATTTTATTTTTAATGTTTTCCTAATGGCTGGCCTGGACCGTCCAGGAAAGAACCGGCCGTTCGGAGTTGTCCCGCTTTTCCCAGTGGACAGCACGTCCCTGAATGGTAATGATAGTAGACGATGACAGTGGTGAATGGCAATCATTGGCATCAGTTTCAGAGTAATTTGATTAATAATGCAATTATAATCCATCTGTAGGCCTATTTTCAGGGTGTCAGTAGACCTATAGGTAACAAAGCCTATGAGTTTGGTTGCTTGCATGCAATACATAGCCTACTGTCATCAGTGCATATACAGTTCAGTTTAAAACCATTAGTCCTTGCATATTATAAAAAGCCATCAGTTGTATGTGTGTGTATAGGGCACAGCTTCCCTGTGACATGTACAATGTGTTTTCCCATGTTTAAGTTGTGTTGCAGGGGAACATGTTACAGACACTCCTCTGGATGGAAGTGATAGGTTTTTGCCTTCTTTGCCGTGCTCATCTTGGTAAAACCTTTCCTTTTTTACTAGACTTAATACTGCCTTCCCCCGCGCCATCCACTCTTGAAAACAACAAGGCATTGCATTGTGGGTTTCACCCAACAGCCAGTTGTGAGTCAGGCACCAAAATGCTTTGTGGCTGCCCTACACATAATTGCATTTTCGCTGGATACTTGGTAAACTTGACTGTTGCTCTGTACATGATCTTGTTCTATTTTGTTCCCCTCTGCACCAAACACCCTTTGAATATAGCTGATCTACAAGCTCACACAGACTCGCACAAAGGCCCATCACTGTGCTAAGCCAACTGGCAGGATTCAGCCATGCAATGCACAGGTAATGGATGAACACATTGCCTTTAGTATTGCTACATACCTGGTAAACTTGACTGTTTGTTCTGTTCATTAATCTGCTCCCCCCCACACCTCGGCCAAGACAGCTCTCGGGATTCAGCCAAGCAATGGCCAGGTAATGGATGCCACACATTATTGAATAATGATTTCTGAATACTGCCGCCCCCCCCACCGCTGTGAAAATAGTCCATCTACATGTTCCCTCCCTCTTCTCTCTGCCAGTCCCAGTCAAAGGCCCACCGCTGTGCCAATACAGCTCTCGGGATTCAGCCAAGCAATGGACCGGTAATTGATATCACACATTATAGAATTATTGATGGATACGTGGTGACTGTTTGCCTTGTACTTGAGCTGCTCTTTTTCCCCCTGTACCTCTGTGAAAATAGCCCATCTACAAGCTCACAGCAACTCGCACCAGGTTTTCACTCCACCAGCCCCAAAGGGCAAGCCAGCTCTCAAGATTCAACCAAACATGCAAGGATAGTAGATACACAATTATTTTGCACCAGTATGCCTAAGGTTGCCTACCCCTCTGGTATAGCGATTATAACAGACATACAACACAGCACAAAATATTAAACCAGCCTGACTAAACTTACTGAGTAAGTACATGGAAAAATGATTTCCTCATTCCTCTGCTGGGCTCTCTGTGCTCGGGTGACTGTGATCATGTTGGCTGTGGATGGTTCGATCAGGTTCCAAAATGCCATCAGGTGCTCAAAGGTAGCAAATCTTGAAGACAAATTAAGATTATCATTGTTTATAACGATAAGCAAGGTTTTGCTATTATTTAATGGCATTCACACACATTCATTTACATGAATTAATAATGCATATGAAATTGCTATGCTTTATGCAAGCTGCGAAGCCGTGGCAAAGACAATGCAGAGCCCCGAAGCATAGTGCCCTCGGTGCGCTCCAGTGCACTGACACTGATACGCTCAAAAAGCGCATGGAAAGTCTGAGAAGTGTTGACATAAATAGCAGATATACAAGCGCACAGCGCGGCACTGAGTGCCGCAATGCGAGCTTGTAGATCTGCTATTTTTGAAAAGTCGTGAAAATGTGTGCAAATCTTTGAATATAGTATGTATTTTTTAAGCGAACATCATCCCCGGAATGAAATATTTTGAGATGGAGGGTCCGTGGCCAAATACATATCATTTTGGGTTTCCTTTATGTGAAAAAGTTTGAGCACCACTGACATAGAAACAGAAAACCGAAACCACAGTGAATCCTTTGACCCAGGGCCCAGGATTTGTTGTGACACCCCTGAGTGGGAGAACAGTTTTGGAGGAGAAGGGGAGGATGAGGTGGAGAGCTATTTGCGCCAAAAGCCAACAGCGTCAACTTGCCTTTAGCATTGGAATGCAGAGAAACTGACAAACTGGGCAGCGGCTGATGATTAATTATCGCCTATAGACAATAGCTGTGGAATGCTGCCACACATTCCCTCACATAAGACAGCAGTGAAGGCACGCAACATTTCAGCCCGTTCTCATCCCCCCTGCTTCACCCCCCTGACACGTTTTGGACTCTTTCGGCGTCATCCCGTCAGATGCGGAGGGAGAGTCTTAGTGCACATGTGCCGACACGTTTAGTCGAATATGTTTCTACCATTAGTGGGAATCGAACCCGGGCCTTAGCCACCCTAACCCTAACCCTAACCCTAACCCAGCCATGCTTAAAGGGGAACACTTCACTGTAATGGGGGGGGGGGGGGGGGGGGGGGGGGGATTTTCAAAAAGCACTGAAATGTTAACACTAGCTTTTCTAAAAAGGGGAAGTATGGATTCCAAGGTCGCCGGTTTGTTCCCCACTTTGACCAAAAGTAACCTGACAGTAACAAGTGCTCTTGCTGTGTGTGATGTGAAATGTAAATAAGTGTAGAGAGCCGTCCCGCCACAACAAGAGCGATAATTGTAAATTATGGGCATACCCATACCACAGTTAATGGTAACAGGCATGCTGGGCCACTGATTCAGCCCAGGAAAAAGAGTTGGAGAGGCCCTCATTGCGCGCTATAGAGAGAGATCTCTCTCTATAGCGCTGCTGCTACTCAAAGGGTCGATCCATACCGTTATAAGGAGCCTAACTAATTTCGGTTCGGCAGTGTCCAGACCCAAATATGGGTTTCCCCTCCCGGTTCGGGGGGGCGTCAACCGACTTTAGTCGGCTCTACGGTGCTGCCAAAATGTTGTGACCTCCCGACTTAATTTCGGTACTTAGCGGTGTCTTCTCATTCATTCAGCCCGGCTTCAAGTGCATATTCTCGGCTGTGAATCCAAGGAAACAGCGTTCGTTTCTGGGAGGGAGACACGCCGACTTCCAAATGATTGTGGACGCCGTGCATTGAGTGTTTCATAGCGAATACAGACAGCAGCTGGGTCCATAGGGTCTCGCTCTGAGTGATGGCAGGCAGGCGCGCGTGACACACACACACACACACACACACACACACACACACACACACACACACACACACACACACACACACACACACACACACACACAGAGCTTTGGTCGCTTCTCGCCGACCGTTTTAAAGAGAAAAGAAAAGCATAGACACAACTCTGCTAATGTTCCGTGTTGATAGGTTTTCCACGACGAGTTGTGAATGCTTGATGATATGCATGCAGCAAATGAGGCGGCCGCGGCACGTCTATAATGTGAGCTTGTAGATTAAATGTTGAGCGTTTGTGAGAGTGAGTGAGAGAGAGAGAAGAGACCCCGTGTCCCCGTCACTGGTGCTGCTGCCTGCTGGAGCTGCCTGCTACTTAATGGACTTCCAGTCATTAATGGACTTCCAGTCACCATCGCGCGAGGGTTAGTCAGATATATATATCCGCCCTGCAACGCTCATGTTTCGGCCACAAACGTCGTCATGCCATGGACCTCCAATATTTACAAGCGACTAGGCACTAGCCGTTAAGAAAGTATGGATGAACTCCCCCCGAACCTAAATAATTTCGGGTCGGGGAGCACTCCCGAACCGAAATTAGTTAGGCTCCTTATAACGGTATGAAACGACCCAAAGATTTGCCATTTCAGATCATGACAAGTGACAAGCCAGTGGGCCAATGTACATGATTTATATTTCGTCGTTGTCGGGTGAAAACCTTGTTTGTCCAAAACCGTTTGTTTTGTATTTATCATTTTAAAAATGATTTAAACTAGTGAAAACAGCCGATCTACAAGCACACAATGCCTCACATCGCGAGGCGTTGTGTGCTCGTTGTGTGATCTGCTGTTTTCACTACTTTTGTGCAACGGCCTTGTATGATGAATCAGGGCTTTGCTTTGCAATGTATACATTTGAAACTTGGTTTCTGCTCGACAGTGACGATTTACTTTGTTGGCCGCCCAGCCCCCAAAATGGAACGAAGGCCGACATTTTATTTTTAATGTTTTCCTAATGGCTGGCCTGGACCGTCCAGGAAAGAACCGGCCGTTCGGAGTTGTCCCGCTTTTCCCAGTGGACAGCACGTCCCTGAATGGTAATGATAGTAGACGATGACAGTGGTGAATGGCAATCATTGGCATCAGTTTCAGAGTAATTTGATTAATAATGCAATTATAATCCATCTGTAGGCCTATTTTCAGGGTGTCAGTAGACCTATAGGTAACAAAGCCTATGAGTTTGGTTGCTTGCATGCAATACATAGCCTACTGTCATCAGTGCATATACAGTTCAGTTTAAAACCATTAGTCCTTGCATATTATAAAAAGCCATCAGTTGTATGTGTGTGTATAGGGCACAGCTTCCCTGTGACATGTACAATGTGTTTTCCCATGTTTAAGTTGTGTTGCAGGGGAACATGTTACAGACACTCCTCTGGATGGAAGTGATAGGTTTTTGCCTTCTTTGCCGTGCTCATCTTGGTAAAACCTTTCCTTTTTTACTAGACTTAATACTGCCTTCCCCCGCGCCATCCACTCTTGAAAACAACAAGGCATTGCATTGTGGGTTTCACCCAACAGCCAGTTGTGAGTCAGGCACCAAAATGCTTTGTGGCTGCCCTACACATAATTGCATTTTCGCTGGATACTTGGTAAACTTGACTGTTGCTCTGTACATGATCTTGTTCTATTTTGTTCCCCTCTGCACCAAACACCCTTTGAATATAGCTGATCTACAAGCTCACACAGACTCGCACAAAGGCCCATCACTGTGCTAAGCCAACTGGCAGGATTCAGCCATGCAATGCACAGGTAATGGATGAACACATTGCCTTTAGTATTGCTGCATACCTGGTAAACTTGACTGTTTGTTCTGTTCATTAATCTGCTCCCCCCCACACCTCGGCCAAGACAGCTCTCGGGATTCAGCCAAGCAATGGCCAGGTAATGGATGCCACACATTATTGAATAATGATTTCTGAATACTGCCGCCCCCCCCACCGCTGTGAAAATAGTCCATCTACATGTTCCCTCCCTCTTCTCTCTGCCAGTCCCAGTCAAAGGCCCACCGCTGTGCCAATACAGCTCTCGGGATTCAGCCAAGCAATGGACCGGTAATTGATATCACACATTATAGAATTATTGATGGATACGTGGTGACTGTTTGCCTTGTACTTGAGCTGCTCTTTTTCCCCCTGTACCTCTGTGAAAATAGCCCATCTACAAGCTCACAGCAACTCGCACCAGGTTTTCACTCCACCAGCCCCAAAGGGCAAGCCAGCTCTCAAGATTCAACCAAACATGCAAGGATAGTAGATACACAATTATTTTGCACCAGTATGCCTAAGGTTGCCTACCCCTCTGGTATAGCGATTATAACAGACATACAACACAGCACAAAATATTAAACCAGCCTGACTAAACTTACTGAGTAAGTACATGGAAAAATGATTTCCTCATTCCTCTGCTGGGCTCTCTGTGCTCGGGTGACTGTGATCATGTTGGCTGTGGATGGTTCGATCAGGTTCCAAAATGCCATCAGGTGCTCAAAGGTAGCAAATCTTGAAGACAAATTAAGATTATCATTGTTTATAACGATAAGCAAGGTTTTGCTATTATTTAATGGCATTCACACACATTCATTTACATGAATTAATAATGCATATGAAATTGCTATGCTTTATGCAAGCTGCGAAGCCGTGGCAAAGACAATGCAGAGCCCCGAAGCATAGTGCCCTCGGTGCGCTCCAGTGCACTGACACTGATACGCTCAAAAAGCGCATGGAAAGTCTGAGAAGTGTTGACAAAGTGAAGGAGATGATGAGCAAGTGTTCCTCGCGAGCAGGCTTAAAAATGCCAGCCGCCGCCAGTCCCCGCGGAGAGAGCAAAAGCCCCGCTCGTTATCGCCAAACCAAGCCAACGTGGCTTTTACAAGGCTGTTGATTTGGTGTTGTTGGAGGTGAACAGAAGATTTGACCAAGACGCTATGCAAATAGCTGCAAACAGAGAGATAGCATTAATGCAGGCAGCAGATGGGAAATCTTTTGATTTGGGGAGCCTCCACCTACCCAATAAGAAAGATAAAAGGAGCCTTGATCTCCAGCTGAAAATGCAGGGTGATTTTATCAAGGAGTAAAATCCTGAATGCAAAACAGTACAAGAAGTAGCATCCTGTGTTTCCCAGCTCCAGCCACAAACGAGAACCCTCCTTTCAGAAGCTGAAAAACTAATGGAGCTATGCCTGTGTTTGCCCATCTCTGTGGCCTCATCTGAGCACACCTTTTCTGCCCTGCATCGCCTGATAACCTGGCTGTGCAGTACCATGACACAGAAGCGACTCACTGACTTGTCCCTCATGCACGTCCACCCTAACATTCTCAAGAGGCGTCTTACTTGTTATTATAATGGAGCTGCCGCCGTGCAGAATAGGCCTGGCTATGTGTTACCGTTGTGTGTGTATACATTTATTGTTTTAAACTGCCGCTGAGCACAATAGCCCTATACTATGCACCTTTTTCTTGTGTGTGTTGTGTGTATTACAGTGATGCAGTGCTGATGTTTGGGTGTAGCGGTTTTCAGGACGCCATGCGCACGTTGCTTAACAACCACTATGGAGACAGGTCTATTGGTATGCATACAGGCTTGTTTTCTTTATTAAAACATCCTGTTTTGATACTAAAGCGTTGTTTCTTTGTTAAAACACCCTGTTTTGATAGTAAAAAGTTGTTTCTTTGTTAAAATACCGTTTTGATACTAAAGCGTTGTTGAGGTGTGAAGTAACTTGGGGGGTTTTGGGATCAATGCATGTCCATTTGCGTGAGACGCGTGACCCCTTATCAGAAAAAAATATGAAGCATTTATACATGTATTATTCTAAGCTGGCTATGCACCTTTTTCTTGTATGTATGTTTTGTCAGTGTGAGTGCAGTATGTGCACAATAAATGCATGCCCAAAGTTTGAATTTGTCTACTTATTTCATTCTTGCAATTCATATAAAGTGTTTGCCAACAAATGTAAAAATCAGTTGGCTTTGATGTGGTTTAATGTGTAGGCCTATAGGACATAAAATTATTTCTACTGTATTCTTGTGATCTGACGGGCCACCGCTGCCCGCGGCTGCTGTGCCAGTGTGCCACTGTTTCAGATAGAAGGCTATGCCTTGGCATATCCTACATCTATGCTTATCTGGGGGTATTTTTCCAGTCCTATTTTATGTTGGGCAATTTGATATATTCTGCAATTTGGACTATTTATATTTTTAAAAACCTGAATTAAACCCATTATAAAATGTATTAAAAACCGATTAAAAAACAAGCAAGTGAGAACAAGCAAACTCCACACAGAAAGGACCTTTCGCCAACCCCAGGTGTGGGCGCTGATGACGCGGAGGAGAGAACACGCCCCCAGCGCCCACAGCGTCCCCCGGCGGGAATCGAACCCAGGACCTTCTAGCTGTGAGGCGACGGTGCTGCCAACTGCACGACCATGCCCCCTATTTAATTGGTTTTGATAGTTTTTCTTAAGGATTAAAGGGGTATTTCACTTTCAAAAAAACTTTTGGTAATTTTATCATCTAATCAGGCTTTTATGAACACCCTGAACAGTTTTTAATTAGCTTGATTGAATATTTAGATATTTGATGTAAATGTTACCAGGCCCTCCAGGCCTAGGGCCTCTCCCCACACACACCCATTGTAACTTCAAACTTAATTTTAACCATGATAGATTCATTAAAAACACACAGTATTTTTTCTGGTGACTCATATTACCCTCCTAATATGTGAGCAGGCCGTGTTTTTTCGATAACATTTTTCATTTATTTTTAATAATTATTTTTTTGTATTTCATTTTTTCCATTTTTCCAAATAATTATTAAAAATAAATGAAAAAAGTTATCGAAAAAACACGGCCTGCTCAAGTATTAGGAAGGTAAAATTGAAGTTACAATGGGTGTGTATGTGGAGAGAAGCCCTACCACTGCTCCCTGTTGAAAGTGGAATATCCCTTTAACTAACCGTAAGAAAATAAATAAGACTATTTGCAAAAGGGAAATGTGTTAAATATTTCTGATAAGTAAATACATTATTTGTTCAAGTTTAAACTGTTAAAGTTAAGAATATCATGTGGGGCAACTTACCCCTTGACTTGGATCAACTTACCCTTAACCTGGGGCAAATTGAACCACATGAGTCATATGTTATGACCCTTTTTCATAGATGCTAACTCTTAATTTCAAATGACAGAAGACATCCTGAAATATGTCTAGATGTTTTGATTTTACTGCCATGTCACTTTGTCTTGCTTCCAGGGCAATTATGCAAAAATTGGTTCATCTTACCCCGTTCTCCCCTATATACACACATATAGTGATAGCATGCAGTAAGACTGGGTACAATTACAATATGTTTTGTGCTTCTAATGTTAATCACCCTGTAACTCTACCACTTTGGAGCTTCTATTAGCATTTTCAATGCTACAGTGTAAGAGTGAAAGTATTGTTATGCCGATGAGGCCTATCAGATATACAGTGAGCAATCCTGTATCTATTACAGATGAACAATTATTAGAACGATGTTGCGCCATCCATGTTTTGACATAGTGTGTTGGCTGGAAACTAGTTACAGGGGGGCCAATGTCATTGATCACCATCAAATTACTAACATTGGACAACACCAAGCAAGATCTCCTGTCAGTGCATAAGGTTCATAAGACTGAGAGCTCTTTCACTCTCTGCTGTGCTGCAAGGGATGATCTTCATGCATTGTATTAGTGGCTTTAGGTTTTCAGGTTCACTTTGTGGCTCCTCAACTTAATCTTTCATTGCATAAATACAGTTGTTGTCTCCACCAGCCGAAGGCATGGGAGAGAGTATGTTTTCCCCTCCGTCCGTCCGTGTGTCCGTCCGTCCGTGTGTCCGTGCGTCCGTGCGTCCTCGCAGTTTGTGTGCAGCTAATCTCAGTCACCGTTGGCCCGGTCGCTGCCAAAGTGAGCACACACATTCCCTGGATGCCAATCTAGAACCTCTGCCCCAAATTTCTCAAATGGCCCTCATGGTGGCGCTATAACAGGCCCATTCGTCCTCCGAGTTTGTGTACAGCTAATCTCCGGCGCCGTTGGCCCGGTCGATCCCAAAATGAGCACACACACTCCCTGGATGCCAATTCAGAACCTCTGCCTCAAATTTTTCAAATGGCCCTCATGGTGGCGCGATAACAGGGCAATTTGTGTGGCCTGGTGGAGACCTGTGCTCGGAAGAGCACTGCTTCTAGTTTCACTTTGGTGACTCACCAAAGCGTGGGTCAGGGAGATAATGGCCAGGTGTTTTGATCCAGAATTGTGAGATCTTTAAACAGTTTACCACTGAATGAGAGACGCCTTTCTAAATAGTTGGCGAGACTTTGTAGGAACTGGTTTGGATTGATTGCCTTTAGCTTTGCATTTAAATGCAGAGAAACTGACAAACTGGGCAGCGGCTGACGGTTAATTATGGCCTATAGACAATAGCTGCTGGAATGCTGCCACACATTCCTTCACGCGAAATTTCAGCCTGTTCCCACCCACCCTGCTTCACCCTCCTGACGCGCTTCGGACTCACATTCGGCACCATCCCGGCAGATGCGGAGGGATGCTTTCGGCGTCATCCCGTCAGAAGCGGAGGGAGAGTCTTAGTGCACATGCGCCGACACGTTTACTCGAATATATATCTACCGTTAGTGGGAACCGAACCCGGGCCTTAGTGATTGCAGCCATGCTGCCCTACAGACTGAGTTAAAGGGAAACACTTCACTGTAATGGGGGGGGGGGGGGGGGGAGAGTATGGATTCCAAGGTTGCCGGTTTGTTGCCCGCTTTGACCAAAAGTAACCTGACAGTAACAAGTGCTCTTGCTGTGTATGATTTGAAATGTAAATAAGTGTAGAGAGCCGTCCCGCCACAACAAGAGCGATCATTGTAAAATATGGGCATAACCATACCACAGTTAATGGTAATGATAGTAGACAATGACAGTGGTGAATGGCAATCGTTGGCATCAGTTTCAGAGTAATTTGATTAATGCAATTAAAATCCATCTGTAGGCCTATTTTCAGGGTGTCAGTAGACCTATAGGTAGGGATGGGTATCGTTCACCTTTTAATCGATACGATACCTTTTTCGATACCTGGGAATCGATACGATACCATTTTCGATACCATTTTCGATACCTTTTATTTATTATTATTATTATAATTATTATTTCCCTTTTTCTATGAGCTATTTTATAGACGTTGGATCATTATCATAATAATAAACATTATAGGCTATTCTCGGCTATTTTCACAATAACGAGTGTAGCCTACTAAAGCAGTCATTAAACTTTCAGTAGCCCAACTGTTACAGATGCGACCGGCAAGAGGTGCATTCAAAAGTATCGAAACAAGGTATCGTTCGTTTTTACGTGAACCGATACTCGATAGTATCGGTTCAGTGAATCGATACCATTAAAAGTATCGCTGACGATACCCAACCCTACCTATAGGTAACAAAGGCTATGAGTTTGGTTGCTTGCATGCAATACATGTATAGCCTACTGTCATCAGTGCATATACAGTTCAGTTTAAAACCATTAGTCCTTGCATATTATAGAAAGCCATCAGTTGTATGTGTGAGAACATGGCTATGCCCACTCCTGTTCTTGTGCATCACTCACTCTGGTGAAGGGACAAAACTGCAGAGACTGCACACTTCTGCACGTGTTTAAAAAATCGTCGTCTGGGTTCTAGTCGTGATATATATTTTTAAAAGCAAATGTAACCCCTATATGGTGTCACTAATTCTTTTTCTGTCATTTTATGGTTTCAATGCATTTTGCTGTAACTAAAGGGTTAACTTGTGGTCCAATTCAACACCTATGCACATGTTGACCACTAGAGGGCGCAATCTCCGGTGAATCCGGTCATTCTGCACTGAAACTATGGAAGGAAAACGGGGCCAAATGTTTTCATCATTCATCAAAAAAAAGAATTGTGAAAAAATAAAAAATGAAGTGAAAAATAAGATTTGAACCCGAAAAAAAATAAATTTGAACCTGAAAGTCTTGAATTTCGATTTTGAACTCGAAAAAAATAAAATAAATGTAACTTTGATTCGCTTTTTTAATACTTTTTAATACTTTTTTTTATTTATTATTTATTTCACTTTAATATATATTTCGATCTTGGAGTCCTTTTCTTCAGTTGTTTTTTATTTATTTATTTCAGATTCAGATCTTATTTTTACGGATTAATTTTTTTTTTTTCGGTTTCAGATTTCTTTTTTTCAGTTTCAGATCTTATTTTTACGAGTTTAACTTCAAAAGTTTCAGGTGCACTTTTGGCCCTGTTTTTCCATGGGGGCGGGGCCTCAACTGAGAGGGGCGTGGAATCATGAGTGACAGGCCTCCCGGACCCAGTTGTTGCCATGTCCGCTTATTATAAGCGACTTTATTATTACCATTATTATTATTAATATTAATAGTAATTCTTCATCTCCAGAGGCGAGGGGCCGGCGGCCGACCGAGGGGCCTCTGGAGTCGGGGTCCGACCACCCGGGGACCCCCTGGAGCCCCGGGGACCCCCCACGGACCCCCTGCTATCTAGTCCCATGTATTTTAAAAATGTTCGGCTCTACAATGGTTTCAATGGGAGGGCCGAAATTTTTTTGGGGAAATCCGGGACTTTGACCGCACGGACACCCTCCAGGGGGCCCAGGGACCCCCGCAAAATTACAGGGCCGCCACAGGCGGCGCGCCGCCACTGCAGCGCACATAAACCTCCATAACTCGGGCTAGGAGCGACCGTTCGAGACGGGACCGGTACCCACGCGTCCGGCCCGGGGCCCCGGAGCCGGCCGTGCCACTGCGCCGCCTGGCGGCCGACGCCAAACAGGAAGTGCCTCTATATCTCATGAACCGTTTGTCGTACAGACGCGTGGGTGGCGTCATATGACTTGATTAAGAGTCCTTGACCTTAATTGGTGCAACAGGAAGTGCCCTTCGCCAAACAGGAAGTGCCTCTATATCTCATGAACCGTTTGTCGTACAGACGCGTGGGTTAAGTCATATGACTTGATTAGGAGTCCTTGACCTTAATTGGTGCAACAGGAAGTGCCCTTCGCCAAACAGGAAGTGCCTCTATATCTCATGAACCGTTTGTCGTACAGACGCGTGGGTGGCCTCATATTACTTGATTAGGAGTCCTTGACCTTAATTGGTGCAACAGGAAGTGCCCTTCGCCAAACAGGAAGTGCCTCTATATCTCATGAACCGTTTGTCGTACAGACACGTGGGTGGCGTCATATCACATGATTAAGAGTCCTTGACCTTAATTGGTGCAACAGGAAGTGCCCTTCGCCAAACAGGAAGTGCCTCTATATCATGCACCTTTTGTCGTACAGACGCGTGGGTGGCGTCATATCACATGATTAAGAGTCCTTAAAGGAGTAGTTCACCCCCAAAATGACTTTTTTTATATTGATTACTCAGGCCATGGAGAGTAGAGTTCAATAATATTTTTTGGTTTTTGTCACATTCCTAAGACAAAAATGTGATAACAATAAATTTACCCCCATTGATTCCGGATGGTGACCCGTTTCGAAACGGGTCACCATCCGGAATCAATGGGGGTAAATTTACTCAAATCAAAATTTTGTCTTAGGAATGTGACAAAAACCAAAAAATATTATTGAACTCATTTTGGGGGTGAACTACTCCTTTAACCTTAATTGGTGCTTCCTTCGCCAAACAGGAAGTGCCTCTATATCTCATGAACCGTTTGTCATACAGACGCGGGGGTTGTGTCATAAGACTTGATTAAGAGTCCTTAACCTTAATTGGTGCTTCCTTCGTCAAACAGGAAGTGCCCTTTGCCAAACAGAAAGTACCTCTATATCTCATGAACCATTTGTCGTACACGTGTGGGTGGTGTCATATGACTTGATTAAGAGTCCTTCAGCAGTGATGACCGGGCCCTCGCAGCTCTACCCACGTCACAAGGGGCAGCAGCCAATCAGAAGAGGATGCAGGGCTAGTTAAACCAATTAAGCTGAAGGATTCTTAATCAAGTCATATGACACCACCCAAACGTGTATGACAAACGGTTCATGAGATATAGAGGTACTTCCTGTTTTGCAAAGGGCACTTCCTGTTGCACCAATTAAGGTCAAGGACTCCTAATCAAGTAATATGAGGCCACCCACGCGTCTGTACGACAAACGGTTCATGAGATATAGAGGCACTTCCTGTTTGGCGAAGGGCACTTCCTGTTGCACCAATTAAGGTCAAGGACTCCTAATCAAGTAATATGAGGCCACCCACGCGTCTGTACGACAAACGGTTCATGAGATATAGAGGCACTTCCTGTTTGGCGAAGGGCACTTCCTGTTGCACCAATTAAGGTCAAGGACTCCTAATCAAGTCATATGACGCAACCCACGCGTCTGTACGACAAACGGTTCATGAGATATAGAGCCACTTCCTGTTTGGCGAAGGGCACTTCCTGTTGCACCAATTAAGGTCAAGGACTCTTAATCAAGTCATATGACGCCACCCACGCGTCTGTACGACAAACGGTTCATGAGATATAGAGGCACTTCCTGTTTGGCGTCGGCCGCCAGGCGGCGCAGTGGCACGGCCGGCTCCGGGGCCCCGAGCCGGACGCGTGGGTACCGGTCCCGTCTCGAACGGTCGCTCCTAGCCCGAGTTATGGAGGTTTATGTGCGCTGCAGTGGCGGCGCGCCGCCGCTATAATTTTGCGGGGGTCCCTGGGCCCCCTGGAGGGTGTCCGTGCGGTCAAAGTCCCGGATTTCCCCCAAAAAATGTCGGCCCTCCCATTGAAACCATTGTAGAGCCGAACATTTTTAAAATACATGGGACTAGATAGCAGGGGTCCGCGGGGGGTCCCCGGGGCTCCAGGGGGTCCCCGGGTGGTCGGACCCCGACTCCAGAGGCCCTTTGGTCGGCCGCTTGGAGATGAAGAATTACTATTAATATTAATAATAATAATGGTAATAATAACGTCGCTTATAATAAGCGGACATGGCAACAACTGGGTCCGGGAGGCCTGTCACTCATGATTCCACGCCCCTCTCAGTTGAGGCCCCGCCCCCATGGAAAAACAGGGCCAAAAGTGCACCTGAAACTTTTGAAGTTGAACTCGTAAAAATAAGATCTGAAACTGAAAAAAAGAAATCTGAAACCGAAAAAAAAAAAAAAATGAATCCGTAAAAATAAGATCTGAATCTGAAATAAATAAATTAAAAAACAACTGAAGAAAAGGACTCCAAGATCGAAATATATATTAAAGTGAAAAAAAATAAAAAGTATTCAAAAGTATTCAAAAAGCGAATCAAAGTTACATTTATTTTATTTTTTTCGAGTTCAAAATCGAAATTCAAGACTTTCAGGTTCAAATTTTATTTTTTTCGGGTTCAAATCTTATTTTTTCACTTCATTTTTTATTTTTTCACATTTTTTTTTTGGATGAATGATGAAAACATTTGGCCCTGTTTTCCTTCCATAGACCAGTACAGATGGTTGATGATGGATATTTATATTAGATCTAACAGACCAGTATGATGGTTGATTATGGATTTTGTCCAAAGCCCAACATCTATGCTTTCCCTCCTCATGGCCAGCGCCTCCATCTTCTTTCCTACACAAAGTACATGTGATTTTCATTAGTCTAAAATCCAAAGATTCTTCTACAATTTGTTTAGATGGTGAGTGGTAGCCTACAGTTGTTTTTTTGTGTGTTGATTCACTAATTAAACCACCCATTTTCAACTATGTCATTAATATACCTTTGAGTTGTTATGTGGAAATAAGAAGAAAAAAAAAAGTCCCCCCCTTCTGTGTTGCCTAGAACTAGTGGAATGATTTGGGGGTTCGTATTGCAAAGTACAGCGGTGTGATGTCATCACTGTGTACTTTCAATACAAACTCAAAGGTATATTAATGACAGTTCAATGTTGAAAATGGGTGGTTCTCCCCTTTAACACAAGCACTGCAAATGCCCATTACATCAAACCTTTTGCAATATGCCATATTATGTCAAAACCATGGTCGCCTCCTTGCCACTTCTCCCCGACCCACTTTGCAACCTGACGGTTTGTGTCAGTGATGAGGGTCCCGACACGTCCAGGAACTACTTGATCCTCTGCAGTCCCACCACTTCACACCATGATGAGTTCTTCACCTCATTTCTAGGGAGCTCGTTCATTTTGATTTATTTGATTTATCCTGCCCAATATTGAGTGTTTTCTAATATTTTGTGGGAAGTTGTTGTGACTGTGAGTTTGTGGCAGACAACCATCTATGAAGATGACAATTAACACAAGTAAAACATATTTTGCCTATCATCATTCATGCATTCATTTATTCATGTGCAATACTTGAGTGCCTCTTGATTGTTTAGACATGATGTCATGGGATGCTATATGATTGATAACAAGCTTGATAAGCCCAGAGCTTATTGATACCGGGTACTCAATCAATACATTTGCTATCGAGTATGTAACAGGCTGGTGTTTCAAGCTCCATCCCTACTCCTTACTCTAGGAGAGAACAAACAAAACAAAACACGACATATTGACTTATGAACTGAATCTAAATGAGAGACCAGATGGATCAGTCATCACAGGTCGCTGAGCAATTTACAACTTGAAAATAACATAATTACGTATCTGTACAATGTGGACATCAATAATTGGGTTGATTCTCTGCTCAATAACATTGACCGTTCCAGACTTTGCACAGTGACCAGGGCTGTCCTCCTTCCATCTCCTGACAACACCAGTGCTCTAGCCATCTCTTTAAGGGACGCGATGATGTGACTTTGCTCATCCCTCCAGAGATTGACAATGGCAGACGCAAGGTGTGCTTTCTGGTGCCTAAAGAATGTGTTGTGATGGATGGTCATCACTTCCATAATGTTGAGCATTCATAGGGCTTTGGCAGGCATGCTTCCTGAGACAAGAATGGCAGCAGAGAGCAGCAAATAGAAGAAAGAACGGACTGTCTAAGACAGGTTAAACTGAAGAGATATGGATTCATTCAATTTAATATCAAAGTAGCCATTTCATTTCCCCCATATGGCCTAGGACGAAAACAGAAAGCATGTCACGATGGTGTTCACTATTTAACATATAGAAATGTGGGATTTCATATTTACTTACCGCCCGCATGCCCATTGCATTGTATTCATCCCAGCACTAACTGTGGGAGAGCGAGTAGGTGGCTTTTATTGTCCTTCCTCTTCTGGCTGGCACATGTGCAGGGTGATCAGTCTGATGAAGCAGGTAAGTGGGGAAGTACCGCCCTTCAATCTCCTGTCCCAGCCTCCTCGTTGTCACTCCTGGCCTCGCTCTCCCGTCCAGGGTGCGTTTCACCGAGGTGCAGGGCCTACCTGCGGGGCGGTGTCCCTGTGAATCGCCACAGCATGTATTCATCTTAATGATGTGTGTAAGCTCAAAGGAGCTGACCCCTCTTCAATTTTAAAAGACCTTTCCCTGTAATTAATCTTTTTTTAAGGGAAGCCGTTTGTGTTCCTGTTATGGTTAAAGGTGTATTCAATGATAATGAAAGTGGCCGGGGGTCATCTTGTCCCTTACTGGCCTTATAGCGTGGAAATGTTTAGTTTTTTATAGATTTTTACACCATTATAATGTTGATCATTAGACCCAATCACTGAATATCAGTAGGCCTACGTCTCCAGCTTCAGGATATGTATGATACTGATTTACTACGAGACTGTGTGTTTGAGTTCAGTAGTTTTAAGGCATTTAGCAGACGTTCTTAATTCAGAGCGACTGTGGTTCTCAAAACTTTTATTTTGACCATCATAACTAAACATCATAACATAACTACGGCCATACTCTACCCTGATTGGTCGAGGACTGGCTGGCCACCTCTGAAAACCAAATATAGCTATGCTCGCAATGGTGGAAGTCCTTATATGGTCAGCACACATTCTAGTGAGGAGAATGAATGGAAAATGTACCAATTATATTTGTATTTGAATGAAATACAATCACTGAATATACCTTTAAATGCATGGTCAAATACAAGCCAGTAACATATTTGCAGCTAAATACATTATCAATGGGTGTTACACTTAGGTGTGCCAATGTGTGCCCTAACACCAACTTATTATTAATAGCTAGCACTGCGTAGCCTACATCAGAAGATGTATGCAGACTGCTATTGTTGTTACCACACTGTAGTTTTTTTTCTTTTTTTTTATATAATAAATAATTACACAATGCGTCTGTTTTCAAGCCCCTTACATAAAGTTTGTTACTGTACATCATTATCTTGCACTCCTTTTGATTGTGGTATATTTAATTGTGTTTAAGGTCACTGTGAAGTATGCAACATCTACATCAATAAGACATATCATTGGGCCATATGAAAAAGTAACTGATAGGCTGGTTCATCTACATCAATAAGACATATCACTGGGCCATATGAAAAAGTAACTGATAGGCTGTTTTGGGGCCAGTACCACAGACTCCCACCTGCTCTAATGAAGATCCCTGAAATAAAATAAGGATGATTGCTGAAGTGCTGAAAGAAGTAAAACCAGCCGGGGAGACTTGAAAAACTTGAAATGGACAACGGCTGAGTGGAGAGATCATGCGCCAACCTTTCTCAAATTCCTGCAGCAAGCAAGTCAAGTGACATTCGATGAACTCTCATCTTCAGACACCGCAAACGCAACAATCAAGAAGTGTGCTATGGCCATGGCTGGAGCAACCCTTATCCGTGCATGTGTACAAACCATGAATGCACCACAGTATATCAATTCATTGATCCTGTGTGAAAGAAGTGGAAGTGGGATTGATCAGTGGAAAGAATAGGTCATTCAAGTGGAGAATGCCAGGAAATGGAATGGACAGTCAATGTGTTGTGTCCTAATGTTGAAGAGATTTGTACATTCAATTAGTAAAATAATAAAGATCCCCCTTTATTTGTATTAAACCCTTCAAAGATGATGTTAATTAATATTTCCAAGTTTTAAATAAAATGAAATTATATTACATTTAATGCCACACAACATCTTTACCCTCATTCTAGAGGTGAACTGCTACAGTATTTGCTCAGCACCGTTTTTAACCATGTTCAATTATGTGTTTTGTTCAAAAGGGCCATGCTGCTTCAGGTCTAACTGAAGAATCTCTCTTGGGGCCACACAGCGATTCAGTGGAGAAGGTAATTGCCTAACCTTGATGTCTTTTCCACAATGTTCAATAACCATGGCTTGGATGCCACGATACATGTATAGCTTGGGAGCGTGTCGCTGTTACATTAACAGGTGAGTCAGTAGGATACAAAAGTGCAGAATCAAAACTCAAAGGGCCTTCGTGTCATGCAATATTTATATAGGTTGTTTTTACATCATACTTATACATCTAAATGGTAAATGATGCATTTATGTAGTGCATTTATGTAGTGCCTTTATCAAAGGATTTATGTAGTGCCTTTATCAAAGGCGATTTAACATGATTGTAGTCAACCATTCACACACACATTCATACCCCGATGTCAGAGGAAACCATGCAAGGCACCAACCTGCACATCAGGAGCAGTTTTGATTGATTGATTGAAGACTTCATTAGAAGTTTGCATAGGAAAAGGTACAGTTTCATGACGTTACAGTTCACTGGTACAAGGTCTACTAAAAGGAGATCCTAGAAAAGACTACGCTTATTTCCATAGGAAACCATTGAAGTATCTCATATAACATTGAAAGACAGACGGATAGAAGACAGTACTATGCAGTAGATAGTCAGGAAAAAAGGGAAAATATTTTAAAAAACAATTAAAGAAAAAGTAAAATAAAAAAAACACAGTTAGGGGTTCAGAGTCTTGCTCAAGACAGTAACTCCGGGGGAGCCCAGGATCGAAATGGCCAGGGTGCCAATATTAGGTTCTATTGACCAGCAGCCTTTTATATACCGGTAAGTTTTTATTATAAGAGGAAATGGCTGTTAAATGTGGACTTTGTAATGTCTATAAGGCTTCTATTCTACCCATTTTCATAATGCAGTATGGGTTAAGTTTTTTTGTTCATGTATACTCCTGATGTAGTACTGTAGACATAAATCAGTTCATTGTACAAATTAAAAAATAACATTTGGCTAAAATTTTGCCTCATTTGTTTCCCAGGGTATCCAACGTTTTGCTCCATTCCAAGTGACGATCGACAACCTGGACCGTGCTGTTACACCTCACATTGTATCAATGGAGCATCAAAGAATCGACCATTGGTTACTTATGGTTGCGAACCAGGAGCGGGTCAACGCTGCTCATCTGTAGGGATGGGTATCGAGAAGCGGGTCTTGTTGAGAACCGGTTCCCTGTGGATCGATTCCTTGGAATCGTTAGCCAAAGTCCTTAACAATTCCATTATCGATGCCTGCATATGCGCGATGACATCACACACGCTGCCTTGTTTTGTTAGAGCGCAGTCAACATGTCATCCAAGCAGAAGCGTTCTAAAGTCTGGCTCTATATTTCGCAAGAATGTACATGTTAATGTCACGGTAAAATCGATCTCTTTCGAACGACCATCATCGCCGCGCGTGCGCGCGTGCCTCCACTCTCCAGCCATAGTGAGAACCAGCTGACAATGTATCCGCTATGCAACGCTCAAATCACGGCCACACAAGCATTTGGAAGTCGGTGTGTCTCCCTCCCAAATTACCGCTGTTTCCTTGGCTTCATAGCCGAGAAAATGAAATTGAAGCCGGGCTGAATGAATGAGAAGACACCGCTGAGTACCAAAATTAAGTCGGGAGGTCACAACATTTCTGCAGCACCGTGGAGCTGAGTTTATTCGGTTGACACCCCCCGAACCGGGGACGACCATATTTGGGTTTGGACAGTGCCAAACCGAAATTAGTTAGGCTCCTTATTAGAGTGTGAATCGACCCTTAGACGTGCCCTAAAAAGTTTGTTTTGCAAGCCACCGCCTCCCACGTTCTTACAACAAAACTGGCTGCATGTCCAATGTGCTCAGTGTTGCAAAATGCTCTCCTATAAAATGGTAAATGGTAAATGGTGCATTTATATAGCGCTTTTAATCCAAAGCGCTTTACATAGATTGTGCATTACATTCACCCATTCACACACACATTCATACACCAGTGGCGGAGGAAGCCATGCAAGGCACCAACCTACTCACCGGAGGCAATTAGGGGTTCAGAGTCTTGCCCAAGGACCCTTCGACATTAACTCAGGGGGAGCCCGGATTCGAACTGGGAACCCTACGGGATTTATACCCTTCGTGCTCTAATACCAGTTTCTCTACCCCTGAGCTATGCCTATACATCAAATGTGCAAGAAAGAAAAGCGTGTAAATCCGTTGATCCAATCTGTAGAAGACAGTGATTCTGCTTGTAGCTGTGTACAGCAGCAGCTCCGCAAGCTTCACAGCCGTGTTATAGAGTACACAGTAAAAAAAATTACGTTGTGCCTTCACATTCTGAGCACTGCAAAAACAGGACGTTGGATTGAGCACACTGTAAAAACTAAACTTTTTTGGCGATACATTTAAATAAAAACTACAAAAAGAAGAAAATGACAGGAGGAGCATATGGAGGGGAGGAGGTAGAAAAGACTATTGGCCACTATTTCTGACCAGCCCCCAGCATGGCTGCAAGCACTGTACTATAGCACAATACATGACCACTGTGTATGCTGTGCATCATCTATTCAGAGAATATCATATAAAAGAGAATGTATCTTAAATGAACCCATTAGTACTCTTTCTCCCACCCCCTTGCCCAAAGAGAATCAATAAAATAATTGATAAGGAATCGGATCAATAAGCATAACTGGAACCGGAATTGCTCAAATCTTAACAATACCCATCCCTACACATCTGTCACAAGATGTCAGATCATTATCTCTTGTCAATGTACCGTTCAAGTATACCGTAATTGCCTGCAAATTGAGTTTCAGGAACTGATTGGTAGAGTTAGTCTCCCACTTCACGTCATTAGAGAACTTCAGAGAAAATGCCTAGTGGCACCTACCTCATGAATATTCATGTGAAATGGCCCTAACATTCAGATAATACCGCTGGGTTTACTGGATGTGGATACAAAAATAAATCCATTGACATGATCCGAGCTACAGCATGCGCTACATCAATGACGGATATGTCTCATATGTGCCTGTTGACAATGACAACACCAAATTGAAGCCAGCTGTGAAGGTTATTGTCACAGGAGACAAAGCAGAACTCTGATCGTGCTCTAAAAGATCTTGATAACAGCAAGACAGTGTATGAGAGAAACATTGGCATTGTTAATTCTGTTGCTGGCTTTCATTGCAGCATGTTTCCTCCAAATCAGAAATTGGCATGTTGTAACTGACAGGCGAAATGTAAACGCATCAGCACTGGGAGACCATTTTAGAACAAATTATGCATTCATCAAGGATGTCACAGATGCCCTCCAAACCACGGCTACTTTGGACTGCTTTGTGTGATAAGTGGGACAGGTGTGTGCAATGGCAGTTCCACATTAATCAGTGGGCACCACCCTTTTAAAAATGGCATAGTAGGTGTTTGTACAGGCAGAGAGAGACTGCGTTTGTCCAGGTTGCCTGCTTCACGCTGCTGGCGGTGTGTTGCCTTGTGTTTGCTCTCGAGGCATAATGACATTCATTTTGGATGGCTGTTCTTGTTACCCTTTTTTGTTTGTACAGTCTATGCTGCTACTTAATTTGTGTTGCCCCAGTGGCTTTAAACTAACTTCACCCTATTAGTTTTAAACCGCTGTCCCTGACTTTGTCATTGATGGGTTGTTGTGGCTACGACAGAGATATTCTTGGTTAATGGTTATTCCCCAGATGGGGTCCACCCTATGTTCCCCAGGTTCTATGTTCCCCACTTACCCCCCCCCCACCCCCCAAAAAAAAGTTCCATATATCAGTGGGACTGGTTCAAAATGGCTTATTAGGTGTCTGTACAGGTGTCTGTAAAAAGGTTCTATGTTCCCCAGGTTCTATGTTCCCCACCCACCCTTCCCACAAAAGGGTTCTATATTCCCCTCTCAAGCAAAAACAGGATCTACTGTATGTTCCATAGGTGCCCAGATGTATCCACCCCTAAGTGCCCACTCGTCTATGTGCCCACTCATCCAAATGCCCACGTCCCTATTGCCCAGATGTCCAGGTGCCCACTCGTCCAGAATGATGCCCAGACATAACAAAAGTATGTTGTCCAGATGTCCCTAGTGCCCCCTGTCCCACTAGTATTTGTAATCTCTCCCCATTATTGGGTGTTTTGAGTTGTTATTAATTATTATAAAGGAATGTTTCCTGCATTTTTGGATAAGTAGGGAACATATAACCTATTTTAAGTTGAGCGGGGAACATAGAACCTTTTTTGTGGAGGTAAGTGGGGAACAAGCTGGATAAGCTGGGAACATAGAACCTTTTTTGGCGCTTAAATGGGGAACATAGAACCTGGGGAACATAGAACCTGGGGAACATACCGGTAGTTACGGTCCCCAGTGATCTTTTGCCGTGTCTTTAATGCCAAGTTTAATGTGTGTGCATGGGCCTAACACAATGAGTCCATCTGAGTGCAACTGCCAAGCTTAACACATATGGTGCCAACCCCGAGTTTCCCGAGTTTGATTTCAAATAGACCGCTGTGCCAACCCCGAGTTTCCCGAGTTTGGCCTTAATTACTTAATTAGGTTAATTAGACTCTCATCCATCTTGTGACACAGTGTGGTGCTTCTGTGATAAAAAATAAGTCAGAAATCACATATTCAACAAGTAATGTGACCAAAAACAAAGACAAATGCTTCCCATGAAGCACAATATTGCTAAACCATGGCTCAAATGGCTCAAATATGAAATTCATAATAACTTGCTATGACGAAATGCCTTTCCAGTGCGTCCAGGCCATAGAGTATATATAAAAGGTCCAGGCTAGTCAATTTCACCTTTATTCCACACGATGGCGCCATTGTCAGATTAGTGTACCCCCTGCTGAAGTGAAACCAATGTAGCCTACTGAAGCCACCAAGCCAGGGTGTGTGTTTGTGACACACAAACTTGTGATCATCATCACCCACCAACAACTCTAGTCTGCCTGCCCATCGTTACATTATTCTGCAGCTTCATCATCATCATCATCACATCAAACAAACGAGTGGGTCGCTGTAATTTCTACTTCACCATCAAAGATGGCGACGCTGCGCTACAACAGCAGCGGGACTATCCATTTTACTCATCATCATCATTATCATGATCACCGTTTGAGCGCTGCTCAATCAACTCCAACGGTGCAGACTGCTCCAAACGGCAAACGGTGATGGTTCGCTGGGTAAGTGGCTCAAACGTGCTGGCTGCGGTGCCGCCGCCGCGTCGCCGGGCCGGTTCTCCCCGTCCCCGATCAACTCCAAACGGGCAGGCTCTTCCAAACGGTGACGCGGAGCCGGGCCGGTTCGGTTCCAAACGCCGTGATACGGCTCCTTCGCGGGTCGCCGTCAAGTCGTCCTGGTCAACGTACCACGATGTCCCGATCACGCACCGCGATGTCCCGGTCCTCACGCTGCTTAGCCGTCGGCCGGACCGATTGTCCGCACGCCGTGATGTCCTGGTTCCTCCTGGTCCACTCCAAACGATTGTGGTTCATCATCACCTCAGTAACCTTACCTCAGTAACTAAAAACCTGCCCACGCTAGCCGGAACAGCGGCCCGTCGGGATAGTGAGCGGACCCCCACAAGAATTAGTCGGTCGCGGTGACAAACAACATATTCTTCCTCATCATCATCATCATCATCATCACAACAACAACAACACACTCAAGCACACAACGCATCGCATGGGGAGGCGTTGTGTAGTCCCCTGACTGACTCGGTGAAGAGTGGAAACCACAGCGAGATCGAAGGCACACATCCCACTCCCAGAGACCCAGACCACAACTTTACAGTGAGTTTGTATTTTATATATATATAGCCTATATAATCGTCAGATGAATCAATTTATTTTTTATAATCTATAAATCTAATCTATTTTTTTCCTCTCATCTGGGAGGGGGAGAGAGAGAGAGGGCTGGAGGGATAAATAAATGTGTTTAGTGTGTGTGTGTGTGTGTGTGTGTGTGTGAGAGAGAGAAAGAGAGAAAGAAAGAAAGAGAGGGAGGGAGGGAGGAGATGGAGGGATAGCAAGGAAATGTAGGCTAGTGTGTGTGTGTGTATAACTGTATGTTCCCCATTTTCAACTGTTTTTTATTGTATTTGTGATACTTGCTTTGGCAATGTAAACGTGTGTGAGTGAGTGAGAGAGAGAGAGTGTGAGTGTGAGTGTGTGTGTGTGTGTGTGAGTGAGAGAGAGAGAGTGTGTGTGTGTGTGTGTGTGTGTGTGCGTGCGTGCGCGTGCGTGCGTGCGTGACACATTGTATTGTATTGTAAATGGATTTTATTTTTCTATATTTATAGGTAGTGGTTCGTGCAGAGGAGCCTACTAACTTCCCTTTGGAGACCTTGGCCTGCTGTTTCTGACCGGCCTCATCTCAACTCACACGTGCACGCACGCAGCCTCTGAACTGTGAACATGCACACGCACACGAGCACGCATGCAGACTCTGAACTGTGAACGTGCACACGTACAGGCGCACGCATGCACGCGCGCACACACACAATGTGAGAAACAATGTGAACAAGCCAGAGAAACACTGAACTAGCAAGAATACACTTGATTGAAAACGGTAAAGAAACAAAATAAAAAACACTTATTTGTCTTATTCTTTTGTATTTCTTTGAAGGAAAAATACTGTAAATACAATATTGAAGTCATTGAAATCAAAGCTAAAAAGATCAAGTGAGTTTTCAGCCTGATACAGTATCATTCACTAAAAGCTGTTTTTCTCAAAACAAGGTCTAAAAAGGGGTCATTTTTGGCCGCTTTTTTTTTTTTGTCTGGCCGATAAATACAGAAGCGAACATCATAGAAACATGGTTCTTGGACCGGGTGAAACTAGAGAATCTCTTCTTTCATTCGATGTGTTGTGTGATTTTGTCACGATAAAACTGAATGTGGAGGCTGTCTTCGAAGTTGGTCAAAAACATGGCAAGAGCACAGTACAGACAGAAATAAGCCATGGCAACAGATGTGTTAATATCTGTACCTTAGCTTTAAGTAACCTATTTGGTATAGTTTTAATCAGTAAAAATGTTAATACTTTGTACTTTTCTCCATGAATGTAAATAAAGTGGATTTTTGCATTTGAAGCCAACCTCTTATTGTTCACTAAAACTGAACACTTACCTCGGGTCTCTCACCCTGTAATTGAGAGGCGTCATCTAAACTGTGTATAGGAGTACTAGGTGACTCCATCTGGTTACATTTGGACTAGACACGTGCAGGATTTGCCCAAACAAAACACCCCACCAAGTCATTTCAGCTCTCCATTAGAGAAACAGCAATGGTTTGACACTCAACTTGGCATCATTGTGGAGAGCTATATTTTGAATGACCACATAGCAACAATTTTCCCAGCACCATGCTCCAAGACCAAAGAGACAGCCTGAAACAAAACACAAATGCCATTTAGATGAGTATCTATCCAAGATCGCTAATGCAAAATATCTAAAAAAACAGGAAGCACATGATTTCCAACTTTCCCATCACACTCCTCCAACCACAGCAACCACATCTCAGAGTGGTTTTATAACTGATGGTGTTTATAATTACCACACTCATTTACTGAAGATGGCCATGCTAGAGAGAAATGTCCAGGATTCGGTGAAGGAGGGGGATGCCGGCTATGGAAATTTAAAATGCTTCATTTTAGACAGGCCGGTTGACATCGGTACAGCTTGGAGGCACTGAAACTCCAGTTAGATCTCCATGCTTTGCTTAGCCCGAGTGAGGCCAATAGACTGCGATGGAATAGGGCTGCGAATGTCAACGTGGCAGGGAACAACACATCTCTGGACATGAATTGTGAGCACTAGATCAGCAGATTGCCGCTAACATCAATTTTGGCATTGCACAGTCCATGGGCCAAAGTTTGGGAGAGACAAGGCTCATTCTGGACAACTTTAACCAAGCCTGTAAAGTTCTGTCAGGGAGACACACAGCTGCCAACCGTCCGTGTGCTGCACAAACTCCAGGTGTTCAAGCAGAAGCCGAGCAGGATATAACACCACTTTAAGGAACCAAATGCAATTCCTTTGAACAAAGGGTGGGGCTTGGGAAATGGATCAGTGAACATATTCTGAAGATTGACAGGCAGCTCAAGGCAAACAAATAATTTCAGCATCCTTCACATCTAGATTTTGAACGACACTGGTATCTAGCTTTCAGTCCTTGTTCCTTATGGAGGTCACTGATTTATTGCTTTATCTAATATCTATTTATCTTTCTCTACAAACCTACACAGTGCTTGTAGCTTACTGATCAGGCATCTTGGGATGTGGGAGGAGTCGGACCAGTGCAGTGGCTCCAGTTCATACTCTGGGATTAGCGCAACAAGTCACTGAGGGGGAGACTTGGTCAGTGTGATCTCTTCACAGCTCGGCGAAACTAGTGTAATGATCATAAGGATCATAAGGATACCATTCACAAGGATAATTCACACGATGAAGAATGCAAAATAATATGGTTCGTGGTTGTGCTTATCCGAACTGTGCAAATAAAATGGAACCAACATCCACACATTTCTACATATTACCATTACAATGTCCACAGACATTGAAACTGTGGCTCATTTTGTTTTGTCTACAGTACTCGTTATAGAAGTCTATGCATGATTCTAATCCCCCTCCACCCCAGTGATTGATACTGAAGGGTATGTGAGGAGACAATTCTAATGAGGGTCCAACGCATAGTAGGCCTAGCCATGAATAATAAGGGTCATTGAAAACAAACATTGATCATGACTGCTTTGTTGTACAGTTTAGATCGTTATGCAAAACTCCCAGTGCCATTGTTTGATTCTGGTAATGACAAATACATCTAGTGACTAGGCCTATCTGCAATCCCTTTAGATTCAAATTGAAAGACCTGTGTGTGAAACACACAAATGAATGATTGATGGGTTTGTCAAAGTCTATAAATATGGAAATGGTGGCATACAGTATGTTGTATAGACAGTGTTTTAGGTGTATTATTTTACATAGGCCTACATACTAAACAAAAGTATGATTTTGCAACACAGGGAGTATGTGTATATCTGGAAATTATGGGTAACATTTTTACAGTAGGCCCAATCATGAAACATTATTGATACATGTTCAGATGTATAATGTAATAATTTACACTCAAAGAGGAAAAGAAAACATTTTTTTTAAAATATTGACACAGATTATGAGACAAAGTAGTAGGCCTATTGCTGTAATTGTAAATGCTTGATAGTTGCATTATTTCGAACCATTATTATTCACATCAAACACAAGTTGAACTTGTCCAAAGAAATTTGTATTTACATTGAAAATAAAAAAGGTATAGGATAAAAAATCAACAAAAAACAAAAGTATACATATCCAGGGTTATTAGCCTACAGACTACCCTCAGATTTCTGCCAGGCCTACATATATGGGATCTGGAAATTATTGATGATGGATGTTATGAGCAGGTAAGTGATTGCGACCGTCAGGGAGCAGTTTACTATGAAAACCTCCACCGGCCGTCCGTCCGTCCGTCCGTCCGTCCGTCACACCTTTGTGACCATCAACAAACGTCACACCTTTGTTGATGTTTAAATCGAAGAGTCTTGGTCAAATACTTCTGTTGGTTTCTGCACTGATCATTTATACAATTCAGCTGTGTTTGCTCGTGTCATCATGATGAGGTCATAAATCAGCCATGCCCAAATATAGATTTTACGGGTTTACATGCTTACTCAGTTATTCGTTATGTGAAAGTCCTATGACGTCTATGATATCTGACATCATCATACATACATTCCCTTTTATGCCCATAAATGGAGATCCCCTCTGTAGAACCAGCCACTGACATCACTGTAATGTCAGGGGAACCAAATCCCTTTTATGCCCATATATGGAGATCCCTGTGATGCCAGGGGAACCAAATCCCTTTTATGCCCATATATGGAGATATGGAGATCCCCGTGTTGCCAGGGTAACCAAATCCATTTTATGCCCATATATGGAGATCCCTTATGTCATCAATAATAGCCTATCATAGTATCATTTCAAATGCCTCTTCGACTTCTTTGAAGCCAACATAAATGCCATCTGGAGATGGATTTATTCCTAACAGCTTGGAAGAGCCCTTCTGTTAAAGAGTATCTCCGTGAAGAACCCATGCACACGGTAGGCGACAAGTCGATATTGACTGAGGAGGGTCAATATCGTGAAGGCACCAGTGGAACTGGCAGGTCTGAGTGTTGCTCCTGAAGATGATGAAGCACAATCTGCCATTTGGCCAAAATCATGTCCCGGTCTTCTTGCACTGACTAGCTTTGACTGTTATGGACACTTATGTTTGACACTGTATTGATAAGATGTGCTTTAAGTATTGCTTTTTTAAGTATGGCTATTACAATTATGAGCGTTGACTGTTTTGACACTTTATGCATTTATTCTCTTTTTTGTGTACCTTGCTCTTTTACTGTACACAGTACAATATTTTTTCTTTTCATAATTCTCTGTAACTTTGTATATAACCTTAAACTGCTGTGCTGCCTCCAGGCGACTGATTTCCCCCCTTGGGATAATAAAGGTATCTATCTTCTTCTGTGCTTGATCCAGCAGACCAGTACAGATGGTTGATGATGGATATTTATTGCGACCATAGGTCGCATTTACTACCAAAACCTCCACCGGCTGTCTGTGAGTAAGTGAGTGAGTCACACGTCACACGTCACACTTTTGCCCTGCTCATATCTCCACAACCATTGCCCCCATCCATGCCAAATTTTGCACACACACTCCTTGACTGCCAAACTACAACCTCCAAGGACCCCCGGAGCCCCAGGGACCCCCAGGTCCCTGGGGGACCCCCAGATGTAAAAAATGACCAAATGTGCTCACACGTCACACTTTTTCCCTGCTTATATCTCCGCACCCGTTGACCCGATCCATGCCAGATTTTACACACACACTCCTTGCCTGCCAAACTACAACCCCCAAGGACCCCCGGAGCCCCCCCCCCAGATGTAAAAAATGACCAAATGTGCAAAAATGACCAAATGACCACCCCAACGGGGCTGCTCACGGGGAATTCCCGGGGACCACCCACTCCTGGTGCTCCAGAACGGATGCAAAAGTGGTGGCGCCCCCAGTGGAGGACCCCCTGCCACTGCAGCGCACATAAAATGCCGTAACTCGGCCTAGGAGCGTCCGGGAGAGCCGGGGCCGGTACCTATTCGTCCGCCAAGGCAACGCGGAGACCCCACCCCTCATTTCTCACATGGCCCTATTCTAGCGCCACCTTCAGGCCGATTTTTAAAACACATTTTTGGACACTGCTCCTACAGTTTTTGCCCTAAAATCACAAATATCACTACACAGCATGTCTACACTCATGTTATCAACATGGATCAGGAAGATTTTGGAAAAACACATTTTTGCCCTATTTGTGGAGATAAGCCACCTACGGTCGCTTATCTCCCGATTAGGGAGTCTTCCTGGTATTAGATCTAACAGACCAGTATGATGGTTGATGATGGATTTTGTCCAAAGCCCAACATCTATGCTTTCCCTCCTCATGGCCAGCGCCTCCATCTTCTTTCCTACACAAAGTACATGTGATTTTCATTAGTCTAAAATCCAAAGATTCTTCTACAATTTGTTTAGATGGTGAGTGGTAGCCTACAGTTGTTTTTGTGTGTGTTGATTCACTAATTAAACCACCCATTTTCAACTATGTCATTAATATACCTTTGAGTGTTATGTGGAAATAAGAAGAAGAAAAAAAGTCCCCCCCTTCTGTGTTGCCTAGAACTAGTGGAATGATTTGGGGGTTTGTATTGCAAAGTACAGCGGTGTGATGTCATCACTGTGTACTTTCAATACAAACTCAAAGGTATATTAATGACAGTTCAACGTTAAAAACGGGTGGTTCTCCCCTTTAACACAAGCACTGCAAATGCCCATTACATCAAACCTTTTGCAATATGCCATATTATGTTAAAACCATGGTGGACTCCTTGCCACTTCTCCCCGACCCACTTTGCAACCTGACGGTTTGTGTCAGTGATGAGGGTCCCGACACGTCCAGGAACTCCTTGATCCTCTGCAGTCCCACCACTTCACACCATGATGAGTTCTTGACCTCATTTCTAGGGAGCTCGTTCATTTTGATTTATTTGATTTATCCTGCCCAATATTGAGTGTTTTCTAATATTTTGTGGGAAGTTGTTGTGACTGTGAGTTTGTGGCAGACAACCATCTATGAAGATGACAATTAACACAAGTAAAACATATTTTGCCTATCATCATTCATGCATTCATTTATTCATGTGCAATACTTAAGTGCCTCTTGATTGTTTAGACATGATGTCATGGGATGCTATATGATTGATAACAAGCTTGATAAGCTCAGAGCTTATTGATACCGGGTACTCAATACATTTGCTATCGAGTATGTAACAGGCTGCTGTTTCAAGCTCCATCCCTACTCCTTACTCTAGGAGAGAATAAACAAAACAAAACACAACAATTGACTTATGAACTGAATCTAAAGGAGAGACCAGATGGATCAATCATCACATAGTCTCGCGTAGCCAGACAACTATTCCACAACGGCGAGTATCGGAAACGGGCATTACCGTTCAATAAAATATATTTTAAAAAGTCATTTCTGCTAAGCAGCAAGCTAAACAAGCTTATATGATTTTTATTTATATAATGATAAATATGTGTAATGTGAGACTGAAACGGAAGTGACGTGGGGGCTTCACTTCCGCTTCATCTCGCACTCATCGTTTCTTCCCCGGTTTGCCAGACTGTATGCCGGGAGCATTTGACCAAATCGCGGAGGCAACAGTCTGGCCACGCGAGACTAGTCATCACAGGTCGCTGAGCAATTTACAACTTGAAAATAACATAATTACGTATCTGTACAATGTGGACATCAATAATTGGGTTGATTCTCTGCTCAATAACATTGACCGTTCCAGACTTTGCACAGTGACCAGGGCTGTCCTCCTTCCATCTCCTGACAACACCAGTGCTCTAGCCATCTCTTTAACCCTTAAGTTCTGTTCAGATTCACTACACCTTCGTTCTGTTCGGGTCATTTTGACCCGGGGGACATTTGGTTTAAAAAAAACAACACTAATATAAATTTTAACTTAACAAATCATCATGATACATTGACTTTGACTCAATACCAAACAATTCATATGATATATATGGTAAATTTTTGCATTTCTGCTTTGCTATATCACATTAAACACTGAACGAGCTAGGCGTTTTTACTGATTTAGCTGGAATTCATGTAAAAAAACGACTTTATTTAATACTGGGCCATATTGCTCATGCTTATAGGAAAAAATGTAAATCAGACAGGGGGGCTTCGGAAGGGGGGTGTTAGAAGGGGGGGGGGGCTGTGTGTCTGTGTTTTGGCACAATACTGTGTATTTCTGTGCATAATTATGTGCTTCCGGGTCAAAATGACCCGAACAGCACTTAAGGTTCAAAAAATATGAGGGGGGTGTAGCATGGGTGTAGTGCAAAAATATTTTTTTTACACGTTCATCTCAGAAGAATCTTTAAGGCCAGTGAGTTTCAGCTGGAAAGAATTTAAACTTCTACCTTTTTTTTTCAAATGAAAATGTAAAACGGGTCAGAATGACCCGAACAGAACTTAAGGGTTAAGGGACGTGATGATGTGACTTTGCTCATCCCTCCAGAGATTGACAATGGCAGACGCAAGGTGTGCTTTCTGGTGCCTAAAGAATGTGCTGTGATGGATGGTCATCACTTCCATAATGTTGAGCATTCATAGGGCTTTGGCAGGCATGCTTCCTGAGACAAGAATGGCAGCAGAGAGCAGCAAATTCCCAGCTGCAATCTTCCCAATCTTCGGCTGGCTCGTCCACTCTTTCACATGGCTACAAGAATTGCAGCACTGTGTGATGTAGACCGCTGTTCAATTTACTCTGACTTTGCCAGGTGTCTCCTCAAAACCACCCGATCCCCAAGTTATCATCCCATACATTGGGGGTGCACCAACACACCACACAGGTTTGGAAAAGGATCATTAGCTGTGATTCAAAGACTTTATACTTCTTGTCCTCCACAGGACCTGGATCAGCGGTTTCAGGCTCTATGGAAAAGAAACACTTCAAAATTAACCACTGGGATAAACAGTAAAAATAGCAAATGTACAACTTCAAAACACTTTAACAACGCATGAAGAGCTTGACGATTTGTGTAGAGATTTGGTGTTCAATGGAAACAGAAGGATCTATGCTTTCCCTCCTCATGGCCAGCGCTTTCCTACACAAAGTACATGTGATTTTCATTAGTCTAAAATCCAAAGATTCTTCTACAATTTGTTTAGATGGTGAGTGGTAGCCTACAGTTGTTTTTTTGTGTGTTGATTCACTAATTAAACCACCCATTTTCAACTATGTCATTAATATACCTTTGAGTTGTTATGTGGAAATAAGAAGAAAAAAAAAGTCCCCCCCTTCTGTGTTGCCTAGAACTAGTGGAATGATTTGGGGGTTTGTATTGCAAAGTAGGCCTACAGCGGTGTGATGTCATCACTGTGTACTTTCAATACAAACTCAAAGGTATATTAATGACAGTTCAACGTTGAAAATGGGTGGTTCTCCCCTTTAACACAAGCACTGCAAATGCCCATTACATCAAACCTTTTGCAATATGCCATATTATGTCAAAACCATGGTCGACTCCTTGCCACTTCTCCCCGACCCACTTTGCAATCTGACGGTTTGTGTCAGTGATGAGGGTCCCGACACGTCCAGGAACTCCTTGAACCTCTGCAGTCCCACCACTTCACACCATGATGTGTTCTTGACCTCATTTCTAGGGAGCTCGTTCATTTTGATTTATTTGATTTATCCTGCCTAATATTGAGTGTTTTCTAATATTTTGTGGGAAGTTGTTGTGACTGTGAGTTTTTGGCAGACAACCATCTATGAAGATGACAATTAACACAAGTAAAACATATTTTGCCTATCATCATTCATGCATTCATTTATTCATGTGCAATACTTGAGTGCCTCTTGATTGTTTAGACATGATGTCATGGGATGCTATTATGATTGATAACAAGCTTGATAAGCCCAGAGCTTATTGATACCGGGTACTCAATCAATACATTTGCTATCGAGTATGTAACAGGCTGGTGTTTCAAGCTCCATCCCTACTCCTTACTCTAGGAGAGAACAAACAAAACAAAACACGACACATTGACTTATGAACTGAATCTAAAGGAGAGACTAGATGGATCAGTCATCACATAGTCTCGCGTAGCCAGACAACTATTCCACAATCTCTGTATGCTATATAGAGTCTGGAACAGCAGCTCCCTAACGGCGAGTATCGGAAACGGGCATTACCGTTCAATAAAATATATTTTAAAATGCCATTTCTGCTAAGCAGCAAGCTAAACATGCTTATATGATTTGTATTTATATAATGATAAATATGTGTAATGTGAGACTGAAACGGAAGTGACGTGGGGGCTTCACTTCCGCTTCATCTCGCACTCATCGTTTCTTCCCCGGTTTGCCAGACTGTATGCCGGGAGCATTTGACCAAATCGCGGAGGCAACAGTCTGGCCACGCGAGACTAGTCATCACAGGTCGCTGAGCAATTTACAACTTGAAAATAACATAATTACGTATCTGTACAATGAGGACATCACATCAATAATTGGGTTGATTCTCTGCTCAATAACATTGACCGTTCCAGACTTTGCACAGTGACCAGGGCTGTCCTCCTTCCATCTCCTGACAACACCAGTGCTCTAGCCATCTCTTTAAGGGACGCGATGATGTGACTTTGCTCATCCCTCCAGAGATTGACAATGGCAGACGCAAGGTGTGCTTTCTGGTGCCTAAAGAATGTGTTGTGATGGATGGTCATCACTCCCATAATGTTGAGCATTCATAGGGCTTTGGCAGGCATGCTTCCTGAGACAAGAATGGCAGCAGAGAGCAGCAAATTCCCAGTTGCAATCTTCCCAATCTTCGGCTGGCTCGTCCACTCTTTCACATGGCTACAAGAATTGCAGCACTGTGTGATGTAGACCGCTGTTCCATTTACTCTGACTTTGCCAGGTGTCTCCTCAAAACCCTTTTCCAGGTTTGGAAAAGGGACATTTGCTGTGATTCAAAGACTTTATACTTCTTGTCCTCCACAGGATCTGGATCAGTGATTTCAGGCTCTATGGAAAAGAAACACTTCAAAATTAACCACTGGGATAAACAGTAAAAATAGCAAATGTACAACTTCAAAACACTTTAACAACGCATGAAGAGCTTGACGATTTGTGTAGAGATTTAGTGTTCAATGGAAACAGAAGGATCTATGCTTTCCCTCCTCATGGCCAGCGCCTCCATCTTCTTTCCCACACAAAGTACATGTGATTTTCATTAGTCTAAAATCCAAAGATTCTTCTACAATTTGTTTAGATGGTGAGTGGTAGCCTACAGTTGTTTTTTTGTGTGTTGATTCACTAATTAAACCACCCATTTTCAACTATGTCATTAATATACCTTTGAGTTGTTATGTGGAAATAAGAAGAAAAAAAAAGTCCCCCCTTCTGTGTTGCCTAGAACTAAGGCATGTTTTCACTACAGTTCCGGAATTTTTCCTGCAAAATAATTAGCATAATAATTTTCAACCTGCCGGGAGTTTTGTTTTTTGGGTGTTTTCACATGAGCAAAAATGCAGGCATTGCCATAAAATACATTGTTTTCACTAAAACCATTGTCACGGTATAAGTCCGTGTTGCCAGACTTTGCGAGAGAAATAAGCAACCAGGTGTACGAAAATAAGCCCAAAAAGTGATATTATCTAGGCCACAAGAGCACTTTAAAACTAAACGCATCGCCGCATCAGCTACTTGAAAAGTGATCTAGAAGCTTACAACAAATAAAACGCAACCAGAAACTATCAAATTATATATAAGCAACTTTACGGAAATCAAGCCCATAGTCGCTTATAAGTAGCAGGCATGGCAACACGCCATACAGTCTCACTGCTTGTTGAGCAGCCGTAACGGGTGCTTCGAGTCTTCGCTTCTGTCTTTCTTTTTCTCTCTCACCCGGCCTGAACGGTTCCTGAACCCTTCAAATGGATTTAACAAGTTACAAGACATATTCTTCATGCAAAAACACATAAGGTTCAGAAAGGATCACTGCATGATGCAACGTGTTGCACTTGTGGGCTTGTAGATTATTAGCTGTGTTTTTTTTTTCTTCACGCGGCACCATAAACGATGGATGACCAGAGAAAGAAAGAGACTTCTGCTGTGTTTGTCAATGCGATTCTAGCCTAAATAATTAATCCCCTATACAAGGTGAAGCTGTAGACCTACTTTATTTCTATATATTCCTTTACATTCAGGTCGTTTTCAATCCCAGATACAATGTTTTAAACTGTTAACTGGCTCCTTTCATGCACCTGGTTGTAAAAAAAACGGCAAATTCGCAGCATGCGTTTTCACTGGAGGGAAATGTGTATTGTCACGGTACTTTCAGCGAAAATTACTAGGTATTTTCACGTCACGTTTGGGGCACCAAAACTTCCGGCACACAAAATAGGTGGCCGTTTTCACATGGCGTGAATTTCAAAATTGCCGTAATTTTGGAAAAAACTTCCATAAGTTTTGCTCTATGAAAACGGGGCTCTAGTGGAATGATTTGGGGGTTTTTATTGCAAAGTACAGCGGTGTGATGTCATCACTGTGTACTTTCAATACAAACTCAAAGGTATATTAATGACAGTTCAATGTTGAAAATGGGTGGTTCTCCCCTTTAACACAAGCACTGCAAATGCCCATTACATCAAACCTTTTGCAATATGCCATATTATGTCCAAACAAACCATGGTGGACTCCTTGCCACTTCTCCCCGACCCACTTTGCAACCTGACGGTTTGTGTCAGTGATGAGGGTCCCGACACGTCCAGGAACTCCTTGATCCTCTGCAGTCCCACCACTTCACACCATGATGAGTTCTTCACCTCATTTCTAGGGAGCTCGTTCATTTTTATTGATAAAGAGGACCTTATCAACCCTGCCTATTGAGCCGGGCTTTTATCCTACCCAATATTGAGCGTTTTCTAATATTTTGTGGGAAGTTGTTGTGACTGTGAGTTTGTGGCAGACAACCATCTATGAAGATGACAATTAACACAAGTAAAACATATTTTGCCTATCATCATTCATGCATTCATTTATTCATGTGCAATACTTGAGTGCCTCTTGATTGTTTAGACATGATGTCATGGGATGCTGTATGATTGATAACAAGCTTGATAAGCCCAGAGCTTATTGATACCGGGTACTCAATCAATACATTTGCTATCGAGTATGTAACAGGCTGGTGTTTCAAGCTTCATCCCTACTCCTTACTCTAGGAGAACAAACAAAACAAAACACGACACATTGACTTATGAACTGAATCTAAAGGAGAGACCAGATGGATCAGTCATCACAGGTAGCTGAGCAATTTGCAACTTGAAAATAACATAATTACGTATCTGTACAATGTGGACATCAATAATTGGGTTGATTCTCTGCTCAATAACATTGACCGTTCCAGACTTTGCACAGTGACCAGGGTTGTCCTCCTTCCATCTCCTGACAACACCCAGCCGATTTCCATGTTATCCTCCATTGGGATGGGTCTGTTATCACCCCTGTCATGCCTTGGCCAAGGCTCAGTAGTCGGACTACCAACTACCAGGAGCTGGTAGATCCGTTATCGCCCATAGACTTGTCATTGCAATGCGCATGCGCCAACGCACGTTCACAGGAACAATGTACTGGTCGCTCCGTCAGTGAGAATCGAACCCCGGCCGTCGGATTACCAGTCCCCGACGCCACCGACTGAGCTAACCATGCAGCTGGCGGACTTTGTTTTTTTTGCTTGGTTTTACACATGACTCGGTAACGGATCGCGACGCGGCGGTGAAAAATACTATGCCTAACCCTAAACCTAACCCTAACCCTAAACCTAACCCTAACTCTAACCCTAACCCTAACCTTAACCTAAGTAAAACTATGGCTAAACCTAATTGTAAAAAAACAATTCGGAGCGGCGCATCCATCTCAGTAGCGTCCTCAGTAAGAACGCATGGCTAGAATTCCCAACCCTGTAGTCTCGAATCCCAGCGTGACTTCTTTTTTTTCCCCTTGTGTGTTGGCGCATGCTCATTGCAATGACAGGACCAAGGCTGATATTAAGGCTGATATTGGGACTACCCAGCTCCTGGTAGTTGGTAGTCTGACTACTGAGCCTTGAAGGTATGACAATATTGATAACAGTCCCATCCCAAGGATATGATAACGCATGTATCAGGTGCAACACCAGTGCTCTAGCCATCTCTTTAAGGGACGCGATGATGTGACTTTGCTCATCCCTCCAGAGATTGGCAATGGCAGACGCAAGATGTGCTTTCTGGTGCCTAAATAATGTGTTGTGATGGATGGTCATCACTCCCATATTGTTGAGCATTCATAGGGCTTTGGTCGGCATGCTTCCTGAGACAAGAATGGCAGCAGAGAGCAGCAAATTCCCAGCTGCAATCTTCCCAATCTTCGGCTGGCTCGTCCACTCTTTCACATGGCTACAAGAATTGCAGCACTGTGTGATGTAGACCTCTGTTCAATTTACTCTGACTTTGCCAGCTGTCTCCTCAAAACCACCCGATCCCCAAGTTATCATCCCATACATTGGGGGTGCACCAACACACCACACAGCTTGGAAAAGGGTCATTAGCTGTGATTCAAAGACTATATACTTCTTGTCCTCCACAGGACCTGGATCAGCGGTTTCAGGCTCTCTGGAAAAGAAACACTTCAAAATTAACCACTGGGATAAACAGTAAAAAATAGACTCCCATACTGCATATGTAATTAGAATAAACTGGATTGGGTAAACTGTATAACGTAGGGTATGTCCTTTTGTACTGCAGACCAGGCATATAGATTTATAACATCTTAGATGGATAAATGCACTCCCCCAGGCCAAGAGGTTCTTATGTAAATGTTGGCTTAGGTCACCCCTGTAAATAATGTTTTAATCTACAGCATCCCAGAATTACATTTACTGAAATATGTAAATATTTCCCCCTAAAACACATGTCTTGAAGAATATCTGTTTCCATTATGACAACTTTATACTTGATGTTTAACCATGTGAACCCCAGTACTCTCATTCTGGAGGGAACATTCACCCAAAATAGCTGATCTACAAGCTCACAATGTGTTGCTGTGAGCTTGTTGTAGATCATCTATTTTTGGCAAAGAGATTTGGTGTGGATTGAAAAAGAACGGACTGTCTAAGACAGGTTAAACTGAAGAGATATGGATTCATTCAATTTAATATCAAAGTAGCCATTTCATTTCCCCCATATGGCCTAGGACGAAAACAGAAAGCATGTCACGATGGTGTTCACTATTTAACATATAGAAATGTGGGATTTCATATTTACTTACCGCCCGCATGCCCATTGTATTCATCCCAGCACTAACTGTGGGAGAGCGAGTAGGTGGCTTTTATTGTCCTTCCTCTTCTGGCTGGCACATGTGCAGGGTGATCAGTCTGATGAAGCAGGTAAGTGGGAAGTACCGCCCTTCAATCACCTGTCCCAGCCTCCTCGTTGTCACTCCTGGCCTCGCTCTCCCGTCTAGGGTGCGTTTCACCGAGGTGCAGGGCCTACCTGCGGGGCGGTGTCCCTGTGAATCGCCACAGCATGTATTCATCTTAATGATGTGTGTAAGCTCAAAGGAGCTGACCCCTCTTCAATTTTAAAAGACCTTTCCCTGTAATTAATCCTTTTTTAAGGGAAGCCGTTTGTGTTCCTGTTATGGTTAAAGGTGTATTGAATGATAAAGAAAGTGGCCGGGGGTCATCTTGTCCCTTACTGGCCTTATAGCGTGGAAATGTTTAGTTTTTTATAGATTTTTACACCATTATAATGTTGATCATTAGACCCAATCACTGAATATCAGTAGGCCTACGTCTCCAGCTTCAGGATATGTATGATACTGATTTACTATGAGACTGTGTGTTTGAGTTCAGTAGTTTACAAGGCATTTAGCAGACGTTCTTAATTCAGAGCGACTGTGGTTCTCAAAACTTTTATTTTGACCATCATAACTAAACATCATAACATAACTACGGCCATACTCTACCCTGATTGGTCGAGGACTGGCTGGCCACCTCTGAAAACCAAATATAGCTATGCTCGCAATGGTGGAAGTCCTTATATGGTCAGCACACATTCTAGTGAGGAGAATAAATGGAAAATGTACCAATTATATTTGTATTTGAATGAAATACAGTCACTGAATATACCTTTAAATACATGGTCAAATACAAGCCAGTAACATATTTGGAGCTAAATACATTATCAATGGGTGTTACACTTATAAGTGTGCCAATGTGTGAACACCAACTCATTATTAATAGCTAGCACTGCGTAGCCTACATCAGAAGATGTATGCAGACTGCTATTGTTGTTACCACACAGTAGTTCTTTTCTTCTTTTTTTATATAATAAATAATTACACAATGCGTCTGTTTTCAAGCCCCTTACATAAAGTGTGTTACTGTACACCATTATCTTGCACTCCTTTTAATTGTGGTATATTTAATTGTGTTTAAGGTCACTGTGAAGTATGCAACATCTACATCAATAAGACAGATCACTGGGCCATATGAAAAAGTAACTGATATAGGCTGGTTCATCTACATCAATAAGACACATCACTTGGCCATATGAAAAAGTAGTTGATAGGCTGTTTTCGGGGCCAGTACCACCTGCTCTAATGAAGATCCCTGAAATAAAAGAAGGGTGATTGCTGAAGTGCTGAAAGAAGTAAAGGAGGAAGTAAAAAGACTAGTCGGTTGCAGATTTGGGTTCATCTTGCGATAAACCAGCCGGGAAGACTTGAAAAACTTGAAATGGACAACGGCTGAGTGGAGAGATCACGCGCCAACCTTTCTCAAATTCCTGCAGCAAGCAAGTCAAGTGACATTCGATGAACTCTCATCTTCAGACACCCCAAACGCAACAATCAAGAAGTGTGCTATGGCCATGGCTGGAGCAACCCTTATCCGTGCACGTGTACAAACCATGAATGCACCACAGTATATCAATACATTGATCCTGTGTGAAAGAAGTGGAAGTGGAATTGATCAGTGGAAAGAAGAGGTCATTCAAGTGGAGAATGCCAGGAAATTGAATGGACACTCAATGAGTTGTGTCCTACTGGTGAAGAGGCTTGTACATTTAATTAGTAAAATAGTAAAGATCCCCCTTTATTTGTATTAAACCCTTCAAAGATGATGTTAACATTTCCAAGTTTTAAATAAAATGAAATTATATTACATTTAATGCCACACAACATTCTAGAAGTGAACTGCTACAGTATTTGCTCAGCACCTTTTTTAACCATGTTCAATTACGTGTTTTGTTCTAAAGGGCCATGCTGCTTCAGGTCTAACTGAAGAATCTCTCTTGGGGCCACACATTGATTCAGTGGAGAAGGTAATTGCCTAACCTCGATGTCTTTTCCGCAATGTTCAATAACCATGGCTTGGATGCCACGATACATAGTATAGCTTGGGAGCGTGTCGCTGTTACATTAACAGGTGAGTCAGTAGGATACAAAAGTGCAGAATAAAAACTCAAAAGGCCTTCGTGTCATGCAATATTTATATAGGTTGTTTTTACATCATACTTATACAGATGGTCTAAATGGTAAATGATGCATTTACTGTATGTAGTGCATTTATGTAGTGCCTTTATCAAAGGCAATTTAACATGATTGTAGTCACCCATTCACACACACATTCATACGTCAGAGGAAACCATGCAAGGCACAGACCTGCACATCAGGATTGATTGAAGACTTTATTAGAAGTTTGCATAGGAAAAGGTACAGTTTCATGACGGTACAGTTCACTGGTACAAGGTACTAAAAGGAGATCCTAGAAAAGACTATGCTTATTTCCATAGGAAACCATTGAAGTATCTCATATAACATTGAAAGACAGACGGATAGAAGACAGTACTAAGCAGTGATAGTCAGGAAAAAAAAGGGAAAACATAAAAAAAACAATTAACAAAAAAGTAAAATTAAAAACACAGTTAGGGGTTCAGAGTCTTGCTCGAAGACAGTAACTCTGGGGGAGCCCAGGATCGAAATGGCCAGGGTGCCAATATTAGGTTCTATTGACCAGTAGCCTTTTATATAAGTCATTGCCATTTCCTCTATTATAAGAGGAAATGGCAAGTTGTGGACTTAATGTAATGTCTATAAGGCTTCTATTCTACCCATTTTCATAATGCAGTATGGGTTAAGTAAATACACTACTGTGCCATTCTTATTGTATGATCAACAATCAGAAGCTTATTCTCAAGTTCAAATATGTTTTTAATTTTTATGGGTCACTTAATATTTTGTTTCCTACAATTTGTCTAAACATTTTCAGAAAACATTCCCACAAAATAGGATTTTCAGGAATAACTATATCATGATTTAAGTAATTAATAAATAAATAAATTAAAATTCTTCATGTATATTCATGATGTAGTTAGTACTGTAGACACAAATCAGTTCATTGTACACATTTAAAAATAACATTTGGCTAAAATGTTGCCTCATTTGTTTCCCAGGGTGTCCCACGTTTTGCTCCATTCCAAGTGACGATGGACAACCTGGACCGTGCTGTTACACCTCACATTGGTTACTTATGGTTGCGAACCAGGAACAGGTCAACGCTGTTCATCTGTAGGGATGGGTATCGAGAAGCGGTTCTTGTTGAGAGCCGGTTCCCTGTGGATCGATTCCTTGGAATCATTACCCAAAGTCCTTAACAATTCCGTTATCGATGCCTGCATATGCGCGATGACGTCACGCACGCTGCCTTGTTTTGTTAGAGCGCAGTCAACATGTCATCCAAGCAGAAGTGTTCTAAAGTCTGGCTCTATATTTGGCAAGAATGTACATGTTAATGTCACACTGGCATTGGCTGCAACTGTGTGCTATGCTAGTTTTGATAATGAGACGTCAGCTTTCCTAGTTCAGTTGTTACTCAAGCTCACTGCATGAATGGATAAGTCTCCCCGTTCTGCGTCCGAGTTAGAGGTGCCCTAAAAGGTTTGTTTTGCAAGCTACCACCTCCCACGTTCTTACAACAAAACTGGCTGCATGTCCAATGTGCTCAGTGTTGCTATTATGCTCCCCTATACATCACATGTGCAAGAAAGAAAAGCGTGTAAATCCGTTGATCCAAACTGTAGAAGACAGTGATTCTGCTTTAGCTGTGTACAGCAGCAGCTCCGCAAGCTTCGCAGCCGTGTTATAGAGTACACTTTAAAAAGAATTACGTTGTGCCTTCACATTCTGAGCACTGCAAAATCGGGACGTTGGATTGAGCACACTGTAAAAAATAAACTTTTTTGGTGATAAATTAAAATAAAAACTACAAAAAGAAAAAAATGACAGGAGGAGCATAGGGGAGGAGGTAGAAAAGACCATTGGCCACTATTTCTGACCAGGCCCCAGCATGGCTGCAAGCACTGTACTATAGCACAATACATGACCACTGTGTATGCTGTGCATCATCTATTCAGAGAATATCATATAAAAGAGAATGCATGTTAAATTAACCCATTAGTAGCCTACTCTTTCTACCACCCCCCTGCCCAATGAGAATCGATAAGGAATCGGATCAATAAGCAGAACTGGAACCGGAATTGTTAAAATCTTAACAATACCCATCCCTACACATCTGTCACAAGATGTCAGATCATCATCTCTTGTCAATGTACCATAATTGCCTGCAAATTGAGTTTCAGGAACTGATTGGTAGAGATAGTCTCCCACTTCACGTCATTAGAGAACTTCAGAGAAAATGTCCAGTGGCACCTATCTCATGAATATTCACGTGAAATGGCCCTAAAATTCAGATAATACCGCTGGGTTTACTGGATGTGGATACAAAATAAATCCATTGACATGATCCAAGCTATGCGCCATATCAATGACAGGTATGTCTCATATGTGCCTGTTGACAATGACAACACCAAATTGAAGCCAGTTGTGAAGGTCATTGTCACAGGAGACAAAGCAGAACTCTGATCGTGCTCTAAAAGATCTTGATAACAGCAAGACAGCGTATGAGAGAAACATTGGCATTGTTAATTCTGTTGCTGACTTTCATTGCAGCATGTTTCCTCCAAATCAGAGATTGGCACGTTGTAACTGACAGGCGAAATGTATCAGCACTGGGAGACAATTTTAGAGCAAATGATGCATTCATCAAGGATGTCACAGATGCCCTCCCAACCACGGCTACTTTGGACTGCTTTGTGTGATAAGTGGGACGGGTGTGTGCAATGGCAGTTCCACATTAATCAGTGGGCACCACCCTTTTAAAAATGGCATAGTAGGTGTTTGTACAGGCAGAGAGAGACTGCGTTTGTCCAGGTTGCCTGCTTCAGGTTGCCTGCTTCACGCTGCTGGCGGTGTGTGTTTGCTCTCGTGGCATAATGACATTCATTATGGAGCTCGGGACTAGAAGGCATAGCTGTCAGTGACGTGTGTTTGCACACAAGCTCAGAGAAGCAAAGATGGGTCATGTTTGTCTTCAATAGCCTAGATGGGTCAACAAGCCACAAACTAGAGCCGTCCCTGTGTATGAGACACATGGGTCTAGAGATTGTCCGCTGTTCTTGTTACCCTTTTTTGTTTGTACAGTCTATGCTGCTACTTAATTTGTGTTGCCCCAGTGGCTTTAAACTAACTTCACCCTATTAGTTTTAAACCACTGTCCCTGACTTTGTCATTGACTGTTGTGGCTACGACAGAGATATTCTTGGTTAATGGTTATTCCCCAGATGGGGTCCACCCTATGTTCCCCAGGTGCCCAGATGTCTCCACCCCTAAGTGCCCACTCGTCTATGTGCCCACTCATCCAAATGCCCACGATGTGGGCAAATTGCCCAGATGTCCAGGTGCCCACTCGTCCAGATGCCCAGACATAACAAAAGTATGTTGTCCAGATGTCCCTAGTGCCCCCTGTCCCACTAGTATTCGTAATCTCTCCCCATTATTGGGTGTTTTGAGTTGTTATTAATTATTATAAAGGAATGTTTCCTGCATTGTTGGATAAGTGGGGAACATAGAACCTATTGTAAGTTGAGCGGGGAACATAGAACCTTTTTTGTGGAGGTAAGTGGGGAACATAGGACCTTTTTTGGATAAGCTGGGAAAATAGAACCTTTTTAAATGGGGAACATAGAACCTGGGGAACATACCGGTAGTTACGGTCCCCAGTGATCTTTTGCCGTGGCTTTAATGCCAAGTTTAATGTGTGTGCATGGGCCTAACACAATGAGTCCATCTGAGTGCAACTGCCAAGCTTAATATCTGTCCCTTAGCTTTGAGTAACCTATTTGGTATAGTTTTTATCAGTAAAAATGTTAATACTTTGTACTTTTCTCCATGAATGTAAATAAAGTGGATTTTTGCATTTGAAGCCAACCTCTTATTGTTCACTAAAACTGAACACTTATCTCGGGTCTCTCACCCTGTAATTGAGAGGCGTCATCTAAACTGTGTATAGGAGTACTAGGTGACTCCATCTGGTTACATTTGGACTAGACACGTGCAGGATTTGCCCAAACAAAACACCCCACCAAGTCATTTCAGCTCTCCATTAGAGAAACAGCAATGGTTTGACACTCAACTTGGCATCATTGTGGAGAGCTATATTTTGAATGACCACATAGCAACAATTTTCCCAGCACCATGCTCCAAGACCAAAGAGACAGCCTGAAACAAAACACAAATGCCATTTAGATGAGTATCTATCCAAGATCGCTAATGCAAAATATCTAAAAAAAAAACAAAAAAAACAGGAAGCACATGATTTCCAACTTTCCCATCACACTCCTTCAACCACAGCAACCACATCTCAGAGTGGTTTTATAACTGATGGTGTTTATAATTACCACACTCATTTACTGAAGATGGCCATGCTAGAGAGAAATGTCCAGGATTCGGTGAAGGAGGGGGATGCCGGCTATGGAAATTTAAAATGCTTCATTTTAGACAGGCCGGTTGACATCGGTACAGCTTGGAGGCACTGAAACTCCAGTTAGATCTCCATGCTTTGCCCGAGTGAGGCCAATAGACTGCGATGGAATAGGGCTGCGAATGTCAACGTGGCAGGGAACAACACATCTCTGGACATGAATTGTGAGCACTAGATCAGCAGATTGCCGCTAACATCAATTTTGGCATTGCACAGTCCATGAGCCAAAGTTTGGGAGAGACGAGGCTCATTCTGGACAACTTTAACCAAGCCTGTAAAGTTCTGTGTGTCAGGGAGACACACAGCTGCCAACCGTCCGTGTGCTGCACAAACTCCAGGTGTTCAAGCAGAAGCCGGGCAGGATATAACACCACTTTAAGGAACCAAATGCAATTCCTTTGAACAAAGGGTGGGGCTTGGGAAATGGATCAGTGAACATATTCTGAAGATTGACAGGCAGCTCAAGGCAAACAAATAATTTCAGCATCCTTCACATCTAGATTTTGAACGACACTGGTATCTAGCTTTCAGTCCTTGTTCCTTATGGAGGTCACTGATTTATTGCTTTATCTAATATCTATTTATCTTTCTCTACAAACCTACACAGTGCTTGTAGCTTACTGATCAGGCATCTTGGGATGTGGGAGGAGTCGGACCAGTGCAGTGGCTCCAGTTCACACTCTGGGATTAGCGCAACAAGGCACTGAGGGGGAGACTTGGTCAGTGTGATCTCTTCACAGCTCGGAGAAACTAGTGTAATGATCATATAAGGATCATAAGGATACCATTCACAAGGATAATTCACACGATAAAGAATGCAAAATAATATGGTTCGTGGTTGCGCTTATCCGAACTGTGCTAATGAAATGGAACCAACATCCACAGATTTCTACATGTTACCATTACAATGTCCACAGACATTGAAACTGTGGCTCATTTTGTTCTGTCTACAGTATTCGTTTGAGAAGTCTATGCATGATTCTAATCCCCCTCCACCCCAGTGATTGATACTGAAGGGTATGTGAGGAGACAATTCTAATGAGGGTCCAACGCATAGTAGCCATGAATAATAAGGGCCATTGAAAACAAACATTGATCATGACTGCTTTGTTGTACAGTTTACAGTATGTTGTATAGACAGTGTTTTAGGTGTAGTATTTTACATAGGCCTACATACTAAACAAAAGTACGATTTTGCAACACAGGGAGTATGTGTATATCTGGAAATTATGGGTAACATTTTTACAGTAGGCCCAATCATGAAACATTATTGATACATGTTCAGATGTATAATATAATAATTTACACTCAAAGATGTGGAAAAGAAAACATTTTTTTTTTTAAATATTGACACATATTATGAGACAAATAATAGCCTATCATAGTATCATTTCAAATGCCTCTTCGACTTATTTGAAGCCAACATAAATGCCATCTGGAGACGGATTTATTCCTAACAGCTTGGAAGAGCCCTTCTGTTGTGTTTACCAAGAGTATCTCAGTGAAGAACCCATGCACACGGTAGGCGACAAGTCAATATTGACTGAGGAGGGAGGAAAACAGTATTTGCATTAGCCTATAATGGGGAAAATAAAGTTGTGCCAGCATAGTAGCATAACATGTCATAAACACAACACGACAGTCCTATATGTAGATTACATTTATTATAATAATTTAGTTAGACTCGCACTCCAAAGAAAGTTGTCCATCAGGTCCCTTTGGCTGCGGTTTCTTGTCCTAGTTTTTTTAGTACAGTCGCTAGATCAGCGGTGGAAACTATGGCTCAAACTAATAAGGACGACTGCCATGTTCAAACTCCCATATTCCTTGTCCATAATTTCATCTTCTGAAATATAGTATGCCACGATGATGGTAGTCTTGTCTGTAGTTTGTTTGAGTGAAGTGAACGCTATCAACACACAACACAACTGAATCTCACTCGGTCACACTGGTGCTGGGGAAGAGTGGAGTGGGGACATGCATGCATGCATGGCCAGGGCATTTGCCACCTCCCACATTCCAGGAAGCTACAAGCACTGTGTAGGTTTGTAGAGGGACTAACTGCGTGCAAGAGTGAATGACAATACAGATTTCGCTGGGTTATAGTCTAT